>NC_141690.1:77786279-79252279 GCF_964263255.1 Lissotriton vulgaris | reverse complement strand
AATACTATGGTGTTATAATGTGGACTCGGGCAGCACGCCCACTTGGAGAAAACTATTGCGCACTTCAACAACCAGAAGGCTGTGCATACGGCCGCGCCCTTTCAGGCAGGTGTTTGCTAATTGATTTGGTGCGTGAATAAAAAAGTGCTTCCTGTTTCCTTTTAAACAAAGCCACTGAGGAAAGGACTATGGATGTCCCGAAAAGCGTCTGGCTATATTAATAACTTTGGGATATTTTACTGCTGCAGAGCCTGCTGGCAAGCTGACATTAAAAGATTAAAAGAATACAAGCTCAATTGAAACTTATTGTGGTCTCTCCGCTTTGGGCAAACCTGCAACTGTGTGGATATATGTATATATATATTCAATGAAAAAACCATTGGTTTTAGGCCATATATAGTTAGGGATTTGCATTTACAAAACCTTATTTTACTCGCATAAAACCATTGAAATTCCATATATAGTTATAAGCGCTAACTATATATCGCGCACCCGCAATCCACTGCTGATGATGTCACATATTACATCATTCATGACATGGTTAGTGACATCACTGATGACATCACTGATGACATCTCAAATGACATCACTGATGACATCACTGATGACATCATCCAGTGACTGTATGTTTCTGTAAAGTTAAAATATCTCTTACATATTGAAGAATGAGTGGATATATAAGTGTCTGGATGAAGGATTTAGTAGGTGCATGACTGACTGTATGAGTGAGTGATTAAATGTGTCTCACTGAGTGCATGGGTTAATGACTAAACTGTCTTAATTTGTGCATCATTATGTCTGTTGTTCTGTAAACTGTTCCATGTGTTGATAAGTAGCTATATGAGTAACTATATGGGTTATTGATTGGTTGCCCAAGTATGTGTATGGGATACTGAGTGTGTGTGTGGGTAGCTGGGAGGTGTGTGACTCTGTGCATAGATGTGTGAGCAGTTGATTCACTAGATGTATGGTTTCAAAAGTGCATGTGGAAACAGCTGTATGGGCGGTTGACTGTGTGCATGAGTGTATTGGTGAGTGAATGGATATCTCAGTGCTACATGTCAAAGTAAGTACATATGTAAAACACAGTACATGTGAGAGTTGACATATATAAATAACTGTGCATAAGAGCCAGTGAATGTGTGAGTGGCTGTATGGATCATTGTGAACTTGTATCAGGGATTGTATAAGAGAGTAAATATGTGTTAGTATATGTTTGAATAAGTAAAGTTTGTATAACTGTATATTTGAGGAAATGGAGGTGTGATTGATTCTTTGCATGACTGACTAGGTGTGTGAGTAACTCCATGGATGAGTGACAGTCTGTGAGTGTCTGTTTACACTGATTGTATCTAAGGTTATATTAGAGTCTGAAGAGGTTCATCGTATTATCACATGAATGATATCATCAGTGATGTTATCAGTCATGTCAAATGAGATGTTTTCAGTGATGTCATCAGTGATGTCATTTGAGATGTCATCAGTGATGTCATCAGTGATGTCACTAACCATGTCATGAATGATGTAATAGTGACATCATCAGCAGTGGATTGCGGGTGCGCGATATATAGTTAGCGCTTATAACTATATATGGAATTTCAATGGTTTTATGCGAGTAAAATAAGGTTTTGTAAATGCAAACCCCTAACTATATATGGCCTAAAACCAATGGTTTTTTCATTGAATTTTCAAGGTTTTGTAAATGCAAATTCCTAACTATATATCCACTATAACCTATGGTTTTTTCTGTGAATTTCATTGGTTTTTTAATAGCAAATATGAAAAGCTTAAAAATGTCAAGTACGTGATAAATAAAAACATTTTCGTATTTATGCACGCTGATGTGCTTTGAACGCTGCACCCCCCCCCTCCCCTCTTTTGTCTTAGTAGTACTCTCTCTTTGCAGATACTGAAGGGTAGTTAACGCAGGCCTTTACCCCCGTTGTAATCCGTCGTGGCTGCTTGTCTCTCCATTTGATTGATTGTTGTCCAAGCATTTACTGTTTTAGAATTGGTTCTCTTTGGATCATTCTCTATTTACAAACAAGCACAAAGTCGCAATACTCTGTTTAGTCTTTGCAGATAGTGAAAAATCGTGTAAAAAAAATAAAAGTAATCGAGCAAAATCAGTAGGCCACTAATTGGATCTCTTTTTGATCTCGCTAAAATAGAAATATTAGGAACAACCCTTCATGAGAAATACGAAAATAGTGAGATGAACTGAGCTCCACACCATGAGGGCTGCAAGACAGCTCGGCTCCATCACCCATCCCGCACAAAATAACGACAAACCCTATGCAAATATTAAAAATATAGACAACACACCAGCAAAGAAACAGGGTAAAACATTTTATTAAAAAACTATTTACATAACGTTGGTTTATAAGATGATGTCAGTAGTGGACCGATGTGTGAATAGATCGAAAGCAGCACAAGGCTCCAAGATCCGGATGGCAAGCTCCTGGATGTTGGGTGCCATAGTTTAGAGTTCTGAATTTGAGCCTTTTTCAATGTCTGTGCTTTGTTGAATCAAATTTGCGGCTTGACACAAAGCTGACTCAAGCGTTGCTACTGATGCTATGCAGACCAAAACTGGTTTTCAGTTTGTACATTTTTCTAGATTTTTAATCCAAGTTTGGTTGACTTTGTAGAACGATGGCTTCAAATTTTCAACATACGGTATGGTGGCGCTGACTGGGAGGGGGCGCTTCGCTCCTGCCCCCTCCCCAAGTAAGATTTTCATACGTAAAAGTACGTTAATGGTTTTGGTCCCTGAGATGCTTCGATGTCACTGCCATTCTCAAATAGCATAAGTTCTGGATGTTGGGTGCCATAGTTAAGAGTTCTGAGCAGCGCTTGTAACACTGTCTGAAGCTTATTTCCACCTACTGCAGCTTCACTATTCTCAAAGTAAGTGAGTGTCGTTTGTGGACCTGACTGCATTAGAAAACAATGTGATATGTTACCTTCCTAAACAGCTTGACGGAGGCCCCTGAGGGGCGGTGTGATGGCCATGGACTCGGAGAAGACGCTTGGCTCCGACACCCTCCCCAAGTCTTATAGCACTGGTGTAGCCTGAGATCGCCCCCGACATAGGCGGCCGGCTCCCGGGATCCGGCGGAACTTTTTGCCTTTTGATGACTCTTCAATTCTGAACCTTGTCCCATCTAGCTGAGTTGCGCCCACTCTTGCGGCTACAGCGTCTTGCCCACCATCCAGCTGAATTGCGCCCACTCTTGCGGTGCTGCGATAGGCGGCTGCCACAGGACTCTCAAAATGGCGGCCGGCTCTTCGGTTTTGGGCCTGGTCCACTAAAATGGCCCTGGGACACCTTTGAACTCGGACGCTTCCCTGATAGGGCTTGGGTCCCATTCTCGAAAAGCGTCCCCTCAGCCGTGAAGATTCTACAAAAGTCTTGGGGGCCTCCGACTCCCGCAGGCTTCTGGTGGGGAGCGGCTGCCATGATTGCTCGTGGAATGGCCACGACGGAGCTACGAGATGGTAGTGGTCTCATGCTGACGCCAGCTTTAGTCTGAAACATCCAGAAACACTGTAGACTACCAATTCGATCAGTTCCGGTAGCGCCCCAACATGACCCGGAAGAGAAGAACTTGCCCTCCCCTCTTTGACTGATGGTTCTTGTTGCCGGTCCCCTCTGTTGTCATTTAACAGAACTTTTTGGACTGCTGAAAGGAGTTGTGTTCCGAACGCTGGTTGGTGGAGACATTTTGACTATATTCTTGACCTACGTTGTCGCGTAATGCGTTATATGACACGCCGCGTTACCGCACCCGGAAGTGATCCGAGGCGCGGCGCGCAGCGCGTAACGTAAGCATAACAGGACATGTGACTTGTTAATAAAACTTTTCATTGATTCATTTTACTTTTGTTAATTTAATGATGAAAAGCTTGGTCATATGACCTAAAAATGACGCTTTTTATTGTTTTCGAACAATATTTTTTTTTCAAACATATGTTATAATATTCCAGGCTAATGTACTTTCCCGGAAAATTTACAACTATCTTGTAAGTAAAATATATTCCTTTTTCGAGAAAAAGGGCGTTTCTTCCTTCCATGACGGAGCCGTTGAGTAAAAGAGATTCGGCCTGCTATCTTAGTCGCCGATACGCCTGATTATCAGATTCTTATCGATCACTTTATATTGCAGACATGAAAAACACAACTGCTATTAAGCATTTATCTTTACTGCGTTCCTACATAATATACCTTTTATCCGTCATGTAATTGGACTGCTTTATTTCACTTGCCTTCACTGATTCGAAAACAGTGACTAAAAGTAAAAACTTTACCAATGTAAATACTACTACCGTGTTTTGTTTTAAAAACCTTTATTGTGAAAATGTCAGTATACAAATACGGGCCTATAACCACGTGGGCCGGCCATGGAGCAAACTGAAATCGTATATGATGAGGAGACATTTACACTGTAGAGGAACGTAACGAGCGGGCCATTAGGTTGCAAGAACAAAGGTGTCTAACAGTTGCGGAATCGGTGGACGTACATTTTGTAATTAAAATACGACACGGCCACTTACAATAACATTTTCTAGATATACATTTGCGGGCAAGGAGTTACGAGTCCCATTTATACCGGCGCCATTTTGGGCGAGGCCGGGCAGGTCCAAGATATAGTCAAAATGTCTCCACCAACCATCGGCCAGACCAGAACCCCTTTCGTCCCTTTATGCTACAAGATGGTGTCTTCCATTCAGAAAATATTGTTGGCAGCATTTTGAAAGGAAACAGAAACAGCCATTCTCCTAGTGAGTTTCACATTGTTACATTTAGGAAGAATGTTGAAGAGTAGTATGTGGAAAATCTGAAACCATTTTAATACAAACTCTCAATCAGACTTGGATGGAAAAAAAAATCCTGAAGAATGTACAAACTGAAAACCAATTTTTGTCTGTATAGCATCAACAGTAACGCTTGAGTCAGCTTTGTGTCAAGCCGCCATTTTCATTCAATCAATAGCGTCCCCCTGCACACATTCAGGGACCTGGTCGTGTCTTCAGATGAAACGGATTGTAGGAAAAGAAGCAGAAAGGAAAAGGCAAAAAGTTCCGCCGGACCTCGGGAGCCGGCCGCCTATGTCATGTGCCACCTTTGGCCACACCAGGGCAATAGTGAAGCTGCAGCAGGTGCAAATAAGCTTCAGACAGTCTTACAAGCACTGCTCAGAACTCTCAACTGAGGCACTCAACATCCAGGACTTGCCATTCGGATCTTGGCGCCTTGTGCTGCTTCCGACCTATTCACACATCAGTCCACTACTGACATCACCTCATAAGCCAACGGGGCACCCCACGCCGACTTTCGGCGCAGCATTGTAGGATGGCCACACCAGTGCGGCCACTTGCTGGACACCACCTCGGTGCCATCCGGATCTCGGCGCGTTCGAGTCACTGTGCCGGAAGAGTGACCGGAACTCAGCTGAACACGCCGTCTTTCGGCGCAGCATTGTAGGATGGCCACACCAGTACGGCAATTTGCTGGACACCACCTCGGTGCCATCCGGATCTCGGCGCGTTCGAGTCACTGTACCGCAAGAGTGACCGCAACTCAGCTGGACACGCCATCTTTCGGCGCAGCATTGTAGGATGGCCACACCAGTGCGGCAATTTGCTGGACACCACCTCGGTGCCATCCGGATCTCGGCGCGTTCGAGTCACTGTACCGCAACAGTGACCGCAACTCAGCTGGACACGCCGTCTTTCGGCGCAGCATTGTAGGATGGCCACACCAGTGCGGCAATTTGCTGGACACCACCTCGGTGCCATCCGGATCTCGGCGCGTTCGAGTCACTGTACCGCAAGAGTGACCGCAACTCAGCTGGACACGCCGTCTTTCGGCGCAGCATTGTAGGATGGCCACACCAGTGCGGCAATTTGCTGGACACCACCTCGGTGCCATCCGAATCTCGGCGCGTTGTGCTGCCTTCGGCCTATTCGCACATCGGTCCGCTACTGACGCCGCCTCACGTGCCAACGGATTTTCTACGCTTTTTGTAGCCCTATGCCGCATAACAGGTCATGTGACTTGTTTATAAAGCTTTTCATTGGTTCATTTTACTTTTGGTTTCCTAAAGATGGAAGGCTTGGTCATATGACCTAAAAATAACACTTTTCATTGGTTTAGAACATTTTTTTTTCCCAAACGATGAAAGCCCCACCTTGTTTCTGGATCATTCAGACTGAAGCTGGCGTCAGCATGAGAGCACCACCATCTCGTGGCTCCGTCGTGGTCATTCCGCGAGCAATCATGGCAGCCGCTCCCCACCGGAAGCCCCTCTGACGTTTCCTGGAAAAATTACCATGTAACACAATACCAAGCCCTGTCAGCTGAAACCCCCAAGGAATCGTGGGGCATATTATCAAGGGGGTTTATCTCCGCTTTTTTGGCTTTAAAAGCCATGAAAGCGGAGATAAAATTATCTCCCTATTACCAAGCTGTCGCTAACACCAGTTAGTGACAGCTAAAAGGAGATAGCGACCATCTTGGGCCCCGCTTTGCATGTCAGTGATACTTATCACTAATGACATGCAAAGTGGCGTACCAAGATGTTAGCGACTGGAAACAGTCCCTAACATTGCTATCTTCTATTACCAACTTTTGGAGATATTCGCGCTAAGCGCGAATATCTCCAAAATCTAACACCTGCCCTGAGCAGTTCTTAGCCATGTTATCCAATGGGAGGTGGATAACATGGCTAAGAGCATTTGCTCGATAATACATGAATATCGCTGACTTTTCTGCGATAATAGCAAGGTTTATCAAAAATTATCGCTAGTTGTTCGTAATATGCCCCCGGGTTTTTGCTTGCAGAAATCGGGAGGCGGGAGACTATCACTGAAATCAGTAGTCACACGCCTGAATCAGGAGGGTTGGCATGTCTGAATTCTCTACAGCTGGGGCCATAAACTACATCCGCAGGGGTAGGTGATAGCCTGGGACCAGCCTGGCATCTAAAATGGCTGCCGTGCACGACAAAATTGTGGCATTGGAAAAAAGGCAAGATGGCGCAGCCGCTGGAAGAGATGTATCAACATATATGAGCCTCCTCAGCCACCCTCAGGAAACATAGGGGATTAGGATACGTCTCCCGCACCCCCTTATACCTAGTAATTTAATTAACGAAGCACAAAATGGCGAATTCCCGTTTCGCTACCAGTTTGCGGCCCGTGAAGCGCTTCTACCGTGAAAAATCATTTTTTTTTTCTTTTCCCCACGGGACCCTTTAATAACCCCAACAACATTCCTAGGGGGTCAAGAGGGGGATACCTTGCCCCCTTTCATTAAATTCCCCCTTAGTTTTTCACCTCTTCTTCTCTCTCGATCCTACCGAGAAACAAGATGGCGGCCGCTCCGGACTGTCACGCAGCAAAATAAAAAAAAGCTCACGCACAGCCGCTGGAAGAGATGTATCAACATATATCAGCCTCCTCAGCCACCCTCAGGAAACATAGGGGATTAGGATACGTCTCCCGCACCCCCTTATACCTAGTAATTTAATTAACGAAGCACAAAATGGCGAATTCCCGTTTCGCTACCAGTTTGCGGCCCAGTTCGCGGCCCGTGAAGCGCTTCTACCGTGAAAAATCATTTTTTTTTCCTTTTCCCCACGGGACCCTTTAATAACCCCAACAACATTCCTAGGGGGTCAAGAGGGGGATACCTTGCCCCCTTTCATTAAATTCCCCTTTCGTTTTTCACCTCTTCTTCTCTCTCGATCCTACCGAGAGACAAGATGGCGGCCGCTCCGGACTGTTTAGAATGTTGACAGACACCGGAGATCCAATCAGCTTTCTGCGCGCAAAGTTCCGAAACGCGAAAAGTAAGCGGACCGGATCGCTGCCCGGAGCGCTGTTACAGATATATATCTTGATTTAAACGTTAATTTCTCAAAATCCACTGAAGCACATATATTGAGACCTAGCAAAGGCACATCGGGCTACCAGTCCCTACAATTTTGCCAAGTTTCGTGCAAATCCATTCAGCCGTTCGAGCTAAAAGTGAGGCCAACCGCCCTATGGAAAACTCAATGTAAAAAACGCGTTTTGGGACCCCCCTTTTTTCTCAGCCCCCCCTTGACGAAACCCCACCAAATTTTCAGGGGCTGCTCGGAAACAAAATGTGCCATTTTCCTGAAAATTTCAGCCGATTCCGTCCACAAACGCCAAAGTTATTAGACATAGAATTTTCAGAAATCCCATAGGGAATTAATCCTAACTATATATACCTACTGGCGATAGCCAGTAGGTAATATATATATATATATATATATATATATATATATATATATATATATATATATATATATATATATATATATATATATATATATATATATATATATATATATATATATATATATATATATATATATATATATATATATACATATATATATATGTATATGTGTGTGTGTATATATATATATATGTATATCCACTGCTGATGATGTCACATATTACATCATTCATGACATGGTCAGTGACATTACTGATCACATCACTGATGATATCATTCATGTGATAATACGATGAACCTCTTCAGACTCTAATATAACCTTAGATACAATCAGTGTAAACAGACACTCACAGACTGTCACTCATCCATGGAGTTACTCACACACCTAGTCAGTCATGCAAAGAATCAATCACACCTCCATTTCCTCAACTATACAGTTATACAAACTTTACTTATTCAAACATATACTAACACATATTTACTCTCTTATACAATCCCTGATACAAGTTCACAATGATCCATACAGCCACTCACACATTCACTGGCTCTTATGCACAGTTATTTACATATGTCAACTCTCACATGTACTGTGTTTTACATATGTACTTACTTTGACATGTAGCACTGAGATATCCATTCACTCACCAATACACTCATGCACACAGTCAACCGCCCATACAGCCGTTTCCACATGCACTTTTGAAACCATACATCTAGTGAATCAACTGCTCACACATCTATGCACAGAGTCATACACCTCCCAGCCACCCCCACACACACACTCAGTCTCCCATACAAATACTTGGGCAACCAATCAATAACCCATATAGTTACTCATATAGCTACTTATCAACACATGCAACAGTTTAAAGAACAACAGACATAATGATGCACAAATTAAGACAGTTTAGTCACTAACCCATGCACTCAGTGAGACACATGTAATCACTCACTCATACAGTCAGTCATGCGCCTACTAAATCCTTCATCCAGACACTTATACATCCACTCATTCTTCAATATGTAAGACATATTTTAACTTTACAGAAACATACAGTCACTGGATGTTGTCATCAGTGATGTCATCAGTGATGTCATTTGAGATGTCATCAGTGATGTCATCAGTGATGTCACTGACCATGTCATGAATGATGTAATATGTGACATCATCAGCAGTGGATTGCGGGTGCGCGATATATAGTTAGTGCAACTAACTATATATGGAATTTCAATGGTTTTGTCTGAGTAAAATAAGGTTTTGTAAATGCGAATTCCTAACTATATATGGTCTATAACCTATGGTTTTTTCAGTGAATTTTCAAGGTTTTGTAAATGCTAATTCCTAACTATATATGGTCTATAACCTATGGTTTTTTCAGTGAATTTTCAAGGTTTTGTAAATGCTAATTCCTAACTATATATGGTCTATAGCCTATGGTTTTTTCAGTGAATATATATATATACATACATATATAAACATATATCATCTGTATATCTATATAAATACAAACATAAATGCATGCATACATATACTTATATGCATACAGATGCATGTTATTTACATGAAAGTTGAAAAAACACTAATAAAAGCAAAGCTAAAAAGCCACCTCATTACAAACAGAATGGCTTTAACTTAAACGAGGGCGAGATCTATTGCATTTTCAATGCTTGTTTACTTTGGTTCCATCAAGAAGGCATTCAGATGTGTCACACATTTGCCATAAATTCTGAATGTTAGCACTCTAGTTGCACATTAGATCACTTTAGTAAAGCTACTGCTCACCAGGGACGTCTGCTGCTGGTATTCAAAGTGCATGTTTCAGTCTGCATGTCAGAATTTTTTTAATGAAATAGAAGAGGATTTGAGAAGTCACTCAAAATGATCCCTAATTTTTCTTTCTGAAGCACTAATCATACTTTCTATGGCAAAATTAACCCCCTCATGTTGTTCCTTTTTAAATTGAGTGTTTTCAGACTTACCACTTCATTCCAATCAAGATGGCTTCTGGTGTGCCATACTTTTGTCATAAGTAAGACTGTTAGCGCTCTAGTTGTTCTTTAGAACACTCTGGGACATTCTGTCATTGGGCTATACTTGGGGTACATCTGGGTGATATTTGGGCTACATTTAGGCTCTTTTGTCTCTGGTGGTCATCTTGGGAGACTGTATGTCAGAATTTTTTAATGAAATTGAAGAGGGTTTGAGAAGTCACTCAAAATGTGCCCTAATTTTTCTTTCTGCAGCACTAATCATAATTCATAAGGCAAAATATACCCCCTCATTTTGTTCCTTTTTAAATTAAATGTTTTAAGAGTTACCACTTTATTCCCATCACGATGGCTCCAGGTGTGCTATACCTTTGTAATAAGTAGGACTGTTAGCGCTCTAGTTGTTCTTTAGAACACTCTGGGACATTCTGTCATTGGGCTATACTTGGGCTACATCTGGGTGATATTTGGGCTACATTTGGGCTCTTTTGTCTCTGGTGGCCATATTGGGAGACTGCATGTCAGAATGTTTTAATGAAATAGAAAAGGATTTGAGAAGTCACTCAAAATGTGCCCTAATTTTTCATTCTGCAGCACTAATCATACTTTCTATGGCAAAATATACCCCCTCATGTTGTTTCTTTTTAAATTAAATGTTTTAAGAGTTACCACTTTATTCCAATCAAGATGGCTTCAGGTGTGCCAATCCTTTGTAATAAGTAGGACTGTTAGCACTCTAGTTGTTCTTTAGAACACTCTAGGAGGCTGCAGTAGAACACAAAGGAATCAACTGACAGTCTCTGTCCTTGTTGGATGTACATGTTTTACTGAGAATGTCAGACTTCATTTTCACATGACTGAGAAAGATAATGTGAATTTACAGAAAATATGCTTTCAGTATAGCCTATAGATCCCCTTCCAAACCACTGTGGGAAAATCATGAGATATTAGTTTTCTTTCAAACAATATTCATGATATCACAGCAGAAGGTTTTTTCACATGGTAAAATCACCTTAGAACCCACCACAATTCCTAAAACGAGTATGGTACCATCAACAAATGATTTATAATGTAACTAAAGTCCTAAAACCCTCTATTAACTACAATGCTTTTTAATGAGGTGCTATCATGTATATTGGTCCCAAGATGGCTGCCAACACTTCTTGGATGAAGTGCTGACAGCCAATCAGATCAGATGTGTGGTTAGGCTCCGCCCAGATATATATCTTTTTTTGAACCTAAATTACTCAAAATCCACTGGAGCACATATATTGAGACCTAGCAAAGGCACATCGGGCTAACAGTCGCTACAATTTTGCCAAGTTTCGTGCAAATCCATTCAGCCGTTCGAGCTAAAAGTGAGGCCAACCGCCCTATGGAAATTAACATGGGAAAAATGCGTTTTGGGACCCCCCTTTTTTCTCGGCCCCCCCTTGATGAAACCCCCCCAAATTGTCAGGGGCTGCTCAGAAACAAAATGTTCCATTTTCCTGAAAATTTCAGCCAATTCCGTCCACAAACGCCAAAGTTATTAGACATAGAATTTTCAAAAATCCCATAGAGAAAAAATCCTAACTATATATACCTACTGGCGACCGCCAGTAGGTAATATATATATATATATATATATATATATATATATATATATATATATATATATATATATATATATATATATATATATATATATATATATATATATATATATATATTACCTACTGGCGGTCGCCAGTAGGTAGTTATAGTTAGGATTGTTTTCCATAGGAAATCCTCAACATTCTATTTGGAATAACTTTGGCCCTGGTTGAAGAATCTTAGCGAATTTCTCAAAGAAGATGGCTCGGTCCGCTGCGCTCCTTCCCTGAAAGTTTGGGGGGGATTGGTCAAGTGGGGGCTGAGATATAAGGGGGTCCCAAAACGTGTTTTCTCCATGTTATTTTCCATAGGACCTTTAGACGCGGCTACAGGTCGAACGGCTGAATGGATTTATAAGAAATTTGGCAAAACTGTAGAGTCTGGTTCGCAGATTACGCTTTTTCTGGAATGGTGTAAATCCATTCAGTAGTTGTTGAGAAAATTAAAGTTAAAGTCAATTATATATCTATAGGCGCGCACGCGTGCGCGCACTCAAGCGGCTGCGCGTGAGCGGAATTTTTTTTTGCTGCGTGACGTCTGGTAACGTTCGATTCGAAGGAAATCAGGAAGTTTTGTTCGCCATTTTGTCACTGCGAGTAAATATATTGTTCATTTCAAAGCGTTGAAACATGGAAAGGGGAGAAGGTAGAGATTGTTTTGCTGCGTAGCTTTTCTCGGGGTGTGCAGTAAGGCCCTTAAACGCAAAAAGATATAATTTTTTCCAGAAAAAAAATACGGGGTGCGCGCACCCGGTCGCGCACACCTATTTACAAGAGTGTGAAAATGGAGATAAATCAGAAGTTTGAGTGCTTAGATATAAGGTGGCTCTGAAAAGAGCCCTTGTGTTAATTGAGTGTTTTCTGCATTTATAAGTAAGTACCGATGCAGAGCCTGATGTTGCAGAGGAAGATTCTGTTTCCCTCATTCGTGAAATGAACACCGTCTCTCCTATAGACGTCTTGCATGTGGTATCGCAAGTTGTTGTGGTAAATAGAACCCATGCTATAATCTCTGAGGAACGCAGAAACAGATTTATTTACATGTCTCCTTGCTTTCTCAAATTGTGCACAATGTTGATTGGACCAATTCCATTTCTGTCTTTGGCATATATTGGAATATACCAAGGCAGATCGAGGAAAAAGTGTCATCAATTGTCGAAAGGTGTCTTTTAGAAGCATTTCCAGACCTACCCCAGTGATTGTGCCTAGATCGTTCCCACCACAGTGCACAATTATAAGGTCTGGTTCTGGGAGATGCATAAAAGTTTTCACCAATGGAATCAATTGGTGACATTTCAATCCTCTTTTGTCAATCCATGTTATGTGTACATTTGGTAAGCCGAGGTTGCAAATTCGTCTGCTTACTGCATATTTTTCACTCCAGTGAATATAACTGTGTCCTATTAGCCAGACCTTCATTTTCAAGGGATTTGTAGTCGTCCTCCGATCGGTTCTGGAAGTGGAATGGTAGTTAGAAGTTGAAATTCTAAATAAAGAAAAAGTAAGAGGCTGGGTGTGGTTAAAAAAATAAAAATGATTGGTTGATTGTAATAAGTGGAGATTGAACAGTACATTGCATGTTAATGTTTATGTTAAACGAAAAGTACTATTGGGTGTGAAAAAACAAGACATGTAACAGAGCTGTGGATTGGCAGGTGTTTCTGGAGGGAAAATAGTCTTCTTAGTTTGTTGTAGAACGTTGAGACATGAACTTTTGACCTGTGCCTTCAGCAAGGTGCAGAATGAGGTGTAACCATGGAAACAGCCGGAGATGGCAGTTGGTGATGGGTTCACTCTTTGGTGCCTCTGCATCTGACTCTGTTCTGTGGTGGCAGGCGGAGAACTGTTTGTTATTGTGGAGATGAAAGGGTGATAAGGAGAGAAATACAACATAGCGTTTGGCCTGTAGAAGCGTGGGAGCAGTGATTAAGTCTGAGTGAAGCGGAACTGTGGCGGTGCTTGGTAACAGTAAAAAAAATGTTTTAACAGTGGTATAACTGTCTGTACGGTGCGCGACCTACTAAGAAAGAGTTCACGGGCCGTAATTGGCTTGCAGGTTCTAGTATCAGTAAGTGAGGTCGAGAAAAGAAAACATTCAGGACTTTATTTATGAAGGCCTTGCGCCACCGGTGCA
This sequence comes from Lissotriton vulgaris, assembly GCF_964263255.1. Classification (NCBI taxonomy): domain Eukaryota; kingdom Metazoa; phylum Chordata; class Amphibia; order Caudata; family Salamandridae; genus Lissotriton; species Lissotriton vulgaris. Next base: position 79,238,250 of record NC_141690.1, on the reverse strand, counting down.
TCACTTTTTCCCATTTTAAAAAATGAGGCACCGGCGGCGGAAGGTCTTCATAAATAAGGTCCTCAGTGTCTACAGGTAAGGTTATGTGGAACCCATGAATAGTTTTTCAATATGAAATCATTTCAGTTGAGATTATGGATTAAAAGAGAAACCGTGAATATTTGAAATGTTTATTTAGAAATGTACTGTTTTAAAGGCAAATCATTATGTAATATGAGTACAGAAATTGCAAAAAACACAGTCATTGGTATTGTCAGTAGTACATGGAATACAAACGCTATAGTTGAAGAAAAATGAATATAGTTGGAAAAAAACATTGTACACTCTTATAAGGAAGTATATTATATTTTAATAAATGGAAGAAGGTCTCTGGCCTTTCAGTTTAGGAACGATATATGAAAATGCAAGTGGTTATACATCATTACTTTATCAATCAGCTTTCTACATGCGAAGCACTATCAAGTTTGTGTTATGTTACTGTGTACGGGGAAAAAAAGGCGCCAAAAGCGACAAAATGGCGAGAGGTGCATGTATGTAATCTGTTGGATGGTGCGCAAATCAGTATTGAGGAGAACTACTGTATTGAGATATCTTTTGAAGGTTGCAGTATTGCATTTGAAATACAGCACAAGTAACAATGGAAATATTGTTGAAAGAACATATTTTTCTGTAAAGTATTTTAAATTAATAATTTTATAGAAAATTAAAGGAGCAGAGGCGTGTGAGGCGGAAATAAGCAGTTGAGATGCGAAATGGCGTTTACAGTTATAAAAAACTCGTTTAAAATTTACACATTAATTAGGGTACATGTAGCATATATTAGCGAGTTTTGCATCGAGTACGTTTGAAATAACCTTAGATAAGATATGCAATAGAATTGTTGAGATTAGACTGTAAAAAAATAAAGTTGAAAATCGAGTAGCTGAAGAAACAAATGTAGTCCACATAAAAGACCAAAATTTAAACAACACGAAATCATAATGTCCACTGTTAGTAAAGCCAATAGGTCTGTTCTTCAAAAGAAAATATGGAAAAGAACGTGAAGAATATAGGGAAGCAAAAGGAAATGAGGACGTCAATGGCTTGTATAAGAGTTATTGAAGCATTGTTTAGGCAAAATAGGTAGCTTCTGCTTGTAACAGGAAATCACTTTTATCATTTGAAAGTATGTCAGCTATCCAATGGAAAAGAGTAAAGCAGTACTCATGATCTGTTAAAATCGGAGCCTCTTTTATTATCAGAGGGCAGCTCGGTGGGTTTTCGATGTAGTTCTCTGTTAGGAAAGAGTTAACCGTCCATTGTGTAGGCAAAGTATGCAGCAAGTGCTTCTAACAGGAAATCACTGTTATCATCTGAAAACATGTCAGCCATCCAATTGAGAAGATGAAAGGCGCATTCATGATCTGTCATTATTGGAGCATCTTTTACCATCATAGGGCAGATCGGTGGGTTTTCGATGTAGCTCTCTGTTAGGAAATTTTGCGCCGCTGCGAATATATTCCAATGACCCAGAACTCCTTGTATCGCTGCAAAGGCCATAAACCCTCCGTTGTAACAAAGCTGTTCATGATCAAGTAACGGATTCATGAGGTGATTGTAATTCGGTTCAGGAGGTACCAAATTGCAGAGACATAAATCCAGGGCCCATGTGAAATCACAGCTCAGGCAATGAAATACAGGCTGCACACAGGTGAAATACGAATATCGAAATGATAATCAATATGAAGTATTCAAAGTTGAGAGTGGTAAGGTGCCGTAGTACAGAAGCATTCTCTGTCGAAATAGTTCTAAGTGGTCCAGGTCGTTTGCGAAGGCAGGAGGGACATCCATTTTGAATTTCCCAAGATGGTAAAGGAAACGGCGCAGCACTGCCGGTTGTATAGCAACTCCACAGAATTAGGTTGTCGGCTATGCAGTGGAGAGGAGCAGAATGACTTGATAAATTTTCTAGGAGTCTAGTCACTTATATATTGCTTAGTAGTTATCAAAAAAGTAGCTTTTCTTGAAGTGGAGGATGCGTTAAAAAATAAGGGAGTCATTTGAGCAAGTTGTAAAGCAAGGTCAATTTTTTTTACATCAATGCTGTTTTCTGTGAATGTTAGCTAAGTGAAAGATATGTGTGTGAGCAGATGCAACGTTCAGTTTTAAATGTGACAATGGAGCTCTTGTTCATGTCTTCCGATTCAAGGTCGGTATTCGCTGCCAAATACAAAGATCAAGAAACGCATGCGTGGGGTAGATAGTCTGCATTCTTAAAGGAAAGCAAATGAAGGGTTATTTTTACCCCGTTAGCATTGTCGTTTAAAAAGTTACAGTGATTTTCATTATATGTTAAGAAAGTGTCACTGATGAAGACTGAAAAGAAATCCTTATAAATAACAGGGACTGGTGTATTTTAGAAAAGGTGTGTAACATTACATGAATTGTAAAAAAAAATAATGTAATTGAAAGTGTATGGTTTGAAAATGAAAAGTAGAGGTTTATAGTTCACGTTTTGAAAGCGGTTCTAGAGGGTCAGATGCATGATAGATTTATAAAAAATAGAACATGTTTTTCAATAGTATTATGGAAAAAATATGTGCCTTTGTGTACTATTTAGATTATCTGCCTGTTGCCTATTCTTTGAGTTTTAGTAATCCTGTGTCTTATAAGTTTTCCAGGGGCGGTTTGAGGTTCATGGTGGGCTTGGGCAGGGAGGGTAGGTTGGGGGTTTGTAATAGGGGGTCCGGGTGGGGTGGAGTGCGGAGTTTAGTGAAGAGTGAGGGGGGCGGGGGGTTAGGGTGTTTGGTAATGAAGCAGAGTCAGAGGACGCCAAATTTCTGTTATGGGGTGCCACGGAAATATGTATTTATTCTCAGAGGTTTATTATATTAAGGATATATATTAACATGGTGGCTCTTGTCGTTTTGTGGTTCTGTGCATGTGTATAATGCTGGCCCTGTAGTTTTTGTTTATGGACCTTATTACGACACACAGGGGAGCCACGTTGCACAGTTGGAGATCAGAGACTTAGGAAATAAAACTTTATAATTGTAAGGGCTCTAAGCGATACAAATCGCCCGTTCTCGGTGTAAAAAATATCACCGCTATTGGTGGTATTTTCTACGGTGTTAGTGCTCGAAGGAGAATAGTAACATATATGTGAAAGAAAATTCTGTAACAGGCTCAGCATTTCACATTATCGCGTGAAAACAAAAGTTGTTCTCACATAGCAATAAGTCTCTTATAATTAAGGGACGGAGTGTATATAGTGCTATTTACTACTCTGCTATGTGAACGATGTCGAATATTTCATAAGAGGAGGCTTTAAAAGTTTTTCGATAAACTGGTTTTCCAGGGAAGTGGGTGGAGTGTTCCGTGTAAATTGCAGAATAGAAACTAGTAAGAACCAATTGGAAGTGTTGTTTTAAAGTCACATGACTGCACATGCGTGTCTCGACGCCTGTACGCGATAGGTGGGTGCGCGCACCCGGTCGCGCACTAAATGAAAGCGGCGAGAAAATATCAGCTAATATGCTCTTGGAGCTCGTTTTGGTACAAAGAGTTTGTTCTGAAAAGAACTTTTTTTTTTTTTTTTTTGGAAACAAGTGTTATGATGCTTTTGATTTCTTAAAGTTGCTACGACATTTTTCAGTATGTCATACTATCCAAATAAAGTGAAGACATTTAACTTTTCTTGGAGCATTTATGACTCTCAATTTTGTGTTTAATTAGAATAAAGCTTTGCTCTCCGTATACAAGAAGTTTTCCACAGTTCTTGCATTTCATGTGCACATTCGCCAGATATGGTTTCAAGTCCATTTCAGCACTCGATGGAGATACAGGTCGTCCACCGGAAGATGTGCTGATTACTTCTGATGGTAATAGCGTGGCCTCCGTTTTTCTTGTCAAACGTGGTCGCTCATTTCCTTCAGATTCGGAAGATGAATGCGGAACGGTAGCCATTGCAGCGAAGTCTTCGGGAAGATGTTCGACGTTGTTCTCTCTTGAGAGTAGAAAAGAAAGTGATGGAAGTGGGTGGAGTGCTGCGTGTAAATTCAAGAATAGAAACTACCAAGAACTAATTAGAAGTGTTGTTTTGAAGTCACATGACTTCACATGCAAGTGTCAGGTCCTGTACGCGATAGGAGGGTGCGCGCACCCGGTCTCGCACTAAAATAAAGCGGCGAAAAAACATCTCATAATATGCTCTTGGAGCACGTTTTGGTAGAAAGAGTTAGTTTTTTTTTTTTTTTTTTTCTTTGGAAACAAGTGTTATGATGCTTTCGATTTCTTAAAGTTGCTACTACATTTTTCAGTATGTATTACTATGAAAATGAAGTGAAAAAATTTATCTTTTCTTGGGGCATTTATGACTTTCAATTTTGAGTTTAATAAGAACGAGGCTCTGCTCTCCATACAAAAGAATTTTTCCACACTCGTTGCATTTCATGTGCACCTTCGCAAGATATGGTCTCAAGTCCATCTCAGCACTCGATGGAGATACATGTCGTCCACCAGAAGATGTGCTGGCCACCTCTGATGGTAATAGCGTGGCCAGGGCTCTTGTCGATGCTTTTGCATAATGCTCAGGGTGCCTTTGTTTAACATGCCGCTGCATGGTGTGTATAGAAAAGGAATATTTTCTATCTGGATTTCCCCTTGAGAGCTCCGAATTGCATATCGTGCAGGTTACTTTTGGCGCATTCACTTTCTTTTGATCTTCAGGATAAGTAAAAAATTGCCAAATGAAAGATTCCTTTTTTCTTCTTAACGGTGGTCGCTCATTTCCTTCAGATTCGGAAGATGAATGCGGAAGGGCAGCCACTTCAGCAAAGTTTTCCGGAAGATGCTCGACGTTGTTGTCTCTTGAGAGTAGAAAAGATTGTGAGGAAAGTGGGTGGAGTGCTTCGTGTAAATTCCAGAACAGAAACTACTAAGAACCAATTGCAAGTGTTGTTTTCAAGTCACATGACTTTACATGCGCTTCTTAGGACGTGTAGGCGGTGACACTATCTAGTTACGAACGTGATTTCATACTTAGGAACTAGCATTCAAAAACCTATGAAATTCACTGAAAAAACCATAGGTTTTACACACGTTATAGTTAGGAAATAGCGTTTGAAAAACTTATGAAATTCACTGAAAAAACCCTAGGTTTTACACATGTTATATTAGGAAGTAGCATTTAAAAAACCTATGAAATCCACTGAAAAAACCATAGGTTTGACACCAGTTATAGTTAGCTGGAAATTTTACTGACATAAAACCAATGAAATTCCACGTTATAGTTAGTTGGACTCACTATAACTTGCGCGTGTAATGCACTGCTGATGACATTACATATTACATGACTCATGACATGGTCAGTGACATCACTAATGACACCATCCAGTGAATGTGTGTCTTTCTAAAAAATAAATATGTTTTATATATGTATATGTAAAGGTCGAGGGAAGAATAAATGTTTAAATTATTGTCTTATTGAATGTTTTTTTTAAAAAGAAATGATTGGATAACTGGCTTATTAAGTGTATCTTAGTGAATACATATATTAGCGAGTAATGTTTAAATATTTAAATATATGTATCAGTGTTTCACTTTGTGAATAAGTGGCTGCATGGGTTGATGAGTACCTACATGTGTGTGTATATGGGTTATTAGATGTTTTTTTAGTATCAGTTTGAGTGTCTCTATGGTTTGGTGGGGGTGTTACTTATCATATAGATCCATCAATGACTGACTCACTGTTTCTATGTTTTTTGAAGACAGCATATGTGCAGGACTGTATGGGTGGATGAGTGTGTATATGTGTGTGTTAGTGAGTGAATGCCTGCCTCACTAGTGTCTTTATCAGTAACGAGATATGTTTTAATTTAGTATATGTGAGTATTGATATATATAAGTCAGTATATGTGAGACTAAGAGATAGAAAGAGTTCCTGTTTAAATAAGTATGTGTTTCTATAAGTAAGTATGTATAAGTTTCCTTAGAAGTAACGTGGCAGTGTGTGTATAGTTGTATATGCAAATAAATGGATGTTCAATAGTTTATTTGCATGTGTGAGTATGTGTGTGAGTAACTTTTGGATGATTGTCGGTGTGTAACAGGATGTATAGGTGTATCACTACATATGATGAGTGAGTATATGTATGAGTGACTATATAGAACTGTTGGTGAATGAGAGAATGTGTATATAGATGGTGGAATTACTGAATTGGTTGTTGTAACTGGTATGGGTATCTCCATTTTTTTGAAAATGTTAATTTCTATTTTCCAATATGTGTTTTAAGGGTTACATTACACTTAAAGGAGGTCTGTCATCAGTGATGTCATGAGTGATGTCACTGACCATGTCATGAGTGATGTAATATGTAATGTCATCAGCAGTGCATTACACGCGCAAGTTATAGTGAGTCCAACTAACTATAACGTGGAATTTCATTGGTTTTATGTCAGTAAAATTTCCAGCTAACTAGAACTGGTGTCAAACCTATGGTTTTTTCAGTGAATATATATATATATATATAATTATTATATATATATCCTTTACACCTCGCCTTCACTCCAATTCTCCTAACGGACAAACGAGCGTGGACCCGATATTATTCAGTGCATACTTTATTTAGCCAGCGCCGCCAAAATGCGTTTCGGGAGATCCCTCCCTATATCAATACTCCTCCTGGTACACCGCTCCCTTGACGAGAAGAACCATAGCCGAGGCTACTGTTAGTGCTCAATGTGTTTATTGGCAACCAAGAGAACACCCAACGCGTTTAGAAGTTTCCTCATGGGGAAGTGAGGAAACTTCGAAACGCGTTGGGTGTATATATATATTCACTGAAAGAAACGTAGGTTTTAGGGGTGTTATAGTTAGCTGGACATTTCACTTGTACAAAACCATTGAAATTCCTCCGATATAGTTAGTTGTACTAACTGTATCTCGCGCGCCCGGATTCCACTGCTGATGATGTCACATATTACATCATTCATGACATGGTCAGTGACATCACTGATGAGATCTCAAATGACATCACTAATGACATCACTGATGACATCATCCAGTGAATATGGTTTGCTTCGCTATTTAAATAAGTATTATATATATAGCAATTTGCATTGACGAATGAGTGGATATATAAATATAAATATCTGGATGTAGGATTTAGTAGCAGTGTGATTTACTGTTTACTTGACTAATTTATAGTGTCTCACTAAATATATTGGATAGTGACTAAACTGTGTGAACATCTGTATCACTTGGTCAGTTGATGTGTAAACTACTTCTCCAGTTGGTTACTAGCTATTTGAAAGTCTATATTAGTTATTGAATAGTTAACTGAGTATGTATATGGGAGAGTGAATGTGTGTGAGGTTCGGTGGGAGGTGTGTGACTGCCGAAAAATGTGTGAATAGTTGATTTAGTAGGTAAATGACGTTAAGACTACATGTTATTCCAGTTGTTTGGGTTGGGTGAGTGAATATCTTTATGAGTGTGGTGTTGAGCAAATATCTCTATCAATGGTACATGTCCAACAAAGTAGAAAATAAGAGGCAATATATGTGTCAGTTGTTGTTTATAAATAAGTATACATAAGACTCAGTGATTGTATGAGTGAGTGTATGGATAACTGTATACTTGTAATAGTCATTTTATAACACAATAAGTTTAAGTTACCATCTATATGAATAGATAAAGTGGTGTTTGTATAAGTGTATAGCTAAGTAAATATAAGTATGATCCATTGTTTGCATAAGTGAATAGGATGACTTCATAAGTGAATAGGATGTGTGCTGGTGTGTAATGTCGATATAGGTGTAAAAGTATATTTGATAGTGTTCTATTGATCATTGACTGCATGTATGAGTGAATCTGTAGGTAAGTGATTAGATGTGTGTATAGATCTAGGAATCACTGAGTGGGTTTTTAGAAACATGTATTGGTGTGTCAATGGATTCAAATATGGTACTCTGTATTTTACAGTGAGTGATAAAAGGTTATACTAGTGTATGATGAGGTATTCTGATTGTCGCATGGCTGATGTCATCAGTGATGTCATCAGTGATGTCATTTGAGATGTCATCAGTGATGTCACTAACCATGTCATGAATGATGTAATATGTGACATCATCAGCAGTGGATTGCAGGTGCACAAGATATAGTTAGTACAACTAACTATATCGGAGGAATTTCAATGGTTTTGTACGAGTGAAATGTCCAGCTAACTATAACACCTCTAAAACCTACGTTTTTTTCAGTGAATTTCTGAAGGTTTTTTAAATGCTAATTTCTAACTGTATCAGGCCTGAAACCTATGGTTTTTTCAGTGAATTTCAAAGGTTTTTTAAATGCCAATTCCTAACTATTTCAGGCCTGAAACCTATGTTTTTTTCAGTGAATTTCAAAGGTTTTTTTAATGCCAATTCCTAACTATATCAGGCCTGAAACCAATGTTTTTTTCAGTGAATTTCGAAGGTTTTTTAAGTGACAATTTGTAAAAGTATTAATTGTTATATGTTTTTTTAACTGATTTACAACACTTTTTAAACTATTTATTTTTAGATATGTTATTTTTTAAATTACATTGTAATTACATTATACATTACATTACAAAATATACTTTCTCAGAAATGAATTACTTTAGTTTAAATACTTTGCAAATAGGCAATAGACTTTTAAGTACAGTAGTTACTGGTGTTGCAATGGGCAACACAATTACAAACACAATGCAACATTGACCTCAATGTGTTTTTCTAGTTAAATGCAATTATTTACTTTATGGATTACTTTTCGAATCACAGGATTGAATCCTAGATTCAGTCCTTGGACATCTCCTGTAAACGGTTGAGTGAAAGTGTTTTAGTTACAGTAGTGATTTTTAAGGAATATTATTGTATTTTAAAAGTTGACACTTAAAAATGTTTTCACATAGAATCACCAATGTTATCCTATGGGAGGAAATTCACTGAGCAGGTAAGTAGTGCTATCATTAATTTTTCCTACTTAGTGGTGGATCCTGGATCCACCACTGGTGCATCTCCTGTAAACAGTTGAAAGAATGCGTTTAAGTCATACAGGCGATTTTTAAGGAATATTTTTAGTTTGTGAAAATAGACACTTAGAAACATTTCTGGTGAAAACCAGACAATGTGTTCCTTTGGAAGGAAATGCAAGTTACTGGGTCAGTGCTGGGCTAAAAGATGCAGCACTGGGTTCTATCCTGATAACAGGTGATTAAATCGGAATTCGTAGTTCGGATGATTTTTTGTAAATATTTTAAAGTTCAAAAACTCGACACTTAGAAGAATTTCCAAGTGAAACCACACAATGTTAGCCTATGGAAGAAAATTCAAGTTACTGTTAGTATGGTTAGACTGAAATATGCAGCACTGAGGTCTCTCCTGAGAACAGGTGAGTAAATTGGAATTCGTAGTTCAGCTGATTTTAGAGGAAAATTTCTACGTTTCAAAAATAGACACTTAGAAACTTTTCTGGTGAAAACCACACAATAGATTCCTATGGAAGGAAATACAAGTTACTGGTAAGTACGCTTAGATTTACTTTTCAGGGTCCCTACTGGGCTCAAAGATGCAGCACTGAGGTCTCTCATGGTAACAGGTGAGTAAATCGGAATTCGTAGTTCGGCTAATTTTACAGGAATATTTTGTTCAGTAGTGAAGGAAGGGGGCGGGGCCTGAGGTGACATGTGTGCAAACACGCCCTGTGGCGCGTTTTGAGTTAGGGTATTTATTCCTCTTCAATCCTGAAGTCCCTTGTGGGCCATCTAGCCCACCAGGTTCCTCCAGTATGAGTCAGGGAGCGGCGTTGCAGAGAGGTGTTCAGAGGCCACGCCCCCTTTTTACAACACTCTGCAACGCAGCTCCGTTGTACTTACTGGAGGAACCTGGTGGGCTATTTGGCCCCTAGGGGACCTCTGGATTGAAGAGGAATTAATTTTCCAACTTAAAACGCGCCACAGGGCATGTTTGCACACATATCACCTCAAGCCCAGCTCCCTACCTTCACCACTGTGCAAACACACTCAGTAGCGCAGTTAAAGTTGGGGGATTAAGTCCCCTTGCATATTGGGGGTCCCTGGGGGCCAACTAGCCCACCAGGAACCTCCAGTATGCGCCAGGGGGCAGTGTTGCAGAGAGGTGCAAAAAGGGGCGTGGCCTCATTGCACCTCTCTGCAACACAGCCCCCAGGCGCATTTCCAGAGGGAGAACTAAATCCCCTTGAACACTGGGGGTCCCTGGGGGCCAACTAGCCAACCAGGAACCTCCAGTATTCCCCAGGGGGCTGCGTTGCGAGAGGTGTAAAAAGGGGCATGGCCTCATTACACCTCTCTGCAATGCAGCCCCCTGGCGCATACTGGAGGTTCCTGGTGGGCTAGTTGGCCCCCAGGGACCCCCAGTATGCAAGGGGCATTAGTTCCCCCTCTGCAAACACGCCAGGGGGCTGCGTTGCAGAGAGGCGTAAAAAGGGGCATGGCCTCATTACACCTCTCTGCAACGCAGCCCCCTGGCGCATAATGAAGGTTCCTGGTGGGCTAGTTGGCCCCCAGGGACCCCCAGTATGCAAGGGGGGTTAGTTCCCCCTCTGAAAATGTGCGTTGTAAAAAGGGGCGTGGCCTCATTGCACCTCTCTGCAATGGAGCCCTCTGGCGCATACTGGAGGTTCCTGGTGGGCTAGTTGGCCCACAGGAACCCCCAGTATACAATGGGAATTAGTCCCCCCTGTGCAAACGCGCCAGGGGGCTGCGATGCAGAGAGGTGTAAAAAGGGGCGTGGCCTCCTTACACCTCTCTGCAATGCAGCGCCCGGGCCCATACTGGAGGTTCCTGGTGGGCTAGTTTGCCCCAGGGACCCCCAGTATGCAAGAGGAATTAGTTCTCCCTCTGCAAATGCGCCAGGGGGTTGCGTTGCAGAGAGGCGTAATGAGGCCACACCCCTTTTTACACCTCTCTGCAATGCAGCCCCTGGCTCATACTGGAGGTTCCTGGTGGGCTAGTTGGCCCCCATGGACCCCCAGTATGCAAGGGGACTTAATCCCCCAATTTAGAATGCGCTACGGGCGTGTTTGCACAGTTGTAAAGGTTGTGGCGGGGCTTGAGGTGATATGCGTGCAAACATGCGCTGTGGCGCCTTTTAAGTTGGGGAATTAATTCCTCTTCAATCCAGAGGTCGTCTAGCGGCCAACTAGTCCAACAGTTACCTCCAGTAAGCGCCACAGAGCTGCGTTGCAGAGTGTAAAAAGGGGACGTGCCCTTTGAAGACCTCTCTGCAACGCAGCTCCCTGGCGCATACTAGAGGTACCTGGTGGGCTAGTTGGCTCACAGGGGACCTCAGGATTGTAGAGGAATCAATTCCTCAAACTAAAACGTGTCACAGGGCATGTTTGCACACATGTCACCTAAGGCCTCGCCCCCTTCCTTCACTATTGAGCAAAATATTCCTCTAAAATCAGCCGAACTACGAATTCCCATTTACTCACATGTTATCATGAGAGACCTCAGTGCTGCATCTTTCAGCCCACTACTGATCCTGAAAATTAATTCTAACCATACCTACAGTAACTTGAATTTCCTTCCATAGGCTAACATTGACTGGTTTCACTTGGAAATTTTTCTAAGTGTGGAATTTTGGAACTTTAAAAAATTCCTCTAAAATCAGTCAAACTACGAATTCCGATTTACTCACCTGTTATCAAGAGAGACCTCAGTGCTGCATCTTTCAGCCCCGTACTGATCCTTAAAAGTAATTCTAACCATACTTACAGTAACTTGAATTTCCTTCCATAGGCTAACATTGACTGGTTTCACTTGGAAATTTTTTTAAGTGTGGAATTTTGGAACTTTAAAAAATTCCTCTAAAATCAGCCGAACTATGAATTCCGATTTACTCACCTTTTATCTGGAGAGACCTCAGTGCTGCATCATTCAGCCCACTACTGATCGTGAAAAGTAATTCTAAATGTAGTTACAGTAACTTGAATTTCCTTCCATAGGCTAACATTTACTGGTTTCACTTGCAAATGTTTCTGAGTGTGGAGTTTTGGAACTTAAAAAAATTCCTCAAAAATCAGCCGAACTACGAATTCCGATTTACTCACCTGTTATCTGGAGAGACCTCAGTGCCGCATCTTTCATCTCAATACTATTCCTGAAAAGTAAATTTTACTGAACTTACCAATAACTTGAATTTCTTTCCATAGGATATCATTGCCTGCTATATAAAATATATATAAATTAAAAAAATATATAGAATAAAAATAAAAAATATTAGAATTTCAATATTTTTAAAAACTTTTTTTCAATTTATATTAAAAATATGTATTGTAATTTAAAAAATAAAATAACTAAAAATAAATACTTTAAAACAATGTAGTAAATTAGTATGAGGTCATCAGTGATGTCATGAGTGATGTCATGTGCGATGTCATCAGTGATATCATGAGTGATGTCACTGACCATGTCATAAGTGATGTAATATGTGACGTCATCAGCAGTGCATTGTGGCGCGCAAGTTATAGTTAGCTGAACTAACTATAACGGGGGAATTTCAATGGTTTTGTGTGAGTGAAATGTCCTGCTAACAATAAAATGTGTGAAACCTATGGTTTTTTCAGTGAATATATATATATATATCTTCAGAGTATGTAGATAGTTAGGGATAGTAAATAGTAAATCTATACATGCCTATATGCACTGACCTTTCAATACTCTTTCCTGACATTCTTCTAAAACTATATTCTGGGTGTTGTTATTTAGTATTAACACCAGCATGTGGAAAATAATGCACTTATAGAGAACAGTTTTAATGTTTGGTCATAACTAAGGGCCATGCCCTCTTAAAAATATACATCTGGCTACAAGCCTGGTCACATTGCACACCTATTGTAGACTTGGCCATGTGGGGGTTGTCTTGAAAAAGGTAGGCAGTACAGGTGCACACTGTCCAGTGGAAGAATGGTCCTGCCAAGATGCTTTATGCTGACTGTCCCATTTGGAATGGATAGAGTTATTGCCACACTGTTAGCTATCACCTCTAGGGTAGCCACTGCTGTCTAGACACTGCTTGTGTCCCATTTATTTGCTCAACTACATATACTCCATTTCTTTTACTCCTGAAATTAAGTTCCTCCTCAAACAGGGCTTCAGTGGGCTGGTATACAAATGAGTGACATCCCAGGAGTAGGGGATTCCATTTGACATCCCAGGAGTAGGGGATTCCATTTGTATGTGTTAAGGAGGGAGAAAACGTGAGTACGACAGTATAAGTGTATGAGTGCATGCCTTTGGGGTAGTGTTCATTGGGAGATTGGGGCACAAGAATAGACATATAAATGGATTTGTGGAGTATAAAGAGAATTTCGGAGAAGATGCACTCCAAAAAGAGTGTTAGTTGCAGGGGACAGGTGTTTTATCGCTCCATTGTGACAGCCACCCACTACTATACAGCTCTAACAACACAGCCATAGATACCCATAACTCCTCTTACCTTGAGTTTCTCATTTGAACTTGTAGGTTTGCATCAGCAGTCACACATCTCCAATTGATTCTCACAACCCAAACATCTCACAACTGCTCTCTTATTCACAGGCTCTCACTATATTACTATTTACAACCACTCATCACTATCTACCCCACAATATTGACTACCAACCTATCATCAAAGTAATTATAGATAGGGAAATATAAAGTTAATATTTCAAACTCCACTTCTACTTAGCTGGACAAATGTTGGTTAGTCAATATTGTGAAATCAATATAACTGTAGGTCAGTATTAAAACTTTTATATTAATGTACGTAAGGACTGGGACTAGGACTTGGAATACTGGGATGAGGAAGACTTTGAAAAAAAGTGATGAAAATTACCATTGTGACACCAAATAATATTCGTCTAAGGATATTTTTACCATGACTGATGAAGGAAGCTATATTGATAGTATTTATATCATATATAGTAACCAGAAATTGACATTTAATTTACTCAACTTTGGACAATCTTAGATGACCACCTTAAATATAAAACAGTCCATAAAGAATGCATGAGAAAATAAACAGTGCTGTCACTGTTCAAACAAATTCATTTATTTATTGAGCTTTACGTAGCGCTGGCTAGACCCGGAGGTATCAGAGCACTTTACATGAGGAAGAAACATTGTTTCAGAATATTGTTACAAAGTTACATTAGTTACTGGAGCGTAGTTACAGGAATTACAAGAGCACAAAAGCATAGCATAAACATGGGGAAAAAATGGGCAAGAGGAGAGAAGTTTAGGGTAGAGAGGGAAGGAATAAGGAAGGGAGATGGAAAATAATGGAGGGAAGAAGACGGGGAGGGTATAAGAGGCACAACGGGGGAAAAACAGTTTCCGAAATACGGCTGGGTAGGCGAGGGGTGAACCAGAGCCAAACTCTTCTAAAGCTGCGTGGGACCGCTCCACCGTTCATCGGCCAAAGGTTGCTCGGGCATCACAGTACATACAGAAAGGTTATAGTTTCCACCAGGGGGGGCATAGTTAAAAGTTCCAACGAGCACACTGGTCACGGTGTATACTGCTGTGCTCTTAGCCGCAATGGGATAAAAAAAAAAAACAGGCCACTGCTGTGTGAGACTCCCATGTCGCTGTGGACTCTCTCAGAGGGGTCTCTGAGACTTTAAGTCATAAATGCTGGATCCCTCCCCAACAAGGGGAGAAGGAGTGCTTTGGAAAGGGCCTTACTCATGGTGACCAATATTAGAAAATTGGTGTGAGATGTCCCCTGAGTCAGCCATCTTAGGGTCAGGCACCAACGCGCAAGTCAGGGCTCTGTGTTCTACTGGCGTGATCCCTCGGGCTGCGTACCCCGGGGGGGTCTATCCTCTGTTTTGTATATTGGTCATTGGTATCTGTGAGCTCTGGGTCCTGCTCTTCAACTTCATCAGCGCTGCATTTGTCCCTGGTTAACTGCTTTCTGTTCTTCCTGCAGCTAGAACATGGCACTTTCGTCTCCTACCGCTCACTTTTGGCCCCCTTGCATGGTTTCGTCCGTTACTTGCTGGTCCCTCGACTCTTGCACCCCGCAGCCTAGTCTCGAGCCCTCCGGCACTTGAGTGTTGTGAGGGATGGGGGGGGCGGGGTGCATCGGGTTCCCTGGCTGCCTCTGACAATCTATTCCCGTCTATTCACTGTCAGAGGGTTTCTCCTTTTTATGTTGGCTTTACTTTTTTCCCCCTTTTTTGTCCTTTAACCCCCCTCCTGATGCATTCTCCTGCTGGGTATGTTTTCATTATTCATTACTAATTCATTAGTAATGAATGCAGCTCTACAGCAATTCTCCTTTAAATACTCCTACATGCTTTTTTCTAATGGCCAACAGCCAACTTCCTACCAGTAAAATGTAAAGAGTGATGAGTTCTTTCAATTCAACTAATTTTATTTCCATTTTCCCTGAATATTCCCATGTTATTCCTATACCTAGAGATGTTTCCTTTATCCAGTCCACCGACCACAAGAATCCCTCTACTCTACTGTGAGTTGGGAAACCACCATGTTCTTGCTGATGAAATGTCTAATGGCTCGACCAAAAGAATTCTTTTTTTATGATAAGCAAACTTTATTGGATTTTTGGCCAAGAACATGGCTGTGTGAAAAACATTTAAATACGGCACCTGAGTAGTACATTATCAAATAGCACATCATGACCAATTGCAGACAGGGTACCTCTATGAAAATGCAGACACTGCACGCAATACTCAATGACATCAAATAACATTCTAATTACAGAAGTGACCCAACCATTTCCCCCACACCCACCTGTGTTTTTAGGGGCTAACCTGTGACTCAAAGACCAAGTGCTCCTGTTGAGCACACCAGTCCACACCTCTCCCACACTGTGCAAGGGTTGGGGGGCTAGGACTTAACCACTTCACCGCTATGCCATGCTTCGTGATCAAAAAGGCTATGCCCAGAAATGCGTTCTCCGCTTGTGTACCTCCAGTGCCCTCCATTACCCTGAGAAAAATTAGAAGAGGGGTGAGAGGGACCACCCATTGCAAAACCTCAAAGAGGTCTCTAGTCTCTTCTGACCAGAAATGCTGTATCTTCGTGCATGTCCATATCATGTGATAGAAATCTGCTAGACCAACCTCGCAGCGTAGGAAAGTGTAGTGCGGATGGCTGCCAGCTTGGTGAACGCATTTGGGCGGGAGGTATGCAGAATACAGGTAGTATGTCTGCACCAAACTTAGTCTGGGGGAGATTGTGAGCACAAAGGGGGCCATCAGAGCATCATACCAATCTTCATCCTTCAAGGGCCCTACCCAACTCTCGCACTGAGTTTTGAGATGATCAAATGAACTAGGGGAGTAAAGAACAAGGGTGCAGTAAATTTGTGAAATGCCACTGCATCCCAGGTCACTCATCAGGAGCTTAGCCTTCAAGGGGCTAAATTCCGGGAGGTAGTCGTCCTTATGAACATGCGTGCTTAAAGCGTATCTAATCTAAATGTAATGATAAAATTGGGTGTGCGCAAGCGTATATTTTTGTTGAAATCTGAATAAGAGTGGAAGTACGACACCACTTAGACATCTCCAAGTTGCGAGATTCCAATGAGGCCCCAGGACCTAAAACCACAAAGCCTGGCCACTTCCCTCATCCACATACCATACTAAATGGGGGTTTTTTGGGTAGGCCTGCCCTCCCACTGCATATGATGGAGTGCAGCTCGTCATGCGAGCAGCACCACCCGGGTAACCAGCGGCATGGAGGTGGTAATGGCAGAACCGTATTTCATTGCCTGTAAGTTAGGAAAGTTGATACAAGAGATCTCCAAACGATAGGCTGGATTCAACCAACCCCATTGAACTAGTCAAGAATGAGAAGAAGTTGACATGACAAGTAATACAGAAAAAAGTTGGACATGCCCAGGCCGCCATCAAAGGGCCCCCACTGAAAATGAGAAAAGGCCAGTCGAAGTCACGAAATCCTCCACATTAAAGACCCAGAATCACTGTCTAACTCACAAAACCATGAGGTTTCAACAGAAGTGGGAGATTTAGAAAAATATTTTAAAAATGTGGCAGGATCATAATCTTGAAAAGTGCCATGCAGCCCATGACATTGACAGGGAGGGTGCACCCTATTGCAAAGTTCGCCTTTGCCTTCTTAAGCAAAGGTTGCAAGTTGAGGGCCCCAGTGAGTTTTGGATGTAGCACAACCCAAATGCCCAGGCATTTAAACTTGTCTGGTAAAGGGGAATCGTGGATTGCCAGTTGAAACAATCATGCTGGGGTGATGCCAAAAGAACCAGCACAGATTTGGAAGAGTTCATCTTCAAGCCAGAAGCCCTTCTAAAGGTGTTGAGCAACTGGAGGCAGCGAGGGCCACTTTCCATTGGGTGCAAGAGGTAAAGGAGAACGTCATCAGCATACAATGCAATCCGGCCCTCATGCCCCACCCACCAGGCTCAGCCCTGGTATTGCAAATCCGTCTGAATAAGTTGGGCGAGGGGTTCCTTGGCCAAGGCAAAAAGGATGGGGAACAGGGGGCTCTCCTCACTAGTGCCTCACTGTATTGGAAAGGGATCAAAAAGTACCCTATTGACACGTACCGGGGCTGTGGGATGAGAATAGAAAACACATGCACCATGCAGGTAAAGCACTGGCCCAGACTCGTACGGTTCAGGACCTCTTGTAGACAATCCCAGTCCACAATATGGAACGACTTTTCAAAGTCAATGAGGAGTAAGGGTAGATTTGGGGGCGGACAATGACAGTGGGATAGGTCATCATGAAGTCAATGGATGAAGTGTCTTATGCTCCATGAGGGCATACAGCCACATTGATACGGATGCACTAATGTTTGCAGCACCCATTTTAATCTGTTTGCTAATACTGTGGTGAAGATCTTTGTTTCACGATTAAGCAATGATAGGGTGGTAGCTGGCACAGGATGTGGAGGACGAATGGGTCTTACTTAGCATTCCTATGGTTGCGGTATCTAGCTCTCCTGGGAATGTGCCCATCCAACACGTCTCCCCGTATAATGCCAACAAGTGAGGGATGAAGATGTCGTGGAATGCCACTTAGTATTCCATTGGAAACCCATCAGGGTCAGGGGTCCTCCCCGCAGCCTCTGCTTTTTTCTCTGCGGTAAGAGGTTTGTCTAGTACACAGGAGTCCACCAGTGGGAGGACAGGCAGAGGGACTAAAGCTAGAAAATTCTCAGGCCCCATTGGACCCCTATCTTAGGGCACAGAATACAGCTTCTTGTAGAAACGACCGAAGGGCTTTGTAATCTCCGGAAGTGTTTGCCTCAAACAGCCTGAGTTGTCCATCACTTCGGAGGTCATCCGGTTCACCTGTTGATGGAAAGCCAGCCAGAAAAGCATTTTCCCATTCTTATCCCCCCAACCATACACTCTAGCTGTGGAGGCGCACCAAAGACGTTTAGCTGTCTCCAGGGAGTGTAAGTAAATATCTTCCCGGAGGAGGTAGAATTGCTGAGAGACTGCCTCGCTCTGGGTTCATTCCAGGCAGTGTTTCAGGCGTATGGCGTGTGCCTCTAACTGGGTAATGAGAGCAGCACTTTTGCATTACCTTCTCCTGATCAAGCACTTTCCAACCCCCCAAAGGGTTGCCTTATTGGGTGCCCAAAGGGTAACATGTGGGAGACAGACCTGTCGTTGTCGCGAAAATATGCACCTAGTACGACCCTTAACGCTTATTCAAAGCCCATGTCTTGAAAACAACATGCGTTATTGCATAACATAGGATGCACCCTGGAAGGAGAGTGCCGCAGGTGGAGGAGAATTGGGGAATGATCAAATATACCCTACAGCAGGATATTAACGTGGGTTACTAATTAGCAGTCGGGCACCAAAGAGGTCTATCATGAATGCATGTGGTGCACCATTGAAGTGTGTGCAAACTGACGGAGGTTAGGGTGCCAAGACGTCCAGGCATCGCAGAGACCCCAGGCATTGGAGCAATCTGCAAGGTGGTGGGCCCCTGTTTTTCTGGAAGTAGTGGGGGGGGGCAGAGCTATCAGAGTCAGGGTGTAGGACTGCATTAAAGTCAGCCCCTATTATAATGAGTACCTAAAGGAGACATGGAAGAAGTCAGAGAGATCCTTAAGGCAGAGGTCCAGGAAGGCTGGTGGAACATACACAGACACCAGCACAACAGTCCTACCCTCCAGTGTGCCCTCCAAGGAGAAGAATCACCCCTGTGGGTTGTACATGACCTGGAAGATCACCATATGGAATGAGCAGTGGAGGAGGATGGCTACCCCTCTGGTGCCCTGGGAATACCCCACATGTAATATGCTGTCATACCCTTTACGGGCCAGGAAGGGACATTTATCACCCATGAGGTGCATTTCCTGGTGTCATATTATGTTGTCAGTGCCATTCCTAAATCTAAGAGGGGTGGCAATAGAGAGCGTCAACTTCGACAACTTGAAAAAAAATTTATACTAGAGTTTGACAGCAAGTGGCCTCAGGGTTTGAACAATACAGAGGATATGCATACTTATCTATAGGGGCACATTATCATTTATTTTTGCCAACTTTTGTTAAAGAGTTTAAAACAGTTGTTCTGCCACTTTGATTTATGAAATCTCTATATAACGGCAGTTCCATTGAACAAGTCAGCACCCTTTCCTTGCCTCATCTTGATTACTATTTTACAATGTGCTCATTTTTAGCAATAAAGCTACTTTCGTATAATTTTATCAATTTTAATGTTTTACCCGGACGGAGTATCTTATCATTGATGAATTGTTATACATGCTTGCTATGAATTTGTATATTGTATTTTATAATATTAATCAAGGTTTTATTATATTTATTGCACTGCACTTCTTTATGCTCATTTGCACATCACTGTTTTTTTGCACTGTCTGATTAGTCCTTTTAATAGGAATTGTTTGCACTATGCACTTTAATCGAGTACTTGGTTGCTTGGATTTATCCGGTTATTTTCATAACACACAAGATTGGCACTGATTCATCATGTTACATTGTAACATTGATATAAACATGGATTTATCCAGCTAGAAATGTTTTGTATTTAAATAATTCGACTTTGCAAAAAACGCTTTAAATTATAAATTAATGTATGTGCAATACACGAACATTTAGAAATATTTTATAAATTATTTGAATAGCGACTAAAGCATGTATTGATGTCAGGTACAGAAGAAGTACTAGGCACAATATGAGAACATAGTCTTTTTTCAATGCCTTTCAATCTTGTGAATATCACTGTAATGCAACTCAGGTGTGCACTATCACTAATTGTATATAAAGAAAAAAATGGCGCAGTTTTAGCTGAATGTGATCAAGGGCTGCATAGCCCGAAACGCGTTGTCGTGAGGGGTGACAAATAAAGTACTTCTTGCCTGAAAAAACCTGCTGCTGAGGCCTGAGTTTCCTTCTTCTCCAGGTGCTTGTCTGGAAGTGGTGGGAATCGTTTCGAATATATATATATATATATATATTCACTGAAAAAACCATAGGTTATAGACCATATATAGTTAGGAATTTGCATTTACAAAACCTTGAAAATTCACTGAACAAACCATAGGTTAGAGACCATATATAGTTAGCTGGACATTTTATTGCTATAAAACCAATGAAAATCCATATATAGTTAGTTGCACTAACTATAAATTTCGCGCATCCGCAATCCAATGCTGATGATGTCACATATTACATCATTCATGACATGGTCAGTGACATCACTGATGACATCTCAAATGACATTTGGTGCCGTTTGATAAAATCCTCATGAAACATTCCCAAAAACATAAAAGCAAATTCAATGCAGTACATTCCTGGAAAGTTTTGGGGTGATCCGTCAAGTGGGGGTCGAAAAAAAGGGGGATCCCCAAAGGAAATGTCCAGATGCATTTTCCATAGACTTCTTTAGGCAGGGTTACCGCAAAAACTGATGAATGGGTTTCACCAAATTTGGCTAGAGGCTAGATCTTGATCTGCAGATTGTGCTGTTAGTGAGTTGCTGCAAATCCAGTCAGTAGTTATTGAGAAATAAAGGAAAAAAACAAATATTTGTATATTTGGACCATGCGGTCCAAGGGACTCCCGCAAGAAATTTAAAAATAGAGTATTTTGTTTGTCCAAGGGAGCTTTTTCCCCTTTCACCATCTAGCTCTCACAGGAGTAAGTGAGTGCTCTGATCAGCTACCATGAACATTTTTTTTGCCGGCAGTCATTACAGGGCTCGGGGACTTAGCACCCAGTACTGAAGTAAAAAAAATTAAAATAAGGGGGCTGGGTAGTGATACCCTGCCCCTTTAAAAACCATGGCTCCAAAGTATTTTTCAAGGGGAGGAGGCATTCGGTCCCCCTCTTTGAGCCGGATTCAATACCAGGGATCCCATTACCTGGGCCCCAACATATTTTTAAGGGCCCCCCTCCCTAAGCTGTTTTGGGCCCCCAGCACCACATCCGCTTAGGCCCAAAGTATTTTATAAGACCCCCATCTCTCAGGGCGGTAAAGCCTTCCTGAGCCTTTAATGGCCCTGGGGGCTGGCTCATTTGCTTTGTCCCAGGCAGCACAAGCATGGAACACAGTAGTGTCCTTGTTTGCACTAGCGCTGGCAGGGACACATGTGTTTGGTCCCATCTGGCTGGAGCATTTTCAAATCTCCTGCTAAACGGGAGCAAACACAAAGTCAGCTCCCAGCAGGATGGAGCTTTAAAAATGAACATCTACACAGGGACCTGACCGGAAATCTGTTTCCCTGCCAGCACTAATGCAGGCAGGGAAAACTAAAACATATTGCTCTAGCATAAATAGCTTCTCTTTCCTGGTAAAAGCAATGCTGGCTCCCATACCATGATGGGAGCTTGCAGGAGTTACTGGGGCCCTTGGGCTCCCGCTGTGCCCCCCAATGTGAGCTTGGTGGGTATTAAGTATAGATACGTGTCCCTAACCTATGTATGTCTATTTCTAGGCCACATTGCCTGTGTGTTCCTTACTCTTTGTAAATGTGTATCTTGTATAAAAAGTGTATTGATAGTACTATGATATACTAAATTAGAATTTAGAAAATCAAGAATTATCTTGACTCTATAATTTGTACGTACAGAATACGCTTATCCGTCTAGTCATTTTTCCATTGCAATTTATATGCAAGGTAACATTACTCAAAGATGACATATCACCATGTAAGCAGATTGTACATGCAACAGGGACTGATATGGTTCTGTATGAAATGCATTTCAACTAATAAAACTTAATGGAACAACTTAGCAATGTAAATGTGAACAAACTGGGAATAGGTACTTTTATTTAACTCTGAAGTTAATTTAACATGTGTCACATCTCAGCAATGTTTAAATTATTCATTATATGGCTCTCTGTAAAAAATAAAAATTAGTTGATAGCCAGAAAAATATGAGAAATAATGTTCATACCTGTTGCTGTGGCTTCCCATACAGTTGGGTATACTGGAACATGACCTCTTCAGTTAGAATCTCCAAATCATCTGGAGTGAAATTAGGTCACCAGTCAGTTTCTGCCATGGTAACCCACAGTTCAGGTGAAGCTGCTTACTCATAGGAGGTCTTAACAGTACCAAAGCTAGGAGGAAAGTGAAATTCCATTAGGTGAATGTCACTGTGATATATACATGTACTAATTGACACATTCCAAAACCATTGGATATTGACAAATCGATCGCCCAACGTTAACTTATGAGTGTGTACTACGTAGTATCATGTACTATTTCCATCTGTCATGACACAGAGTTAAGGCACCAGTCATTTGCAGAGGGAATACTTGAAAATAATAGTAAATCCCAAACAACACTTAAAATGGCCACTTAAATGGCAAAAATGTCATTATCGTTAAAATGTGCTTTAGATTAAGTCTAACATTTTCGATATGCGATGGAGGAATGTTACTGTATACCTGTATTGCACACAATACAATTTAGACTTCCTTTTATGGATTTTAAAAACTAAATAATAAAAATAGCAGGAAAAATCATTCATAGTGAAAAAGTTAATCTTCTCCATGACTGATTTCATTAAAAAGATTTGAATAAAGTATTGCCTTCTAAAGGTATTAGCTCTTGTTTATGTTTTCTTTCATTATAGTGGAGTATGCATTACAATATAGATATATGAAACCTCTTTCTTGTCTAAGCTAAGCACTCGTAGGGTAAGTTTGAATTCATTTGCATGTGTTGCAATGTTAGTGTAGGCATCAATTACTTAGTAATAACATAGTGATGCTTTTGGATCCCATAATAGTGAAAATATTAAAGAAAATGTGGTTGTATTATTTGATTTACATGTATACTTATCTTTCAGATCATTGAATTTCAGAGACATCCTCCAGTCTCCATGGAACAACCCTAGCAGAGTTGGTACACAACACCCTAAATGTGCCACCCTTTTCCTCACCTGTCATTATTTCATAGTTTGTTCCTATGAATGGCTTATACTCCTGTGTGAGTATACGCATGTCATGTGACGGTAATGGCATACACCTAAAATGTGAAACCTGCAGATATTTTAAAATATGAAGAACAGAACTGGATGTTTCTGTTTAATGCAGTGAAACCTTTTTCATTCCTAAAACCATCAAAGTGTGTGTCATTTTTTGAGTTAAGCTGTGAACATGTTTGAAATATGACTATTGAACCATGAATATTGTAAAATGAATCAAGTGGATTTTATTTCAAATCTTGACAAAATGTGAACCTTTGGTAAAATAATAAACATTACAAAACAACAAAGGGTAGCACAGCAAGCAATTTGAATATAGTGAAAATGAAAAAAATATTATAAATGTCACATATAATGGTTAAGGTGGGATTAGAAAACCAAGAAAAATTATGAATTTCCCCCAAAAGCTATTAAACTATCAAACAATGAATTGACTATAATGAGGGATGAGATCTTCAAGGGTTCAGCCAAAATTATTTGGAGAACATGTCCAAAGTCACTGCTGCAGTAGCACAGAAGAAATTATTTGCGCTTCTTAGTGGTGATTTTTGTGGGAGCTTATTCCACTGGTCCTCATGAGGGTCCCATCTCAGGGTGGCTTATGGCTCAACATATGCAGGGTTAGAGGGGAATGCTGGTGACTCCTGGGGTTCCAAGTTCTACCTCTCTGTGAAAGAGGGTGGTTTATGGTCCTCTGATGTTGTGGGACCACAGAAACAGGTAGAGTTTTCTTGGTAGAGTTGACACCAGCACACTGGGCCCTGACTCGCCTGCAGATGTTGATGTTGGAGTTTTGGATATCAAAGCAGGAGCAAGGACTGGGGTGTTCATTGCAGATGTTGGGCCACAGGGAAAAGTGACAACTAATGACTGCTGCACAGGTGTAGACACAACAAGGTGGTGTAAGTGATAGTAGACATAGCTAGGATCGCCCTAGCAGCATTACCAGACATACCTAACAGACCTTGATTATCAGCGCCTTACCCACAGTAGTGCATCTCTGGCATAAGAGGAGAAAGTATTGGCAACAACCTGGCTGTGCCATCAATTCTGTATCTTGGAGGCTTCGGCTTGTGATAAGTATATTTCTTGTAGGAGGGAAATATGGGTAGAGTGCCACTTGAGGTATGAATACACTGAGTATCGACATAAGGGGTGTGCATGCCCCTCACGTTCCCAGTAATGATGTTAAAATGGATCCTATTGCGGGTTTGTGACAAAAGAACGGACAGTTGTCACCTGTTGAATTGGGTAGGGGTTGGCAACTATTGCCCAAACTGCCAAACAACATTTTAGGCAAGGGGAGAAGAAATGAGGCATGAAGCGACAACCAAGAAGGTGTGTCTCCATCTCAAAAAGGAGGAATGTGTGGGAACTTTCCAGTTGCCTCCCCCGGTCATGCGAGTGCGGTTGGTGGGTTGTGGGAGTGTCTTTATACCACGTCAATTGAAAAGTGGGAACTTATACAAAACCTCCCCTGCAAAGGCAAGTTGGTTGGATAATCATCAGGGATTAGCAGTGCTTAAGTGCATGGTTACAAGACAAGACTGAATCAAAACTCAGCTGGCTAATAATAGCTCACATAATATTGTCAGCAGCCTGAGGTTTCACTTCAGTAGGGATAAATGGAGGGCAAGATGATGGAGAATCATCACTGAGAGAATGAGCAGTGTTCTTCAGGTTCTGAGGTCTGTGTGACTTCTCGCAATGTAGCAGCTTTCTGCAGGACTTGCTGCCTCTCTGGTATTAGTTGTTCTAAGTCAGGGGTGGTTTTCAGCTGAGATGAGTGGAAGGAGCTGGGCTGGTGTGTGCTGTGCCAGCCCATGACAGGATCTCAAGGTGATCATAGTGCAAGTGCGGGATGATCTGTAGATGCAAGGCCCTTGGATCACAGCCTCTCTGTGAGCACATTGAGGGAGGTGAAGAAATGTGTCCTTCCATCAAAGACCATTGGTAGCCATGCCATAAAAAGGAGCGAATATTAGGTGTCCAACATACGCAAGTATCATTTGACTGCTAAGAAGGAAGCATGTTGTTTCTGTACCGACACTGTATAGTTTGGGAAAAACATTATTTGGACTTTTTCTAATATCACATCCTTAAGTTTTTGCATTTCACACAGAACAGAATCCCTGTCACAATAGTGGAGTTGCCAAAAGAGGAATGGACAGGGACCAGTGCCGGAGGCAGTCCTCATGATGGAACTCTCTGGGAACGTTCGACAGATAAGAACTGGGATAGCACTGTGGAAGGGAGTAAGTCTTGTATCCACTGTTTAGTGTATGTCACTACATCCGTGCCTTCACCCTTCTTTGGAAGGCTGACCACTTGTACATTCTAGCTCCTTTAGCAGTCTTCAGCATCTTCAGCACAGTTCCCCAGGACGTGAATGCTATTTGTTAGAGATTGTATCGAGGAGTCCAGTTCATGAGTTTTAGGCTGAAGTTGATGAGCATTCTTGACTTTGTCTGCTAGTTTGGGGTGATCCGCATGGAGCAGCGTGAGGTCTAATGCCACATTGTCGATTTTGCTCCCTAGGGATGTGCAAGTGTTTGCAAGTAATGACTTGAGTCTTTCAACTGCTACCAACACTGAGTCTAGTTAATCGCCGATAGCAACGGTAGGGCCCAGTTTGTCTTGTTTGTCGAAGTCCCCAATTTGTTGATCTGAGGGAGCATGTGGTGCGAGGGCATGCCCTGCATGCTGATTCATGAACGAACTATTGAGTTTTATGGTGGAAACCTTTGAGTTTATTTGGGTGTCAGCAATATCCCACTGGGCCCACATGCCTGCACCTGTAGGAGTTATGGGTGCAGCAGTACGAGCAGCGCTCAATGGTCAATGGAGGAGAGGCCAAAAATAATCCACCTGGGTAAAGGAAGAAGTTGAATGCTGCCGCTTCAGTGGTGTATCCAGGTGAGGTGGACAGGTGGACATGTTGCAAAGTATCCCAATAGCTGACTGTAGTGGTGAAAAAGTAACCGCAAGGTGGGGACACAAGCAGGCAACCAAAGAGCCACAGGGCATAGATTGGTTACAATTGTCAGTTTGCTGATGCCATCCAAAGAGGTGGTAAACAGACAAAATATTTAGTAGAAAATATCGAAAGGACAAAATATCGAATGGACAGAATATAGTCATCAAAAATATAGTTTTTAAGGTAAGTAATGTAATATCGAATTTTAAAAATATAGAAAGTCAAAATATCAAAATATATAATATAGGTTATTAAAATTATCGAATTTTTATTAATATCGATTTTTTTATAGTGTTTTTTTATGTTAGTATATGTGTGAAAAGTGTGTATTTATGTTATAATTTATTTTAATTAATGAATTTTATGTTGTTTAATTTTTGCCTAATTTAATTCTGTAGCGGGTTGTGGGTTTATACGGGAATAGGGTGGGAAGTAATTTAATTATAATTAATTAAATATGTAAATGTATTTATTGGTATTTATTTTGAATTAATTGTTAATTAATTTTTATTTGATAAGTAATTCAATTTTAATTGGTAATTAATTTTACTTAATTGATTAATTGATAATTATGTTAATTTTACTAATTTATTTTCTGTAGCGGGTTGTGGGTTTATAAGGGAATAGGGTGGGAAGTAATTTAATTATAATTAATTAAATATGTAAATTTATTTATTGGTATTTATTATGAATTAATTGTTAATTAATTTTTAATTGCTAATTAATGAATTATTTGTTAATTTGTAATTAATTTGTATTAATAGGTAACTAATTGTAATGATTAATGTTAATTTGTATTTTTAATTTAATAATTATTATATTATATTAAATTGGTATTTACTTTTAATTATTTTTTATAGATATTAATATATATATATATTTTTTAAATAATATATGAAGTCTTTACTTTCCCTACTGTTGCACTCACTGGAGTGGGAATAGTAATTTTTACCCCTATACTATCCAACGCTTTCCCTACTGTTGCACTCTCTGGGTTGGGAATAGTAATTTTTACCCCTACGCTATCCAAAGCTTTCCCTATTTTTGCACTCACTGGAGTGGGAATAGTAATTTTCACCCCTACGCTATCCAACGCTTTCCCTACTGTTGCACTCACTGGAGTGGGAATAGTAATTTTTACCCCTACGCTATCCAACGCTTTCCCTACTGTTGCACTCACTGGAGCGGGAATAGTAATTTTTACCACTACGCTATCCAACGCTTTCCCTACTGTTGCACTCACTGGAGTGGGAATAGTAATTTTTACCCCTACGCTATCCAACGTTTTCCCTACTGTTGCACTCACTGGAGTGGGAATAGTAAATTTTACCCATACGCTATCCAAAGCTTTCCCTACTGTTGCACTCACTGGAGTGGGAATAGTAATTTTTACCCCTACGCTATCCAACGCTTTCCCTACTGTTGCACTCACTGGAGTGGGAATAGTAATTTTTACCCCTACGCAATCCAAAGCTTTGCCTACTGTTGCACTCTTTGGAGTGCAAATAGTAATTTTTACCCCTACGCTATCCAACTCTTTCCCTACTGTTGCACTCTCTGGAGTTGGAATCGTAATTTTTACCAATGCGCTATCCAACGCTTTCCCTCCTGTTGCACTCATTGGATTGGGAATAGTAATTTTTACCCCTACGCTATCCAACGCTTTCCCTACTGTTGCACTCACTGGAGTGGGAATAGTAATTTTTACCCCTCCGCTATCCTACGGTAAAAATATTGTGTTTTTTTAATTAATATCATGTGAATATATATATTTATGTTTTAAAAAATGATTTTTTTTTAACTTAAATTACATATTTTATAATTTTAAGGTTATTTAAGTATTTTTAAGTATGTTTTAGTTAATTATTTTTAATATTTCATTTATTTTAAATTACTTCTAAGACATTTACAAAAATTCGATATTTTGACTAACTATATTATTGTTAAACGATATATTTGTGATTCAATATTTTTGTACTTACCTGTTTGTAGATAGGACTTTGATATTTTTGAAGTCGATATTTTGAAGTCAATATTTTAAATGCCTATATTTTTGTGGATTCGATATTATGTCAGTGATCCCCAAAGAGGGTGTAGTTCAGGTGACAAGATAGGCACAGTTGAATTTTGATATTGATCGCTGATTGTAGAAACTATGGGTGAGCGATACATGGGCACAGGGGTCTGGTCAGTGATAGCTAATATTGGGTTGAGAGCCCCGCTGAAGGAAACGGCCCTTAGAGGCCACCTGGGTTACGTACAATCACCTGCTATGCCTTCCCAAGAATGAAGAGTCGGACAGACAGTAGAGAATACAAACATATGTTTATTAGCAATACTCTGCAGAGGAGTCCAATCTGACATGCACCCTAGGTTGTCTTCCGAGGGACTGGCCCCCTAACAGTCTACATCACATAATGAATCTTCCCAAGAGCCTCCAACAACGCCCACATTGGAAAGTTACCTGCCTGGGCCAAACATGAACAAAGAGGTCACACCTGCCAGATGGGTACATGTTATCGGCAACTCAAGATTACTGCGCTGAGCTTCAGCGTCTCCTAACGTGGGAGCAGAACTACACACTCGGATATGTATCAAGGGCAGAATGGCCTATTCATTAGTAAGTTGAGAAACAGCTTTGAATAGAAGAGAAAATAATAACAAAATACAGTGTTCTGTTGAGGCAAGCAATATGAGGAAAGAGGCCTAGCTCAGGCACAGACTAAGCAGCCTAATAGGGATTATGAAATACAAAATGGAGGCACAATTGTTAACTGAAGCCTGCACTTTATGGGGATAATTTAGTGGGTTGCATAATGTTAATACAAATGGCGTTTATTTAGCCATACACTGCTACCCTAATATATCATGAACCAAGTGCATTGCAGGAATAGGAATTTCAAATCTAACACCACAAGGAATCTCAGACATCAAATTCCTCCAGGGCATGGCATAGCACCACAGCATCTCATGCAGGGACCACCTCCTAGCCTCTAATCAGCAGCAATCATGAGAGGTGTCCGCCGGGAATATCTCCATCAAACAATCCCTCCTCTTCGGAGCACCAGGGGTAGGAGAACACCCCAGTGCCTCTAGTGTGGCCTGCACCTCTAGGGTCAGTGATGCCGGGGAATTGTGGAGCTGAAGATCTAGGGCACAAGCCAGAGGAGAGGCGCAGAGGATTGGGAGAAAAAAAAGAAAAAGGTATGAGGGTCTGTGTGCGATTTACTCAGCACCTACCACTGGAGGCCAACCCCCATGGTCTGCCAGACATCTCAACCGAGGCACAGGTCTCAATGGTCACCAATGGGCATGCCGGAATCAGCAGGCCACACATGCAGCTAGCCACCAGTACCAGCTCTAATCCTAGCAGTAGGGGCAAGGAAGAAGGGGTCCGGAAAAATGCACAGTGTTTTCAATTCTGTGTCTGTGATTCTGGGGTTTCTTGTGCCTGCCCTGGTTTAAAAGTAAAAATGATGCGGAGGTAGGGAAACCAACTAACTGTAGGGTAAATGTAAAAAATTAAACAGGGAAAGCATTAAAGAGTGACAAAAAAGAGGTTAGCTGCTGCTGCTTGCTTCCGAAAAATGTAAAGGATCCTCCACAACTGATGACAGTTTTCCTGTTCAACATATAAATTGGACAGCAGTTACTCTGCCAGGCCGACATATTGATTTAAACATCTATCATGGCAGACCTCCAAGATATAAATCAGGCCCTTAGTTTTGCAAATGAAAGCTGAAGTCCTTAACAGATGTAAAACAGCAGGTTATATACAATAAGCACTCTTCAACCTCGAACAGGCTTTGGAAAAGTTCCATGGAAGACGTTGTCCCAGGTAGAGAAATGTCCAAGTGGGAAAATTAAAGGTTTGTGCTCAAGGAAGTACTCTCCACTGCCATACACTTTTTGCGCCTTCATCCAGTTATCCATGTTCAGACTTAGTCAATTTTTCAGAACTCAGATTCCTCCAGTGGAGCAAGGTTGCAAACTGTAGCCGGAGATGGCTCCATGATGCTGGACACCTTCTCCAAGATGTCCTGGTGAAATGGATTTGCTGCTGCAGAAAAGCACTGAGCGGGAAAAAGCTGAATCATCAGCACAGTGACAACACACCTCTGTTGGATCAACTTAGAAGGTTTGTCCTGGTCCTCTGGAGTTCTTCATAGCCAAAAGTTTTCTAAGTCCTAGGTTCTTCATGACGATAGGAGGAGTACACTTTGACACACTCAAAGCTACCAGGTCCTCAGGAGCAGCACTTAAGGATGAAGACTCACTCCAGCAGAAACCAACAGCAGGGTCCACTGAAGTTCAATTTGGGCTCTTCACGAAAAGGACTTATTTCAGCTTGTTGTGTCCCCGTAGCTTAACAGGAGGTCAGCCAAATGACCCTTGTAGCCCAATTCTTTGTCCTGGGTACAAATGGTAGTAGGTCGAGCAGTTCAGGTCTCCTTACAGGTCTCAAACAATGGTTGCAGTCCTTCTTCTGCTCTTCCACAGGTGAAAAGTGTTTTAAAGAGGGTGTCTAAGGGTGCCACATTTATGCCTGTTATTAGTCTGTGGGTAGGGGGTGACTCTTGGCCCCTCACTAACCAATAGGGAAAGGTTCTCAGTGGTAACCCTACCAACGTTATTAGTTATTCCTCTGTGTCCTACTGCAAACAATCCCACAGTGCCCCTCTTCTCTGCCTTAATCCAAGATGGTGAAAACTTTCTTCCCTTGTGCAAATCATTTGTTACCGACCCAGAGGTGTGGCCAAGGAAATGAGCAACCCGTCCTCTGTGGTCACTTAAAACCAGCTATAGGGGCAGCTCCCTCCCCACTGCCCAAGTGTAGGCTAACATTTACCTGTGACAGGGAAAAGCCTGTTGGAAGTTCACCAAGCTCCTGGTGTCAGGTTCCAACCCCTGCTACCTGTACCAACCCCTGCTAACTGTTCCCTGGCTCTAATTTTGTTACCTACATGTACCAATGCTTTGCTGTCCAGCCTTGTGTTGCACTGATTTTAACTACATTTACCAATGCTACTTACATTACCAAGCTTGTTCAGACTGTTACTGTAGCAGCGAGGCCTTAGGGTGTATTTACCAATGCTGGTTGCTTTCAGTTCATTGCCAATGCTTGTTAGTGATTAAGGTAGCGTCTTGGTTAACATGCCAATGTTTGTTGAATGTCAAGTGGGCTTCGTTTCTGGTTTCTCGAAGTATTTCTGTTGTAGTCTTTTTCCCCTTTGCAGCTTCCGTACTTGCTTCCAAGGGTATTTAAGCAGCCACGCCCTGGAATCCGTGCGGATTATTCTCGCCGGTTCCTGGGACACGTCGCCTTCAGCTTCGCTCCGCTCGTCGGAAGAATCCTGCAGCTGTTTCCGGTCTTCGGACGAGCCCCGCAGTTTTTCCAGTTAAGGTCCGCAGTTCCTGAAATGGTAGTAAACTACCACGAATCTCCGCTTGCTTGAAAGCAGGTAGGACGTACCCTTTTTCTTCTTTGAAGCACGAACGTCGGAAGTCCCGGCTAATCTTCTCGTCGTGCCGTTCTTCTGGGTTTACTTGATTAGTGTCCAAGTTCTTGAGCCCTGAATATTTGGGATCCTTGTTTGCAGCGTTCTTGAGTGGCATTATAAACTCGATTTCGGATCTTTGGTTGCAGCGCATTTGAGTGACATTACAAACACGTTTTCATGGTGAAAGCCTCCCTGCGCTGAATGAAACTGTGGTGTTAACAGTATTAACCTTGCTGACTGATGACTCTTGAAACGCTATCTTTGTGATGTTATCTTTGTGATGTTTATCTGCACTTAAACCTTTGCACATCTTTTGTGGCTAATTTCAAAACTCAGTTAAACTCGGGGTATCTTTGCATGAAACCAATGCAAGGGTGATATATTGAGAAGTACATATATTTTATGCTGTTCTTTAGATAACACTGGAATGAGACAATCATAAGAATACAGGATAGGAAAACAGGAGTTATTTTGCCTTATTCTGAGTAATGCTAAGTTTCGTAATGTTTATTTAACCTGATATTTTTCCTAGGTGCAGAACAATAGTACAGTTTAGTTTCAAGCTGGAGTACACAGGAGTTCGAGTGTTCCAGTGTTTTTTCTCGTTCCAGATCTCCCTCCCCGCAGTACCCTCCCTTACCTCCCCTCGTCTAGCCACTTTGATCTTCTGCGTGACTTTCTAAAAGTGCAGAGTCAAAGCTGCTGGAAGGTGGGCTTTTGGGTACTGCTCCCGGGGAACACTAAGTGGACTTTTAAAATCAAAGTCCCTGATACCTGGGCACTGCCCAAATCATCATTCTGCAGAGGAACAATAACACCTTTCCACATCCAGGCCTTTATCTCCTGCTCAGGGAGCAGTTTCCACACCTAATTTAGCACTAAGCACTCAGACAACTCCAGCTGGAGGCTGATGCCTTTTAGCCTACAGAGGCTATAGACTAGTGAAGGTAACTTTCTAAAGGTAATGTTTTCTTAATATTTATTACAAACCTGACTTCACCAATGAATTGGTCATATATTAAATATTACAAAGAGTCCAAGAAGCAACCCTGGACAGTTTAGTAGACGTTGCAGCTGTTGAGTCCAGTTTAACTATAATGGGAGACCTACATTTTAATTTGGACTGTAATACTGACAAAGACTCTGATCGCCTAGATATGGAGTTGGGATCAGTAGGCCTTCTACAGAAGATTTGCCATTCTACACACGCGGCGGGTCATATACTAAATGGCCTCTTCACTAACAATGATGCCTTAATTTTTAAAGAGATTCTTCAGTTGGTGTGGTCGGATAATCACGCAGTTTTATTTGATATATGTCTGCTAAAGGTGAATTCCACCCACCATAGGAAGCTGTCTCCTAAATATTTTAGAGCATGGAAAAATATGGACCAGGGGCTTCTTTAACAACATTTAGTAGATACTCTCTCATAATCCAGAGCAGGCAGTTTTGAGCTATTCAGATTGGCTTCATGCCTCATATGCCAAATAATTTCCCTACAAGATAGCCTCTACAAATAGAACTACAGCCTCAGCTCCACGGTTTTCGAAAGCTTTGAGGCTTGAGAAACATCGTTGTAGGAACCAAGAGAGACGACGGAGACGGGACCACGATAGTCAGGAAAACCTTCTTTATAAACAAGCCTTGGCTAATTATAAACATCTCCTTTTTAAGGAGAAAACCAACGACTTCATAAGAGAAATTGAAGCTGCTCAAGATTATTGTAAAAGCCTATTTCAGGTGGTAACCAAGCTTGGGACACCTTCTCTTAATCTGGCAAATTTAGCAACTCATTCTTTCTGCATTTCAATGGCCATTAATTTTCAGGCTAAAGTAGATTCCATCTATTCCAAGTTCAACGTTTCCTTTGTCCCCCAACAAGTTCAGATTGTTGCACTGAATCTTTAGATAATCTCTCCTTAAGCGAGTTTACCCTGGTTTCCGCGGAGCTTGTAAAAAACCTGTTGAGGGCAGCCAAATCAGGTTCTCCTTCGGACCCGTGTCCGCCCGCTATTCTAAAAGACTCTTCTGAGCTAATTGGGCCAGTTTTGGCATATATTTTTAATTCTATGATTAGGGTAGTTGTCTATCCTTCTCAATGGAAGAAAGCTTCAATTTTGCCATTACTAAAGTAGTCAAATCTGGATCCAGAAGACACTAACAATTATTGGCCAATTGCACGTTTGCTGCTACCAGCCACATTAGCTGAAAAGATCAAAAATGATCAACTGACCCAATATATTCTGGCCCACAATCTTCTGGGTGAAATGCAATTTGGATTTAGGAGATGCCATAGTACAGAAACTGCCCTCATTAAAGCTGGAGAGGAAATAAGGTTCTGTTGCAGGGATTCTGCTCAGTCACAGAACTGTGCACAGAGACCCAGGACCTCAGTGAATTAGGGTGTAACAAAAATCTAACCTTAGTACCCAACATCCCCTACCAGACTAGCATCAGTGTCACATTAGCTCTTCATCCTATAGCAAAGATTAGACAACCCAGAACATGTGACATAGGATACCTTAGGTAAGGTGGGAAACATGAGCACTCTTTCATTATATTCTAATACCAGTCCAGAACAGGGAGTGAAGGGAGACACGAGTAAGTTTAAAATGTTTATTTTAACGCCGTGATCTCAGGTGCAGCATCTTAGCTAATATAAGTAGACATATGATAAGAAATAAGATTGTCAGCATAGTTACTTTTCCATAAAATACAAAGGGGGAAAGCCTGTTATAATGCTAAATGGAAACAGGTTAAATATATACCTATATTTCACACTCCCTTGCTAGTAGGTTATTTTATAAGCAAAGAAGGTCTCTTAGGTTTGCATAGGCGACTCCATACCTCAGAGATTAGCAGGAGTAAATCACATTCAGTTCTGCACAAGCTCTCAGCATACGAATGTTCTCCAAGTGTGTTTCAATCATGCCTACACAGTGTATTATTAAAGGCACCAGTATCTGAGCTGTCCACAGCTGCATATATGTTATGTCTAGAACATGCGCTGATCAGTTCGAACAAAAGCAACTGTGTTGATATAACCTTGAAGGCCTCGGCACTCACTGTTCAGACTAAACTTACAAAGCAATTCTAGCAATGTGGAAAAACAAGTTGTTCTCATGTGAAGCAAAAATCTCAGCATAATACGAAACAATAACTAACGTGTGTGCTGTGTGCACAAGAAAGCAAACGGTAAAATGGCGTTTAAACTTCTAAAAAGCTCATGCTAACTTAACACTATATAAATGTAAGGATCAGTCCCACTACAGTTCACGTTGGATGGTGGTGGAGCAGTGGCGCTGGTCCTTTTTGATCTATCTGCTGCCTTCAATGTGGTTGATTATGGCCTCCTGATCAACTGTATCTCCTCCATAGGTATCAGGGACAAGACTAAAGCTCTGTTAGCATCCTTCCTATCCAACAGAGCACAATCAGTTAAGTTGGGTGATTTTGAATCCCCTCTTTTTTCTCTTCCATGTGGAGTACCACAGAGCTCCGCCAATCAGCCCCACGCTTTATAATATCTATGTGACCGACTTGGCATGAGTGATCAAATTGGCTGACTTAGATCTTTCATCTTACGCAGATGATACACAAATAGTTTTTACTCTCCACAAAGACGGAGACAGGGTCTTGTCCAAATTTCACGATGGTATGGTAGCAGTGAGTACGTGGATTTCCAATCACTGCCTTAAATTAAATTCCTCAAAGACCCAAGTGATTGTGTTTGGAAATCTTTTCCAGCATGGTCTTCCCCTTGGTGACAGAACAAGCTTAGACCAACTCCTGTCCAAGTAACCATGGACAAGAATCTTGGAGTCATTCTTGATGATAAGCTTTCTTATAAACATCATGTTAACTCACTAGTCAGCTCATCTTTTTATATTCTTAGAGCTGACAAGAAACTGGAAGCTAGAAAAACAATCTTATCGGCCTTGGATCTGTCTAAGTTAGACTATTGTAAGGGCCATCTGATTAACGCTCAGTAGTCTATTTTGATCAAATTGCAGCTTGTGCAGAATGCCCTGCCAGACTATTGTTTGGGACACCGATATTTCAGCCTGTGTCTGAGGTGATTAGACAGCTGCACTAGCTGCCTATTAGAAGCCAAATACAATGTAAGGCACTGTGTATTGCCTATAAAGCTATACATAATACAGGACCCAAATTCTTGAAGAAATCCTTAAAAATGTACATCCTGAATAGGTCACTGCGCTCGGCCAGCACAAATCTATTAGTTGTTCCCAGAGCCTATAGATCTAACTGAGGCGACAGAAGCTTTGTGGTGGCCACTGCCAAGCTTTGGAATTCTCTTCCCCTGCTAGATCAGATGCCTTCAATTTTTATTTTCAGGAAAAAATTGAAAACTTGGCTTTTTTTTTAAACTTTATTGTGCATTTAAATAAGGTTACACACACGGGCCTACAACCACAGAGGCCGGCCGCTAGTAAAAGTAGAAGTAATCAGTATATACCACAGCTCTTTCGCCGACATCCCTGAGGCCCGGCAGTGATGCAGGATAAGATCCGCAGCAACACAGGATAGAGCCATGATGAAGTATTATTTTGTTTTTTACAAAAGAAGAAAATAAAGGAAAGAAAACAAATAAGTCTCAAGGCATGGAACATTGTACACAAAATTGTGCTCGTACGGGAGGGACCTTCAAGTGCAAAGTTGTGCAAACTAATAGTTAGTGGATGGGGTCAGGGGGGCCAGTGGGGGAG
Organism: Lissotriton vulgaris; assembly: GCF_964263255.1. NCBI lineage: Eukaryota > Metazoa > Chordata > Amphibia > Caudata > Salamandridae > Lissotriton > Lissotriton vulgaris. The sequence goes on along the minus strand of NC_141690.1, from coordinate 79,201,594 downwards.
TCAAAAATAGGTACAAAATTTAAACAAGACATGGAATGTCGGATCATGGGGAGAGGGAGATGTCCGGATTGTCCTCCAACAGGGGCGTACATATGTTCCCTCGGTAGGCGTTCCACTGGCTCCAGATTTTAATCCACGCCCCAGGCTTGCCCCTAGCCAAATACACAGTCTTCTCTCTAAACACGCACCATTCCATATTTTCCTTCCATACTGACACAGTGGGCGGCCGCCGGGAACCCCACAACTGTGCAATGTCTCTCTTGGCAATCATGTTCCCAAGGGTCGCCCACCAGGTCTGAGCGATGTTATAATCATTTGGTTCCCACACATTCAACACACATCGCCGGGCCTCAGGCAGCAGCGCGGCTCCGGTGACACACTCCATCACTGCATGCACACGATTCCAAAACGCGGTCACCTCCGGGCACTCCCAAATAATATGGAGGAAGGTAGCAATCATTCCACAACCACGCTTAAATACCCATCAGCAGAAAAACCCACGGAAACCAGACGAGGACCGGTGACATACACTCGGTGGAGAATTTTAAGTTGGACAAGGCGGAGACGGGTGGGAATAGCCACCTCCTTAGGTGAAGATAATGTAGACTGCCAGTCTTCATCGTCCAGTTCCAGCCCATCCCCGGTCCAGACTTCTCTGAGACATACAAGGAGATCCGCCTGGTTATTGATCAATTTCTTGTATATTAGTGAAATCGTACTATCAGGCACATGACCATCAAGCACACGATCTTTCATCGGGGAAGACTCAGGGATATTGGCATCGGCAGCGAAGACCGAGATCAAGGCATGACGAACCTGTGCATATCTAAAAAACTCCCTGTCACTCAACTCATATTCCTTCTGCAACGTCTCAAAAGTCTTAACTGCACCCTAAGCCCAGAGGTCGCCCACTCTGCTAATACCAATCATATCCCATTTCTCAAAACCTTTCCTTGTCCAGAGGCATCCCAATCTCCCAGACGCATACAAAGGAGTCGCGCATGTCAGTCGATCCTTCCAACCCAGGGCCGCATTCGCATCACACCAGACTCGTACAGCAATCTTAGTGGGACCTGTTAAATTTCTCCCTGCCACCTTAGAGTAGAGCGCCCTGTTGTAATTCCCACCCGGCAACTGATACTTGTCCATCTCAAATGCAGGATTTGGGCTGGGTGCATACATTGCGTGGTTAATCGCGCTCAACTGAGAGGCCCAATAATACCACCTGATGTCTGGGAGCGCCATGCCCCCGTCATACCAGGGGAGGGTTAGCTTAGCGAGGGCGATTCTTGCACGCCCGTCCCAGACAAGCCGCCTCTGCAAGCTCTCCACCTCCCGGAAATAGCCCGCCGGGATAATATCGAATGAATTCTGGACCGCGTACAGAAAGCGTGGCAGGGACATCATTTTAATAAGCGCAGCACGGCCGAGCGGCGACAGTGGTAATCTACGCCAATGAACAACGTTGAGTTTCAGCCTCTGGAGAGGGGGAAGCAAATTGCGTTCATAGCGAACAGCGGGGTCTAATGATATAAAAATTCCCAAATATTTGAATCCCATCTTCGAGACCTGGAATGGAAATCTACGAGGCAAGGGGGGAAGACCACCCGAAATTACATAGACACAGGAATTAGTCCAATTAATAACTAGACCTGAGCTCTTGCCAAACGAAGTGAGAACATCGAACAAAACATTAAGCGATTTTCGGGGGGAGGTAAGGTATAAAAGGATATCGTCAGCATAAAGCTAGATCCGGTCTTCAAAATCCGGAGTCCACTGAATACCCTTTATCGAAGGCTCCCATCGGAGCCAGGCAGCCAGAGGCTCTAAGGCAAGCTCAAAAAGTAGGTGAGACAACAGGCAACCCTGTCTCGTAACCCTCCCAAGAGTAAAAGAATCAGATACTCGGCCATTAACGACCACCTGAGCCAGCGGTTCCTCGTATAGAAGTTTCACCCACCCGATAAACTCAGAACCAAAACCAAATTTCGCGAGGGCGGCCCAGAGATACGGCCATTCTATAGTGTCGAAGGCCATCGTGGTGTCCAAGGAAGCCAAGATGGCCGGCTCTTGAAGAGACCCTGCCCTCGCGAGGACGCCATCCAAACGCTGCAAGTTGAGTGCGGTGTTACTATTGGTCCAGGTGGATCAGGTTATCAATCACCGTGATCAGCCGATTAGCCAAAACTTTACCAAGGATTTTAGGTTTGGTGTTCAACAAGGAGATGAACCTGTACGAAGCGCAGCGATCCCGAGGCTTCCCCCCTTAGGAATTACCACAATCGTAGCTAAACGCTGATCACAAGGGAGGGAGCCAAGGTCTCGCGACTCCAGGAACATATCTCGGAGATACGGTGCAACTTTATTCGGGCTCAATTTGTATAGTTCGATGGGCAGACCGTTGGGGCCCATGGCCTTGCGAGAGCGAACGGAGCGAATGGCGATTGCAATCTCATCCGCCGGCAATGGAGCATCCATTTGGTCTCGGTTAATCTCTGATAGGCGTGGCAGCGCAATATCGCGTAGCAACAAATGAGAGACTTCCTCATCTCTATCAGAGACCGGAGAATACACTGCACAAAAATAATCCATAAAACACCCCACTATCTCACTCGGATCAGTCACACACTCTCCATTCAGATTCTGAATCACGGGGACCACACGATTCACCCTTTCTTTCTTTTCAAGCCACGCAATCAATTTACCCGCCTAGTCCCCAACATCGTACAATCTGCCCTGCTGTTCCCTGTGCATTATTTTGGCAGCATCCGTGACAAGGGACCTGTAATCCAGTTGTTTCAAACCAAGGGCGTGGAGTTTGGCATGGGTAACACCTGAGTCCAAGTCACTCTCCAGCTCGACTATTTCTGTCTCAAAACAAACAATTTCTTGATTTTTAGTTTTCTTAGCATCAGCAATTAAGGATAGGGCCTGCCCACGAATGACAGTCTTGAAGGCTTCCCATAGTGACACAGATGATGACACAGACCCCTCGTTTTCAAGGAAATATTGATCCAGGGACTTTATCAAACCAGCACAGGTCTTAGGATTACGTAAATACCAGGGGTTTATGTGAGCGACTCGCCCTACACAACACACTCTAGTATCCATACAAAGCCACAATGGGGAATGGTCTGAAATGCCCCGGGCAAGGTGTCTGATCTCTCTGACAGAAGGGGACTATGCCGCCGGCATTAGAACGTAATAAAGTCTGGAAAGACTTCCATGGGCCCCAGAATGAAAAGTGTATTGTATCTGCGCTGGATGCATCAACCTCCAGCAGTCCACCAAACCAAAAGTCTCCAAAAACCCACTCAGCCATGATTGGGACTTAGGAAGATCTCTGGGGAGGTGACGATCTACATTGCCAGAAACAACAGAATTAACGTCCCTATCCATAACCAGAGCACCATCAGGGAGTCCCAGCATTACTCGCCCAATGTCTGAAAAAGTGGAGGTCTGTAGACCTGGCCGAACATATACAGTGAGCAACGAAACAGTCCTACCCTCCCATCTACCAGTGAGGACGGCATAGCGCCCCCTGTCGTCTAGGATTACGTTGTCTATCTCCAGAGGGAGAGAGGACCGGACAAGAATGCCAACGCCCCTAGAACCAGTGGTGAACCCAGAATGTGCAACAAGACGGTAACCCCACCTATTCATGGCATGACACGTGTTCCCCACCAGATGTGTCTCCTGTAAAAGAACGACATCCGGGGACAGGCGACGCAAGAATTGCAGCACCATTCCTCATTCTATCACCGAACCCGTTGACATTCCAAGATATTAGCCTTAACCCACTACCCCCCATCCCAACAAGAAATGTGGAACCCACCCCACAAAGAGCACAATATTCGGATCATAGAAAGGAGCAATACGTTGCCTTGAGAAAAGAAAACAACCCCACAAACACTCCCCCCACACCCCAACCAAATCCCGTTACAACCCCCCCACCCTGCACCCCTGCATTAGACTAGAAAGCCACCCCAACTTACAGTGTGCCTGTCGCCCTACCATTACACCAATCTACAAAAAGAACCCTGGAGGAGGAAAGAGTCCCACCACCCCCGCCACCCTCTGGTATACGACAATAAAATACAACAATGGTAAAATAATCGAACCCAGCTGTGAAAAGTCAAGTGTTCGGAAATCAGGGACCGCATCGTTACTTCTGTTCTGGCTCACCACCCTCGGCGCCACCAGGGTCCTCAGTTCGATCGTTCCAGGCAGGCAGAGAATCCAGCCAGTCACTCACATTCTCTGGCCGGTCGAAGAAAAATGTCCGGTCCTCGTACTCAACACGAAGTCTGGTAGGAAACAACATAGCATATTTCAGGCCCAAGTCTCTGAGTCTTCCCTTCACACCCTGAAATCCCATCCTTTGCCTCTGGACGAGCTGAGTGAAGTCCGGGTAAAAGTTGACTGTAGCGTTTTCGAATTTTACCGGGCCGCTCACCCTGGAGGCCTGCAGGATAGCATCCCGGTCTCTGAAATGAAAGAGCTTGGCAATGATAGGCCTCAGAGGGGCGCTCGGCCTCGGCTTTCCACCGGGGACACGGTGGGCACGCTCCACTGCAAAGAATTTGCTCAGTCCTGTAGGGGCAAGGTGGTTCAGAACGAGGTCCTCCACCAGGAGGTCCGCAGAAGGATTTTCGGGGTTTTCAGGGACACCTATGATGCAGATGTTGTTGCGTCTTGACCTATTTTCAAAATCCTCCAGTCGATGAGACATGAGGTCGTTGGATGATTTCAGGTTGCCAATTTTTGTTTGTAGTTCTGACACATCGGCCGTAAGGCTAGAAGTCTTCAAATCCAATGATTTCACTTTCTCGTTAGTTTTAGACAAGTCAGCTCTGATCAAGGTGACATTGATGGCAACTGTGTCGATTTTATGAGCCAGAGCCTCATATTGCTGGCCGATGGTAGCCTTCATATTGGCAATGGCGCTCATGACGTCTTGGAGAGACAGTTCAGTTATGCGCAGTTGGGTTATCCTTGGCGTCCTCCGGGGTGCGGCTGGCGCCACCGGGGGATCCTTCCGATTGGGTATAACGATCCATGATTTTGGTTTGGACTGGTCCCCCGCGAATAGGCGCCTTGGTTTTCCGTTTCTCGTTGTCGGCCCAAACTGCCATACTGGAAGATATGCCCCGGAGGGCCCCGTGAGACCTGGTGAAAATGGCCGCCTGCAGGCAAGTCACCAAAAGTCTACAAAAGTAGGCTTGTGTGGCCGAGGTGAAAACGCAGTTCAACACAAAAGCGTTAAGGATAGAAGGCCCACGATGAGGAGACAGAGCCTGGCCGGATCTCCGACAGAACGGAACAGTACTGCGATCTGACAATGCCAGGACCCAAAAGTGAAGCTGAAAGTTGATGCAGGGCTACTGGGGGAAGACCCCTCAGCCGTTTTTGTTCAACTTTGTCCCGGCGTGCCAAGCCCCCGGCTTACCGCAAGGTGGGCCTCAAAAGTTCGGAACAACATAACTTCGGTTCCCAAAGTCCAAATCAAATTTATTAAAGAGCAAAAGCATCAGCTGAGGTTCATCTTCAGTAACCCGTCTGAAATATCAGGATAGCGTCAGGATATTTTGCAAAGAGTGGTGAGGGTCCCGGGAGCCCTGTGCTCACATGCCCATCTCGGATGCTCAAGTAGCTCCTTCTCCAACTTGGCTTTTTAATAATAAAGGGCCAGATGTAGGTGAAATAGATTTACCGATTTTTAATTACTGAATTTTACCGATTCTGTAATTAAAAATCTGTAAATCTATGGGGTGGACATGTAGGTATTCCAGATGTGCTGGAATACTGAATCGAATGATTTCAGTATTTACCGATTCGGTAAATACCGAATCGGTAATGCCCATTCATTCCTATGGGCTTTGAAGCCCATAGGAATGAATGGGCATTACCGATTCGGTATTTACCGAATCGGTAGATACCGATTTTCACAAGGGCGCAGGGGGTGTCACTTTAACACCCTCTGGCACCCCCAAAACAGGCTCGGGTGCCATGTGGCAGGCATACATGCCCTAAGGGCAGGTCTGCCTGTCACATGGCATAGGTGTGCATGCACACATGTGCATGCACATCGGAATCGGTATTTTACCATCAAATTGGATTTGATGGTAAAATACCGATTTGGTAAGGCCTCTGGGACTCTGAAGAGTCCCACCTACATCTGGGTGGCTCACATTCGGTAAATTTACTGATTTTTTATTTTACCGAATCGGTAAAATTACCGATTCGGTAATTTTAGCGATTCGGTAAAATAATGCCCCCAACATACCTATCACCTATTTACCGATCGGTAACGGCCGAAAATACCGATTTTCGGCCGTTACCGACCGACCTACATCTGGCCCTAAGTCTTTTAAAAATGTTCTTTCTCTTTTCCTTGGCACTGTTTCAGGAGTAGCTAGTGCTGAGACACCCTTGTTGGTATTTGTGCAGTCTATGAATAGTTATAACATAACATAACATAACAAGTTCTAATCTAGAGATAGCATTCTTAAATGTACTATTGCATTCCACTCTTTTTCTGTAGAACACCCAGCCTTGCTCGAGTGAAAATAGTTCTTGGGGTCTTTCCACTGTAAGGACATGTGTAACATTACATTTCTACATGACCTACATTTAGATACTATGCTCTCTGATGTAAGGCCTACGTAGAGGGGACATTATTATTGAAAAGGAAAGTTTAAACTTGTCAAAAAGGTTTTATTTTGACAGTTTGAATTGCAGGTTTTAAACTGTCAAAGTCAGGCTGAAATGGTAGGCCCGAAGCAATGTGTATACTGTCAATGTAGTGGAAACATCAGCGCAGATGATTGGAGACAATTTGTATCAATGCGCTTTAAAAATCAGAACACAAAGGATGACCATTCCGAAGTCCATAGCCCAGCCAGCCCAGCCAACTCGGCGATTTTACATTTAGAACAAAGGAGTCCAAGACGAGATGAGCGCAGTTACTCACTTATTATGCTGCCTGAAGTGTCAACAAGCAAGGGCCCGGCAATTAACAATGATTTTCCGTCGGAGTCCAGCGGGGCATTGGATGAGTTAAAAAACAGGATTTCTTGTTCCATAGGGAAAGCCAGGACTGAAGGAGCTCCAGAGCCAAACGATCTTCCCCAGGCCATGTTAAAGTTCCACGTGGACTTATGGTCAGCTTATCTGACCCCCCTTTTTCTCCATTGCTGGCTAAACAACACTGTCCCTGAGTGTTGGCAAGGTTCTATCATTCATCCATTCTACCCAGAATTACTGCGGAGCAGGATTGTTTAATGTAAGTGTAAGTGTAGTCATTAAAAGTGTCTAGATTGTGTCCAAAGACAATTTTTATTAAATGGCCAATCAGACACACTAAAAACAGGGTGTGGGATGATAAAACCTAGATCGATTGTTCAGCTACATCCCATTGCGTGGGGTCGACATGTTTCTGCCTAGATGGCCCAGCAGTAATTCTGGCGTTGAAGCACACTGGGGAGGCACTCGGCCTCTCTTGGTGGGGCCCGACGATGAAGCATGTCACCAACTAGATTGGTGAGTGAGAGCTTTCTAAAGAATCTAGTAAGATTCTTCATGTTTGCTTTTCTTTTAAGAAGGCACACTCTTTTGTTGCTTGCATTACAACAACTAACTTACTCACTTTGACAGTTCTAATGGAGAAAGTGGCAACCCAACAAACCCAGCTGCACTGCTGTATTGTTTATTTTAAAGCGGCTTTTGCACGCGTACCGCGGACTCTACTGTGGCAAAAATTAGAGTCCTGGGGCATACCCCCGCCCCTGTTGAAAGCAATCGTCCAACTCCATTCGGAAACCTGGATCAGAATTAAGCTGGGTGAAGGCTCCCACGTGTCCAGAAAAATCAGAATCAACTCGGGCGTAGCATCAGCAACCAGCTCTATGGCGACGGCTTGGTGTTACTAAGTCTCACCAAAGTGGGCCTACAAAGGCTTCTTGAGGAACTGCTTCCCTACACCATAAGAAACTCTTTGGAATTGAACCTGTCCAAAACTAAAACAATATCTTTCGGGAATCAAAAAAGGCCACATGGCGGGTGGTTCTTTAACAAAACAAAAATCGAACCAACATCTCACTATAAATATTTGTGGGTTTTTTTGGACAGCAGATGTTCTTTCATCAAACAAAAAGAAGGGCTAGGGACCAAAGCCCTGTCACTAGAGGGCACTGCTGCGAAATTATCAAAACAACTACTTGGCCCAAGTCTAAGTCCTATGCTGAAAGTGATGAAGGTGAGGATAATCAACTCTCTGTTGTATGGGCAAGAGATTATGAGGGGCACAACTAGCTCATTATTAAACAAATTAATAACCAAAATCTTTAAACGTGCCTTCCGCCTACCAAAATCAAATTCACCATCACATGTCCGTCTTGAACTGGGCCTATTGCATCAACACGGAATTAAGGCCTTCGCATTTATAAAGTTCTGCAATAGACTGCGCCATTCAAGGGAGGGCTCCCTGGAGGTTAAACTTTGTCGAGAAATAGTGAAATGCCTGTCCAGCCTGAATCACCGGCAACACCTGGATCACAGCTTACAACTACTAGGAGTCAAAGAACTCTGGGAAACAAACCCTTCCCAGAAGGCGTTTAAGGCTGTTATTAAGAAGAGCGTCCGTCTGTGGACATTTCATTCAGACAGGGCAATTCTGTCAAAAAGGAAACATGCCTGGGCAGTAATCTCCAACTTCAAACCAGGAGTTGAGTCGCCTCACTTATCCAGCACTTTTTCATTTTACTTGAAACAAAAGTTCTTAGCTCTGAGGATAGGCGACTGGCCATTTTTAAAGAACCTGCCCAAGGGGCGTCGCCCAGATGACAACATCGAATTCAGGATGTGTGGCTATCACTCTGAAGCAATGGAACACATAGTTTGTGCATGCCCCGCCATGCTTACAGACAGACGGCTACTACCATGGGCGAATGGATCAGGCTAGGAGTTCCAACCTGCCGCCAGGCCACACTGGCATCCCTAAATCCTGAAAACAACAAGCTGAACATTGGGCTCACTAAATTAGTGCTCTAAGTGTCAAAACAGCTGGAAATAAATTAGAGCAGCCAAATCTCCCCCACTACAGCAGGGCGGCAGCCTGCCTTCCGGATTAACAAAATAACCTCAAACTGCTAACATCAGCCATACTGTTCCCGGTCCTCCAGGTGAAGATAATCTACCCACGATGCACTCAAAGGTTTTAAATAACTTCTAACTTTTGAATTCTATTTTTAATTTTTTTTGTTTTTTTTACATGTTGACCATCATTTATTGACAATGCTCAAGTAGGTTTCTACTCAGTGGTCCTTTTTACAATAAACTGATCAAGTTTTAAATTGTAATGGTTCTTTAACTAAACAATAAAGAATATATATATAGTGGATGGCATAGTAGGTACTGCAGTGATCTAGTGAAATGTAACTTATGAGCCCTTGTTACACTATGTACCATAAACTAGGGACTTATAGGTATGTTAAATATGCCAATTTGGAGTATAACCAATTTCAACACATTATAGGGGTCAGAAAACATGCAATCAGGCCTAGTTAGCAGAGACCAAGTGTACAGAGCCAAAAAACAGCAACATCAGTCCCCAAAAACTGGGCTGACCAACCCGAAAGATGCATCTTCCTCAGTGAGTAATAGATGAGTATTTGCCAAGTGTAATATCATTGTTACATGCAATGTTTATCTGTACATGTGGTTTAAATAACAAGGGTTTATGTGGTGCATTTATTTTAAATATGAGAGAGAGAGAGAAGGGGCAGGGGAGAGAGGAGACAAAGAAAGAGAGGGAGAGCGGGAGAAGGAGAGAGAGAGAGCAAGAGAGTGAGAAAGACTATATTCTTCCCACATGATTGTCAACCTCCTCCACCAAGTGGGTTCGGTGCCAGCAATGGGCTGTGGGATCTGTCATACATTGAAAATAAATTTCCTAAAGGAATCTGCAGCACTCCAAATGTAACAATACGTCTTTAATGTGTAGTCACGTCAAATTACGTGTTTAGGTTTAGAAAAAGCCTTTGTCAAATGAAATGTGACAGTAAACCATAGAGATAAGTACAAAAACATATATGAAAGTCGGGAAGTGACAGATACGTATCTTCAACGCCAGGCTGCCGCACATCCAATATCGGTGCCTGTGGCGATCTGCTTCCTGTTGAAATTCCTGGATTATTCCCATGCTGTTTTTTATCAACTACCTATTTAGGTCTTACTTCCTTGGTAACTATATTTACAAGGATTAGTTCCTCATTTTAAAGTTGTGATTTTCCGTATTATAATATAAGCTTCATATTTGACCGATTTTCAAACTATATAATTCCAGAACCCCTATCGGAGCCTGGCTTTTCTTCATTTGATGTTGCTATATATTACTGGTCTCACTACCTTGCGGACCGCATTTGATTCTTGCTGTTTTTGAGACATACCGCTGTCGGCCAACTCAGCATTGTCTGTGTTTTATCTAGATTAGAATCTTCAAGTGGTTCTCCGGAAGAAGGCGTGTCTCGCGCCGAAACGCGATTAGAGATCAACATCCTATCCACTTTTGATGTTTTCAATTTTCTGTGCTGTATTTTATTATTGAATGTATATTTTACCCTTATATATTGTTTTGTATTATTATTTGCTCTACATTTTGTCATGAGTTGTGATTACTCATATGTTTGACAACGAAATTGTATTTTTACCTGTTTCTTTTAAAATATTGTTTTAAACAATAATAAATGAACAATACCTTTTTATACATTTTGTCGTTATTAGTTTAGTACACTGCAGTTTCTGTTACCATCTTTCATGTAGTTGTATCTGCCATTTCGCAGAGTCAGAATTGCCTAGGATTTTTTTTTATATTTGAAATATTGTTGCCCTGTCCTAGGAACTACCACTAGTTACAGGAGGTCCCTTTATATACATTTAAATGCAATTGTTACATGCAATGTTCATCATTACATGTGGTTTAAATAACAAGGGTTTTTGTGGCGCATTTATTTTAAATATGAGAGAGAGACAGAGACAGAGACAGGGGAAAGAGGGAGACAAAGAAAGAGAGGGAGAGCGGGAGAAAGAGAGAGAGAGAGTAAGAAAGTGAGAAAGACTATGGGGCATATTACCAAGCAATAGCGATAATTATCGCTATTGCTTTGTTAGAGACAAAAATTTACCGCAGTGCTGCGGCGATTTTTACCGCAATTAAACCTTGGTATTACCAAGGTTTAACGCAAATGCGGTAAAAATCGCTGCAAAGCTTGAATATCGCTGAAAAGTCCGCGATATTCATGCATTACCGAGCTAATGCTCTTAGCCATGTTATCCACCTCCCATTGGATAACATGGCTAAGAACTGCTCAGGGTAGGTGTTAGCTTTTGGAGATATTCCCGCTTAGGGCGAATATCTCCAAAAGTTGGTAATAGGAGATAGCGATGTTAGCGACTGTTTTCAGTCTCTAACATCTTGGCACGCCCACTTTGCATCTCATTAGTGATAAATATCACTGACATGCAAAGTGGGGCCCAAGATGGTCGCTATCTCCTACTAGCTGTCGCTAACTGGTGTTAGCGGCAGCTAGGTAATAGGGAGATAATTTTATCTCCGCTTTTTTGGCTTTTAAAGCCAAAAAAGCGGAGATAAACCCCCTTGATAATATGCCCCTATATTTTTCCCACATGATTGTCAACCTCCTCCACCAAGTGGGTTCGGTGCCAGCAATGGGCTGTGGGATCTGTCATACATTGAAAATAAATTTCATAAAGGAATCTGCTGCACTCCAAATGTAACAATACGTCTTTAATATGTAGTCACGTCAAATTACGTGTTTTGGTTTAGAAAAAGCCTTTGTCAAATGAAATGTGACAGTAAACCATAGAGATAAGTACAAAAACGTCCTCGAGCATAGAAAACATGCTGCTGAGTCAGGGTAATCAGAACATAATATTGCATCTCAGTAATCATAACAAATAATCATCAACGTTCGTCATGAACTGCAAATTATGATACTCGTTCTCTGTCAGGATTATTTATTTCTATTTGAGATAGAAATATTTTTGGAGAGATCTACAAATTGTGTGACAAAGTATGTAGCAAATGGCGCTCTTACATAATTATAAAGTAAAAGTTGAAGCCACAGAATCCGTCACTCATCAGTATCCCTTGCTTTATTAATGAATTATTCTAAAAAGTAGAAACAGCCTATGCATTTCCAACCAGTGAACATGGTAGCTGCACTTTGACAACAATAGCATTTCTAACTGCCCTAAAATAAACAAGTAAGATAAAAAAAATACATAACGGGTTTCTTTTATAATATGGTCCTTTCTTCCCATCCCTACATTCTGGTGACATTTACAAAACATTCAGCCTTTGGCCTCATGTTTTATGGTGTCACAGAACCCCTCAATGGCAATATTTTAGCATATTACCCAGTTGCACACTGTCTATGTGTGTGTTTGCGTTTTGAACATCACATGGGGATAGGTACACACTGCATGCAGCGACTGACGGGCACATATGGTTGCGGAAACATAAAGCATTTGGGGAATTGCTTCTGTTACAGGAAAAAGTATTTTTAATTAGGCTGGTTGGTGGTTCCCAAAGCAACCTGCTGTGTCTGGAAAAAAAGACTACAAACAAAACAGCTTGTTGTGCGTTAAGCCCATGATTCATAACTTTGAAAAAAGAGCTCTCAGCATTGCTAAAATCTGACTGCACACTGGAAATTGAGATGGAAAATATTTCAGTGATGCTTTTTTTCATCATGACTACTTTTTGCTACTCTGAACAGCTGTGAAGCAGAATAAGGATGTACATTGTGCCAATAATGAATACAGGTTGAGAACAAAGTTATATTTCAATTTTCTGTCTGCAGGAAGCCTATTCAGAATGAAACATCTCAAAATAAACTTCGCCACATATATAGTTGGTCAATGCTGTCAGACACAGAGTGAGAAATAGGTAGACAGGACAAAGTGTTATTCTTGGACTTACATTTCTTATAAAGAATTACGCTTTTCAAAAAGCATTCATGATTACTGATAGACTCGGAAATTAGCTTATCTGAACTGTGTTTACAAATATGGCTCTCTGTCGAAGTGAAAAGACGCAACAGATGTATACTGGGGCAGATTTACAAGCCCCTTGCGCCACTTTTGCGTCATTTTTAACATGGGGAAAATGCAGTGGAGACAATGCAAACAGATATCATTTCAAGTGGCACACAGGTTGGAGTGGGGGAAAGTAAGGACCAATAAAATATCAGCAGCATATCAGCAACACAGTTTATTTTGCGGAGAAGCGGGAGTCCTAGTAGTGCTGCTGAAATTGTTACAGCTAAAATGCCAGCTCGCTTTAAACACAAGCCTTAGAAAGGGCGAATATCCTAACCTAGCATTTTCATGGATAATTGTTTCTACAAAAAAAGTCTGGAAATCGAAGCTTCTTTTCAGATATGTCCTTGCTTAACTGAAAATAAAGGTATGTTTAGTTATACAGCATACACTGGATGTTTAAGATTATTTATGTAAGATTTAATCAATGTACAAACTTATCTTGGAAAATAATGATTGGTTCTCTTGGCACGTCTCAAGAGCCCTTCTGCAGCACAGGTTTCGTCCTGTGTGGAAGGTGGTAGGATGGCATCTATTTTCTCCTCAGTCAGATTCTGATACTGTTAGTCCCTTATTTGTTGCATTTTTGTGCAGAATGGCACATGTTGCTACAATCCTACAACTGATTTCTGTATAATATTGCAGTGCACTAACCTCTCTTGTGCAGAAATATAAATTGACTTTTAAGAGTCCAAAAGTACATTCTATGATGCTCCGGGTTCTACGATGTGTCCAATTCTACCGACGTTCAATGGGAGTAGAAGTGAACAGATATGGGGCAGTTTTACGCATTGTCATTTTTTGCGCCCGGGGCACCTGCTAACAGGTGCACCAGGCGCAAACAATGACAGTGTGCCCTATTATGATGTATGTGCTGGGGGCAGAGCATTCATATGAAAACACAGAGTGGCTGCTCCATATTTTTACAGTGCAGCGGCACCAGCCTGCACTTTTACAGAGAAATTGAGATTCTCTTGCAGGCGGGTGCAGTCAGTGACCCCCATTCTTCCCTCCAGAGGGCTGCTCTCAGGGAGCTCATTTACAGTGTGCCACCCAGAAGGTGGCGCACTGTGAGTGCGCCCCCTGAGAGCTTCTTTGCCTCTCTGCCTCCGTCTATGCACCTCCTTTCATAATACCAAAGTGCCCCGGGGGCGCGCAAAGGGGGCAGAAACACCTGTTGTGCCCCCGGGGCACTTATTGTAATACGACCCATGGTGTCATTAGCCATGGCTTTGAAGCATATATACGTTAATCTAAAAATAGACTAAACATATTTGTTTAACAGTAAAAATCACAGGTAAGCTATATTTTATGTAACTCGATGTAAATTTACCCAATAAATATCCACCTTCAAAATATCCTGTTTGTTAAATTCCACGCCTTTGGTAAACTCCAATGTCGCAATATGAAAGACTAATAGGTGTTCCCTTGAAATCAGGATAGTATATGAGCTTTCTTGCATCACACACCACTTGAATATTCAGGAATTTAGCATGTTTACGATTCCTGCATAAATGCCCAGTGGCTTATTTATGAGAGGCTTGCATCTCCTGAGCTTCACTTTTTTTGACACTCCGGTGGCCAAGCCTCTTAATCATATCTATAGGGCGACACTAACCCGCTCTGCGTGGCTATGCATGTGCTCATTGATATGGAGTAAGACAAAGCAGCACAAGTCGCTGCCTTGCGCTACTCTGTATTAAAGAGGTGTTCCTTGTGCATTGTGGTGGCTTTTCCACAGAACACCCATGGATTTTTACGCTGCCCCAGATTTACCAAATCACATAAACCTCAGGCAGCCCCAAAACCCCCAGAGCAAGAACAAGGAGAAATATGTTCTCTTTTTGTGTGTGCTGCATTCTGCATGCACACACAGAAAGAGGAAAAGGTCTCTCTGGATTGTTTTTGTGCAGGAAGGTGCCTCTTACTGCGCAAAAAAAATCCTGCCTGCAATGGAGGCACCCTTGCACCATGATGTAACCATGCCTACATTGGCGCTAGGCAGCAAATTGTGCACCAGCGCAGGTGGAAAGGACAGGAATGTACCATATTTTATAAATGCGGTGCATTGGCTTAGGGCTGCACAGCAAGAAGACTTTTGGCGCTGCCCTATGCCAATTACCAATGAATGAGGCTCTCTGGTCGATGGTGGGCCTATAAGCACATTTGTACCATCTATATAAGTGGTACAACATTGTGAAGGTGGGATGTCCTACAGAATTCTATTTTGGTGGTGTGCAATTCCTGTGAGTAAATATATATAGGCAAACTACATAAGACCTGCACATGGATGGGGGTGGACTAAATGCACAAGGTGTGTCTCTCAAGCTGAGGTTTTAAATCATCTATGTGCTTCAGGATAGCAGTTCTACTTAGCCTGTACTTTATATATATTTCTTCCTTGGTTTGCTCAAATAGTGTAATCCTCACAATGAAGATCCTCTTTTATCTTCTTCCTTGCAAACCAGCCAGAATATGCATACTCCTTGCAATCACATACAGGGCAGCCATTTTGGAAAGCCACAGAAGCATTCTGGGCCACCTTTTATACTTTGAACACAGTTAGCACCTGGTTTGAGTTGATGGTAACTTGCATGTGCAAAATGGTGAATAGCGAATCAAATGGCCAGATGTACGATGGGATTTTGCATGCGCGAAGGGTTTGTGACCTGTCCACGCATGCTAAATCCTTGTGGGCCATGTACAAACACTATTTTGCGAGTCGCAAATGAATCGCAACTCGCAAAATAGTTTTTTGCGAGTCGCTTTTAGGAAGGGGCATTCCCTTCCGAATTGCGACCCCAAAGCCATTTATGAATGTTTTGCGACTGCAATTACGGTCTACAAGAGGGTAGTAATACACTCATAAAAGGGAACCTTCCCCTTTGCAAATGCAGGGGAAAATATGTTTTAGGGTCAGGCAGTGGTCTCAGGGACCCCTGCCTGCCCTTGAAACAAAAAGGTTTCATTTTTCTTTTTTTTAAATGCATCCCGTTTTCCTTTAATGAAAACGGGCTGCATTTAAATTAAAAAACTGCTTTATTGAAAAGCAATCGCAGACATGGAGGTCTGCTGAGCCCTGCAGGCCACCATCCCTGGGAGAGACAGCCATTCTGAATGGGGTCTCAAATTGCTAGTGGCTCAATAACATTCATGAGCCTTGCAATTTGCGACCCCATTTGGAATCGCAATCAGTGTCTCTGACACTTTTGTACATTCTAAATTGAGACTGGCAATTTGCGGCTCGCAATAGAACGAAAATTGCAAGTCAAAATTTAGAATGGTCGTACATCTGGCCCTAAATTTGTAATTTCCTAATAGAGATTAGTTATTTCGAGATGGTATAATAATGATTTGAAATTAATTTGCAACTCAAAATTTACATCTGTGAATGGTTTTTACATAGCAAATTGCTGTTTTTGCGACCAGTAACTAGTTTGCGACTGATCAATGACTCACAAAAACTTTGTACATATGTCCCCTAGTACCTGTAGCACACTTTATTTGACGAGAAAGAAAGTGAGACAAATTAAAGAAATATAGGGTTCTGGAACCAGATACAAGAAAGAGATTGGAGGCAGGATGGAGAGGCTGGAACTTTCCAAAGTCAGGGCATGAAACTTCAGGGTATTTTTTTTCCTTTGAGCTTTTTTATGTTTATGTGGTGTAGCTTTTGGTCGGGTGAACAAAGGTTGATTTTTGCATAGGTGCTTCATTTGTGAAAGGAGGACACCACCTTCTCCTACTGCTATGGTGGTCTATTTCAACCACTGGTGCTACCCTCTATGTCATGAGGACACCCTCTTTGCATTTGGTTGTAGCAACAGAGCCACCAGCAACAGTGATGTCTAGTAAACTATTAAAACTGTGGGGCCTAAAAATCTGTCACAAATAGGAAAGAGCGAGTGAACAACTTGAGTGAGCCCAACTGTCTGGGGAATGTAAGGACTTCTAATTGACTTTCACTCACTGTTGTAGTGCCCTTTCAGCAGACGTTATCCTTACCTGAATTTGCTGTAGAAAACTATTTAGCTTTTGTAAACTGATCCAACAAGAAGACCTTAGGAGATATTATAACCAAATACAGTATCGTGTGGCTCACTGGTTAGAGGCGGCAGACCCGAGAGCGGAGGACGGCCCGGGACCAGGGTTCGATTCCCGGCGCGGCAGGTTTCTGGACCAGGGTCAGCGGACTCGATAATTCTCTCGCCTCGGTGCCCACTCTGATCAGCGATCACACTCGGCAACTCTGGGCATTAGCTTGCCTCATCTTCACTAACGGCCCCACCAGACCGCCGGGGATGCCTGGTCTCACCCTGGAGATACCCATTAAGGGACCATCTCTCAGGGAAGCCAGGAAGGGTTTTGCAGCGGTCGAAGTGCCTTGGGACCCTACGGGTAAGTAGTGCGCTATATAAATGCCTATACATTTACATACATTTACATTTACATCAGGCATTTCCTACATATAGGCCTTAATTATGAGTCTGGCAGTCCATGGGCTGCCATACTCAAGGGGACGTGGTGGTCTCCCAAGTGCCCTATTATGATTACTGCGGCTGGACCACCATTGCTAACCACAGAAGTCAATGAACTGCTGTTCCCTGGCACTGGTGAGGCAGTAATATGCTTGGCAGACAAGTTTCTCTTCGCCGCAGTTTTCATGGCAGTTCCTCCTCCATGAAATCATGGCAAAGAGGAAACAAAGGGGACCCTACAAGGACTCACGGTGTCTCAAGCCCTGTGCATGAACACATTGGGCACCACATGTGCCCCCCTGTGTGCATGCACACTAGTTCCTGAATGCCATGGACTTTTCAGCCCATTTTTAGAGGCACCGCTGTGGGAACGCCCCAAAAAGCCCACCAGACAGGAGAAAATTCCTAATCTGGAGGGCGGACCGACCACGTTTGTAGTAATCAGGTCCTAGTGTTGTATTCAGGTCACAGCCACTTGCATTGGATGGGGAACTGTTGATTTACAACTGGATATAAATGTTTTTTTGTAAACCTCTAGATAGATTTAGCGAAAGTCATGTTTTTCAAAGACTTTTCTTTCAATATAAAGCATTTGGGAAAAAATAAGTCCTAAAACATCAATAATATCGATTGCTGGTAAATATTATTCTGAAAATTGAAACTAAAGGGAGACACTACCATCACCAAGATGGAGAGAGTGTACTATGAAAGCAGCAGGAAAAGTTATATTAAAAACTTCTGACTTCGCAACTGAAGCCTGTTCTTTTAATAATACAGTTGCCAGCACTCTAAGAGAGACTGTGTGTCAGCACCAGCTGGTCTCCAATTATGGAGCTTCACACTGGTGGATTAACATATGCAGATGAAATCAGATTTTAGTCTTGTTGCACGTGCAAGTAGCTGGTCACTGATGAATACAGGTCATGCGCACTCTCAGGCCTAAGTCAGCCAGGCATGAGAGCAGTGCACATGACATCCTCATTTGTCGAATGTGGTGAGGAAGAGCAACAGCCCTTTAGCTTTTTTTTTGATTTGTGTAAATGGAAAATGGAATGTAAATACACAATCATGCAATGGGGTGCAAGAGTGACTTAACTCCTATGTAAGATTTATCAAGTCATGGACGGCCATGCTTGATAAATCCAGAGTAACGCACCCCAGTTCTAATCACTGAGTTCTATTACTGTTCTCCTTGGGTAGAGCGTGGATGTTCCCACCCATTTGCAGATTAACCAACAGTGGTTAACCCCTTCACTGCGGCGGCTATTCCGCCGCAGTGCTAAGGGGGAGGGTGGCAGAGCGGCAGGCGCATGCTGGTGACGGAACCGCTCCGTCACCAGCGTCGGTTGCGCTGTGCTCATGACGAAGCGGTTCCATCATGGCCCGCCCGCTCAATAGAACGCCCCGCGCAGGCGCGAAATCAGCGCCACGCAGGCGCGGCGGCAGGGCCATGACGGAACCGTTCCATCATCAGTAGGGGAGGGGTTAATCTGGGAAGTCTCAAAATGCTAAGCCTCCCCAGGTGAGGTATAACGAAGAGAAAAATCTTCTACAGGACACCTGTTTAGTTTAACGGTTCTGCACTAACCATTTTTCATACAGAAGAGAAGTAAGTAAATACCAGTGCCTGCATGATCCTTTCCAGGCAGAATATATGATTTTCAATTCCTCCAAATCAGCTGCCCACTACTGTAGGACAGTTGGCATATAGTCGAGATTCAAGTTGTTTTACAGCTAGAGTATGAGAGACCTATTATTTCAGGGCTCCTCGTGATCCATAGACCTCCCATTCAAGTCGTCCTCCATGTAGCAGCCAAAATAGAGTCAAGCTACCGAAAATAAACCAAGTGCTGGGTGTACTGACACATCTAATATGGCTTCCCTTTGAAGCATACTGTACTTACAGACCGGCCCACATCATTTGTAGTAACCCTGAATCTGAACACAGAAAATTACTTCAAAAATGAAGTCAACATCTCAAGGGGTAGGATGCTCTATATTTCCAGCACAATTGGTCTAGAAACCCCAAGCTAAATTCATTGTATATAGCCCAATTGTAGGTGATCCTAAGGCATGGCATTATTAGTTATTAAATATGTGGGAGCTTACATCGAAAGTGGAAAATCCTGCCTCTTATTTACCTTTTTGAGACAAGCTATGACGTCTGGGGTCACCTGTAATAACCAAATAATGCAGCTCCTCACCTATGATAAGTTATAACAATTGAGTTCTGACATCATAATGCCTACTGCCAGAGCAAGCAGCCAGGCTGACAGGCAGATGACGGAGTGTAATTACAGCTGTAGTTTACACCCTGAAAGTTTTTCCCTTTTTCTAACCTGGTTTTCTAAAATGAACAGCAGAAAGAGAAATTCCTGGT
Organism: Lissotriton vulgaris; assembly: GCF_964263255.1. Taxonomy (NCBI): domain Eukaryota; kingdom Metazoa; phylum Chordata; class Amphibia; order Caudata; family Salamandridae; genus Lissotriton; species Lissotriton vulgaris. The sequence continues at coordinate 79,181,614 of NC_141690.1, read as the reverse complement.
AACATGTTTATTTTTCTCATTGTAGGTCATCACAATAACTACACTCTATGCATGCTTCTACACATTCAGAGCTATATAATTGTTTAATCCTACTATGAAAAAATGATTCTAAAATATTTTGCAACACATTGCTAACTACCTTTTGTTTATTTTCACACAACATATTCTACTGTTATCCTTCATGTCTTTAACCACACTGTTTTTTTCACAAGAAGGAGCATAATGCCAATGATTTAAGTGGTTTGTGGGAATTGAGGTGCATGACCATGTATTATAAAGAATAAAATACCCTCTGCCACATGGTAAATTATTTTCCAACTCCCCTCGAAGTTCCATAACCACTTTGTCTTCTGTCTCATTTCTCTATATAGTCACACAATATTTAGTGACTTGCAATCTTCTTATAATGTATGGCAGGAGGTACATTATCCAATATGCTCTTCTAGTGGTGTGGTTCCTCCTTCGCCAGTGTTTTGCGGGAGAAGTGTAAGATACAGATATACCAGTAGTTAGAGAGATCTCTTAGGTTTTTTGTTGTTGTCTCAAAAAAACTAAATAATATTATGTGTTAAATGGCTAGGGATGGGTTTCTGGGAATGGAAAGCATTTAATGTATTTGAGTTATCCGCTCTCAGAATAAGGAAGAATTCCTTCATGCAGGCTTCTGTTCATGCCACTGCTTCCAGGTTTTGTGCTATTGCTAGAAGCCCATTTCTGTCTTTCTCCGTTCTGTTATGCCGATGCCAGCTTCTCCAAGGTGTGGATGATATATTGGTACAAAATTATCAGCATAACGTCTGGTCTGGTTCCAGAATGTTGCACTATTGTGTTGTCATTGTACAGTACAATTCTCTTCCTCATTCTTTGTTTTTTTAGAATTTTTCTATTTTTTTCTAATCCTGTATGAATTTTGATTAAACATATTATACAATTCCATAAAGAGATTTTTTTTAAGTATAATGCAGTACAATTTTCCCTATAAATCAATATGTCGAACAACAGCCATGCAAACATAACTCACAGCCAAACACACTGCTCACCCTTATTGAACAGATGCAATTGCAAATGTTGTAAATTATTTTACAAACAAAACAGGTGATGACCGAATGTGGATCAATGTCACACATTCACCCCAGTCAAAAGATCTGGGCCCAAATCCATAGTTTTTTTGCACTCCACACCACCCTGGGTTAGACAATGGCGATATGCAAATCAGCTCTGACCCTGTGCCCCATGGGAACAGTCCAGTCTGAACTACAAAAGCCATGTCCTTCCCAGAACGGAATCAAGCATCCGAGGACCGGACCGGTTTCGAGGTAACACCTCTCATCAGCCCGGCTAGCTTGACTCCAGTGGTGTGGAGTGCCTGGGACCCACGTCTGAGCATCCCCAGCGCACTTATGGTGGTATTGCAAACAAAACAGGTGATGGACCGAATGTGGATCAATGTCACACATTCACCCCAGTCAAAAGATCTGGGCCCAAATCCATCGTTTTTTTGCACTCCACACCACCCTGGGTTAGACAATGGCGATATGCAAATCAGCTCTGACCCTGTGCCCCATGGGAACAGTCCAGTCCAAACTACAAAAGCCATGTCCTTCCCAGAACGGAATCAAGCATCCGAGGACCGGACCGGTTTCGAGGTAACACCTCTCATCAGCCCAGCTAGCTTGACTCCAGTGGTGTGGAGTGCCTGGGACCCACGTCTGAGCATCCCCAGCGCACTTATGGCGGTATTGCAAACAAGACAGGTGATGGACCGAATGTGGATCAATGTCACACATTCACCCCAGTCAAAAGATATGGGCCCAAATCCATCGTTTTTTTGCACTCCACACCACCCTGGGTTAGACAATGGCGATATGCAAATCAGCTCTGACCCTGTGCCCCATGGAAACAGTCCAGTCCGAACTACAAAAGCCATGTCCTTCCCAAAACGGAATCAAGCATCCGAGGACCGGACCGGTTTCGAGGTAACACCTCTCATCAGCCCAGCTAGCTTGACTCCAGTGGTGTGGAGTGCCTGGGACCCACGTCCGAGCATCCCCAGCGCACTTATGGCGGTATTGCAAACAAAACAGGTGATGGACTGAATGTGGATCAATGTCACACATTCACCCCAGTTAAAAGATCCGGGCCCAAATCCATCGTTTTTTTGCACTCCACACCACCCTGGGTTAGACAATGGCGATATGCAAATCAGCTCTGACCCTGTGCCCCATGGGAACAGTCCAGTCCGAACTACAAAAGCCATGTCCTTCCCAGAACGGAATCAAACATCCGAGGAACGGACCGGTTTCGAGGTAACACCTCTCATCAGCCCGGCTAGCTTGACTCCAGTGGTGTGGAGTGCCTGGGACCCACGTCTGAGCATCCCCAGCGCACTTATGACGGTATTGCAAACAAAACAGGTGATGGTATGCCGAATGTGGATCAATGTCACACATTCACCCCAGTCAAAAGATCTGGGCCCAAATCCATCGTTTTTTTGCACTCCACACCACCCTGGGTTAGACAATGGCGATATGCAAATCAGCTCTGACCCTCTGACCCACGGGAACAGTCCAGTCCGAACAACAAAAGTCATGTCCTTCCCAGAACGGAATCAAGCATCCGAGGACCGGACCGGTTTCGAGGTAACACCTCTCATCAGCCCGGCTAGCTTGACTCCAGTGGTGTGGAGTGCCTGGGACCCACGTCTGAGCATCCCCAGCGCACTTATGGCGGTATTGCAAACAAAACAGGTGATGGACCGAATGTGGATCAATGTCACACATTCACCCCAGTCAAAAGATCTGGGCCCAAATCCATCGTTTTTTTGCACTCCACACCACCCTGGGTTAGACAATGGCGATATGCAAATCAGCTCTGACCCTGTGCCCCATGGGAACAGTCCAGTCCGAACTACAAAAGCCATGTCCTTCCCAGAACGGAATCAAGCATCCGAGGACCGGACCGGTTTCGAGGTAACACCTCTCATCAGCCCGGCTAGCTTGACTCCAGTGGTGTGGAGTGCCTGGGACCCACGTCTGAGCATCCCCAGCGCACTTATGGCGGTATTGCAAACAAAACAGGTGATGGACCGAATGTGGATCAATGTCACACATTCACTCCAGTCAAAAGATCTGGGCCCAAATCCATCGTTTTTTTGCACTCCACACCACCCTGGGTTAGACAATGGCGATATGCAAATCAGCTCTGACCCTGTGCCCCATGGGAGCAGTCCAGTCCGAACTACAAAAGCCATGTCCTTCCCAGAACGGAATCAAGCATCCGAGGACCGGACCGGTTTCGAGGTAACACCTCTCATCAGCCCGGCTAGCTTGACTCCAGTGGTGTGGAGTGCCTGGGACCCACATCTGAGCATCCCCAGCGCACTTATGGCGGTATTGCAAACAAAACAGGTGATGGACCGAATGTGGATCAATGTCACACATTCACCCCAGTCAAAAGATCTGGGCCCAAATCCATCGTTTTTTTGCACTCCACACCACCCTGGGTTAGACAATGGCGATATGCAAATCAGCTCTGACCCTGTGCCCCATGGGAACAGTCCAGTCCGAACTACAAAAGCCATGTCCTTCCCAGAACGGAATCAAGCATCCGAGGACCGGACCGGTTTCGAGGTAACACCTCTCATCAGCCCGGCTAGCTTGACTCCAGTGGTGTGAAGTGCCTGGGACCCACGTCTGAGCATCCCCAGCGCACTTATGGCGGTATTGCAAACAAAACAGGTGATGGGCCGAATGTGGATCAATGTCACACATTCACCCCAGTCAAAAGATCTGGGCCCAAATCCATCGTTTTTTTGCACTCCACACCACCCTGGGTTAGACAATGGCGATATGCAAATCAGCTCTGACCCTGTGCCCCATGGGAACAGTCCAGTCCGAACTACAAAAGCCATGTCCAGTCCGAACTACAAAAGCCATGGCTTTTGTAGTTCGGACTGGACTGTTCCCATGGGGCACAGGGTCAGAGCTGATTTGCATATCGCCATTGTCTAACCCAGGGTGGTGTGGAGTGCAAAAAAACGATGGATTTGGGCCCAGATCTTTTGACTTGGGTGAATGTGTGACATTGATCCACATTCGGTCCATCACCTGTTTTGTTTGTAAATTATTTTACAGCAGGGGTCTCCAACCTTTTCTACAAAAAGAGCTACTTAAGTTCAAGAAAAATTATCAGAAGCTACTATTATCATTAGTGTTGCAATGATGACCAGACAAGATTATATTTGTGGCTGCCATATACAAGAATACTAGCAGGAATCACCTGAGTTCATCAGGCACAGTGCCACTTGTAATGTAAAAAAGGTGTCACTGTGGAATGCCTCGACATGGGTAATAAATAACAGTCATAGCTGTAATGCCTCAGCACCAAGGTAATAAATAATAATAAGTTTCCCCAGTGCCACATGATTTATCAATTAGCTGAAAATATATTTGTGAAATTCAGCCATTTTTCTTCAAACGTTAGCTTGCGAGCTCTGGTCTGGAAATGCACACATCTAAGTCTCAAAATTATGCATTTACATTTTCATATACTTATCTCAATGCAACCGAGTGAAATGTTCTAATTGTCTAATTTAGTATACTGGACTGCACATGGGAGAACTACTCATGGGATGTTGATGTGCTACAAGTAGCTCACAAGGAAAAGGATCGCAGTACAAACCACAGTGGTAAAAAGCACTTTGTGCACATCTATGCACTGTCTGCTAGGCACCCCCAGGCCACATCGCAGTGCCCAACAGAGGACGGGAGCCCTGCTTGGTGCCCCCAAAGTCTGTTTCCATCTGCCTTTTCATGGCAGACTGACTACCATGAAAAGGCAGTGGAAAGGAACTTCCTAATCCCTACTGCGACAGGATTGTGATTGCAGCCCGACATGGGCTTGGATCCTGTCAGAGGTTGGGGTCTTTAGCTCCGACCTCTGCACTCTGACCACTGGTATTGTAATCTGGCAGCTAGACTTATGGCCTGGGTGTCGGGCAGATCACCACTGATGGCCTGTCAGAAGTGGTCTGCCCGCCATCATAATGAGGCCCTCAGTGTTTTTTTGTTTGTCTGTAACAGGAATGTAACTGTGGTTTTAGGTGGATTTCTGTATCTTTTTTAACATATGTTAAGGTATTATAACAATGCATACCTTTTTTTTATCATATACTGCATCCAAGAGTTCCCCGCACCCACTCTTAACCAGTGGCCAACTTCTGCAGCTAACTGCTTTTGAATATACATAGGGGGCGTTGGCCTAAGGGCCATGCCACTGGGAAGGCCCTGCACCCTATCGATACCTAAACTGTCCATAGGCTTTGAGGGTGTGCAATGGAGGACAGAGCCCTTTGTTCCACCCTGTGCATGCAGCCACATCTACTGCATATGGCCTGTGCAGTGGCAGCTGGCTGCAGGCTCAGAAATTTACCAGACTCTTCTTTCTTTCTTTATTACTATTTTGATGGATCAGTGCATCCCAAAGGAGATCCACAGATACAGGGCAAGCATCTCTGTCCTTGTGCCGTTGACCTAAGCAAGATGTAATTATGGTGCCACATCTGAAGTCAGTCACCCAACCCAAGTAGATGGCCAACTCCTGCTGTGCCTGACCTTAGTCCATACACAGAGGGAGTTGCCAGGTCCTAATCTAACCTTACTCAAGTGGCCTCTCCAATGACAACAGGCCACAAGGCCTGATCTGTTACCACGCCCTTCTTCTCCTTTCTACATTTAATTTCTGATCAATCAAAAATGGGATCCTTAGCTAACATAACATGTATTTGTAAAGTGCACTTTCACCCAAGGGCATCTTGGTGCTGAATAAAATATGTTTATTGTAACCAAACTCAATGGTACCCATTTCATCGACCTCACAAGGATGAAAGTCTCAACGGACCCACCGGGATTTTAACCTGTGACTACGTGGTTGAACACAGGCCCCTACAGTGGACACATTGGTCCACTATGCCACCAGAACCGGCTTAGATCTAGCGCAAGCTTCCAGACCCTGGTCAGGCTTATGTGTGGACGTTTCCCTGGCCAGTTCTAGATTTGAGAATCCTCGAGGATTCTCAAATCTGCAGATTCACACACAGTAGGACATCACTGGGATTCAAGGATCCATCAAGGATCCAGGGATCCCACAAAAAATCATTTTTTTTCATTGTAAACTTGTGGGATCCCTTTGAGACTTTTCTACATGTGCCTTACGGTCAGTGTGTGCTCTCCTTGCCACCTAAAGTGGCTATTCAAATGTTTGGTTTCAGGTCATAAGGGCCCGAGTCCTAAGATTCTCTATTTGCTGCCACAATATTTTTTTCCAACATTGCGGCAGGCAATCAGATCATTTTAGAGGATCCATAAACCTAGATAGGACAGGCCTATCTTTTTACGCGACGAGTCCTGCGACATGACTGCTGAATCTCTACAGTCAAAAAGTTACTAATAAATCATAGTTTGTAAATACAGAAAAAGAGTAAACTTACACAAAAGTGTTAATTTACCATTTTGAATCTGGTCATTATCTTCAATCACACAAACTCCTTTCACAACTCACAAGAGTTTTCTATCATAATCAGACATGCTTAAGAACACAAGGACAACCCAGTCATGCCACAAAAGACTGAGTAAGATGGTACAACAACACTAAATTTCCTGAAGAAAATATTTGGAAAAACAATGGCCTACAAATTATTAACTGAATCAACCAATACGTGACTATGCATTATATCACCTGCAACTAAGTCAGAATATGCTAAAAACAGAAAAGAGATAGTGACGCACACTGTCTCTTCATTTGAAACAAAACATTTAATAGATCTCTGATTTTTTTAAACTAAAAAGGGCTCAATAAACAGGAAATTATGGACAAAAATATCCTGCATGAAACCAAAGTTTTGTAAGTAAGAGCTTGATTCTGATGTAGTTCGGATGGCCTCCGATTCGGATTTGGCTTTACCGGCCCTTATCGTAGCCCTTGTTTACGACTGAATTATACACAGGTCTGAATGACCAAGTACGATGCAAAGTTTGCATACGCGGTGACCGAATAGCTTCTGGGACCGGACCCTGTCTGTATGACTCTTAAGTTGACGAAACGTGCCGCGTAATGGAGCTGGATTTCGACCGAGCTAGTACAATGAAAATTCCGGACAGCCGCATCACCTCGGTCTCATCAAGATGAAACGGCTGTCAGAAGCATTTTCCGGGGGGCCGTAGCAGGCCACCCTTTATCCGGGGCCCTCGCAATCTGTCACGGGGGTGCCCAGCAGTGCTCCTGTAGAGCAAGAGAAACCAGGTCAGTAGAGCTGATTTAGAGCGATAGAACCAGGTCAGCAGTGCTTCTTTAGAGGGAGAGAACCAGGTCAGCAGAGCTGCTTTAAGCCAGAGAACCAGGTCAGCAAAGCTGCTCTAGAGCCAGAGATCCGGGTCAGCAGAGCTGCTTTAGAGCCATAGAACCAGGTCAGCAGAGCTTCTTTAGAGCCAGAGAATCCAGGTCAGTAGAGCTGCTTTAGAGCGAGAGAACCAGGTTAGCAGAGCTGCTTTAGAGGGAGAGAACAAGGTCAGTAGAGTTGCTTTAGAGCCAAGGTACCAGGTCAGCAGAGCTGCTCTAGAGCCAGAGAACCAGGTCAGTAGAGCTGCTTTAGAGCCATAGAACCAGGTCAGCAGAGCTGCTCTAGAGCCAGAGAACCCGGTCAGCAAAGCTGCTTTAGAGCCATAGAACCAGGTCAGCAGAGCTGCTTTAGAGCCAGACAAACCAGGTCAGCAAAGCTGCTGTAGAGCCAGAGAATCCAGGTCAGTAGAGCTGCTTTAGAGCGAGAGAACCAGGTTAGCAGAGCTGCTTTAGAGGGAGAGAACAAGGTCAGTAGAGTTGCTTTAGAGCCAAGGTACCAGGTCAGCAGAGCTGCTCTAGAGCCAGAGAACCAGGTCAGTAGAGCTGCTTTAGAGCCATAGAACCAGGTCAGCAGAGCTGCTTTAGAGCCAGAGAACCAGGTCAGCAGAGCTGTTGTAGAGCCAGAGATCCAGGTCAGCAGAGCTGCTTTAGAGACATAGAACCGGGTCAGCAGAGCTGCTTTAGAGCCAGAGAACCAGGTCAGCAGAACTGTTGTAGAGCCAGAGAACCAGGCCAGCAGAGCTGATCTAGAGCCTAAGAACTACTAGGTCAGCAGAGCTGCTCTAGAGCCTAAGAAGGAGGTCAACAGAGCTGCTCTAGAACCAGAGACCCAGGTCAGCAGAGCTGCTCCAGAGCCAGAGAGCCAGGTCAGCAGAGCTCTTTAGAGGGAGAGAACCAGGTCAGCAGAACTGCTTTAGAGCCAGAGAACCAGGTCAGCAGAGCTGCTCTAGAGCCAGAGAACCAGGTCAGCAGAGCTGCTCTAGCTGACACTGACTGACTGACACTGACTGATTGACACTGACTGACACTGACTGATACTGATTGACTGACACTGACTGACTGACACTGAATGACACTGATTGACTGACACTGACTGACACTGATTGACTGACACTGACTGACACTTATTGACTGACACTGACTGACTGACTGACACTGACGGACTGACACTGACTGATTGACACTGATTGACACTGACTGACTACTCTCTACTATTCTACTACTCACTTTCTACTACTCTCTACTACTCTTTCTCAACTACTCACTCTCTACTACTCACTCTCTACTAATCTCCACTACTCATTTTCTACTACTCTACTACTCTCTCCTACTAACTCTCTACTTCTCTACAACTCTCTACTACTCTATACTACACACTCTCTACTACTACTCTCTACTACTATCTCTCTACTACTCACTCTCTACTACTCACTACTATTTACTCTCTACTACTCACTCTCTACTACACACTCGCTACTACTCTGTACTACTCACTCTCTACTAGTCACTTTCTACTACTCACTCTCTACAACTCTCTACTACCCACTACTACTACTCTCTACTACTCACTCTCTACCACTCACTCTACTACTCTTTACCTATCACTCTTTACTACTCACTCTCTACTACTATCTACTACTCTCTCTCTACTTCTCACTCTCTACTACTCACTCTACTACTCTCTACTACTCACTCTCTACTATTCACTCTCTACTACTCTATCTCAACTACTCACTCTCTACTACTCTCTACTACTCACTCTCCACTACTCACTCTCTACAACTCGCTCTCTACTACTCTCTCCTACTCACTCTCTACTACTCACTCTCTTCTACTCCACTACTCTCTACTATTCTCTCTACTACTGAATCTCCACTACTCACTCCGTACTACTCACTCTCTACTTCTCTATCACTCTCTACTACTCTCTCTACTACTCACTCTCTACTACCCACTCTACTGTTCTACCACTCACTCTCTACTACTATACTACTCATTCTCTACTACTCTCTCTCTACTACTCACTCTCTACTACTCACTCTACTACTCTCTACTACTCACTCTCTACTAATCGCTCTCTATTACTCTCTACAACCCACTTTCCACTACTCACTCTCTAATACTTGCTCTCTACTACTCACTCTCTACTACTGTACTACTCTCTCTACTACTCAATCTCTACTAGTCTCTCTACTACTCACTCTATACTACTCTCTACTACTCCCTCTCTACTACACACTCTTTACTACTTGCTCTCTACTACTCACTCTTTACTACTCTCTACTACTCACTCTACTACTCACTCTCTACACTCTCTACTACTCACTCTCTACTACTCCACTACTCTCTACTACAGACTCTTTACTACTCAATCTCTACTACTCTCTCTCTACTACTCACTCTCTACTACTCTCTACTACTTACTCTCGACTACTCACTCTCTACTACTCTCTCTCTCTACTGCTCACTCTCTACTACTCTCTACTACTCACTCTCTACTACTATCTCTCTCTACTACTCTCAACTATTCACTCTCAACTTCTCACTCTCTACTACTTTCTACTACTCTCTACTATTCACTCTCTATTACTCACTCTACTACTCATTCTACTACTCAATTTCTACTACTTACTCTCTAATATCTACTACTCTCTCTCTACTACTCTCTCTACTACTCACTCTCTAATACTACTCTCTACTACTCACTCTCTACGACTCCACTACTCTCTACTACTCACTCACTACTACTCTCTCTCTACTACTTACTACCTACTACTCACTCTCTACTACTTACTCTCTACTACTCACTCTCTACTACTCCCTCTCTACTACTCCCTCTCTACTACTCTCTCTCTACAATCCTCTACTACTCTCTACTATTCACTCTCAACTACTCACTCTCTACTACTCTCTACTATTCACTCTCTACTACTCACTCTGATATGATATGATATGATAAATGGGACTTGTAAAGCGCACGTTCACTTACGGTTTCTTGGCGCTACTACTCATTCTACTACTTACTCTCTACTACTCACTCTCTACTACTCTCTACTACTCTCTCTCTACTACTTACTCCCTACTACTCACTCTCTACTACTTACTCTCTACTACTCTCTACTACTCACTCTCTACTACTCACTCTCTACTACTCTCTCTCTACTACTCACTCTCTACTACTCACTCTATACTACTCTCTACTACGCTCTCTCTACTACTTTCTCTATACTACTCTCTACTACTTACTCTACTACTCACTCTCTACTACTCACTACTACTCTCTCTCTCTGCTACTCACTCTCTACTATGCACTCACTCTCTACTACACTCTACTACTCTCTTTCTACTGCTCTCTCTCTACTATTCTCTACTACTCACTCTACTACTCACTCTCTACTACTCTCTACTACTCACTCTACTACTCACTCTCTACTACTCTCTCTCTCTGGTACTCACTCTCTACTACTCACTCTCTACTACTCACTCTCTACTACTCACTATACTACTCTCTACTACTCACTCTTCACTACTCACTCTCTACTACTCTCTCTCTTTGAAAGTTTGAAAAACACTAATAAAAGCAAAGCTAAAAAGCCACCTGATTACAAACAGAATTGTTTTAACTTAAACGAGGGCGAGACCTATTGCATTTTCAATGCTTGTTTACTTTGGTTCCATCAAGAGGGCATTCAGATGTGTCACATATTTGCCATGAATTCTGAATGTTAGCGCTCTAGTTTCTCTCTAGATCATTGTAGCAAAGCTACTGCTCACCAGGGAAGTCTGCTGCTGGTATTCAAAGTGCATGTCTCAGTCTGCATGTTAGAATTTTTTAATGAAATAGAAGAGGATTTGAGAAGTCAAAATGTGCCCTAATTTTTCTTTCTGCAGCACTAATCATAATTTCTATGGCAAAATGAAGCTCCTCATTTTGTTCTTTTTTAAATTAAATGTTTTCAGACTTACCACTTCATTCCAATCAAGATGGCTTCTGGTGTGCCATACTTTTGTCATAAGTAAGACTGTTAGTGCTAGATGTTGTTCTTTAGAACACTCTAGGACATTCTGTCATTGGGCTATACTTGGGCTACATCTGGGAAATATTTGTGCTACATTTGGGCTCTTTTGTCTCTGACGGCCATCTTGGGACACTTATTAGATTTGAAAATTCAGCGAAGATTCATCAACCGGCGCCAAAGTTATTCCAAATAGAATGTTGCGCATTTCCTATGGAAAATAGGTGCTAACTAGAACTACCTACTGGTGACTGCCAGTAGGTAATACCTATATATATATTCTAGCAGCCCGTCCCGACGTTGTCCGGATATGAATTGCTGCTGGCCAGTAGTATATTGTTTTGTAGGATTTCGTTTTGATAGCATTTCTTATCTGTGACAGGCCTGTGAAACGCTCCGATTCACAGTGCACTGCTGATGCACTTAGGAGTGCGCGTTTACTAGTGTGTGAACTCGAGTTTCCCTACTTTATTTTTCCTTGCAATATTATATAGCACGAACTCGACAACATGGCATGAGCACAATTTACATTACAGAAGAACACATTCATTTGTGCTATGCACGGGGAGACAAAGCGATTTGCCTGGAATCACAGGATGTTGAGCTGATGCTGAGATTCTAACGTAGCTCCCCAGCTCTAGAGTTCGCAATTCTAGAACTTGTTGGGGGAGGTGTGTCTAAAAGTGTATGTCGGTGCTGGCCATCAATGAGAGAGACCTGTGCATTTTTCAAATCGGTGGGGAAAAAACATGAGTATGTTGCTGGAGATGTGGGCTGCTGTGCCACCAATGTACTTACCGGGGGTATTACGAGAGTACCATGACTCCGCAATGCTATTATAACACATGGCATTACATCTTATATGCTTTTACCACACATACATTTACAACGAAATTCGTGGTAAATGCATGAATGGTAAAAGCATGTTTTTTTAAAATGTTTAGATAAGGTAAGTATGGGTATAGGGGTATATGTTTTGGGGTACTGAGGTATATGTTTTGGGGTGTTTGGGTATTTTAAGGGTTCAGATATAGTTTTGGGTTATGGGGTACAGGGGTAGTTTTAGGGTTTAGGGATAGGTATGGGTTTTGCTGTACAGGGGAATTTTTAGGGTTCAGAGCTAGGTTTGGGTTTTGGGGTATAGGGGTATTTTTAGGGTTCAGGGGTAGGTTTGGGTTTTGGGGTACAGGGGTATTTTAAGGGTACAGGGCTAGGTTTGGGTTTTGGGGTACAGGGGTATTTTTAGGGTTCAGGGCTACGTTTGGGTTTTGGGGTATAGGGGTATTTTAGGGTTCAGGGCTAGGTTTAGGTTTTGGGTAACAGGGTTATTTTTATGGTTCAGGGTGAGGTTTGGGTTTTGGGGTACAGGGGTATTTTAGGGTTCAGGGGTAGATTTGGGTTTTGGGGTACAGGGGTATTTTAAGGGTTAAGGGCTAGGTTTTTGCTTTGGGGTACAGGGGTATTTTAGGGTTCAGGGGTAGGTTTGGGTTTTGGGGTACAGGGGTATTTTTAGGGTTCAGGGCTAGGTTTGGGTTTTGGGGTACAGGGGTATTTTTAGGGTTATGGGGTAGGTTTGGGTTTTGAGGTACAGGGGATTTTATAGGGTTCAGGGCTAGGTTTGGGTTTTGGGGTACAGGGGTATTTTTCGGGTTTAGGGATAGGTTTGGGTTTTGGGGTACAGGGTATATTTATAGGGTTAAGATGGTTTAGTGTTTAAGGGTGTTGGGGTATTTTAAGGAGTACGGGTGGGTTCTTATTATGGGGTATTTGAAGGGAGCAGGGTGGACACACGGAGTTGGAATGTACAGAACCGGGGAAGAAAAAACAATGACATATATATATATATATATATATATATATATATATATATATATATATATATATATATATATATATATATATATATATATTTATATATATGTATATATATATAAATATATATATATATATTTTTTTTATTTCTTTATTTATTAATGGCAAAAATATTTTGTTAATTAAAACTATTAAAAAATATATAGCAAAAAATATATAGCAAAAATATTAGTCAGGTAAAATGTTAACTTTTTCAAAAATTACGAAAATGTTTACATTGTAGATTTGTTTGTAATGTATCATTTTATTCAACATCTTTTTATATTTTATGTTCTTTACATTTGAAATAATATTTTATTATTTTGTTGTTTAAAGCTTAGTAATATTAGATTTTTTTTATAGTATTTTAACCATTAATGGTAATAAACATTACTTTTTATATTTCAATATTTGTATTCCTATATATAGGTTTCTAAATTTGGGTATTTGTTTTATATAATATTTACATTTAATTTGTAGTAAAAGAAATGTGTACAATTATGTAGAACTAATTGTGGATTTAGGTTTTTTAATATGTTTTCGTTGTTTACACACTTATATTGAAGTGCCTATTGTAAATTCACCTCTTTAGTGTCCAACACATTTTTCAAATAGCTTTAGATTGGAGTGAGATTATTAAAAGTCACAATTTTAGTGTCCAATGCTTTCCCCAAACTGATATTTATTTGATTGGGAATAATAAATGTAAACTGTTTAGTGTCCAACATCTGCCCCAATTAATTTAGATTGGAGTGGGAATAGTAAATTATTATTTCGAGTTTTGTATAGCGCATAGTTACCCTAGAGCATCCCAGCGCTTTATTCCAGAACAACAAAAAGGTAGCAGTCAAACGTACTCAAAGGCGTTAGTTAGGAAAAAGGTATGTTTTAAGGAGTTTGCGAAATCGGAGAAGACAAGTCTTTGAGCGCAGACTCAGGGGGAGTGAATTCCAAAGGGTCGCTATGTTCACTGAGAATGTTCTTCCCCCGGTACGTACCTTTTTAACTTTAGGAGTTTTGAGCAGATGTTTCTGATCTGAGCGCAGGGCTCTATTAGCCTTGTAGGGTACAGCTAGATTCTTTAGGATAGGAGGGCTCTTATCCTGCAAAATTTTATGCGCCAGGCAGAGGGACTTAAATTTGACCCTTTCGCGCACCGGAAGCCAATGCAGTGCCTTCAATGCTGGTTTAGCTGACCACGACATTGGGATGTTCTTAAGAAGCCGCGCTGCAGCGTATTGGATCTGTTGGAGTTTATTAAACGTTGCTTCAGGGGCTCCAAGAAAAATAGCATTGCTATAATCCAATCTTGATACAATCAGCCCCTGAATGAGCAGCTTCCTAGACGGATGTGGGAAGAGGGGCAGAACTTTCCGAGCTGAGCGGAGAAGACCGAAACACACTCCCGCCGTTTTTTTCGCCTGGGTCCTGAAGGAAAGGTCTTGTTCCAGCCAAACCCCAAGACTCCTAATCTCCTCCTTTGGACTCGGGAGTTCACCAAGACAGCTGGGCCAGATGGTCGAGGGAAGTGAAGGGCCTTTATGCCCTAGAAGCATTATTTCGGTCTTTGAACCGTTCAGCTTCAATGCTGATTCACACATCCAGGTGTGGACTTTGGACATGCAAGCATGCAGCGTGTCTTCCTCAACAACTGCCAGTAGGGCGGTGTCAGTGCCCTGTCCCGGCCGAAAGCCTGTTTGCGAGTTTCTCAGCAAACCATTGGACTCAAGAAAGCGTGATAGATGTAAATTCACCAGTCTTTCCATGATTTTACTGAGTCCAGGAAGCCCTCCCGCTTTACTTAAGGGCTGATTCTCGCCCTGCCTGCAGACTACAGCGTCTTTCCCCTGAGGCGGAAGCCGGGGGCGTTCTCTCTTTACCTCACTCTGTAGAATTAAATACTTTGTGTGTGATACTGTTACAGGATATTAGTTTTAAAAAGTGTAAATATCTTATGGGCCGCTATTTTATTCTTCCTGGTACCGCGACCCAGAAGGTGAGAGTCACTTCGCCTCCAGGGTCTTATTCTTTACTTGAGCTTACCGGCGCAGCCGAATTGAGGTGCTGACACCGGTAGTCGCGGAATAAACGCCGCCATATTGGGGAAGGCAGGGTAGCGGTCCAGCTCCTGGACGATTCCCGCCCTCCCGCTTTACTTAAGGGCTGATCCTCGCCCTGCCTGCAGACTACAGCGTCTTTCCCCTGAGGCGGAAGCCAGGGCCGTTCTCTCTTTACCTCACTCTGTAGAATTAAATACTTTGTGTGTGATACTGTTACAGGATATTAGTTTTAAAAAGTGTAAATATCTTATTGGCCGCTATTTTATTCTTCCTGGTAACGCGACCCAGAAGGTGAGAGTCACTTCGCCTCCAGGGTCTTATTCTTTACTTGAGCTTACCGGCGCAGCCGAATTGAGGTGCTGACGCCGGTAGTCGCGGAATAACCGCCGCCATATTGGGGAAGGCAGGGTAGCGGTCCAGCTCCTGGACGATTCCCGCCCTCCCGCTTTACTTAAGGGCTGATCCTCGCCCTGCCTGCAGACTACAGAGTCTTTCCCCTGAGGCGGAAGCCGGGGGCGTTCTCTCTTTACCTCACTCTGTAGAATTAAATACTTTGTGTGTGATACTGTTACAGGATATTAGTTTTAAAAAATGTAAATATCTTATTGGCCGCTATTTTATTCTTCCTGGTAACGCGACCCAGAAGGTGAGAGTCACTTCGCCTCCAGGGTCTTATTCTTTACTTGAGCTTACCAGCGCAGCCGAATTGAGGTGCTGACGCCGGTAGTCGCGGAATAACTGCCGCCATATTGGGGAAGGCAGGGTAGTGGTCCAGCTCCTGGACGATTCCCACCCTCCTCGTTATGTATAAATATAAACAGATTACCCGTCCACGCAGCGGGCGGGCGCAGGGGGCGCGCCTAAAGCAAGCCCGTCTGCGCCCGTCCGCACCTGGCCCGGGCCTAGGGCCAGTCCCCCTGCCCATTTGACTAATAATGGCCGTATAAGCTGGACCAGAGAACAGCTCTTACAACTTGGGTCTGGTTCTTGTGCAGCATCTGCCCGCTGTCCACCAAGTAACCTAGACGGCCACCCCTTTCATTGTATACACTGTAACCTGACTATCCCTCCCTTGAGTGAACGTACTTCATCACTTACTATCTCCTTGAGTACTCCACGAATATTAAAGGCTGGTTTGGTTAACTGCCGATCTCTTCCCCGTCATGCGAGTGAAATCTGGTCTACACTGATCTCACACGATTGGGACATATTATTCCTCACTGAATCTTGGATAAAGGATACTTCAAACCCGGATATCTATTTAGCTACCCCCCCTGACTATCGCTTCATGGGTATCAACCGAGAAGGCAAAACAGGGGGTGGACTTGCCATTATTTTTAAAGCTCACCTCCGACTAACCATTAAAAAACTTACAAATATTGGACTGATTGAAGCCATGTATTTTTCTATTGCAGAGTCCGCTGCGGTCTTCTTGACTGGCATTCTAGTGTATAACCCACCGAGGGCGTCACCCTCTTCATTAACGCAGTTGGTCCATCTCATAGCGGACTTATCACTCAAGCACCCGCACTTCATAGTACTAGGTGATTTCAACCTACATGCCGAAGATCCTACATGTGCTCAGGCTATTCGATTTTTAGATTCCCTACAGAGCCTTAGTCTGACGCAATTAATCCAAGGCCCGACGCATTCTGCGGGCCATACCCTGGACCTAAAATTCTCAAATCTCCCGGGTACTACAACCCACCCTCCCCTTCCCCTTACCTGGTCCGACCATTATCTTCTCTCGGTCGATATCCTGTTGCCTCCAGCACCTAACCCGGTGGAACTGGGAACGGACCATAGGAGAAAATGGCATAAAGTTACTTGCACTGCCTTAGAGCCTGTCTTTCGGTGCCCCCTGGAACCTCACATAGAAGACATTGACATCTGCGTTACTAAGTTTAACGCGACCTTACTGTCTGCCATTGACGGTATTGCTACATCCCTACCAGTCTCGTCTGCAAGATCCCGTCCCTCAGCTCCGTGGTTCTCTGTAGCCCTGCGGGAAGAAAAAAGCCACTGCAAAAAATTCGAACGCAGCTGGCGACTAGCTTATGATCCTGAGGCAAAAAGCATTTATAGAATGGCCTTAAAGAAATTTATTAAACTAAAAAAGTCTGCAATGAGAGAATTTTTGGACTCTCAAATTAAAAACGCAGATAACTCGGCAAAAACATTGTTTAATATTGTTAAAGACTTTGTGAAACCTCCCGCCATGACACCTAATAACCTCTCCAGTCAGTCTCTTTGTAATGGTCTATCAGATTTTTTTCAAGAAAAAATAGAGAAAATTTCCTCCTCTTTTCCATCAGTTGCTGCACCTGAACAATCCCTTTCCCCTGTCTCAAACAGGAATGATACTGTACCATCCCTGGTAGCTTTTAAGGACCTTACCTCAGATTTCGCACTTAAATTGCTTTTACAGTGCAAATCAGGTTCCCCCCTAGATCCGGCCCCCCCTAAGGTTATGAGTGACCTTGCTCCTCTTTTGATAGAGCCACTTACTTCTATATGGAATGCCTCATTACATCTAGGCCAATTTCCTACCGCTTGGAAAGAAGCCATGTTAGTTCCCATCTTGAAGAAGTCAGATGCGGACCCTACGCAATTTTGCAATTACCGTCCCATCTCCCTCCTTCCTAAACCAGCGAAGGTCTTGGAAAAGGCCGTTCAACTACAGCTCGGGGAATATCTGGAGACTAATTCCTAACTCCATGACTGAGTGTAGAATGAGTGAAGTAGTGTGGCTCACTGGTTAGAGGCGGCAGACCCGAGAGCAGAGGACGGCCCGGGACCAGGGTTCGATTCCCGGCGCGGCAGGTTTCTGGACCAGGGTCAGCGGACTCGATAATTCTCTCGCCTCGGTGCCCACTCTGATCAGCGATCACACTCGGCAACTCTGGGCATTAGCTTGCCTCATCTTCACTAACGGCCCCACCAGACCGCCGGGGATGCCTGGTCTCACCCTGGAGATACCCATTAAGGGACCATCTCTCAGGGAAGCCAGGAAGGGTTTCGCAGCGGTCGAAGCGCCTTGGGACCCTATGGGTAAGTAGTGCGCTATATAAATGCCTATACATACATACATACATACATGACTCCCAATCAGGTTTCCGCACAGGTTTCAGTACGGAAACAGCACTTTTGGAAGTCTCTGAGACCATTCCAGAGTGTGTGGATAGGGGAGAGGAGGCCATGTTGGTCCTCCTCGACCTATCCGCCGCTTTCGATACGGTGTCCCACAAGAGACTTTTATATTGATTGGAGCAAACTGGACTGGGCGGCTCCGCCCTGTCGTGGATTAACTCCTTTCTCCAAGGACGAACGCAGAGGGTTCTTCTTAGACCGTTCCAATCTGAGTGCAAACCACTTGTCTGTGGAGTTCCTCAGGGCTCCGCTTTGAGCCCATTGTTTTTCAATGTTTATCTGGCCCCTTTGGCCAAGGTGGTTGAATTATGTGGGGTCAGAGTGATCTCTTATGCTGATGATACACAGCTGATGTTTTCTTTTAGAGATCACTCTGACTCCAGCCTCGCCAGCTTTCGTCACTGTCTGGGCGAAATATGCTCCTGGATGGCTTCTAACCATCTCCGACTCAACACTGACAAGACGGAGGTCTTGTTTTTTAATCAAAAAATTACTATACCCTCCACCTTGTGGTGGCCGACTGTACTCAAACCCCCCCCATTCCTGTTCACACTGCTCGCAACCTGGGTTTCCAGTTTGACGATGCTATCTCCTGTGGCCCTCAAATTAATAAGGTTACTGCAGCCTGTTTTGGGAAACTGCGGATGATGAGAAATATCTTTTCTTTTTTGCCTTTGGATGCTCACAGAACGGTCACACAGGCCTTAATTACTTCACACTTGGATTATGCCAACAGCCTCTACGCTGGGGCCCCCCAATACCAAATTGAACGCTTGCAAATCGTTCAGAACGCGGCGGCGAGGCTGACTGGCAATATCCCCTTCCGGCACCCGGTTTCAGCTTATCGCAAAGAGCTTCACTGGCTCCCAATAGCCAGTCGCATCAAGTTCTTGATGCTAACTCTTGCCTTTCGGGCCCTTAATGGAACAGGACCGGATTATTTAAGAAAGAGATTAGTACTATCTCACTCAGTCAGATCCTTACGATCCAACCATCTTCATCTCATTGTTGTCCCGCGGTTTCGCCGCTCTAGAATGGGCGGCAGAGCCTTTGCAGTCATCACGGCCAAACTTTGGAACAGCCTACCGTTAGATCTCAGATTTGCTCCCTCTGAAGCACTCTTTCGTAGCCGTCTCAAGACGTGGCTATTCTCATCTGCATAGGTAAGACTCCCTTTTCTAGCTTACAGTCTTAGCGCCGGGACACCCCCGTTGGGGGTAGCCGTGCGCTCTACAAGCTCCATAAATAAATAAATAAAGAGATAGGCCTGTAATTCGCCATGTCGAGGTGAACTAAATTGGGCTTTTTCAAGAGAGCTTTTACAACTTCTCCCTTCCAGCTCAATGAAACTAGGCCGCATGCCAGGGATGCATTGATTAAATCGATCACAGGGTTAGCAATGGTGGATCCTACCTGTTTCAGAATCCTCATAGGGCTGGGTCGCTCGGAGAGCCGCTCTTAATAGTGACCAGTACCTTAAGGACCTCGTCCACAGATACTGGTCTGAAAGCTTCCAGATGAACGGGGGCTCCAGCTGACTCACTACTAACCTCTACTCTCTGGTTCATCTGGGGCAGGGTACTTAGAATGTTCACTATTTTGGTATGGAAATAGTTCGCTAAGTCCCTACATTTATCTTCTGAATTCTCGTGGGCTTGAGAAGGCTCAGGAACCCTCAGTAGCTCCTTGACCACTGAGAAGGTTTCTCTGGAGGAGTTTGAGGAGTTTTCAATTCTATCATCAAAGAATTGTGCTTTAGTACGTCGAAGTGCAAGTTTGTACGCCCTTATCGCAGAGCGGTATTCAATTCTATTAGATTCCTCCCAATCCTTCCTCCAGGCACGTTCAAGCTTCTTACAGCCCTTTCTAAGGGTTCTTAGCTCTGACGTATACCAAGGGGCAGAGCCTATTCTCTTTTCTCTTTTTGCAACCATTCTTTTAGGGAGGATAGAATCGAGTGAGCTAATCAACCAGGTATTGAGGTTCGCATCTGCCAGTACTGGGTCCATAACAGGGGGGGCGCGAACATTCAAGTATAGGAATCCAATTCTCAACCAACAGCCTAGACCAAGCTCTTTCCGAGGTGTGAACACTAGGGAAGGATGTAGACATGGCCTCAGTTTGCCAAGTGAGAGGAATCAAGAAGTGGTCCGACCACAGGAGGGGGAAGGGAGGCATGGCTCTCAAACCAGACACATTGGAAAAGATCGGGTCAAGCAAATGGCCCTTGTTATGTGTTGCTCCCGAGTTAATCAAGTCTATCTCATATACTTTAAAATCACATTGTAGGTCTGCCGCCACCAGGTCCACCGGGTCATTAAAATGAAGATTAAGGTCTCCCAGCATCATAAAATTTGTGGTAGTAGAAGCCAAAACCGTGACAGTTTCCATCAGGGAACTGACAAAATTTCCGGTGCATCCTGGTGAACGATACACCAATAGACCTGACACTGAAACCGTAGGTGAAATCTGGAGAGAGAATTTACAACTCTCACAGTCCAACACCTCGCTATTCTGTGCCCTACACACAAAAGAGTCCCTGTATAGTATGGCAATGCCCCCTCCCCGACCTACTGGCCTATTCTGAGAATAAATTAAGAAGCCTGGGGGAAGGGCTCGAACAATGTCCACAACTGAGCCTGGTGTGAGCCACGTTTCCGTTAAAAACAAGATGTCTAAGTTGTGGTCCTGTATAAGAAAATTAATCTCTAAGGAGTGCCTCGGAAGAGATCTACAGTTCAACACAGCCATTTGCAGGGAATTCATTACCATAGATTGGTGGGACGGGCAGCATATTTTACAATAAGAGAAAGGTTTTGTACCTCTGTGTATGTACTTGCAGGTAGGTATTTTAGGGGGGCGTAGTGATATAAGATCGTCACGGGTATAAGTAATACTGAGCCCTAAGGAATTTGACATGGGTACTAGCCCTGAGCCCGCCTGGGCCCGGACGGGCACAGACGGGCTGGACTCTGGCGCGACTCCGGCGAGAATCCGGCGAGCCCACTGCGCGTGACCGCTATGCGTTAACATGACCGTATTAAGTAAAGGTCTAGCGTCCTTCTGACGACTAGAACGTCAGCCAAGATGGCGCCACCAGGCGTCCTTCACTCCCTCAAGATGTCCGCCGAAGTAGAGATGCTCGGCAAGGGGCCGGCAGAAAAAGAGAAGTGTGGCTCAAGTGGTTGGAGCGGCAGACCCTGATGCAGAGGTCTGGCCCGGACCAGGGTTCAATTCCCCGCCTCGGCGGGTTTTGGGCTCAAATTTCCCCGGACCTGACAATTCTCGCCTCGGTGCCTATTCCAATCATGGAGTCCCACTCTGTAACTCTGGGCAATAGCTTGCTTAATCTCCACAACAGCCCCTCGCAGTGGGATGCCTGGCTTTCACCTTGGGGATGCCCAGTAATGGGTTATCTCGCGGGGAAATACCAGGACGGGTTCCCTAAGCAAGCGCTGGGACGCTTTCGGGCAGCCATGCGCTCTACAAATCAAATTTCATTCATTTCATTTCACGCTCTGATTACATGCTCGTGCCACCAGTCAGTTCTAAAGACTGACTGACTAAATTCACTCGCCTTAAGTAAAGGTCTAGCGTCCTTCTGACGACTAGACCGTCAGCCAAGATGGCGCCGCCAGGCGTCCTTCACTCCCTCAAGATGTCCGCCGAAGTGGAGATGCTCGGCAAGGGGCCCGCATAAAAAGCGGTGAGTTTCCAATTATAGTCCAATTGTAGTTATTTTCCATGTTTCATATTTTTAATCATTTTTAGAAACATTTATTCAACATCTTTACAATGTTTCCCATTCCTTTTTGTGAGGGAGATAGTCTTTGTTTTTGTTTAATTTAGTGGCCATTTTCTTTAACCACTATCTTTTATTTGTGTTATTTTTAGTCTGTTTTCCCAGAACAAGGTTGGGGTAAGGTGCTGCTTTTTGTCAGAAGAGGTAAGTCATTTTTAAATCATTTCTAAGGGTTTTGAGGGTAAATGGGGTTTAGGAAGGAGGTCCAGAGGGGTGCTTTAATATTATATGTGGGGTTTGTTGTATATTTAGATGTTATACTGTTATTGTTTTTCAGTAGTTTGTAGGTTTTTGTTTTTGTGTACTATTTTGGTATTTTTTCATTGAATTAAGATGTGTTAGCTATGTTCCTATGATTAATTGTTATGTATATGTATTTCTAGAAGAGTAATGTGTTTTTGCTGTGGGTTATTTATTTAACTTTACAGGTTTTTGTCTACGATTATGTGCAATGGCCATTGGGAGTTTGTTGATTTTTTATATTGAAAGAAAATCATTTTTGGTTTTGGTTTATGGTTCCTACATACTTTGGATTGGTTTGATGGAATTTTATTGTATTTGTTTCATTTATACATTATTTTTTGGGCTATTTTTGTCAATATTTTTTTTTTGTTGGATTACTATTTTTTGGTTTTGTTTGGCAATTGTTACATTACATTTTAAATCATTGATACATACTTTTATTAAATCAGTCCTTATTAATATTGGTATTTTTATTGCTTTTTGACTGTTATAATACAATATTATATTTATTATTTAAAATAAAAAACATTTGGTTTATTAGGTCGATGATTGTTTCATAGGCTCTTGGAAGGTTGCTATTTATTTTATAATATGCTTTTAGTAATAATTTCAAGTATTCTACTCCTTTGTTATTTATGAAGAGTTTGACTTTAAATTCTAGCATATCATATATATGGTTTGTGTGCTGAGGTTAGGGGCAATTTGAGTAACAAATAGTTCCATTCTAGGTTGTTGGTAGCTTTGCTCTGTTTGTATTGCTTCTATAAAGTTGTAAAGTGTATGTTGGGTTCTGCCTAATGTGGATTGAAAGGCATTATGTCATCCTCCCACTGCGTTGTTTATTTTGGTTCCCATTGCTAAGGTGCAGTCATAGACATTCCGCCATGGTATTCGGAATTTGGGTTTACGTTTGTGCCATGAATAATCCGGTCTGCTAACCCAAGTGTCATCGAAATAGTCCATTAGTGTGTTAGTTTTATCTTCATTTTGTTGGTAGAAATGGGGGACATAGGCAAGTGCTATAATTTGTTAAATTTTAAAGGCAAATTGGCTGTTCGCAGAATGTTCCACACTAAGGGGCTATTATGATGTCGGAGGTTTTCCGACCAACATCTCCGCTTTCAATTCTGACCGCCTAATAACAATATAGTTCGTTGGTACTGAAACCAGCTGGTCATTCTGGCTAGATTCCGATGGGCTGAAGGACCCCGTCGGCCAGTCGGAGGCCCCAACGTAATCCCTGAGAACAGTACTTTTCCATGTCGGGCTTACCGACATGAAAAGCCTGCCAGAAAGTGACTTTGGGGTCCCATAGCAGGGCCCCCATTCCTCCACGGCCTTCTATTGGGGGGCGATGGAGCACCTATGGTGCCCCGCCTGTTAATCCCTACACCACTTGGCAGGCACCTTGAGGTGCAGGGATAAACAGAATCTCTCTTTTCTCCATTGGAGCTTGTGCTATGGCTGGTTTATGGCAAGGGCACAGGCTTCCACGGAGAAATGGGATTAAGCGACCACACCATGTGCGGCTGCATTGTAATGGCGGGGATCACTGAAATAATATCGAGGGACAAAATATCGACTTGCCAAAATATCGTGGACAAAATATCGACAGTCAAAATATCGAGTTTGTATCTACAAACAGGTAAGTACAAAAATATCGAGTACAAAATATCGTTAACAAAAATATAGATGTAAAAAATATCGACTTTATTAAAAACAGTGTTAAATCAAATTAATATTAAATTTTAATTACTAAAATATACTTAAAACGACTTAAATTAAATTATAATAATTAAATAATAAATGAAAATAATAAAAATAATTTTTTAAAATCTTATTTGTTGACCCTGAACCCTAAAAATACCCCTTTACCCAAAAACCCCAAACTGACCCTGAACCCTAAAAATACCCCTTTACCCAAAAACCCAAAACTGACCCTGAACCCTAAAAATACCCCTTTACCCAAAAACTGAAAACTGACCCTGAACCCTAAAAATGCCCCTTTACCCAAAAACTGAAAACTGACCCTGAACCCTAAAAATACCCCTTTACCCAAAAACTGAAAACTGACCCTGAACCCTAAAAATACCCCTTTACCCATGAACTGAAAACTGACCCTGAACCCTAAAAATACCCCTTTACCCATGAACTGAAAACTGACCCTGAACCCTAAAAATACCCCTTTACCCATGAACTGAAAACTGACCCTGAACCCTAAAAATACCCCTTTACCCATGAACTGAAAACTGACCC
This sequence comes from Lissotriton vulgaris, assembly GCF_964263255.1. NCBI lineage: Eukaryota > Metazoa > Chordata > Amphibia > Caudata > Salamandridae > Lissotriton > Lissotriton vulgaris. The sequence goes on along the minus strand of NC_141690.1, from coordinate 79,156,841 downwards.
TGAACCCTAAAAATACCCCTTTACCCATGAACTGAAAACTGACCCTGAACCCTAAAAATACCCCTTTACCCATGAACTGAAAACTGACCCTGAACCCTAAAAATACCCCTTTACCCATGAACTGAAAACTGACCCTGAACCCTAAAAATGCTCCTTTACCCAAAATTTATCAATATTATTTAATTACCAATAAATTATTAATTAACAATAACAATAAAGTAAATATATTAGAACATTAGCTGTAATTATTTTAATAATTAATATTATTTTTTCAAAATTAATTACTTAAAAATAACACAAAATTATATATATTAAAAATGTACTCTAATTAATGTAATTAACTAATTACAATTAATTAATTAACAATTATTTACTAATACAAAATATGTTCAAAATTATATTAATTAATTAACTAATTAGTATTAATTAATTATCAATTAATTATTAATTAAAAATATTAACAAACATATATTAATTAATTAATTATTATTAAATTACTTCCCACCCTATTCCCCTATAAACCCACAACCCGCTACAGAATTACATTACGCAATTATTATAAAAACAAAATTCATGTAATAAAATATTTTATAACATTAATACACACTATTCACACATATTATTACATAAAAATACACTATAAAATATTATATATTATTAAAAAATCGATATTTTTGCTATCTATATTTTATACAGTCGATATTACTTCACTTACCTGAAAAACGATATTTTTGTAGTCGATATTATGTCCAGTCGATATTTTGTCCAGTCTATATTTTAAACTCGATATTATGTCCAGTCGATATTTTGGAGTCGATATTTTGTCTCTATACCTAATGGCGGTATCTGGACCGCAGACCAGTGGTCCGTCGGTCCTGTGACTAAGGCGATTTCGGGCAGACATGTCAGCCCGACATTGTAATCAGGTCCTTAGTAGAGAATTTTTGAGGTCTCTCTATAACCTTTGATTGTAATGATAGTAACAGCCTTGTATTACTGTGTGGGAGTAAAGGTTTAAAATGGCTTGAATCATGGCTTGCTAAAAGTCTTAAATTATCTTTTTGTGGTTAGTAATTAGTTCTTTTGTGTTTGATATGGTTTAGGAGCTCATAGTAAGTGCTGCTTTGTTAATTTGATAGTTAAGCACATATAAATGTATATTTATGTTTTTATATTCACCATGTATAGTATTTATCTGTGTGAATGTTTTGAAACACATTTTGAAGGTCCCATCCATCATTCACGTTTCACATTGTCTCACATTTAGCAAGTTGTCTGCTGTATAGAATATTAAGATTTGTTTTTCGTTACTTAGGTTGTCATTTAAAAGAATAAGTTTGGCACTGTGTGTCATTGTTAAGTGTTCAGGTATGTGTATGTCTTGGTTTCTCACATATTTTTTGCAACATAATTTGTGCCTGATTACCAAAGGCATTTTAGTAGTAGCTTCTTTACAACTGCAGAGCCTCTCCACACAAATAGATCAGTCAGTTCTACCTTTTTATGTGCTGAGACTTCGCAGTCACAAATATACTACTAGTTAAGATTTGTCAAATGGCACCAAAGTTAATAGCCAAACAAAAACCACTCATCCTAAGGAGCACATTTTTCAGACAAATTCTCACCAAAGTTCATTAACAGTTCATGGGATCATGTGCAACTCCAGTAAATACCAACTAATACACCGTCTAATGAAATGTGATTAAATTCAAGTGAACTTATCAGCAAACTGTGGGACAACAGAATATAAACAATGATATGCATAAAACAGTGTTGGTATCCCAGAGTATCATATGTGACAGAAAAGCACCCAATATACATTAAAACCTATTGTTAATCAATAGAAGAAGATGAAACGTGATGTTTCTCAGATGAAAGAAGCAATCAGGTAAAATAAATATCCTACTCACAGGTTTGAACATGGGGAAAACAGTGGTAAAGTAAACACAGCACATGAAGAAGTTCAAGTTATGAAATGCTCTGCCAATTAATAACGGATATGCATGATTGGAGGAGCACATCCAAGGCGTGGAGTTGCATGAGAGGCCTCAAACCCAAGCGTGCCTATGAAATTCTACAGCATACCTCAGTAAAGGGCATCTACGGCATTCAGTAGATCATAATCCTTTCTCATTCAGGCTACCGGGAGTAACCACATTGTGGAACCGGCCTTTGGAATGTCAACCATTTAGACAAAGGAATCAGGGGAGAAATAACACAAAAAACAAAGCTCACAAAAAAATAAACGACCACTACTTAGCAACCTCACTTATTTTAGGACAGAAACAGACCTGTTACTATGCTTAAAAAAACGATATGCTTCTTGCATAGTTTAGAAGATTACCGCTACCACAGATGAATACACTACCAAATAAATCCACACTAGTTTAATCAACTAATCAGAATTCCATAGGTACATCAGTGATGCCTGGTCCGGGAGTATTGTCTTCGAAGAACACACACAGAACACATACACACAGCAGTCATACAGACAACAACAAAAGTTTGCACCGAGGCCCACTGTTTATTACTAAAATACTGAAAACATATTCAGACGAAGGAATCGATAAAGCAGTCCAGCTGCACTCACTGCTCCATCTGGTTTGCACCTTCCTTGCAAGAACAACCTGAATATAGGTGCCTCCCAGGCACAACACTTACGTTCATTACTATTCCAACCTATGTTTACTTCCAGAATGACCTTTGGGAATTTTGGTGCAGCATAGGAGACATTTTATTATTGTTCAAACGATTTAGGGGCAAATTTACAAGAAAGTGACGCATCTGTAGAGATGCGTCACTTTCCCTGATCACTATGCAAACCCTATTTTGAACAAACAAGGGAACCCGAAGATTAACTAAGGACCCCGGGTATCAATTATTATATAGAACAATGGTCCTTAGGAAACAAGTTTAAAGAACAAACAAATGCAATATAGACCATAATGGGTACTATAAAGTGTTGATGCCCAGCCGGGCAAAGATTTTTAATATGTAAATGGGAGTACTTTTATACCAATCAAGGAAGGAAGATACAAAGGGACGCAGTCCTGCACCCGATTGAAGAGACAAAGGAACAAGGAAACAATAAGCATACAACAAAAAATAGGGACACAGGCAAAAACTGGAGCATTGAAAGCTTGAAATTAGCATACAATGAAAACAAGCTAACGAACATAGTAACCACTGTATTTTATACACAATGGAGGACGGCGGCACTATTTAGTATGTCGACGAAATTTCGATCCCAAGCTCATAAATTAAAGGGATCATCATCAGGACTAAAAGAATGATTTTCCTGGAAATATAAACACAATGCCTCATAGAACCGAGGGGAAAGTTCCTATGAACAGTGATTTCCTGGATGTGATGGATAGCTTGAAGTCCGTGGCGGAGAGGCAGGGAGCCGCGATGGGGCAAGATACGTCTCGAGGGTAGTGAGGGTTTAAAGTAGGAATTTAACGGAGCGTGCCCGGTTGGGCAAATGGCTACCGTACGCGTGTAATAACGCTGGGGTGGATATGTCTGTAGTGCCTTGCTCAATGGAAGGAACTCAAAACCCTTGCATCACCATGGATGCGCTGTATTTACAATAAGGCGCACTATGGTGCAAGGATTAACAGATGCGTCAGAAATTCTGTCGCATCTGTTGATGGAAAAGTCACGCATTGCTGGAGTTGTGTCGCAAGCAAGACGCAACTCCAGCAATGCTTGTTTCTGCCTATTCCCAATACACTGCGTCACTCCTTACATTTTGATGCAGTGGCATCCTAAAAGTCATGCAGTGAAATCTTGTAGATTTCACTGCGTCACTTTTACAAGGCTTTCCTGCATGGGAACGCCTACCCTGCATACATTATACCTGACGCAGGTATAATGCCACACAGGGCCTTACAACGTGACGCATCTTCCTAGATGCGTCACGTTGTAAATGGGACACAACGTTTACGCCGCAGCTGCGACACAAAAGAGACGCAACAACGGCGCAAAAGTGAAGCAAGGGGCTTGTAAATCTGCCACAAAATATTTATTCTTTGTGTATGTGTGAAATGTAAGACTTTGATAGAGCAGCAACCATGTAACATGGCCTAAATTCCGAATTCATATGCAACTCTCAGTATTGAGAGTGGCTATCAATGTTGACTGTTCTCGTAAAACAAATCAGTTTTAGTCGAGTTTTAAAACCATTAAGCCTTGGCACTTTCTAGTCTTGGGTTGCATTTAGCCATGCTGCAATTTTGCAATCCTAAATGCATCTTTACAATGTATGCAGAACGATGCCACTCTGACTTCTAGGAAATGTTATCACAGTTCTAGCTTTTGCTTTTTAATTTTCCTCAACACCTGAAATGCAGAATGGCCTTTTTAATACGCAGCCCTGGATAGTTATCAACTTGTCATCTTTTTGTAATCTTCATTATGGCTGTGGAACTTGTCTAGATAATTACAGGGAGAACGAGACATGGAAGGGGCAAGGCATATTAAAATGAACAAAGCAATTCTGATGTGTTATCTGTCTGTTTCCTCATATAATGGGACATAACGACCCGAGGTACAGAGAAACATCATTTCTTATCTGGCACTTCGCGTGACACCTGGCAAATAAAAATGGTAACAGACTCCAAAGAAGCTGCCAGCTAATTTACTTGTACTGGCTCGGAGCTGTGGGTTGCATTAACGAAAAAGCAAAAGCAAGCAACGAAATGCCAACAGATTAGTGAGTGGGATGGCAGCAGCTGATTAACTAAATGTTGTCTGTTCGATCTGTGAAGTTTCGAATTTCATGTTTACTTCATTTTAGGGTATTTCATAACTTTGTGTTGGTTAGTATTAGAGACAAGATTACATAGTTTAGGAATATTAGGAGACCCCATGTCCAATTGCAATACATATTCTGCTGTTTTTATTTCTATAATATGCGCTATCAATGGAAAGGGACTATTTGGATTTTTAAGATAAACATATTACAGTAAAAAGGTAGCAGTACTTAATCTTGCAATTAATTAACAACACCTTCTGATTTTACATAAAATTAAGGGTTTTTTTGGGCACTGTTTATTGTATTTTGAATATAGCATTGAGGTTTCCTTACAGTTTTCCATTCAATATTTCATTATCTTTCTGCTGGTAGCACCAGAGGTATTCTGTAGTGACTTATAAAAGCTATACGCCCACTTGCGAAGTTGTTCATGCCTCGCCCCTCTTCAAGCAATTCAGGGGCATATTATCAAGGGCAGACGATACATTATCGCCGCTTTTATCGGCAGGAAACTGCCGATAAAGCGGCGATAATGGCCTTGATAATATGCTCTATGAATTCCAATCGAAGGCCATGTTAGATGTGAACACATCTAACATGGGCTTCGATTGGAATTCATAGAGCATATTATCAAGGCCATTATCGCCGCTTTATCGGCAGTTTCCTGCCGATAAAAGCGGCGATAATGTATCGCCTGTCCTTGATAATATGCCCCTTAGTCTCTATAGTAAACCGCTGCCTCATTTTTTATAGATTATATTTCATAATTGTATTCGATATTTTATAATTATACTAATAACACACAGAAAAGTGCTTCAATATGTCTCCTGAGTGTATGAAATGCACAAGCATGTGAAATAATCACTATATAGGCACAAGAACGCAATGATTCGAACTTGTATTATTTTATATAGCAATAATTCAGAGTTTACCGAAGTAGGTCCAAGATTGTTGCGTCCCATGAAAATCTAAAATATAAATTATGACTATAGGCATTGTGATTCCTAACTTTCCAAAAGTCAGATTCTTGGGTATCACCTTGAATCACACTATGTTCTGTCTATGTAAATATACCTGCGAATAACCTGAACTTTTGCATGGGAAAGCGACTCAGGTTTTTGGAAGACGGTTCGCAGCCGCCATAGTCATACCCATAATTGCTGTCTGCATTGACTGCTGTAAAATCCTGTAGATTGACTGAATAGTTGGTAAGTAGAAATTCCAGAAAGATGTATTTGTCCAAGATGCTGAGAAGACATTTCTGGTTCTCAATAGGAAAAATGTTTTAGATTAAAATGGCTACCCTAGTGCAGAAGTCCCATAAGGCAAACAGACATACAAACTTTCGTCGTATCAGGGATTCCCACCCAATCACTGATTCAGAAAAACAACCTTAGGTGATGCAAGATCATATGACAGAATTAGGGGTGTGCTTTATTCCCGTTTGAATATCGAAGCTTAGTTCAAAGACCATAGAGATGTTCTTTGCAGTGCTATGCCTAAGCATGTTGCAGTGTTCTATGTGTCTAGAGACCATTGTAAGACATACCCCTTTGCACTCTCCCAGTGCTTTAATTTAACTGTATTGCTTATGCTTGAATTATATTTAGTCCTTGTGGATTAAAGTAGTTACAAAGTAGCAAAAATGTTCCCAATGAGACAATGAATAATAATAATGTAATGGTGCCAGAATGTGATCCAGGTGCTGTTTGCAGAGTGTAAATAAAGTTTAGAAATACCAACCTTTCCCTTAAACAAGAGCACTTGTTCAGTCACAGTGAATGTTCTATAATTGCAAATTATCTCTGACTTTTCTATGTTCTAGTAAACTGAGCACTTGCAGGTGGACTAACTGCTATACCAGACCATTGCTACAATGAAGCAGATGAATCACAAGGTTATTAACTATTTAGGAGTGGCAAGACCTTGCCGGTGTCCATAATGACCATGCGGCAGAGAAGCGCTGGTGGTAAGAGTCCTGAAAACTGTGGATTCTGGCCCGCACAACATAATAGTACACCATGAGAGGTACTGCAGCACTTGCAGACACCACCCCAGCATCCAGGGGTATACCACACTGAATGGCAGATAAAGTAGATCAGATGATGCCCACACATTTGGCAGCCCAGCACCAGTCTCAGAGGCCGTGCGGCACTAGAGGCAGCGGGTGAACTTGTGGCTTCGGGCTACCCAGCCCTTCCGGGCCACCAGTGCCCCATTACACTCTCTGGTCGTGCACCTCCTCCACCCCTCTCCCACATCAGGTACTGACCTGCTCTTGCCACTTGTTCGGTCCCGACTCCTGATGACCGGGGCGTGCTGCTCGCAATCTCCTTGCAAACCTGGGAGGATTGATTTGTTCTCAGAGGCAGGATCAAGCCGCAGCGTGTACTGCGTGACCTATGTGGTTGCCCCGAGCCTGGAGCGACATTGGCGGGGAGCGCGTTGTGGTGGGGTGCCCCTGACAGCCTAGTTTATCCACCCTGTGGTCTTACAGGTTCTTGCTTAAGGCCGGGAGGCCTGGTTGGTGCTCATTTGCAGTGACAACATGTGCAGGCCTGTGGGCATGCAGGGTGCTTGGATAGGGGGCCTGACATGCTGTGGTACAGAAGGAGATGACTGCTGCATACTGGATGTCCTGCTGTGAATTGTGGGGTGCATTTGATACCCCCACACTGAATGCAATACTCCCCTTTATTTTTCTGCTGCCGTTGCCTGGGACTCATAGATGTTGGCCCTGTGATGGCCTGTTGGTGAGACAAATGTGAGGCAACAGCGCTCCTTGGGAACTGGGTCCTCCAGCTGGACTATATTAAGGGGAGTGTTCCACCCCGACTTGGTGCCCTGCATTGGTGACCTCATTATTGTATACATAGGCTGTGACCCCCCGCCCCCCTCAGCCATACCATTCTCCAACTGTTTGACCTGACGCTCATATTCTGCAGTGCTGGGCTGCTATCACCACAAGGTACCCTGCCCCCGAACCAGAAAGAGGTGCTGCAGGCATATAGTATTTGCTGGCGATGCTTGTAATCCCCAACCCACCCACACCATCTGCCTTCAACTACATGTGCATTGCCACTGGAAATCACAGGTGTGAATAACACTGGAGTGATCACTGACATGAGGAGGGGGGAACCCTAGGCAGAAGAAGTTGCAGTTTCAAAGGATGGGAGGGTCAGGCAGTTCGGGTCCCCCGGCTAATTTGGAGTATGATGTGACTAGCCACTCCCAACCTAAACACCAATCTAGCACAGATGCCATCATGGCTGACCTTTGTTTGGGGTTCCACACTACAGATGCCCAATCTGATATTCTGGCTGGCAGGCTGGACAAAATGGGGGAATGCCTGGATCACCAGCACACCAAATTGGAACAACATGAGGAACATCTCTCCACTTTGTAGGACAACACCTCTACAACCCGGAAAAGGCTTGAAAGACTTCAAAAGTTGCCAGAAACAGTTGCCCTCAAAAATGAAGATCTAGAGGACAGACTCTGCTGTAATAACCTGTGAACCTTAGGCATTGCCAAGTCCACTGACACTGATAGGAGTGATCTAATTATTGAACGCCTCCTGATTGAACTCTTCGATCCTCAGCAGTTCACCTCCACATTTCTAGTTGAGAGAGCTGATGGATCCCTTGGGCTGCGGCATCACCCAGGAATCCCTCTGTGCCAAATTATTGCGCATTCATTAAGTTTTAGGGACGGGGGCACTGCCCTTTGGTTAGCTGGAGAACAGGGGTCGATATAGTATCAGGGCATAAGATTCTCCTGCTTTCCAGACTTCACTATGGGCATCCAAGAGGACCACCACAAGTTTGCTTATGCCAAAGACAAGGTTAGGAAACTTGAACTTAAATATGGAATGCTGTACCCTGCCTGTTTATGGATGTTAATAGCAAGGCGAAACGTTTTGAAACACCAGCATACGCCCGGCTGTTCTGATAGCAGTATGCCAAGGATCACCGAACCCTTGATACAACATTCCGGATCGGTCCCTTTCCAGACTTACATACCTGCAGCAGCTTGGAACTCTTCATGCATGATTGAGCAAAGTGCAACTCCACCTCCCGGGGTCAGTCCAGCCAGCTATTGTGTATGACTTCAACTCTGAATGGCGAACTTTCACATATGTACAATCTCTAATATTTAGCCTTAATCCAACTGTTATTACTACATTTAAAGTCACCATCATGGACTTACCTGCTTGCATTTCCTGCACCACTTTTTTGGATTGTTCTTGTTTGTTTCTTTACTTGTTAGTTGGATTGTTATATTTGGGAGGTTCGCTGAGCATGGAAGGGACTGGTGTGGGTGGGGGGAGAGGGGAGTTTATTACTGGTTGGGAAACACCCATTCACCTCTTAGGCCGAACAGACCACACATGTATTCCAAATACTAGGGCATTGCTATCCACAGACCTGACTGAACATGACATGTGACATTGGACCCATAACACTTGACATCTCTTTTCTATACTGGAACATTAGGGTCAGCAAAAACAGTTAAAAATGTAAACAGATACTTCAATATCTCACACAACATTATTTCAAAGTCGCCTTCTTGCAGGAGACACACCTTCCTCTGGGATGCCCACATATGTATGCCTCTGCCTGGGGCCCACATTGGTACTTTTCCAACTGCAGCTTCTACTCACACGGGGTATGTATCCTAATACACAGATAAGTTCCCTTCACCCTTAAGGCTAGCTATTTGGACGTGGATGGCCAATATGTCACCCTCATGAGTCTCCTAGCAGGACATAAAACACTGCTAATCAATGTCTACGCCCCTAACATAGATGCTCCATGCTTTTATTTTTTTAGAGTACTAACCCCTTGTGAGGCAAGTCGATGCCTACAATATTTTACAGGGTAACTTTATTAATGATTGTAAACCCTTAACTAGATACTCCCACTTCAACAACTAGAAGTAAGCCATGCTCACTGTGCATCTTATATGACATCTGTGACACAGATCTCCTGTGGGATGCCTGGCACCACACACATGTGGATACGTTGAGTACACATTTTATTCTGCACCACACAACATCTAGACTTAAATTGGTTATTGGCTTCTTTCCTCCCTCACCCTCCCTTGGCTGGAGTCCACCTACACTATCAGACGTCACCCCAGTCCACATGACTCTACTGTTATATTACAAATAGGTACCATAATAGAGGCCTCTGTAATCTCATTACCCTTCATCTATATTCTTCCCTACATTACACTTGTCATGGTTTAAAGGGACTGACCTTTTTCCTAGATATGACACTGCATTCAAAACGCAGGTTTTCCCTAGTTCAAAATCTCCAACATTATGCATGAGTATTCTTGGAAGCACATCGGGACTACAATCTCCTGTATATTATCTATGTATAAAGTTCATGTCTGACGTCATCCTTAGGCCGAAACAGTAATACAGCAAGGTAGGACCCCTGAGGAGACCTATGGGTATATATGCATCACATTTGGCTAAGATAGACAGAGGAAACTGAGACTTCCCTGCTGACACACTGAACAAAGATGCTGAGGTTCCTGCATGCAGCTCGCAGTGGTCTAACATCCCTCATGGGGTGTCCAACTCGAGACCAGGACGGGGTCCCATAGTCTCATACATCAGGTATGGGGTTGACTAAATCCTAGAGGGATTCTTGGCTTAACCCCTACACCCACCCTAGGTAAACATAAGTACACATATTTAGGGAGACATCGTAGGAGTACGCATCTTTTATCTTGTGTTTTACATACCTGAATGTATTCATTATTATAGCAAGATGGTAGAACTATACCATCCTTTTATCTTTATAGTACTTTAACAATGTATATCTTATACTGTCGAACGGTTGTTGCAGCACATCTATTCTACACCAGAATATTAACTGTTCAATAAATGCTTATTTAAAAAAGCCCAGCAAGTTTATTCTGTGTATCTCTCTGTGACAGACTAAGTAAGCACGATTGACTGAGTGAAAGGTAGTGCATTGTTTCCACTGTTCTAAGGGATAAGGGTTGTCATGTTCTATGGTTCCCAGGAACTATTCTCTCTTTGGCAAGAGGAGATTCTAGTGGCACTGTGAGTTAGTTGGTACAAAAGGGCCAACATACCCGGTGGGGGTGATCAGAGTTTGTCCGACACCAACCCTATAGTGTATGTTGTCTAAATGTGTAGATCCTGTATACTTTCTATAGGAACTATGCAACACTACTACTGCCTCTAGGAACTAGGCCTGATCACCACTGGTGATTCTCATGTAACACACTATTAGATGAAGCCTTCTGAGAAGAAATTTGCATGGCTGTTGTAGAGTAATCTAATCTTAATGTGTTCTCTGTGACCTCGCAGTCAACTTTGTGTGAGGGCTTCAAGGCATGCATCTGGGGGTTCTGCATCTCAAAACATGCAAGTATTTTATGCAACATTTGGAACTCTCTCACTTGGGTCAAAATTAATTATGGGAGATTGATAGTCTTGACACTCAGCGGAGCCAGGGACTGCAGTTGCATCGCCATTCTGCTCTGCTGGATGAGTTCCATTTACTAGCAGACTGGGTGGTGAGACACTTGGGAAAGCACGCTCTTGCTCGGCGATACGGAGAGGCTGAATGCCCAGGCCGAATCCTGGCCAGATTATTGCGTCATCAGCAAAGAGCAGGTTACATCCCAGAACTAGTCCTGGGATACAGTTCCAACATGACCGATCACGCCGCTAATTTTACAGAACTCCAGAAATACTATAGTCAACTTTATGCCTCTTGAGGCACAGACGTGGGAAATGATAGAAAAATGCTAACTCTTGGGATTTTCCATGGTTTGGTTGTTGGATGCTCAAGGCTCTTGTTAATGAGCCCATTACTTCAGAACAGGTGATACAGACTCCTATGATTTTCGGGCTATCTCCTTGCTTCCGGCCCCAGCTAAAATACTAGAAATCCACCGTAATCATCATCTGACCACCTTTCTTGATGACTCGAACCTACTAGATATCTCACAGCACAGCTTTCGAAGAGCCCACAGCACTGAATCTGCTTTGACTGTGGTGGTTGACAACATTCGTTCGAGGGTTGACAGGGGCCAGATTACTCTGCTGGTTCTACTTGACCTGACGGAGGCCTTCGACACTCTGTCACCCACTATCCTGGTCTCCAGGCTTAGGGAGATAGATGTGGGCGGCCCTGCCCTCAGGCTCCTGGCTTCCTTACTCCATCAAAGGGAGCAGAGATTGAAACTGGGTGATTTTCTGTCCCCTTCTACGCCTGCGCAATGTGGGGTCCCACAGGGGTCTTCTTTAAGCCCCACCATTTTCAATATCTATGTGGCCCCGCTTTCCAGGGTAGTGAGATCCTATGGGTTCGAGGTGCCGTCCTACGCCGACGATACCCAGAATATGGTCTTCTTAACGCAGTCGGTAAATGATTCTGCCCTCAATTTTAGAACCTGTATGGAGGCAGTGTCTCACTGGATGGTTCAAAACTTCTTAAAGTTCAACAGAGAAAAGACCGAAGTTTTGATCTTTGGGGGTGGCCAGGACATTTGGTCTAAAGATTGAAGGCTGGAATCCCTTGGGGACTGCCCGCTCCCCTCGCACTTGGCTAAGAACCTGGGGCTCCTGTTTGATACCACTCTTTCCTTTGACCGACAGGTCAGTAGGACCGTCTCCACCTGTTGTGGTATCATCAGGATCCTCAGAAAGATAGGATCTTACCTTTCTCTAGATGTGAGGAAGCAGGCCACGGTAGCCCTAGTCTCGTAGAGACTAGACTACTGTAATGCACTGTATGTGGGCATGAATAAGAGCTCTTTCCATCGACTACAGATGGTCCAGAACACTGCAGCCAGCCTGTTTCTCAATCTTCCCAGGTTATCATCTGCTTCCCTGGCTAGGAAAGTCGGGCTAGGGTATCTTTTAAGCTTCTGTGCATCGCCCATGGGGCCATATATTGCTCTGGGTCAGAAGGCATCAGGTCCCTCCTTGTTCCCTCCCTCCCCAGTAGAGCCCTTCGGTCCTCTACAAAAAATATTCTTCAAGTTCCTAGATTTGCCAAAGCCAGATGGGGAGGCAAAGCCTTTTCCACCGTTGTACCTAAGGTCTGGAACTCCCTTCCTCCTGACCTGGCGGGACAGTCTTCTTTGGCACTTTTTGGCACGGACTTGAAAACCTCTCTTTTACGAGAGGCTTATATTTAAGCCATGGACTTGCCGATTCTGAGACTGGTCATTTGATATTTGCATCGTCTGGCGCCTTGACGCCCTTGGGCTAAGTTGCGCACCACAAATCCCCTTTCATTCATTCATTCATTCATGATAGATGCAAGGCCTAGACGGCATTATGGGCATATTCCACAAAACATATAAGCATCTACTGGCACTGCACCATTGGAAATGTATTCAGAGTTACTAGATTCTGACGCTCTGCCCCCCACACTCCAAGAGGCAGTCGTCATCCTGCTATTGAAACCAGGTGAGGACCCACTGCAATGATTTTGCTACAGATCTTTATCTTTATTACATTTTGACAATACATTTCTTGCCAAAATCCTGGCGACTCACCTGACCCTTCTATTTATCCTGGATACACTATTCTTGGCTCTCCATAGAATAGCCCCAGAGACACCTGGCCCTTCTTGACGCAGAAAAGGCTTTTGACTCTGTGGAATAGCCCTTTCTGTATGATGCACTTCAAAAACTGAGTCTCCCCAAGAATTTCACATTCTTAATCATGCTGCTGTATTCACAACCAATGGCACTTATGTGAGCAACAAGCATGTTGACCCCAGCTTTTGATGTCTTCAGAGGGACAATGCAGAGATGCCCTCTGTCCCCAGTACTCTTCATCATCGCCATGGACCGCTTGGTCCGCCATCTCCAGGCAAGGCACCTTCAGCGCAGACTCCAGTTTCAGGCAAGCCCCTTATTAATCTCTCCCTGCAGATGATATCCTGCTATTAGTATGACACCCATCAGTGAATTTAGACAACATACTGTGCGAGGTTGAGCGCTTTTGTCAATATTCTGGTCTCAATATTTAATGGAGACAAGTCAAGCTGTAACGATTCATGGATACTACAACTCTTATAACACCTAGGCATTCATATTCATCGTAAGAAGAAATAAATCCTCTGTCTGAACTATGGCCTGGCCAATAACCAGCTCTTGACACAGGTTGACCATTGGATTAAACTACTGTTTTCAGTGGCGGGACACATCATTATTATCAAGATGGTGGTGCTACCTCGGTTTCATATTTGGTTTAAAACATTAGAATCCCACTCACAAACTCCTTTTTTTGTCACTGCGAACCCTGCTTCCTTGGCTTGTGTGGGGAGGCTGCTGACCCCGGATAGGCTGGGACACATGGACGCTACAATACGAACATGGTGGCTTCAGTTTGCTGCACTTTTATATTTACTACCTAGCAGCACAGTGCCAATTCGGGTACCATTGTTACCATGGTGATAGGTGACTATCATACACCATACCAGAAAGAAACCAAGCAGACACATTGCCTCTGTATTTCATACTCCCACAGGGAATGCAACAGGACCCTGTTGACATCCTGACCTTATCAACGAGCGAATTACTGGTCAAGCTCACATTATTTCGCTTTGCACTGCACGCCTTTGGGGATCTTTTCCCTGACAGACACGTAATATCACACACTGTCAATACCCAATTTGCAGATGCCACCCAGATGGACCATTTTGAAATGCACTGCCTACACGCTAAGTATCCCTTACCACTCAAGGAGTTTGCACCCTTGACAATGCAGATTACTGACCCAACTGGCAGATGCATGGTGTGCAAACTATATCACACAGGGGATCGCGAACTGCAACATCCTACATGGATCAAATCTGGTATTATTGTTGCCAGCAAACAAAGCTTATATCCATGAATTAGAGACAAAAAAACTTAAATTCCGCAGATGCATCTACACTACCCCAAATGCATTCGCTAAATTCGACCCCTCTAGCACCTCACAATGCCCTAAGTGCCGTGCGGAAGAGGAAGATTTTGCACAACTGATGTGGGCATGTACCTGAGTGAGAAGGTTCTGGAAAGATGTTTTCTCTCTACTGTCCCATATAATAGAGACCACCCTGGACTGGACTCATTTATTGCTATGTTGGGGTATGTGCAGGAGATACCACAGGAAGTGCGCAGATTCATCGCACTAGCAACGTTTCTGACTCACAGGCATGACTAATTGCATCCCTTGTAGTAAAATATATGTAAAAACACTGAGGCATGCTTCTAGACCCAAAGACATATGAGGCACGCTCAGGGGCCACTTGATTCAGTGGGACTCCCAAGATCTTACCTCTAGCCTAATTAATTTCTTACAGGGTCATTGTATACACCAGGTGCCACTTTTTGGGTCGTTGTGATTAGCTACAAACGTCAACTCGGCAATCTGCAACTGCTTAGGCCAGTTATGCACATCTGCATCTATCTGCCTCAAATTTGTGCTCCACTTGTGGAATGTATGGGCCTTCGCATTACGACAAGATTAAACTGCCTATCTCTTACCACTCTATATTATGATCCTGCCAGCCTTACTCTGCTACTGTGGTTATCTCTTTCTCTTAGTCTTTTCTCGGGTCTTTGCCATAGAAACATCACACTTTGCAATGAATAATGTATTGAAATGAAATATGATGTTAAAAATAAACACCGTTTTAAAAAAACTATTTAGGCTTAAAAAAGAAAAATGTAACCATGGATTAGTAAAAATCTTTTAGAGAGAGACAAAAACGATTACTTTTTAGATTACTGAGTTTTTCTTTTTCTCTTTAGTGTAGAGCTAAACTAGCACGTTATCACCAATATAGACAAGACCTCCCACCTAACAGCAAGAGCCCCCGCTCAGTATTCAAAGATTCAGCTATCGTACCTGGGACCAAAAGCACACATCCTCGATGAAAGCGGTTTCTCCAAATGAAAAGTCAAAGGGATTAAATAAACCACTCCAGTTGGCTTTAGTATAAATACCAGCCGGTAAAAGGCAAATAAGCGACACCTGAATACGGCATAGAGTCACAGAGCGCCATAACCCCCACTTACAGCCATCAGATCTTGGAGGTAGCAGGTATTTTTTAATCAAATTTCCTATATAATGCATCCCAGTCTTGCTAAGTTATGAGAAACATCTCCTTCTGGTGGAAGACAGACCTGATGATGTCATTATCAATCATCAGTATCTCAGCGGGAAGAATGCCAGTGACAGAACATAACTGTTGAGGTTCCCACAACATTTTCCATTGGCGATCCTTGATTTGGTACAGTGCTCTTGCACTCCTTTAAATTTGTTGTTATTACCTAGGAAGCTGAGTGAAATGACAGCAAGTTTCTGTAACCAATATCACTGAGCATCAAGCTTCTATGTTAAGATGAGCATACAGTCTATTTTTTTATTAATATTTCTATATATATTTATATGTTTTATATTGGCAGGAAAAAGGCAACAATCGAGGCCAGAAACCTAGAAAACATATTTTCAGAAAAAACGGCAGCTGCCTATAAAGTGAGTTCTATTGAGGAATGAAATATGGGAGGTAGACGTACTAAACAGCTGAAATAAGGATAGCCCATCAGAAGCTCAAACCCCTCCTCCTGGTGGAGGAGGCTTGTGATTATGTACAATCCTGGAAGAAGAATGCCCGACAAGTTATTATTGTGGCTACATTAGGGAAGGAGTTTATATCAGGATTTATACCAGAAGCATTTTCCTCACTAGTGCCATCAATTAAGCACTAGCATACTACAAAATGTACATAGTGTGCCAGAGCTGACGGTTGAGCCTGGATTGTTCCAAGACTCAAAAAAATGTTGTAGACCAGCTTTTTCTACATTGGAGGTTGATACAAAGATTTGCAGAGATTACAGTTTTGTGAAATTTCATGAAAGTACTGCTGCACATGCCTATGACAAGGCATTATGTGATTGGCTAATGACTGCCTTTACAAAAGTTAAAGGCAGCAATGTTGTTTTCAGTACACTTTGCTTTTGTTCTCGTTTAGGACCTTAGATATAAGTAAGTATTAGCTTTTATATTTTTCCTTACTTAATAAGTAGGGAAAATTATTTAAAGATTTCTATATATACTTAGAAAATTTTACGCAGCATGGCAGTACATCTTTGGAAGTACAGTGGTACATGAATTTTCTTTACAAAAATATATGTTCAAATAAAAACAAAGTGTACTACACTATAATTGACAAATATAGATTACTACAGTATATTTTCAGTGTTTTAGAAATGAAATTCAATTCTTTGCAAAATAATGTACAAACTATTGCAATAATACTTACAAATTACTGCGCTACTAAAATTTGTAAAAAAATGTATTTGTTTAAAAATTATAAATACACCGTACTACACTATCATTTACTTATATAGTGTACTACCAATTAATTATTTCATTTTTTCTCTATATTATTTTTTTCTGTAACTACCACAGTACTTTCTAGGTCAGTTGTCTCCAACCATTTCTGTAGTAAGAGCTACTTATGTCAACTGAAAATTATCCCAAGCTACTAATAAGTTTAATAGCCACTACATCAGAATGTATTACATAGTAATCATATGCAAGATTACAGGCGATGATTATCTCAGTGTATCAGGCAAGATTGCTAGCAGTAATGTAAAAAATGCTTTGTCAACATGAAATGACTCGACATGTGTGAAACATAACATCCATAGCTGCAATGCCACTGACATCAAGTTAATAATATTAGTAATAAATCTTCCAACTCCACATGATGTATCACTTTAATATTAGCTTCAGATATATTTTGAAATTGAAATATTTTTCTCTGCACATCAGCCTATGAGTTCTGAAAAGACACACATTTTCATCCGAAATACAAACATTTAAATTTTGGTCTGCCTATATTAATTAAACCAACCAAAATCTTTGAATTTATTAGGCTAGGCTGGGCACAGGAGATCTATTTACAAGGGGCAAGAGACCGTTCATTAGCTCACAAGCTACTCATTGGGGAAGCCTGTTCTAGGTACTAGCACAGATCTCTGTAAACTTTTCCAAAAATATATAGACACATATAAATAGATTTCACAGCCACTTGGAAAGTAGTATTAGGTACCAAACAAGAATAAAACCTACTTCTTACCTTTATCTACATATATCTAGCCAAAGCGTGCTTAAAACTAGATTGATGCCTTTTACATTTTGTAAAGACTTCCATTAGTTAATCATATATTTCCTTGTCATCAGCATGTACTAAGGTCTACCACAGAGTTACATATATTGGCACAAAATAATCCTAAATACATTGCGATTTTAAAACTACTTATACTATTTACACCAACTACCTAAAATTACCATTTGCATCCCATAATCTATGTTCCTGCACATTCAAACTACATCTGTTCACCCACTTCCACACTATATCTGTTTAAACTACCACACTCAACTCTATGACTCTATGACACTCTACTCTATGAAACTCTACTGTACGCCAATCCTATGCTATTATCCTCAACATCACTCCACCCTGCGTTACAACACTATATGCCACTCCAGTCATACTCCTCCACTGTATACTATTCCACTGAACACCACTCCACTTAAGACAATTCAATGTTCCTCACCACTCCAGTCTATGCCACTCCAATCTATGCTATTTTACTCTCAGTTATTCCACAGTAAGCCACTACATGCTACCCCACTCTACTCTACCACACTCACATCTCAAATCTACAACACTCCACTCTACACTATTTCACTGATTGTCACTGCACTCCAAGCCACCTCAGGCTTCACTACTCCAGTCTACACCACTCCACTGTGTGACACTCTACTCTACATCACTCCACTCTATGCCACTCCACTGTATGAAACCCCATATGCTATTCCTCTGTGCGCAACTACACTCTATGCCACTCCACTCTAGGCTATTTCACTCCATGCCACGCACTCCACCCCACACTACTCTATGTCACTCTCCTATTAAACATTCCACTGTATGCCTCTGCACTATGTGCCACTACACGTAACACCACTCCATTGCAGACCACTCCAATCTGTGCCAATTCACTGTATGCTACTCCACTGTACACCAGTCCACACTGCTCCACTGTATGGCACTGCATTCTATGCTACTCCACTCTAATCAATTTCACTGTATTACACTCTACTGTATGTCACTCCACTCAATGCCACTCCTCTGCATGCCACTCCAATGTATGCTATTTTATCACATACCACTCCACATTATTCAACTGGCACGACACTCCACTGCAAAGTTTTAGCATTTCCTATATTTATCATTTATGCACCACCTTTTAATTACTATACCTTTATTTATTCTTTCTATACAAATCAAATTTACTCTACACAAACATTCGGAATTCTAAAGTTATACATACACCTTATTTATGTAACTCCTGTAAATTATTATAACTCCTACACATCAATGCACACTCTATTCAACATGGCTGCTATACTACAAATATTTAAGATATAACTAACTAATTTTAGACCTTCTAATGCTTGCGTAGTTTAAGTTTGATTTGAATAGAAAGAATAAATAACGTTTTCCTTGCTATAACTAATGTTAACTTTGTATTTTTTCATTGATTAATATTTATATTCACTGAAAAAACCATCGGTTTCAGGGACGTTATAGTTAGAAATTAGCATTTAAAAACCTTAGAAATTTGCAGAAAAAAAACAGGTTTCAGGAAAGTTATAGTTAGTTGAACATTTCAGTTGTACAAAACCAGAGCAATTCGGCCGTTATAGGTATTTGAGGTAACTATAGCTCGCACCTCTGCAATGGACTGCTGATGGTGTCACATATTATATCACTCATGTCATGGTCAGTGACATCACTGATGACATCTCAAATGACATCACTGACGACATCACTGATTACATAACCAGTGACTAAGTGTTTTTCTAAAAAGTTTAAATATGTTTTATATATGTATATATATATGCCAGTGTGTTTTGAAAAATGAGTGGTTGTATGAGTGTCTACATGGATGATTTAGTAGGTGCGTGACTGACTGTATAAGTGAGTGATTAAATGTGACTTACTGAATGCATGGGTTAGTGATTAAACTGGTTGAATGTCTGTATCAGTCTGTCAGTTAGTGTGTAAGCGGCTGCATGGGTGGGTGAGTAGCTACACGAGTGTCATATGGGTGATTGATTGATTGTATGATTATCTGTATGGGTCCCTGAGTGTCCGTGTGGGTGGGTGGAGGTGGGACATAGATGTGTGAGTGGGTGGGTGATTTACTGGGTGTATGGGTTCAGGAGTATATCTGTGAAGGGCTGTATGGGTGGGTGAGTGTGTGTTTGGGTGTGTTAGTGAGTGTTTAGATGCCTCACTGGTACATGTGTGAGTAACTACATATTTAAAAGGCAGTATATGTGAGTGTTGGGCTATATAAATGTATACGTGAGAGTGAGTGATTGTGAGAGTGGCTGTATGGATGAGTGTGTGATTGTGTCAGTGATTGTATAAGAGAGTAAGTTTGTTAGTATCTGTATAAATAAGTAAGGAGGTGTGTAAATAGTTGTGTATGTGAGTAAATGGGAGTGTGTTTGATTCTTTACATGACTGACTATGTGTGTGATTAATTCTATTGGTCAGTGGTGGTGTGTGATTGTATAGGTGTATGAGTGCATATGATAGTGCTGTAATGATGAGTGACTGCATGTATGAGTGGTTGTGTGGGTGAATGAGTAGATGTGTGTGTAGACCTAGGAATCAGTGAGTATTTATTTATTGTGAAATTTATAACGCGCTCAGTTACCCAGGGGCATCCCGTCGCTGGACACAGCGAAGAAACAAGACTCAAACTCAGCCACTACACCGGAAACAGATGGGTCTTGAGGAGTTTCCTAAAGTGCAGGATGTTAGGCTCTGAGCATATCTTAAGGGGCAGGGAGTTCCACAGTCCACCACTTGCACCGAGAAACGCCGGCCACCCGAACGAGCTCTTTTAACTCTGGTTGACTGAAGCAGGTGTTTTTGGTCAGAGCGAAGAGCCCGTGTGGACTTATATGGACGTGCCATATTAATCAAAATGGAGGGGCCCCTCCCATGCAGGATTTTGTGTGCAGTGCATAAGGATTTGAATTTCACCCGCTCCTTAACAGGGAGCCAGTGAAGAGTTTTCAGGGCCGGAGCAGCTGATTGTCTCCTAGGGACCATCATCAGCAGTCTAGCGGCTGCATTCTGAACCTGTTGGAGGGTCTTAAAAGTCGACTCCGGGGCACCGAGGAACAACGCGTTCCCATAATCGAGTCTAGACAAAATAAGACCACGGATCAGAAGTTTCCTTGATGAATCAGGGAGCAACGGTAACACCTTGCGAGCTGACCGCAGCAGGCCAAAACAAATCCCCGCTGTCTTCCTGGCGTGTGTCCTGAAGGACAGATCTTCTTCCAACCATACTCCTAAGCTCTTGATCTCCTTCTTAGGAGATGGTGGAACGCCCAAGGACCGGGGCCAACAACTAGCTATGAGTGAAGGCCTGGGTTTGCCAAGCAACATCAGCTCAGTTTTTTCTCCATTGAGCTTCAAAGCAGAGTGGGACATCCACCGATGTACATTGGCAAGACAGTCGTGGAGAACCTCAGGTCGTTCCGCCAGCTGGGTCAGACCTACTACCAGCTGAGTATCATCAGCGTAGCTGATGATCTTCACACCTGAAGGGGAGACCACTCTTTCAAGTGGAGTCATATAAACATTAAATAAAGTAGGGCTCAAAGATGAGCCCTGGGGGACTCCACATTGAAGAGGGAACGAGGTCGACTGCTCTGCCCCTTCCCAGACTTGATAAAAACGGTCTGAGAGGAAGGACTCAAGCCACTTCAGGGCCATTCCCGTAATGCCCACCTCTGACAGACGTTGGAGGAGCACCTGATGACTAACGGTGTCGAAGGCAGCACTCAAGTCCAGGAGGATCACTGCCACTGACCCCCCTGAATCAAGAATGCTCCTTGCTTCCTCCACCACTGCCAATAAGGCCGTGTCCGTCCCCTGACCAGGGCGAAAGCCAGTCTGGGAGTCTCCCAACAAACTATGGAATTCAAGATGGTGTGAGAGCTGGCGATTGACCAATTTTTCTGCAATTTTGGAAAACCCGGGCAAAAGTGAAATGGGCCTAAAATTGGCCAAATTGGAAGGGTCCAAGCCCGTTTTTTTCAGCAGTGCTTTAACAACTGCTTTTTTCCAACTCTGGGGCACCGTACCCTGAGAGAGGGAAAGATTGATAAGGTCCGTAAGCGGGGTGGAAAGAATGTTGGCCACTTGTTTGAGCCATTTCATAGGCACCGGGTCACTAGGCGACCCACTCTTCATCACATTCAGGACTTTTACAACCTCTTCCTCCGTAAAAGGGCCAAAGAAGGACAGCTCAAAAGGGCATGTTACTGGGCCAAAACCCACCTCCAAATTCTGTGACGTCACCGGCAAAGAGGACAAGATCTTCTCTATTTTAGAGTGAAAGAAGTCTGCCAACTCCTCACATTTTTCCTGAGGGTTACCATGTACGACTGGAGGGACCGGAGCCTTCAGAAGATCATTAAAGATTTTAAAGGATTCCCCTGAGGAGTTACTCGCCCAATCAATCCTGTCACTGAAGTAGCTAATTTTAGCGTCCTTCAAAGCGACTTTGTATTTCCTCATGGCTACCTTATAGTCTTGCCGGCTCTCTTCATTCCACTCTCTCCTCCATGCCCGTTCCAATCTTTTACAGATTGTTCTCAGACACCTAAGTTCAGGAGTGTACCAGGGAGCGGAACCAGTTCTTCTTTCCCTGGTGGGCCTTTTCTTTTTCAGTATTATTAGATCAAGGGAACTAGTCAGCCAATTTTCCACGTGCTGGTCAGCTGTAATTGGGTCAGAGACAGGGGGGGGGGCAGGTTCTCGCCAACTCAACCGCCCAACTGTCCACTGGCAGCCTAGACCTGTAATTGGGTCAGAGACAGGGGGGGGGACAGGTTCTCGCCAACTCAACCGCCCAACTGTCCACTGGCAGCCTAGACCATAGCCGCGAGTAGATATGTAGTAACTGGTATTGGTGTGTCTTTGGGTTCAAAAATGGTAGTATGTATTTTAGAGTGGGTGTATCAAGGTTATGTTGTGGATGATGTCATCAGTGATGTCATTTGAGAAGTCATCAGTGATGTCACTGACCATGATATGAGTCGTGTAATATATGACTTCATCAGCAGTGAATTGCGGGGATGCAAGTTATAGTCACCTCTACTCACTATAACAGCAGAATTGCTCTGATTACAGTGAATACAATGAAAACACCTACATACACTAGGGTACACTATGGGTTGGGGTACCCCTGAGATTGACATGACCTCCCCTGTAAGGCCCTAGTACATAATAGGGCAGGGGGATTAAAACTACCTCCAAGTCAGAGGTACAGAAATAAGCAAGAGCAGTGCAGAAAGAACCAACAGAGGTGCAAAAAGAGGAAAGAGGGGTGCAGAAAGAGGTAGGAGAGGTGCACAAAGAGACAAGAGAGGTAGAGAAAGAGACTGGAGGGGTGCAGAAAGAATGAAAAGGAAGAGAAATGCATAAAGAGGAAAATGAATTGCTGAAAAAAGCAACAGAGGTGTAGAAACAAGCAAGAGAAGTATCGAAAGAGGCAAGTGAGGTACAGAAAGAGGCAAGAGAGGTGCAGAAAATGACAAGAGAAGAGCAGAAAGAGGCAAGAGGAAAACAAATAACGGAAGAAGGGTTCAGAAAGAAGCAAGAGAGGTGCAGAAAGAGGAAATACAAGTGGATAAAGAGACAACAGGGGTGCAGAAAGAAGCAAGAGAGGTACAAAAAGATGCAATAAAAGTGCAGAGAGAGAAGTGTAAAAAAGAGGCAAGAGATGTACAGAAAGAGGGAAGAAGGGTGCAGAAAGAAGCAAAAGAGGTATAACAAGAGGTAGGAGGGGTGCAGACAGAGGCAAGAGCAGAGCAGAAAGTGGCAAGTGAGGTGCAGAAGGAAGCAAGAGCAGTGCAGAAAGAGGCAAGAGAGTTGCAGAAACAGGCAAAAGGAGTGCAGAAAGAGGGAACAGGTGTACAGTTAGAGGCAGGAGAGGTGCAGAAAGAGGGAAGAGGGATGCAGAAATTTGCAACAGAGGTGCAAAAAGAAGCAAGAGCAGTCCAGAAAGAACCAACAGAGGTGCAGAAAGAGGTAAGAGGGGGACAGAAAGAGGCAAGGAAAGTGCAGAAAGAAGCAAACGAGGTACAGAAAGAGGCAAGTGAACTGCATAAAAAGGCAAGAAGTACAGAAAGAGGCGGGAAAGATGCACAAAAAGGCAAACGGGGTACAGAAAGAGGGAAGAGGGGTGCAGAAAGAAGCAAGAGAGGTTCAGAAAGAAGCGACAGAGGTGCTTAAAGAAGAGAGAGGGTGCAGAAAGAGACAAGATAAGTGTAGAAAGAAGCAACAGAGGTGCAGAAAGAGGCAAGAGAGGTGCAGAAACAGGTAAGAAAGGTAGAGAAAGAGGGAACAGGAGTGCAGAAATGGAAAAGAGGGATACAAAAGTTTGCAAGAGAGGTGCAGAAAGAAGCAAGAGCAGTCAGTGCAGAAAAAAGCAAGAGAAGGGCACAAAGAAGGAAGAGAGGCGAAGAAATAGGCAATATGGGTACAGAGAGAGGTAGGAGGGGTGCAGAAAGAAGAAATAGAAGTACAGACAGAAGCAACAGAGGTGCTGACAGAGGCGTGAATAGTGCAGAAAGAGGCAAGACTAGTGCAGAAAGAAGAAACAGAGGTAAAGAAACAGGCAAGAGAGGTGCATAAATAGGCAGGAAAGACACAGAAAGATGAAATGGAGTACAGAAAGAGGCAAGAGGGGTGCAGAAAGAAGCAAGTGAGGTGCAGAAGAAGCAACAGCAGTACAGAAAGAGGCAAGAGAGGTGCAGAAAAAAGCAAGGGAAGTGCAGAAAGAGGCAAGAGAATTGGTGAAAGAAGCAACAGAGGTGTAGAAAGAAGCAAGAGAAGTGCAGAAAGAGGCAATTGAGGTGCAGAAACCAGCAAGAGCAGTGCAAAAAGAACCAATAGAGGTGCAAAAAGAGGCAGGAGAGCAGACAATGGTAGGAGATGTGCACAAAGAGGCAAGAGAGGTACAGAAAGAGGAAGGAGGGGTGCAGCAAGAAGCAAAAGAGTTACATAAAGAGGCAAGAGAGGTACCGGAACAGGCAAGGGAAGTACAGAAAGAGGCAAGAGAATTACTAAACTAAGCAACAATGTGTAGAGAGAAGCCAGAATAGTGCAGAAAAAGGCAGGAGTAGTGAAGAAAGAGGCAAGAGAAGTCTAGAAAGAGGGAAGAAGGATGTAGAAAAAGGCAAGAGACATTAAGAAAGAAGCAACAGAGGTTCAGAAAGAAGCAACAGCAGTACAGAAAGACGCAAGAGAGGTGCAGAAACAAGCAAGGGAAGTGCAGAAAGAGGCAAGAGAATTGCTGAAAAAAGTAACAGAGGTGTAGAAAGACACAAGAGAAGTGAAAAAGAGGCAAGTGAGGTGCAGAAAGAAGCAAGAGCAGTGCAGAAAGAACCAACCAAGGTGCAAAAAGAGGCAAGAGGGGTGCAGACAGAGTTAAGA
Source organism: Lissotriton vulgaris (assembly GCF_964263255.1). Lineage (NCBI taxonomy): Eukaryota > Metazoa > Chordata > Amphibia > Caudata > Salamandridae > Lissotriton > Lissotriton vulgaris. The sequence continues at coordinate 79,131,485 of NC_141690.1, read as the reverse complement.
GAGGTGCACACAGAAGCAAGTGAGGTACAGAAAGAGGCAGGAGGGGTATAGAAAGAAGGAAGAGAAGTGCAGAAAGAGGCAAGAGAATTGGTGAAAGAAGCAACAGAGGTGTAGAAAGAAGCAAGAGAAGTGCAGAAAGAGGCAATTGCGGTGCAGAAAGCAGCAAGAGCAGTGCAAAAAGAACCAATAGAGGTGCAAAAAGAGGCAGGAGTGCAGACAACGGTAGGAGATGTGCAGAAAGAGGCAAGAGAGGTACAGAAAGAGGAAGGAGGGGTGCAGCAAGAAGAAAGAGAAGTGCAGTACAGAAAGAGGCAACAGAGGTGCAGAAAGACGGAAGAGAGGTGCAGAAACAAGCAAGAGAAGTGCAGAAAGAGGCAAGAGAATGGCTAAGAGAAGCAACAGACCTGTAGAAAGAAGCAAGAGAAGTGTAGAAGGAGGCAAGTGAGGTGGAGAAAGAAGCAAGCGCAGTGCAGAAAGAAAAATATGTCATAACGACGCAAACAATTACAATGCATGCCTTTACAACCTGTTTTTTACATCACAACTACTATTACAACGCATGATTTTACAACGCATACCATTACAATGCATTTTTTGAAACTACAATGACTACGCATACCATTAAAATGCATACCATTGCAACGCATAGCATTACAAAGCGTTGTAATGACTGCATTGTAATGGTTGTTTCCCTGCAAAAAGAACCAACAGAGGTGCAGAAAGAGGCAAGAGGGGTGCAAAAAGAAGCAGAAGAGTTACACAAAGAGGCAAGAGAGGTACCAAAACAGGCAAGGGAAGTGCAGAAAGAGGCAAGAAAATTACTAAACTAAGCAACAAATGTGTAGAGAGAAACCGGAATAGTGCAGTAAAAGGCAAGAGTAGTGAAGAAAGAGGCAAGAGAAGTGCAGAAAGAGCGAAGAAGGATGTAGAAAAAGGCAAGAGACATTAAGAAAGGAGCAACAGAGGTTCAGAAAGAGGCAACAGCGGTGCAGAAAGAGGGAAGAAGGGTGCAGAAAGAAGGAAGATGAGTACAGAAAGAGGCAACAGAGGGGCAGAAAGAAGCAATAGAGGTATAGTAAGAAGCAATCGAATTGCAGTAAGAAGCAACAGAGGTGCATAAAGAGGCAAAAGGGGTGCAGAAAGAGGCAGGGGGAGTGCAGAAAAAAGCAATAGAAAAGCAAAAAAATGCAAGAGAGGTGCATAAAGAAGCAAGAGAGGTGCAGAAAAAAGGAAGCTAGGTAGGGTGAGAGGCAAGAGGGGTGCATCAAGAAGCAAGAGAGCTACAGAAATAAGGAAGAGAATTACCGAATTAACCAACACAGGTAAGGAAAGAGGCAAGAGGGTACATAAATAGGCAACAGAATTGCAGAAAGAAGCAACAGATATGCAGAAAGACTCAAGAGAGTTGTAAAAAATAGGCAAGAGATGTACAGAAAGAGGGAAGAAGGGTGCAGAAAGAAGCAAGAGAGGTGCAAAAGAGGCAAGAGAGATAAAAAAGAGGGAAGAGGGGTGCAGAAAGAGCAAAGACAAGTGCAGAAAGTTGCAACAGGGGAGCAGAAAGAAGCAAGAGTGGTGCGGAAAGGTGGAAGAGAAGTGCAGAAAGTATCAACAGCGGTGCAGAAAAAAGCAAGAGAATTGTAGAAAGAGGCAAGAGAGGTGTAGAAAGATGGAAGAGCTGTTAAGAAAGAGGCATGGGAGTGCAGAAAGACACAAGAGAGGTTCAGAACGAAGCAAGAAAAGTGCAGAAACAAGCAACAGAGGTGCAGAAGGAGGTCAGAGAATTGCAGAAAGAGGCAAGAGAGTTAAAGAAACAGGCAAAAGAGATACAGAAAAAAAGGAAGAGAAGTACGGAAAAAAGCAACAGAGGTACAGAAAGAGGCAAGAGAAGTGCAAAAAGACAGAAGAGGGGTGCATAAAGAGGCATGGGGATGCAGAAAGAAGCAAGAGATGTCCAGAAAGAGGAAGGAAAAGTTCAGAAAGAAGCAACAGAGGTACAGAAAGAGGCAAGAGAATTACAGAAAGAGGTAAGAAAAGTGCAGAAAGATGGAAAAGGGGTGTAGAAAGAGGCAAGAGGGTACAGAAAGAAGCAAAAGAGGTCCAGAAAAAAACAAGAACAGTGCAGAAAGAGGCAACACAGGTGCAGAAGGTGAAAAGGGAACTGCAGAAAGAGGCAATAAACTTTGCAGGAACAGGCAATAGAGGTGCAGGAATAGGGGTGCACAAAAAGACAAGAGGGATACATACATTTGTAAGAGAGGTGCAGAAAGAAGCAAGAGCAGCGCAGAAAGAACCAACAGAGGGTCAGAAAAAGGCAAGAGGGGTACAGACAACGGCAAAAGAAGTACAGAAAGAGGCAACCGATGTAGAGAAAGAAGAAAGAGAGGTACATGAAGAGGCAAGAGAAGTGCAGAAAGAAGCAGCAGAGGTGCAGAAAGAGGCAAGTGAGGTATAGAAAGAGGCAAGAGAGGTTCAGAAACAGGGAAGACAAGTGCAGAATGAGGCAAGAGACTAGAAGAAAGAAGCAACAGAGGTGCAGAAAGAGGCAAGAGGAGGCAGAAAGAAACATGAGAGGTGCAGAAAGCGAGAATATAGGTACAGTAATAGGTAAGAGGGGTACAGAAAGAAGCAAGAGAGGTGCAGAATGAAAGAAGAGAAGTGCAGAAAGAACCAACAGAGGCGTAGAAAGAGGCAAGAGGGTACGTAAAGAGGCTAGAGAAGTGCAGAAAGTAGCAACAGAGGGTCAGAAAGATGCAAGAGAGGAGTAGAAGAGGGGACAAGGGTTTAGAAAGAAGTAAGAGTGGTGCTGAAAGAGGCAAGAGAGGAGAATAAAGAGGGAAGAGGGGTGCAGAAAGAGGGAAGGCGACTGCAGAAAAGGCAACAGGGTGCAGAAAGAAGCAAGAGAGGTACAGATAGAAGGAAGAGAAGCCGGAAAGAAGCAACAGAGGTGCAGGAAGAGGCAGGAGAAGTACAGAAAGAGGCAAGAAAGCTACAGAAATAGGGAAGAGGGATTCAGAAAGAGCAAAGGGGGACAGAAAGAATCAAGAGAAGTACAGAAAGAAGCAACAGAGGTGAGGAAGGAGGCAAGAGAACTGCAGAAAGAGGCATGAGAGTTGCAGAAACAGGAAAGACTTGTGCAGAAAGAGGCAACAGGTATGCAGAAAGATGTGATAAGTACAAAAGGAGGGAAGAGAAATGGAGAAAGAAGCAATTGAGGTAAAGAAAGAGGCAAGAGAGGTGCAGAAAGAAGCAAGAGGGGTAAAGAAAGAGGGAAGAGGGTTGCACAAAGAGGGACGACTTGTGCAGAAAGAGGCAACAGGTATACAGAAAGATGTGAGAGGTGCAAAAAGGGGGAAGAGAAATGCATAAAGAAGAAACAGAGGTACATAAGGAGACAAGAGAACTGCAGAAAGCAGCAACATAGTTTCAGAAACAGGCAAAAGAGGTGTGGAAAGAGGGGACAGGGGTGCAGACAGAGGCAAGAGTGGTGCAAAAAGAGGGAAGAGGAATACACAAAGAGGCAAGATGGATACATACATTTGCAAGAGAGGTGTACAAAGAAGCAAGAGCAATGCAGAAATAACCAACAGAGGTTCAGAAAGATGCCAGCGGGGTGCAGAAAGAGGTAAGAGAGGTACATAGAGAGGCTAGAGAAGTGCAGAAAGAAGAGAATGAGGTGCAGAAAGAGGCAAGTGATGTGCAGAAGGAGGCAGAATAGGTGCAGCAAGAGGCAATAGAGGTTAAGAAAGAGGGAAGAGGGGTGCAGAAAGAGGCAACAGGGGTGCGGAAAGAAGCAAGAGAGGTACAGAAAGAAGCACACGAAATGTAGAAAGAAGCAACAGGGGTGCTGAAAAGCTGGATGGGTGCAGAAAGAGGCAAGATAAGTGCAGAAAGAAGCAACAGGGGTACAAAAAGAGGCAAGAGAAGTGTAGAAAGAGGGAAGGCTAGTGCAGAAACAGGCAGGGAAGGTAGAGAAAGAGGGAACAGGGGTACATAAAGAGGCAATAGAGGTGACTAAAGAGGAAAATGGGATGCACAAAGAGACAGAAGGGGTGCAGAAAGAGGCAAGGCAGATGAAGATAGAAGCAAGAGAGGTGTAGAAAGAGACAAGAGAGGTACAGAAACAGGGACAGGAAGTGCAGAAACAGGCAAGAGGGGTGCAGAAAACGATAAGAGGGGTGCAGAAAAAAGCAACAGAGGTACAGAAAGAGGCACAAGAGGTGCCAAAACAGGCATGAGAAGTGCAGAAAGTGGCTAGAGAAGTGTTGAAAGAAGCAACAGAGGTGCATAAAGAAGCCAGAAGAGTGATGAAAGCGAAAAGAGGGGTGCCGGATGAAGCAACAGAGGTGCAGAAAAAAGCAAAGGAAGTGCAGAAGAAAGCAAGAGAGGTGCAAAAAGAGGCAAGAGCGGTGCAGAAAGAGGGGAGATGGTGCAGAAAGAGACAAGAGAAGTCCAGAAAGAAGCAAGATAAGTACAGACAGAAGTATGGGAAGTGCTGATTGGAGCAAGAAATGGTACAGAAGGAGGGTTCGAGAACTGCAAAAAGAGGAAAGAGAGTTGCAGAAAGAGGAAAATGAGGTACAGAAAGAGGAAAAGGGGTTGCAGACAGAGGCACAAGAAGTGCAGAAAGAGGAAAGAGGGGTGCAGAAAGAAGCAAGAGAGGTAAAGAAAAAAGCAAGAGAAGGTCAGAAAGAGGCAAAAGGGGTGCAGGATAAAGCAACAGAGGTGCATACAGAATTATGGGAAGTGCAGAAAGCGGTAAGAGCAGTGCAGAAAGAGGGAAGATGGTACAGAAAGAGGCAAGAGAAGTGCCAGAAGAAGTTATAGAGGTGCAGAAAGAGACAAGAGAGGTGCAGAAGAAAGAAGCAAGAGCGCTTCAGAAAGAAGCAAGAGTGGTGCAAAAAGAAGGGGGGTGCAGAAAGCGGAAGAGATTTGCAGAAAGAGGCAATAGAAGTCCAGAAAAAGGAAGAAAGGTGAGAAAGAAGCAAGAGTAATGCAGAAAGAAGTAAACGAGGCACAGAAATAAGAAAGAGTGGTTTGCGCACCATTATTACCAATTTAACACCCACATTTAGCAATAAGTAACAGTTGACCATTCCAGGTTTACATAGGGTCATTTTACCAAGCTGTAACAATTGTCGCAGCATTTTGGGTAAAGTTTGAGTCGTTTGAGCTAGAAAAAAGATTTTTTTGTTCAAATCTGCAGATTGCCAAGCAGATGATGGATTGTGTGGCAAATGCGGCACAAGTATAATTATGTAGAAATCGGTGCATCTGAACAGTCGTATAATACCAGTGGCCCTGCTCAAACCTCTAACTAGGTCCAGAAGGGCTCCTACTTTTTTTGTGTCATTGAGTTTATAGTTTAGTTTCTTTGGAAAAGAGGAAGACTAAACCTGAGGTCACCACTCCACAACACAGACTGCCATACCACATAATTACTCTCCATTACACAAAATCCCACTCTACATAATTCCTATACACTAAATATTACATACTTTCTATCCATATAATTTCACTGCACAGCATACCACAAAATTCCACTACACACAACGTATATCCACTTCACTCCAAAACAAATAGTAAAAAAAGTTTACATTTACAATGCCAATAGCTCTAACTCTTGCAACTGCTTCTTTAACTAGTAGTCACATTTGTAGAGTAGTGGAGAAAGGAGGCTGGGCCGTCGACCTGCGCTCAGGAATTCCATTGTGTAATTCTGACACGAGGTACCAGGAGGACTTCTTGGCCCCCTAAAGTCACTCAGTAGTAAAGGGGACTTCATCCTCCAACCAGTAGTATGCCAGTAGGCATGTTTGCAGAGTGGTGGAGAAAGGGGGTGTGGCCTCTGAAGACCTCTTAGCAATCCCACTGTATAGGACTTACTGGAGCAGCAGGAGGGGTAGCTGGCCCTCAAGGACATCCTTGGGGGCCAACTACCCCTCCTATTATCTCCAGTTAGCCCCACACAGCAGGATTGCTAAATTCCCATAGGAGGCCACACCCCCTTTGCCCACCACCCTGCAAACACACTCTCTGATTCGCTCTTTGGTGGGGATTGAAGTCCCCCTCTCTACTGGGGGTACTTAGGGGCCAACTAGCCTACCTGTTACCTTCAGGCGCTTTCCTCTGTCTGTTGGTCTTAAATGTGTTTGTAATTTTTCTGTTTGTTGTATGAGGTGATGGCTGGATGTATGTATGCCTGAGGGTACAAATGGTTATTGCACATAATGTTTTACTGGGTTTTGTGGTTCTGGGTTAATATTTCATGAATTTTACATGTCAAATGAATTTTTTGAAGAAATGAAGTCGCTCTTATTTATACATGTATGAAAATAAAATGATTTGATATCAGACAGCGTCTCTGTGGGCAATTGTATATACTTGAATTTTTGGTCTTCTAGAGTATTGGGAACTCCCTGCTCATGTCCTTACTTTTACCTTCAGTAAGCCCTACACAGGGGGATTGCTGGGAGGTGGACCAGGCCACGCCCCCTTTCTACATTACTCTGCAAGCACACTTCCTGGTCTTGGTTGGGGGGCGAAGTCCTCTTGCCTCCTGAGGGTGCCTGGGGGCCAACTAGCCCTCCTGTTACCTCCAGTAGGCCCCGCAAAGCTGGGTTGCTGAGAGTGGTCTGAGGCCACCCACCCTTTTTACACCACTCCGCAAATGCGCCTCCTGTGCACTGTTGCCTGTGGGATATAAGTCCACTTTAGTACTGAAGTCCTCAGGACACAAGAGGACCTCATCACCCTACCAGCAGTGCGCCAAGGGGCATGTTTGAAGATTGTTGTAAAAAGGGGTGTGGCCTCAGACCACCTCTCAGCAATCCCACTGTGTGTGGCTTACTGGAGGTACCTCCAACGATATTGGAAAAAGAAAGAATGATTTTTGAATATAAAGAAGGTCCTAACTGTCACTACCTACTGGCGACCGCCATATATTTATATATATATATATATATATATATATATATATATATCCAAGCTCCAGATACACCGATACAGTGGGTCACTCTTCGTGTCGGGTGCCGTGAAACGCGGCGATGTGCCGCGATTGAAAATTGTAGCTCCAATCCTCTTTTCCCATACCCAGCCGGGCTGGGAACAAAGACACAGCACTCCCAGGCTCAAATAGTACCGCAAAAAGTTTTAATCAGGCAGATTAAAACTTTTTGCTGTACTATTTGAGCCCGGGAGTGCTGTGTCTTTGTTCCCAGCCCGGCTGGGTATGGGAAAAGAGGATTGGAGCTACAATATATATATATATATATATATATATTACTTCGTATTTCCACACACTCCTCCAGGCATGAAACACACGAGCCCAAGTGCATCCAAAGGTTTTATTTTAGCAAAAACGGCAACAGATTAACTCAACGCGTTTCGGGATAGTCTCCCTTGCTCACGAGTCAAGTTGTGTGAATTTCATTGGAGTAATTTAAACAACATGTGACAAATAAACATATACAAAAGACTGCCGCGATTTATGTAAACAAAGTGGTAGCTAGGGAATGTTTCTTCTAAATACAATTCATTATTTGTAAACATGGTTAAATTAAATAAATGGCATTTCGCTATGAATTCATGTGTGTAACGCTGTATTTACAAAAAGGCACAACTTTGTTTGGCAATCAGCTGGTGTATGCTGCGCAAAAACAATAGGCGGAAGAACTTTTCAAACAACACTCATAATATACATAATTTGTCGTGAAAGTTAAACAGGAAGCGCCCCTGTGGGCAGTCCTATTATTCATATAAACTCAGTTCTTCCAACTATATGTCGTACACATTGCGCAAACCATTATCAATTAAGAATATAGCCCATGTGGGCAAACGCAAGTTGCATTTTACATTGCCTTCCGAAATTCATTACAAATCAGTGTCACCCCTCCGGGCAAACATTCCAATATTACTTTGCGCACACATCGTGAAATATCAGCGGCTACCAAGCAACTAGAATTGAGCCCCAGTGGGCATACTCTCTTGTTTAACCATAACTGTTTGTTGAGTTGTATATATTGTCTCCTTCACAAGGATTTCCACATTCCCTGAAAAAATAATAAAAAAACTAAATTAAAAAAACACACTAACAAGATATTTATACAAATTCTTAAAAGAGTTCTGTCTGCGAGCACATATATATACATCAACTTCTGGGATTATATCAAGACAGACCATGGGGCACCAAGGTACAGCAAAACACTAATTTAACTAATTTCATAGTGAGTGTAAAAAGTCACCCCAAGTGTACTTCTATCTCTTCGTCATTGTTATGCCCAAGAGGTACCATGGTCTTATATCTGATTATAAACTTTGACTCAAGTCCCCGTAAACACTGTTGTCTGTTTCCACCTCTTTCGTTATATTTCACTGTGTCTAAGACGCAGAAACTCAACAGGTCTGAATTTTAGTTGTGGTGACTTTGGAAATGCCTTGCTATAGGGTATGTTTTGTCCATGTTTTTAATCGCACGCAAATGCTCTAGAACGCGCAGCTTAGCCTTTTTGATTGTGCTGCCAATATAAGCTTTTTTGCATGGGCAGAACAGTGCATATACAGCATAATCAGTGTTGCACGATGTATGTTCATGAATTACAAATGGTTCTGCTGCAGAAGACAAAATTGCTACTTTTACATTTCGACTGTTCTTGCAGGCTTTGCAATTTCTACATGTAAAAAACCCCTGTACACTTGGTGATGTCGTTTTGTTGGGTTCAATTGCCTTGCACAATTGGTCTTTCAATGATTTCGCTCTCCTGAAAGTTACTTGCGGTGACATTTCTACGCAGGTTGCTATATCTGGATCAGAATGTAACATGGGTCAGAATTTATTTAAGCTTTTCCGCAAGAAAAAAGCTTTGCTGCTATAAGTTGTGATGAACCTGGTCTTAGTTTCCTGCTCTGTTATCTCAGGCTGCTTAATGAGCAATGGCTCTCTGCTCCTACCCGCCACCACCTTCTGTGCATTCATAATCGTTTTCCGCGGGTAGCCTCTTGCTGCAAACCTCTCACACATTATCTTTTCTTCTGTGGAGTATGCGCTGCTGGTACTACAGTTGCGTTTAGCTCTTAGTAATTCCCCTACCGGGATGCTCTGAATGAGGGAATTAGGATGGCAACTGCGCGCATGCAACAAGCTATTGCCTGATGTTGTTTTCCTGAATAGTTCACTTTCCAACTTGTTATCTTTAACTTGCAGTTTCAGATCTAAGAATTCAAGCGAATCTTTAGACCAATGATGTGTAAATTGCAAGTTGAATGTGTTTTCATTCAATGTACACACAAAGTCAATTGCTTGTTCTTCATTGCCCTCCCAAATTACAAAAATATCGTCTATGTATCGCATCCATCTAATGGCATGCTTTTTGTACATAGATGATCTGTACGCAATTTCCTCCTCCCAGTACCCCATGAAGAGACCTGCAATGCAAGGAGCAAAACAATTCCCCTGGAAGTACCGAGAGTTTGTTTGAACACTTTGTTGTCAAACAAAAAATATGTCTGGGTTAGGCATGTGTGCATCATTTGTATGAGCATTTGTGTGTGATGCAAGTATGACACTGATCTCCTCGCCAAAAAATATCTACAAGCATCTAAGCCTTGTTGGTGAGGGATGCTTGTATAAAGGCTTACTACGTCTAATGACAGTAGTGAGTAGCTCTCTTTCCACTCTATTGTTGCAATTTGTCCCAGAAAATCTCCCGAATCCCTGACATACGATGGTAGCCCTTGTACTGCATGCTGTAAAAAGTGGTCTACGTATTTAGATGTATTTTCTAAACAACACCCATTAGAGGAAATTATTGGTCTACCCGGAGGATTTGTTTCACTCTTATGTATCTTAGGTAGTAGATACATCGCAGGTAACTTGGGGAACTTACATTCTAAAAATCTAAATTCCTCTTCTTCAATAAATGCAGCCAACCTCCATTGTGAAAGTTATGTATTGTAAGCTCTTACAGAATTCTCGTACTCCAATCTGTAACTTCTGCAGTAAGTGGTAGTGTCTGATAACTGTCTCAGCCCTTCTGCTATATAATTTGACCTTGATTGTATCACTACGTTCCCACCCTTGTCCGATTTTTTAATGACTATTTGTGGGTCATTCTTAAGATTTTCTAGTGCTTTCCTTTCGCTCTGTGTGATGTTTTTCCAGCCTTTATGTTTTCTATTATTGGCTATGTGTTGCAATTCTAGACACATGCTCTTTTCAAACACATCTACAACGCCATTTTTAATCGGTGGCAAAAACACCGATTTGGGCTTGAACCCACTTTTTACACTCAAGTCCAATGGGATTCCTTCAGCTTTGAGGTTTTCAAAGGGATCACTATTTGGTTCAGCTTCATTAGATAACACATTCAAACAATGTTCCAATTCCACCTCTGCTATACTCTGGTGACTAGGTTTTGCTTCAACTGTTACTGTTTTGTCCGACACTTTTGTGGCATACCATTTTTTAGTCTCAGTTTTCTTGTAAATAAAAACAGGTCAATCTTACTTTGAGTGTAATTAAAAGAGTTAGAGGGGCAAAAAGTCAAACCCATAGAAAGTAAATCTACCTCTTGTGCAGTCAGTTCTCGTGATGACAGGTTGATCACAGTTTTTTTATCCATCATTTCTGCTTCAGTTGGCCCCTTGTACGTGTTCCCACAGGGCTTCCCAGATCTCCTAATGTTGAGGTATTTTTTCTTTGCCTCCTCTGTTTCCTCTACCGCGTCGCTGATAGTATTGCCTGTTGTTTCCCCGTTTGCCTTTCATCACCATGTCGAACTCTGTTAAAACATTGGTTTTTACACCTGAAAAGTTGGTATCGACCGACATATCGCTACCACTTGTTACACTTACAATGGATTGTCCTCGCACCTCCCCTGGGAGGCATAAGCTTTTGTCACTGCCTCAAATTTACAATTTCCTGTAACTCTGGGGCAGTGTCTAAAAGCTATAGGTGTTTCTGTGAATGCTCCTAGCAACACCCATTGCATGCTCCTTTAACACAGAACACTTTGTTAAAGGGGCTGATATTTATCATGTAGCGGTATGCCAAAAAATGATTTGTGCCTGATAAATATCACGTAGAAAACTATGCCATGGAACATCACAAAAACAGAGTGATTGCTGAAAGTCTAATGATACAGACTGGGGAATTCAAAGTATAAAGGACTAGTTTGTAGGTACATAGAAGACTGCATGCATACTCTATGCAGGTTTAAAGCACTCCATGACCTAAGGCAGAGCTTTCCAAACTGTGTGTCCCGACACAGTACTGTGTCGCCTACAAATAGTGGGTGTGTCATCACCACTTAGCTCATAACGGCAGCTAATTAAGAGGCATTCCTTGACACTCTGCTCTGTGATCTTTGAAACACCTGTGAAGTGCAGCAGTGCTAACAGCTCTCATGTCCAATCTAGACAAAGGGAAATGCTGCCTGTCTATCAGCTACAAAAAAAAGCATACTAAAGGCTTTCAGTGTTAATCGGGGCTCTGCAATTACTTTTGTGGAAATTCTTTTGGTGTCTTGAAGTTGCAGAACAAAGCCTTAACCTTGGCCTCGGCGGCCTGCGCACAGCGAAACCAGGGAAGCCCCATTCAGAGAAGCTGGATGTACAGTATGCATGCCAAGTTAAAAATGTGTATCAATGCATTCATAGTTTATCTTCATTTTGGTGCACGCCAGAGCTATTCTGCATAGAACCATTACAGAGACGTAACAATAGCTGCTCTCTGAAAATTCAAGGAACGTTTTATCTGCTTCCTCTCTTATTTATTGATGGTAGAATATTCATGATGTGTTGTACGTTAAAACTGTGCACAATTTAGCAAGAGTAAACCCTATTGAAGAAGTGTTCTGCGTATGGATCAAGGCTTAGCTTTTCTTGTGTTAGTGGTCTCTACATGGCATACATCTGCTCTTGCAAAGGGCTCTAGTAAACCCCTTTCAGGGTAGAACCCACTATAGAACTCAACTTCACTTGGGTTTAAGGGAGGGTTTCTTGCTGGAAGAAAATTGCAAAACATGCTGGCTTACCCCTCTGTGACCTTGTAGCAACAGAGAGAGAGGGAGACAGAGAGAGTGGGTGACACAGACGGTGAGAGACTAAGAGATAGGTAGAGAGCAAGCGAGAGTAAGGGAAAGAGAGAGAGAGACAGAGAGAGAGAGAGAGAGAGAGGGAGACAGAGATAAAGACAGAGTAAGGCAAATAGAGACAGAGACAGGGACAGGGGCACAGAGATAGAGGCAGAGACAGACAGCGACAGAGAGACAGAAGGGGAGACAGAGGGAGGAAGACAGGGAAAGACAGAGACAAAGATAGATGGTGACAGACAAAAGAAGGGTAACAGACAGAGAGAGGGATACAGAGAAACAGGGATACAGTGGGAGACAAAAAGAAAGGGAGAGTAAGGGAGACAGAGGGAGGGAGATAAAGGCATATAGACCTGGAAATAAAAGCTATAAAACACAACTTTGCTAGTGCATAGAAGAGTGCATACATAATCTATAGAGCTTTGAAGCAGTCCATGTCCTAAGGCCCACTGTGCACCATGAGTACTTGTATACTACCTGAATAATTATAATTCTACAAGAAGAGTCTCTCAAACCATTTTTTTTTTAATTCATAAATTTATTCCTCTAACATTTCATAATTTAATAGAGCTTCTTACATCATTTCATCTGAAATTTAATTTTCTTCATTATAACTTTCAAAAGTCTTTTCATGTATCTCAATGTCTTCCAAAGCTTCAATTAAATCCTCATCCATTGCTTTATCCAAGAAATCGCAGCTTATATCTCCAGCAATATTTCCATCTTCATTTTCACAATCAATAAAAGATACATTTAACTCCTCTATCAGAGTGTTAGAAATTTAAATACTTTCTTCTACATAGTTCTGCTCTTCTTCCATAGTGATTTTTTTAAAGGTTGCTGTTCCTTGTAGAAAAACATAAACACTTTATTTTATCGTTTTTCCTATTTTTAATACAAAACTAGCTTTAATTTTCCCTTTAAAAAATATTTTACAAATACCATTGTCAACTACTTTATAAGACCATATTAATACAATTGCTTATATGATTTTTTAGTTATAAAATGTTATTACATTTTTAAACCAGTCACTGCTTATCACTATAAGAAAAAATTAAGGCTATTATAATAAAATGCAGTACTAAAAAAAGTGGAAAATATCTATTCACCTTACCAGTTCCAAAGTAGTTGATATGTTGTAGTTAAATGCAATACAGGTACACTTAGTATATATTTTACATTTATTCAAAAATGTTTAAAAGATACAAACCTTCTTTACAAACTTATGTACACCATGGACGTTCTCTTACTTCAGCTCTGTAAAAGTACATCCCATCGATCATTTTTAACAGTTAGTTATACTTCCCTTCCAAATAATAAATAAAACAAAAATAATTATTATAAATTTAGCATCTGTAGAAGACAAAGAAAATGTAGTTACAATATATCTTTTACAACACAAAATCATTTGTAAAGCATTTCAGATGCCTTTTTTGCTGTTCTCAGAATATATTGAAATTCACTAGAAACAGTGAGTTCAATAGTACTCATCACATAACAGTGGGCAAAAAAAAAGACAATCAAGAAGATTATCTGAAAAAAACAAAAAAACAACAATCTCAATAACAATATTAAATGTTTTTTTCTAACAACAAATTTCTTACGTAACTATGAGGTATGGCAAACAATCTTGAAAAAACAAAAAACCATCATTAATTCACTACCATTATAAATAATACTTACAAATATATGCAGTCAAAATTTACAACAAAAATTCATTTAGAGTTCATCTTCTACATTTTCTACACCAACTGTTTCAAAAGTTTTCTTTCAGCCCTCGGATCCAAGATGACTAAGAAGCGAAGGAACAACGGGCGTGCCAAGAAAGGCCGTGGGCATATACAGCCCATCCGCTGCACCAACTGTGCTTGCTGTGTGCTCAAGGATAAAGCAATTAAAAAGTTTGTCATCAGGAACATTGTTGAAGCAGCAGGTGTAAGGTACATCTCTGAAGCCAGTGTCTTTGAATCATACGTGCTGCCCAAACTGTATGTGAAGCTGCACTACTGCGTCAGTTGTGCCATCCACAGCAAGGTCGTCAGGAATCGCTCCCGTGAGGCCCGCAAGGACCCTACCCCACCACCCAGGTTTAGGCCTGCGGTACGTTTCCCTATATAGGGCCAGCCTGCCCGTGCTCCACCGAAGCCCATGTGAGAATTATAGCTCTGTACAGATTCCTGAAATAAAAAGTACACCCAGCGAAAAAAAAAGGGAAAAAAAGAAGAAAAAAAAGAAAGAAAAAAAAAATCTAATGGCAAATACACAACTCTTGCCTTTAATCCTCTCTGTAAATCCGAAGGAGGCAATTTCCCTGTCTTAGGCACCATACCAACAATAGCCTGAAAAGTATGCACACATTGAATAAGAATAGACTCATAAGTATTTAAATCCACCAGTTCAGAAGGAATTTTTACCAACTCAAAATTATTATGCACAGCTCTAGCAGACATTTTATTCTCATCTAATTTGTTATAACAATATTTACAAATACGCTGATCACAACCCAAATCAAAAGTATTCTCTACCAACAAATAAGTTACAAATTCCATCCACTCCTTATTATTTTCCTTTTCACAGTTTAAATACAGATCAACAGTCCTAGTCTGATTTTTATAATGAGTACGTCGACAACAAATACAAGAATAATTTGGTGTTTCACCTGAAATGACCTTGAACTTTGTAATTTCTTTGCACACATTTTTCTGTACTGCAATGTTGTACATTCTTTTCTACATTTCCTTCTCTTATTGTATCAATTTCTGCACTATCTTCTTCTGCACCAAAAGTAACTAACCTGAATTTCATCACAAACGTTCTTTACATCTGACACAGATCCATGCAAAAGAGCACTGTTCAACTTCTTTAACATTAGAGCTATACTTTTTGCATAACTGCCAACATCCTGAAATGGTGAAAAACACTTTTACATACTTTTTTAGAAAGACAAGCCAAAGAATGTCCTTGCAAACCAGAATTTCTCTCACTCTGCAAGGGTCTAATCCTTGCAACATCTTAATCTTTTGTTTAACACTTTTCTAAGTATAGTTACGTAAGACATTGCGTAAAAAATCAATAGATTCCTGCCGTACTCTACAAATACTACTGCAATACTACTGCAATTCCAAGTGTACACTGGAGCTTTAGGCCTTCTCCCTAATACTTCATCAGCTAGCACCTCTTCTACATTTCTAGGAAAACAATTCTCTTTCTCAATAGGACAACTATTTTTAACCTCATAAGTACGACCTGTAGTGTCAACTGCATGCAACAACTCATTACTCTGAAAATATCGCTCCTCATTAAAAAAAGGCTCAGAACTTGAACTATGTTTCCATTCACCCAAAAAAACTTCAGAAAAATTACATCTATTAATTACTCTTCTCCATTTACTTTTGCTCTTCATTAAATGGATTTGATGATCTAGTGATCGAATTCTATTGATTACTAAAACAAAAGGTTTTTTTTTAATTCAAAAGCTTTCTCAACTACATTCTCAATACATTTCCTCTTCTTATAAAATGCGTTTTTCTTCTTACAATTCTTTATTAACTCAGTCAAATTAAACAAAATTCGATTATAAAACATCTTCTTCCTTATTACCTGATATTGGTTTTTCCTCCTTTTAATATATACATTTTTTTCACAAGTTTTTCCATGGTTCTTGTCTTTTCTCTTAGTAGCAGAAACAGTCACAGTTTTTTTACTTTGCACACACTAATGTTACTGGTTGACAATCTTAGCAGAAAAGTCTTAGTTTTCTTACCAGGACTTTTTTTCTTTTTGTTAACCCATTGTTCTTCAGGTAAATCTTGTAGATGAGTTCTCTTTAAATAAACTGCTTTCTTTCGTCCTTTCTTCTTTTATATTTTAGAAGGCATGACGATTTTTTTCAGTGATGTTCAAAAGAATCTATTATAAAAAATATATATCACTTTAGAAAAATAAATTTATCAAATACACTATTTTATTACATATAAGAAGAGAGGAGATATTATGCCAACAAACATAGGAGTATGAAAATAGAAGGACTTACAACAAGAGAAAGAGGACTATGAGACAATAGGAAATGTAAATTGAGGCTGGGCGTAAAATCCGTTTCGCAGGCGAATTTGCGGATTTTCCGTGATTTCGCGATCCGCGAATCTAGCAAAATCGTGGTAAAATCCGCGAATCAGCGGGGACGAATTTTCAGCCAAGCAAGGGTTACAGCAGCAGGTGCAAAAGTTGAACCTAATTTCTTTGTAACCTTTTACAAAAGGGTTACAAACAAATTAACTTGAACTTGGACACCTGCTGCTAATTGCTTCCTGGCGCCTCGTTGCCTACTTGCAACTATTCTCTGACCCTGCTCTGAGCCTTGAAGCAGGGTCAGAGAATAGTTACAAGTAGGCAACGAGGCACCTGTCCAAGGAATTAAACCTCATCAGGAAGCACTTACAGATATAAAAAACAGGAAGAGGGGAGAGGATGGCAAATACACCCTTTTTGAGTTGTCAGGAGGGGTTAAACTAAAAGAGACCTTTACAGCACAATTTTCATATGCATTTTGCTAAACATAAAAAGCTGTATGTTCTGTAGGGGCAACTCAGGAATCTGGCCCTTCAGAGATCTGGCCTCTCTTTCTTTCTCTCGTTCTCTCTCTCCGTCTCTCTTTCCCTCTCTTTTTCTATCTATCTATCTATCTATCTATCTATCTATCTATCTATCTATCTATCTCTCTCTCCCTCTCCCATAAACGACTGCATGGGTAACTTCGCTATGCAAGCGGCTCGCGAAGACGCAAAAAGCCCCGCGAACACGCAAAAAACCCCCCGAACACGCAAAAAACCCCGCGAACACACAAAAAAATGCAAATTCGCACAAATTCGCGAATTTTGTGGATCGCGAATTCACAACTCCGCAAATTCGCGGATCGCGAATTCGCAAAATTCGCCCATGCTTAATGTAAATAGAAAAAAAGATATAAGCAGACACTGCAGTATAAGGGGATAAATAGAGTATGAAAAGACTGGAAAATATGAAGAGATAATGAGCAGTATGAGGAGAAAGGTGGCAGCATGAGGAGAGAAGAGAGAGTATAAGAAGAAAGACACAGGGTATGAGGAGACAGGGGGGCAGTATAAAAAGAGGTTAGATAAGGGAGTATAAAAAGAAGTGGGACTATTAGGAGACATACGAGACAATGAGGACAGAGAGACACTAAGGGGCCCATTAAGATGGCGGGCCGATTGCCCCCGCCAGGCTGGCGGTAACCACCACCAGCCTGGCGGGGGCAATCCACCCGCCAACCTAACCAGAAGGACCCCCGCCATATTCGCATGGCTGGGGGATTCGCAGCGGACGAAAAGACCGTCCACCTCCTTGCAACTGGGGCGGAAAGGGTTTAACATTGTGGCGGTGTCTAATACACACCGCAGCCATATCATGATGGGCCTCTGCAGAAGCCTTTCCATAGCAGCGATGCTGCCACGGAAAGGCAAGCGGTCTTTACTGCGGGGGTCCCCTGCTGGCCCCTGGAGTGAAGGTGTGATTGAGGGTACCTGTGGTATCCGCCAGCATTTGCATATACAAAGCGGCAGGCACCATACGGTGCCTGCCGCTTTGTGTATGCAAATGCAAACATGAATTTTTAGCATTGTGGCGGGCGATCCTGAGAGCACAGCCCGCGACAATGTTAAAAATGCAGGATGCACCCACCACTGTGGCGGGCGCACCCTAATACCCCCCACGGGACCCCGCCCTTATGGCGGGCAGTCCCAACTACCGTGAAGATAGCGGGCAGACAAAGTCCGCCCACCGTCCTAATGACCCCCTAAGAGTACAGAAGGGACTGTGACAACAAGCAGCACTATAAGGAAATACAAGTGAAAATAAAAAAAGAGGGAAAATATCACAAGAGAGGAGACAGTATAAGCAGAGAGAGGTAGACTTTGAGGAAAGACTGTGGAGATTATGGAAAATGATACAAGTATAATTCCTTAATTTACACGGATGCTCATTGTGATTCTAGACAAATTATTTAAAACCATAGATTTTACCAAAACACATTTACCACACTTAAACCTTTAAGTGACCGAAAACATTCTATAGATATGACCACTACAATTCAGTAGACAATCCTGACTCATTTTGCAAATACATTTCCGATGTGCTGCATTATATTTTTGTCAACATTACATCCAAAAATTAGACACAATAGAACAAGAAAGAGGCCCAAGGGGCTTATAAATCTGCCCAAGAATGTATGCAGCAGTCTATGTATACTGACTGGAGAATTATTAAAAGAGACATATGATGAGAGAGAGGGGAATAAGAGGAGGTCAGAGGAGAGACTGTAAAAAGAAGGGGCAGTATTAGGAGACAGAAGGACACAATAAGGACAGAGGGAGACTAAAAGGACAGGAGGGACTATGAGAAAAAGTGGCACTATGAACAAAGACAAATTAAAATAAGGAAAATTAGGGAAATATCAGAACAGAGGGAACACTATAAGCAGAGAGAGGTAGACTGTAAGAGAGACAGCAGAGATTATAGAAAAACGTGCAAGTGTAAATCTTGAATTTACACAGACGCTCAGTGTGATTCTAGACAAAAAAGTTTAAACCGTACATTTCACCAAAACACATTTACCACACTAAAACATATTAGTGACTAAACACATTCCATGTATATGACCACTACATTTCAGTAGACAATCCTGACTCATTTTGCAAATACATTTCCAATTTGCACCATTATGTTTTTGCCAACATTACATCCAAAAATTAAACACAATAGAACAAGTAAGAGGCCCAAGGGCCTTGTAAATCTACCCAAAAATGTAGGCAGCAGTCTATGTATACTGAATGGAGAATTATTAAGAAAGACATATGATGAGAGAGAGAGGAATAAGAGGTCAGAGGATACACTACAAAATGAAGGGGGACTATTAGGAGATAGAAGGAGATAAAAAGGACAGAGGGGGATTAAAAGGACAGGAGGGAGTATGAGAAGAAGTGGCACTATGAAGAAATACAAATTAAAATAAGGAAATAAAGGAAAATATCAGAACAGAGGGAACACAATAAGCAGAGAGAGGTAGACTGTGAGAGAGACAGTGGACATTATAGAAAAAGGTGCAAGTGTAAATCTTTAATGTTCACAGATGCTCAGTGTGGTTCTAGACAAAAAATGTTAAACCATACATTTCACCAAACAAATTTACCACACTAAAACATTTTACTGACTAAACACATTCCATGTATATGACCACTACATTTCAATAGACAATCCTAACTCATTTTGCAAATACATTTCCAATTTGCACCATTATTTTTTTGCCAACATTACATCCAAAAGTGAGACACAATAGAACAAGAAAGAGGCCCAAGGAGCTTGTAAATCTGCCCAAAAGTGTATGCAGCAGTCTATGTATACTGACTACAAAATTGAAGATTTAGAACACAAGCCTAATTCTACAGACGCAACACTAATACATTTTTTACAACTAAAAAAGTGACTGCACACATTCTACATTTTTTAGTACTGCACTTTATTGCACAAAGGTGAGTAACTAAACACATTAACTTACCAAATGATTTTATCACAATAGTTATCCAAATGCAGAGAAACTCAGAATATGGTTCTACCAACTTTACAGGAACAAACACATTACTCTTACTAAAAATAAAATGCAACACATACAGTCCCTTACAAGTATTCAACTCACCTTTCAAACTGATTGGAAGACTAAGAAGAATGCCACTCACACAGCAGATAGCAGAATTGTGTTTTATCCCAGATTGAAAAAGTAACAAAATCAATAACTTTACCCAAAGCACCATTTACTAATCATTCCTCAACATTCAAATTATGCAGCAAAATAGCTCCACAGTTTTTACACATGCATAAACACTTTTCTAAACCTGCATTCTTTGATAGAGCCTTACCTAAAAAATCCAATTTTGCTTTTAGTTTTTCAGTTAGAAATTTTGTTACTACCTGGTGTTCCATTCAATTGATAGCTGATATTTTCAAAATATGTTGCTTTTCCATTTTGAGTAGTTCTTCATTATAGTTTAGAGTGCTCTTGCAATGTAGGCAGTAAACAAACTATGGATTTCTCTTCTGAAATCAAACTATGCATTAGTTCTGCTGGTTGTGTTTTCAGATGCAAACAGTTTCTTGGTTAGTCAACTTTTTAAAGCTTGTTTACCTTTTTTTATTGAAACTCCTGTTTTTATATCATTTAGGATATCTCCATATTCTTGTTAAGCTACTTGTCGTATATATTCTTCACTCATATTCAAAATGTTGCCAGTCATATACATTACTGATGCTTCCTAAATAATTCCAGGTTTCATTATGAAGAACAGCCTTGAAAACAGGTTGCCCTTTAACAGGAGTCTGTTGTAATAGGTCCCCAAAAACAATTAAATCATTTCCTCCAAACAATATGTCGTTTTTAAAATCTGTTGCATTCTCAAGTGTACAAAGGCACTTATTATGTTTGACAGGGAGATAACTTCATAGATGAATTAAAGCTTCAGTTTCGTCAGTACTCTAAGAATTCATGGCAAGCTTCTCCAGATAACTGCTGGCATTCCAGATTTTTATCATGTTCAACGAGTAACATAAATAGTCAATGTAAAGAAATTCCTTTTATGTAGTATGTTGCTAATCCAGTTTGATTATGTAGTCCTGTGTAGATAACTTGTGTAATTGAGAAACCTTTTCCTCTACCAGCTTTGCCACTGATATATAGTAAAATAGATTTAAATGATGAGCATTGACATTCTTTCTTCTTGAGCAGGAATCCATGTTCTATTTTCTTTTTTACTTTCATTCATAGATTATTTGTCTTCCATCCCATCATTAAACATTTTCAGTTGGTTCGGAAAAACTGATTACTGTCTTTTACAGTGTTGAAAGAATCTTCATAGAAAATCTTCATAGCAATCAAAGTCTCCAAGTAATTCCATGTCAGTATGCCAATGCTTGAACAAATGCAAAATTGCTAAATAGAAAAAGTCTCTCTTATCCATAGTTTGGCAACCAAGTTTTTTACAGTTAATACAATTTCCTTTGGCATGTTTGCCCAAACATCCGTCACATCCAATTACTGCATATTTTTCTTCTTGTATGTTTTCTGTGACATTCCTTTTATATGTGTAGTGTTGTAGTATTTCATACAGGTATACATTTTCAAGATGTAGACTCCTTCCTGGACAGTATGCATCCAACATATTGGTTTTCACAATTTCAGTGTTTTCTGGACGAAACTCTGCTAAACATTAGATTTGTGGGGAAAGACATTAACACTCTCTTCCATGGGCTGACTAGGCCTAGGCTTACTCAAACGATTCCTCTTGACTTTGAGAACAAACTGGCTGAGTTTAACTAATCTGAGCACTCATAGGATGCTGTCTCTCACAGATTGATGAATGAGATCCATTGAAAACCTCTATACGTTACAATGTTATACATACTTTTATTTAAGTAAAAAAAAGGTCTTTGTTAACACAGACCTAGAAAAATCATCAGTCTGGCATTATCTGTTAGCCTTGCCTTTGAGAAAGAAGGCAAGAAAAAAGGAAACAAAATAATGAAAATTGGAAAGAAGGAAAGAAGTCAGGCAAAGAATGACGAAAGGTAACAAAAAGGATGGAAGAAGGACAATAAAAAAAGAAACGAAGGAAGAAAGAAAAAAGAAAGAAAGAAGGCAAAAATGAGACAATGGAGGAAAAAAGAAATACAGGAAGAAAGAATGAAAGAAAGAATTCCAAACAGAAGAAGGAATGAAAAAGGAAAGATGGCAAAAAAGAAAGAACAATAGTAAGACTTTAAGAAGATAGGACTCACAAAAGGGGAAAAGTAAAGAAGGCAAGAAACAATGATGCAAAAATGAAGAACAAAAGGAAAGAAGGAAAGAAATAGAAAAGAAGGCAAGAAAGAAAGCAAAAGATTGAAAGAAAAAAGAATGAAGGCAAGAAAGAAAGAAAGAGCGAAAGAAAGAAAGAAAGAAAGAAAGAAAGAAAGAAAGAAAGAAAGAAAGAAAGAAAGAAAGAAAGATTGAAAGAAAAATGTAAATTAGGCAACAATAAAGAAAGAAGGAAAGAAAGAGTGAAAATAAGGAAAGAATGAAAGAAGGCAGAAGATAAATAGAAAGAATGAAGGGACGAAGAAAGGAGGAATGAAGGAAAAAAGGTAAAAGACTAAGAGAAAAATGAAATAAGCAAAAACAAAAGAAAGTGAAAAAGGAAAGAAGACAAAAAAAGGAAGAAGGGGAGAAAAAGGGAGAAGGCAAAAAAGAAAATAGGACAAACAAAAGAAAATAAGGAAATTGAAAATTTGATTGCACAAATAATTAAAATGATTGCAATCGCGGCTGACAAGCACACAATAAAGTGCCTACATTTTAATATTGTTGGTAGGATATAGTAAGGTAAAAATCTCTTTTTAAATAAAATAAAATTGGGGGGAGATTTTGCCATTTACAGTAAAAAAGATTAAAACTAATGATGGTGGATTTAAACATTATAGTTCCATTGTTTTTTCAGCAGTCAGAATGTCCTTTGCGGAAATCAGAAATTTCGTAAAGCATGCCGCCAGCTGTGGCGAGCCGCCCTTCAATAACGAAGGCATCCTGACATGTCTGAATATTTAAAATAGGCCAGATGGGGCCAAGACAATAAATTCTTAACGGGCATACTGTCTCGCAATGACATAATATGTAAGTTAGAGATTCTGCGTGGCTGCTATTCCTTTGTAGCCTTGTTCATACTTGTATGCCAATAGGGGGATCAGCCCGAATCGTAGCCTCATTGATTGGCACTTCATTGTTGGATTTAATTGGAAAGACAGATAGTATGGTAAGCCACTGGTGCTGCATAATTTTGAAGCCCAGTTTTTTCAAGCTCATAGCATCATTGGCCTCCAAGATTATTTTTGCTTGTTTTGTTAGAAGTTTAGCTGCCGACCATATGGGTAAAGGGGCGGCCCAAATTTCACGGGCTTCCAATGTTTCGACTGAGTGAGTAAAGAAATTGTGCCAGGATGACCCAGGTTTGTTTATCATTAGCCAGATATGTTTCTTTAATGAGTTTTCCTGTGCTCGTTTGACCTTTAGACAATATGCTATGAATCTTGCTTTGAGTATCCATTTTTGAGATGACAAGTTGAATTCCTTATGAATTTGCACATGCGGAGTGTAGGAAAGTAATAAAAAAGGGTTTAACAGGGGCAGCCATAGTGGCATCTTGTCTTTAAAGGTTATAGCGCCATAGGGCACCGATGGTAACATTTTGCCCCCATTGCATGAATGAAAGGAGTAAGATCGGGTGAACACATGGCTTTCCTTGCTCTACAAAAGGCACCCTCCAAGTATTGTGCAAAGGTCATGCATTGCTGTAATATGGGTGGATTGCCTTCCTTTATGGTCGATACATACACCAAGGTACTTGTAAATTGAAACTCTCTCAATGGGTTTAACGTCAATATGCCATAAACCTCTTTTCTTAATTTGTCTAGAGATTATCATCGCCTTTGTTTTCTTCGGATTTATTTTCAATGTATTTACTTTACAGTATGACAACAGAGCAGTTAAAAGTGCTGCAGACCAATTAGGGTTTCATCAAGTAGAATTGTATTGTCAGCGTATTGCAGTGATTGGATTTTGGTTCTAGCGACTTTGCTAGGGAAGGCTCAAGCCTCTGCCAAAATATCAGGTAGGTCAGCCAGGTACAGGTTAAAGAGCCTTGGGGCCAGTATGCATCCTTGCTTAGGCCTTTGTTGGTTTGTATCTTTTTTGTGGCTGACCAGTCGGCGGATACTCTAATTTTAACCTAGGTTTCAGAGTATAGGGTAACTAGTGCATTTAACAGTAAGTTATCAATGCCCCACTTTTTTAGTTTCTTTCAGCCATGAGCATTCCATGCTGTCCAAGGTTGTTTGGACAGCATCTACATCTAAAGGGTGATCTTACGGTAATTTTCTAGGTTCAACTGTGTATCTTTTTGTGTAATTGGACTCAAAGTGAGCCTGTCCATGACTCGGAAATGTGCTGATTCAGCACAAACCCAATAAATTGATCAAGAATAAATACTCAATGTCTTGATACTACTTTGGCCCATAACATTCACCCAAATCCCTGAAGCGCTGGGGTCAAGTTTATGTACCTTTCTCCAACCTTCTTTACTGAAAAAAAGTATATATTAACATCCTGTATTTTATATTTTGACATATGTAAATCGACTTTTCATCTATTTGGTCGATAAACCAACTAGATGAAGAGTTGATGGTTATGAACATTAACAATCAATAATTTAACTAAAAGAACAAAAGACTCTTTGGTAAATTTCAGTAATTTTATCTAGTAACTTTAAATGCTCAAAGCAACCTTATAAACTCAAACACTGGAAACCTCATGAGAGAGTAACAAACTATTCACAGCAATAACGAAAATAACATCTCAAATATACGCTGCAAAGAGTGGATAAAGAGACATTAGATGCAAATAAAATATATTGACATTAACCATCAATTTCGGAGGGATCGAGGAAGAGACAAAGCACAAAAGAAAATACAACTGAGGCAAATATATATATGCACTGTTAAATACAAACCCAATAATTCTATAAAGTGGGAACCACCACCCAGGCCTAGACAACAGTGAGGGCCCCTTGAACTAAGAGTCAAGGATCAAAAACTCTGGAAATCAGGACAGGGACAGGACAGGAACAGCAAGGCCTCTCTGCAAACCGACGAACCTCGTTGAACCCATTTCTCGGACACCTTAACCCATGCAATCTCTCTCCCGACGGCATCACCTAAATCACACACCTAAAACACCTATTCTTATACTTTAAAGTTACATGTTCATCCTACAATAGTTGTGATCTTCATATTTTCTAAGTAAGTGATTGGTTGGTTTATTGGGGTGGGATGTCACCCCATCATGAAGTCATTCTTCATTCAACTATACTATTGTTCAAAATAATGTTCCCATCCTCTCTCTCATGAGGTACATATGTTACAAAAATTGTTATACAGTTTTTTAAATTCAGTGACTATTGTTTTTGTTTCCCATGGGGACACTGGCTTGGCTGGCAGTCAACGTCTTTGTCCTTTAGCAGGTGAGGCTCTTGCAGCCTAGAACAGCATTTCAGTTACGTGGTCACTTGGTTTTTGTTCATACACAAATCCATGTTCTCTCTAGTCCTGTCAAGTTAAGAAAATGGAGGACTCTTTTACCACTAAAAGAACAGGAAATAGACATTTATTAGAGAAATGATATCACAATTTTGACTGTTTACCACCCAATTTGCTCTAATTCATTATTAACGTGTCAGCCTAGCAAAGCTTAAGCAGAACACAGCGTTATTGATCAGTTCAAAGCACCAGACACCATGTATTTTATGAATTACATATGCGGCCTTGTCCTGAAAAAAACATTTAATCCATTGCAAACACAAGATTATTACATTTACAGTTATTTTACACATTCTGATGAGTTTGAGCATATTTGCAAAGCAAGGTTCCCATGTGTAGTATAACTATGCACATTAGTCTTTTAGACACTACTTATTGTTAGTACTTCAATGGAGTAGGATTCTTTTCACATAATTCTGCTCCATCAATCCCCCCTTTGAAGGCTTTTAAGAGCCATTATAAATACTCACCATACAGAGTGCCACCTTCTTATCTATAATTCACTCTCTCTTTCTTCTTTTATGGCACCCTCATCTAACTTTTTCATCATATCATATCATAGTGCTCTTCATTTATTTCCTCAAGTTCTATTTCTTCTCTTTTTCTTTTTATTCCCATTCTTTTGTTCTTTTGATCATTTTCACCCTGTCTTGCTCTTATGCATTTACCACACTAATACACTGTTAATATTACAAAAACTATTAGACTACTTCCAAATATAGAAAACCATTCACTTACCGCAGAGAAGCACTTAACAAGTCTCTCCCATACACAATCAACCTCCAGTTGGGTTAAATCATTATGTCATTTTGTAATGTTTCTTATATATCCTTATCTACCTTTACTTTAATCCGGGATATAAGTACAGCAGTGTTGAACTCTCAACATACCACAGACTCCACCCTCTTTTGCTAAAAGAATGTCACGGGCAAGTCAATTTTGTAAAACCATTTATCTGATTGCCACCATTTCAGTATCAACCATTAAGAAACCACCAGCAGTGTCTGTTGATAAATGGCCAACCACTGTGAATAATTTTCGAATTTTGTGTGAATTCAAAACAACTTCAACTGAGGGTATCGGTTCCCCAAAAATATCACCTACTATTTTTGAAAAATGTACTCTTTTACTACGTATTAGTCCTTGGTTTATTTCATTGACACTATTGCTCTTTTGGTCCATATGATATACTTTCTGGAAAACAGTCCCAAAATAATAGCTCCCATACCAATGTGCAGGCAACGTATAATAGGCTTTCTTACCACACAAATAATATACATCCGGGAAAACAGGATCAGTTCCACCCTTTAGTTCACATCCTCCAGTAATTTGGAAGGTATGCTCACATTCACTAGTGTCAATGAAATAGTTTTTGTAATTAGTCTTTGATCTATATAAACCCAGTTTCCCTTTCTGTGACCTATCCAGGGACATCGCAGCGTATGTCTCACAATTACCAATATCCATATAAGTGTTAATAGGAAAATACTACATAAGCATACACCTGCGTTTTAAACTAGATTTTAGTTGTCCAGTTACTTCTGTGTCTGCCATTTTAGATGTACTACAAAATTCAAAAGTCTGAAAATGATCTAGTCTATAATCAAAAATGTTAATCAATTGGACTCTATGCTATACAAAATACGAAATGTTTCTAAAAATAATTATGTGCAATCCTTTCACTTTTAGGCTTTCTTCTTTAACACCTTTCTTTTATTTTTATTGAGTCTAATATTCAACTTCAATGGACAAATGACACCTTAATTCTTTACATTTCCTTTTAAGGTGGTCTCAGTTTGTGCTCATCTTCTTTATCAGAATCACTACTGTTGTTTTCTTCACTTAGATCAATTTTTCAAATTCCTCCAAGATAACATAGGTCCATTCAGGAGCCTTGTACTTTCTGCATGGAATTCTTGTTCTTTTTGATTTTCTTGTTGCCTTTCTTCATGTTTTTACTGATTCTGTTTGGCTTGAAACTCCGTTACTTTGCTCTGGTCTTCTCCTCAATCTTCTTCTCACTATTCTATACTGCAGTCTTCTTGCTCCACTTGACCAATTGTCTTCCTTTCTTGGTCTCTTTTTCTGTAATACTTTGTCACCTTCTGTATCTTGATCACTGTTCCTTTTATTTTGTCTTTTTTCTATTTGCAATTCTGTTTCTTTCTCATCACCTGTTTCTCCTCTTTCCATCTCGACAACCACTTCAGTTTCCTCTGACTTATTGGTGACCTCACCTTCTTCTGACTCAACAGCAATCTCTTCAGTCCCAGTATCTGGTGCTCATTCTACTTAACTTGTGCTTGGCTGTTTGTCATCAAAACGTTCATCAGAATCAATCACTCCAGATTCTTCAGCTTTGCACACTACAGCTGCCGAGTTTTGATTTAGATTTACTAGTGGCTTCAGGTCTTTCAATTGGACTTGGGACTCTGCGAGCATGGCTGGCATGTATCCAGTTTGACAAGCCAAAACACTTCACTGCTGTGGTTGTCACCAATACAATCTGGTAAGGGCCGCTCCAACGTAGTTCTAGGCACCTTTTCCTTACGTGCTTCTTGACTAGAACCCATTCACCAGGATTCAGATCATGTGCTTGATCCTGCTGTGTTGTTGTGGTATCTCCTCCAACCGGGTGGGACACAGAATGCACCAGGTCAGCCAGTGCTTTCCAATTGTCTAGCACACAATCATCCGACATATTCATCAATTATTTTGCAGGTATGTATGCTTGTCTCATGGCTCTTCCCATTCCCATTATCACCTCAAGGGGACTTAATCCAGTCCTTTTGTCAGGCATACCTCTAGGACCCATCAATGCAAGGGGAAAAGCATCAGGCCATGTTAGTGCTGTGGATGCACACACCTTCCCTGATCTTGATTTTATTGTGCCGTTTATCTGCTCAACAATACAAGATGCTTCTGGTCGGTAGGAACAATGCTCCTTCTGCTTAATTTGTAATGCTGCACAAATCATCTTCCATTTAGGTAAACCCATACCTCTTCTTCTGCATTTTTCAAACAACCCCTTCTCCTCCACTCTCTTTTTACTTTATCTCTGATCTCTCCCTGCATTTATCTTACCTCATCCCAAGTCTCAAATGAGGTTGTGAACATAAGGTGGCATGTATTCTGTGTACAGTAACGCACTTTTGGTCCAAGTATCTGTTGCCTTTTGTCACATTGTCGTCTCCTGATTGATGTGCAGCACATTTTGCAACTGCAATCTTTTTTGGTAACTGAAAAGCTTCCAATAATTCCTTTAAAGTTTTTCCATTCCGAACTGGTGAACCAGAGGAAGTCAAAAATCCTCTCTGCATCATCAACTGACCGAAGTCATGTACAACACTGAAAACGTACTATCAGTGTAAATTGTTACTTTTAGATCTTTTGCCAATTTGCATGCTCTTACCAAGGCAATCAATTCTGCGACTTGGGTGGAGTTTACTCCTTTCAAGCAGAATGCTTCTAATGCTCCAGATAGGGTACAGAGAGCATAACCAGCACACAATTCACACTTTTTCTTCCTTAAGCATGATCCATCCACAAACAATTCACAATCTGGTTAATCCAAAGGCTCATCCTCAATACCAGGACGAGGCTTAGTACAAAGCTCTGTCACATCTAGACAGTCATGTCCTGCTTCCTCTCTCACTTCCTCACAACTTGAATTTGGCTATAATGTAGCAGGGTTTAAAGTAGTACACCTCTCTACAGTCACATTTTCAGCACCAAGAATCACTCTTTCATATTTAGTCAGCCGACTAGAAGTCATATGTTGAGTCTGAGTGCCAGTTAACAGGATCTCAAAAGAATGCGGCAGGTACACCTTTAATGGATATCCCATCACAATTGATTCACTTTTTTCCAATATAATACAAGTGGCAGCTACTGCTTTTAAGAAGCCTGGCAATGCTGCAGTCACTGAGTCCAAAGTAGCAGAAAAATATGCTACTGGACATCATTCCATTCCATGTTTAGTTAAGACTGCAAGTGTACATCTGTCTCTCTCTCAACAGTATAATGCAAAATCTTTAGAATAATCTGGCATTCCCAAAGCAGCTGCTTGATCAAGACTGTTCCACAATTTCAAAAAAGACTCCATACTTTCTTCATTCAAAACAATCGGATCCTTCACATCCTTTCGAGTCAACCTCTATAGAGGTTTTGCAATCAATGAGAAACTACAAATCCACTGTCTACAACATCCAACAATTACCACAAATATTCATACTTCGTTTTGATTTCTGGGTGGATTAAATCTCTTGATGATACTGATTCTTTCAGGAGTCACCTTTCCTACTCCTTTCTCAATTCAGTGACCTAAGTACTGAACTTCCTGTCTACAGTGTTGCAATTTAGATGGAGATACTTTATGTCCCCCTTCTGCCAAATGGTTCAGTAAAGCAATTGTTTCCCTACACATTCGTCTGGTGTCTTTGATGCAACCAGTAGGTCATCAATGTACTGAACCAAAATCAAATTTCCAGGCATAATTAAAGTCTCCAAACATTTATTCGAATTCTGATTAAAGATCGAAGGACTCTCAGTGAACCCTTGAGGAACTTGGCACCATGCCAAGGCAGGATTTTCGAACTGGAAAGCAAACAAATATTGACTTTCTAGTTGCAAAGGAATGGAGAAAAATGCCTGACGCAAATCAATAACGGTGTACTATTCTACATCAGAAGAAATTTGGTAAAGGATTACTGCTGGATTTGGCACTGCAGGACAATATGACACTGCAATTTTATTCACCTTTCTCAAATCCTACACTATTCTAACATTTCCGTTGGGTTTTCTAATTCCAATAATAGGTGGATAACAGGGACTGCCCATTATTTCCTTTAGAATTCCTTGCTCAATCATTTGGTCAGTCACTGGTGTGACTCCAGAGATCACGCCTGGATTCATTTTGTAGTGTGGGGAATTTGGATATACAGCACCTTCTTTGCTGCAATCTGAATGGGATCTACGTTTTGCATCAATCCAATTTTTTTTCCTGTGAAATCCCACACTTCGGATCTCACTGTACTTTTAATCAATCAAATCCTCCTTAGTCAGTAGTGAATATAATTCACTTACTTCACTCTCTCGTTGGGCGATTATCATTTTATACTCAACATACTCATCAGGAGTCATCAATGCAACACTGTCTGGTGTACAATAAATAGTGCAATTTATTTTGCACAACAAATCTCTCCCCAAGAGTTTAACAGGACTGGAATCACAACCTACAAACCGATGCATGTCTTTGAAATTCCAAATATGAACTTTTATAGGGGCTGTGACAGGAGTCCTAATATGTTTATTTGCCACACCTACAACTTGGATAGTTTCTCCCGAGAGGGGTAGGTTTGGGATTCTGCTGCTCTCACAGTAGAACAGGTAGCACCAGTGTCCAAAAAGAAGGTGATGTCTTTACCTTCTACCTTTCCATCAATAAATGGACCTGACTGATCTGCCTCTAAAGATGCACCAAGTACGCACTCTTCCTCCACCCTCAGGCATTGTCATTGAGATGAATCCAAATCAGTCTCACTGCACTGCACCAAATACTGTGAAACAAATGGATTCTTAACAAACTACTCTTTTCTGTGGAATCCAGAACTTGCACTGTACATATGCAGATGAGCATTCAAACTACAAGGGATAGGAGGCTTTGGCACCTGTAACTGTGGAATAACTACCTGCTGCTGCTGCTGCTGTTGATTTCCCACCACCTCATTCTGCATCTGTGGACATAAATTTTGATTTACTTCAGTACCCTTTTGACCAGATCTACACTCATTCTTTCAATGTCCAATCTTTCCGCACGCATGACAAGTAAACGTCTTTTAGCGTCTTCCTTACTTATTTCAAATTTTCCTTTTCCTCCATTGTTTACCTGGCCAACCAAATTCTGACCTTGTTGCACACTACTATTTTCTTGTTGCTGTTCTGCCATCTTCACTTGAGCCCACATACTTTTCTCCTTTAACTTTTTAAGTCTTGAATTAATGTCATCACTACAGTACTTTGCATACCTCAAAATGTCATCTATTGATTTGCTCTGCCAACAAAGCATATGCTGTTGTATCATTGCACTAACCTCAGGTTTCAATCCATATACAAACCGATACACAAAATGTCCCATAACTTTGTCACCGATATTCTCAAACCCACTATACTGCTTAAACACCTCTACTAATTTCTCGTAATATGCGTGCACTCACTCTTTGGCCCCCTGGGTTGTCCTATCAATCTTAACCCAATCTATTTCCTTAGGGGAAAATTTTCCTTTTCAAGAAAGTAATGACCTGAGGATACTTTTTCATCACCTCTTCAGATGGTGCATCTGTTTTTGCATCCCTGGCATATTCATCTTTTGGCCAGTCAACAGTAATTTTACACTCTGTTCACAAATCAGCCAGAACTACTATTTCAAAAAGACCATCCAAATCTTTCAACAAAACCTTTGAAACCTTTACAAATCTGTCCAATTGTTTATACCATTCAACAGGTTTCTCTCGCAGTCTGGGAAAATCATTGGTGAATGACAATATATCCTGTCTAGACCATGGTACATATCCTCCACCTGGAACCTCTCTCATAGGACATGCTCTTTCTACATGCTCATTTTCCTTCAAAGGAAACATGGAAGTTCCCTTAACAGTGATTTCTTCTTTCTTTGTCATCCATTTACTCCTCCAACACTCTATAGTTAGCCATCTCTTCAAAATATTCATTAATTCTTTTATACGTAAGCTTTTTCCTGACACATTCAAATTCTCTAAATCCTTGTCAATAAAAGACATTCTATATGTTTTCTCTGTTCCACCAGTACAGGTGGAGCCGGTCTATGGTGGTTCAAGCAGATACATGGATACAGCAGGCCCAGAGCTTGCAAAGCTGAAGTCTTAGGGTTTCTATACAGGAGTTGAGAGAATCCAGTCCTGGCTTTGGGAGAGACCTGTGAGAGGCCCGCTGTGGAAGCAGCAGCAGTAACCGGCAGCAGCGGCAACTGAGGAGGAGTGGAGCCGTGCCAACAGCTGCGAATCGAGGATCGGTCACTTGAACTTGAACCGTGAAGCCGCGCTGGGTGCTGCGGGAGCCGCAGGAAGCTGCAGGAAGCTCCGGCAAGCCGTGTGCCCCAGTGAGCCGCAACGGGAGAGTGGGAGCTGAACCAGCGGTAGCAGAGTGGCAGCAGAGTGGCAGGGACCAAGAACCATGCTCCACAAAAAAGGGAAAGAACCAGGAGGCATCAGCGAGCTCCGGAGAGCCCCAGTGAGCCCCAGTGAACCCCCGTGATTTGTGCGGTGCCAGGATACTGTGAGCAGCGAGTAACCGCAGTGAGAGTTTGGGAGAAGGACCGGTCTTGGAGACCACACAGACCATAGAGACCAGGTTCTTTCACGATCCTTTTCCCCTCCGGCAGCCAGCCAACCGTTGCACATAATCCCGCGGTCGAGTGATGAGTGAGGCGAAGGGGAGAGGCTCTTGCGGTTCCCCTGTTCCCGAAAACCAAAAGCCTAAGGCCAGCAGCTGACTAGGAAATGTGACCTGGGGGAAGTGACCCGGGGGCAGTAAGCAACCCGCGGCTGGTAATGTAGTAAAGGCAGCCATTAGCTCAGCCAGCTTCCCTCTCACGCTCCTGATAGCCTGCCCAACCAGCCCAAAGCGGTTAGAACCGCTGCTCCACTACTCCTCCCACTCCTCATTGCGCACCTGAGCACTGAGCCTGCTGCAGCAGGGAGCGGATGGTGCACAGTTCGGAGAGGCAGTTTCCAGGGCAGAAAGGAGGCAGAGAAGAGAAGGTATCAGGCATAGGGTGCGGAGAGGAGTGAAGAGGAGTGAGAAATGAAGTAAAGTGAGGCAAGAGGTGGCAGCGAGCAGAGTGACAGTCCAGTAAGTGCTCAGTAAGGAGCTCAGTAAGGAGCCAAGAGCAGATGCAGCAGCAGTGGCACGCACGCCAGCCAGCCCACACGCCAGCTGACGGCGACCGGTAGCAGAGGCAGCGACTAACAGTATAAAGCTGTGAGAAGCGGCCGGTGCTGCTGGTGCTAGGGGTGGGAGTGAGATATCCTACTTTGGAAAACAACTGCATCCCAACTGCCTTCCCTAGACCTCATAGTACGGACAGACAAAACTAAAACCTTACTCATACACTTCACAAACTGATTCAATCGGACTTACTTAATTAAACAAACGACTCAAACACCAAAACCCATCAAGCAAACCCTTCCCCAAAAGACACTGACCAAGCCACAATTCTGGTTCACTAGGCGAAAGGGCAACAAACTCACTATGAGGTCTGGAAGGACAAGAGGAGAGGAGAAAAAAGACAAAAGTCTGTTAGCTAACTCCAAAAAAAAGCAAAAAAGGAAGGCCCCCGGAGTTGACCATAGAGGACACAAGCAGCCCACTTGGCTCCTCGCAGGGAGGAGCAATCCAAATAGAGCCAAGGCAAATATTTATTATTTATTTTATGTAGTTTGTAAAGCGCGCAGCTACCCCCGAAGGGGTGTCCCGGCGCTAAAATCCAGAGTTTACCAAGGGAGAGGGGGAGTGAAGCAGAAGGAACAGTGAAGAGACTAGAGTCCGGAGAAGAGCCAAGTTTTAAGTTTGGCTCGGAAGATGGATTCAGAAGGGCAGAATCTCAGCTCAATTGGAAGGGAGTTCCACAGTCTGGCAGCAATGACGCTGAACCCTCCGCCACCAGTTCTAGATAGTCTAAAACGGGGCGAGATCAGGAGGCGGAGGTCATTGGATCTCAGGGATCTGGTGGAGCGGGATATCGAAACCCGTTTTTTCAAATAAGTAGGTCCGCAGTCGTTGATGGCTCGATAGGTAAGGGTGAGGACCTTAAACTGAATGCGGCTAGCCACTGGAAGCCAGTGGAGTTCCCTCCGGTAGGCAGAAACAGATTGACGGTACGGGATATTACCGATCAGTCTGGCTGCAGCATTCTGGACAATCTGCAGCCGGCCTATCAGGTACTGGGGGGCCCCAGCATAGAGACTATTAGCATAGTCCAAGTGGGACGTGATGAGGGCTTGGGTGACTGTGCGGCGGGAATCCAGGGGGAGATAGGGAAGGATTTTTCTGATCATGCGTAGTTTCATAAAGCAGGCGGAGGTAACTTTATTGACCTGGGTTTTGCATGACAGGGAGTCATCAAATTGGAAGCCAAGATTCCGCGCCGAGTGAACGGGGGACGGGGCAGGATCAAGCGCCGTGGGCCACCACCAGGAGGAGGGGATGGAGGTTTTCTGATTGAAAAACAGAACCTCCGTTTTATCTGCATTCAATCTGAGGTGGTTCGCTGTCATCCAGACACTGATGTTATTGAGGCATTGGCGAAAATTGATGAATGCGGAGTCCGAGTGGTCCCTGAAGGAAAACACCAACTGTGTGTCGTCAGCGTAAGAGACCACCCTGACTCCGTAGGACTCCACAACGTCAGCCAGGGGGGCAAGATAGACGTTGAAGAACAGGGGGCTGAGGGCGGAGCCCTGCGGCACCCCACATGACAGAGGTTTTTTCTCTGACTTAAAGGGACGCAACAATACCCTTTGACTTCTGGATGAGAGGAAGGACTCGATCCAGCTGAGGGCAGTGCCACCAATGCCTATCTGCTTGAGTCGGTCAAGGAGGATGGAGTGAGAGACCGTGTCGAATGCTGCGGACAGGTCGAGGAGAACCAGCATGGCCTCCTCGCCCCTGTCCACGCATTCTCGGATGGTTTCAGATACTTCCAGCAAGGCCGTCTCAGTGCTGAATCCGGCTCTGAAACCGGATTGTGATCCATGCAGCAGAGAATGGTCTTCTAAGTATTCCGTGAGTTGAAGCTGCATGGCTTTTTCCAGGACTTTGGCGGGTTTAGGAAGAAGGGAGATGGGACGATAATTAGCAAAGACATTGGGGTCTGCGTCTGCTTTTTTTAGAATAGGGATCACCAATGCCTCCTTCCAGGTGGTAGGGAAGAAGCCATGGTGAAGGGAGGCATTCCAGACGGAAAGGAAGGGGGAGGCAAGTGAAGGCGCCAGTTCTCCCATGATTTTTGCGGGGACAGGGTCAGAGGGGGCACCGGATTTGCAGCGAATGAGTAGTCTGATAGCCTCGTCCTGGTTGAGTTTGTTAAATGAGAGAAAGGACGGTGACTCTGGGGGACTAGTGGTAGAAGACGGGGTGACAGACTCTGTGGGGAAGGAGACACAGAGTTTGTTGATCTTTTCGAGAAAGTAGTCTGAGAGTCCCTCGCAAAGAGCCTGACAAGCGGTGTTCTGGGGAGCCCTGGCCGGAGGGTTAATAAAGTCTTTAACAATGCTAAAGAGCGTTTTAGATGAATTTTTAGCTTTATTAATTTGAGAGGCAAAGTGGTCTTTCATCGCGCTTTTTTTATGTTTAAGAAATTGTTTTAGGGCCGTTCTGTATAGATGTTTGGCTTCGAGGTCGTAGTTAAGTCTCCACTGGCGTTCGAGAACCTTGCATCTGCTTTTCTCTTCCCGAAGGGAAGTGGAGAACCAGGGAGCAGAGGGTCGCGACCTAGTGGAGGTGATGATTTTCTGGGGAGCGATATAATCAATCGCTTCAAGGAGAGTGGAATTCAACCTAGAAACATTGTCGTCGATGTCCGGGGAGAGGTACTCCGACTGAAAGTGGAATAACGGGTCCAAGGTGGCGCAGGTAACCTTGTGCCACTTTCTTCCCAGCTCCTTCCTTGGGGCCATTGGGGCAGATTTGCGTCCCAGGGTGAGGGAGAATGGAATGAGGTAATGATCAGTCCAGGTAAGAGGGAGAGGCTGGAGAACAGTGATGAGTGGAAAATTGGCAAATATAAGGTCCAGAGTATGGCCTGCCACATGCGTGGGACCTACAACCAGTTGCTTGAGATTGAGGCTCTCCATAGTATCCACCAGGTTGGTTGCCTTCACACAGAGCGGGTTGTCTATGTGAAGGTTAAAATCACCCAGGACAATGAAGTTTTGGTGTTTAATAGATAAGTCAGCCAGTTGGTGGACGAGGGCAGTGAGGGAGGGGGAAGTGACGGGGGGGGATTATAAACTAATGTGCCAGCCAGGATAACTGCCGCAGAGTCGGAAACGGAGAAGTACATGGCTTCGATGGTACCTATATCAACAAGTTTAGTAAAAGTCAGCTGGAAAAAGGATTTATGAATGACAGCTAGACCGCCTCCAGACTTACCTCCAGCCCGATTCAAGCATTTGATGTCATAACCTGGGGGGATAGCCAGATAGATATCCGGCGAGGAGGAGTCTGTGATCCAAGACTCGGTGAGAAAGAGAATATCCCATTCATCAGACGAGATGGACATCCAGATGTCATTGGCGTGACGGGGAAGAGAACGGCAATTAATCAAACCTGCTTGCAGGGTGTACTGATTAGAGGTGGATAGCTGTAGTGGGGGGCGTGGGGAGAGACGTGGTTGGCAGGGCGGGAGAGAGAAGTTGCATTGGGAGCAATGGTAATGAGCGGTTTCCAGGTGGTTTGGGATGCAGCGAGAGCTGGTCGGGCAAAGGCGCGTATTAAGTAGGTGAAGTTGGGCAAGGGTCCAGCAAGTGCGGACAGGGCTAATGGAGGAGGCAGGGGGACTGGCCCTGGGCCCGGTCCAGGCCCGGACGGGCCCAGACGGGCTTGCCTTTGGCGCGCCTTCGGCGCGCTGACGGAGCGCCCGCTGCGCCCGTCCGCTGCGCCTCCTAGCGAGACACATCTTTTATGTCCGTGTGAAAGGAGACATGGGGGTGTGGCCAGCTGAGGTGGGCGTGTCCGCCGTGGCGCCTCGCCCTCAGTAATGGCGACAGGTAGCGTTCGTTGCAGCGCTAGGAGCGCTGTTTTAGTGCACAGGGAGGTGTTCTAAAAATACAGAGTATCACACAAGACAATTTTTAAAATAGGCAGATTCACTCCCGGCTTCCGCCTCAGGAGACTCCCGGATTAAAGTGTCGCGCTTTCCAGCTGCGCGCACTTTATAGTGTCAGAAGGGGGCGTGGCCAGCTGAGGTGGGCGTGTCCGCCGTGGCGCCTCGCCCTCAGTAATGGCGACAGGTAGCGTTCGTTGCAGCGCTAGGAGCGCTGTTTTAGTGCACAGGGAGGTGTTCTAAAAATACAGAGTATCACACAAGACAATTTTTAAAATAGGCAGATTCACTCCCGGCTTCCGCCTCAGGAGACTCCCGGATTAAAGTGTCGCGCTTTCCAGCTGCGCGCACTTTATAGTGTCAGAAGGGGGCGTGGCCAGCTGAGGTGGGCGTGTCCGCCGTGGCGCCTCGCCCTCAGTAATGGCGACAGGTAGCGACAGGCAGTTCACGTTTGGAGTTTCATCAAGAAACACCGCGGTGACCCCGGGAACGACAAGCACCCAGCCTATCACCAGCAAAAAAAGTATTGAGCCAACTCCACATGTAGCTCTTGAAGGTGGCAAGAAAGGTACTCCACTGGCACCATCCAGAAATCATTCATGCCCGAATAGCAGTGAACGGGCGTTGATCACAGATTTCCTAAAAGTGGCGACAAAAACCATCAAAACTAAACAGGATCAAACTGAACTCGAATGCCCTGAATATTATAAAATCAGCAAAGATACCACCGACACTCAAAGTGAAGTCGCCACAAAGTCCCTCTGGGAGAGTAGCTGCAGTAAGAGCCAAAGGTACGAAATAGAAGTATTTCGGGAAACGGGACCAGTCCACCAAAATGCGACAAACAGTGAAGCCCAAGGCTCGCAATTCCACACAACCAAAACTCTTCTAGAATGGCGACAAAGCCATAAAACTAAAGCCACGGAGGTATTAATACACTACCATTACCAACCACCCATTTCAGAATCTCATTTGCAGCAGGAAAAACAATCTGCACTTAGCCACCACTGCAGCAATGAGGCAGTTCCAACACATGAGACGAGTTTAAACATCCTCAGTCCATTTTCAAACAAACATATACACACGCCTATAAATGACTTGGACCCTGTTGAAATAAACAACAAGAAGCAAGACCAACACACTACGCCACATCACTTATT
Source organism: Lissotriton vulgaris (assembly GCF_964263255.1). NCBI lineage: Eukaryota > Metazoa > Chordata > Amphibia > Caudata > Salamandridae > Lissotriton > Lissotriton vulgaris. Next base: position 79,093,191 of record NC_141690.1, on the reverse strand, counting down.
GGCAACAGTGTATCAAAGTGGCCAGGATCTCTAGTTTTTTAACCAATATAACACGCCCTTCAAATTTGAAAACGTTGAAAATTCCCTCACTGTGCCGCATTCACAAAAAAGGGAAAAACCAAGTGAGATTCCGAATTCACTGAATTTACGGTCTCCTGATCTCCAATTACTACAGGAGGAGAAAGCCGGATCACCACCAAAAACAGTCTAGTCGCACTTGTTAAACACGCTGGACACCATCGGTAAAGCTATGATTTAACACGCAGACAAGTTAGACACCCAAGTGGATCTCTTAAACATCTTAGCTATCCACCTGCAGGGAGTTGAACAAAAGTTGCAAATCTTTAGCTACATGATCACGAGGGTGCAGCAAGATCAAGAAACATCTTATCAAATATGTCATTGTCACTACACTCAAATAATAAATCAATTAGCTTTAGTCCCAGGTTTAATGTCTGAATTATTGGGGGTCACCAGGGACAGCTCATTCTAGCCCAACCCACCAGAGGATCCGGTTTGTCCCAGCCCTCTCAAGGAGCAAAATGCAAAAGCACTGGAGACCAACCTACACCGGGAAATACTAATAAACCACCAACAGAAGTCGTAGGCAACACAGGCCCCCTGGCCACTCCATCACCAGATCATAGCATCAACTCACCAAAAATAATAGCCCTACTATCCAAGTGGGAAAGAAAACGCTTGAGAAAGGCCAGAAATGGGAAAAAACAAAGACAGGCACAGAATGTAACTAGCACCATGAGAAGCAAGATACGACTCAAAGTGAAGATGAGATAACATTCACAAACATTGAGGATGTCAGCCCAGAGGTTGAAATTACCCCATCCACTAATAAGATCTCCACCTCAATAAGTCAAATCCAACCAATAACAGGACACTCGTAGCCATCAAACGTATACAGCATATTCAAGCCCATTAAAAAAGAAAAGAAACGTCACTCATCAACCCAGGCCACACAAACCACTAAAACCACCAGCACAATGGGTCTTAACACGTCAGAGGTCACCACAACCAGCGCAAAGGATTTTATTTATTTATTTATTTGTTAAGCTTATAGAGCGCGACAGCTACCCAGAAGGGTTTCCTGGTGCTAAGAAGACAGTATGCTGGATAGCCAAAAGCTAAAACCATGATGGGAAAAGAGATTTATTGATTGAATAGCCAGGTCTTTATTGCTCAGCGAAAGCGAGCATAGCTTGTTTGAGTACGGATGTTCAAGGGGAGAGAAGTCCACAGTTTCGGGCCCAGAAGGGAAAAAGACCTTCCGCCCATTCTGGAGAGTCTGACTTTTGGGCAGGCAATAAAAGTCTTGAGAAGAGGAACAAAGACAACGTACAGGATTGTAAGTATGCTCAAGGGATTGTAGGTTACTGGGGGCATTACCCCTTTTTATTTTATACATATAGCTCAGAGTTTAAAATTTGACTCCAATGTAAATCACAGAGGTGTCCGGAAATGTGTTCGGTTCTGTGACTCTTACATAACAGCCTCGCCGCGGCATTTTGGACTAACTGTAGGTGTCTATTGACAGCCTGTGTTGCCCCTAAGTAGAGAACATTCCCATAGTCTAACCGTGAGGTTATAAGGGCATTGATCATAGACTTCTGTGTATCGCAAGGCAGCATCCATATGATATTCTTTAGCCATCACAGAATGGTGAAGCATATGGCTTTTAACTTCCTAACCTGAGGCTGCATGGTTAAGCCTTTGTCAATGGTAACTTCCAAATTTCCTACGTGGTCAGATGGAAGAGGAAGGGGATCCATCTCTGATGGCCAGTGACTGGAACTCCAAAGGTCGTGTTTAGGACCCAGTATTAGGACTTTGGTTTTACCTCCGTTCAATTTGAGCAAATTGCCATTCATCCAATTGGCAATTTTTCCTAAGGCCTGATTGAAGAAGGGAGGTGGAGGCTTGGTCAGAGTTTGAGAGGGAAAAGGTGATCTGAGAGTCATCTGCATATGTGAGCAAAGTTAGACCTTCTTGTTCAGCAATATGTGCCAAAGGTGTTGCATAAAGATTAAACAACAAAGGGCTAAGTATCGAACCCTGAGGTACTCCATAAGAGGACGCATGAATGTTGGAGGTGGCAGTATTTAAGAAGATTTGGAATGTACAGTGAGTTAAAAAGGATGCAAGCCAGCTCACAGCTTGACCGCTGATGCCCATTGAAGTGAGAGACCATATCAGTATGGTGTGAGAGATGGTGTCAAATGCTGCGCAGAAATCAAGTAGAAACAACGCAGCTGTGTCTCCTCTATCTAAAAGATGGCGTAGATTTTCACTAACGCCCAACATAGTTGTTTCTGTGGAAAACCCAGGGCAGAAACCTGATTGGGAAGGGTGAAGTACTTCATTGGCCTCAATGAACTGGGCAAGATGGAAATGGACGTGTCTCTCCAAATTTTTGGAGAAAGCGGGCAAAAGAGAAATAAGACGGAAATTAGCTAGGATATTCGGGTCGGCCGTAGGCTTTTTCAAAAACGGTGTCACCATGGCATGTTTCCACTTAGCTGGAACAGTGGAATTCTTTAAAGACACATTAAGGGTTCTACAGATCACAGAAAGCTGAGGAGTGTCGAGTAGTTTAAGTACAGAAATAGGAAGTGGGTCAGCAGGTGAGCCTGATTTAAGTTTGCCTTATGCCATCCTGCATAAGGAGGGCGACAACAAGGTCAGGACCAACGATAAAATAACAAACAATCACAGAAGGGGAAGTGGCGCAGCAACGACTGTAAAGTACAATGACACATACAACCAAAACAGTACATCTAACGATCAAAATGTCATAATCACGGCCCAATCACTCCGGGACAAATTACAGAAGAGAAACAAATCGGAAAGAGCGAGGAAATCGAACAGTGGCCGGTCTCGCCTGACGTCACCATTGACTATAAAAAGTTGGACTTTATCCCCCACTACGTCTCAAGGGGAACCCATGATATTCTCAACAGAAGCGTATTACTAAAACTATTTAAAGCACTCCCTTGCTTGAGTCATATCAACACCAGTAACCTAAAAAGTATAGAGTTTAAGCCCAATCCCGACCCAACCCGTCACGTAATTACTACAGTAACTTTCGTTGATAATTCCACCATCGAGCAGATCTAGCGGCAGCAGGAGCCATTTGCAAAATGGGGCATAGAAATAAAAAAACAGTCTCCCTCCCGTTACCCAAGTCCGCTACAACAATCAAACCCGCCACAGAGTATGCTGAGAGGCGCAAAAGGCCCGGATGAACACAGCACAACAAAGACCACAGTCCAAACCGGAAGGAAAATCACCACCAAGTTTGCTCAACCTGAAGCAATTAAGAATACAGGTCACAGGCAGACAAACATAACCGGAACCATCGACGAAATGGCATGATTAAATTCAACCAGAGGAACAAAACCAGACAACGGCTGTTACATCTACTCCTGGAACGTCAATGGACTAAGCACAAAACTAGAAGATTCTGACTTCATGGAATTCATTGAACAGTATGACCTTCTTCTTTTTCAAGATACGAGGCAGACAAATCCTTCACCAATGGTGGGATATAAAGAATATCTATTTCCGTCAAAAAGAGAATCAAAACACAGAAGAGCAAAAGAAGGCCTCTCCATCTTTGTCTCAACATACATCTCATGGCAAGTTTCTGAAGTAGATCTGGACTCAGCTTGGATGTTATGTATCAAACTAGAGGCTGCACCCTTTTTAAGCCTGCTAATATTGAACGTCTACATCCACCCATCACCGAAACAAAAGAGATCAAGTATCGAGACCTTAACAGCAACACTGGCTACCCTGAAACTCGCTCACCCTCATGCCAACATCATGCTGTCAGGAGATTTCAACATGAATCTATCACAAGGCCGCAAAGAAAGATAAATAGGCCATACTCGACCTAAGAAACGAGGTGATACACATGGTAACAGATGCACATCCCTGCTGGAGGAACAGTCCATGTGCGTATTAAACGGACAAGTCTCGCCGGGCGTCTCCCAGCATACTCCAGGGTCACGCAAAAAACAGGATCTACCATTGATTATACACTAACAGATCATGACATTTTCCCACACATCTCAAATTTCCAAATTAAAGAAAGGACAAAAAGCAACCACTATCCTCTAACCTTCTCCTTGCACATAAGCACAGCAAATTTAATACCAGATAAAGCAATGTCCCAACAAACACAATGTTACAATCTGAAACAACTTACTTGGAAAAGGGAAAATATAGGTGATATCATGGCTGCTCGTCTGGAAACCTTTAAAGTCGAACCATCACGTATAAAGGCCTGAGTATCCTTCACTCATGATCTAAATAAGGAATTCACAAGAAAAGGCAATGGCCGCAAAGTAGGAAGGTCAATGGGGGCAGCATGGTTTAATAATAACTTAAGGAAACAATAAAACAACTGAATAAACATTTAAGACAACTATGAACCCGAGGTTAAGAACCTTCACAGGGCATTCTTTCCCTAATATCAAAATTAAGGAAAAATCAAAAAAGGGACATCAAGGCAGCTAAGAAAAACTATAGTGAACTTCTCTGAGCAGAACTCCATCATGCCAACAAACAAAGAGACTCCAAGCACTTCTGGGACGTCATTAACCAATCAATCAATCAATCAGTGACACTTATAGAGCGCGCTACATACCCGTAGGGTCTCAAGGCGCTGGGGGGGGGGGGGGGTGCCGTTACTGCTCGAACAGCCAGGTCTTCAGCTTCTTCCTGAAGGAGAGGTGGTCTTGGGTCAGGCGCAGGTCGGTCGGGAGGGAGTTCCAGGTCTTGGCGGCCAGGTAGGAGAAGGACCTTCCTCCTGTAGTCGCTCTTCGGATGCGGGGGACGGCGGCGAGGGCGTGGTTGGCTGATCGGAGGTGGCGTTTGGGAGCGTAGAAGTTGACTCTGCTGTTGAGGTAGCTCGGGCCTTGGTCGTGTAGGGCTTTGTGTGCGTGGGTGAGGAGGCGGAAGGTGATTCTCTTGTTGACGGGGAGCCGTGAAGGTCTCTCAGATGTCCGGAGATGTGGCTGGTTCGTGGGATGTCGAGGATGAGTCTGGCTGAGGCGTTTTGGATCCGCTGGAGTCTCTTCTGGAGCTTGGCGGTGGTACTGTCGTAGAGGGCGTTGCCGTAGTCCAGTCGGCTGGTGACGAGGGCCTGGGTGACGGTCTTCCTGGTCTCTGTGGGGATCCACCAGAAGATCTTCCGTAGCATGCGTAGGATGTTGAAGCACGCCGAGGAGACGTTGTTGACTTGCCTGGTCATGGAGAGGGAGGAGTCCAGGATGAAGCCCAGGTTTCGTGCATGGTCTGTCGGTTTGGGTGCGGTGCCCAGGGCGGGAGGCCACCAGGAGTCGTCCCAGGCGGAGGGAGAGGAGCCCAGGATGAGGACCTCCGTCTTGTCCGAGTTCAGTTTCAGGCGGCTGGTCGTCATCCACTCGGCTACCTCTTTCATCCCTTCGTGCAGGTTGGCTCTGGCGGCGGCGGGGTCGTTGGTCAGGGAGAGGATCAGCTGGGTGTCGTCGGCGTAGGAGATTATGCTGAGGTTGTGTTTGCGTACGATGGCCGCGAGGGGGCTCATGTAGACGTTGAAGAGGGTGGGGCTCAGAGATGATCCTTGGGGGACGCCGCAGATGACTTCGGAGGCCTCTGACTTGTACGGTGGTAGGCGGACTCTCTGTGTTCTTCCGTCGAGGAAGGAGATGATCCATTCCAGCGCCTTGTCCTGGATTCCGATGTTGCTGAGGCGCCGTACTAGGGTGCGGTGGCAGACCGTGTCGAATGCCGCGGAGAGGTCTAGGAGGATGAGGGCCGTTGTTTCTCCATTGTCCATCAGGGCTCGGATGTCATCGGTGGCGGCGATGAGGGCGGTCTCGGTGCTGTGTTTGGCTCGGAAGCCGGACTGTGAGGGGTCGAGGGATCCGTTCGTCTCGAGGAAGGCGGCCATCTGCTTGTTGACGGTCTTCTCGATGACTTTGGCTGGAAACGGGAGAAGCGAGATGGGGCGGTAATTCTTGAGGTCGGTGGGGTCCGCTGTTGGTTTCTTGAGTAGAGCGCTGAGTTCGGCGTGTTTCCAGCTCTCAGGGAAGATGGTGGTGTCGAAGGAAGTGTTGATGTTGTCTCGCAGGTGGGGTGCGATGACAGCGTCGGCCTTGTTGAAGACGTGGTGAGGGCAGGGGTCGGTCGGTGATCCGGAGTGGATGGAGTTCATCGTGCGGATGGTGTCTTCGGTGCTGATCGGGGTCCAGGCGTGGAGGGTGGTGGTGGGGGGTGGTTGTTCGGTCATGGTGTGCGTTGGTTGGTTGTTGAAGCTGCTGTGTATGTCCGTGATCTTGTTGTGGAAGTATGAAGCGAGGGAGTTGCAGAGGTCTTGCGATGGGGTGACGTCGTTGTTTCCTGCGCTGGGGTTGGAAAGCTCTTTCACGATGTTGAAGAGTTCCTTGCAGTTGTGTGCGTTGTTGTCCAACCGGTCCTTGAATGCTGTTTTCTTGGCGGCGCGGATCAGCTGGTGGTGTTTCCGGGTGGCAAGTTTGTAGGAGGTCCTGTTGTCCGGTGTCGGTTCCCTTTTCCAGACTTTCTCGAGGGCTCGGCAGTTCTTCTTGGAGCTCTTGAGTTCGTCGGTGAACCATGGGGCCTTCTTGCTGCCGGGTCTGCTAGGCGGGGTCCTCAGCGGGGCGAGTTCGTCCGCGCAGTTGCTGATCCACTTCGTGAGGTTGTCGGCGGCCTGGGTGGGGTTCGCTGAGCTGGCAGGAGGGTGCTGGCTCAGGGAGGTGGCGAGCTGGTCTGCTGTGATCTTGTTCCAGCTTCTGCGGGCGGCCTGTTGCTGGTGATGGTGGGTCGTCGTTCTCTTGAAGGTGAAGTGGACGCAGCTGTGGTCCGTCCATTGAAGCTCTGTGGCGTGGCTGAAGTCGATGTCTGTGCTGGATGAGAAGACGGCGTCGAGTGTGTGTCCGGCGAGGTGGGTGGGGGTGGACACCAGTTGCTTGAGTCCCAGGTTGGCGAGGTTGTCGAGCAGGGTGCTGGTGTTGCGGTCGTTGTTGTTCTCCAGATGGAACCAGATATCAAATGGCAAGAACCGCCATTTTAACTAAAAAATCATGGAGGATGCCAGGAGAGCACACATTGAACATACATACAACGCCATTCCACCTACTGTCATTGCAAATTACGGAGTCTCTAATGTAGGAATAGCTCCTGACATAGTAAGGTGAGAACGACCAGATTTCACTCTGGAGATCTCACAAGAGAAGGTGCTAAACATCAGAAAGAGCTTAAGGCCTAAAGGGGCTCCGGGGCCCAACGGTCTGCCAAATGCTTTATTCCAAAGGAGTTAGGCCCATCGGGGCATGGGGTAGGCTGGACCCTGTATAATTATAAACAAACACACAATGTGCCTATGCCACCATCATTTATAACCTATCTTCTTGTAAAGGTCAAAAGAGAACTTGCTTAGTTTGACCAGGTATTTTTATTTATACCAATCTTTTATATATTTACTTAGAAGTTTTTTTTTCAAATCGATTAAAGCAAAAAATGAGACAACTGTACATTCATTTATTTACACTATTATACAATGCAATTTACAAACATCAGTAAACAATACATATATACACTAAATCAAATGAATTTTTCATCATACATCCCAAACAAAAAAGAAGAAGAAACAGGACATTATATTTCATGTATACTTGATAACACAAAATGAAAGACAAAGTCAGAGAGCAAGGAGTATAGTCAGTAAATAAAATCACTCAATTATCATTATACCAGCTGCTGCTAGTCTATACTGTAGATGAGCGTTTTTACTCCTTCGCATTTGCCGACGCGTTTCGAGACCAGGAAACCAGTTCCTGGAATCTCATCAGAGCTTTGTCATTTATCTACATGAGATACAGGAAAACAATAAAGTTTTATTTACAACGTTGGTCGCTCTTCGCCATTGCAGTTACACTAATTCAATTGTGAGTCTATCTGATTCTATGCAAATCAACCTACCAGGTTATTGTAAGAAAAGGGGGGCTCTAGGGAAGATGTCTATATGGCTGAGATACCCGCCACCCCCTCTCAACACAAACCCCAAGAATGGGGAGACGGAAACGGTTCTGAACTTTTGGAAGGCGGGAGGGAGTTACCCTCCCGGACGTATTTATTAAAATATGAAACAAAATTAAAAACGTTAAAATAACAGTTTCATATCATGTACAATTTCATTTCCACATTACGATGTTCTTGGCTGACCTTAACACATCTCTAATACAAAGGTTCTCCTAGCCGATACTAAACATCCTGCAAATGCATTACTCAAAAATTGAAATTGTACATCCTAACATTACGGGCCAACGGCAAGGTCGTAACCGGTGTCAGATCTCCAATACCAGAACTCCCCCCTCACTTGTGAGGGGCGGTCGCACAGAGGACTGTACCTCTGTGCCAACTTCCAATTTCCCTTGTCTTAGCGGGGCCCTCTGTTAACTCGACGCCATCTTAGTGGTCGTCCGAGGACTCGTGTGAGGTGTCTGGAAGGTAGCGTAGACCCCCCTCACACCCCACACAACTTACCACATCTGCCGTCGCAGATGTCCTGGCCCCGGGAAATTCCCAGGAGGGGCCCTAGCCCCTCCTCCCCAGGGAGGGGCCTATGGCCGCCTTCCCTTTTGGCGTCCCCATCCTTAGAGAGGACCGCCTCCCCGTTTGAGGGGCCAATGGTTCGCCTCCCCCCGGGCGCTCCCATCCATAATGGGTGACGCCCCACCTCTAGGGATCTTCTAATTCCTGCTCACCGATCATGACCTTACCGCCCGACCAAAATAAATACGACAATCTAAGACTAAAGTGGAGAAAACACAATTTATACTTAAGCGATTCAAAGTATAATCTCTACCGAGCATCCGGTGCAACTACTTTGCTGAATAAAACATGCCGAGCTCACGTGCAACGGGGAGGTGCAGCTTCAGAGCACAGGAACAAGAGGATGCTTCCTTGGCTTGTCGCTCCTTTTATCCTTCTTCGGGCGGGCGTGGACCCACCTCCAATCCGCCTCCAGGGCGTGGCTAGCGGTGTCGGTGTCTAGGACAACCCCCTCCGGGGCGGGAAAAGGCGCGCCCCGGCTACGCCGCTTCGGACATACCAGCCGAGACTCGCCTCCCGCCCAAAAATGGCTTCCCGGGGGGATCGGGGTACTCCACCATACGTTCGGGGGGACCGAGTGGTCGCCCCTTTCCATTCTTTCAAAACACGTGGTATCCGTGAATGAGCTTTTTATGCAATTGACTCTCCAGGTTCTGTTCCACACACAAGCCTAACAGGAGAAATGATGATTATTAGTCATTTCAAGTCATAGCTTTAACTAGTTAGAAAAAACGAACACAAATCTAACATACCTCTCATTTCAAAACTTGTTGTGCGCTCAAGTCATTTTTCATTTTATGTCTGCCAACTAGCTACTTATCCCAGCGCTCTGCGTCGTAAGGACTGTTCAAAAAACAATGTAAAGAAATATTTGTATCCATTCTAGAAGCCAAACTCAGGTTTCTCAAATACTTATGGTGAAAAGGCATACCTGAATCTTTTGGCAGGTTTCTTTACCAATCTGTGTGTTAGGATCAGAGCGGGCCCTATTGAAACAACGATAATTATTACCCAGATGTTTCTTTTGCCCGAATGATACGGTTAAAGCTTAAAAAACGTCGGGACAAAGCGAAGCAGTTACCTTTTACTCCAGTATCTTCACAGCTTATGTCTCGATCGAATCAAGATGGCGGCTGTTTGATGTTTGTTCAATTTATTTAAATTGCTGCATAAGTGAATTATGGGACATGCAGTCACCAACTTTAACATGAATTTTATGTAGGCGCGTAGGCACATTGTGTTTGTTTATAATTATAAAGGGTCCAGCCTACCCCATGCCCCAATGGGCCTTACTCCTCAGGGTTACAAATCTTAGGGCGGATTGCTATCCGCGAGAGGTTGCAGGGCGCAAAATCTATTTTGTTATTCTTTGTCTTAAGAAGAAGAAGATTAAAGCGCGTAGAGACAAGTTGTCTCTCCAAAATATGGCAGAAAAGTATACACTGTAATTCAGAGAAAGTCATATTCAAAGTTTGATTGCTTCTTCCCTGTTTTCATCAGTTACACTGAGTACTACCGCCAAACAACAGAATGAATCTGATAAATTAATCAGGCTACAAAAGAAGCACGTTAGAACTGAATTACTCAGACATTTTCTCTTGAAACACCTCAGGGGAGGCAAGATCCCCTGGGGACTTCAGGTGAAAAATGTCCCTGTGATTTCATTGAAGACACAGAATATAAGAAGGGATTTAGTTTCATCAACACCAAGTGCAGTTGGGACCTTATGGTCCACACAATTGAAACTGAGCAGAGACTGTGTCGCAAAGAGGAGGTAGAAATTGAGGAGCTCATATAAGCTATAAAAAATAATCAGGTAGTTACTGATGCCAAGGCACTTCTAGAGAGAATAGAAAAAGAGATCCAGGTCTTTAAAGACAACGCAATCAATGATAAAAGTGCAAAATATGAAAGAGACATAAAAGCATTTAAGATTGAACAGGTGTACCCCTTTCTTAAAGAGGATCATTATACTCAACCTGATTCACGTAGGGCACTATCCAATTATCAAGGCCGTTCTAGAAATAGATTTACAACTTTTTCTGAAACATCGTCATCTGATTCATCTGGATCAGAGAATAGAAATAATAGAAAGAAAGGTGTGTCTTTTTTAGACGAGGGACAACAACCAAAAGCCCGATACAAAACACCATGGGAAATGAGGACGAGGAACCGGTCCTACAAATCTTAGGCGAATCAAATACTCTGGTCAATTTATCATCAAAGATATTATCTGTTGAAGAGGAGGCTGTATTGAACTTGGGCCTTAAATTTGTTCCCTGTAAAAAGACGGAGTTCACTAAGCTCAAATTGGAAGCAATTGAATTTTGCCGGAAGGTGAGGTTAAAGGCATTTTTTGCAAATAAACCAGCAATTATGTACACTGAAGTGACAGGTCTGAGAAATAAATCTAGATTTGTCCCTAGCCAGAATATTCCCAAGCAAATATATGCTTTCAAACAAGTATTGCTGCCAGCTATTAATAAACTTGAGAAGAGTAAGAGCTATGTCCAACAAAATATTGGCCAAAAACAACGAGCTGCGATAAGGACCCTTAAAGAAGACTAATCTGTAGTTATTAAACAAGCCGACAAGGGCGGTCGGTAGTAATTTGGCCCAGAGACATGTTTTTAGCGGAAGGAGCTAAACAAGTGAAAAATTAAAAATGGTACAGACAACTACCAGATGATACTGTCAAAGAAATTCAAGGAAAAATTGCAGAAATTTTACAATTGGGCAAAGATGGAGGGTTCCTAGGTGAAAAAGAATATGACTATCTTGTTAAAAAATTTCCCAGGACCCCCGTCTTATATCTTCTGCCCAAGATTCACAAAAACCTGAGCGAACCGCCTGGTCGCCCAATAGTCTCGGGCTGCGATTCTTGCCTCGAGCCTATCTCGAAATATATAGACTTCTTTTTAAAGCCTTTCCTTATGGAAGTCAAATCCTACCTAAGAGATACAACAGACTTTTTGCTAAAGGTGGAGGGTACCCATTTTGACTCTCAATCACAGATTATGGTCACTATGGATGTGACATCCCTCTACACTCAGATACCGCAGGAGGAGGCGCTAGAGGTGATGGAATTGGATCACTGACAAAACATCGACAGACAAAATATCGAGAGGACAAAATATCGAGGTCAAAATATCGACTGCAAAAATATCGACTTCCTATCTTCAAACAGGTTCGTACAAAAATATCGACTCCAAAATATCGAGTGTAAAAAATATAGACTGTCAAAATATCGAATTTTTTAAATGTCGTAAAAGTAAATTAAAAGTAATATAATAATACATGTAATTAATTTAAACATATTTAAAATACTTAAATAAACGTAACATTGAGAAATAATTAATGTAACTTTAAAAAAATATATATTTTTAATACATATATATATATACATATTATTTACAAAACATATACAATATTTTTACCGTAGGATAGCGAAAGGGTTACATTTACTGTAACGACTCCAGTGAATGCAACAGTAGGAAAAGCATTGGATAGCGTAGGGGTAAAAATTACTATTCCCACTCCAGAGAGTGCAACAGTAGGGAAAGCGTTGGATAGCGTAGGTGTAAAAATTACTATTCGCACTCCAGAGAGTGCAACAGTAGGGAAAGCGTTGGATAGCGTAGGGGGAAAAAATTACTCTTCCAACTCCAGAGAGTGCAACAGTAGGAAAAGCGTTGGATAGCGTAGGGGTAAAAATTACTATTCTCACTCCAGAGAGTGCAACAGTAGGGAAAGCGTTGGATAGCGTAGAGGTAAAAATTACTATTCCCACTCAAGAGAGTGCAAAAGTAGGGAAAGCGTTGGATAGCGTTGGGGTAAAATTTACTATTCCCACTCCAGTGAGTGCAACAGTAGGGAAAGCGTTGGATAGCGTAGGGGTAAAAATTACTATTCCCACTCCAGTGAGTGCAACAGTAGGGAAAACGTTGGATAGCGTAGTGGTAAAAATTACTATTCCAACTCCAGTGAGTGCAACAGTAGGGAAAGCGTTGGATAGCGTAGGGGTAAAATTACTATTCCAACTACAGCGAGTGCAATAGTAGGGCAAGTAAATACTTCTTATTTAAATATAAATAATATAAATAGTAACACCAATTACAAATTAATTAAAATATTTTACAATTGTGTAAAATTTATTCAATAATCAATTTAAAATACAAATACAAATATTTAATAATACAAAATTACCTACTAATAGTCATTATTTACCTTTTAAAAATGAAATGATTAACAATTTAAAATTATTTAAAAAAATTAAATCAATACATTTTTTATTAAAAAATGTAATGACTTACAATTAAATTACTTCACAAGCTATTCCCCTAAAAACACACAACCCACTACAGAAATTAATTTAATAAAAGTAACATAATTATCAATTATTCAATTACAATAAATTAAAAAATATATTTCAATTATTACAAATTAATAATGAATTTACGATGAATTCTAAATAAATACAAATAATTAAAATAACATATTTAAATAATTATAATTAAATTACTTCCCACCCTATTCCCCTATAAACCCACAACCTGCTACAGAAAATAAATTACTAAAATTAACATATTTATCAATTAATCAACTAAATTTAATTACCAATTATATTTTATTAATTGTCAATTAATAATTAATGAACAATTAATTCTAAATAAATATCCAAAAATTAAATTACATAGTTATAACAAAATTAATTACCACCCTATTCCCCTATAAACCCACAACCCACTACATAATAAAATTAATAACATTAATATATTTATCAATTAATCAATTAAAATTAATTACCAATTACATTTTAATTAATTGCCAATTAATAACTAATTAACAAATAATTCTAGATAAATACCAATAACTAAAAAACCATATTTAATTTATTATAATTAAATTACTTCCCACCCTATTCCCCTATAAACCCACAACCCGCTACAGAAAATAAATTACAAAAAATAAAGTATTAATCAATTAATCAATTAAAATTCATTAGCAATGATATTTTAATAATTACCAATCAATAATAATTTAACAATTAATTCTAACTAAATACCAATAAGTAAAATAACATATTTATTTAATTATAATTAAATTACTTCCCACCCTATTCCCCTATAAACCCATAACCAGCTACAGATTTATATTACACAAAAATTAAACATTAATATTAATTTACCTTAAATTCGATATTTTTGTTGTCTACATTCTGTCTAGTTGATAGTATGTCCATTCTATATTTTGGATTCAATATTATTGCTATTCTAGTCGATGTTCATTTTTTCTAGTCGATATTTTTGTAGTCTATATTATGTCTTGTCGATATTATGTCTATTCTATTTTTTTGACTCGATATTATGTCTAGTCGAAATTAAAAACTCGATATTTTGACTAATTACTGATGGAAATATATCTAGATAAAAGAGAGAGAACACACAGAGTGCCATCTTCTTTTATCTTAAATTTGGCTGAGATTGCGTTGAAAAAGAATTATTTTTCTTTTAATGGGGAATTCTTTATGCAAGTGTAGGGGACTGCCATGGGGTGTCCTAATGCCCCCAAAATGGCAGTTCTCTTTATGGCACAGTACGAAGAAAAATGTGTGGAGACTAATAATCCTTTCAAAAATCCCAGTGGTATCGCTATATAGATGATGTCTGCCTCCTGTGGCAGGGGAGCCAGGGAGACCTATTGGCTTTCCACGAATGGCTCAATGCCAGACATGGAGACATCAAATGTTCCATTGAGCACAGTAATATCAGAATGACATTTTTGGATGTAGAACTTACATGCATCCAGGGGCAATTAAAAACATCCTTATATAAAAAGGCCACTGACAAAAATACCATTCTGCACCATAGAAGGGCCCATCCAAGGCATCTGGGCAACTTCTACGGATAATAATGAATTGTTCAGATTTGAGCGATTATGATGGACATGCCCATAATTTTTGTACTGAAATGAAACTGAGAGGATAGCCCAAAAAGCTCCTGAAACATTCTTTCAAAAGAGCACGTTTTACACCTCCCGAATTCCTTCTTCAAGTCAAAAAGAGATCAGAACTAGAAAGGCTAGTGTGCGTAATGACCTACAGCCCAGGCTTGAGGTTGTCGCGGGTCGTGAGTAATAAAGTTAGTTGCCAAACAAAGCTGCTATAATAAACAGCTTGGTGCCTGTACTACATAAAGAACGTATGAAGCGCCTCAACGATTGTGTGTTGTTGGCGCGCCTACATAAAATTCATGTTAAAGTTGGTGACTATATGTCCCATAATTCCCTTATGCAGCAATTTAAATAAATTGAACAAACATCAAACGGCCGTCATCTTGATTCGATCGAGACATAAGCTGTGAAGATACTGGAGTAAAAGGTAACTGCTTCGCTTTGTCCCGATGTTTTTTAAGCTTTAACCGTAGCGTTCAGGCAGAAGAAACATCTGGGTAATATTTTTCGTTTGTTTCAATAGGGCGTGCTCCCTGTGATCTTCATTGATGACACAGAATATAAAAAGGGATTTAGTTTCATCAACACCAAGTGCACCTTAAGGTCCACACAATTGAAACTGCGCAGAGACTGTGTCGCAAAGAGGAGGAAGAAATTGAGGAGCTCATACAAGCTATAAAAAATAACCAGGTAGTTACTGACGCCAAGGCACTTCTAGAGAGAATAGAAAAAGAGATCCAGTCCTTTAAAGACAACGCAATCAATGATAAAAGTGCAAAATACGAAAGAGACATAAAAGCATTTAAGACTGAACAGTGTACCCCTTTCTTAAAGAGGATTATTATACTCAGCCTGATTCATGTAGGGCACTATCCAATTATCAAGGCCGTTCTAGAAATAGGTTTGCAAATTTTTCTGAAACATCTTCATCTGATTCATCTGGATCAGAGAATAGAAATAATAATAAAAAGAACGGTGTCTTTTTTAGACGAGGGACAACAACCAAAAGCCTGATACAAAACACCATGGGAAATGAGGATGAGGAACCGGTCCTACAAATCTTAGGCAAATACTTTGGTCAATTTATCATCAAAGATATTATCTGTTGAAGAGGAGGCTGTATTGAACTTGGGCCTTAAATTTGTGCCCTGTAAAAACGCGTCGACAAATGCGAAGGAGTAAAAACGCTCATTTACATTATAGACCGGAAGCAGCTGGTTTAATGAATTTTGAGTGATTTCATTTACTGACTATACTCCTTGCTCTCTGACTTTGTCTTTCATTTTGTGTTATCAAGTATACATGAATATATAATATCCTGTTTTTACTGATGTTTGTAAATTGCATTGTATATTAGTGTAAATAGGTGAATGTACAGTTGTCTAATTTTTTGCTTTAATCAGATTTAAAAAAAAGCCTTCTAAGTAAAGATATAAACGATTGGTATAAATAAAAATACCTGGTCAAACTAACCAAGTTCTCTATTGACTTTTACAAAAAGATGGGTTATAAATGATGGTGGCGTAGGCACATTGTGGGTTTGTTAATAATTCTTTATTCAGGCACGACCCCTCATTCTGGTCAGGTATCCTTACGCCGCTCTTCACTCACGTGCTAGCATCAGGCACAATCCCTGACTCCTGGCGAGGAAGCATCTTAAACCCTATATATAAATCAGGGTCAAGCTCAAACCCGGAGAACTGTAGAATGGTTGCACTAATTGACGTTAAGGCTAAGATTTCTGCTTTAGATCTAGAAGAATGGGTGAGCCGAACAAATCTGATGCCAAATATACAAACTGGATTTCGGGCTGGAATGGGCACCCTTACCAACATCTCAGCAGTTACTCTCCTAGTGAAACAAGCTTATGCAAAATCACGGACTCTGTACGCGTGCTTTATCGACCTTAAAGCAGCATTCAATAAAGTACCTAGAGCAAGGCTATGGGCCAAAATGCAAAATTGGGGGTTACCAACCAAACTTCTGGCGGCGATAATGAACCTTTACTCAAACATGTGGGTACAAGTAAGGATAGAAGATGGGCGCAGTATAACAAGCAAGATTCCAACCAAAAATAGATTAAAACAGGGGTGTGTGTTGGCCCCCTGCCTTTTTAACATCTATACTGCCGACCTTTAGAAACATCTCCAACAAGTTCAAACTGACCCCCCAAAAATGGGTAACACGCCAATCACTAGCCTCCAATATGCAGACAACATTGTTCTTCTATCTCAAACACAAATAGGTCTGCAGCGATCAATGGCCCAACTAGGAGCATACACGATCGCAGCTTAATTAATGATAAATCTCAAGAAAACTACGGTGCTATGCTTTTCTAAACATCGGAAAACAGGGTCAACAGGTAAATTCATCTGGAATCTAGATGGCAAATCAATATCCCAGGTGAATTCATACAAATACCTTTGGTTTCAACTTGATTACAACCCCAACTTTAACAACCAGCTGAACCAAGGACAAATGAAAGCAAAACAACTCCACTACACCTTTAAAACTCTAGAGAGGAAGTTAAGAGGCTGCTCAACGGGTCACCTGCTAAAGGTAATTGCAGCAGAAGTCATTCCAACTATATCTTATGGGTCATAACTGATAAATACAAAAGATGCAGCCACCTTAAACGAAGCCCAGTTGAGTCTCTTTAAGAGTCTATTTGCAATTCCACGATACATCTCCCAGTCACAGATTCAACTGGAAAATGCTCTCAAAAACCAGAAACCAGCCCGACAAGGAGCGGTGGTGAAATATTTCTGGTGGATGGGGCAAGCAGAAGAAAACACCTTAGCCCACTTTTGGGGGGCAGAAATTGAACAGCAAGCGAGACAAAATGAAAGGAATTTATACCCTGAGGTGTCTTGCCGCTGTATTCATACCGCTGTGGAACCCTTCCTGGCTTTTTCCCTTGTGAAATGCCCACTCCTGGGCATCCCCCAAAGTGAAGTCAGGCATCCCAGCGCTGTTGGGGCCATTGTCGAGATTAAGCAAGCTATTGCCCAGAGTAGCAGAGTGGGACCCATGATTAGAATAGGCACCGAGGTGAGAATTATCAGGTCTGAGGAAATTTAGCCCAAGACCCACCCAGGCGGGAAATGAAGCCTGGCTCCGGGCCAGACCTCTGCATCAGGGTCTGCCGCTCTAACCATTGAGCCAAACTTCTCCACCAATGAGCCAATAATTCCATCATCAGCATACTAAAAGAATCCCTTGCAGACCTACACCTCGAAGAGGCCTGGCATACAATTGCCTCCTATCCCGTGTACAAAAAAAGTGGCGAACATCTCAACCAAACGAATATCTCTGTTAATGGACAAAACTGCATTTGCAAAAACAAAACATGCATGGTTAATGATTCAATCTTATCAGACACTGAAACCACAACAATACTTGTCAGAACACTTCGCACATCATAAAAAGCATGCTACGGTTGGGGCACTTCCCCACAAGGACCTGACCCCGAAATGGAAATGCACATGGCCCACGAAAGAATGCAGACTGTGTGGACAGGGAGATGAGACATTACTACACCTTCTATGCATCTGCCCCTCGCTTTTAGAAACCCGTAAAATTCTCCTTCGGGAGATGTTTAGGAAAAAACAATTAAGGACATGCAGAGCAGCTGTCACACAATGTCTGGGAGGCCTGTCAGTGCAACTATCCTGCAAAACTATTACGTTTTAGGAAATGGCAGCAAACTAACGAGACAAAACAAAAGAATCAACTTGAGTGGCTCTTGCAATACTGACTGGCCTGATCTCACCTTTTCGTTCACTATTTTTTGATCTCTCCTCAAAGAAATATCCTAGCACTTTAAAACCGCATTGATTATCAACTTAATATTTCTTATTTTAATTGTTAATGAGGCTTGAGTAATGACGACACAGTGTTTTTTATTCTTTGCATCTTTCAAATCTTCACTTTAATTATTGTGTACAATGGGTTTTTACAATCTTTTACAATTTTTTTAACGAAATCAAACAAAAGTATAATTGACTGACTGACTATATGTTTTCTGCAGTGCTTTTCATTACTCTATACCCACACCAAACTTGCTAGCTACTTCAGATAATTTCTCATGAAAGTTCTTAGCTCTCCAAGTAATATTTTTACACAAATTCAGTAGCTATTCATCACTATAAATCACTAGTCTATCTGGACTTACAGTTCCAATAATCATTTCTTCTCAATCTACTTTCAATTGACTCACATTTATACTCTTAGGCAGGACTTTTGGCTTTGCCATTTCTTTTATACAATTATTTATTTTCTCTGGAGAGGAACCTGTCGAGCTTCCTGCTATTGGAGTGGTAATTGGCACAATTTTGAACGGGTCTAATTGAATACTTCTCATCAGGGTCTCACTCAATATATTACCGACTGATAGATCTAACAGTGTGTTTGTTTTGGCTATCTTGTATATTATCATTTGTTACTGAAGCGGTTTCACTCCTTACGCTACATTTCGGAACTCCCAATGTTGGTACTTTTTGGAATTGTCGTATTCTCTCCAAAGGGTGGAACCGCAGGACCAATTGTCACTGGTACCGTCAAAGCTTCTGCATTCAAGTTCAATTGATTGAACTTCTGCACTTGTTCCAATCTAGCTTTATTCAACAAACTTACTTTTTTTCTGTTATTATTCTAGCTATTTCAGTGACTTGAGCAGTTAATGGGGTTACATTTACTATTTGTGGGGCACTTGGAATCACCTCCCCTGAATTTTCTTCATATGGTGAAGATCTTTTTGTCATAATTTCTTCTAATAATTAATTATCCAGTTCATCCAAATCCTCTATGGGCGTTTCTATATTTTTCTTCTTCTCTTTTGCACCTGTTTTACTCCCTTCTGTTAAAAATGGATATAGACCCTCGGTCACTAACGCTCCTCTCCATCTTTTAATTTGATCTTCTTGCCTCTCTAAAGGATATCTTGGGAAAAATCCTCTGTATCTTCTATCACCTCTATCTTTCTCTCACTCAAAAGCTTCTTGTTCCCGTTCTATAAATGCTTCACACTTTGTAAGTCTTGGATGTGGCTCCTTTATCTCTTAAATTTTGTAAAATCCTCACATTAAACATACCAAACTCAGGGAAAGCTAACATTCCATCATTCTTTGTATATTTTTTCCAGTTCTCTAACCAAACATACGTATGGTACCCTTGCTCCATCATCAAATAGGAGGCAGGCGTTTTTGGCGGAAGAATCAAAATGCCCTGTCTCGTCACAACTGGTTTGTCCTTCTTCAACAAACCAATTTTCGGACCAACCAATTACAGCTCACTACATCACCACTGTCTTAACCAATATCAACGCGACTCACACCAATCAACTAATCTGGTCTTTGTTCATTCCCGCTATCTGGCCAATGCTAGCGGGGCACTTTGAGACGTCAGTTTCGACTCCTTCTACTGCCCCTCCCTTTACAGATGCTCTTAATATACTCCAGCTGCTTTGTCCAATACCAGCGCTGCACATTTTTTTCCATCAATATTACTCCTTCAACTGACTCCTCTTTTACAACAAGAAGAAATACTACAACAACTTTTCTGAGTTTTCTTAATCAAAATTTCTGTTAGTAATAACATAAAAGACAATGCTACCTTGTCTGCTCCACTAAATAAAGAGATGGTATTCACTTTTCAAAGAGATTTTCTTACACTGCAAGCAATAATAATGATCAGTGTTTACGCACTTCTCTAACAAGCTCCGGGGAGACTTGTTACTCCTCTTGGGATAAAACTGAGGTTTCACAAGAGGACTTTTTGGCATAAACAGGGTGTCCTGTTCCTCCTCTCTGGAATTACTGCCAGAGTTTAAAAGGTGGACCCTTCGCTATTTCAGACACTCTACTTACACATGAATGTCCCTAATTATAACACTGACAGCCCTATCTAGCTTTTCAGTATTATTACAACAGACAAAGTACTTTTGCAGTGTGATTTATTTACCACACTTTTCTTTTGTCTACTTCAGGAAAATTCCTTCCTGGGATTCCTCAGGCAACTCTCTATCTGTACTTCTAGACAACATAGAATAAGACTCTAACTTTTCATGTTAAGACATATAATTAATATTCAATAATCATTACCAAACTAATCAGTAATTAAACCATCATCTGCTGCCGACAATTGGATCTAGCGCGAACTCAATACATTGATCAGGCATAAATACCCAATGTCTTCATACTACTTTGCCCCATACACATTCAACTAAATCCCTGATGCGCTGGGGTCAAGTTTATGTATCGTTCTCCAAAGTTCTTTGCTGAAAAACGTATATTTAAACATCCTGTATTTTATATTTTAACATATGTAAATTGACTTTTCATCTACTTGGTGTTGAACCAAATAGCTGAAGAGTTGATGGTAATGAAAATTCTAAGAACATTAACACACAATATTTAACTACAAGAACCACAGACTCTTTGGTAAAGTTCAGGAATTGTATCTAGTAATTTTAAATGCCCAAAGCAAACGTTATAAACTCAAACACTGGAAACCTCATGAGAGAGTAACAAACTATTCACAGCCATAACGGAAATAACATCTTAAATATACGTTGCAAAGAGTGGATAGATGAAGAGACATTAGATGCAAATAAAATATATTAACATTAGCCATCAATTTTGGAGGGATAGAGGAAGAGACAAAGCACAAAAGGAAATATAAATGAGACAAATATATATCTGCAATGTTAAATACAAACCCAATAATTCTGTAAAGGGGGAAGCACCACCCAGGCCTAGGCAGTAGTGAGGGACTCTTGAACTACGAGTCAAGGATCAAAGACTCTGAAAATCAGGACAGGGACACAACATGAACAGCAAGGCCTCCCAGAAAACTGTCAAACCTCATCGCACCCCTCTCTCGGACACCTTAACCTACGTGATCTCGCTCCCGACTGCATCACCTAAACCACACCCCCGAAGAACCTATTCTTATACTTTAAAATTACATGCCCATCCTACAATAAATGCGATCTTCACATTTTCTAAGTAAGTGATTGGTTGATTTATTGGGGCGGGATGTCACCCCATCATGAAGTTATTCTTCTATCAACTATACTATTGTTCAACATAATTTTCACATCTTATCTCTCATGAGGTACATATGTTACAAAAATTGTTATACAGTTTATTAAATTTGGCAACTATTGGTTCCATTTACCATGGGGACACTGGCATTGCTGAGACTCAACGTCTTTGTCCTTCACCATGTCAGGCTCTTGCACCCTAGTGCAGCATTTCAGTTACGTGGTCACATGGTACTTGCCCGTACACAAATCCACCCTCCCTCTAGTTCAGTCAAGTTAAGAATATGGAGGACTCTTTTACCGCTAAAGGAACAGGTAATAGACATTTATTAAAGAAATGATGACACAATTTTGACTGTTTACCACCCAGTTTGCATTAATTCATTACTAACGTGTCAGTCTAGCATAGTTCAAGCAGAAAACAGCGTTATTGATGAGTTTAAAGCATCACCCACCATGCATTTTAGGAATTACAAATGAGGCCTTGCCATGCAAAACCCTTTAATCCTTTCTAAACACAAGAATATTACATTCATGGTTATTTTACACATTATTTGTGATTAGTTTGTGCATATTTGCAAAGCAAGCTTCCCACGTGTAGTGTAAATATGTACATTAGTCGTTTAGACACTACTTACTTTTAGCACATAATATGGGGGTGATCAATCAAGCAGGATTCTTTTCGTGAAATCCTGCTTCATCAGTGTCTTCCTACTCTCACCATCCACTTCTCTCACTGTAGATTGGCTTCTTTAGATTACATTTGGAACTCGATTTGCGCATTTTCACGCTGCACGAGATTTAAAGGTAATCCCATCAGTGGCTAGTGACCATGCTATTATTGCCTGCCATATTCTATCCTTTAACTGCCATCTGTCAAATATTAACTTGATCGGAGAGGAGGCAAATCTGGAGCCAATCAAGAAACTTAAGTGGGCAACTAAGCATCAGGACGAAATAGAAGAATAAGTATAATCAATCCCGCCTAGAGCTACTGGGGAAAATGGCAATCTTATACCGACAACATCTTGGGAATAACTTTTGAAAGAGATAAAGGAAAAACTTATAGGGATGCTCCGAAGACCATGCAAATTACATTCAAAAGTCGATTGTTTGAAAAAACAAAAAGAGCAGATTTTTAACTTAGGAGGTGGATTATTCTTGTTAAAGATGGGCCCCTGATTGTTGGGAGCTAGAGTTCAAGGCCCTTGATACCCAGGACCAGTATTTGGAGTTCTTTCCCTTGGCAAGACATGTTTGTTTTCCCTCTTCAGGGTGCTTAATGATTTGTATTTGATTATTACTCAATAATCGTGTTCTCGGACCAACCTTGATGCAGTGCAACATGGAGCTGGTTGTGGGATTTATCTAGGGCTTTCCATTCTCTTACTTTGTTATTAGCTGTACTGTGTCTGCTCCTTTTTTCAAGATTGCCAGATATTTCTTTTTTACTGGATATCTTAGCTGGATCCCCCAGTCATCAGGTTTTTATTTTCCCTTAGTGCTCTTACCATTTCCTTGTTAGAGAAGGTTACTTCGATTACCTCATTCGTGTCACTGGGATCTGGAGCGAGAAAGCCCTGGTTTTTATGCTCTCTAAACCTGGTATGATTGAGCAGAGCCAAAGAAGAGACAAACAAGAAAAAGAAGAAACAATGGGAAAAAAGAAGGAAAGAAAACGGGTGAAAAAGAAGTCAAGGAAGAAAGAAAGGGAAGAAAGAAGATGGAAGGAAGGAATGAAAATGGGTTCACAGTATAAAATATTGTATGCTAAAATCCAACTGACATCCCACCTATGTTTAACTAAAAATGTTACAAGTGCTTCTGCAAATGAAACACAATACAGTTTGGTTTCCTTCTTGTGCAAAGTTTATTAAAGAACCATTATTAAAACGGAGTCCAGGAACACAATTTGATATGCCGCGAAATAGCAGCTTTCCACTTCCAAAGGAATTTACAACAGCAGTGGATGGAGATAGTAACTGTTAAAGCTGGAATGTGCCCTGTGATCACTTCAAATGCATCCTACTATCACATCAGGCAACACTTGCACTAAAGGGAACAACCTTATGTGATGATATTTACCTTGTGTAAGAGTAAAATGGACTCGCTCAAAGTGATGTTAACCGGAGGCTTAACTAGTTTGACCCACTGCCTCATACTGTATGCTGTAGTGGGTGGAAGCAAAATTGGAATGAAACAATAGACCAATGGGTAAAGAGGGGCCGGTTGAAAGCCCCTTTAAGTGAATATATTATAGATATTAATTTGGCAAAATTAGAACGTCTTGACTAATGCTCGACCTAAAAAGTGAGGTTAGTTTGAATGTTTTTGCTAGTGTTCCTTTTCGTTCTAACCATTATAATCAATGGGGTAACTCAGCAAAAAGTCCAAGGACCTGGGTATCAATTGGTACAGAAAACAGTCATCCTAGACCTACCTATTCACAAGAGATTCCTTCAATGGCCAATTTGTTATTCAATACGAGTTCCAAGCATACATATTGTCAGCTCGTGGTCTTCAAGGGGAACCTGTTAATTTGAAATACTTAGATGTGCAACAAACAGAGGGGCATATTATCAAAAAAGGCTGTTACATTATCGCCGCTTTTATCGGCAGGAAACTGCCGATAAAGCGGCGATAATGGGCTTGATAATATGCTCTATGGAATTCCAATCGAAGCCCATGTTACATGTCTCTACATCTAACATGGGCTTCGATGTGGCGGCAATAATGTAAGGCCCTTTCTTGATAATATGCCCCATTAGGTTTACGAAGGCATGTGTTTTATTAATCATAAATTGTAGAAATGGAAAAAATATTGCTTAGTCATATAGAAAAAATAGAAACAAGGAAGTTGATCATAAATTGATTGAATTGTACTATCTGATTCTATCCTGGGAACAACCCCATCCCTTCTCCTCCAATTTCCACCCACTCACTTTCGCGCCAGGATACTATTCTAGTAACAGAGCGCGCTACAAAATCCTTTATATCATATCATATGGCCGGGATGCCCGCCACCCCCTCCCAACACCAATTCCCCATGGGAGAAGACAGACAAAGGTTTGAACTTTTGGAAGGCGGGGGGGAGTTACCCCCCGGCCGTATTTATTAAAATATGAAACAAAATTTAAAACATTAAATAAAACGTTTCATGAATTATGTACAATTTTACTTTCATTACATTTTGATGAAGACATGTTCTTTGGCTAACCTTAACA
This sequence comes from Lissotriton vulgaris, assembly GCF_964263255.1. Classification (NCBI taxonomy): domain Eukaryota; kingdom Metazoa; phylum Chordata; class Amphibia; order Caudata; family Salamandridae; genus Lissotriton; species Lissotriton vulgaris. The sequence continues at coordinate 79,068,339 of NC_141690.1, read as the reverse complement.
GATCTCTAATACAAAGGTTTCCTAGCCGAGTCTAGCATCCTGAAAATGCATACATTCTAAATTAAAATTGTACATCCTAGCATTAAGGGCCAACGGCAAGGTCTTAACGGTGTCAGATCCCTACTACCAAAATCCCGCCCTCACCCTCATTGCCAACTGTAACTTCCCTTGTCGTGGGGGCCCCCTTTCACTCGACGCCATCTTAAAGGTCGTCCGAGTTCCCGTGTGAGGTATCTGTAGGAAGGACAGCGTAGACTCCCCCCCCATCCCCACACTCTCTTCCGCCAGAGCGGATATCCGGCCCCCGGGAAATTCGTAGGAGGGTCATCTAGCCGTCTCCCCCCTGGGAGGGGCCTATGGCCGTCTCCCCCTAGGCGACCCATCCTTAGTGGGTGCCGCCTCCCCGTGGAAGGGGCCAATGGCCGCCTCCCCCCGGGCGCTCCCATCCATTCTGGGTGGCGCCCCCCTCTAGGGACCTTGAAATTACTGCTCACCGATCATGACCTTACCGCCACAGGCCGGATAGTTGACCGACTATCCGGACCCCCCACTCCTCCTAAAGGTCATGCTTCCTCAAACCCCTTAACCATGCTATGAAGTCTCCTATGAGTAAATCATTCCCCTCCCTGGACAGGTGAACCCCCTCATTCAGATACATGTGATCACCCCGAATACACCCGTGAGGAATGCTATGCAACTGCGCTGAGCGAAACAATTTCCCAATTTTATTGTTGACCCTCTTCACTGAGTGGTTCAACGCTGACACTGAGAGACCCCCCCGTCAAATCTTCCTGGGGATCATGTGTGACCAGGCAATCGTGCACCTCGGGAGTTTCTTAGCCAACCAGCTAACTGCCGACAGGATGTGTTCTAATAACACTCGTCTTCCCAACTTCACTAAGTCATTGCCCCCCAGGTGTACTATGACTACAGATGGCGGTGACCTTTGCCGCCCTAAAAGACCCTCCAAAAACGATTGAAATTGGTCAAAACAGAGGCCGCCCTTCTCATGAAAGGTCACTCTGTACCCGTATTCCCCAGATGCGTGAATCGCGTCACCTGCCTTGAATACGTCTCCGGCGCGCCTCACATATGAGTGGCCCACGACCCATACCACTCTCTCTCCAGTCGGTGATCCTCGACCGCTGGTCTCCTGGTGTTGGGTCGACTCCCAATTCCGCCCCGCGTGACAGGCTTGCGAAACTGCAATTCAAACAAAAGACAAGAAGCGTGAGTGCATGTCAATTGACTTTTACAACATGTGCAATTGCACATACCTTTTGAAGCAATTCGAGGACCAACGGCCCAGCTGTTTTACTTCCTCCGCGCTCTGACCCTGGGCCGTAGCCTCAGTAGCACCCCCTATCCTAAATGAGTGGGTCCCAAAATCGCACGGGTCCATGCCCGCGGCAGCGATTGTCAGCGCTAGGACCCTCTGAAACTGAAATCTCGTCAGTGGGGTGCCATCATTGTGCCTAAGCAGGCCCCCCCCCATGTAGCCATCCTCTGTGCCAAGTATTCCTCTAAACACTTTATCGGACAAGTGGGGGACCCTCGTGCACGCTGCACGACAACACTATCTCCCATAGCTTCCTGGTCTGTCTTGGACTAGGCTATCGAGATTACCATCGAATCACCCCTTATTTGTACGTGATCCCTGCACAAGCCTCCCTCCACATCCTTCTTGTTCTTCGCCACAAGTTCGCTTACCCGCATAGCCCCATGGAATGCCAAGGTGAAGGCTGCCCGGAACAGAACTGCTTCGAAAGGGGAGGAGCACGTCTAATCCAGCTTTGCTAAAAGCAGAGACAATCTGTCTAAGCCAATCGGGCGCCTCGTATCTCGCTTGCGACGCTCGAGGCGTTGCCAGCCGCGGAGTGCCTTCCTAGCCACAAAGGAACCCATCGGGTCACTTATGCCATGCAGCTGTGCCATGAACGAAATGGCCGCCCTATGTCTATTGGCCGTTGCCGCTGATCGGCCTTCTCTGTGCAGCGCTACCAGGAACCTCAGGAAGGATTTCTCTTGACCCCAGCTCTGTCTCCCTGTTGGACCCAAAAATGTACAGTAGGAACGAAACGCTCCTTCGTAAGCCTTCCTTGTCCTGGGAGCTAAGCTGGCTGCCACGAGGTCTTGTAATCCGGGGCACCGATTAGCCATAGCGCTTCGGGGAACGGTGCCGCCACTAGGTCCGCTGTGGGTAGAAAGCCCCTGAAAGCCTGCATGTGTGAACGAGAGAGTGCATCAGCTGCATTATTCAGGACACCTGGCACATGTTTTGCCCTGAATTGTACATTCAATTTCATGCAACGTAAAACAATTTCTTTTAACAATCTCAAGATCCACTTGCAGCGGGCTGCCTGCTGATTATTGCACTCAACCACAGTCATATTGTCAGACCAAAACACTACTGATCGGTCCCTAAAGTCGTCTGGCCATGCCATCAGAGCAACCCAAATGGGAAATAGCTCCAAGAACTCAATGTTACCTGTTAGACCGCTGGAGTGCCACCACGTCGGCCATACTTGCGCCGACCATCGGTTACCAAAGATGGCGCCAAATCCCACGATCCCAGCTGAATCGATCCACAAATCTAGTTCATCCGATGATGCTGGTGGTTTGTTCCACACAACTCGACCGTTGAAGTCTGCCAGAAATGCCAACCAAATGCGCATATCCTGGCGAACCTCTGCCGACAGTCTCGTACGGTGGTGTCCCTCCTTGAGGCCAACCATAGCTTGTGCAATAGAGCGTGAGAAGGGGCGGGCCATTGGTATCACCCTTAAGGCAAAGTTAAGCTGACCCACTGTTTGCTGTAACTGGTGCCGGGTCACTTTCTCCTTGCCCAGGCTTTGTGTCAAGGAAGCCCTAAACTTGGCCACCTTTTCCATTGGTAAACGGAAACATCCTTCCACAGAATCAAGCTCAATTCCCAGAAACTCCAGTGAAGTAGATGGTCCAACCGTCTTACCTGGTGCCAATGGGACTCCGAATTCCCTCATGAGGATGCAGAAGTCCTGCAGCGCCTGCGCACATTTCGTATTGCCGGCGGCTCCCAAGAACAGGAAGTCATCTAGATAGTGCATAACGTGCCTATGCCCTGTGGCCTCAGTGAATGCCCACTCTAAAAAACAGCTGAACATTTCAAAATAGGCACAAGAAATGGAGCTACCCATAGGCATGCATTTATCCATGTAATAACTCCCTTGAAACGCAAAACCTAGCAAGCGCTGGTCCCGCGGGTGTACCGGGAGCAACCTGAATGCCGATTCGATGTCCGACTTCGCCATCAGTGCTCCGGGGCCCAGATGATTTAATATGGCAACGGCATCGTCGAACGATGCGTACCGAACCGAACAAATATGCGGGTTAATGGCTTCGTTCACCGAGGATCCCCTTGGGGCAGACAAGTTGTGAATGAGTCTAAACTCCCCTGGGTCTTTCTTTGGAACCACTCCTAGCGGTGAACACACAAACTCCGCCACCGGCAGGCATTGAAAAGGCCCCGCCACCCGCCCCAAGCTGACTTCTTTGGAAATTTTCCTTGCTGCTACGCTTGGGTTATGTTGGACAGATAACTGATTTTTACAAACGGAGTCCCCCCGAAAATCCCCCGCCGGGATGTTGAAGCCATGTAGGAATCCATTCCTCAAAACCCCGGCGGATACATGATCCGGGTATTTGTTCAACCAAGGAGTCAGAGCCATGATGTCGACAGGTGTAGGCAAGCGGTTCCCAAGCATCACCTCACTCTTGCTTAGACCCCCCTTTTCCTCCCGTTCCGCTGTTCTTTGATCTACAGCTACTCTCCGGGTATGAGGAGTTCCCACAGCCCGCACACGCATGCCTGAACCTACATGTCCCCTGGGGCCTGTTACAGTTGCCTCTATTGAAGCCCCAACAAACCCCCCGCTTGCCGCCATTTCCGCCGGTCTTGGGCTGAAATTCCCCACCGGCGCCTGCTCGAAAGGGCAACACAGGCTTTTGGCGAACTGACCCCGGCCCGCTCCCGCCCGGCGAGGATGTACCCGCCGCACCAGGCAAGAGCAGCTTGTGCCATGACACAGAGTCGAGGCAGTCCGAGGTCAAAGTTGCATCAAACTCTTTCGCTTTTCGGAATTTCATGTCATATCCTTTCCACTCGTCCCCCCCATACATGGTATAAAAATCCATAATCCTATTTTGGTAACAAGACAACTCGGTCATCACTTCTGGCTTTCGTTCACCAATGACTGCCGTAAATATTGAAAAGGCCTTCACCCAGTTTGCTACGGTCTCATCGACCCTAAATTCCGCCATCTTGGCCCGCCATACACTGGGGTGCCATAGATCTTTCTAGGATTTTGCATATTCCATCTCGCGATGGTCAGTCAACAATGAAAACATATTCACATATTTTTCCCCCCATATCATTTCCTTTGTGGCCGCTGGGATGTGCTGGGCCACCCTTTCGCGCCTTGAAGGTAATGAACCTTCCCCTGCCATTGGCAATGGTTGCTTACCGGGTTCAACCGTCGTGTCTGCTGCCTTTTCCCGGCTAACCGTTGGTACTCCTGGCGCCACCTGTGGGGGAACAAAAGGAACATTCGCCGTCCCGGCTTCTCTCGACTGCCGTAACTGCTCGATTATTAATCTAGCCTCCTCGGCCGGGTCCCCCGCGGCCACTGCCCCCCCGCTTTCTTCTTGAGCCAGGGTAACACTGCCGCTAACTGAATGGCCAGTTCGGGGGGATTTGATCATCATTAACCGGGGTGATTACCACAGGAATTGGCAAGCCTATATCCGGAACCGGTACCGGAATGTCCGCCGGTGTGATGGGAGCGGATGGGGGCACCTCAGGAACCGGATCCTCCCCGGAAACCGCCCTCCTCTTAATACGCTTCTCCCTACCCCCAGGGACCACTCCCGGCAAGGCCGGGCCTATTACCTTCTTAGGGCGGCCTGAGGGGTTGTTCTGGGCCGCTAACTGCTTTTTAACTTTGGCCAAACCTCGACCGATCGAATCAACTTTACCGAGTTTTCGGTCCATGATTGCCATTCGGTTCGACAAGGTGCGCAGTACCTTCTCCAGCTCGGGGCTCTTTCCCGCTTTTTTGCCGGCCATAGCTTCGTTTACTCCGCTCAAGTCGATCAACGAGGTCCCAGGTCCTTCGAACTCTCGATAACTGAAAGAGAAAAAACAAGATTACAAGTTCTCAAAATTGCCGCTTGTTCCGTCGAGGGCTCACGAGCGACGAGTGGTGCAGCCTTCAGAGCACAGGAACAAGAGGGCGCTTCTTCGAATTCCTGCTCTATTTATCCATCTGCGGGAGGGCGGGGATCCTCCTCAGGTACGCCCACTGGGCGAGGTCTTCCGTGCGGGTGTCTAGGACAACCCCTCCTGGGCGGGAAAGGGCGTGCCCCGGGTACGCCACTTTGGGCATACCAGCCGAGCCACGCCTCCAGCCCAAAATGGTTTCCCGGGGGGATCGGGGCACCCATCCATACGTTCGGGGGGACCGAGTGGTCGCCCCTTTCCATTATCACTGGAGCACTTTCCCTGCAGGTTCCTTGGAGCAACTTCCTTTTTTCTCTTTTTTCTATATGACTAAGAAATATGTTTTCCATTTCTACAATTTGTGATTATTAAAATACATGTCTTCTTGAAAGTGAATGGTTGTTGCACCTCTCAGCATTTCAAATCAACTCATTTTCCTTGCAGACCACGAGCTGACAATCTGTATGCTCGGAACGCGTATTGAATAACACATTGTCCATTGAAGGCATCTCTTGTGAATAGATATGTCTAGGACACTGTTTTCTATACCTTTTCATTCTAAGTCCGTCCCTGCTTAACTCGATGCAGTCAGACCACAGCCACATTGTAGTTAGTTCCCTACCCTCTTGTTATTTAGGCTAAGTTGAATCAGATCAGCACTCCATTTTTTGGCAGTCAATGTCCTCACGATTCAGATACTTTGCTGTTCCGAGACAGGAGTCCCGCTAGGAAATCAGACCGAGACGGCATTCATGATATACCAATTCGTTTTCCACTGCAGTTATTAAAATAAGATTTGGTGGATTTAAACTTTGAAGCACTTTCCTGTGCAATAGAAACCTACTGCCTGAAAATGTCTTTAGCACCATGAACTGCAAAAAAATGTTCCACTGATCAAAGTACATATCAAAAACAATGGTTTTTACTAGGGGAATTTCCAATATGATATATAATTTACATACATTTGAATGTGGATGCAGTACGATGTACATACATTTTATCAGTATACAAATGTATATGATGCATGCATTTTGAAAAGCATTAGAGGAATTATCTATAATGAAAAAGCTCTACATAGAAATAGATAAAATTTGCCATTGGCATATGCGGAATTTGTAAATCATTTAAGTTTCTCGTCCTATTCACATTGGGGCAGATCTACACGGAAGTGTCGCAGCATGGCACTGCAGGCCCTTTGGCTGCGCCACTCTCTGCACTTCCGAAGCACAGGGATGCAACATATTTACAAGAATATGTTGCATCACTGTGCTCCCCCCCCCCATGCTGGCGCACAAACTGTAGCCAATCGCTGGCGCAGACACCGTTGCACCATGGTGCAAGGATGCCTGCATCGTGGGGAGATTGTTTTTGTGCAGGAAGGGGCACCTTCCTTCACAAAAACAATCACTACAAGCATTTTCTTCAAGGAGAAATGAAATCATTTCATTCAGACGCATCTCCAGATTTGCGTTTTCTCATAAATCTACAAATGTGTCTTGTTCCATGGGTGTTGCTTTTGAACTCTCACAGCAACATCCATGGAACGCCCCTTCAATGCAACATGCTGCGTGTGAATCGGCTGTATTTACAAGGAGGGTAAAAGTCACGCAGGGTGGTTTTTCCTTGTAAATATGAAGGAGCCCCCTGCGCCACCAGTACGTCACGAAAAGTGACGTACTGGTGCTGCAGGGGGCTTGTAAATCTGCCCCATTATGTTTAGTTACTAATTAAATCACTCATGTGGTTGTCTCCAGTCAATTGTATTAAAGGAACAGCAAACAAATTAGGTATTTTTTGTAGTGCATTCAAACTTTCAGAAAGCTTGTGAACTTACTGCATTACTTGCCCTTTTTTATGTAACTCTAAAGTGCAGTTGCATATTTAAACCTCACTTGCCAAGTTCCTTGTGAAGTTAAGCCCGCAGGCATTATTGCAAGCTTTGCACTGGTCAGGTGCTTGTTTTTCTTACATCTGCATTGGAATGTCTTTTCACTACGAAGCAGAGCCAATAAATTGCAAAGTCTGACACAAAGGTTAATGTGTTCCTTATATGCCTCCGTGTTCATAAAACCAGGAATAGAGGTCATTTCTGTGCTGCATTTTTCCGGCTTGTATAACTGATCATTTCACGCCCTGTAAATGCCACGAGCTGCCACAGTCAACACGTTCACATTCAATGCTTTATGTGCCCAATGTTTGACATACGTTTACCTGTCTGAGTACCTTGAACCCCTTTCAAACTACTAGCAGAACAACATATGCCACATTCGGAGTGACAATGTAAAGGATTACTCACGCAAGGTATTTGCAGAATATTTTAAGATGCCAAGTTTCTCGTTATTTTCAGATCCCTGGTCATGCCTGTAATTACAAGTTTTGTGGTAGTTACCACATGCCTCGTAATTTTGCCAAGGTACCTGCTGAAAATGTGCAGTGCATGCAGATTTTGTCTCACACACACATATATATACATGTAGGCTGGTGGGAGGAACATGTCCTCGGTCGCGTCCCGGAGGAATGGTTTCCTGATAACATCGTCACATGGTGGCGTTTTATTGATCATATTTTTTTTAATTTTTTTAAATTTTTTTATTGTTCTTGGCACAGCAAAACTGCAAACAGTATCTCAAATTAATATACAACAGGATCATCATCAATTAACAATGTACAAATTATATTAGCTTTCAGAAGAAATAAGCTCATGATTCGTAATAATCTTGGAAGGCACTCCAAATTTTTAATACCCAGTCTCTTTTTCCTTACTCCTTTAATTGAAAATAAACTCTACTCCAAATTATATAGACTCAGCATTTTAGCACGCCATTGATGAAAATCCGGTGGCTTTTCCTGTAGCCATACCCTGGCGATACATAAACGTGCAACTGTCATTGCAAAAAAAATAAAATGCCGATGTTGAAAAAGTGATTCCACAATATTGTCTTTTGGAATTTTTCCTAGCAGCATCATTGCTCGAGAGATAGCGACCGTTGTTTTAATCACTGAAGAGATACATTTTTTCAAGTGTTCAATAAATCCCTTTAACTTAGCACAACTGTAAAAAATATGTATTGCCCCAGCATCCTCCTCACCACAACGAAAACATTTACCTTGATTTCCCGTTGCCCATTTTGCCATTCGCTTGGGCGTGTAATATAAATCACATAATGACTTAAAACACTGAGATTTCAGGTTTGCCGACATGAGCCCTTCCTTTGACAAAATTAAGAGATCCACTACGTCAATCTCTGGGTCTCCTAGAGATTCTCTACATTTCAACTGCAATTTTTCTAAATCATCTTTCTTGACTGAGATCAAGGATTGATAAATCACTCCAATTTTAACTGGTCTACTGATTTCTTCAATGACTTGATGTTGATTTAAATTCCCACCCCTTCGATTTAAGTAATCCTGTATTTGTAAAAATTTTAAAAAATACCATCTAGGCAGTGAATATTCATCCTAGATCTCTTCAAAACATTTACATGTCCCATTTTTATTAACAATATTTCCTAGTGTCTTAATACCTTTCTGCTGCCACTTATTAGACATAACATCAGAAAAAATGCCTGTTAAAATCCTATATGCATTAAGCAGAGTATAATATGACACTCTTGGTAAATCCATATTTTTCATGAACCATTTCCAGACCTTAAAAGCCCCCATGGTTACCTTGAACCTTGTTCGCTTAAAATAACTCCCGTCAATTTCCTTGACCAAAATATGCTTTGCATTTGTCCCTAACTGTATATCAAATATATTTGAAATGGTTGGATCATCAGCTTCATTTACTCCTGTTATCAAAACTTTCATTTTCAATAGAAAACAAGTAATATAATAGAGAAAAAAATCAGGTACTCCCATTCCTCCCCTTAGAATTGACATCGTCATGTATTTCATTGCCCTTCTAGGTCTCCCAGGGCTCCATATAAATTTCCCGCATTTCGATTGCAGGTCCTGTATTTTATCTTTAGTTATTTCTAAAGGTATCGATCTAAACAAATACAAAACCTTTGGCAATATATTAATTTTTATCACATTTGATCTTCCAATAATGGTTAAATACAGCCTTTGACTCATCAAAACGTGGGGCAACATTAGCCCCACACCAGTGGCGACAGCATTTTCTAGAATATGCAGTTTGCATCCTTTTCTTTAACTCTTCCATATTTTTCCAAAACTTCTTTTTCATCCAGCTTATCTTTAACTTTTCTCAATCTCAATCATTTAACTCCTCCTGCAAGAGTCTGCCAATTTTCTAGGTTTCTCATGTTACAGCGGGCCATACCGAACCTCTTTCCAATAACACGTAATGAAGCAGGTTCATTAAAATGCAGTTTATTTAACCCAATGCATTTCAGACCTCACGGGTCCTTCGTCAGGGGTAACTGTAAAATCAATCAAACATACACAACAATAAATGAAATTTCAAAATTTCTTAAGCGAGCGTCATATATTGCACTAAACAACGCAAGTTTTTCAAAATTTCATATTCACGTTTGTCCTCTTTTTCCTGTGGCTCAATTCTCCCCTCACCCTCTCCATTCTATCTACCATCTTTTCCCCCTTGTCACGCAGTAGGTGCCCTCCCTCCTTTTTCCACCATTCTCCCTTCACCCTTCACAACCCAGTAGCTGAAACCCTGTACTCTGGAGATTTTCACCTCACACTGTTACAATTTCTAAGTAACCAACCTCAGCCCACACTCTCCACATTTGCTACTACGTTTACAGTTCCCTCTCTCCCTCCTACATGTTTAAGATAAATCAAAATGCTCCTCAGCGCTTCAACTCCTCATCATTCGACATCCCCTTTCCATTGTCACTCTGCCTACCTGCTTCTCCTTCTTCTTCTCATTCCCCGGTCCAGATCGTTCCGTTCTTTTCCAACCCCCGTATTTTGACCCCTCCTTATTCATTCACTTCCTGTTCCCTCCCCCATCAAAAAAACTTCCCTCAGCCACCCGATCCTTGTAGAGAACACTACGAATCCCATAGTGCATCGTGCTACACCAGTATCATAATACAATAGTCTATTATTTGTTATTTATTTTACAGCGCTCGTAGTTCTGCATTCAAGATTATGTATGTAAATCTTCAGTTGCCTCTCGGATGTCCGTCCACTCATTTTAAATAAATTTGCTCAATGAACAGGAGTCTTCCGTCTTGCTAGGAGAATGTGGAAAATTTTCCGTTTCACAGTACTTTTTGTTCTTGCGGGTGCAACGCGGTAGGGCTACATTTTAAACATCATACAAAGACGTGTTGCACACCTTAATTTTTCTCAATTTTTTTCCTCTGTTTCATCAACCAAATGTTAATCTTGTGCGTGCTCACCGTGACGTGCCAAGCCCACAAGCAGCACGTGTAGAATTCGACTCATCAAAACGTGGGGCAACATTAGCCCCACACCAGTGGCGACAGCATTTTCTAGAATATGCAGTTTGCATCCTTTTCTTTAACTCTTCCATATTTTTCCAAAACTTCTTTTTCATCCAGCTTATCTTTAACTTTTCTCAATCTCAATCATTTAACTCCTCCTGCAAGAGTCTGCCAATTTTCTAGGTTTCTCATGTTACAGCGGGCCATACCGAACCTCTTTCCAATAACACGTAATGAAGCAGGTTCATTAAAATGCAGTTTATTTAACCCAATGCATTTCAGACCTCACGGGTCCTTCGTCAGGGGTAACTTTAAAATCAATCAAACATACACAACAATAAATGAAATTTCAAAATTTCTTAAGCGAGCGTCATATATTGCACTAAACAACGCAAGTTTATCAAAATTTCATATTCACGTTTGTCCTCTTTTTCCTGTGGCTCAATTCTCCCCTCACCCTCTCCATTCTATCTACCATCTTTTCCCCCTTGTCACGCAGTAGGTGCCCTCCCTCCTTTTTCCACCATTCTCCCTTCACCCTTCACAACCCAGTAGCTGAAACCCTGTACTCTGGAGATTTTCACTACGTTTACAGTTCCCTCTCTCCCTCCTACATGTTTAAGATAGATGAGGAGTTGAAGCGCTGAGGAGCATTTTGATTTATCTTAAACATGTAGGAGGGAGAGAGGAAACTGTAAACGTAGTAGCAAATGTGGAGAGTGTGGGCTGAGGTTGGTTACTTAGAAATTGTAACAGTGTGAGGTGAAAATCTCCAGAGTACAGGGTTTCAGCTACTGGGTTGTGAAGGGTGAAGGGAGAATGGTGGAAAAAGGAGGGAGGGCACCTACTGCGTGACAAGGGGGAAAAGATGGTAGATAGAATGGAGAGGGTGAGGGGAGAATTGAGCCACAGGAAAAAGAGGACAAACGTGAATATGAAATTTTGATAAACTTGCGTTGTTTAGTGCAATATATGACGCTCGCTTAAGAAATTTTGAAATTTCATTTATTGTTGTGTGTGTTTGATTGATTTTACAGTTACCCCTGACGAAGGACCCGTGAGGTCTGAAATGCATTGGGTTAAATAAACTGCATTTTAATGAACCCGCTTCATTACGTGTTATTGGAAAGAGGTTCGGTATGGCCCGCTGTAACATGAGAAACCTAGAAAATTGGCAGACTCTTGCAGGAGGAGTTAAATGATTGAGATTGAGAAAAGTTAAAGATAAGCTGGATGAAAAAGAAGTTTTGGAAAAATATGGAAGAGTTAAAGAAAAGGATGCAAACTGCATATTCTAGAAAATGCTGTCGCCACTGGTGTGGGGCTAATGTTGCCCCACGTTTTGATGAGTCGAATTCTACACGTGCTGCTTGTGGGCTTGGCACGTCACGGTGAGCACGCACAAGATTAACATTTGGTTGATGAAACAGAAGAAAAAAATTGAGAAAAATTAAGGTGTGCAACACGTCTTTGTATGATGTTTAAATACAGCCTTTCCCATCTATCCAAAGATACCGTAATTTTTGCCATTAATGTATTCCAATTGACTTGCACTAGTTCCGTCATATTTGCCCTAATTAGAATTCCCAGATACGTCACTTCTTTAACTACCCTACTATCTTGCCAAACAATCGATTCAGAGCAGAGGATTTGGGTTTTAGCCTCATTCAGTTTATAGCCTGCTATAAGACCAAATACCTGAGCTAATCGTTCAATTTCTTTGATTGCTGTTGCAGGATTGATTGTTATCACTGCAATGTCGTCAGCGTGAGCAAAACACTGAAAAATAACAATTCTGAGCCTTATAGGGAGGAATCAAAATGTTCTGACTCAGTAACTCAATAAAAGGGTTTATATAAAGAGCAAATAAAAGGGGGGAGCAGGGGCAGCCTTGTCGCGTGCCACGTGATAAGATAACATTGTCAGAGAGTTGACCCATAACTGATATCTTTGCTACGGGTTTTAAATACAAAGATTGTATTGCTCTAATAAATTTCGCCCCAAATCCCATTTTCCTCATTAATTCCCAGAGATATTCCCAATGCACACGATCAAACGCTTTTTCCGCGTCCAATAGAATCAGCGCTAGATCATTCCTATGAACTAAGGCAGTGTCAAATAGGGAGATAACTTTATTGACGTGTTCTACAGTCCCCCTTCTGGGAATAAAGCCATGTTGATGATGTGATTCTAAAGGGGTGATACAGTCAGACAGCCGATTGGCTAAGATTTTAGAATAGATTTTATTATCGGAGTTTAACAGCGAAATCGGTCTGTATGACCCAACGCAATCTGGTGGTTTACCTTTTTTACAGAAGACTGCAATAGTAGCTTCTGCCCATGTTCTTGGGGGATTTCCCACCTGAGCTTCTCTCACTGTCTTTAAAAGTTCTTTTTAAATGTCCTGATAAAACTGTATGTATATTTCACTGGGTAGTCGATCGGGACCAGCAGCCTTACCCTTGGCTAAACTTTTAACAGCCCTATCCAGCTCCTCCTCTGTAGTTATGTCCTCTAGCCCCAAGGAATCAGTTGAGTCCACCATTTTTAATCCTTCTGCTAATGTTGTATTCCAGTTTGGGCCTGCAACAGATGGACCTTCATATAGCTCAGAATAAAATTTTGGGAAAATCTTAAGTATCTCCTGTGGTGTCGATTGCATCACCCCTGTCGAGTCTCTCATTTGAGCAATATTACTGGCCGACTCTTTAATGCGTAATTAAATTGCTAATCTTCTCCCAATTTCTTCTCCATATTCATGTCGATCCATTTTTGAAGAAAGATATTTCCTAGCATTTTCCTCTGACCAGATACCTGATATTTTCGCCTTATCCCTGGCAACTTTATCCTCCAATGTATTTATATCTGCCCCCTTTGTTGATTATCCCCTGCATTAACTGTGTTTCAGAATGAATCAATTGCTCATATAATCTGTCTAACTCTTGTTTAGCTTTTTTTTTTAATCCTACACGAAAAACTTATACATTCTCCCCGTAATCCAGCTTTAAAAGTATCCCAAATTATACTCTGTGAGCTAGATCCCTCGTTCTCTTCAAAATATAGATTCATCCATTTCCTTATATGTTCTCTAAACTTCTCATTAAAAATTAATTTCCTGTCAAATGTGAAACTAGTTTGTCTAGGTTTTTTTAGCGCCATATCAATCTCTAATAATAACAGCGAATGATCAGATGATATCCTAGGATATACAGAAATAGTTGCACCTGAGGTAATTGAGACAGGAGAAAAAAAATAGTCGAGTCTAACTAACTTTTTGTGAGGGTAAGAATAAAACGTATACCCATTTTCCTGTGGTCTTAATTGCCCCCACACATCGACCAACCCATGGTCCTGCACTAAGCTTACCAACGCCTTGTATACTTTTGGTTTGCGGCCTTTATACGTAACCAGCCCTCCCTTTAGAGCAGTATTAGTCAAATTTATATTCATGTCTCCACAAATAATTATAGGTTGGGCCCAAGTAGTTAACTCAATATTCATTTCCACCAAAACCTCTGGGTCATCTAAGTTTGAACCATAAATATTACAAAGCTTTAGTTTGTTACCTTCTACACTTATTTCCACAATTGCCCATCTTCCCTTTTTGTCCGCTAAAGTTTTACCTACTACAATCGTGTTGCCTTTATACATAATAGCTACCCCCCTAATCAAACTAGTTTGACCTGTAGCAACTGCAGGTGTATATCCCGAATCTCTTAAAAGCAATCTTTTAGACCAAGGTAAGTCTCCTGTATACATACGATATGTGGTCCGATATACCTCAATTCAGCGGCAACTTTCTGTCTTTTATTCACATTATTAAGTCCTGATACATTTAGAGAACAGATTTTTAAACATTTAGTTGCCATTGAAAAAATCTAGGTAGATATCCTTTGTTTTATTGATCATGTTTGTGTGATTTGGCAGGGATCTGTCGAATCAGCTTACAGATTCACTGACATCATCAATGATAACATGTCATTTGAGATTTTATCAGTGATGTCATCAGTGATGTCACTGACCATGTCATGAATGATGTAATATGTGACATGATCAGCAGTGGATTGCGGGTGCGCGATATATAGTTAGTGCAACTAACTATATATGCGAATTTCAATGGTTTTGTGTGAGTAAAATAAGGTTTTGTAAATGCTAATTCCTAACGATATATGGTCTATAACCTATGGTTTTTTCAGTGAATATATATATATACCTGCTGGCTGTCGCCAGTAGGTATATATAGTTAGGATTTTTTCCCTATGGTATTTTTGAAAATTCTATGTCTAATAACTTTGGCGTTTGTGGACGGAATCGGCTGAAATTTTCAGGAAAATGGCACATTTTGTTTCTGAGCAGCCCTTGAGAATTTGGGGGGGTTTCGTCAAGGGGGGCCGAGAAAAAAGGGGGGTCCCAAAATGCGTTTTTCCCATGTTAATTTCCATAGGGCGGTTGGCCTCACTTTTAGCTCGAACGGCTGAATGGATTTGCACGAAACTTGGCAAAATTGTAGGGACTGTTAGCCCGATGTGCCTTTGCTAGGTCTCAATATATGTGCTTCAGTGGATTTTGAGAAATTAACGTCCAAAAAAAGATATATATCTGTAACAGCGCTCCGGGCTGCGCTCCGGTTCGCGTACTTTTCGCGAAACAGAACTTTGCGATGCGAAGCTGATTGGCTTTCCGGTGTCTGTCAACATTCTAAACAGTCCGGAGCGGCCGCCATCTTGTCTCTCGGTAGGATCGAGAGACAAGAAGAGGTGAAAAACGAAGGGGGAATTTAATGAAAGGGGACAAGGTAGACCCCTCTTGACACCCTAGGAATGATGTTGGGGTTATTAAAGGGTCCCGTGGGGAAAATAAAAAAAAATTGATTTTTCACGGTAGAAGCGCTTCCCGGGCCGCGAACTGGGCCGCAAACTGGTAGCGAAACGGGAATTCGCCATTTTGTGTTTCATTTTAATTAAATTACTAGGTATAAGGGGGTGCGGGAGACGTATCCTGATCCCTTATGTTTTCTGAGGGTGGCTGAGGAGGCTCATATATGTTGATACATGTCTTCCAGCGGCAGTGCGTGAGCGTTTTTTTTTTTTTGCTGCGTGACGCCTGTTAACGTTCGATTCGATGGAAATCAGGAAGTGTTGACCGTCAATTTGTCACTGCGATAAAATATTTTGTTATAAATGAATCCTTATTGATAAACATTGTCTGCGCCATCTTGCCTTTTTTCCAATGCCACAATTTTGTCGTGCACGGCAGCCATTTTAGATGCCTTGACCAGACCCACTCTCTGCACGCCGTCGATTCTCAGCACGGCTCCCCACCATCGCAAGCATCTCCCCCACGCACTGGTCACCCCCGCTCTCTCTCTCATGCATGGGCCATAAACTTCCCCCCATCTGCGCTGCTCTTCCCTGAGAATCACACCCTGTGCCCGCCCGACACCTCCCTTTCACCCTATTCACTACTGCACCCTCTGACACTCCTCTTCCTCTGTGTCCGATTGTCCAGGCCAGTCCCAGGCTATCACCTAGCCCTGCGGATGTAGTTTATGGCCCCAGCTGTAGAGAATCCAGACATGCCAACCCTCCCGATTCAGGCGTGAGACTACCGATTTCAGTGCTAGTCTCCCGCCTCCCGATTCCTGCAAGCAAAAACCCGATTCCTCGGGGGTTTCAGCTGACAGGGCTTGGTATTGTGTTACGTGCTAATTCTTCCAGGAAACGTCAGAGGGGCGATGCAGGGGCTCTAGAAGGGGTGATAAACCATTTAAGCCTTATTAACAAGCACATGGTCTTTTAAAGATCTGTGAAGTACTCGGGGCGGCGGTGTGTGTGTGCCCTCTTTCAGGAGCGGGCGGGGGGGGCACTGCCAGGCCACTTGCCAGGCCAGGCAGTGTTCAACACTTGCATCACCCTTTCTCTGCCTGCTATTGCGCTCCATGCTTCGGAAAGGTAAGAAAAAGAACGTGCATTTGAGTTTGAAATGTCCGATCCTGTAGCAGCACACTTCCAAAGCCCACACATGACAATAACCCGATTCAAGGCCCCATTCACCCGATTTTTTAAAAATATATAGCACTCCAACAAAGTAGTAGGATTATAAAACTTTATTAACTTATAAATATATAGAACGCAACAAAAACTGTAAATACATTTAAACATTTTTTGGCAAAAAGAAGCAACAATGGTCAGTAGCTGTCTTTTGTGCGAATAGTCCCAAGGCAGCACAACGTGCTGAGTTCTTGACGGCACCCAGGCGATGTTACCTGGGTGCCGCACTGGTTTTTGGTATCCTACAATGCAGCTCAGAAAAACAGCGTGGGGCGCCCCGGGGGGTGCGCGGGGAGGCCTCGTCAGTAGCGGTCTGTTGTGCGAATAGTCCCAAGGCAGCAGAACGCGCTGAGATGTGGATGGCACCCAGGTGATGTCCAGTAAACTGCCGCACTGGTTTTGGTATCCTACAATGCTGCTCCGAAAAACGGCGTGGGGCGCCCCGGGGGGGGGTGTGGGGGAGGCGGCGTGAACGGGCCTCCCCAGGTGGAGGCTCGTCTGCTGTACTGGGGCGCCCCTTTACCGTTTCAGTTGCCATTCCGCCCGCTTTTGCTACACTGTGCCTCATCCTCCATTCAGCTGTTTATCGCCCGCTCTTGCGGCTACAGCGTCTCGCTCACCATGTAGTTGAGTTGCGCCCACTCTTGCAGTGCAGCGATAGGCGGCTGCCACAGGACTCTTAAAATGGCGGACGGCTCTTCGGATTTGGGCCTGGTCCACTAAAATGGCCCTGGGACACCTTGGAACTCGGACGCTTGCCTGCTAGGGCTTGGGCTCCATTCTCGAAAGCGTCCCCTCAGCCGTGAAGATTCTACAAAAGTCTTGGGGGCCCTCGACTCCTGCAGGCTTCCAGTGGGGAGCGGCTGCCATGATTGCTCGCGGAATGACCACGACGGAGCCACGAGATGGTGGTGCTTTCATGCTGACGCCAGCTTCAGTCTGAAACATCCAGAAACAAGGTGGGGCTTTCATCGTTTGGGAAAAAAAAATGTTCTAAACCAATGAAAAGTGTTATTTTTAGGTCATATGACCAAGCCTTCCATCATTAGGAAACCAAAAGTAAAATGAACCAATGAAAAGTTTTATAAACAAGTCACATGACCTGTTATGCGGCATAGGGCTACAAAAAGCGTAGAAAATCCGTTGGCACGTGAGGCGGCGTCAGTAGCGGACCGATGTGCGAATAGGCCAAAGGCAGCACAACGCGCCGAGATCCGGAAGGCACCGAGTTGGTGTCCAGCAAGTTGCTGCACTGGTGTGGCTATCCTACAATGCTGCGCCGAAAGTCGGCGTGGGGCGCCCCGTTGGCCTGTGAGGTCGCGTCAGTCAGTGGGGGCTGTGTGTCTCCCCCAAGATGGAGGCTCCTCGGCTGCAGTGGGGCGCCCCTTAGCGTTTCGCTCGCCGTCCAACTGAGTTGCGTCCGCACTTGCGGCTACAGTAGGCCGAAGGGAGCACAGCGCGCCGAGATCCGGATGGCACCGAGGTGGTGTCCAGCAAGTTGCCCCCTCCCCAAGTAAGATTTTCATACGTGAAAGTACGTTAATGGTTTTGGTCCCTGAGTTGCTTCGATGTCACTGCCATTCTCAAATGGCATAAGTTCTGGATGTTGGGTGCCATAGTTCAGAGTTCTGAGCAGCGCTTGTAACACTGTCTGAAGCTTATTTCCACCTACTGCAGCTTCACTATTCTCAAAGTAAGTGAGGGTCGTTTGTGGACCAGACTGCATTTGAAAACAATGTGATATGGTACCTCCCTAAACCGCTTGATGGAGGCCCCCGAGGGGCGGTGTGATGGCACGGACTCGGAGAAGACGCTTGGCTCCGACCCCCTCCCCAAGTCTTATAGCACCGGTTTAGCCTGAGATCGCCCCCGACATAGGCGGCCGGCTCCCGGGGTCCGGCGGAACTTTTTGCCTTTTGATGACTCTTCTATTCTGGACCTTGTCCCACAATCCGTTTGACCTGAAGACACGCTGTAGTGGGGCGCCCCTTTACCGTTTTAGTTGCCATTCCGCCCGCTTTTGCTACACTGTGCCTCTTCCGCCATTCATCTGTTTACCGCCCGCTCTTGCGACTACAGCGTCTCGCTCACCATGTAGTTGAGTTGCTCCCGCTCTTGCGATGCAACGATAAGCGACTGCCACAGGACTCTCAAAATGGCGGCCGGCTCTTCAGATTTGGGCGTGGTCCACTAAAATGGCCCTGGGACACCTTGGAACTCGGACGCTTCCCTGATAGGGCTTGGGTCCCATTCTCGAAAGCGTCCCCTCAGCCGTGAAGATTCTACAAAAGTCTTGGGGGCCCCCGACTCCCGCAGGCTTCTGGTGGGGAGCGGCTGCCATGTTTGCTCGTGGAATGGCCACGACGGACCTACGAGATGGTAGTGCTCTCATGCTGACGCCAGCTTTAGTCTGAAACATCCAGAAACACTGTAGACTACCAATTCGATCAGTTCCAGTATAGCCCCAACATGACCCGGTAGAGAAGAACTTGACCTCCCCTCTTTGACTGATGGTTCTTGTTGCCTGTCCCCTCTGTTGTCATTTAACAGAACTTTTTGGACTGCTGAAAGGGGTTGTGTTCCGAACGCTGGTTGGTGGAGACATTTTGACTATATTCTTGACCTACGTTGTCGCGTAATGCATTATATGACACGCCGCGTTAGCGCACCCGGAAGTGATCCGGGGCGCGGCGCGCAGCGCGTAACGTAAGCATAACAGGTCATGTGACTTGTTAATAAAACTTTTTATTGGTTCATTTTACTTTTGTTATTTTAATAATGAAAAGCTTGGTCATATGACCTAAAAAATACGCTTTTTATTGATTTCGAACTTTTTTTTTTTTAACATATATGTTATAATATTCCAGGCTAATGTACTTTCCCGGAAAATTTACAACTGTCCTGCAAGTCAAATATATTCCTTTTTCGAGAAAAAGGGCGTTTCTTCGTTCCATGACGGAGCCTTTGAGTAAAAGAGACTCGGCCTGCTGTCTTAGTCGCCGATACGCCTGATTATCAGATTCTTATCGATCCCTTTATGTTGCAGGAGTGGAAAACACAACTGCCCTTGACCATTTATCTTTACTGCGTTCCTACGTATTATACCTTTTATCCGTCATGTAATTGGACTGCTTTATTTCACTTGCCTTTTACTGATTCGAAAACAGTGACTAAAAGTAAAAACTTTACCAATGTAAATACTACTACCATGTTTTGTTTTAAAAACCTTTATTGTGAAAATGTCAGTATACAAATACGGGCCTATAACCACGTGGGCCGGCCACGGAGCAAACTGAAATCGTATATGATGAGGAGAGATTCACATTATAGAGGAACGTAACGAGCGGGCCATTAGGTTGCAAGAACTAAGGTGTCTAACAGTTGCGGAATCGGTGGACGTACATTTTGTAATTAAATTACGACAGGGCCACTTACAAAAAAATCATCTAGATATACATTTGCGGGCAAGTACCATGGGTGACGTTAATTCGAACTTTCAATACTACAGTAATTAATAACACATCAGAACTTAATATCAATAGGGATGTCAAAATATTCAATCAATTCTCGTCCCCGCCCGCCATGAGCATCAAAACTGCATTCATATCTCGTGATATCAAAGTTGTTCAACCAGTACACAACAAGGAGTTACGAGTCCCATTTATACCGGCTCCATTTTGGGCGAGGCCGGGCAGGTCCAAGATATAGTCAAAATGTCTCCACCAACCATCGGCCAGACCAGAACCCATTTCGGCCCTTTATGCTACAAGATGGTGTCTTCCATTCAGAAAATATTGTTGGCAGCATTTTGAAAGGAAAGATAAACAGCCGTTCTCCTAGTGAGTCTCACATTGTTACATTTAGGAAGAATGTTGAAGAGTAGTATGTGGAAAATCTGAAGCCATTTTTCTACAAACTCTCAATCAGCCTTGGATGGAAAAAAAAATCCTGAAGAATGTACAAACTGAAAACCAATTTTTGTCTGTATAGCATCAACAGCAACGCTTGAGTCAGCTTTGTGTGAAGCCGCCATTTTGATTCAATCAATAACGTCCCCCTGCACACATTCAGGGACCTGGTCGTGTCTTCAGTTGAAACGGATTGTGGGACAAGAAGCAAAAAGGAAAAGGAAAAAAGTTCCGCCGGACCTCGGGAGCCGGCCGCCTATGTCATGTGCGATCTTTGGCCACACCAGGGCAATAGTGAAGCTGCAGCAGGTGCAAATAAGCTTCAGACAGTCTTACAAGCACTGCTCAGAACTCTCAACTATGGCACTCAACATCCAGGACTTGCCATTCGGATCTTGGCGCCTTGTGCTGGTTCCGACCTATTCACACATCGGTCCACTACTGACATCACCTCATAAGCCAACGGGGCACCCCACACCGACTTTCGGCGCAGCATTGTAGGATGACCACACCAGTGCGGCAACTTGCTGGACACCACCTCAGTGCCATCCGGATCTCGGCGGGGTCGAGTCACTGTACCGCAAGAGCGGGAGAAACTCAGCTGGACACGCCGTCTTTTGGCGCAGCATTGTAGGATGGCCACACCAGTGCGGCAATTTGCTGGACACCACCTCGGTGCCATCCGGATCTCTGCGCGTTCGAGTCACTGTACCGCAAGAGTGACCGCAACTCAGCTGGACACGCCGTCTTTCGGCGCAGCATTGTAGGATGGCCACACCAGTGCGGCAACTTGCTGGACACCACCTCGGCGCCATCCGGATCTCGGCGCGTTGTGCTGCCTTCGGCCTACTGTAGCCGCAAGTGCGGACGCAACTCAGTTGGACGGCGAGTGAAACGCTAAGGGGCGCTCCACTGCAGCAGAGGAGCCTCCATCTTAGGGGAGACGCACAGCCCCCACTGACTGACGCGACCTCACAGGCCAATGGGTCGCCCCACGCCGACTTTCGGCGCAGCATTGTAGGATAGCCACACCAGTGCAGCAACTTGCTGGACACTAACTCGATGCCATCCGGATCTCGGCGCGTTGTGCTGCCTTCGGCCTATTCGCACATCGGTCCGCTACTGACGCCGCCTCACGTGCCAACGGATTTTCTACGCTTTTTGTAGCCCTATGCCGCATAACAGGTCATGTGACTTGTTTATAAAACTTTTCATTGGTTCATTTTACTTTTGGTTTCCTAAAGATGGAAGGCTTGGTCATATGACCTAAAAATAACACTTTTCATTGGTTTAGAACATTTTTTTTTCCCAAACGATGAAAGCCCCACCTTGTTTCTGGATGATTCAGACTGAAGCTGGCGTCAGCATGAGAGCACCACCATCTCGTGGCTCCGTCGTGGTCATTCCGCGAGCAATCATGGCAGCCGCTCCCCACCGGAAGCCTGCAGGAGTCGAGGGCCCCCAAGACTTTTGTAGAATCTTCACGGCTGAGGGGACGCTTTCGAGAATGGAGCCCAAGCCCTAGCAGGCAAGCGTCCGAGTTCCAAGGTGTCCCAGGGCCATTTTAGTGGACCAGGCCCAAAACCGAAGAGCCGTCCGCCATTTTAAGAGTCCTGTGGCAGCCGCCTATCGCTGCACTGCAAGAGTGGGCAGAAGTCAACTACATGGTGAGCGAGATGCTGTAGCTGCAAGAGCGGGCGCAACTCAGCTGGATGGCCGCCACCTGGGGAGGCCCGTTCACGCCGCCTCCCCCACGCCCCCCCCCGGGCCGCCCCACGCCAATTTTCGGAGCAGCATTGTAGGATACCAAAACCAGTGCGGCAGTTTACTGGACATCACCTGGGTGCCATCCACATCTCAGCGCGTTCTGCTGCCTTGGGACTATTCGCACAACAGACCGCTACTGACGAGGCCTCCCCCCGCACCACCCGGGACGCCCCACGCTGTTTTTCTGAGCTGCATTGTAGGAAACCAAAAACCAGTGCGGCACCCAGGTGACATCACCTGGGTGCCGTCCAGAACTCAGCACGTTGTGCTGCCTTGGGACTATTCGCACAAAAGACAGCTTCTGACCATTGTTGCTTTTTTTTGTCAAAAAATGTTTAAATGTATTTACAGTTTTTGTTGCGTTCGTTATATTTAAAAGTTAATAAAGTTTTATAATCCTACTTTGTTGGAGTGCTATATATTTTTAAAAAATCGGGTGAATGGGGCCTAGAATCGGGTTATTGTCATGTGTGGGCTTTGCAAGTGTACTGCTACAGGATCGGACATTTCAAACTCAAATGCACGTTCTTTTTCTTACCTTTCCGAAGCATGGAGCGCAATAGCAGGCAGAGAAAGGGTGATGCAAGTGTTGAACACTGCCTGGCCTGGCAAGTTGCTGGCAGTGCCCCCCCCCGCCCGCTCCTGAAAGAGGACACACACACACCGCCGCCCCCGAGTACTTCACAGATCTTTAAAAGACCATGCGCTTGTTCATGAGGCTTAAATGGTTTATCACCCCTTCTAGAACCCCTGCATCGACCCTCTGACGTTTCCTGGAAGAATTACCACGTAACACAATACCAAGCCCTGTCACCTGAAACCCCCGAGGAATCGTGGGGCATATTATCAAGGGGGTTTATCTCCGCTTTTTTGGCTTTAAAAGCCAAGAAAGCGGAGATAAAATTATCTCCCTATTACCAAGCTGTCGCTAACACCAGTTAGTGACAGCTAAAAGGAGATAGCGACCATCTTGGGCCCCGCTTTGCATGTCAGTGATATTTATCACTAATGACATGCAAAGTGGGCGTGCCAAGATGTTAGCGACTGGAAACAGTCCCTAACATCGCTATCTCCTATTACCAACTTTTGGAGATATTCGCGCTAAGCGCGAATATCTCCAAAAGCTAACACCTGCCCTGAGCAGTTCTTAGCCATGTTATCCAATGGGAGGTGGATAACATGGCTAAGAGCATTTGCTCGATAATGCATGAATATCGCTGACTTTTCAGCGATATTCATGCATTGCGGCCGTTTTTTATCGCATTTGCGATAAACCTTGCTAATAGCAAGGTTTATCTGCGATAAAAATCGCCGATGTGCGGCAATAATTTTTGTCTCTAAACAAGTTAGAGACAAAAATTATCGCTAGTTGTTGGTAATATGCCCCTGGGTTTTTGCTTGCAGAAATCGGGAGGCGGGAGACTAGCACTGACCTCAGTAGTCTCACGCCTGAATCGGGAGGGTTGGCATGTCTGGATTCTCTACAGCTAGGGCCATAAACTACATCCGCAGGGCTAGGTGATAGCCTGGGACCGGCCTGGCATCTAAAATGGCTGCCGTGCACGACAAAATTGTGGCATTAGAAAAAAGGCAAGATGGCGCAGACAATGTTTATCAATAAGGATTCATTCATAACAAAATATTTTATCGCACTGACAAATTGGCGGTCAACACTTCCTGATTTCCATCGAATCGAACGTTAACAGACGTCACGCAGCAAAAAAAAAAAAAAGCTCACGCACAGCCGCTGGAAGACATGTATCAACATATATGAGCCTCCTCAGCCACCCTCAGAAAACATAAGGGATCAGGATACGTCTCCCGCACCCCCTTATACCTAGTAATTTAATTAAAACAAAACTCAAAATGGCGAATTCCCGTTTCGCTACCAGTTTGCGGCCCGGGAAGCGCTTCTACCGTGAAAAATCAATTTTTTTCCCCACGGGACCCTTTCATAACCCCAACATCATTCCTTGGGGGTCAAGAGGGGAATACCTTGCCCCCTTTCATTAAATTCCCCCTTCGTTTTTCACCTCTTCTTCTCTCTCGATCCTACCGAGAGACAAGATGGCGCACGCACAGCCGCTGGAAGACATATATCAACATATATGAGCCTCCTCAGCCACCCTCAGAAAACATAAGGGATTAGGATACGTCTCCCGCACCCCCTTATACCTAGTAATTTAATTAAAACGAAGCACAAAATGGCGAATTCCCGTTTCGCTACCAGTTTGCGGCCCAGTTCGCGGCCCGGGAAGCGCTTCTACCGTGAAAAATAATTTTTTTTTTATTTTCCCCACGGGACCCTTTAATAACCCCAACAACATTCCTAGGGGGTCAAGAGGGGTATACCTTGCCCCCTTTCATTAAATTCCCCCTTCGTTTTTCACCTCTTCTTCTCTCTCGATCCTACCGAGAGATAAGATGGCGGCCGCTCCGGACTGTTTAGAATGTTGACAGACACCGGGGAGCCAATCAGCTTCGCATCGCAAAGTTCCGTTTCGCGAAAAGTAAGCGGACCGGAGCGCAGCCCGGAGCGCTGTTACATATATATATCTTGTTTTGAACGTTAATTTCTCAAAATCCACTGGAGCACATATATTGAGACCTAGCAAAGGCACATCGGGCTAACAGTCCCTACAATTTTGCCAAGTTTTGTGCAAATCCATTTAGCCGTTCGAGCTAAAAGTGAGGCCAACCGCCCTATGGAAATTAACATGGGGAAAACGCGTTTTGGGACCCCCCTTTTTTCTCGGCCCCCCCTTGAGGAAACCCCCATTTTGTTCCTTTGCAAATTAAATGTTTTAAGTGTTAACACTTCATTCCAATCAAGATGACTTCAGGTGTGCCATACTTTTGTCATAAGTAAGACTGTTAGAGCTCTAGTTGTTCTTTAGAACACTCTGGGACATTCTGTCACTGGGCTATAGTTGGGCTACATCTGGCTGATATTTGGGCTACATTTGTTTTGTTTGTCTCTGGTGGCCAACTTTGGGCTACATTGGGCTACATTGGGCTACATTGTGCTACATTTGGGCTCTAACATATATATAGCCCAATGTAGCCCAATATATATTTTTCAAAGTTAATTTTCGTAAAAACCGCTGAAGCATATATCTTGAGACATAGCAAAGGCACATCGGGCTACCAGTCCCTACAATTTTGCCAAGTTTTGTGGAAATCCATTCAGCCGTTCGAGCTAAAAGTGAGTCCAACCGCCCTATGGAAAACTCAATGTTAAAAACACGTTTTGGGACCCCCTTTTTTCTCGGCCCCCGCTTGATGAAACCCCCCCAAACTTTCAGGGGACGGCCAGAAACAAAATGTGCAATTTTCCTGAAAATTTCAGCCAATTCCGTCCATCAACGCCAAAGTTATTCAACATAGAATTTTCAGAAATCGCTATTCAAAAAAATCCTAACTATATATACCTACTGGCGACCGCCAGTAGGTCCCGCCAGTAGGTAATAGATATATATATATATATATATATATATATATATATATATATATATATGTTAGAATTGGGATTTCTGGTTGGCTATGGCATGCGCCTAAGCCAGGCAGAAACCACCACTCTAGTCAGGGCAAGGGAGTTACATGCTAAAGATAACCCCTGCTCACCCCCTTGGTAGCTTGGCACGAGCAACACACAGACACAGCAGAAACACAATAGGTACACCACAAAAGAGACTCCACACAAGGTTATATAAAAATAGCCTTTGTATTATCCAAAACACATTAGAATCATAATAATAATAATAATAATAATAATAATAAAGAAATGTATAAAGCGCATGGTTACACCATCTCGGCTTGTCCCCGCGCTAGGGTGAGATAGAGTGACAGTGACCCGGCTCCATGGCCTCAGCATTAACTTAGACAGAGATCAAGTGGATTTTAAGCACATAAACACAGTGCTAACTGGCACCAGGTAGCAATTTATAGGGGATTATATACACAGGACAGGGCCAATCAGGCCACGGTCAGAACTATTAGAATGCACAAGTAGGGAAAACAAAAACAACCCGTACCCACTGGGATTGGTAGCCTCAGCATAAGCATGTTATACATCCATTATAGCATGACATAGGGTACCATATTATACAAACATCATAATTCTCTCAGGCCCACCCTAGGCCTAAACATAACACTAGGGTATGCATAGACATCATCAGCACAGTGTACCTACGTCCCCACTTTCAAAGGGCACCACATACCATATTCATTGTACTTATCTTGCAGGGCACCTTAGCATAAACACATTACGCAGAGCATTTTAGGCGTACACCATAATCATTACCTCAGGCCCTACCTTAGACCTAACCATGACTACACCCTAGGCAACCATATCTCTGGGAGCCCACTGGCCTCCATTCGGCAGTCACAGCGCCTCAGCGCTCACCACTTTGACTGCATGGTGGTTTTGAGGAATTTCCTTTCTTCAAGGCTCAGGGCCTCCGTCGAGGTTACCCTGCTATCAGGTTCCAAGAGCAAGAATGCCCCCGGAGGCAGAGAGTGCTCCCTCAGCCTCGTCTTCACCAGTCAGTGTCCCCGAGGAGGGGCCGTCTCCTGGGCTAGCCCCGCAATGTCACCTGAACGCCACAATTGCCAGAAACAATAAGGCCGGTCAGAGGCCTTTGTTGCAGTATCTCTCCGTCTGCAGGAATAACCCCAGTGTTTCCTCCGCTCCCAAGTGAGGTATGGCTAATGGCCCCCAAAGTGACCACCCGCTACCCTGCGGCGTGGCTGCCTCAGTATCAAAAAAGTGAGGGAGAGTGACTTCCCTCCGACCGGCTCTTCCCTGGGGAACCCACCTCCCCCAAGGCGTCGCTTCTACTGTTACATCGGACCCTCTTTCAAACTGCAAGTTCTCCGCAGGTCAAGGATGCCCACCCTGATTCCTAGACCAGCTTCGCTTTGCAACCATGCGGTGCCACTTTGATGGAGAAGACCAATAAAGCAGGAAGCAGAGCGGGTGTCTCCCTCGGCTCCAGTGTTGCCGGCTCCCTTGCTGAGCGCTGCTCACCCACAACCAGGATTCGCCTCTGCCTGGCTTCCAGGTAGGCGGCCTCTCTCCACCCGATTCCTGATTCCAGTGCTCCGTACAAGCGGAGGTGGCGCCCTTGTCTTAGGTGCTAGGGACCATGTGCCACAAAATGCACTCAAATCTCCACTCACATTGGCAAAGTTGAAGCCCTCTTCCTTGGGCTCTGGAACCATGCGGGGGCAATCTCCAGCCACACAGGAGCCCTGTCTCCAACTAGACACAGGGTTGCCTGACTTCATCTTTTAGGGACCACCGGGGTGAATTCTCAGTTGATTCTGCAGCCCCTTTTCACAGCACAGTGGCGCATGTACTCTGCATGCTGGAGCCTGCCCCGCCCAGGGCTCTGGAAGGTGGCAGCAGAAAACACTAGCCCACGCCAGGGGCTCAACACCTGGGAGCCTTGTCCTGCTCCAAGCCCAGGTCCAGGGCAATCAGACTAGGGCTCTCATCCCTCCTTTCAGAGTGCTGGGGGGACACGCAGGCAAGTAGCAGTAAGGCAGTCCTCCTTTAAGTAACAAAGCCCCATAGCGGTTCCTCCTGGTGCTCTGCAGCCCACGCAGTGTCCCCTCTGTAGTCCCAAGTAAGCACCAGGAAAAGCACATTTCATGGGGTCACAGCCCCAGTACTTAAATTCCCAATCCTTTGATCTCCTAGGCAGAGAGTGTCTGTCCCCAGCCAGAACCAGTTCTGCCTTCTCTGGTGTCACTTACTGGCAGGGGGTGCAGATGGCATGGTCAGAGGCAGACCAGACCATTTGAGGTGCAAGGAAATCTCCTCCCTTTCCCCAATTGCAGCCCGGCCTATTCAGCCCTTTCCTGACCCACCTAGACTATTTAGAGCTACTTCTGTTACTCAGCCTTCTGTCATCCAAAACCCAGACAGGCAATCCACATTCCAGCAGAGGCACACAAGATGACTGAGCAAGAAAATACTTTCTAAAAGTGGTATTTTCAAACACAGAATGTAAAAATAACCTTCACTAAAAATTGCATCTTTAGATTCTGAGTTCAGGCATACTAAACGTTAACATGCTGCTCCTCTCATATCAGGAATTACCACTGAAATACCTATCAGGGAATCCCCAATGCGCCCTATGAGAGGGCAGACTCACAGCAGTGTTTGTCACTACCAGGACATGTCAGGCACTTAAGGTACATGTCCTACCTTTTACCTACAATGCACCCTGTCCATAGGGCCAGCTAGGGCCTACCTTAGGGGTGACAGACATGCATTAAAAGGGGGTCACAGACATGGCAAACACTTTAGGTGCCACATCACAGTGGCAGTAACACTGCATGCCCAGGCCCTGCAATGGCAGAGGCCTGAGACAGGTTTGAAAGGCAACTTCGGTGGGTGGCGTAATCAGCGCTGCAAGCCCACCTGTAGCCTTTAATTTCCTGGCGCTAGGTATCTGAGATACCACTTTACAAGGGACTGACAGGTAGGTTACATATGCTAAACAGGTGTACACCAATATTACTATGTTTACCACAGAGAGCACACACACTTTACACTGGACACCAGTGCTAAAGTGTAAACAACATTTACAACGCAACTTTTACAACGCAGTGCCTTTACGACACAACTTTTACAACGCAAACCATTACAACGCACTGCGCTGGGGGGCACTCTAGGATAGGGAATAGGTTTAATTTACTATCCAACACCTTCCCTACTATCCACGGGGACTGGAGTTGGAATAGTAAATTAAACTATTCACTATCCAGCGCCCCAAAGCACTATGCGTTGTAAAGGAATGCGATGTAAAAACCGCGTTGTAAAAGCATGCGTGGTAAAAGTATGCGTTGTAACATCATACATCCGTGCTAAAGTGCCGAGAGTCCTAGAACCACCAACAAAATCTCAGAAAAAAAGGCTAGGAGAAAGCCAAAATGTTCAGGGATGACCCTGCAAAAAGGGGCAAGTCCAACACAATATATATATATATTTGTCATTTGAAATGTCATCAGTGATGTCACTGACCCTGTCATGAATGATGTAATATATGACATCATCAGCTGTGGATTGCGTGCGCGTGAGTTATAGTTAGTACAACTAACTATAATGGAGGAATTTCAATGGTTTTGTAAGAGTGAAATGTCCAACTAACTATAACACCCTGGAACATGTGTTTTTTCAGTGAATTTCTGAGGTTTTTTAAATGCTAATTCTTAACTATAACATGCCTGAAACCTTTGTTTTTTTTCAGTGAATTTTAAAGGTTTTGTAAATGACAATTTTTAAATATATTTATTCATATATTTATTTTTTTGATACTGATTTACAAATTTTTTTTAAACGATTTATTTTTAGCTATTTTATTTTTTAAAGAACATTACATAGTGTGGCCCCCCTTCTTTTTTATTTTTTGGGGCCCTGGACCCCATCCTCTAGAGCCTGACCCGCAAATCTAAATGTATTCATTTTTTTTATAGGAATGGGATTCCTATTTATTTATTTTTTATTTTATTTTAAGGTTTTGTAGAGCGCGTAGTAACCCTGGAGCATCCCAGCGCTAGAACCTGAACTCAAGGGGGGTCAGCAAAGGAAGGGGTTAAGGGTCAGGGAAGAGAAGGGTCTTCAGTGCCTTCCTGAACTGAAGGAGATTGGGTTCAGTTCTCAGTCTCCGGGGGAGGTTGTTCCAGTGTTTGGCCGTGTGGACCGAGAAGCGGCGGCCTCCAGACCTGGCTTTTTTAACTCTGGGGACTGTGATGAGGTTCTCTCCGCTGGAACGGAGGGCCCTTTTCGCTTTGTAGGGGATGATGAATTCCTTGAGGAGGGGAGGGCCGTTGTTATAAATAGTTTTGTGGGTCAGACAGAGGGCCTTGAAAGCAACCCTTTCTCTGACTGGGAGCCAATGGAGAAGCTTAAGAGCTGGCTTTGCCGATGATCTGGCGGGGGTGAGTAGGCGGGCCGCAGCGTTTTGAAATTTCTGCAAGGTGTTGAGAGTGGCTTCGGGAGCTCCCAGATAGATTGCGTTGCAGTAGTCTAGCCTTGCCAGGATAAGGCCCTGAGTCAAAAGTTTCTTGGCGGTCGCGGGGAGCAGGGGGAAGATCTTTCTACAGGCCCTGAGGAGTCCGAAGCAGATTCCTGCTGTCTTTTTTGCCTGTGTTCTGAAGCTCAGGTCGTTTTCGAGCCATACGCCCAGGCTCTTGACCTCTTCCTTGGGTGCAGGGGGGTGACCCAAGCAGTCAGGCCCGAGGTGAGGTGGCAGGGAGGGCCCTTTATGTCCGAGCAGCAAGATCTCGGTCTTGGAACCGTTCAATTTTAGTGCTGAGGAGTTCATCCACCTTTGGATTTCAGTGAGACAGCTGTGAAGGTCAGAGGGGGATTGGTGCGGGTGTGAGAGGGTTACCACCAGCTGGGTATCGTCGGCGTAGTTGATGATCGATACGCCGAACGGAATGACCAGTTTCTCCAGCGGGGACATATACACGTTGAATAACGTCGGGCTAAGAGTTGAGCCCTGCGGTACTCCACAGCGGAGGGGGATAGCGGGTGAGTGGCTGTCGTTCTCCCAGACTTGAAAGGAGCGGCCATCTAGGAAAGATTTTAGCCACTTCAAGGCCATGCCCCTTACTCCGATTTCTCCCAGTCGTTGGATTAGGGTGTGATGGTTCACAGTGTCAAAGGCCGCACTGAGGTCCAGGAGGATCACTGCCACTGATCCTCCCATGTCGATAATGCTTCTGGCCTTCTCCACTGCTGCCAGGAGGGCGATGTCGGTCCCCTGGCCTGGACGGAACCCTGTCTGGGAGACCCAGAGTAAGTTTTTGCTCTCCAGGAATAGTGAAAGTTGTTTGTTTACTAGCTTCTCCGTGATCTTACTGTTTCCTGGGAGAAGGGAGATAGGTCTGTATTTGGATAGGTCCTGGGGGTCTAAAGAAGGTTTCTTTAGTAGGCCTTTAACCGCTGCCGCTTTCCAGCTAGGGGGGACTAGGCCCTGCGAGAGGGAGGAGTTGATAAGCGACGTAAGGGGGGATGATGGTGCTGGACACTTTTTTCAGGAAACGGAGAGGGGCGGGATCGCGGGGGGACCCACTTTTAATTGAGGCCAATTTTGCGGCTACCTCTTCCGTAGACACTGGGCCAAAGGTGTCAAGGGAGGGTGAGGGGCCTTCAGGGGAATGGGAGAGGTGGATGGGATAGTTGGCAGGATCCCCGTCCATGTGGCTAGTTACGATAGGGGGAAGGGCCGAGAGAATCTTTTGTATTTTCTCATCAAAGAAGATGGTGAGTTTAATCATTTGCTTTCCGCTGCTTTGGGGTCCAATGGTTTAACAGGGGGGTCTGGGGAGTGAAGGAGTTCTTTAAGAATGGCGAAGGTTTCATGGACTGAACAGGAGGCGTTTTTGATTCTGTCTTCGTAGAAGGCGCTTTTGGTATTGCGTAGTTCCATTTTATAAGATTTTACGGAGGCACGAAATATGTCTTTCTTGTCTGCCGTTTTATCTTTCCTCCAAAGGCGTTCGTTCCTCTTGCATTCCTTGCGTAATAGGTTTAGTTCGGGGGTGTACCAAGGGGACGGGTTGACTCTCTTGGTACGTTTCAGGGTGCTAGATTTCGGGAGGATGTCATCCAGAGATTGGGTGACCCAAGTATTGAATTTGTTGTCAGCGGCGATGGTGTCTTGAGAGGGGAGGGGGGGTTTTTCATTTAATTTGGCTGCCCATTCGTCTGGGACCAGTTTATGCCAGCGTCTAATAGGGGTTCTGACTTTGGGGGCTTGAGGGGGGGGAATGTTGATGGGCCATTCAAAGGGGACCAGGAAGTAGTCGGCCCAAGGGAGGGGGACGTGAGCACGGGCGCGCAGATCTTGGATGTTAGTAAATATGGGGTCGAGTAGCTGCCCTCTGTCATGAGTGGGCTGTGGGTTTTTTAGGCCGAGGCCAGTGGAGGTGATATCCTGTAGAAGTTCTATCGCCTGCTTGTCGACCGGGTCCAGAAAATGGATATTGAGGTCCCCCAATAAGAGATAATTGGAGGAAGTCGTGCACCTAATGGTGATCTGGTCGATGAGTTTGCTAGGAAATTCGCTGAGTTGGCCAGGGGGGCGGTATACAAGCATTCCTGACAGCGATGTCACTGGGGAAATTTGGATGGCGAAGTGGCAGCTTTCACATCCGTTGATGTTGCCATCCGAGGTTCTGCATGTGAAGACGTCCTTGTATATTATGGCTAGGCCACCTCCTCTATCCTATGGTCTATTCAGCGAG
This sequence comes from Lissotriton vulgaris, assembly GCF_964263255.1. Lineage (NCBI taxonomy): Eukaryota > Metazoa > Chordata > Amphibia > Caudata > Salamandridae > Lissotriton > Lissotriton vulgaris. Next base: position 79,035,713 of record NC_141690.1, on the reverse strand, counting down.
CAGATTAGGTAGCCAGGAGGGAGTGCGAGGACTATGTCAGGGCCATTGTTGGGAGTGAGCCATGTTTCAGTGAGAAACAGGATATCCGTGGCGTGGTTTAAGATCAGGAGGTTAATTTCATGCGCGTGTTTAACGAGCGACCTGCTGTTAAGTAGGCCTAGTTGGAGTCCACCGGGTACCGGGTCAGGGCCAGGGGGGTTGCAGAGGCTGCAGCTGGTGAAAGGGTTGTCGCCCATATGGGTATAAATGCAGGAGGGGTGTTTCTGGGTGTTTAGGGCCAGAAGCTTATCCCGGGAGTAAGTCGGGCATTTCTTGGCAGAAATGGGCAGAGTAACTGGGCCTGGGTCCCGCTGGGCCCGGACGGGCCCAGACAGGCTTGCCTTTGGCGCGCCTTCGGCACGCTGACGGCGCGCCCGCTGCGCCCGTCCGCTGCGCTGCCTGAACTGACACATAATTTATGGAAGGAGATCGGGCATTAGAGGGATGGGCGTGGCCACAAGAGGTGGGCGTGTCTGTGGCTCCTCGCGGCTGGTGATGGTGGCGTGCGAGTGAATTCCTGTCCCAGATCGACTGTCTTGGGGAGTATCAGGTCAGTGCTGGGGGGTGGGCGCAACGTGGTTTAAATACAAGTTATCACAATTTTAAAAGCAATATACAATTTTTGGCTAAGCGTCACTCCCGGCTTCCGCCTTAGGAGGTTCAGGTAAAGTGCAGCTCTAGTGATCAGGGCGCGCTTTATATGCTTGGCGAGGGGTGGGCGTGGCCACGAGAGGTGGGCGTGTCCGTGGCTCCTCGCGGCCGGTGATGGCGGTGTGCGAGTGAATTCCTGTCCCTGACAGCGTTCAGATCGACTGTCTTGGGGAGTATCAGGTCAGTGCTGGGGGGTGGGCGCAAAGTGGTTTAAAATACAAGTTATCACAATTTTAAAAGCAATATACAATTTTTGGCTAAGCGTCACTCCCGGCTTCCGCCTCAGGAGGTTCAGGTAAAGTGCAGCTCTAGTGATCAGGGCGCGCTTTATATGCTTGGCGAGGGGTGGGCGTGGCCACGAGAGGTGGGCGTGTCCGTGGCTCCTCGCGGCCGGTGATGGTGGCGTGCGAGTGAATTCCTGTCCCTGACAGCGTTCAGATCGACTGTCTTGGGGAGTATCAGGTCAGTGCTGGGGGGTGGGCGCAAAGTGGTTTAAAATACAAGTTATCACAATTTTAAAAGCAATATACAATTTTTGGCTAAACGTCACTCCCGGCTTCCGCCTCAGGAGGTTCAGGTAAAGTGCAGCTCTAGTGATCAGGGCGCGCTTTATATGCTTGGCGAGGGGTGGGCGTGGCCACGAGAGGTGGGCGTGTCCGTGGCTCCTCGCGGCCGGTGATGGCGGCGTGCGAGTGAATCCCTGTCCCTGACAGCGTTCAGATCGACTGTCTTGGGGAGTATCAGGTCAGTGCTGGGGGGTGGGCGCAAAGTGGTTTAAAATACAAGTTATCACAATTTTAAAAGCAATATACAATTTTTGGCTAAGCGTCACTCCCGGCTTCCGCCTCAGGAGGTTCAGGTAAAGTGCAGCTCTAGTGATCAGGGCGCTCTTTATATGCTTGGCGAGGGGTGGGCGGGGCCACGAGAGGTGGGCGTGTCCGTGGCTCCTCGCGGCCGGTGATGGCGGCGTGCAAGTGAATTCCTGTCCCTGACAGCGTTCAGATCGACTGTCTTTGGGAGTATCAGGTCAGTGCTGGGGGGTGGGCGCAAAGTGGTTTAAAATACAAGTTATCACAATTTTAAAAGCAATATACAATTTTTGGCTAAGCGTCACTCCCGGCTTCCGCCTCAGGAGGTTCAGGTAAAGTGCAGCTCTAGTGATCAGGGCGCGCTTTATATGCTTGGCGAGGGGTGGGCGTGGCCACGAGAGGTGGGCGTGTCCGTGGCTCCTCGCGGCCGGTGATGGCGGCGTGTGAGTGAATTCCTGTCCCTGACAGCGTTCAGATCGACTGTCTTGGGGAGTATCAGGTCAGTGCTGGGGGTTGGGCACAAAGTGGTTTAAAATACAAGTTATCACAATTTTAAAAGCAATATACAATTTTTGGCTAAGCGTCACTCCCGGCTTCCGCCTCAGGAGGTTCAGGTAAAGTGCAGCTCTAGTGATCAGGGCGCGCTTTATATGCTTGGCGAGGGGTGGGCGTGACCAGGAGAGGTGGGCGTGTCCGTGGCTCCTCGCGGCCAATGATGGCGGCGTGCAAGTGAATTCCTGTCCCTGACAGCGTTCAGATCAACTGTCTTGGGGAGTATCAGGTCAGTGCTGGGGGGTGGGCGCAAAGTGGTTTAAAATACAAGTTATCACAATTTTAAAAGCAATATACAATTTTTGGCTAAGCATCACTCCCGGCTTCCGCCTCAGGAGGTTCAGGTCCTATGGAAGGAAATACAAGTTACTTGTAAGTATGCTTGGAACTACTTGTCAGTGCTGGGCTAGAAGATGCAGCACTGGTTTCTCTCCTGATAACAAATTAATAAATCGGAATGTGTTCTTCGGATTACTTAAGGTGAATATTTTAAAGTTCGAAAACTGCACACTTAGAAGAATTTGCAACTGAAACCAGTCAATGTCAGCATATGAAAGGAAATTCACTTAGCAGGTATATAGTGTTAATATTACTTTTTCTTACTCAGGGGTGGATTCTGATTTAGCACTGCTGCATCACCTCTAAACAGTTGAAAGAATGCAAATTACCAAATACGCGTGGAAGTCTACGTCTCTTTTTTTTTAATATTGCTAGAATGCGCGGATCATACGCGCACCCCGCGATTTTACAAACAAAATAATGTTGACAAGCACTTGACAGCCAATTAGCATTCAGAGCGTGATCGGAAGGCTGCGCTTATGGCACGATGACAATAAGCGGAGTATCCACATTCAATTTTTTTTATGGGAATGGGGCCGCATGGCCCCCCTCGTGTGGTCAATTCTGGGCACTGAGGTCCCACCCCCTGGGCATGGCTAATTATATATTATTATTTTATGGAGGAGGGCTGAATAGACCCCCTACTGAAGCCACTTCAAAGCCCCAGGGACCCATTACCCTGGGACTGCCTTTTAAAAAAAATGTATTATGGCCATCACCGTTGGGGACCGTGCAAGAGTCTTCAATTCACCCACTGTACCACCGGCTCCCCGCCTCTTGCGGGAGCCGGTGTTCTATTGACATCCGAAGTCCATCTGTTTATGTACCACCTAGGAGTTTTCTTCACTTTGCGAATGCACGTTTGTGGTAGCGCATTTGTGTTAATATTACGTATGCGCACAATACATCCCACCATCTGGCTATGTACTCCAAATGTATTTCATTTTATTTGCGCATGCTCAATTACAGTCGTTAGGTTGGCGCACAGGCTTCAGTTCGTGGATGGTTGTACTTTTGTGGCGTGCTCCCAAGGTATCACTCTCTACCTTTTAGAGTGTTAAGAACGTAAATGGTTAAAGCAGCCTCTGTTAAGGGGATGACACTCTAGGCACAGCTCTCAATCCGCTATGTAGAGTTTAAATCTTCAATAAAATATTCCGATGAGAATCTGTCTTTAGATCACTTGTTTGTATTTATTCAGAAGAAAATTGTACTCATTAACTTCTTGTATACAGTCTTATTATCCATTTACTTTATGATGAGTAGAGCTTTACAATTTTTCAAGAGGCGTTCCCAATGCATTTCGTGCACAGAGTGCACTTCATCAGGGGAATATCTAAACAAAAAAATCAATGAACTCATTTAGAGGATAACTTCCTAAAAATGTGTAGGTATACAATGTTATAAAGTGACTTAAATAATCTGACTAGAATATCGGGGAGTGGTGAAGTGCATTCTCTATTGTGTTAGATGGTAATGGGAGAGTGAATCGATAGCGGTAAGTCAATTTGTGATGCGTGATTAAAGAAATCGGGTTGTTTTATCTAGGTGATATCTTGGGAACACCTCTTGAAAAATTGTAAAGGTCTACTCATCATAAAGTAAATGGATAATAAGACTGTATACAAGAAGTTAATGAGTACAATTTTCTTCTGAATAAATACGAACAAGTGATCTAAAGAAAGATTATCATCAGATTATTTTATTCAAGATTTAAACGCTACATAGCGGATTGAGAGCTGTGCCTAGAGGGTCATCCCCTAATCAGAGTATGCTTTAACCATTTGCATGCTCAATAACAACATGCCCAATCACAGCTCTCACACCCAGTGACATCATGCTCAATCAATCATCCATTTTTTTAACCTGCCAACCTTCTTGAACTTTTCCTATTCCGCAGTCACAGCCATTGATAGTGTTCGTATACACTTCTTCATAGGTGAGCACTTATTTTTTAAGAATAATTAAATTAATTAATCTGAATGATCTTTAAATACTGCGTAAATGCACATTTTTGTTCGATTTGACAATGTTGTTTTGAAGCACGCTTTCCTACTTTTTTATATCGTTAAAGTTGACTTCGTAACTTTTGTTTATGAGCAAATCACTTAATCCTGCCGCCTTCATTTTTGTAAGTAGTGAGCCACGTGCTGCTTCCTCCCCATGTAGTGCACATGGCCCTTCCAGCATCAGTGTGCTACGTACTGTTCAAGTTAATGCAATGTAGTTTTTCTCGTGTAAGTAGTGCGTTACATGCCCCATGCATTGCAAAAGTAATGTTTTCGGCAATAGTGTATTTTAGCACGATTTCCAGCTCTTATACCTCAAATATATTACCTTGGTAGGTGATGTTTCTAGGCAAATCACTTAATCCTGCCGCCTTTAATTTTGTAAGTAGTGCGCCACGTGCTGCTTCCTCCTCATGCAATGCACATGTAATCAATTGACCAATGTTGAAGTTTAGCACGCTCTTCATGTTTTTTAATAATGTTAAACTTGATTTGCTATCCGTAGTTCTGTGCAAATCACTTAATCCTGCCACGTTTTGCCAAGCGCCATGTGGCCGTTCCTGCAACAGTGTGCTACGTGCTGTTCAAACTAATGCGATGTGGTTTTTCTCGTGTAAGTAGTGCGTCAGGTGCCCCATGCATTGCAAAAGTAATGTTTTCGGCAATAGTATACTAGTGATTAGAGTTACATAAGGAAGGGTTACGAATAGATATACTCTAAGAGTCACATAGGAATGGCAGATAGTACAACGGTCTACTGCATATACTAGTGATTAGAGTTATCTCTATATACATAGATATACAGAGATATATACATAGATATACAAATAGTAGATTTTCTCAGGTCAAGACCCAAAAAACCAGGAGAGCAGAGTTCCAATAAGTGGGGTCGGAGGTGGGACACAGTCACAACACCAAGGGAGGGTGGGAGGAATACAAGGGTATAGAGAAAAGGCAAATCAGAAAAAAGAAGAAAGATTTAAGGATTGTCAAGGGGGAAACGAGGGAAAGGACGAGGGAATGGACAAGATGCCGGGTCAGGGTCCAGAGAAAAGCGGCAGTGAACAGCAGCAAAATGGCGGCCAGGACAAAAGAAAAAACAGAAAGAAGTCCATGAGGGTGACCCAGTGAGTATGGATTAGAGTGCCAGGAGAAGTCCGGGGGGTACGTAGTTCAGAAATCAAAGTCAAGGAGCGCTCTCCCGAGTACAGGCTCATGGCCTGCATGTTGCAGTGGTAGCTCCCGGCTCTGGAGTTACTGTCCTGGCTGCAGGGCGAGCTGAAGAGGGAGCCCTGGCTGGGCGAGTAGATGAGGGACACGGAGGGAGGGATGCCAGTCCAGGGTGCGGCAAGGAGATCGCTCCCCGTGCCTTGCGGGGAGCCCCGCAGCGAGGTCATGATGTTTTCCACGATGATGCCCTGGCCGTGGTGCTGCGGGTGCTGCTGCTGCTGGTGGGGGTCGGGCCCTCCAGGCTGAGGGAGCAGCCCGAGGGGCTGCCGCTTGACATGTTGCTGCTATACTGTCCGGGCTCTCGATCTTGGGCATGAGGTGCAGCACCGGGGAGGCAGCCTGTGGGGGCGATGGGGTGCCATTCTCTGTCTTGATGTCCTGGATGCGCAGCAGCTGTGGGGCACCTGGCTCCGACTGTTCCTTGGCCAGCAGGCCAGAGGTGCTGGGAGCCCGGCGGGGGCGGACGACAGCCCGGTGGAGAGCAGCCCGAGAAGGCAGTCCTCAGAAAATGACTCTTTTTGAATCTGACTCCCGGCATAACTGGGTCATTGAGAGGGAACCGTCCCTCCTCCTGCTGCGGGGCTCAGATCTCTATGGCTTGGATTTGGATATTCAGGACTTCTTATCAGATCTTCCTGCCTTGTGCCCCTTGTTTTGTGTTTTTGCGCAGTTGGGCACCAGACTGTACTGCTCAATCCACAATGTGCCCCTTTTTTTTTTAACCTCCTTAGTGCCGGAGTTCATGCCGGGTTTTAATTTATTTTTCCTTAAAATGGTGGCCCCCACTTTTCTGCTTCAGTTTGGGTTTCACTTTCCTGGTTTAAAGAGGGGCTGCTCTCCTCTTCTGCCCTCACCGGGAGTATCGCAGGGGTCTGCGAAGGGAATGGATGCAGCGGGTGGCTCCAGCACTGACCTTGTGGTCTCCCGCACAGTGCCTAAGTGAACCAGGTACATCACACACAGCAGCCGTGATCACAGTTGATGGCCACCATCTTGAGCTCTCTTCTCCCTCTCTGAATCCTCTTGGAGTCTTCACTGGGGTTTTTCTTTGTTTACTTTTGTTGCAGATTTTCGCTACCCATTTCTTCTTACTCGCAGGTCTTTCCGACGTCCTCTTGGGGGGTTTGCTCTTCTTTTTGTGTATCACTTTCTAGCTAATTTCTCGCTCGCCCGCCCTGCACTCCCAGTGGGCAGGATTCCAGCGGGCTGTGCAACACACCGGAGCTCGCCCTGCATTCCCTGCGGGCAGGATTCCTGTGGGCTGTGCACCGCACCAGAGCTCGCCCAGCACCCCCGGTGGGAGATATATCTCATTATACAGATATCTCAACCATGAGATTTACTGGTCACCACAAGCTGTTTTTTTCTCCCCATGCACAATACCAGATGGTGGGCAACCACTCGACATACCAGATCCACTGACTGCTCTCCAAATGCTATCAGATCAAGGCAGGAACTTGGAAATGAAGTGAATGACCAATCTCGGCCTAACATTTGTATAATGCAATGCTATTTCCTATTTTGCTTGCCAAAAATAACATCTGATGATTGCTTTTCAACCCCAATCCCACTGAGAACAAATGTTTTTATGTACATTAAAATTAATCTTGGACATATGTACAACATATACATTTTTAACTCTTTTTTCAGTTTGCAGAATGTCACATAAATCAACAGCAAATTGCTGAGGTTGAAAAAAACGTATATCCTCCTCTTTCAGCTGATTACACCGATATCTCATATATGGCATTTACTAGTTGCCTGAACCATGGATATTCACAAATTTTTAACGGATAACGTTAAGGTAAATACTCTCAATATGAGTAGTCGACGAAGTTAAAAAGTGAAAGATATAAGTACTTGAGGGGTTTTTGGTATCGGATAAGGTCCAATTCACACTTGTATGGAAGAGCCTGATACAGGGTGGATCTCTGTATAACTAATGGATGATTAGGTATTAGGATGGCATACAAAGCTCCCAACCTTCTTACTTTGTCTTTTAAAGGGTCCCAATTTGGGGACGAATATTAGGCTGTGCAGTAAAGGTTGGCGGTGTTGCTCCACTGGTACTTGTGCCTTCTCATGAAGCAGAAGGAGCCTCTCTCAATATCCTTATCTCTTCCCTTCCAAAGTTGACTGGATTCTTAGTCTGCAAGTCCTTCCGCATACTTGCAGTTCCTCACCAGTACTCTTTATTGGGGTTTCCTCTTGAAAGCAGTCTTGCATATCCGGCAAGTAACAAACCAAAGCGGGGTTCAAGTTGTGAACTCTGTTGGCCACAGTGTTTACACAAGCTAAGCAGAGCGGCATCGATATTCAATACTTCCAATTAAATGCATTAGAAATAAAAGAGCTTATTTACAAACTCCTTGCACCACTTTTGTGTCACTTTCAGCATGAGAAAAGTAACACCAAAGTGGTACAAGAGTTTTGTAAATAAGCCCTAAAAATATTGTCCCGTATACTGACTTCATCTCTCACCTAATTCTGTCTCATCTGTGAATTATTTTAAAGACCTGTCCAACTGTAATATAAATATGACGCACTGGGCACTTTTATACAGATACCGTTTGAATGCAAACCTATAAGATAAGTGAAATCTATCGGGTACACTGCACACATTAAAAAAATAGAAAATATCTTCAAGTGTTACTTTGACTTGTAATGTGTGACCTCATTTAATCACATCGATCTAATTTTAAACACTAATTTTCTTTTTTGTTTTGAAGATTAACTATACTACTTCTATTGGAGTCCATATTATATGTTGTTTGTTATATTGTTTTGTTAAAGTTATGGTTCTAGTTATTTATTGTATTGTTATCATTTAGTTATACTTCCAGTTATTTATTGTTTTAATAAAAAAAAGTACATACATCTTTTTTTTGGGGGGTAGCAGTCCGCTTTAGAAATTATATTTATAATTTGAAGTATCATTCTGAGGCTAGTTCTTCACCAGATCTTTACCAGAGTGTATAGCTACAACTTACGGTTCCAATTCAAAAGTATAAAAAGTACAACGCCAAAGTTACTGGCTGTACAGAAACCGTTATGTTTACCCTGGGTCCTCTACATGACAGAAAGAAAAGCAAAGTAAAACAAAACAATGTGTACCAGATTTACAACCCCCTTGCACCACTTTCGCATCCAACCTCCCCCTTCCAGGGCCCTTTAGGACCCTAGAAACAACTATGACCGGCTCCTGCAGTGTCCGGGGATGCCTATCCCCGCTATACTGCTGTTTGCTTTGACAGAGCGGGACTCTCACGACTCCTGCCCTCCCATAGCAAACATAGTTTGCATTTTGAAAGACTGAGCAGTGAAATCTATTCTCACTTTCAAAATCCAAAGCAGATTGCATTTCTATATACAAATTAGCATCTACCCATGCAAAAAAGCAATACTGGCTCCTGAAGAACACAAAAGTTCATCCCACAATGTTGCTAAAAAAAACAGCAAGTGTGCTCAACTTCTCAATATATTACCTTATCCTACGTAATGTTTTTTTCAATCACGTTCTGATAACCAATAAGAATCATGCTTTTAAAAATCAAAAACATGCACCCTGTGTAGAGTGTTGTCAAACAACCAATCATTTCTTTTCTGTTTTAATTTCACTTTTCCCCCAAACTCCCTTTGTTTATTCTAACATATTCTAACATATACCAAAGGCAGAAATGGAACTACTCTAATCTATTTTGTCCACAGATTGAGAAAGCTAGGAAAAAATATGAATACATCTGTTTCTACTTTTCTCCGAGACTATAGAATAGTGTCCATATACCACAAAAATCTGTATTTCAATATGCATGGCATCTATAGGAGAAATGCTGTACATTTTACAGATAAAGGGAACAGAGTCTTTGTCATGAACTTTAGACTCTGTATAGGAACTTACTTGTAAGTACTAAAATCTCTCAATAAACACAAGGGCTCTTTTTAGAGCCACCCGACATCTATACACATAAGCTTGATGTATATCTCAAAAATACATGCTTCTTTTTTCTCTGTGGTAAAATGCGCGGATCCTACTCGCATCTCCCGACTTTAAAAAAAAAAAAATACTATCTTACTTTTTGGGCCCTACAGATCCTAATGCGACCCCCTGAGCAGGCCTATGGGGTCAGGGTGTGTCGACCAGGCCCCCTTTTCACACGTTCCATACATATTTTAATGACTTCCTCAGCCTCGCTTCTACCAAGGCACAAAATGGCTGCCAACAGTTCCTGATTTTGAATGTTTACAACCGATTGCCAGCCAATTAGAACTGAGCGCGTGATCGGGAAGGTGTGCTTATCCTACGAGGCCAATCCTCGCACATTACGCGGATTATATATATTACCTATTGGCAGTTGCCAGTAGGTAGTTATGGTTACGACCTTGCTTCTATTCAAAAAGCGTTTTTTCTTTTGCTTATATTCTTGGCACTGTTTGACGAATCTTTGTAAAATTTTCAAATCAAATAGGGCGGTCAGGTTAGCTGATTTGTTGAACTTTTCGGGGTGATTCAAAAAGCTGGAGCCCAGAAAAATGGGGTCCCAAAATGTATTTTCTCCATGTTAATTTCCATAGGAAACTTTAGACACAGCTACAGCCTGAACTGCTTAACGGAATTACACCAAATTTGGGAAAAGGGTAGCCCATGGCTCATAAAGCACTCTTTTTTTTAATTGGTGTAAAACCGTTCAGTAGTTCCAGATAAATGTAAACATTACTCAGATATACAAATAGGGCCACTGAGGATACGCAAACTCTCCCGATCTTGTGCCTGTAATCTGTATGGCTGCCAACAATTACAACCAGGAAGTTTTGGCAGCCCACTTGTGAATCGGCTGAACCGAGTCAGAAGGAAAAAGGTAAATAAATGTGAGTAATTAAGAAAAGGGGGCAGGGTAGAAACGGCATGAAGTCCAGGGCCAGCTCAGGACCCCGACGGCCAAAAAAGCATTAAAAAAAATGGCTGGTGTTTTGTAGGGTCCAAAAAAAATCCATTGCCACTGATGCCAATCTGCCCCAATCGTTGAACTAAGATTTGATGTGAGATGGTATCAAAAACCGCTGATAAATCCAAAAGAATTAACATAGCTGAGGTCCCCTTCTCTAAGGCAAGTTTGATGCTGTCAGTGACCTTCATTAAGGATAATTTCGTGCTATGAGTAGCACGGAAGCATGACTGAGAGGGATCCAAAAGACAATTGAATTGAAGACGGAACACCAGTCGGTGAATCACCTGTGACGCTAAAATTGTGGATATAAAAGCAAGCAGTGATACTGGTCTATAAATTAGCATATCGATGGGATCAGGGATGAGTTTTTTAAGAATGGGTCCGATTCAGGCAGTCTTCCATTTAAGCGGAAGGGTAGCTAACTGTAATGAGAGGTATCACTGACGGAATATAGACCATGAGAATATCGAAGTACAGAAATACTGACACAAGAATATCAATGTCCAGTATATCAAAATCCTATCTACATTATGGTAAAGTACAAAAATATCTAAGAAAAAAATATTGTTGTTAAAAGTATTGCTGTTAAAAATATCGTTTTTTATGTTAAATAATGTAAAAGAAAGTAAATAATATATAGAATCAAATGAAATACAGTTAAAAATATGTTTAAATGTTTAAAAATGTTATGAGTAATACACATAATGTAAGAAATCAATGAAATATGTACATATAAAATATAATATATAAGTGGAGAGCCCTTCTTCTAAATTGGGATAATCTCTGCCCCTCACCAGGTCATCAGAATTGGCATCTTTAGAATAATAGCATTAAATAGGCTCCAGAAATATGGGGCCCAAATAATCACTCTGTTCAACACGGCCATTATTTCTTTTAAAGTGATTTCTGGGGCAATGGGGGAAGACTGCTGAAAGCGTGTTGATATGCCAATGAATTGGCCTGGTTCTTCCTCTCCCCTTGCATATAGCGATTTAAAGTGGACCTCCAGGTTTCTTCCCCAAGATTTGGCTCTATTGCTGATTTACCTTCTTTGGAACCAGTGTTTACTAGGTTCCAAAAGGTTTGCTTATCCCTTGAACATAAAGCCACCCTCATACTTTCTCATTTGTCACCCTCCCACTGTTTTTTTGCAGCGTTGATTGTATTTTTATGGGCTATTCGCTTATCTTTGATCATTAATTTGTCCTTTGCTTTAATTGCAAGGATCAGTGATTGCTTAGCCCTTTGACAGTCGCCATTATACCAAGAGTGGCCCATAGACACCTTTTTGTTTCGATTTTACAACAGGAAAAAAAGACGCCTGCCAGGTCACACACTAGGTCTTTGTGATTTCTCCCAATTTCAGCTATATTTGTAGTAGGGACAGTTGCATAACTAGTTGATTAGCAACTTCAAGGTATGGAGTGACAATTTTGTAAAAGGAGGCCAACCTGTCCTGGGAATTACAAATGTCTCCCATCTCACTCGCCTCCTACAACCAGTCAGGGTTACCCTGGCCTATTTAAATGATGATTGCCTACTTGGACACCCTCAGGGCAAGATGATTTTAGCTTTAAGACCAGGGCATTGTGGTCGCTGACATGCCTATCTTAACATCGGGATGAAAATAAAAGTTAAAGAAAAGTTTCTAAAACAGCACCTTTGGGCTATCCTGATATTACCGCACCTGCCTCCATGGGAGAGATCTCATGCCTCGGACTTGTGTCACCTGTGTAAATCTGGCAAGGAGGACATTGTCCACGTGATATGCATATGCCCGAGATTAAGGGACCTGAGGCACAACCTGCTGCTATCATTTTTTAGATCACATGCTGTTCGGACTTGTAGGCAGGCAGTTAAACTGTGCTTCACCACTAGCAACATCAAACTGAACTGCCAGGTTGTGAAGTTCTTTGATCTTACAAAGGAAAGACTCAACCACACTTGAAAGACTCATTGGGGCCTAGTAAAAACCTTGAATTGATCACAGTAATTGTTGCATTTAAAAAAAATAGTTAAATCATTTTTCTTTCTTTTTTTATTGTTATATGGCTTTTATACTTTTGTAAAGATTTTAAATATTCATATACAAATAAAATATTACCTTACCTTACCTTGCCTAGGTATGACCTTAAAGTCGATCACCCAACTCCAGGATCTAGTATCCAACAGGATGTAATCTAAAATGGATGAATTTTCAGGTCTATTATAGGTGTGGTTAGCTGGGGAATCAGATTTGGTTCGGCCATTACACGCCCTGAAAGAATGGGTCAATGTGAGAGAGTTCCGTTGAAGCACCAAGGGGGTCCAGGCTCGGGTCGGTCGGGCTTTTAATTTTGGGATTGACCAGTGCTGGTCTTCCTCATCAATATCGCCCCCATTTAAGTCCTTCAGTGGCTCATACTGGCAATTAAAATCGCCAGCAAGTACCACAAGGGTACCATCTGTGATGGTATGTAGAAAGCATGAAAAATGCTCAAGAGTTGATGACTCCTGACCATAAGTGAATGGACAGGAGTAGACATTGATTAGGGCTATTCTAGTCTTTGTGGGGAAGCTCAGTATGACACATAGTATTTTGTGTGAGGATGTGTTAATCTGTTTAGCAGTGCATCCTAAGTGCACAGCAACTCAGACACAAAGCCTTCCTGTGGGTCTTCCCCTTCCCCCACTTGTGACTGCCAAGCTAAAAGTTGCATAACCCAGTCTATGGGTGTCTTCTCTAGCCCAGGTTTCCTGGAACATGCAGATGTTGTGTGCGTCAATAAGGGACCCCCACTCCCGGTTGCCCTGTTTGGAAATCAAGGCCGCAATGTTCCAGGATAAAACATAGAACTTGGCTTTGTTGTTAGATGGAATAGCTGTAGAAACTGGAGTCAGCTGATGGTGGCCCATTGGGGTTTGTGCTATCGATGGAGGTGTGCCTGATGCAATGTGATTTAGGGGGGCCTCTCCATTTTCTCGTTAAAGGTAGCTTCTACTCCCTCAGCCCTCCTTGCTGTCTGTTCTATTTACCTAGATTCCGAATTTGATTGCAGTATTGGTTCTAGTCAGTCAACGGAATCCAAGGGTGCGTATCTATATGCAAGTGGAAGGTTGAAAAGTGGTTGATTCATATGCTTTTGCCTCCTGATATAATTTTGCTCATATTTGCGTCTGGACCCATCTCCACTGAATGTCCAAAGGTTATTAACTGGGTCAGGTCTAGGGGAGTAGTAATACCCCAGTGGAGGGGCCTAATCACTCCTTCGTACATGTACTGGGTTCGTGTTTGGAGTGTCCTGACAACCTGTGGGTTTCTAAATTTTATCACAATGGTATCACCATCTAAATCCTTTGCTCTTTGGCCCACCCACCTCACCCTGCATGTGAATAAAATCTCACTTCCATCCAATTAAAGTTGCTTGGACAGTGAAAAAATAAATTTATTTTTTATCTCATAATGCGATTCCCTTTGCCCGTTTTTGAGTTCTGGCACATTTGTTAGAATTATAACATGTGGTGTGGAGTCGTGGGGGAGGTTGATGCATGGTAAATCTGAATTTTTCGCTGATCTTGCCCCTCTCTAGTTCAGCACTTTGAACCCAAGATTTGCATATTTGTTCCCACTTGGCAATCTTCCACTGGGGATCTTTGCTGTCTTCCAGTGTCCCACCTCCGACTTGGTTCCCGGTTTTCTAAGCTAGTGGTACTATCAGTTAGTTTATTAGATGTATTTGAATGAGCCACTACTTCTTCCCTAATGCTTTGAGCCTGTGGAGTTGATTGTATGTGGTTACTAAAGCATGACTTGGTCTGTTGGTGGGGTCTTTCTCCCTTGGTCCTCCCTTGATAATTATTATTATTATTGGGACATTTGTTGAGCGCTGCGATTACGCACACCGGCGTGTCCACGCGCTGAAATTTGAATTTGAATAATGAAGTCATCTAGTGAGGATGCAAGATTATCTACCTTGATAGTCAGAGCTACAACTCTTCCTTGATTATATTATTTTTTTCCAAGTGCAGGTCCCTGAACAAATTTAACACCCACTGCGGTTTTTCTGTGCCATCGTTCACAAGCCCCCCAGCCCTGCATTTCCAGATACCCCATCTTCTGCCGGATCCTTGGCTCCCTTCTTCCAAGTTATCCCAGCTTTTGTGACAGTTTTAACATTCCATCTTTTTGGAGAGACTGAAGAGGTATCCCCATTGAGCAAGCCCAGGATTTCCACGTCGTGTACTATTGCTTATGTTCTGACTTGGGACCTTTGGAGGGTCTGGATTGATGACGGGCAGAACAGATTGCAATTCAGTGTTAGAGGTGGATAGGGCTAAATCTGGTGTTATTGATAATCGTCTTTCAGTCAGTTCAATCTCATTTGAAACCACCCCTATAGCCCTCTGAAGCATCTTGTCTATCGAGGTAGGCTGGTGGCTTGTAGGTGATTGCCCGGATACTGCCGCTTTTTTCTCAGAGCAAATACGCCTCCCCATTTTAGTTGACCAACTGAGACTCCTTGTAGGTCAGTTTAGATAGTCAGTTTGGAGAGGGGACAAGAAATCAGTCACATTATAATATATTCTGCTTTAGGGGTTTCACCAGGGACAAAATGACAACATATTGTGAAGCTCTATGTCATTAAGGGGTATGTTCTGGCAATATATAAATCGATTGTATGATGAGGACACTCGCCTTATAGAGCAGTTCATGCACAGGTTCAAAAGCGGCAGGGTGATCTTACAATAAAACCTAAAAGGAATGACCCAGCCCAATCACCTTCAAGATCTCACGGGCACAGGTGGGCCCGCCCTTGGCCCGGGCTTCGCCTGCGCGAGTCCCACAGGAAAGGCAGCAGCGCTTTTGAGTGAGAGTTAGGCTCCTCCCCCACACCTGACGCCGCTGGATTGATTTGCAGAGCACCTGGGCCTTGGAGTCCCACCAGGGTCTAGCGCAGCTCTGCAGGGATGAGAGTTGCAGCGCTGGAGGGAGGTGAAGGCCAGGTTACTGCACCCTGGGACAGAATTCCCAAAAGGATGTTGCTGGAACCACAGGCTGACCCTCCGTAAGTAGGGAAAACGGCTTTACAGGACCCGTGCCACGGGAAAGGCAGCAGCACTTCTGAGCGTGAGTTAGGCTTCTCCCCTACACCTGAGGCGGCTGGATTGGATTGCAGGGCACCCTGGGACTTGGAGTCCCACCAGGGTCTAGCGTGGCTCTGCAGGGATGGGAGTTGCAGCGCTGGAGGGAAGTGAAGGTCAGGATACTGCTCCCTGGGGCAGAATTCCCACCAAGGTGTTGCTGGAACCACAGGCTGGCCCTCTGAAAGCAGGAAAAACGGCTTCACAGGACCCGCCCAGCAGAAAAGGCAGCAGCGCTTTTGAGCGTGAGTTAGGCTCCTCCCTCACATCGGAGGCCGCTGGATTGGATTGCAGGGCACCCTGGGACTTGGAGTCCCACCAGGGTCTAGTGCTGCTCTTCAGGGATGAGAGTTGTAGCGCTGGAGGGAGATGAAGCTCAGGATACTGCACCCTGGGACAGAATTCCCATCAGGGTGTTGCTTGAACCACAGGCTGACTCCCCGCATCAGGAAAAACGGCTTCACAGGACCCGAATTGAATTGAATTAATCAATTAATAAAAAATAATGGTCAATTAATAATTAATTAACATTACATTAATTATCAATACCAATAGATTAAAAATTAATATTTAGTTTATTATAATTAATTTACTTCCCACCCAATTCCCGTATAAACCCACAACCCACTCCCCCCAAAAATGAACACAATTAATATAGTTATTCAATAAATCAATTAATAAAAATTAATTACCAGTTATTAATTAATTAACAATAAATTAATTATCAATACCAATAAATAAAAATTATTAATTACTTAAGTATAATTAAATTACTTCCCACCCTATTCCCCTATAAACCCACAACCCGCTACGGTACTAAAACGCAATATTTATTTGAAAAAAAATTCTAACTTCTAAAAATGTAATACAAATCTTTATTAAAAATACAATACATAACAAAAAAAATAAAACACATACATATAAAGTACATATTAAAATACATAACACTAATATAAACATTGATATTATTAACAGTGATATTTTTGCAAACGCTATTAATGACTTCGATATTAACAAAAACGATATTTCTTACCTTCAAGCCAATATTCTGGTCACCGATATTCTTGATGTCGACATTCTGTCCCTTCGATATTCACAACTCGATATTTCTGTACTTCAACATTAAAAAGTCGATATTATGTCTGTACACCGTAATGAGAGATTACATTGTCATAGGGGCAAGAAGAACAGGAGTCAGAGTAGTAATAACATGGTTGGGGGGCAAGGTCCAGCGGGGATCTGGTTGTGATTGTTTTTAGACAAACTAATACTTGATAAGGGGTGACAGGATTGAAAAATTCCAAAATTGGGGGGCATGGCTAGCAGCCACAGAAGATGGCCGCAGGCTGAGTGTGCTGCATTAGCAACAGTGGAATTGCCCCGAAAATCGGACACAATCCTGGTTTGGAGGGCTGACTTAAAGTGGTGAGCTCTTAGAGTGGCGGCGGCGCTTGAATAACAACAAATCTCTGGAGGCAAACGGCCGTGGTTGAGCTGAGCGATTATCTGAGTACGGGAGCGAGTGTCAGCAAGATGGCGACCTCCGGGAGCCTTAGGAGGAGCCAAAGCCATGAGTCCATTTGCGGGCATTAGGAGGGACAGCTGCCCGTGCCTTGCCTGTAGAGGGACCGCAGCGCTGTGCGATGAAGTCGCTCGGCCGAGACGGAGCGAAGGAGGCAGATTGCAGTGCATCCAGGTGGCCACCCCAGGTTAGTGCGGGTGTGGCCAGGAAGTTCAGCATCCCTTGGGCCCTTGCCAGCAGGACACCAAGATGAGGGGAGCCCGTGCACCAGTTTGGGGGCACATGCAGTGATTTTGGTACAGCTCCGAGGAATAGCAGGGGTGTGGACGTATTTCCCCTGCTGTCCCCTTCAGTGGTCAGTGATTTGGGCGCAGCCTCTGGTGGTGCAAGACTACGGCCCTCGGGGGTATTTGGTGGCCAGAAGTGAATCAGCCCAGTTGAGAGGTTGGAAGAGAATGAGGACAACAGCCCCCCATCGGCCGTGGTGGGCCCCCAGCCTAGTGCATCTGAGCCAGAAAGGTCCCTCAGGAGGCCGGGACACGATTAGATTAAGTACTGCCCGCATCCACGGAGAAGCCCTGGTGGGTCCCCTCCTAGACGGTACCAGTTACAGCGGAGCTGACCGGACC
This sequence comes from Lissotriton vulgaris, assembly GCF_964263255.1. NCBI lineage: Eukaryota > Metazoa > Chordata > Amphibia > Caudata > Salamandridae > Lissotriton > Lissotriton vulgaris. Next base: position 79,017,866 of record NC_141690.1, on the reverse strand, counting down.
CGGTGGCAAGCGGCCTTTTTCATGTGTCATGGGCTGCACCAAGTGGACGGGGCCTGGACAAGCTAACCAAATTGGCAAATTCACAGTCTCCATGGGGCGCAACGATGGGGCGGTCAGAGGAGACTCACATGAGGACGTGGGTGACCAGGGCCCAGGCCCGACCCTGAAAGACAATATGAGGGCAATTCACAAGTTGAAAGGCACCCTGGAGCCAAAACTAGACTCAGTCAAAAAAGAGGTGAATCTTCTGCTGAATGATTTCCAAAAAATGTTCAACAAAGTGGCCACGGTGGAGGCGGTCATTGGGGGCATTCAATCAAAAGAGAAACACCTTGAGGAGAAGGTGAAGACCCTCACGAAGAACCAGACGAACATATACGCCCGGCTTGAAGACCAGGAAGGGAGGGTCTGAAGAAACAATATCCGTGTGGATGGGGTGCCAGAAGGTATGGAGGGGCCAGCCGTGGACCTCTTTCTGGAAGTCCACGAAACGCCTTTCGCAGTTTTTCTCAATAGAGCAGCCCCACAGAGAACTAAGCCCCGACCAGGGCCCCCAGCACCGTTATTGCCCATATCCTCAACTTCAGGGATCGAGATACCATATTGCAGGCAGTGTGGATGCATGGCGACCTAAGGCATGAAAATGCGATGAGCTGGCTCTTTCCAGACTTTAAGCTGCATGTACAATGCCAGCAACGCTCCTTCGATGGGGTAAAATGATCTCTTGGGGAACGGAGCATGAAGTACATGATGCGCTTTTCGGCCGACTCAAAATCCTTGACAACGGAAAGGCATACTTCTTCAACAAGCTGGAAGCGGTGAGCGACTAACTGGAGGGCTGGCGCACCATGGGCTGCAAAGGAGGGCGGGGTGGTGAGAAGTCGGGGCAGGAGGCTGGGGCCTTGCCCAGCGGCTAGAAGCACTGACAAAGGGCAGATAAGTAGCTATTGGGACACCCTTCCATGGGCTGAGACAGAGACGCGGCTCTGTGTATGGGGGGGTGATGACTGTGGAGAGAGGGTAGAATTCATGATGCTCCTCAGACATTTAGGTCTGGACCTTTGACTCATGTTGGTGGGATATAAGCACTGCATACATTTTTTGTTTGACCTGTTTAAGGAGATAGCTGCGCTGTGGAAAGATGTTCAAATGATTTGGGCCTGGTGGGGCGTAGTTGTGGGGCTGAGTATCCCAGACATCAGGCAGATCTCTCTTCACACTGGAGGCTAGAGCAAGACCCCTCAATGATGGGTTTCTAGATTTTTTATGGGCGACAGGCACTCTGCAAGTTTGGGTGGTGGGAGGTTGGGCACTCACCAAGCAGGGATGCAGGGAGGAGGGTGTTGGGAATGTTGTTTGTTTTTGTTTATAGGGGCGAGACCTACATATCTATCAGACATTGAGGGTGGTCGCCGAGAGTATGGTGGAGGAGCAGGTGTGCCCCTTTGCTAACAGCTCGACACAATACCAATGGGTGACAGGTTAACATTAAGTTTTGGTCCTGGAATGTGAACGAGCTGGGCATAAGATTAAGCGCACTCTAGTGATGCAGTGCCTTAACCCCTCCCATGCTCATGGCGAGTTCAGCTCATCATGAACCACGGTTGCGCTGTGCTCGTGATGAGCTGAGCTTGTCATGACTGCCGGGTTGCTCACACGCGGGGATAATTCCCCTGCTGTGCTGAACGATCCATGAAAACGGGTGTGGTCATGACGAGCTCAGGGTCACCATGCTGCATGACGAGCCGAGCTCATCAAAAGCCCTGTGGTGCTGTGTGCCCCCTCCCCCCAGCACAGTGGGGGAATTACCCCCACGGTGAAAGGGTGAAAGGGTTAAGAGGCATTCCCCTGACATCGTTCTTATTCAGGAATCGTATTTGAGGGGAAGCAAATGTAAAGCCCTAGACTGGTTCAGCTATAAAATGGTAGCCCAATCTGGATTTACGTTAGAGGTCCGTGGTTGGATAGGAATCCTAGTATGCAAAGAGTTACCCTAGGTGATCATTGGCACTTGGACAGTTACCACCGGGTGCTCTGCCACGGTGGCGGGCTAATGGGAGGGGCACTTACTAGTTTTCAGCTCATGCTATGTACCCCCAGGGCTTCACTTGGTGATCCTCCCACAGCGCAGTTCACTCATAACTGACCTCGCCTTAGGCACCCTACTTCTTGGAGGCGACACAAACACAGTAATGCACCCGTAAATGGACAGGTCTGGCTCTCGATCTCGTACACAGGGGGAACGTGGCTTTGCAGACTTCGCTGTGGTGCTGGACCTGGCAGACCTCTGGTGAGCTCATAACCTTTCACTGAGGCAATATACCTTTTACTCTGCCAGACATGGGTCCTTCTCTAGACTGGACCATCTGTTGACTCATACGGACAGGGTGGGGGAACTTCTCAAGTGCCCAACACATGGCGAGGGGGATCTCTGACTATGCACCGGTCAGCGTCATTCCTAAAGGCCTGATTATTGACAGAACAGCCTTCCCATGGATAGATCCATGGCAGCTGCGAGTTCCGCTAGTTAGTGACAAGCTCCGGTTGTGTTCAGAGTTGTACTTTAAAGAAAATAGGGGACGATGCAATTGCATATCACTCTGTGGGAAACCTACAAGACTGTATTGCGGGGGCAGGCGCAGTCGTTAATTGGAGCCCAGAAAAAAGAAGAGACCTTACAGTGTAGACAAATTGAGCAAGAGATAAGTCAGATGGAGAGTGAGGCTGAGGCTTGAAACAACTAGAACTTAGGGCCCTAGCGGAAGGTGAGGCACAGGCATATGCACTCGCCACCCAACATCACCTATAGGATGTCGGGGATAAGGCCCTTAAACTTATAGCATGGCTGTAGAGGCATGACAGGGACTGGTCCTGGGGAGGTGGGGATCCGTGATGCAGAAGGCGTGCTTCAGTCCACCAGTTCTGACAAGGCAGAGGCCTATGCGCCACACTTTGAGAGCGTCTATGCCCCGGTGAGCACGAGGTCGGAAACAGGCTGTGCAAAATTCCTTAAGGATTGTAACTTGCCAGTGGCGCCCCCAGAGTCGTACGATGATCTGGAGGCGGACCTTACGATAGAGGAGCTGGTTCAAGCATTGGGCTCGCTTAGATCAGGAAAAGCATCCAGACCCAATGGGCTCCCGGTAGAAATATACAAGAATCAGGCAACGATCATACTTCCCGCTCTCTTAGATATGTTCCTGGAGGCGCGGGAGGTGGGTCATCTGTAAGCCGGTGGACCAAATTGCAGCCACAATCGTGGTGATCTATAAGGATGGTAAGCCAGCTGATCAGTGCAGTTCCTATAAACCTATTTCCCTCATCAACGTAGAGGCCAAGGTTCTGGCACATGGGTTGGCGGTCAGGGTGATATCAGTGATCAAGGGCTTGGTACATGTGGACCAGTCGGGGTTCATGCCTGGTAGAAGCACTAGGAAAAACCTATGAAGGCTTTATGGGGAATTGCATATGACTAGTGGTAACGTGTCTCAGCAGAAGGCATTGATGGCGCTGGATGCCTCAATGACCTTCAATAATATTGAATGGCCATATCTATTTATGGTCCTTCAGCGGTTGGGCTTTGGCCCCTCCTTTTGTAGCTGGGTAAGACTCCTATATGAGAGGCCTACGGCGTGGGTGCAGGTGAATGGTGCCCTGTCTAGGTCCTTTCGGGTTTGGAGGGACACTCGGCAGGGCTGCCGCCTTTCCCTGCTCCTGTTTGCCTTGGCGCTGGTGCCCCTGGCTCATTGGGTCAGGAGGGGTCCTGAGATTTGGGGACTGCGGGCTCCGGATGATTGGGAAGAACGTATTTCTTTGTAAGCCTGCGATATTGTACTATACCTGGCACAACCGTACTACTCCATAGCACAGGTCCTCCATATCTTTGAGTTGTTTAGTAGCTATTCGGTGTACAATATCAACTGATCAAAGCTGGTGATCTTTTCTCTTTCGCCCCCCGCAGGGTTCTGCAGCAGTGCGTGGCCCTGGTGGTGGTGGATGGTATTAAATAGTTGGGAATATACATTACCAGGGATCAGAAAGAATTCCTGGCGTGGAACCTGTGGCCTCAAATGAGTCATCTGACTGCAGATGTTAGCCACTGGCGCTCGCTTCCGCTCTTACTTATGGGATGGGCGGCTCTTTTTAAGATGCTGATGCTACCGACGCTTATTTATATACTGCAGGACACCCCCTTTCAGATATGGCCAACTAGTTTTAAGCGCATATCACAGGAAGTGCGGACTCTGCTTTGGGCGGGACGGGCGCTGAGAATTGCACTACACAAGCTACATAGAGGAGTCTTTGATGGGGGGATTATAGTCCCGGATATTTGGTTGTACTATTGGCCCTCCCAGATGCAGGTGATCAATGAATGGGTTTATGTAGGGATGGAAGAGCCTTCCTACAGAATGGATAGGGCATCAATGCCACCGGGCAATTGTGAACCCCTTCTGTACTCCAGTCGGTCACGCCTGAACTGGCCGAAGCACACTAAAGTGGTGGTCCAATGTTGGAGAGATGCCAATAAACTACTGGGCTGGGAGGCTTACGATCAGAACCCCACTCTAAGCAGGTAACCCTCTCAGGGAAGTGGCTACGCTGTCGGGGTTCAAGGACTGGCACTTGATTAGAATTGAATATTTGGGAGACGTGTGGACAGGGCACTCTCCTTGCACATTTAAATACCTTCAGAAAGAATACAATATGCACAATTCGCATCGATACACACATCTATGGCTTTTACATGCAGCAGAGAGTTTTCATTCCAGACTACTCCCCGCTAGAAGACCGGCTACTGCTGGACCCCGTCCAGGTGAACCCACCTCCATGATCTACCGCAAATTGATTAACAACCTCCCGGATCCTGTGGGCCTTCTTAGGGACGCCTGGGTCAGCGACTTAGGAGCTCTGGATGATGGAATTGGTAGGAGGCGCTCCAGAGCGCTAGAGAAGTGGCTATGTGGTTCAGATTTTGACTGGTGCAGCTCAAGACCCTCCATCGCACATACTATCATCACACTCACCTATTCTCCTAGGGTCGGGCCCTATCCGCGCTGTGCGTCAGGGGGTGCGGGGAGGAAGGTACCTTCATGCACATATTGTGGGAATGGCCCAAGGTTTCCATATTCTGGCACAAAGTTACTGAAGTCATGTCGGAGGTTGTGGGAGAGCCTGTTCCATTAGATCCAATATGGCTTTTACTAATGATTAGAGACGATACAGACTGGTCCGGATATGTGGGTATATGGCTGGCTTTGTCGGCGAGGGTGGCAAAGCGCAACATCGCCAGAAGCTGGGGGCGCTGGCACCCCCATAGGTGGAGAAATAGAAACATGATCTCAATTAGTGCCAGAGGGCTGAGGAAACAGTGTACAAGAGTAGGGTGTGTGTTAAGAAACAAGAGAGGGTGTGGATGCCATGGAGGAGGTACAGAGGGCTGTGGGGGGCAGAATAGTGGCACATTGGGGGGTAGCAAGCGTGCCTGCTTTATCCAAGAATGTGTTGACACTGATTCTCTGTATATGGCAACCAATGTACTCATGTCATTGTCTTCGTATGATATGGTCTCTCAAATGTTGTTAATAAAAAGATTCCCCCCAAAATAATCCAAAATAGAAGATTGAGAATTAACCTTGACTTCCGAAGGTTCTAATGTTATTGATATCATGTTATTTGTGAAAGAGTTATAGATATTGTTGATCATTTATTCAAAGTGTACTGCAAGGTTATCACAGTGAAACTGAGATACAGGTGTTGCAAAACTGCAAATGCTCGGATTCGTGAGTTATTTTAAGATCTTGAAAAGCTCTTTTGAAGAATTCTTAGCAGAATTAATTCTGCCTGCTATATGGATCCTTCTGACAATATTAACATGTTTTAGGTATTTTCTTAAGGCTGTCTTGTAGACAAGTTCTTCCTCTTTTTATTTAGATTTTCTCCATTTACGTTCCAGTTTTCTGCATGCTGATTTTAGGGATTCTGTATACTAGGGAGCAGGAGGCTTTTTTCTTTTCATTTTACATAATTTCAGCAGAGCAAAGGTATCTAAGGCCTGTTTAAATGATTCCTCAAAGATTTTTAATACAAGAGCAATGTCTTCATAATCTGTTACAACAAGAGGATTAAACACAGGGAGAAGGGTTTAGGGAACCACCTTTCTCCAGGGTCTCGTGAGTTCCATTGCCTCACGAGGGGTGTCACTAGGGGTACCAATAGGTTTCTAGACATCTAAAAGGAACTCTTAGGAGAAATTATCAGTCCACACCTGGGCAACAGCCGGTTCCATCACTAAGTTCAGGGCATCAGTGAATACTAAATCAAGGGTGTGCCCAGCTATATGCCTGGGACCTAATACTTATTGGTAAAGCCCAAAAGAAAAATGGAATTGGGGTCGGATTGGTTATCTACATGGTAATTAAAGTCCCCAAAGAGCTGAAAACTATATGCTGCTAGGATATGAGGGGCTAGCCATTCCAAGAGCTTTGAACTAAAATCTTTTTTTCGCCGGGTGGGCGAATTGGAGGTGGTTTTTAATTGAAATATTATCATTTAAAACCCAGGGTTGTTGCAGGAGTCCAGGAGTTTAACCCTTAGTGGATTGCGTACTGCAATAGCTACTCCGCCTCCTTTTATTGACTGTCTATTGCACCTGGTTACCCTATAGTCTTCAGGAAAAACTACAGCTATAGGTTGAAAGGCATAGGAATGTAGCTAAGTTTCATTAATGAAATATATGTCTGGCGTAGTTGTATCTAGAAGGTCTCAGAGCTCCAAATTGTGCTTTGGAATGGAGCGAGCATTTAGGTAAAGGAACTGTAGCTGAGGGGACATACACTTGGTGTTATCCTAAGGGATTCTATTACTACTAGCAAGTTAAAGGATTGTGTATTGAGAGCCCAAAAGCCTCAAACATGTTTATGAAGAAGAAAAAGGCACATGAGAACTTTCTCATGATACATTGCCAATGTTCTTCCTTATCAAAGCTAGTACGTTTCTCTCTACAAGAGGTGTTAAGAGTTGTTACTCCCTATCTTTATAAGCTCTAGACTAGAATATGATAAGCCTTTCTGGTGGCGTCCAGGCACAGATGGGTGCCGACGGGCTCAATCAATCAATCAATGCATTTATAGAGCGCGCTACTCACCCGGGAGGGTCTCAAGGCGCTGGGGGGGGGTAAGTTACTGCTCGAACAGCCAGGTCTTGAGCTGCTTCCTGAAGGAGAGATGGTCCTGGGTTCGCCAAAGGTGGGTGGGGAGGGAGTTCCAGGTCTTGGCCGCCAGGTATGAGAAGGATCTTCCTCCGGCGGTGGCTCTGCGGATGTGCGGTACGGTGGCGAGGGCGAGGCTGGTTGATCGAAGCCGGCGGGCGGGTGTGTAGAAGGTCATGCGGTCGTTGAGGTACTTGGGGCCCAGGTCGTGGAGAGCGTTGTGTGCGTGGGTCAGGAGTCTGAACGTGATTCTCTTGCTGACGCGGAGCCAGTGTAGGTTTCTCAGGTGTCCGGTGATGTGGCTGTGTCGGGGGATGTTTAGGATGAGTCGTGCGCAGGTGTTCTGGATGCGCTGGAGTCTTTTTTGAAGTGCGGCTGTAGTTCTGACGTAGAGGGTGTTCCCGTAGTCCAGTCGGCTGGTGACGAGTGCCTGGGTGACGTTCTTCCTGGTTTCGGTCGGAATCCATCTGAAGATCTTGCGGAGCATGCGCAGGGTGTTGAAGCATGAGGATGAGACGGCGTTGACATCGATAGGGAGGAGTCCAGGATGAAACTCAGGTTGCGTGCGTGGTCCATTGGTTTGGGAGCTGTGCCCAGGGCCGGGGGCCACCAGGAGTCGTCCCAGGTGGAGGGTGATGATCCCAGGATGAGGACTTCCGTCTTGTCTGAGTTCAGTTTAAGGCGGCTGCTCCTCATCCAGTCGGCGATGTTTTTCATCCCTTCGTGTAGGTTGGCCTTGGCGGAGGTGGGGTCGTTGGTGAGGGAGAGGATCAGCTGGGTTTCGTCGGCGTAGGAGATGATGTGGAGGTTGTGTTGGCGTGCGATGGCTGCGAGGGGGCTCATGTAGACGTTGAAGAGGGTTGGACTGAGTGAAGATCCTTGAGGGACGCCGCAGATGACTTCGGTGGCCTCGGATCTGAACCGATGGCGTGCCTGCGATGTGCCAGCTGCGCGTGTCTGCACACAGGCTCCATTTAATTAGAAAAGAGGAGCCCGGGAAAAGCTGTGTAAAATACTAGAGAGGCAGCTGCCCTGCCAAGATGGCGGCAGCCAATGTCCCAGAAGTTCCCTTCCGAGGTTCACTTTGTCCTCTCAGCACAAACACAACCTGTGGTGGACCGGAGAGCAGCCCTGTATTTAGAAGTGTGAGTAAAACTATTAAAATTATTAGGGAATCAAGTAGTGGCAACAGTCAGCGTCAGAAATAATGGTAATTCAAAAAGTAAATTAAATGTCAGAGATTAGTTAAGTAAAATTTAAAAATACTTGCATACTGCCTCTACTATCCTTGCATGTTAGGATCACTGTTCTTCTTGCTCTGGTGGTGTCCTGACTGGACTGTGCCAATGCCCTTTATGTAGGACTCCCACAATATATGCTGCAGAAATTACAAGCTGTTCAGCTTCTTGCTCAGCTTTACAATTACCCAAGCAGATTTCTATTACTTCTCACCTGAAGAATATTGTTTAAGACCTTGACCCTTAGGCACAGGGCTCTGCACCAATCTGGCCCAGATTGTCTGTCCTCCAGAATCCAAATTAAGCTATCCCTCCAGATCTTTACCACTTGGCCAAAGTTCTTAGGCCAGATCTGGAGATCCGGAGGCAGATCATTTTCTCTTTTGGACTCTGAAGTTGGAACAAGTTGCCTATTGAAATATTCCAAGTGAATAACAAACAATCATTTAGAAAGCAACATACGACTTGACTCTTCACTCTTTTAATAAAAAAAATCCTGATCTCTGACTTAATTTCCATGTAGTGCCGCAGTTTGTCCATGCTTTAGAAGTCACAGCATTTATTTATTCATTCATCTGTCAGCAAACAGGGCAGTTCCTCCTCACAGCCTACTATGAATACCTGTCAGCATGGGGAGAGGTATGAACAGAGAGATACATTTTTTCTTAAACCATACTACATGTACCTCTCACCCTGCGAAGCTGTGTTTATTGGACAGGTTACTCTCTCCCTAGACACCACAGTGAATCCCCGTTAGCCTAGGGAAAGGTGTCAGCAGAGAGGCCGCTCCTTGCCAACAATGTACTGCACATCCATGTTGTTCTGAAGATAGGTGCTAGTGAGGAGGAGAAGGTTTCCCTACACACTACTGTATATGCCTCTGATCATCAGGAGAATTGTGACTGGACAGTCAAATCCATTCCCGCAACCTAGTATATATATATATGTTTATTGCCCTGGGGTGAGGTCTTAGTGGTGAGGCCAGTTCTTGTGATAGTTAGAATGGAATACTGAGATCTTCCATGTGAGATGTTTACCTTTCCCACTCTACTATGCATACTGCTGAGCCTGGGGAAGGTGTGAGTGGCGAGCCAGTGTCTCTTTACACACTAGTCTACACACTGGGTATCTTCATGCAAAAGAGGCCGGTCTATCCCCATGGTCTACTATACTATACATAGTTATTAGGATGTGGAGAGATGTCAGTGAGATCCCAGTGCCTCCTTACACCCTACAGTGCACTGTTGTGATACTGTGAAAAGGTCTAATTTGAGAGTCTACTATCTCTCCACACAGTACTAATGGGGACTTTAAGGAATAAGTACTGAAAAGGAAAGTGTATATTCTTCTCTTAAAAAAAGGATTATGATCTTGCAAGACTCTTGTGGGATTGTAAAACAGTAGTGATTGAACTTTTCTAATAATATCAAATGGACTTAAAGGTAATTATTAAATAACAATGTGTGCTATGTACCAAAGTTCGTCTCATTCAGATAAGTGTTTTTTTCATAAATCTTAGTGATATATTTTTTCCCCACAATTATATAATAGATTGCATTTCATTATACTAAACACACTGCTACTATTCTGGTGTATATAAATTATACATACTAAATTATGATATATATTGTATAAATGCAAAGTCCATTATAAAAAGGGAGCACTGCCCCCTCCGACTGCATGCCAGGGATTACCCCCCTGCCTCTCACAAGGGTCATTTTACAGATAGCTCATCTATTCTAGCAAAACTAGCACATGTGCATATCTTATTTCCTGGTGCACACAATCCTCTAGGTTAATAATTGTTATGAGCCCCAGTGTACCCCAATATAGGCATAGGTAGCTGCATGACCTTTTACCTTCTTTTGTCCTACCTTGCTCTATATAATGGCTCTGGCGCTGACCTTTTACCTTGTTATGTGATGAATAAATGGTGTGTGGTTGTCTTTGAAAACTAGCCTAATTTATTATGCATGTAGATTCTTAGTATCACAGCAGGATTACCATCTTCTACATAATAAGTCTGTACAAAAGTCACTGCTATTGTCATCCTAGGACAAAAGGCACACAGTACCATGACACATCTAGGTGGAACCCCTGAGGGTACCTTTCAGTTATATAAGTACTATATCTTCGCTGGGCAAATCAGTGGAGAAGCTTCCATGCTGACACAAGACGCTGCAGTCTGCACGCAGACACTCCAGAACGAAGTGGTCTGACATCAGTTGCAGGGTGTACAACTCAAGACCAAGATGGGGTCCTTCATTCTCTCCCGTCAGGTAACGGAGTTGGCTCTTTCCTAGAAATATTCTTGGCTATACACCTACATACATGCTAGGTACATTCAGGTGTTTACTCTGTTGGTGCTTGTAATACCAACTATCTATTTAGGTCTAATGGTTGTTGCAGCACACTTTTTTTATACTAGAAGGACACTGGTTCAATAAATGCTTATTGAAAACGTACCCTCCAATTATTCTGCATATCTCGCTGAAAAAAGTGGCATGAGTGACTGAGCGAAAAGTAGAACACTGTTTGAATGATCCCTGAGGAGTCAGAGTTGTCATGTTTGATAGTTGCCAGAAACTATTCGCTCATTGGTAAGGTTGTGGGGATTATAATGGCACTATGAACTAGCTGGTCTACATACAAACATATCCTTTGGGGATGTATGTCTGGAATCAGTCTGGATACCATTAAGCCAGGAGGTGACTCTGTGATCTGCTGGGGGTTGCGTAACTAGGTGCATGGCTGTTCTTAGTTGGTGGAGCGATTTGTCCGGTTAATTCCGATAACGAACGAGACTCCTCCATGCTAACTAGTTACGCGACCCCCCAGCAGATCACAGAGTCACCTCCTTGCTTAATGGGGTGCTGTGACAGGGAAGCTGGAATTCCAAATGATGACACTGGCCACGAAGGGCAGTTGATGGAAATCCGACAGCCACTTCCCTAGTATTAGAAATGGTTTACTTATTAGAAGAAACTTTATTGGATTTAACACATTTGTTAGTAAGGCACATGATCAGTAGTTGCATTTCCCATTGTATCTTATTTCTGCTACTCTCTCTTGACCACCAGATTCCTTATGTTATTGTAATAATTAGGTTTTGGGGATTGAATCTGATGTGGGTCGGTAAACATGCTCCCTAGGACCCTTTTTCCCTTGTGGAATTAAGTGTCCCATTATTTATTTAACAAACAGGCTACTAGTAGGAAACAAGCAGAATCCCTCACGCTCTCCAGTATGACTTACATTTGTGCTCCACTATCAGCATCTGAGCGGGTTACCCTTCCAGGCTCCTAAGCATCTTATTCTTTACTCCAGTGTGTTTAATCAGGAAATTCTAAAAGTTGATGCAAATAAACTGACACCTCATTCTAAATATAGTTTACAAATATTTTTTCCCAAATGGTAACCCAATGAATATGTGCACCAAATGCGATATATATTCACTAAAAAACACAAAGGTTACTTGTGCCCTAAGGTACTTGCACCCCCACCATGCACAGTTTTCTCATCAATAATTTTACAGCAAATGTTGCACTGATATTTTCAATTATGTCATAGAAAATGTCATGAGTGATATAACATGTGGGGTAATTAGAAGTGCATGGCGAGGGAGCGAGTTATATTGACCTTAGGTTAAGTTATAGTTTCTTTAGATAAGTGCAGCCCTCCTCCCCTTTTTATGATGGCCCTTTCCCAGGAAGTGGGGATGCCATATGTCAAAATTGGCCCAGGATGGAAAAGTGTGGCTGCCCTCCCCCTATTTGTATCAGTCTGGGCCCCGGGGGTGGTGGTCTTCTGGTTCAAAATGGGCTTGTGAAGGAGGGCCCCACATGACTCCTCCCCCGATTATATTACAAAGTCCTCCCTTCCAGGATCTGGCCCAGCTGCAGAGCATTTGTCACAGCAAATATTGCACTGATATATTCAATTAAGTCATAGAAAATGTTATGAGTGATTAAATATGTGGGGTAATTAGCGATGCATGGCAAGGGCATGAGTTTTAGGCAGTGAACTTTCTATTGCTGCACCCCTCAGTACAAAAACAAAAATCATTGGACCCCTCTCAAACACTTTCACAATTATTCTATTAAACTAGCAATGTTTAAATATATCTAGACTTATTTAAACATTGCTGGTAAGTTCTGTTACTGTTTTAAAAATGCAGTCAAATACATGATTGCCAAACATACTATTCCAATCAGGCAGGCCTTACTCACATGTAAAATTATCCATAGCGTGATTATTAGAAATGAGAGTGGGGGTATTGAAAAGTATTAGGAATCCCTTCCATTTTGACACCTTATCCCAGCCAGTATATAAATGACAAAATATGTTAGTGATGGCCCATTACAGAGCTGCTTACTAGTTTCAGCTCATTAGTTTCCATTGAAACCAAATAACTTTTATCAGTATAATGATTCTTTTGGCTAGAACCTTTCCCCCCCACCCGGGATCACTTGAGGCCCCCATAGGGAAGCCGGCCCCCCAGGTTGAATATTCCTGTCTTAGGGGGAGAGTTATAGTTTCTTGAGATAAGCGTAGCCCCCTCACCCTTTCTTTGTTGTCCAGTCCCTGGGGACAAAATCAGCCTGGGAGGGGGGCTACATGGCCCCCCTTCCTGGATTTGTTTCAGGTGTGTCTCTGAGTCCCACTTAAAATGTAAGGCCGGGCCCTGGGTATGGTGCTCCATGGGCCCAAATCTTCCTGGGTAGGCCGGTCACTTCTGCCCACTCCCCCTATAACCCAGGGCCTGGGCCACCTGAGGGCAAAACAAGCGCCGGAGCTTTGCAGTGGATTTGCAATGGATTTTCAGATCCTCTGAAGATTTGCAGTATTTTTTTTTTTAAACCTTTTTTTTGCCCCAGGCGGGGTCTCTCTAGGACCCTACCACCAGGCCTAGGGAGATTAGGGTATTTCTACCTTGCCCCTTGTCTTTTTTATGTTTTTTCTTGGGACTCAGTTCAGCCCAAGTCCCAAGATGGCTGCCAACTCTTCCTGGTTAAAATACTGGAAGCCAATCAGATCTCACCATGAGAACTGAATGATCCTTGGAGGATTAGCATCCCTAGATATCTATAAACATTATTTCTTTAGTTACTCCAAAACTCCTGAGCTGATTTACTTCATATTACTAAGCAGCTCTTTCTGGACCATGAGCTGGCTTTGCGCCAAACTTGGTGTAATTCCGTTCAGCGGTTCGGGCTGAAGTCATGATCAAATACCCCAATGGATAACTACATGGGGGAAATGTTTTTTGGGTCCCTCCTTTTTCTCTGCCCCACTTGATGAATCATTCTGAAACTTTTCAGACAGCAGCTAAAGTGATTGTCGTACTAGTTTTGAAAATGTAATGAAGATTTACCAAAGTTATTAGAAAACCAAAAATTGCTTTGTCTGAAGAAATTAGGTCCTAACTATAATGTTCAAAAGGCAACCTACATATTTCTATGCATATCTTTATGGCTTTTAATCTGTCATACTCTATAATGATCATATTATTTGTTTTGTTTGGACTTGATGCAAAAATTCCTCACCTTTAAGTCCTAATTATTCATCACTATGAACAACAGGGTCTTAAAATGGTAAACGATTTGGTTCAGGCAGACAAGTCTGCAGCATTTTAGTTCTTATAAAAATGGTAAAGGGACATATTGGGCTTTGCCACTTTCAAACAGACTGGCACAGTTGGCTCTATGGTCCAGTAGAGAGCAAATCACAGAAAAGTGCCAAAGTAAGGGACATTCTTTTGCACGCATAAGTACATTTGGTAATAAACTAAATTAAATATCTTAGGCTCGCAGCACAGGCAGGAGTACCACCTCTCTTTTCGTCAGTTCTATGCCTCTCTGAACTTAGCTGGATCCCTTTGTCTGCACTCTCCTGAGCTGCTGAACTGACCCATGGGGAACTCTCCTCCTTATTTGTGTGCTCCATATGTGCAGCACCTAACCCTAATTTGCTCACGGATGCATCCCATTAGGCAAACAGTACCTCCATGGCAAACAAAGTGATGTGCCCCATTCCACTGCTTTGACTGACTTCTGTACCCAACCTATGATACCTCTGTCCACAAGGAGATCAATCAACAAAGGCCACTGACAGCTGTCAGTATCCAGAGCCAGACCATCCTGGGCTCTCCGGTCTCTGAGTGTTTAAGAGTGGGGGGGTAGTAGCCTAGGTGTCTTGCACCTTCTCCACTCTACCTCTAACCAGTAAAAGGATGGCATCCTAAAATTGGTCCTTCAACTCATTGTCTCTACCGTTAGTCTAAACATGAGTCCAGTGTGTGTCCTTCTTCCCCTCGATCTGTCCTTCTGTACCCTCCTCTTAAAGGTGGTATAACAAGATGACTGAGCTTTCAGGGCGCCCTAGTCTGCCGTTCCTCCTAGTTCCTCTATCACTGGTGGCAACTCATTCCCCACACTACTGTCAATGGGCATCTGGGGACTAACTATGACCCTACTCTGGGTCACCTTCCCACCCAATGCTAGGGATAGCAGGGCCAAGGGGCGACAAAGTCATTCCGGTGGGCTGGAGTTACCCTACACACCTGATTGATGTTCTGCTCTGGAGAGGACCACATTCATCTTCACCTCATGGAAGTGACATTTCCAATCCTCAGGGATCACCAGCTAACCATCTGCGTACATCTCCCAGCTGAGAGCGATCATGGCATGGACTGTGTCCTACCCCTGGGGAAAACTGCCTCCTAATGCCACATGGGCCACCCCTGTAAAGTTCCATCAGTAGGTAGTTTCTTTGGACAGGCAGACAGAGGCTTTGATGTTCAGCTGCCTACGGCTTAGCTCATGGTCCATCTTTGCTCTCCCTCCATGGCAAGCCTCTTTTCCTCCATCAAAGCTTTTATCCTTTCCATTCGTAATTTTTCCAGCTCTAACTTGAGATTACTCTCTTGTCTTACAGCTTCTCTGGGAACGGGCCACTGGATGATACACTCCTCCCTGCCCTGGGGTTACCACTTCTCCTGGGAAGAAATTGGAGCCTTGTCCTACAGACAGTCCCAGATTCTCCAGTGAATGCAGGTTCAGCTCCTCATCATCATCCTGTATGTCATCCTCCTCCTCTGAGATCATAGGTAATGCATCCTGAGATTCTATCCATGCCCTCAGACCTTTTGCAGCTCTAACTTCTTGGTGAATCCATTAGTAGAAAGCTCAAACCCGTTGCAAAAATCCTTGAGCTGAGCCACAGTTAACCAGTACTTAATTTGAGCTAGTGGTTTCTGGGGCTTGTCACCGTCACTTGTCAGCTCTGTCTCTAGTGACAGCCAACCGCATGGGGGTGCTGTCTGTTAAATTCTGAACATTGCCTCTTAGTTAAGCCTGAATGTTTTTATGCCGAGCTCCCAGGAAGTTAAGCTCAGGTAAAATTAGTGACTATAGAGGTTCACCCTGACTGGGATTGTAGCTGTTGCTTGAGAAGGGCTCACACCCCCTTGACCCAAAACTAAATATCTCACAATATTTATATATATATATATATATATATATATATATATATATATATATATATATATATATATATATATATATATATATATATATATATATATATATGTATATATACATATATATACATATATATTATATATATATATTTACATTTAATTCTGGCCTTAGACACCAAGGCACCTAATGGTTTAAACTTGACCGAAGATCTGAGCAATATTCTATAAACTGTTTAGGGACAGGTCGAGATGAAATTTCTTCCTGTATTATGTTTGTGAGTCTTCTGATGTGACGTAGACTATCACAGAGTGGTTGGCCGGCTGGCCAGCCTGCATTTGTATATACTTTGTTTAGGTGTTTTCTTCTAATTATAATGAAATACTTATTCTGTGAAGTTTTTCACCTATTTGCAAAGTTTCCTGTTGCATTATCATATTTTGTCCTGTCAGGCTTATTCTTCTTCAGCTGTGACTATTTTTATTATGTTTTACCTTTATATTTTTCCCGTCACCATTTCCTTTTTTCCATTTTTTCTTGCTTTTTCCCATTTTTTGATTTTATTTTTGTTTAGTTTTTATTCTCCTTAATATGATGCTTTGGTCCCGTGTTCACTTAAACAATTTGAGAGTTATGCACTGCAGAGATTGTGATTCATAGCTGCTTATTTCAAGTTCAGCATAAATATGTTATTTTTCGGCACTATGTCAGTAGAAATATGTTATTCTTTGGCACTATGTCATCATCTTGCCTGTTTATATTCAAATCAACAGTATAGCCTTAGTTGGGTTTTTTAGGCACTTGCCGTCACTGTTATTTGTAAATACACAGCCCCCCTTTGTGAATCATCCCTGTGTAAATAGTATTATTACTTGATACATTTAGTGTGTTCAACTTCATGTAATCATTTGTGACCATGAGCGTTTCAGCATTCAATATGTTGCATTCTTTGTTATTTTGTTTCCACCTTCCATTGGATAACATGGCTAAAAACTGCTCTGTGCGTGAGCTTTTTTTTTTTTTTTTTGCTGCGTGACGTTTGTTAACGTTCGATTCGATGGAAATCAGGAAGTGTTGACCACCATTTTGTCACTGCGAGTAAATATTTTGTTATAAATGAATCCTTATTGATAAACATTGTCTGCGCCATCTTGCGTTTTTGTCCAATGCCACAATTTTGTCGTGCACGGCAGCCATTTTAGATGCCTTGACCAGGGCCACTCTCTGCACGCCGCCGATCCTCAGCATGGCTCCCCACCCTCGCAAGCATCTCCCCCACGCACTGGTCACCCCCGCTCGCTCTCTCATGCATGGGACATATACTTCCCCCCATCTGCGCTGCTCTTCTCTGAGAATCACACCCTGTGCCCGCCCGACACCTCCCTTTCACCCTATTCACTAACGCACCCTCTGACACTCCTCTTCCTCTGTGTCCGATTGTCCAGGCCGGACCTAGGCTATCACCTAGCCCTGCGGATGTAGTTTATGGCCCCAGCTGTAGAGTATGCAGACATGCCAACCCTCCCGATTCAGGCGTGAGACTACTGATTTCAGTGCTAGTCTTTCGCTTCCCGATTCCTGCAAGGAAAAACCCGGGGGCATATTACCAACAACTAGCGGTAATTTTTGTCTCTAACTTGTTTAGAGACAAAAATTATCGCCGCACATCGGCGAATTTTATCGCAGATAAACCTTGCTATTAGCAAGGTTTATCGCAAATGCGATAAAAAACGGCCCCAATGCATGAATATCGCTGAAAAGTCAGCGATATTCATGCATTATCCAGCAAATGCTCTTAGCCATGTTATCCACCTTCCATTGGATAACATGGCTAAAAACTGCTCAGGGCAGGTGTTAGCTTTTGGAGATATTCGCGCTTAGCGCGAATATCTCCAAAAGTTGGTAATAGGAGATAGCGATGGTTAGGGACTGTTTCCAGTCGCTAAAATCTTGGCACGCCCACTTTGCATGTCATTAGTGATAAATATCACTGATATGCAAAGCGGGGCCCAAGATGGTCGCTATCTCCTTTTAGCTGTCACTAGCTGGTGTTAGCGACAGCTTGGTAATAGGGAGATAATTTTATCTCTTTTTTTTTTGGCTTTTAAAGCCAAAAAAGCGGAAATAAACCCCCTTGATAATATGCCCCATGATTTCTCTGGGGTTTCAGCTGACAGGGCTTGGTATTGTGTTACGTGCTAATTCTTCCAGGAAACGTCAGAGGGTCGATGCAGGGGTTCTAGAAGGGGTGATAAACCATTTAAGCCTCATGAACAAGCGCATGGTCTTTTAAAGATTTGTGAAGTACTCGGGGCGGCGGTGTGTGTGTGCCCTCTTTCAGGAGCGGGCGGGGGGGGCACTGCCAGCAACTTGCCAGGCCAGGCAGTGTTCAACACGTGCATCACCCTTTCTCTGCCTGCTATTGCGCTCCTTGCTTCGGAAAGGTAAGAAAAAGAACGTGCATTTGAGTTTGAAATGTCCGATCTTGTAGCAGTACACTTGCAAAGCCCACACATGACAATAACCCGATTCAAGGCCCCATTCACCCGATTTTTTAAACATATATAGCACTCCAACAAAGTTAGATTTTAAAACTTTATTAACATTTAAATATAACGAACGCAACAAAAACTGTAAATATATTTAACCATTTTTTGAAATTAACCAGAACTATAACGATAACAACAACAACAACAATAATATAACTTTTATGCCTAAATTACGCAAACATTTAGCTAATCTGCTAAAGGGGGGAGTCGCCATTTCTTTACAATAATCAATAATGAAAAATCCACATCAATAGGGTTGCCCGTTTTCTCGATGCAGCACTATAGTGCAACATACACAGCACCTGGGGTGTCAAGAGTGAACAGGTCTTTCTTTGTTCCTTAAGATGTTATCTGTGTCAACCTCTTCCGAGAATGCTGATGCGTTAGGATTTCCTTGTGTTTCTTAATAGCATTGGTGTCTGTACACTTCTTTGTCAATTCTGTCAAGATGATAACTGCTTCATAAACAGACGATATCTTTGTTTAGTCATTAGTGTTAAGTGTGTCTGAAACTACAGTGCCCTTCTGTTTTTTTTTCTTCAGGCTCTACAGAGTTTTGTGTGTTGTTCTTTTGAGCGACAATTATTCCAGAGGTTTCAGGTTCACTTGTTTTGTCCTGCAGTGAGTTAACAGCTTTAGAGAGTTCATGTTTATTTGCTATGTCCTGCTGTTCGTCAACTGCTTCAGAGACGTCAGCCTCATTTGTTATGTTTCAGTAGATCCTGGACCTGCCCGGCCGCGCCCAAAATGGCGCCGGTGTAAATGGGACTCGTAACTGCTTGTTGTGTACTGGTTGCCCAACCTTGATATCACGAGATACATATGCAGTTTTGAAGCACATGGCGGAGGCTTGTCTGCTGTAGTGGGGCGCCCCTTTATCGTTTCAGTCGCCATTCCGCCCGCTTTTGCTACACTGTGCCTTTTCCGCCATTCAGCTGTTTAGCGCCCGCTCTTACGGCTACAGCGTCTCGCTCACCATGTAGTTGAGTTGCTCCCACTCTTGCGGTGCAGCGATAGGCGGCTTCCACAGGACTCTTAAAATGGCGGTCGGCTCTTCGGATTTGGGCCTGGTCCAGTAAAATGGCCCTGGGACACCTTGGAACTCGGACGCTTGTCTGCCAGGGCTTGGGTTCCATTCTCGAAAGCGTCCCCTCAGCCTTGAAGATTGTACAAAAGTCTTGGGGGCCGTCGACTCCCGCAGGCTTCCGGTGGGGAGCGGCTGCCATGATTGCTTGCGGAATGGCCACGACGGAGCTACGAGATGGTGGTGCTCTCATGGTGACGCCAGCTTCAGTCTGAAACATCCAGAAACAAGGTGGGGCTTTCATCGTTTGGGAAAAAAAATGTTTTAATCCAATGAAAAGTGTTATTTTTAGGTCACATGACCTAGTCTTACATAATTAGGAAAAGAAAAGTAAAATGAACCAATGAAAAGTTTGATTAACAAGTCACATGACCTGTTATGCTTACGTTACGCGCTGCGCGGCGCGCTCTGGATCGTTTCCGGGAAGCTGCGCCTTGCGCACCGGAGCACTTCCGGGTGCGCTAACGCGTCGCGTCATATGACGCATTACGCGACAATGCAGGTCCAGAATATAGTCAAAATATCTCCACCAACCAGCGGTCGGAATACAACCGCTTTCAGCAGTCCAAAAAGTTCGGTTAAATCTTAAGAGCGGGAGCAACTCAACTACATGGTGAGCGAGACGTTGTAGTCGCAAGAGCGGGCGGTAAACAGCTGAATGGCGGAAGAGGCACAGAGTACCAAAAGCGGGCGGAATGGCAACTAAAACGGTAAAGGGGCGCCCCACGACAGCGTGTCTTCAGGTCAAACGGATTGTGGGACAAGGTCCAGAATGGAAGATTCTTCAAAAGGCAAAAAATTCCGCCGGACCCCGGGAGCCGGCCGCCTATGCCGGGGGCGATCTCAGGCCTCACCAGGGCAACACGACTTGGGGAGGGGGCAGGAGCCAAGCGCCCCCTCTCAGTCCGCGCCATCTCACCGCCCCTCGGGGGCCTCCGTCAAGCGGTTTAGGGAGGCACCATATCACATTGTTTTCCAATGCAGTCAGGTCCACAAATGGACCCCACTTAGTGAAGCTGCAGCAGGTGCAAATAAGGTTTAAACAGTGTTACAAGAGCTGCTTAGAACTCTGAAGTATGGCACTCAACAACCAGGACTTATGCCATTTATGTAAGGCAGTGACATGGAAGCAACTCAGGGACAAAAAGCATGAACGAACATTCACGTATGAAAATCTTATTTGGAGAAGGGGTAGAATCCAAACGCCCCCTGCCAGTTCGCGCCACTACACCGTATGTGGAAAATCTGAAGCCATCATTCTACAAACTCTCAAACTCTCAACGCTTGTTATCAGTGCATGAGTTTCATGCTCGATCGATTGAGCTAGCCGGATCGGGCAATAAAAAGTATAAAATAGTTATGTAAATAGTTATTTAATAAAATGTTTTACTCTGTTTCTTTGCTGGTGTGTTGTGTATATTTATAATATTTGCATAGGGTTTGTTGTTATTTTGGGCGGTGTGGGTGGCGGAGTCGAGCTGTTTTGCAGCCCTCATGGTGTGGAGCTCAGTTTATTTCACTATTTTCGTATTTCTCATGAAGGGTTATTCCTAATGTTTGTATTTTACCGAGGTCAAAAAGAGATCGAATTAGTGGTCTACTGATTTTGCTCGATTACTTTTATTTTTTTACACGATTTTTCACTATCTGCAAAGACTAAACAGAGTATTGCGACTTTGTGCTTGTTTGTAAATAGAGAATGATCCAAAGAGAACCAATTGTAAAACAGTAAATACTTGGATAATAATCAATCAAATGGAGAGACAAGCAGGTACGACGGATTACAACAGGGGTAAAGGTCTGCGTTAACTACCGTTCACTATCTGCAAAGAGAGAGTACTACTAAGAGAAAAGAGGGGAGTGGGGGGGGGCAGCGTTCAAAGCACATCAGCGTGCATAAACACGAAAACGTTTTTACCTATCACGTACTTGACATTTGACAGCTTTTGATATTTGCTATTAAAAAACCATTGAAATTCACAGAAAAAACCATAGGTTATAGTCCATATATAGTTAGGAATTTGCATTTACAAAACCTTGAAAATTCAATGAAAAAACCATTGGTTTTAGGCCATATATAGTTAGGGATTTGCATTCAGAAAACCTTATTTTACTCGCATAAAACCATTGAAATTCCATATATAGTTATAAGCGCTAACTATATATTGCGCACCCGCAATCCACTGCTGATGATGTCACATATTACATCATTCATGACATGGTTAGTGACATCACTGATGACATCACTGATGACATCTCAAATGACATCACTGATGACATCACTGATAACATCTCATTTGACATGACTGATCACATCACTGATGATATCATTTATGTGATAATACCATGAACCTCTTCAGACTCTAATATAACCTTAGATACAATCAGTGTAAACAGACAGTCACTCATCCATGGAGTTACTCACACACCTAGTCAGTTATGCCAAAAATCAATCACACCTCCATTTTCTCAACTATACAGTTATACACACCTTACTTATTCAAACATATACTAACACATATTTACTTTACTCTCTTATACAATCTCTGATACATGTTCACAATGATCCATACAGCCACTCACACATTCACTGGCTCTTATGCACAGTTATTTATAGATGTCAACTCTCACATGTACTGTGTTTTACATATGTACTTAATTTGACATGTAGCACTGAGATATCCATTCACTCACTAATACACTCATGCACAGTCAACCGCCCATACAGCTGTTTCCACATGCACTTTTGAATCTATACATATAGTGAATCAACTACTCACACATCTATGTACAGAGTCACACACCTCCCAGCCACCCATACACACACACTCAGTTTCCCATACAAATACTTGGACAACCAATCAATAACCCATACAGTTACTCATATAGCTACTGATCAACATATGCAGCAGTTTGTAGAACAACAGATATGATGATGCACAAATTAAAACAGTTTAGTCACTAACCCATGCACTCAGTGAGACACATTTAATCACTCACTCAATCAGTCAGTCATGCACCTAGTAAATCCTTCATCCAGACACTTATATATCCACTCATTCTTCAATATGTAAAACATATTTTAACTTTACAGAAACATACAGTCACTGGATGTTGTAATCAGTGATGTCATCAGTGATGTCATTTGAGATGTCATCAGTGATGTCATCAGTGATGTCACTAACCATGTCATGAATGATGTAATATGTGACATCATCAGCAGTGGATTGCGGGTGCGCGATATATAGTTAGCGCTTATAACTATATATGGAATTTCAATGGTTTTATGCGAGTAAAATAAGGTTTTCTAAATGCAAATCCCTAACTATATATGGCCTAAAACCAATGTTTTTTTCATTGAATATATATATATATATATATATATATATATATGTATATATATATATATATATATATATATATATATATGTATACATATTACCTACTGGCGGTCGCCAGTAGGTATATATAGTTAGGACCTAGTTTCCATAGGAAATCTGCAACTTTCTATTGGGAATAACTTTGGCGCCGGTTGTTGAATCTTCGCGAATTTCTCAAAGAAGACGAACCATTCTGCTCCGCTTCTTCCCAGAAAGTCTCGGGTAGATTCGTCATGTGGGGGCCGAGAAAAAAGGGGGGTCCCAAAACGTGTTTTCTCCATGTTAATTTCCATAGGACATTTAGACACAGCTACAGCCTGAACCGCTGAACGGATTTACACCAAATTTGGCAAAATGGTCTGATTTGCAGATCACGCTTTTGCTTAAATGGTGTAAATCCCTCCAGTAGTTCCTGAGAAAAAAAATCAAAAGAGAAAAAATATATATATCTATAAGCGCGCACCGTGCGCGCACCTGCACGAGCTGTATGCCGATTGGCTGCCACTGTCTGTCAACGCTCCAAAACAGAAATTGATGGCAGCCATCTTGTGCCTCAGTAGACTGAGGCACAAAAAAGCAGAAAAACAAATGTGTAGAACACAAAAAGGGGGCAGGGTATAAGCACCCTGACCCTCGCACCCGGGATTCCCCCCACTAAAAAATGGGGGGGTCTTGGGGGTCCTTGTGGGACCCCCTGAGCAGGCCTAGGGGTCATGAGTTCTAAAACTTTCCGAACAGGAGTTGCATGCTCATTGGCTTTCAACACTTCAAACCAGGAAGTGTTGGCAGGCATCTTGTGCTCGGTAGACCGAGGCACAAGAAAGCAGAAAAACAAACATGTAGAATACTAAAAGGGGGCAGGGTAGAAACACCCTGACCCCCTAGGTGAGCCCAGATGGTCCCACAAGGACCCCCAAGGCCCCATTTTTTTTTTTAAACCCGTTTTTTAATTTTTCAAATTACCCCCAGGGGGGACAAATCGCGGGGGCATAGTGATAAAGAAGTGTGGGGGGGGCCCCTACACTGTCCCAGTGCCCGCCGCCCCCCGGGGAAAAGCAGTGCATAATGGAAGCTCATGGTGGGCTAGTTGGCCCCCAGGGACCCCCAGTATGCAAGGGAACTTAATCCCTCAATTTAGAACACTCTACAGGGCGCGTTTGCACAGTTTAAGTTGGGGAATTAATTCCTGTTCAATTCAGAGGTCTCCTAGAGGGAACTAGTCCTACAGGTATCTCCAGTAAGCTCCATGGAGCTGCGCTGCAGAGTGTTGTAAAAAGGGGGCGTGCCCTCTGAACACCTGCCTGCAAAAATGTAGTAAATAGTATAAAAAAAATAACAATCAATACATTTAAAAATTGTCATTTAAAAAACATTCGAAAATTAATGAAAAAACATAGGTTTCAGGCCTGAAATAGTTTGGAAATAGCATTTAAAACACCTTTGAAATTCACTGAAAAAACCATAGGTTTCAGGCCTTATATAGTTAGGAATTAGCATTTAAAAAACCTTGCAAATTCAGTGAAAAAACCATAGGTTTCAGGCCTTATATAGTTAGGAATTAGCTTTTAAAAAACCTTTGAAATTCACTGAAAAAATTATAGGTTTCAGGCCTTATATAGTTAGGAATTAGCATTTAAAAAACCTTTGAAATTCACTCAAAAAACTATAAGTGTTAGGGGTGTTACAGTTAGCTGGACATTTCACTAATACAAAACCATTGAAATTGCTCCTATATAGTTAGTTGTACTAACTATATTTCGCGCACCCGCAATCCACTGCTGACGATGTCACATATTACATCATTCATGACATGGTCAGTGACATCACTGATGACAATGTAGTGTATTTCCTATTTTCCCAATAGACTCTGTGCATTGAAATAACATAAACAGCAGTGTAGACGTAGGACTGAGGTCATCTAGGTCTCTTCTGACTATGTTAATCTTAATTTAGGTTTGCGCCAGCTAGCTCAGAGGTCACTAGAAACTTTCTTGAATGAATAGGGAGGGATGAACTTCCCTGGCTCAGACAAGAAGGGATTCAGTTTCTGACAACCGCATAAACATGACAACTTTGCTCCCTCAGAATAAGAGTGTACCTTTAGAGTCGTGTGAAAACAATAGGCAGCTATTTCAATCAGTCAACCGTGCATACTTAGTTTCACCAGAGTGCAGAAAAATAGAGAGACAGGCGTTTTCAATAAAAGGTGTTATTTATTGAGCAGTCTTATTTCTCATGAAAGAGAAATTAATTGTCACAATTGCAATACTTATCATAAGTAAAGTGTGTACAGTAAAAGTAGTATTATGAAATAATACTGTAAAAGCATTGATATGGTTTGTTAGCCATATGATACTTTAAAATGGATCAAATATACACATACATAAAAACATTTGACTAACGCACTCAACTGGTGCTTCTAACTACGCCTACCCCGGTGTACCTGACCTAAGCCTAATACTTGGGAAGGAGTAAGTAAGTAGCAGTTTAAGTTAAGTTGGTTAAGATTGTTTTGCCAAGAATCTGCCTCAAGAATTCTCTTAAGGGTTTAGTCAGCTCCGTACCTTGGTAATAGAATGTGGGAGGTCTGGTATCTCTTTCCTCAGGACTCGATCTCCCAGCAACCCGCAAGGGTAGGCTGGAAACACCGGAGCTGGATTTTCTCGGTTGGAGAAAAAGACAGCGTCTCTCTCAGTGCGTCAAACGGGAGGGGCGGCTTCCGTGGGCTCTCGCATCAGCTGGGCTCTCGGGCAAGTAGATGGCCGCTCTGCTCCAAACCACTGTGTGTTTGCTTAAGGCAAATGTTGGTATATTTATACCTGAAAATGCCGGGTTTAACGTAAGGTTGGACATAAGACGTCACTAAGAACTAACAGTTCTTTCTGGACTTCAGGAGTTCTTGTTCAAATCAAAACAAAAGCAGGGGGGAATTTCCCGGGCTGCTGGAGGCTTGGTTTGTTTAAAGAACGCGTTGTGCTTTCTAGGAGTCGATGGGAGTAGCCGTGCTGTGCTTTGGACTGCATGGGCTATTAATGAATATGAATATGATTCTTATGCCTTTATCAGGACATTATTGATTATAACCTCATAAGGGCAAGAATCGGGAATATCGAATTAAGGTCCTAGAAATAAACACAACAACATCTCAAATTAAATCACTGATGACATCACTGATGACATCATCCACGTGACAATCACATACACCTTTTCATACACTAGTAAAATCTTTCATCACTCTTTGTAAAATACAGAGTATCATATTTGAATCCATTGACACAGCAATACAAGTATCTAAAAACCCACTCAGTGATTCCTAGATGTATATACACATCTAATCACTTACCTGTAGATTCACTCATCCATGCTGTCAATGATCAATAGAACACTATCGAAAATACTTATACACCTATATCGACATTACACACCAGCACACAACCTATTCACATATGAAGTTATCACTTATTCAAACAATGGATCATGCTTACATACTTACTTAGCTACACACTTATACAAACACCACTTCATCTATTTATTTAGATAGAAAGTCATACTTAGTGTATTATAAAATCATTATTACAAGTATACAGTTATCCATATATTCACACACACAATCATTGAGTCTTATGTATACTTATTTATATAGAACAACTGACACATACACTGCCTTTTATGTTTCTAGTTTGTTGGACATGTACCATTGAGAAATATATATATATATATATATATATATATATATAAACCTACTGGAAGTTGCCAGTAGGTAGTTATAGTTAGAACCTAGTTTCCATAGGAAAAGCATTTTTTGATTTGCCAATATCTTTGGCGCTGTTTGACGAATCTTTGTGAAATTTGAAAAAATAATGGGTCGGCCCTCTCAGTTTCTCTGCTGAAAGTTTTGGGGTGATTCCTGAAGCGGGCCCGAGAAGAAAGGGGGGTCCCAAAGCGCATTTTCTCCATGTTAATTTCCATAGGAAATTTGGAACTGGCTACAGCCCGAACTCTGAACGGAATTACACCAATTTTGGCAAAAAGGTAGCTCTTGGTTCAGAAAGCGCCCTTTTTTTCAAATGGTGAAAATACATTTAGTATTTTTTTAAATATTAAAGGAAAACAATATATAGGTATCTGGGCGGAGCCTAACTGCACATCTTCTCCAGAGCATGAGCTTCATTCTAATTGGCTGCCAACACTCCAAACCAGGAAGTATAGGCAGCCATCTTGTGCATTACGTTGAGTGAAAATCAAAAAGGTGAAACATACATTGCAAACAAGAAAAGGGGGCAGGGTAAAAGCACCCTGACCCCCCAGGCATGGTCAGGGGGTTTCAAGAAATGTTTTAAAATATACTTAATTTTTCTACATTGGTATTTTTTTGTGTTGGTTTTTCACTGTGCTGCATAGCAACTTTACACATTGAGCCCGATTTATTCTGTGCCAATCTACCAGAGTGTTAAGCACAAGTTTTTTTGGGACTTTTGTGGTTCACCCTGATATGAATTGCGGCTGTTGCTTGAGCAGGGTTCACCCCCCTTAACCCAATTTCTCACAAACCCTGAAATCTGAGCAAACGTTTGCAACTCCTCCAGCATGAGAGGGGTGGGCATCTGGCTCCTTAGGTACACCAGAGTGTCATTTAGGTACATCAACACGACCCATATGCCATCTCCGAAACAGAATCTTTTTGACCCTTCTGTCTCCGTAGGAGAAAACTATCAAACTTACTGTACCTATGTAGCCGATACACTCGACCTGCTAGCCCCAGTAAAAAGACATAAGAACAGAAAAAAAGACTTCTGCCCCCTAGAACAATGGGGATCTGCAATTGCTACGTGTAACATGCAAAAAGGCTGAGAGAAAATGGAGGAGAGCCTACTCTGAAGCAGATGAAATAAGCTTAAAATTACTACAGTCCCAATATAAGGAGACTATTGCTAGGGCCAAAGCCAATTCTTTTGCTAAATCCATGCTGCAAGCACCCAACAGCACAAAAATGCTCTTCAAATTTTCAGGGATCTCACTAGCCCAGCCTGCAAGAGCAACAAGGAGTTTGCATCGCAGAAACTCTGCGACGAGATTACCTCTTATTTTGAAGATAAAACTTAAAAAATTGTTGGGGAGCTTCAGCCTACTGATCATAGCAGCCGGGATGAGTCTTTTAGGAAAGAGTATGAAGGATCCTAGGTAGACACCTCTCTGTAATACTTTCAAATCCCTGAGGAAGACTCTTTTTATCTTCTTGCCCAAAGTGTGTCTTCGGGATCGCCTCTAAACCCCCTTCCACACAAAATCTGGAAAACATTTGGGCAGGAAACCCTCCCCTGGCTACAACAAATTTGCTGTCAGTCTCTGGAGGAGGGAGAGGTGCCGGAGGTATGGAAGCAGGCAGTGGTGACCCACCCCCCTGCTAAAAAAACCCTCTTTGGACCCCACAAGTCCAGCGAATTTTAGACCCATATCCCTCCTGCCCTATCCAATCAAAATCTTAGAAAAGACAGCTAGTAAAATCCTGTCATGCTATTTGGAAGACAATCTGCTGCTGGACAAGGACCAATTTGGGTTTCGTCCAGGACATGGCACCGAGACCGCCTTGGCCACAGTAATTAATAATTTACGAATGCGTTCTCTGACAATGGGAACTCCTCGGTCCTAGTATTACTGGATATGTCGGCCGCATTCGATACGGTGAGCCACAGAGTGCTAGTGGAAAGACTGAAGAGTATAGGAGTTAAAGGAGGGGCCTTGCAGTGGCTACAATCCTATGCGTCAGGACGACAACAGGCTGTGTTTATGACGCCTTTCATTTCTGACAAATCCACAGTACATCACGGAGTACCACAGGGCTCTGCGATCGGCCCTATTCTTTTTAATGTCTACTTGCATCCCCTGTTCCGCATTATTAAATCTTATGGAATCGACCTTGTCAACTATGCAGATGACACTTTACTGGTGTTTTCTTTCTAAGGAAAACAAGCAGTGTCTATGGATACTTTCCAGGAGTGCATGCGTCAGAATGCTGGCTGGCTCAGGGAAAACACCTTACAGTTTAACGGGGGGAAACAGAGGTGGTGTGCGTCCTGTTACTAGAGTGTCTCGACCTCTACCGACAGAGTTCAGGCTCACCCCTGAGGATGAACCCTTGACTCCTGCCAAAACGTTGCGTAACCTGCGGGTCCTGTTAGATGGCAATCTCCAAATGGAGTCACAGGCCAACAAAACCATCAGTGTCTGTCTCTCCCTATTACGCATGCTACGGAAGATCCTTCCGCTACTACCAAATGATACTCGCTCTTTCGAAGTGTGGAGCATATTCCTAACCAGGCTGGACTGTTGCAACTCCCTATACTTAGGAGCACAGCAATATATTTTGCAGGGTTTGCAGAGAGTCCAGTCTATGGCCTCAAAGCTGGTGCTCAACAGACAGCATAGGTCCTCCACAGCTTTGGCCTTGAGTGATCTTCACTGGCTATCAAGGAGAGAATTTGCTTTAGATCTCTCTGTATTGTTTACAAAGCAGTTCACGACCTGGGACCTGTTCCTCTGTAGGAGAGATTTACCTGGTACAATCCCAGGAGGAAACTTCACTCCTCTAGTGCTAATCTGATAACGGCCACCAGATTCAAGAGATCCTGGTTAGGGTGCAGAGCCTTTGGTGTGGCGGCTGCACACCTATGGAATGAGCTGCCCCAGAATCTCAGACAGATCAATTCGCTGACCTGCTTTAGGAAGATACTGAAAACCTGGCTGTTTCCCAGGAGCGAACACTAGCCCATCTCACGGACAGCTGTTTCCGCTGCTATAATGGCTTTCTTCAATCTAAGCATCAGGATACTCGTAGGGTGACAGTTTCACGCTATATAAGTATCTCTTTACTTCACAACATGTGATGAGTATGTCAGTCCGATTCCTCAGGACCACAGTCTTTCCACAGCCTGCAGCCCAGCAGCTCCACCACAAGTGCAGAAAGCACTGGTGAGAGAGGGAATCCTGGCCTGGTGCCTCTACCTAGATTTCAGGACTAGGCAACCATGCAGCCCGGACACACTTTAGCCATAGGATCAGTGTATTGAATCTGCACCAACTCAATGAACCCTGCTCCGAAGTCCATGGTTCGAGAGATCCTCCCACATGTACTGCCAACCAACAGTATGAATACACATCCCAAATCCAGGATTGCGAGCTCATAGGCATTATCTGAGGACCTCAGCACATGTAGCACATGGATGAGGTGCCAAATATTACACATTATACTCCTGTGTCGAATAAATTCCTTTTGGGCTGGGTACACCAATTCCCTCATTACCCTCAAGAGTCGGCTGACAAAAACCTTGCACAGTAATATGCGATCGGTATTTAGCATTAACAGCGGCCTGTAGGAGGTCAGTTCCGGTTTGAGGATCAGCACCATCACCGCCTCTGTCATAGATGGCAGCAGTGTCTGCCTCTCGTTTGCTTCCTGGAACACTGTCCAGAGGGTTTCCATTATAGCGGCGGCAAATGCTTGACACACCTCAGTCAGGAGCCCATTCGCACCCAGTGTTTTGCCCCAGGACAGTTCAGTTAAAGTCTCTTTAAATTCTTCTTGCTCAAATGGTTTATCCAAAACCTGGTAATGCTCCGCCGTGAGGCAACCCAGCTCCATCTCA
Organism: Lissotriton vulgaris; assembly: GCF_964263255.1. Classification (NCBI taxonomy): domain Eukaryota; kingdom Metazoa; phylum Chordata; class Amphibia; order Caudata; family Salamandridae; genus Lissotriton; species Lissotriton vulgaris. Next base: position 78,987,287 of record NC_141690.1, on the reverse strand, counting down.
GTGAAGTAACTTTCCAGTTAATCTCGGGTGGGGACCCCCATTAGGCAAACCCCAGCTGCAGATAGGTAAAACATGCAGCATTTGTGTTTTCTTTGTCTATGACACACAGGCCTTCCTCCATGCATAGCAACAAAATGTGTGTGTGTGGCCTGTCCCTCCATAGCAACCTGCCAGCAACTTCTCAAATTTATTGCCTGCCCAGAACAGGTGGGATTGCATGCAAATAAACTTCTTCAGCTTCGCCCATGTACCTCCTAACTGTCGTTTTACCTCGGTGAGCCCGTGCGTATAATGGAGGTGTTGGACGGCCCGTTTGTCTATATGCGCCAGTTTGCTGTCTAAGTCAGCCAGGTCACCCTCAATTTGTCTGCACACACCATGCACCTGCATCATACATTTACGTGTGAAGCCAAATTGTACGTTACCCACTCCAAGGCTTTACTGTTTTCAGAACCCTGATTCCCTCTTACTTGCCCCTGGTCTTGGGGATGCTTGACCATTTGCAAGTCCAATACACAGTTAAAGTCACCAGAGCTACCTGTTCATATCAGGTTCTATCAAGGTTCTATAGTTGGTACATAGTTATTTTTGATACATGTCTCAACACCATCCAGGACCCCGTCACAATCACGTATCTACCAATTGGTTCTTATACAATTGTCTGCTCTGTAATCCAGGGCAGGTCACCTCTAGAGTAGTTGGAGTAGGTAGTAGCATAGATGTGGCTTCTCCGCATTTCCCCAACCTCCCACCTTCAGCCCTCAAAAGATGTGTTTCTTAGAGCAATGCAATCTGTATTTTATCATGAGGAAAGTAAGAATACACACTGCACTTCTTTGGGCAACTGCACAAGCCCCTGACACTCCACATTACTAACACTCTACCCATGGTGCATAACAGTCGACAGTGTATGTCATACATGTAGCCGATGATGTGGCAAACTCAGTCTCAGGTTACCGCAGCACTTAAATTGGCAGATTTATTTCAATTTTCGAGTATTATACGTAGGACCTGCTTTACCACTGGTGGCGCCCTGTGTGACAATGTTTGTTGGTGCTCCCCCATACACTCCCTCATTACTACAGAAGGACAATGCAGAGGGAAAATGAAATAAATAATTACGTTTACCTCTGCATGATATCCCCTACATTGGAATCCCCCCGCTTCACTACTGTTATCTGCATGACTGCGGCTGTTACCCTTTAACAGTGCCCCCTCAAGTCTCCATAACCACTCTCTCTCAGATATATTTAATTCTTTATATAGTGCCACCTATACCAGTGTAGGGTGTCAAAGCACTTTACATCACACACATTACACAGAGACAATCAATCATATATATGTAAATCAGTGCATAGGAAATGTTACATAAGCCAGAAGACTACAAGGTGAGTCACATGTCATCCATACTGTTAGACAGTATAGTTTAGGAGTTCTTGGCCTGGAGAAGCCCAGATTCATAATATAAAACATAACCCCATGGTCGGGGGTTACATTTAATATTAAGGATTTTTTTTTACCGAAATGAACCCTTTTTGAAACATTAGAATAATGAAAGACAGAGGAAAAAATCATAATGCTCTACTCTGTACCTTGCAGTTTGCATGCAGCACTCTGATGACAGTTATTAGCTCACTGTTCCATGTTAGGATTTTACCACTGCTAGTAACAAAAGGATCTCTCTTACAAAAGTCCTGACCTATTTAAACAATAGGCACTTTGTGATCTGCATGTACACATTCTTTGCAGCAGGCACATCACTTTCTGTGCTACAATCAAATGAGTTAAAACTTCCACTTGACAAAACTCCTTCACTCTACGGAAATAACATTAATCGCCCTGTTATCTTGAAATTTTTATTTTTGAATGAAAATTGCGCAGGCCAGCAATGCATCAGCAGGTGCTTTTGAAACCATAAAATACTTCAAAACAGGCCGCCCCCTGCAAGAGTCAGCACCAGGTGCGGTGGCATCCGTCGCGCTGCTCTAGAGCCGGCCCTGGTTATACGTTCACTCATAGAAGATAGCATAGACAGAAGTCCTTCAGTGTAACTCGCAGCTGTTAAATGTTGGATAACCCATGACTTCGTTCGTTTTCTACTCTCTTTGGGCCTCATTTATGAGGCTTTACGTCACTTTTACGCCGCCGGTGCGTCACTTTTTGTGACGCACCAGTGGTGTAAAAAATGTGCCTTGTTGCGCCATATTTACCAAGTGACTAATCTAGGTAGATGCCTCACTTTGTAAACCCCTGCGCCACATTATACCTGCGCCAGGTATAATGTATGCAAGGGGGGCGTTTTGGCGCATGGAGGGGTATGACGCATGAGGTCATGGAAGTGACGCCGTGAAATTTATAAGATTTCACTGTGCCACTTCTAGAACACAAATGCGTCAATTTCTTACGCCTGCCTCCCCATGTGAAAGGACACATTGCTGGAGTTATGTCGCTTTTGTGAGACGCTCCAGCAATGCGTCACTTTTGCGCCATACAGATACGTCAGAAATACTGACATATCTGTAACTCCTTGCACCAGGATGCGTCATACAGTTAATATGGCGCATCATTGGTGTTGCAAGGAGGGCGCAGTGAAAAGTGACGCATCGCTGTTTTTTCACGCAGCGATGCGTCACTTTTCATAAATGAGGCCCTTTGTATTTAGAGTTAATATATATGTAGCATAGCTATGAATATGTAGCGATATAGACGTGTGGTCTCTAATATTTACATTTACAGTCACATGGAGTTTGGCAAATGCATCTTTCTACGTCGAGAAATGGAGCACTATTTGAGCAATAAAGTAAGGATTGCGGGGCATGCCGGTATTGGAAGTTTCACATGATTCGCAGTGAGGGTTTAGTGTGTTTTTGGCACAGTGTGGGAGGGTTTTCAGTGCATGGTAATTACGGTAATGACTCATGGATTAACTCATGGTCTCACATTTGATACTCTTCTCACTACTTTGGTCTGTATCTTTGTTTTTTCCTTTCCTGTTTCTTTTATTTTTGCTTTTTTCCTCTGCCATCGATGATATATTTTTTTTTTTTTTTTTTTTTTTTTTTAATCATCGATGATATTTTGACTGGTGTCTTAACCCATAACCAATGGCGATTATGCCATGAATCTCATTATAGAGAGTTTTGCTATTGCTTTTTGTTTAAAAAAGGAGTGCTGTTCATAAAAATGATAATATTAACTTTATGTTCGCATTTACAGCTGTCCCTGAAGAAGGGTTAATATTCTGAAATGCATTGGGAATTTTCCAGAAACCGTGCTTTAACCAATGTTTAATGATGCTGATATTCTTTGTACACACAACTTGATGAAACATAACATTATAGGTTGCTTATGTAGTTAATTAAAAAAATGTGATATTGAAGATTTGTAATTCATCAGAATTTAGGGGCATATTATCAACAAATAGCGATATTTATCGCTATGTAGGCTGAGCCGGATTTTTTTTATTGCTGCGCATCACCGGATTTTATCGCTGAGATAACATGCTATTAGCAACGTTTAATTCAAAAGCGATAAAATTCCCGGCAATAGCGGCAAAATCTGTGAATATCCCTGAGAATACAGCGATATTCACGCATTATCGCTAAAAGGGTCCTAGCCATCATATCCACCTCCCATTGGATATAATGGCTAAGAACTAGTCTGAGCAGGCGTTAGTTTTTTGGAGATATTCGCGCTTAGCGTGAATATTTCCAACGCTACGCCTGTGTTGGTAATAGGCGATAGCGAGGTTAGCGACTGCTTTCAGTCGCTAACAGGTTGGGAACGCCCACTCTGCATGTAATTAGCGATAAATATCGCTGACATGCAAAGCGGGCGCCAAACCGCTCGCTATCGCCTACAAGCTGTTGCTAATAGGGCGATAGAATTATCACCGCTTAGTGGTCGAAAACGGCCGCTAAAGCGGCGATAATTTCCTATTGCCCCCTTGATAATATACCCCTCAGTTATTCATTAAATGTAGAGGCATGCAGCAGATTTGCCATCACATCGTTGTGAAAATATAAACATTTTGGCATTTCAAAGGAACCCATCGGGTCCATTAGTGGTGCGCATCGTGCTGAGTACACACAGCGGTGTACTTTGAAGGTATACAGGTAGTAACAGAGACAAGAAGGCTCCACCCTGAAGCAAAACACACAACCAGATCACCGATTTGGTGCTACCTGGGGTACAGCATTTGGTGCCGCCATCTTAAGTGAGGTGAGGAGTAGGCGAGCGGTCTAGTGCTCGGCCCCTCCCGCCCTCGTAGCTACAAAAAGCTGCATTTTCTCCCGCAAACCCAGACTGATTGAGTGTTCGTGGTGTCCTGAGGCAGAAAGCCAGGACGTGAGAGTGTGTGTACATGCAGATTACTTGACTTGTACTTACCGAGTATTTGCCTACTCATTTTTAAAGATGTCACTGCGTCCGTATTTTTATTACATTCACTGCTTTTAAATTGTGGCACAGTGCTCCTGGCAGATAAGGGATCGTTTACCCCCTCTATCAGCCTCTCTGATCGAGCGCTGCCCATTGTAGCCGATTTGGTGCTACCTGGGGTACAGCATTTGGTGCCACCATCTTAGGTGAGGTGAGGAGTAGGCGAGCGGTCTAGTGCTCGGCCCCTCCCGCCCTCGTAGCTACAAAATTGATCCCTCTACCAGGGGCGCCAAAGGTAAGCCCGTCTGCGCCCGTCCGCGCACGAGCCGGGCATAGGGCAGGAGATGCTGCCGGTTCTGCACAACCCATAACTTTTAATAGACAGGAGCTCCTGGCAATTCAGGCTAGCTCTCACACTTGTAGTTACAAACTGGATGTCTCAAGATGGAAGGGCCCGGTGAGTTGTAGAGGATGTCATCGATTATTCCACTGGACTCAAACCGCTGCGTACACTACAAATGATAAAGAACTAAAAGGGGCTCTGATCAATGCCAGGTCACTACCGAAACACGCACTACACATCTATGGTGTAATAATAGAAGAAAATTTAGACTGTCTCTTTGTCAAGGAAACGTGGCTTAAATCATGGCCCACCCAGGACATAGTGCATGCCCTACCCCTGGGGTATCGCATTCAGAGGGCGGATAGGGAGGAAAATCGGGGGGGGGGGAGTAGCAATTATATACAGAGAGTCACTCAACTGTACTGTAATGAAACTTCAGGAGCTTAAGGACGCGGAAGGGATGGGCTTTCTTATTAAGATTAATGAATCTTTTACGTTTGCAGGGGCTTTGATTTATCGCCCTCCAGGCCCATGCAAAGGCTTCCTGGAAAGTATCGGGGAGGCGCTGAGCTCCTTGGCACTTCGATTCTCCAATTTCACATTAATTGGTGACATCAATATACACCTTGAGTCCCACACAAATGCAGCAGCAATCTCCTTTAGGGACACAATGGACGTGTTAGGTCTAAATATATGCACTACACAGCCCACTCATGAGGCAGGACATACGATCCACTGCATCTCAACCAACTTACAAGAACTCAAAACTAAACACCCCATAGCCCAAATATGGACAGACCATGCATTGATAGCATTTACCTTACCATTAGAGATGATTAGAAAGAATAAACAGTCAGGGAAAAGCACCTATTGCAGTCAGGGAGATTGGAAAGCCGTAATAAAACACCCTGAACTAATTAAGATGGCTAAGGAATATAAGCCAGTGTTGTCAGGACAACCGGATGTGGATAATGACATCTTTAGGAAATGGATGCTAGAACTTAAAGAGAAAGCGGACCCGGAGAGACGTAAAATTAGGCCAGCTGAAAAGAAACAATCAGCACCATGGTTCGACCATATGTTAAAAATTAAACAAGGAGAGGTACGGAGAGCTGAGCGTAGATGGCGGAAAAACTATTGCAATGAAGAACGCAGTAAATACAAAATAGCTAGAAGTGCATATCATGCACTGATCAAACAAGAAAAAATGAATTTTTACACTGCAGAAATATAAAACGCCAGCAATAAACAAAAAACCATCTTCAAAATTGTAAACTGCTTCAATAAGCCCAAAATATTAGAACAGGAAATCCTGCCCTCTGAGAGTCTGTGTAACACCATTGCGGCCTACTTTGAGGATAAAGTGTTGGGCCTTACGAAGGACTTCACTACTCCTGAATTAATGGCAGGAGCCGAAAACAGGGCAAGGAACCAGCTGGCGACTTTTCGCCCAATTAGTATGGAGGAGACATCTCAGGCAATTTTAGCTGCCAACTCAGGCTCTCCTTTTGACCCATGTGCCCCTGCGCTCCTACACATGATTGTTGAGGTAGCTAACCCAGTGATAAATGAAATTATAAACACCTCCCTAGCCACGGCTAATATTCCATCAGAATGGAAAATAGCTGCAGTCAAACCATTGCAAAAAAACAACTGCCCGACCCCACCACGCTATCAAATCTTCTGCCAATATCATTACTCCCAGTGCTATGTAAGATCACGGAGGTTTGTGTAAATAAACAGATCACCAAGTTTTTGGAGGATAGCGAAGCAAGGCATCCCAATAAATCAGGCTTCAGGGCGTAGCATTCTACCGAATCTGCCCGCCTGTTCACTACTGATACCATTCGTATGGCACTGGACCAGGGTAAGAAGGCCGTCCTGATTTTATTAGACCTGTCGGCGGCCTTCGACACGGTCTCGCATGCCATCCTGATTGACAGGCTGAAAACATCTGGAATCTCTGGTACAGTCTTTGACTAGATCAAGAACTTTCTGAGTGGCAGAGGACAAGTGGTTACCCTGGGCGAATTCTGCTCTAAGGAGAAACAAATAATGACAGGAATGCCACAAGGGTCGAGCCTGAGCCCGACATTGTTTATTGTTTACACAGCTCCTTTGGTCAAGCTGATATCATCATTTGGAATTGATGTGGTGGCATACGCTGACGACACCCAATTGATCCTAGTCCTGAACAAAGATACCCAGGAAGGGGAAAAAAATCTCAAATGTTGCCTTACCGCTACATTCAATTGGATGAGGACAAATCACCTAAAATGTAACACGGGCAAGACTGAGATCTTGCCAATGGGCCCATACAATAACTTTGACCCCAAAACATGGTGGCCGGAGGAGGCAGAAATCCCGCCCCACACAACTGAGTCGGCACGGAATCTGGGGATCACGTTTGACAGCAATCTGTCTTTTAATCAGCAGGCTCTGAAAGTAGCAGGAACGTGCTTTGACATTATCAAAGGACTCAGGAAGTTTTTTGATTTACTTCCGTTGGTGGCCAGAAAAACTGTAACAGTTGCCTTGGTGACGTCAAGGATAGACTATTGTAACAGTCTTCATGCAGGCACCAACAAAGCTGTTACCCATAAACTCCAGATTGTGCAAAATGCAGCAGCCAGGCTAGTCCTTTAATGGCCGAAGAAATCATCAGCAACCTCGGCACTAAACACACTGCATTGGTTACCAATAACCAAGAGGGTTATCTTCAAAATATTGATTATTACCTTCAGAGCCGTCCACGCCTTAGGCCCAAAATACCTACAGCGGAGATTTGCCAGATACCACCCAACACGCACCCTCCACTCTTCTAATGCTAACCTGCTGTCGGTTCCAACCTTCAGGCTTAGCACAAGAGGCGGCAAATCACTTCCAGTACTTGGAGCAAAAGCCTGGAATACTCTCCCCCCTTTTCTACGGGCATTAGAAAAGGAAAAGGATTTCAGAAAGGGATTGAAAACCTGGGTCTTTAAGTTACAGGACACCAGCGCTAGAGCACTAGTGTAATAGTCGGATGAGCTATCACCAGCAACCAACCTATCTCCTACATCTCTGGATCAGTAAATGGCGCCTAGATGCTCCTTGGAGCAATAGTTGCGCGATATAAAAGACTAATTATATTACATTACATTACATCACAGACAAAAAACTTAAACAGAGTACTTGGAGTGCAGGTTAACTTTCACATTTATTACAAACTGTCTCACCCAGATTCCAATTGCCCCAACAATGCATGAGTCAAATCCCAATGTCTCTGACTGTAGAAATAAGCTAACGAGTGTGAGTAGACATTTATATTTCTTAAATTATTGGCCAACCATCTAAAGGTGGTGTCAGTGTTGAAAGTGTTACAGATTATTGTTGCTTCAGAGCATTCGGAATTTTTAGGATTATAGAGATGCTCCAGTGTTTCAGTAGTAGGACACTCATTTCACAAGAAATTATTTTCCAAGGTGTAGCTAAATTGGTGCATAGATTTGTTAACAAGCATTGGTTTTATGATCTAATATTTGTGGGTATATTATTGTACTTTTTGACTAAATAGTCTGTCAATGCACCACATTAACTTTTATGGATGAATTCGCGAATTTGAAAATTCATGTTTATGTAATATTTCTAGTGCAACATGATCTCTTTTCTTATACCCGTGTACTGTCCATTTGCAATATTCTGAAGTGCCAGCAGTATATTCAATTTTGAGCGGACCTGCAAAAAAACTATTCGGAAAAGTCTGATCAGTGGTTAGGGATCATATCAGGGTGTCAATATCACCTTTTGGATTTCTCATTTACACATTTACTTTCAAATGTAAAATTAATTCCTTATGGACTGTTGCAGAGACTTGCTGTACTGGATGAAACTCCTTATAACTTTATACCACTGATCGTTTGGATGTGTCTATAGAACTAACACAGTTACCTTGCAGCAGCAGTAAGTTATCAGCTAAAGATTTATTTTTATGGTATCTAGCAACTCAAAGCAAAATAATGGGGAACATCCTTTTCAACGCAACTTTTACAATGCATGCCTTTATATCGCAAACCTTACAACGCATGCCATTACAACGCATTGCGCTGGGGGGGCTCTAGGATAGGGAATAGATTTAATTTACTATCCAACACCTTCCCTACTATCCACGGGGACTGGAGTTGGAATAGTTAATTAAAATATTCACTATCCAGCACCCCTCAACACTATGCGTTGTAAAAGCATGCGATGTAAAAGCATGCATTGTAATGTCATACATCCCAAAATAATGCCACACAAATGTAAATGCTGAGTTACATCCATTAATATGTACTCAATTTTAAGTCAGAATCAAGCATCAGATTATATAATTATATTTGTTGCTCTCTCCACTCATCTCAAAATAGAGCTGCGCATATTCAGCACTGGATTGGATTGGCGCATCAACATTGAGAGAGGCCTGTGGCAAACTCAGTCTCACCCAGACTCCAATAACCCCAACAATGCATGTATCAAACCCCAAGGTATCTTGGCTGCCCCTCCAAGAACAAGATGTTTGTCTTTTTCTTGATGTTGTATGTTTTCCTTTGTTTTATATATCTCTAACAAGTCAGAATTTGTGGTAATGGGGACCTTTATAGAGTTATAATATTCATTATTCATAAATCATATTTATATAGCTGCTGGATTTGGAGATATTTTGGAAATACCAAGTCCAAATCACAGGTTCTGCAGCTAACCTCACAGGGATCTCCAGAAATCTGTTCTCTCTGGCTGCGCCTGGTTAGTTCACATGTTAGAGATACAATATTTCCATCAGTGCTCTGAGAACCTCATGGGTGAGTAGTGCACTCCACAAAACCTTGATTGTATTGATTGATGGATTGAACCCTTAATTTCATATACTTTTAGGCTCGGACAGTACTCATTTAAATGTTTTACTTGCAGAACAAGGTGTATTTAAATACCATGCTGAAAATTTGATTACAATCTGGAATTCATGGACTTCAAATGTTGACATCTTCTACCATGTACTGAGGACATTTTTGCAGGACAATGATGCTGAATCATCCACAAGCACAAGATGGTGGGCAGACCGATGAGAGAATTGGATTCTCCTCAAAGCAACAATGTTAGTGGACAGCACTGCTCGGCAAAAAGAAAAGGAGGAGGAGGAGCTTGTCATGGAGGAGGATATTGTTGCCCTTATAAAGAACATCCTCCAGAAGGTGACTTCATGGCCGGGAAGCATTGTTTCTTCTAAATCAGTTCTAAGGATTGCAAGTCCCCGGCTATTAGCTAAGGAGCTATGGATGCTTGTTCCACCTATGCAACACTCACCACCACCCAGCCCTCAACTAACAGGTTTCTTTGTACAATCTCCTACACACTCCTCCTATGAAAGTGCATCTACAGACTTCTCTCCATCACCCAAGGGAGTAAAATACCCCTTTTGCAGAGGCGGTATGCCCCATTCATCAATCTCTCCCTTACAACCTCCCAGCTTTTCCCAACAGCAGTCTAATATATTGGACGATATCCATGCAATAAAGGCTACTCTATGCAAGATAGTTGACATCCTTAAAGGACCAAGGGCATCTTAAAACAAGCCAATATGCCTTGGCCATGAAGATGGCAGAGGCAATGCACAAATAATGTTAACATCTCTCTTTAAGGCCAATGCTTGTAGACAATTCTACATAGGCACCCGTCATAGGAAGGACACAATACCTGCCAACTCCACATCTCTGTCAAAACTACCTCTACAGCCTGCACCATCTCCACTACCACCCGCACCTCCTCAACCTCTAACCACCAACTCAACCACCCAGAACACAAACCCAGTCTCACTAATTCTCTCCATCAGCATTGTGAAGTCAGAGTAGTAGGAGAAACCTACTTAAACGACTTTGTTTGTCTGTAAACTAGCAACTCTACCTCTCACACAGTCACTATCATTATTTTTTTCTATTAAAAATGTATAGACTTTTTTATTATAAACCTGTGACTGACTTTCCCCTGTGTTGAGTGTTGCTGTTGCATTTACTACACAGGAAAGTGTTATGTTTGTTTGGTTGCTGGTTTATCCTCAAAGTGTAATGAATTTAAACATTCCATTCTGATATTGAAAGCATCTTCTAACTAAACATTTCTTTTTTGCATGAGATGCAATGCAATAATCCGTACATTTTGAAAACATGAAGTAAGACATTAAAGTTTGAGTTATAAGTACAGTTTAATGAAGAATTTAACATAAAGTATTTAACCTGCAACAAATAAATGGGAAGTTAAAAACTGGAATTTGGAAGGGACAAAATTAAATAAAAATGAGTCTCAAAGGAGAGGGAAAATGGTACTTCAGAGGGAGGATGGCAAATAAAAGCACATCAGACAACATCAATGGAGCCAGTCTATATACAATGTGGCAAACAAGAAGTCCATAGCCCATAAAGAGTCCACAAAACAAGAGTCCACCATCCCAAACCAAAGAGAAAGTCATACCTTCAGGCTAGAGAGTGTGTCCGAATTATGCTTCTGGCTTGAAGGCAAACGTTCCTGGCCATCCTCACTCTCTGACTTCTTTCTGCATGGGCAAAGATGTCAAATGGCTGGCTGTTGTAGGACCAGACACTAACAGTAATAATAAAACAGTGTGGTAGAAAGGGGAAACAGGGATCACAGAAAAACTGGGAGATGAGACAAGAGGTAGGGTGGGTTCGGGTAGACACAGAAGACTTAAGGCCTGCTGTTAAGGCAGTCAAGAGGCCATGTAAAGTTTGAATCTGATAACTGTCTATTAAAGCTTACAGATTTGGAAAAAAAATCCTGGGTATCCCAAGAGCATGCTCCCTGAATCTTAGGACTTCCTTGAAAGCAAGCAAGGACCCGGGCCAGGGGGAAGGGATTAGGCTGCACAAGAGAGGTGTGGGTGTCAGGATAGAAGTGTCCCTTGACTCTAGTTCTTCTGACTGGGCGCTTCAAGGGGTGCTGTTGGAGACCCGATGGATGGAGGAGGAAATTATGTAGTAAGAACTGGCGTCAGTGAAAATGTAGGGTCTCAGAAGGTTCCACATATTGTTTACCTGAGAGGAGAACGTTTTTAAACAAGGCTACAAAACTTTGTGAAGGATGTTGGACTGGTCTATATTTTTAACATCAAATTTTCAACATATTATTTATTAATTGTGGAAACTTTGAAAATAAGCAATAGAAAATTATATTGTGGTTAGGAAGTAAGGTAAAGCTATACAATCTCATTATCACATAAAGTAAACTTAGATGAATGGAAATGTTAGACAATTGATGTGTATATTGTTGCTTACAAAAATTCAGAGTTTGTTAAAAGCATCTAGTCATGATCAAGATAGGTTGATTAGTCAACCTAAACTAAACAAACACTAAGGGCATGTTAAGAGAGGTAACTTTAAAACCATTAATACCACATAAAAACATGTTATATATAACATGGACTGTTATCTCAAGCTTCATAGTGAACACATGACAAGATACTACTCTCAAAATGCATATGCAATTAAATGGTTAATACTAATGCACACTTACCATCTCTCTGCTACTGAAAGACTGCCAGTTCAGCATGGAGGGTCATCCACGCAGGTTTCAGAGCCCTCAGATATCGTTGTGTCATGAAGGTGGGGCAAGACATAATGTCCTGGGCCTTAATACTTAATTTTGGCCCAGCGATGCAGTTCCTTTTAGCGCTCATGTCTAGCTTCCCCCAGTGGATGTGGACACCCACTGCACTGTAGCATGATGCTATGTCCTTCCAGTTTTGGATCACATTGCATTGCTCAGCTGTGTCTGGACCGCCATAAAGCTGAGGGTATTTTCTGATGACTTTCTTGCTGATGATATTTAATTTAGCTTCTAAGAATGACACACTTGCTGATGATGTTTAAACAAGCTTCTAAGAATGGATGCAGGCCTTCTCATTAAGTCGCTAACCATCTGGGGACAAGAATAAAACAGAGAGCAGCAGCATGGAGAAGGATATTGTTGTTGTAAAGAGAGGTTGGCCCAAAGAGACCAGAAAATGGTCAACTTCCTCCTCCTGTATGTTGTTTCCAGTTTTTTGTTCTAGGTGGAGATCTCCTCCCCAAATGAAAAAGGACAATCCTAAACTCAGGTCGCAGAGTCCCCATCCAGGATGGAACCCTCCTCTTATGAGAGGGAGAGCCATGCATGTACCTAACCTCTCCGCTGCTATGGATGTGCTGGGGGCATCCTCGGCACCAGTGCTCAGTTGCTGAAGACGTCTTCAGCATGTCCTGGCTCTAGACCCAGGAAATGCCTTGGGCTCTGGGGAAGAGTTTCCCCAGAGCCCCAGGATGTTTTTTTGTTTGTCTGCAATGACAACAGATATGCACGGAGTTCCGAAGTAATTGCAGAGAAAATAAAAATGAAATGAATCAATCGATTTTTTTCACCTGCAGACAGGAGGGGTGCCATTAGAAAGGGTATAATCTTCCCATTCGATTGATAGCTTTCTCTAGTGGATACCTGCCTGGAGATTGTCACAGGAGAGCGATACCAATCAGAAATCCACCCACTAGAACACCAGGGACTATTTTTTGAGGCAGGAAGCTGCCTCCTCAAAATTGCCTAGTGCTCCTCCCTCCCCCATGCCGAACATTCTTTCTGCTCTCCTTCTGGGGCAGATTGGAAGTTGTAACCTCCAATCTGCCCACAGGAGGACAGAAAGCCCCCTAGACCCCACATACCTTGATGGGAGGGGGCAGCCCACCATGGCATCGGGCCTAGCACCTACACCCGCAAAATACCCCCCGGCAGTCATTCTGCCCCCGTTGGGTGTTTTCCTCCAATCTGCCCCCAGGCAGGGGCAAAAAGTCCCCTAAATCACCAGGGAGTGGATTGTGAGGGAGGAGTTGCCCACTCAAAATGGGCTAGTGCTCCCTCCTTCTCCCCAGGCCCATAAGTCTTTCTTCCTCCGGGGCAGATTGGAGGATGTTACCTCCAATCTGCCACGAGTGGGAGGGCAGAAAGCCCTGTAGACACCATAGACTTTTTTTGATGCAGAAATGGATGAGGCACGGCCCACCCAGTTATTAGACCTAGCCACCACACCCCCAAATAACCCTAGCAGTCTTTCAGTGGGGGCAGATAGCTGTTCTCCTGCAATCCATGCCCCAACAGGGGAAAGAAAGCCCACTCAATCACAACGAAGTGTATTTGGAAGGGGACCGGCCCCACTGGCCCTGGACTAATGCTCACTCCTCCTCATTTCCAAACGTGTTTCTGCCCCCGGGACAGTTTAGAGGAAATTACCTCCAATCTGCCCCATGGGAGTAGAAAGCCCACAGATACCAGTTGTTTTTTTCTTACTGAAATGTGGGTAGGATGGCCTACCCGGGCATCGTGCTGAACCCCCACCTCTCAAATGATCGTAACAGTCTTTATGCTTCCCTAGGGCGGGGCAGATAAGAGGTCTTTAACCCCAATCTGCCCCCCTGGGGAGACGTAAAGTACACTAGACACAAGGGACATTTTTTATTGCTGCTGGATGGGGGGATGGCTCGTCCACACATCAGGCCTAGCTTCCAAATCTAATACAACCCCAACAGTCTTTCTGCCCCCACAGGGGTAAGATAAAAAGGTCTTTAACTCAAATCTGCTCTGCCTTAAAGGGTTATCTGCTGGTAGGATGAGTGGACAGGGCAGAGCACAACCAAACTTGCAACTGAAAAGGGAGGGCTCCCCCCTTCCTCAAGGGACCTATCACCTTCACATTGGCACTGCAGCTAGCTTGTAGCCAGGGCAAGGGAGTCATGAAATTCCAAGCACTTCAAAGCCACTGCCTAAAATATTCTCCCACATTCCAGAAGAAGGGCATCAGGGTATAAATAGGGCAACCCAGGCAACAACTCTTTCAGAACACTTTTGGACCTGTGGTCTATGCCAGGTAGAACGACTATTGCGCTGCTGAAAAGACTGCTATGCTGCTGGACTGCTGCCCTGTTGGACTGCTACTTTTCTGAACTGCTGCCCTGCTATCCTCTTACCTGGGAGGGGGGAACTGGACCTGCAACTTCATCTCAAACACAAGGCCACCAGAGTGGCTCCAAGAGCTTTTCTGCTGGCCTCCTGACCTGAGCCTCTGGGATATATAAGGCTTCTCAACACCATGCACCAGCAACTGGACCCAGTTGAAGTGTGTTTGTGACCCCATCCTGTCAGTCCTGGACCTTTGGTGTGGCCTCGGAGAGTGTTTCGGCTCTTTGCGACCGCTAACAGGCCCGTCCATATCAAGACCTCGCTGCCTGTGCCATCATTCAACATGAAGCTCCGGCAGCCACCTCTTCACACTCTACCTTCCACACCCCACAGGGAACTTCAATGTGAAGCTCCAGCAATGCCCATCTGTGACACCTGGCCTGCACTTTGCTCGACTCTAGCAGCATCCAGCATCCACCCTCTGCCTACTCGACAGACCTCAAGAACTTCAGACCCATCTTTCTTCTCCCCTTCCACATCAAGAATGCCATCAATGCCCAACTTTCCTAGTTCATCGCAGCAAACCCCATCCTGGCCTATCTCAATCTGGAGCAACCATAGCACCAATACCACCCTCCTCACCGCCACAGATGAAGTCCGCATCCTCCTCGACCGAGGAGAAATTGCAGCCCTCATCCTCTTGGGCCGTCTTTCACTGCACCCTAGGCACAAGACTTCACAATGCCAGCATCCATGACAATGCCCAGGAATGGAGCTGCTCCTTCCTCACCGGCCGAACACAGAGAGTCCCACTACCTCCATTCCTCTCACAACCCACATAGATCAGCTATGGAGTGCCTCAGGGCTCCTCCCTGAGCCCCACTCTTTTCAACATCTACATTGCCCACTCATAGCCATCATCAGGAACCACAGACTCAACATTGTCTCCTATGCCGACAACACCCAGCTGATTCTCTCCCGAACCATGAACCCACAATCGCTAAGAACAACTTTCATGACGGGAGGAAGGCTGTCACTGCCTGGATGAAGAGCAGCTACATCAAGCTCAGCTCAGAGAAGACGAAAGTCCTCATCATGGGCTCCACCCCCTCCGCATGGGACGACACTTAGTGGCCCGCAGCACTTGGAAACCCCCACACCCACGGACTACGTGCAGAACATCAGCATCATCCTGGGCTCCTCGCTCACCATGAGCCACCAGATCAACTCTGTTTCCTCATCCTGCTTCCACATGCTATGCCTGCTCTGACATATATTCAAGAGAATGCTGCAAGCTCTATCTTCATGGAAGCACAGTAAGCAGAAGTGAAGGTTAAGATCTCTTCATTAAGTTCAATGTATCAGAGAGCCCATCCAACACTCTGGCCTGCCAACTGTCTACTGACTAGATGCTCAGTCATCCCTAGCAACCTGAGTATTCTACATTCCATACAAAGTTAAAGAACAACACCTGCTTACTTAACTAAAGTAAGACACTACATTATCTTCCCCCTTATATACCCACATAAAAACCAAATAATAATAGACTATACATAACAGTAAAATTGTACATAGCTTGAAGATTACACATAATCTTGCAATTTAGAAGGGCGTTTAACAACCCTCTGCGGTCTCACCCTCGCATCCACATGAGATGAAGTGGAAGTAGAAATAAACTCAGGTGGTATCAGCCGGCACGACAGCTAAGATCTAGTAATGCCAACCTTCTTTGTACTCAGAAAATAAACAGAGTAAGAAGAGGTGGCAGAGCCTTTTCCCACCTGGCACCTAGATACTGGAACAAACTGCTAGCAAATATCAAGTATCAGGTATTTATCTAGCTTTAAGAAACTTTTGAAAACAATGTTGGTTTAGACGTTCCTGCCCGCCGTGTCTTCTCCTGTAGTGCCGAGAGATCCCCTTGGGGATGATTCGCTTGCGCTCAAGAAATTCACAAGTAAAGTAAAGTAAAGGAGAGATCAATACCTCCATCGGAAGACATTAAGACACTCTATTGAGGTTCCATACTCTGTGATCATTGGTATTACCAGCATTCTTAAAGACCTTAATCATCTTGAAAGGTTTGCTAAATTTAGAACATCCTGTATTAAGATGGGGAGACTTGATTTCTTTTTGCTAAGACCCATGAAGGACAAAATTCAACATTAGGCATTCTCCCCTTGAAAAGTCTAAAAGGTGACACACATGTGGAGTAAACCTATATTCCCTTACTTTCATTCTCACCGCCTGTTCCCAGTTATCACTTGACACAATAGCTTGTTGTAAACACTCTTTCAAGACTTTTATAAACCTCTCAACCAAACCATTACATTCGGGATGATAAAGAGCTGCCCTTTTGTGTTTAATGCCTCTTGAGGAAAGAAAGTCTTCAACTGCTTTTGAGGTGAATTGAACACCATTGTCAGACAATAATGAAGAAGGAAATCCTTCCCTTTCAAACAACTCATCCAAGAATTCAGTAACTACCTTAGATTCAACAGAATACACAATCTTAATTTCAGGTCACCGTGAGTGGATATTTATACAGACCAAGATATACTGATCGCAAGAATTCCTCCTCACTGGGACCAAAATATCGATTGAGATATCACACCACGGTCATTCAGAGAGTTCTCTTTTTACCATTGGCTCTGTCCTGCATTTCAAAGTCTTGTCACTGCTAGCACACTCTATACAATTTCTAACTACGCTTTCCATATGAGCATCAACACCAAGCCATCAATACGCTGCTCTTATTCTCTCTTTCATTTTGACAATACCCATATGGCTAGAATGTGCATGTTCCAGTAACCAACTCCAAAGTTCCAGAGTAGAAACTAGTTTACTACCTCTCAAAAGGATACCGTCTACCACAGCTTACTCCTCCTTAACTTGCCAGAACCCTTTACCCTTATCACAGCAGTCTTTCTTATCGCACCAATGACCCAAAACCATAGATATGACTTTCTGTACTACTTCATCTTTGGACAACAAATCCTTCCAGTCTTTCTCACAAACAATCCCCTCAATAATGAGACAGACATCGACTTCTTCATTAAATTATTTACCATCAAACCATTCACCTTCACCATGATCAACAGTGGTGGCTGTGTCATCACACACATCTCCTAACCTGGATAAGCATCTGCTAATGTATTGCTGGCTCCTGGAAGATAGTTATCAAAATAATTAAATTCCTGTAAAGCCACCACCCATTTTCTAATGCGGTGAGACACCAACTCAATACCTTTCTTAGAAAAGACCTCACTTCAAAGGTTTGGGATCAGTTAAAACAGAAAACTGACATCCCAACAGAAATTTGTGTAACTCACGTATGGCCCAAAAGATCACCAGTGCTTCCCTCTCAATAACTGAATAACTGAACTTAGCATCTCTCAAAGGTCTCGACAAAAACAAAATGGTCTTGCCCTCTCCTTCCCCTTTTTGTAGTAGAACAGCTCCAAGGCCCTTTGAGCTAGTATCAGTCATCAAGTAAGATTCTTTCTTGGGATCAAAGCTATTTAAATCGGGGGATTTGTTCAATAGACATTTCAGATTCGGAAACTCTTCATCACATGCCTTGCCCCAGACAAACTCCCACCATTTTTTAAGAGATTTATTAAATGTTCTGTGATGCTTGCAAAGTTAGGAATGAATTTATGTTAGAATTCAGTCATACCTAAAAACTTCACAAGTTCGTCTTTATCTTGAGGTATTCTCAGATATGAGATGGTATTAATCAGAGCCGGTTTGGGTTTGATATCCTTAGATAACAACAAATGTACAAGATATTCAATTTCCCTCATTTAAAAGTGACACTTGTCTGCTCTCAGGGTGAGACCTGCATCACACAATTTTCTCAAGACTGCCCTTAATCTATAATCAAGTTCATATGTATCAGTACCAAACACTAGAACATCATCTTGGTAAATTCTCACTCCCTCTACACCCTTCAAAATGTGTACCATAACTCTCTGAAAAACAGAGGCAGCAGAAATTAGACCAAACTGCATCCCTAAAAATTTGAACATGCCAAATGGTGTCATGAACGCCATAAGATCTTGAGACAAGGGATGTAATTTGACCTGATGGTATGCAGAGGTCAAATCAAGAGAGGAGAAGTGTTAGGCACCGTTTAGCAAGCATAACATTTCACTAATATTAGGAAGAGGGTAGTGATCAACTACAACAGCCTAAATAAGGCTCCCTCAAGTCCACACAGAGCCTGGCCTCCCAGTTGGCCTTGCGGGCCATAACAATGGGAGAAAGCCATTCTGTGGCTTCTACTTCTTGTATAACACCATTGGCTACTAGTTTGTCCAGTTCAACTTTCATGCTTTTTTTTTCCAAAAGTGGTACATTCCGAATCTTAGCTACCTTAGGTAGTGCATTATGTTTAACCTTAATATGATGGTAGTAGATCTTGAAACATCCCAGTTACTCCTCAAAAACCTCCAGAAATTCATTGACCCATGACTTACATTCATTACCGACTTGGCTTACAGAAGGCAACTCTTTAAGCGCAAGGAGGGATTCTTGTTGGGATCCAATATTATGTGTACGTCACGTTGATGGAACCAACTGATGAGGGAATCTCCCTTCATGGAGACATACACCTTTCCAGGCACAATTTTTCCCTTAAAGACAATGGTACCCCAAAAGAAACCTAATAGAGCAATAATTTCCCCACCATGCCCTCTCTGTATGATATCAGGTTTAGATAATTTGACTTTTTTTCGCTAAATGCTGTTAAAAAAATGTTTTTGCAATCAGAGTGACCTTAGCCCCTGAGTCAAATAAAATTTTTACAGGTGCATCTTTTATAAGAACAACCTCAATGGGCCCATCACCACCCGCAGATTTGACTTGACAAATGTTGGTTGTTTCAGAATCAGAATCATTTTCATACAGACCTATTTCTCTCACCTTCTTCAGATCCCTTCCTGATTTGCAACATTTAGTAAAATGACCTCTGCGACCACACACACTACATGAGGCTGTCAGCCCAGGACAACCTTTAAAATGGGCCAAGTGTCCTGAATTACCACATCTAAAACACTTGCCTGAGAAAGACTTAGATGTTGAAAGTTTGTACTCCGCTGTAGTAGAAGTTTTAGGTCTTGAAGTTTTCTCCTTTTCTACCACTAAATCACTATCACCATTCGTCTTTTTTACAGTGTCATTTTTGCATATAGTGTCAACACATGCCTTGGAATGTTCATGAGTTTTTGCAATAGTTAAAACCTCATGTAGGGACGGATTGTCCTTATGCTACAAACTATCATAAGCGTTATCAATAGTGCAGCCTAACATAAATTGGTCACGGAGACGTTCATCAAGGGAAGCAGCAAAATTGAACGTGGCAGCAAGTTTGAGCATATCTGTAACGTATTGTTCTACTGACTCATTTTCTCTCTGCATCCTCCTTCCAAAGTGGTATCTTTCAAGAACAGAACTGATCTTTGGAAGGTAATATAAATCCAATTTTTTTATAGAGATTTCAAATTCATTTAAACTTGCAGCATCACTATCTGAGAGATCAGGAAGGTGCTCAAAAACCTCCTGACCCTCAGAACCCGAACAATGCATTAATAAAGAAGTTTTTCTTTCAGCACTGAGGGAGGTGCCACAGACCCTTGCATAATGGGTAAAAACTTTCTTCCATTTGAGCCATGAAAGGGCAGGTTTACCGGGAGATGATAAGAAAAAGGTGCAGATACATTTTACATAATTGCAAGAGAGAAGCTAAGTATGGCACAGCTGCACAACAAAAGTAGAAATATACTTTAAGATTTCACCTGTGTGGGTATAAATATGACAGAATATGTATATAAGTTGCACAGAAATGAACTATCTCTTAGTAAAAGATGTAAAGAAATAAAAAGGAGAAAGACAATTTCAATTATTTCCTTCATTTACAAAATAAAAATAAATTGTTGTATGCAATACCTCTTTCCAAACTGTTGTATGTGTCGGTGTGTGAGGATTGACACCAAAAACAAGAAGAGCTGTACGTGCCAGCATTGAAGTGACTTGACACACAAGTAAATCCTAAGATGGCTGTGCATGTCAGTGAGCTGATTTGTATTTATGCTGTGATTTTCATCCAAAATAAACTCCAAACATGCAGGAACTAAAACAAAAGCTGCGCATGTTAGCTCGTTAGGTGCTTCAAAATAATACCAGCTGTGCGTATCAGCAAGAATGAATGTCGGGACACGCACTGAGTTTCAAAATGGCTAAGTCAACGTGAAGAGATTACAGGGGTAAAGATGGTCAAGCAGGAGAAACATCACAGATGGTCGACTGAAGACAGAAGAATGGAGGAGTAGTCATCACAAGACAAAACAATGGAGAAACTCAAAGAGCAACACCACACGTCATCCACTTCAGGAGGCCAAGAAGCACCGGTAGGACCGTTTGTTGTATTCTTTTGAGTTTTTAAGTATCACAGTAGTAGTACACGGTACCGCGGTGACATTACCAATCACAGTTTCTAGAAATTACTTTCGAGGCAATAAGGTAATTAAAAGAACCTCTTGAAGTACCAGAATAGTCAAAAGAAAAAACTAAGTTTAAAACTTCATCCTTTTAAAAAAAAAAAGTCTGTAAAACACTACCAGCACTGTCTCACCAGTATAGTCAATCAAGAATGTAAAGGCACTCCCTTACAGCAATCAAACGCGAAGTGAAATAGAAAAAGGTAGAAATTGATTGAAGTAGAGCTTGCATAACAGAGAGGGAACCTGCATAGCAGAATAGATGTCATGCACTCAAGTAGAGCTAAGACAAGTACCTCACCAAACTCTTGATTAAAAGCTGCTATACTGGATCCGGAGTGAAGAAAGCTGGATGATGGTCTTCTCTTTATGTAGATTTTAAGGAATCTTGCTTATAAAATATTCCTTAAAAATGTGTGTTGAGGTCTCTGAGAGTAGCAGTAGGGGTTCTTCAGTAGTCCATTGTCACCAAATGTAAGATTTATCTTCATAGAAGCACAGGAAGCAGAAGTGAAGGTTAAGATCTCTTTATTAAGTTCAAGGTATCAGAGACCCCATCCAACACTCAGGACTGGCAACTGTCTACTGACTAGATGCTCATTCATCCCTTAGCAACCTGAGCATTCGACATTACATACAAAGTTAAAGGACAACACCTGCTTACTTCACTACAGTAAGACACTATAGATGCATAGGGAGTCCGAAAAGACAGTCACCCATGCACTCATTAGAAACAGAATTGACTGTGGCAATGCACTCTATGTCAGCATCACCCAGAAACTCCTCAAGAAACTGTAGAACATTCAGAACGCCTCCGCCAGACTCATCATCAACATCCCCTGCCACATCACCAGTCACCTTAGAGACCTCCACTGGCTCCCAGTCAAGAAAAGAATCACTTTCAAGCTCCTCAAACACACCTTCAAAGCCCTACATGATGCAGGACCTACGTACCAAAACCACTACCTCGCATTCCTCATACCCACTAGAGACCTTTGCTCCACCCAACTGTCCCTGGCCACTGCCCCACATACACCTAAGACCACATCCAGAGGAAAACCATTCTCTACCTCACAGCAAAGACCTGGAACACCCTCCCTCTCTACCTCAGGTAATCACTTTCACTGCCTCAATTCAGGAAAACCTTAAGACCTGGCTTTTCGACTGAACCACTGCACCTTCAACGGACCAGGAGCTGCCCCCCCCAGCTTCTTGAGACTTTTATGGATGAGTAAGTGCATTTTACAAGCCATTGATTGAGTGAACACGTGAATCAACATACACCTAGGAGAACCGGGCAATGTACTTCCTCTTTTCAACTCACAGTTCCTAAGATGCATAGATCGAGACGTGTTGGATGATCCATCACTCGAGATGCGGTGGACGATCATTTGCCTATCTGATTTCCAAGCTATGGAACACTTTGCCTATTCAGATAGGCAGTACAGAGATTGAATTGAGCTTTCGAAGCAACTAAAAACTTTGCGGTTTATCTGAACACTGTGTGACGGTCGACATTTTCTGCTTAGCACTGCAAGGCCTGTTGTAGGTAGCCATGCATTTCAAAATAGAGAGAATAGAATGACATCCTTTCGGAAGTCACTACGGTAATATTCTGCAACAAATCAGATTAAAATATTTGAACCGCATATTACCATTCTCAAGATTTTACAATTTCCTTTGTCAAGCATTGTGCCCAACAACCACCTAATGCAGCCCTCGTCTTCACTTGGAAACCTTAAATTACTCTTTGTCAGCCCTAGAATAGGCATCTCAGTTATATTATGTGAAATGAATTTGAAATATAACTATTAACAAATGACCTAGCTTCAAAAAGCATTTCTTCTATTTTATTTTTACAGAAGACCCATCTTTGCCCACTTACGAGGTCTGTTAAAAAAAATTATAATGCCAGATCTTTTTTAAAGGAGACTTAAGACCTAATTTAGGCTTTAACGGATGGGTTACTCTGTCACAAACAAGACGGATATCCCATCTTCGATATTAGAAGTATCATAAGCTGTAATGCACTTTTAATACGGCCGATGGGATATCTGTCACATTTGTGAGGAAATATTCAGCCTGCCAAAGTCTAGATCAGGCCCTAAGTTGTAGACTGCTTGATATATTTGGGAGCACATCATGAGATTTTAAGGCCTGAGACAGCCGGAATCCTTTATCCCCAAAACATGTGTTGACTGTCACTCTGTATAAATAATTGGAAGTATGGACTCAAAATAATCACCAGGACTAGGAGACAAATATCAGTGAGCATCTATCATCTATGCACAATATGTAATTTCACATTTTTGTTTAGCACCAAGGTATTTTTGGTTGTCATTTGTTAATACAACATTTCATACCCAATAAATTAGGATTTTATACTTTATTTGCTATATTGACATTAGAGATATGTTTTAACATACTGCCCTCCATAAAAAACACTCGAATGTATGTGCAAACTTTTCAAATGGTCTTTATATTTTAGGGGTTCTCTTTGATCAATGGTTTGTGACAGCAATTATGATCACAATCTGAAATAGAAAGTAAAATAGCTTTTACAAGCAGGAAAGGCATGTCCAAGTCATAAAAGGTGTTTAATATAAAATAAAACATGATTGTGTCCTCATAAACCCAGCATTTTTTCGCAATCCTTAGGCATTGTAAGAGTTTTGTACATGAGACTCCATATTCCTACATTTTGGGGCACATGCATCAATATTGCTTTTTGCGATTCCTTAATTGCGAAAAATAAGGAATCGCAATTAAGGAATTGCAAACTGCAATGCATAAAGAAATTGCTAAAAAAATTGAGATTTCTTAAATTCCTTAATTGT
Source organism: Lissotriton vulgaris (assembly GCF_964263255.1). Lineage (NCBI taxonomy): Eukaryota > Metazoa > Chordata > Amphibia > Caudata > Salamandridae > Lissotriton > Lissotriton vulgaris. The sequence continues at coordinate 78,963,279 of NC_141690.1, read as the reverse complement.
GATTCTCTAATTGAGAATCGTAATTAAGGAATACCTCCCCATCCATTCCTATGGGCCTAGAGGCCCATAGGAATGAATGTGAAGACATTCTTAATTTGCGATTCTCCATTGGAGAATCGCAAATTGAGAATGCAATTTCAAGGGTGCAGGGGTGTCCAAAGGACATCCTGGTGCACCCCAGAAATCTGCCTATAAGTACATCTTTCACACACACATGCCCAAAGGTCATGTGTGTGTGTAAAATGAAACTTTGAAAAATGCACTTTAGTGCATTTTTAAAAGTTTTCGCAAATTACCATGAAGGTCAACTTCATGGTAATTTGCTCCCCTTATTTGCGAATTCATATTTTTTTTAAGTTTGATGCATTGCAATTAAGGAATCTCAATTTGAGATTCCTCAAATGCAATCGCAATTTAAGAAATCGCAATTTTGCGATTTCTTAAATTGCGAAAAAGGACAAAAATGGTGATACATCCCAAAAATTTAAATTGCATTCGCAAAAGGCCGAATTTTGCGATTAGGCACCATTTGCGAATGCAATTTACAATGATGCATGTGCCCTTTTATCTCTACATGCAATGTTCTCTAGAGATATGGCCTTTTTGAATATTCTACACACTGGATAACTCAGTAAGTCCTTCAAATATACCAGTATAAAATGCATAGCATCACCAAAGAACCACTCCACCCCATCAAATGGGACATGCCTTGCATGAGGAGAAATGTTACTTTATTTATTTTATTGGAAGAAAACTATTCTCACAGGTAAGCCTCTCTAACCCTCCAGTTTTAAAGCTTGTCACATCTCATTGCACTCTTGACAAAGATTTACTTTTTCCCTTTTGCAGGAGCAGATATAGGAATTCCTGCAAACAAGTATGTTTCTGAGCATTCAGGTCTTTGCCGTCCTGGAGTGCTCATTTCTAGCTGGTGGAAGATTTATTCACATAAAAAAACTGTCACTGGTAAAATACATTTGAGTACAAATTAGGGTTATGTATAGTTAATTTTTTTTTGATGAAACAGGCAATTTTTGCAAGTTTCATGCGACTTTACATGTTTAACATGAAGGGGGTCATTACTATGTTGGGCTCAATCACTTCCACCTGACACCGATTCAGTCATGGGACCTACCAACACCCAGTGGGTGGTCCCGACCTCCCATTAGGATGTGACCGAACACTGTTCAATCACATTCCTACATATTGCTATGGGAGCATGCATTCCCACCGTAAACCGTCTGGAATGCATGCTCCTATAGTAAAATGGGAGGTGCAATTATCCCCGCACCCCTTAGCAGGCACCACAAGGTGCCTGCCACGGGGTGCAGGAGTCAACACGTGCCCCCAGGGCTTCCAACTGTACCCAAGGGATCCCTGCTGTGGGCTCCCAAAGTCGAGTTCCAAGAGCCTTTACGTGTCAGAAAGGCCAGCATGAAAAGGCTGCCGAAACCCAGGTCCAACAAAATAATGCAAAGCACACATCTTTGTCACAATATTAAAAGGAATTGATTTGGTTGATTTCAATTTGCCACTTTTCCAAATTCCTTCCTTTGTGTCAAAGTACAGAAATCTGCACTGTTGGTCACAATAATATATATTTTTTGTTTTTAGCTTTACAAAGGCCTGACGTCAACAGTATGTCTTGTTAAATCTTTGTCATTACTGTGAAAGATTCATAATTTCAATATAAGAACTTTGGGGCAGATGTACAAAACACTGGTTGTAAAATACAGGTCACAAATTGTGACCAGTGATTTGCATGAATTGTCAACAGATATATTAGTATGATTCACAAAATTCTGAATAGTTGTGGGGTGAAAACCAAACTATCTCATGAATATTTATGAGGTAGTTGGCAAGTTGTTACTCACTATGATTGGTGGCAATCACCAGCGTGGAGTCCTACTGGGGTCAGCAGAACACCATGTCTGTGATAATTTTTCAAATACAAAATACAGCCTCATTTCATTGAAAGAAACAGACTACACTTAAAAAAAACGTTTTAAACTTTTTAATGTTTGTTTGTGGGTTAAACAGTGGTCAACTGGACGACTGCCTACTAACCAACAAACTTTTTTTTTCACATTCACAAAGAATAAGGGGCCTGATGTATGACCCTAGATTGCATGTGCAAACAGGTTAGCGACCAGTTTGCGCATGCAAAGTGGTCCAGGTCCATGTGCAATTCCTAAATAGTGAGGCAAAATGTATTTGCAACTCGCTATTTAGGAATTGCGAGTCACTATTAGGAAGGAGAGGTTAGGATGCCTTCAAGGGAATTTGTTTTGTGCGTATTTGGTAATTTGAAATAACTTTAAAAGGATGAATTCATAATCCTTAATGGGAACAAATCAAACACTATTGGACTCTAGTTCAATATAAACTCAATTTTGTCAGGACACAACATACAAACAAAACACGAGGTGTATTGGAAAAATATACTTTTATCAAAAAATTTTTTTTAAATAAGACACTTCATATACACATAAGTGAACAAACAAAGAATAGGCCTGTGGGTACACACATAAATAAATCAATACGTGACTCAACAGAACCTAAAAGACGCCTATCCCAATCACATTGAATAAAACAAGACAGGGATAAGATGTAGGGTCGACGTTTCGGTTTCCTAAGAGTTATTTGTAGAAACCATCTTCAGGACTGCTGTCAATTGAAATCTGTACAGAGATATTGTAATCTCACTTCCTAGCGCTGCCGGAATGTGATGGCTTTGAGTGGGCCAAGATGTAGTGTCACAATGGAACTGCTCCTATTCGATGTATTCAGCACCTTCTTAGCATTAAAAGCAAGTGGTGGACTTCACTGTGTTAATGGTGGCTTTTTGAGGTATGAGCTCGCCCGATGGACTGTGAATCATCAATAAAATAAATTAGATCGCGACTCCAAGTCAGAACACGATGTACTATGGATACAGAGTGAAGTTGTATCAAATCATGCCACACGTGGAGAGTTACTTTCAGGGCAGATATTTTAGACAGTCATGTGGCGATAGTCTAGTTGAAGTAGAGATTGCAGATTATAATGCACTATCCTTTGGGACCAGTATGGATACAAAGCCAAGTCAAAATGTATCTTGCCGCATATAGAAAGTTAATTTCAAGGCGGAGATTCATCAAGTCATGGGGCGATAAACTAATGACGAACAGAATGCAGCGCAGCGTATAGTCAATTCGGGACTTTCCCTTCCTAATAGCGTCCGCAAAGCAATGCATGAATATTTTGTGAACGCAATTGCGGTTGCAAAACATTCTCAAATTACCACACTCTTCAAGAGGGTGGTAATGCAGTCGCAATTTGGACGGGGTCCAGAGGGGACCCCTTCCACTTTGTGACTGTCTCTAAAAATACTTTTTAAGGGCAGGAGGTAGTCCCAGGGACCACTACCTACCCTTAAAAAATTAAACAAAGCGTTTAATTTTTGTTTTTTTTTAAATGCATCCCGTTTTCCTTTAAGGAAAACTGGATGTATTTTTTTTAAAAACTGCTTTATTTAAAAGCAGTCCCAGTCCAGCATCCCTGGGAGGGTCTGTCATATCCAATGGGCTCGCAAATTGTGAGAGGCTCATTAATATTCATGAGACTCGCAATTTGAGACCCCATTGGGAACCGCAAACAGTGTTAAACACACTGTTGTACATGCCAAGTAGCGCCTCGCAAATTGTGAGTCGCAATTTGCGAGGCGCTGTTTTGCAGGTCGTACATCTGACCCAAGGTCTCCAAGCGGGACCCTTTCCCTTTCGTGAAAGGCTTACCACCTCATGTTGGGAGCCACATATGTTGGTCGCAAAACATTGATGCATATCATAAAGACTCACTGTTTGGAAGGCAGACCCCTAACAAGTCACTTCTATATAGTGATTCTTTATGTCCTGCTAGACCCTTTTTCTGATACGTTAGTCTGCTAGCAAATCACAGAATGGACGAGAGCACTTCAAAAAGCAATTCAGCTCTTGCAAACCCTGTGATTTAGCGAATCTCAAAATTTGGGACCACTAAATGGCTTCAAATATCTGGCCAATAGTTTTAGGCAAACGTCTGACTGCCTCAGGGGGTGCGTTTTCTTCAGTGAATTTGAAATAGTTTTCTGTTGTTGTTTTGAGTTTTTGTTTGAAAAATAGTTCGCTCTTTCCGCTGGTATATTATTTTTTTATTATTAGATAAATGTGTTAGGCCAACACCCAAAAACTTTAATTAACGAAAGAAAACTCGGTTGCTATGAAACCAACTATAGCTGTTTCTTTCTTCAAAGTGTATAATAGCATAGCCAGAATTGGTAGTCCAGCAGACATACCAGTTCAGTGTAAAGAATAACTTCATCATAAACTGCGTTCTCTGCCTGAATCAGCGTATACTGTGTTGCATACTATGTCTCATACAGGCCTCTCGGAGGAAGAATAAGTGCGAAATGGAAATGCCTATCACATGATGAAAATGAATTGGTGCAATCTCTAGAGCTCGTCTCAGTAGGTACACAAGAGCACTATTATTGGTAACAGATTAGGAGAAAAGTATTGCAGCAGTCATCTTTTCTTGTGTTAGCAGCACTTCACGGTTCATTTTCCTAGCTCTGTATACCTAGGGAAATACTCTACAGTAACCCTGCGGAGATAACAAATGCATTTCTGTTCTTGATTTAATAAAACACAAGGAATAAAAGCTGCCCAGTCTACGCAACTAAATGCCAAAAACCTGCAAAATGATAGTGAATATTTGGCATGAATATGCAGATATCCGCATTGTCTAGTTCTTACACTGATTGGCTTTGCACAGTTTTGCATTACAGATCAAAATATAAACTACACGCTCATCCTCAACTGGACTTGAAAGATAAGTAAATCTTATTTTCCTTCGCGAATGTCCCGGGGGCGGTGGGGGAAGTACTGAAAGCTTTAGACATTCTACAACCAAACGTCATAAAGCTACGTGAGCCGCATGCTTATGGATCATAATGTTATGAAACTATATTTTTATTTTTATTGTTATTTACTCTGTTGTCTGTGTGCCTTGCGTGAATGAAAATAAATAATGTGCGTGAAACTGTGGAATTCAAGAACATGGACCTGAGCCGTGAGAGCCATGGTGAAATAAGGTGTCTTGTAATGGTCTTTTCAATCGATTTTACCTCACAATATTTACCTTACTACATTGTTTTACCACGCAATTTCCCTGGAACCTGGAAGACATTGCAAATGGAAACAATTTACAGAGTGCAGTTTGTTCCAAATTCGTGAGTTAGAAGTAGGTGTAATTGTCGTTGTGTGCTAATTTCTAAGCCAGCACAACACCCTGAATGAGACTTTTAGTGTTCACCAGAGATGCTTCCACCTTTACTTTTATTAGGATTTGTTTGATTTAATTCAAATAAAATTGACTGAATTTTCTTCACTAAAACATGTACATAGTTACAAAACACCATGAATTTAAAGACAAACACCAACAGCAAGATTGGTAAACATTGGTTTAAAACCCTTGCAGAGGAGTAAGGGGGATGTATAAACTAAAGTTATGGGTATGTCAATGAATTTCAAGATCAGTTGGCATCATCAATATAGAATTGAAAGATTACCCAGATAAAGGACTCAATTAAAATCAGAAGAAACGCACTTTCTCTTGAGACTATCTCTGGGAGCAGGAAAATAGGGAGCATTGGACTGAGAAAAGGGGCCCACCGGCAATGGTATACACTAACAAAAACAATGGCCCCTAAGATCCGATGGCTTGGGTGGCTCAAGGTAGGCCTTGACAACATTGCTCTTGATATTCTTGCCTCTTTTGAAAGCAAATACTGGATCCTCTGTAGTGTACCTCTGGCTGAGGAGAAATTGTACCCAGAGAGTTGATTTCTTTACAGAGACCCTTCCAATCCGCTTGAAAGAGATGGGCTACACAACGGGATTACTCAAACAGGTCTGGAACCCGCATGGCATTGCTCTTGTGCCCTGCTGCTACAAGTCGAATTCATACCCACGAGGACGGAAAATATCGTATGTGTGACTACGTTCAATTCTAAAAGTATTGACATAAAAAAATTGTGAAAAACTACTCCAATCTGGCTGCTACTGAACTGAACACTACAGAGGATCTGGTTTGCTACACGGGACCAGAAAATCTTTGTATCTGCACATTTTTCGCTTGAAACCCCAGTAAACTAGAAGAAATGTTTAGCAATGTGGCCACAACTTTTTAACTTTCGATATAGACTGGTAAAAGTGTCCAGGTAGCACAGGAAACAACTTCGTGGGTATTTAAAACATTGTTAGGAGAAACTGTGGCACTACCTACTAAAGGAAAATAACAATGAAGTGTTATGAACTCACCTGAAATGCTGCTGTCTCCACTATGCCATTCCCGTGAACAAGGGCGGACAATACGCCAGAAACGCGTAGGGGATTGTTTGGCGAAATTCTCTCTACCCACGAAGTTGTTTCCTGTGCTACCTGGTGGAATTAAGTTATATGTATGCTACTTGTGGGCCTCCAAGTGTGGGTTGTTTTCGTTTAGAATATTGAGCGGCCATCACTCGGGTCACAGAGTGCCCCACCTGCGGGCGAGCAGGTCCAGCGCCGGCACTTTTTCGACGCTCAAGGAAACAACGTACAATTCCAACGGGTGAGAATAAAGCATGGCAGCAATGGAAATGGACTGGAGAAACCCACTGGGTATTTAAAACATTGTTAGGAGAAACTGTGGCACTACCTACTAAAGGAAAATAACTATAAAACTGCAAATACCATGCAGCATTGCGAATACACGCCCTGGAGGCGGGACTTTTATACGTTGATTTAACTCACCTGAAGTCCTGCTGCCTCCACTATGCCATTCCTGTGAACAAGGGCGGAAAATACACCAGAAACGCATAGTGGATTGTTTGGCGAAATTCTCTCTACCCACGAAGTTGTTTCCTGTGCTACCTGGTGGAATAAAGTTATATGTACGCTGCTTGTGGGCCTTCAAGTGTGGGTTGTTTTCGTTTGGAATATATATATATATATATATATATATATATATATATATATATATATATATATATATATATATATATATATATATATATATATATATATCAGCAGCAGACTCCCTACGGAAAAGAAGCAGAAGCCCAGAGGAGAACTGTTTCCAAGATGAAATTCACTGGAATAATTAGTCGTCGCTGAACTGCTGGCTTCCTTTGTGGCGCTTTGTTAGCTGACCTGTAACCGGACCAAGAGGGCATTGTGCAATTGTGCAATCCTTGGAGTATTGGAGCTGACGCTGCGGGGGAGTGCGGGACTGCGTGAGCCAGAGGGCATTGCACGGCATCAACTAGACGCACCTGGCCTCTCTTCCCGCTCCTCCTCCACAACTCCCTGCTTGCCTCCTTATTACGACTCGCGGCCCCCGCTTTGCGGGAGCCGCTCGTAGTCGCTGAACTGCTGGCTTCCTTTGTGGCGCTTTGTTAGCTGACCTGTAACCGGACCAAGAGGGCATTGTGCAATTGTGCAATCCTTGGAGTATCAGAGCTGACGCTGCAGGGGAGTGCGGGACTGCGTGAGCCAGAGGGCATTGCACGGCATCAACTAGACGCACCTGGTCTCTCTTCCCGCTCCTCCTCCACAACTCCCTGCTTGCCTCCTTATTACGACTCGCGGCCCCCGCTTCGCGGGAGCCGCTCGTAGTCGCTGAACTGCTGGCTTCCTTTGTGGCGCTTTGTTAGCTGACCTGTAACCGGACCAAGAGGGCATTGTGCAATTGTGCAATCCTTGGAGTATTGGAGCTGACGCTGCGGGGGAGTGCGGGACTGCGTGAGCCAGAGGGCATTGCACGGCATCAACTAGACGCACCTGGTCTCTCTTCCCGCTCCTCCTCCACAACTCCCTGCTTGCCTCCTTATTACGACTCGCGGCCCCCGCTTCGCGGGAGCCGCTCGTAGTCGCTGAACTGCTGGCTTCCTTTGTGGCGCTTTGGTAGCTGACCTGTAACCAGACCAAGAGGGCACTGTGCAATCCTTGGAGTATTGGAGCTGATGCTGCGGGGGAGTGGGGACTGCGGGACTGCGAGAGCCAGAGGGCATTGCGCGGCATCAACTAGGCGCACCTGGTCTCTCATCCCGCTCCTCCTCCACAACTCCCTGCTTGCCTCCTTATTACGACTCGCGGCCCCCGCTTCGCGGGAGCCGCTCGTAGTCGCTGAACTGCTGGCTTCCTTTGTGGCGCTTTGGTAGCTGACCTGTAACCGGACCAAGAGGGCATTGTGTAATCCTTGGAGTATTGGAGCTGACGCTGCGGGGGAGTGCGGGACTGCGTGAGCCAGAGGGCATTGCGCGGCATCAACTAGGCGCACCTGGCCTCTCTTCCCGCTCCTCCTCCACAACTCCCTGCTTGCCTCCTTATTATGACTTGCGGCCCCCGCTTCGCGGGAGCCGTTCGTAGTCGCTGAACTGCTGGCTTCCTTTGTGGCACTTTGGTAGCTGACCTGTAACCGGACCAAGAGGGCATTGTGCAATCCTTGGAGTATTGGAGCTGACGCTGCGGGGGAGTGCAGGACTGCATGAGCCAGAGGGCATTGTGCGGCATCAACTAGGCGCACCTGGTCTCTCTTCCCGCTCCTCCTCCCCCACGTCACTACTTAAGTGACGCCCCTAATGCTACCGCGGGATGAGCCGGGCGAAGCCCGGGTATAGGGCAGGCCCTCTGAGGCCCTCAGAGACCGAGTGAGGCTGGGCAGGGCCTACCCTCTTCCATCTACTGATCCCTACAGTTATCTGTTCTCCGATGGCTCAAAGTCCGGGCCAATTGCAGCCTGAGAAGGCTGGGTGTAGTTTCAATGGCCCTCTTGATAATTACTTTACAAAGGCTCCCATTGATCAAGATAGGGAGAAAACCTTGGCAGATCGTAGGGCAGAGCGTCGCCGCTCTGTCGAAAGTATTAAGAACAAGGCTCCTGCCGATTCCCCACCCAAAGCCCTTTCGCTTACTCTTGGATGTACTTCCTCCAATGAAAATCCTTTATGCTTGGAAAGCTTTCCACTCTTGTTACGTGACTGCACTCATACACCCTTGGGCCATACAGACCAGTCCGCAAATCATATTCCTCCCCCTAGTTTGATATTTCCTGATGTTGACTTGTCTACTCGGACTCTGGCCCAGCCTAAACTTGTTCCAAATAAACAGAGAAAACCTGTGCAGGCTAAGAGTCATGGCCCACCGCCTGCAAAAAGAAGACGGAAGGGGGAGGCTCAGCAAAAGCCAAAGATCAGTCATTCGGATTTTGGAAAATCTTCTAAAGCTATTATTAGAACTGCTAAGAACCCTGTTGTTGCTCAATCTAATATGCCAACTTTGGCTCCCCTGCTACCTTTGGCACCAGCTGTACAACTTGTGAATACTATTTCTCCAATTGTCATTCCGGATGACCCATCCCAAATGGATGTTTCGACTGTCGCTTCACTTGATAACATGGAACACCTAATTAGGTCTTTCATTTTACCCATTATAGAGAGACTGAGGAGGGTGGAGAAAAAGCTTGAAGTGATTGAGGCTGCAGTTATTAATCACCAGGGTCCATTTAAGGTAGTGGTGAGTGGGGTTGCAGTACCTTCAGCCGCGGTGCCCACGTGCACTCTCGGTGTCTCAAAAGGTACTGATCAACCAATTAAACCAACTAATCCCAAGCATCAGAAGGTTCCCTCCCCTAAACAGATCATTAGATCAGTCCCTATAACAGTAAGTGTAGTGGCGACGGGACCTGCAAAACCTTCAGTGAGGATTTCACAACAGTCTACAAGGGGTCCCATCAGACATACCAGGCCACAGTCTCAAAGAATCCCCCAAGCAGAATTGCCCCCCGAAGCCGCCCCGTATGTGGTTGTTCTGACGGGGGTCCCTAGATTTCCAACAAATAAGAGGGAGGGGTTTTTCCAGCTCAAAAATAAAATCATGCACTGGTTAGCTCAATTTAGACCATTAACACATAACATCGATGGCGATATTGTGCATGTTAGACGACTCCCCTGGTTGGGTAGTAGGGTCAAGGACATCGATGGTGATTTAGTTGTCATAAACTTTAGAGACCCTCGAGCAGTCACCTATATATTAAATTGGCCCCTGGGTGGAGGCAGTAACTCCATTGTTCCGCGCCCTTTGACCTATTTTTACCCTAGATCCCTGGTGTTTCCTCCTAACCACACTGGCGCTCAGATACCCAACCACATTGCTCCCCCAGTATCCTTTAACACTGGGTTCCCACCAGAACCTCCACATTATCATCATGCTGCTGACCCCTTTGGGTGGAATATGGTACCTCCCAGGTCTTTTAGAAATCCTAATAGGAGGATGGAACACCTGAGACCTTTTACACCCTTGGAGACAGGAAACAGGTTTGATGTTTTCTCTGGTCTGGATAACTGTGATTGAAGACCACAGAATGACCACTGTATGGCTGGTCACACTAATGTAACACAAATAGAGAAAACTGATGGTGGCTGTAAACCGGATAAAAAAATACAACAACCAGTGCTGGAGAGCTTAGGACCAGTCACACCAATTACCCTAGAATCTATTATACAGAGAGATGAGTGTGATTCAACATTGAAGTTTACTCCTGTTGTAGAACAAGTGGTACAAGATCTGATACCATCTAGGTCCAACCAAGGGGGAGCTGATACTGATGTAGGAGGTGTCCTGAATACAAGGCAAGTGACCGTTGCCCCTGTTCCCCCAGTAGCAAGCCCTATACTAGGGGCTAGTAACAGTGTGGCCTTGAATCTGGGGGCAACACTAGTAGGGGAAAGATCAACACTAGTAGGGGAAAGATCAACCACGAAACACAAAATTACTTTGATATCTTGGAACATAGCTGGTTTGAAAAAAAATCTTTCTGACCCTGATTGGTCTAACTATATAGCCTACTGTGACTTTTGTCTGTTTCAAGAAACCTGGACCCTTGAAATACCACATAGGGTGGGATATAGGACTTTCAATATCGAGGCAGTTCCATCAGCCAGAGGCAGACCATCGGGGGGGGGCTCACGGTATGGATCAGCGTGTCATTGGAGGTAAACATTACACAATTAAACACAGATTCTGCAGATATACTAGGACTTGTAGTTAATCTGAAGGATGGTAGGCGCATCGTTGTGTTTAATGTTTATAACCGACCCTGTGGGTTATCAAAAGAATCTGCAATTTTCGATAAACTGGACAAACTCCTCACTGATCTTGTAGATATGCCTAGCAGTATAATAGTATGCAGTGATTTTAACTGTAATTTTGAGCCGATTATAGGGTTTGGAGATGTTTTTTCAGATGAGGATAGGGCCAATAACCCCCCTCCTTATCATATACGGAGGGTGTGAGCTGTACGACCCTAGCTACCCAGATTACGAGATTGGTATCAGTATATGGTTTGAGGGCCTGTAATGGCCGTTTTCCATCAGACTCTCCAAAAGCACCAACCTTTGTTAAAAATAATTTCCATAGTCGGATTGATTATATTCTGGTATCTTTCGACATTTGGTCCTTCCTATCCGACTTTGTAATTGACCCTAGGTATGAAAGTGACCATCGGCCACTGCACTTGTCAATGGACTATAGATTAGTCCCTAGTACTAGGATCCCGATGGATTACAGCATGCTGGATAACATAACTACTGATGGCCCCTTAATGAGTAACAATAGGCGTTCCCTTAAATGGGCTAGCTTATTGAGTAATAAGGAGGCATTATCCAGCACTTATCTACTCCTGGCAGATATTTTTGCCAAACATCTGCTTCAACCAGTAGAGGGTAGGTTTTTATCGACTTGCATATTGAATTTTTTAAAGCCTTAGTACCATTTGTGTCGAAAATGCCAAATAAAAAAAGGTTGCAAAAAATTAGCTCCATTGGTACCAAACCCTGGTACAATAAGGAATGTCGAAACTGTAAGGGTACACTCCTAGAGGCAATTAAGAGCAAAAAACCACATGTAATCAGGACCCTAAGGCAAGAATATAGGAGGGTGCAGAAAAAGGCTAGAATTAACTGGGATGAGGAATGTTTGGAGTACATGCTAATAGCTGTCAAAGCGAAGGACAATGTGGGTTTCTGGAAACTAGTTGCTAATGAGAAAATTGGAGGAAGGTCACCGGATGATGTGCTCATTGATGAACAAACTTGGGTCAACCATTTTACCCACTTGTATGAAGCCCCAGGTAGTGATGTGATAGCTGTTGGAAATAGTCCATGGTTGGTACCACCCACAAATACTATACAGTTCAGTCTCGAGGAAACCGAGCTAGTAATAACTGCTGTGAAAAACCGTAAAGCCCCAGGCTTAGATAAAATACCTGGGGACCTGTACAAGCATGAGATCAGTGAATGGGCGCCAAACATAAAGAAGCTTTTTAATGTATTAGTTGCCAGTGGGAACTTCCCAGATAGCTGGCGGGGAGCAGAAATTATCTTAGTTTTTAAGAAGGGAGATAGATATGATCCTTCTAACTATCGTCCCATTTGCCTTTTAGACATTTTACAAAAAATCTTTTCAAGGCATCTTTTAAATCGAATGGATTTGTGGATTGATGAGAATGAGATCTTTACAAAGTTCCAAGCAGGCTTTAGAAGGAACACAAGTACGATAGATCAGGTTTTTAGGTTTTGTTGCATTTGTTGGAAATATGTTTTTTTATTAACAGGACACATTTATGTAGCTTTTGTTGACCTTAGGGCAGCTTTTGATTTAGTTTTGCGGGATCGTTTATTGGATTGTCTGTTTGCACTGGGATTACCAACCTGTATACTCCAGCAGATTAGACGATTACATGACAATAACTTTGCAAGAGTACGTTGGGGCCCAAAAGGGGAACTAACAGAACCCATACCTATCAGACGGGGAGTCCGTCAAGGATGTGTATTGGCCCCTACACTTTTTTCTCTATTTGTCAACGACATCCCAGAATACTTAGATGGGTGCAATAATGACTCCCCAAAGCTGAATGGTGTGAGGGTCCCCTCACTCCTATTTGCGGACGACACATTCCTGATTTCGCAAACGCCCATGGGTTTACAACCCTTTTAAACTCCTTTAAAATGTACTGCGATTCAAAAGGCCTAGAAATAAATACGAAAAAAAACAAATGTATGTCCAAAAATCCCCATAAATCTTTTAAAGGGCAATTCTTTCTAAATAGTCAAAGGCTTGAACTGGTTTCAAACTTCTCGTACCTGGGTGTTTCCCTAGATTCAACAACCTCATGGAGAACGCAAATCGAAAAAAGTAAAACTATATTCAATCAGAGTACTTTACCTATTATAAAGAGTCATGGGGCAAGTCTAAGTAAGTCCATTTCACAAGCACTAGAAGTTTTTTAATTTAAGGCTCAATCTGGTGCTTTATATGGAGCAGAAATCTGGGGTACAAATGCAGGTAACATCTTTACGTTTAGTGAAAACAACTTTTACAGAAGGCTCTTGAGGCCCAAACGTACCCCACTTGTACCACTATTTATGGACCTAAACATGAAACGAACAGATCACATTGCACTACTTAGGCCACTTTTGTTCTGGGTCAGACTTTGGAGTAGTCTCGAACTTGTAGATTATAGACAAGGAATCTTAGAAGTCAAGAATCTTGATGTTTATACTACAAACCCCTGGCTTAAGCATGTTAAAAATTGGTTCCATCAGATAGGCCTTGCTCACTTCTAGGACGATCCAGCGTGTTTGATACAAAGATGTAAGATTCTGGTCAAGGCAAGATTTTGGTTTTATATAACACACAATTACCAAAATGATCATTCATGTGGATCCATTACACGTAGCTTTCTTGGTTCTAAGGACTCTCCGCTTTTTGAAGATTTTTTAAATGAGATCCAACCACCCCTAGCAAAAAGCCTGTACTTAAAATTTAGATATGGTATACTTAAAACAAAATCAGTACTAGCTAGATGGGATAAGTCCACAGGGCAATCAAAAAGTGCAAATTGTACATGTTGTCAATTAAATCAAAGAGAGGATGACAGCCACATATTGTTTTTCTGTACTGTCTACGACCTAGCAAGGAGAAGATGGAATAAACCCTTGTGTAAAGCATTAGGTATACGATCATACCTGGAAGCATGTAGGATTGTTAAAACAGACACTGGACGCTTTACTGTGTTTTGTGTCAGCAGATTCCTATTGAGTGTTAGCTATACCCGTAAAAACTTGGCTCTTGATCTGTAGACATTAAATAGGTGAACATTGCATGTAGGTTAGGTTGCCCTGATCCTGGCTGGTGGTGGTATTTGCAAAAATACTTGTTTTATAGTTACTATGCCTATTTTAATCTGGATGATTTTACTGTATTATTTGCTGAATTCTATATTTTCTGCTTCCCATTGGTATGTTGTATCCACTGTGCAAAATGTATTGTTGTTGCTTATGCATCTTTTATGGCCGAATGAGCCAAAATAAAGATTAAATGAATGAAATAAAAACCAGATACTGTTCTTAATTGAGACAATGCAATGTATGCCATGCCTTCTTTAAACACTGTACTTCCAATATTTACCAAAGTACTGTCTACACTTAAACATTGAGATTTATGAATGGTTACTGCATATGCTAAAGAAAGAGGAAACTGTTTCTATGAACATACAAATCTTTTAAAAGAAAAAAACGAACAGCACAACATCCAATCTGTTTTACCTCTTCAGTCTTATCAAATTTAATCCTGAAAAATTCTATTCCATCTCCGTTCTGATAATTAACAAAATCAACAACTTTTCCCATTGCTCCATTCACTAAACCTTTTTCTACATCCAAATTAGCTGTAAAATTTCCCGACAGTTTACACATGCATATAAAGTATTTTCTAAACCAGCAGTCTTAGATACAGACTTTACCAAAAAATCAAATTTTGACACTAATGTCTCTGAGAGAAAAACAGTTACTCCTTTGTGTTCCATTTTATCAATGGCTTCCATTTTCACTATTGCTTGTTTTTCCAATTTCAAAGGTTCTTGATTGAATGTAGAACACTCTTGCAGTGTTAGCATTAGGCAAACTATAGACTTCTTTTCTACAATTGTTTTGTACATTATTTCAAGTGCCATGTTTTCATTTGGAAACAAGTTCCATAGTAGCCGACTTTGTAAAGCTACTTTACCGTGTTTTGCCAAAACACCAATTCTTATATCTTGGAGATTGTTTCCATAACATTCATCACTTGCTTGTCGCATATTATTAACAAGTTCTTTATATTCAAAATGAGATCAAATGTTCACATTTCCAGAACTTCCCAAAGATTTCCTAGTGTCTTCATGGCCAAGTGTTTTAAAAACTGGTTGTCCTTTCACAGGAGTAAGTTGTAGTAGATCGCTGGATACAATTACATGTTTTCCTCCAAATGGATCATAATCTGTTTTTAAAATCAGTTGCATTCTTAAATGTACAAAGGCAAGCATTGAGTTTGAGACCATGCTCACCTCGTCAATAATTAGAAGTTTCATTTTCTGTAGCATTCTTGAGGCTTCATAACAAGCTTCTCCAGATAGCTTGTGATATTCCAATTCATTTTCATGTCCAACTAGTAGCATGAGTAATCGATGTAACATAATCCCTTTAATGTTGTGTGCTGCTAATCCAGTTGCAGATGTTACAACACAAGATAAATGTGATTCAGTCATTTTGTGCAGATAACTGGTCAAAACTTTAATTAAGAAACATTTTCCTGTTTCAGCTTGACCCATGTTGTACATTTGAATAGGTTTAAACGATGTGCATTGGCATTTTTTTTTTCATGCAGTAAACCATGCTGGATATGTTGTGTCACTTGCTCATATACTTCTTTTTGTTCAAAATTTAGTTTTTCTTCTATTTTTCCCAACTCAATAACATCCAGTTGTGCTTATTGCATTGCCGTTTTTACTTCATTCATGGCTATGGCTGCTTCATTTTCAATATTTGGTTGTCCTGGTGGATCTTGACTTAGTGGAGCAGAACTTTGACTATCTTGAGAACTGTCTCTAGCTATTTCAGCTGCAATAGTAGATTCTTGTTCAATCTCTTCATATAACATTTGTAGATAAGTTGGGAAAATTGTGCATTGAATGCTTTTTTTACATGCATTAAAGGAATCTTCATACCAGTCAAAATCTCCAAGTAATTCCATTTCACTATGCCGAGGCTTGAAGAGTTGAAGAAGTGCTAAATGGAAAAATTCCCTTTTAACTCCAGTTTCGCAAGTTTTACCAAACATCCATCACATCCGATTACTGGATATTGTTCTTCATTTATATTTTCTGGTAACATTTCTCTTAAAGCTGTAATGTTGCAGTACTTAATAGAGACACATGCTTTCCAGATGTGGACTTCTTTTGGGATAGTATGTATGCAACATATTAGTTTTAACAATATCTGTACTTTCTGGTTCATTCAATGCTAAGTATTCAATTTCTTGTAGAGATTTCAATACTCGATTTCGTGTTGCAGCAATACCTAGACTTACCTAAATGATTCCTCCTGACTTGAATATAAACTTGCAGAGGTCAACCGATCCGAATATTCATAGGATCCAATCTCTCGATGGGAAAGCATCTTCAAACTAAAGCTGTACAATTTGTTACTAAGATTCTTATCTTCTGAAATGTCTTCCCACATTTCTTTCAAATGTGTCTTTTCAGATTTAGTTATATATGATGTAACATAGCGAGCAACAGCGATTGAATTATCTGCTACATACTGGATATCCATTTTTGCATTCCACATTGTCAAAATCACTATATTGTAGTCATTATTATACTTTGAATCGTCAGTTCTTTTTAGGTTGTAAGTATTCTTCATAGATATTCAAGTTATAGTATGCCTTACTGCTGACATGAAACTATTGACTCTTCCTTTTGAAATTATTAGATGTGGGAATCCAAAACAACATTTTGTATAAAATGTTCACTTTGACGTGTATTTTCGTAGACAATATTTTCCACTTCGATGACTTTGAAACCATAAAACATGTTGTCTTTTGCTGTTTCTCTTCCTGTTTTTGGAATGGAACAGGCAACATAGTCTTCAATGCAATCTTGATGCATAATAGCATGTGTAATATGAGGAGCACCTCTGGCTTGGTACTCCTTTCTCCAAAAGAAATCCATAACTTCTCCAGGAGGTGGATTATTTTTATTGCAGATAAATACATCATAGGTTGAAACCTATGATTAAAATATCTGCATACATTTACAGGATCCAAGGCACACAGTTCTTTAGCTGTCTTCATTTCAATGTTTTTTACATTTGAATTTGCTTGTTGTACAAATTCAAGTAAATAGTCCCATGCGTATTTAGCACAGCTAAGTGTAGCAGACCACGTAGGGGTACCTAAGTTTCTTAACATACATGTAAGTTCTCCGTGATCACGATATCAATATTCATTAGTACCATGTTGACACGCCATCAAATTAATTATCTTAGATTCCAAATGATCGTCTCTTCGTAGGAGTGCAAAGTTAGTGCCTGTGTGATTTTATAAGTGCATGGGTAATGGCTGAGTAATTACATAATTACAGGGATAGTGTCTGCTTGATGGAAAAGTGCAAGGGTAGTGCCTGAATGATTATAAAAGTGCATGGGTAGTGGCTAAGGGATTGCAGAAATGCAAGAATAGTGCCTGGGAAATTGCATGAGTGAAGGGGTATTGCCTGTGTGATTGCGTGAGAACAAGGTTAGTGCCTGGGTGATTGGAATAGTACTAGGGTAGTGCCTGGGTTATTTCATAAGTGCACAGGTAGTGCCTGAGTGATTTTTTTAAGTGCATTGGTACTGGCTGGGTGATTGGAGGAGTGCATAGATACTGACAGGGTGATTGGAGGAGTGCAAGGGTAGTGCCTGGGTGATTGACTCAGTGTATAGGTTATGCATTGCTGATTGCATGAGTGCAGGGGTAATGTCTGTGGGATTACAGGAGTACATAGAGAGTGCCTGGGGGATTTTCTAAGTGCATGGGTACTGCCTGAGTGAAAACATAACTAGAGGGATAGTGCCTGCGTGATTGATGGAGTGCAACTGTAGTGTCTGGGTGATTTTATAAGTGAATGGGTGCTGGCTGAGTGAATACATAACTACAGGAATAGTGCCTGTGAGTCTGGAGGAGTGCAACGGTAGTGACTGAGTGATTAAATAAGTGCTTGGGTAGTGGCTGGGTGATTGAAGGAGTGGAGGGGTAGTGCTGTGGTGATTGCATGAGTGCAGGGGTAGTGCCTGGGTGATTGTATGAGAACCAGGGGAATGCCTGGGCGATTGGAGGAGCACTATGGTAGTGCCTGGGTGATTGCATAAGTGCATAGGTAGTGCCTGAGTGATTTTATAAGTGCATGAGTACTGGCTGAGTGATTGCAGAAGTGTATAGATACTGAGAGGGTGATTGGAGGAGTGCGAGGGTGGTGCCTGTGTGATTGGATCAGTGTATAGCTAATGCATTGGTGATTGCATGAGTGCAGAGGTAATGTCTGGGGGATTAGAGGAATACATAGCTAATGAATTGGTGATTGCATGAGTACAGGGGTAATGTCTGGAGGATTACAATAGTACACAGGAAGTGCCTGGCGATTTTTTAAGTGCACGGGTACTGCCTGGGGGATCAGAGGATTACTGTGGTAGTGCCTGAGTAATTGGAGGAGTGCATAGATACTGACAGGGTGATTGGAAGAGTGTGTGGTTAGTGCCTGTGTGATTGAATCAGTGTATAGCTAATGCATTGGTGATTGCATGAGTGCAGGGGTAATGTCTGGGGGATTAGAGGAATACATAGCTAATGCATTGGTGATTGCATGAGTACAGGGATAATGTCTGGAGGATTACAAGAGTACATAGGAAGTGCCTGGGCGATTTTATAAGTGCATGGGTACTGCCTGGGTGATTAGAGGAGTTATGTGATAGTGCCTGGGTGATTGGAGGAGTGCAAGGGTAGTGCCTGGGTGATTGTATGAGTGCATGTGTAGTGGCTGGGTGATTGAAAGAGTGCAG
Source organism: Lissotriton vulgaris (assembly GCF_964263255.1). Taxonomy (NCBI): domain Eukaryota; kingdom Metazoa; phylum Chordata; class Amphibia; order Caudata; family Salamandridae; genus Lissotriton; species Lissotriton vulgaris. Next base: position 78,944,300 of record NC_141690.1, on the reverse strand, counting down.
GGGTAGTTCCTGAGTGATTGCATGAGGGCAGGGGTAGTGCATGGGTGATTATAGGGAGAACAAGGGTAGTACCTGTGTAATTGGAGGAGCACTAGGGTAGTTCTTGGTTTATTGCATAAGTGCATAGGTAGTGCCTGAGTGATTGTATAAGTGCATGTGTACTCCCTGGGTGATTGGAGGAGTACTGTTGTAGTGCCTGAGTGATTGAAGAAGTGCAAAGGTAGTGCCTGGGTGATTTTATAAGTGCATAGCTACTAGCTGAGTGATTATATAATTACAGGGATAGTGCCTGCATGATTGGAGGAGTGCAAGGGTAGTGCCTGAGTGATTATATAAGTGCAAGGATAGTAACTGGGTGATTGAAAGAGTGCAGGGGTAGTTCCTGAGTGATTGCATGAGGGCAGGGGTAGTGCCTGGGTGATTTTACGATAACAAGGGTAGTACCTGTGTAATTGGAGGAGCACAAGGGTAGTTCTTGGTTTATTGCATAAGTGCATTGGTAGTGCCAGAGTGATTTTATGAGTGCATATGTACTGCCTGGGTGATTTGAGGAGTACTGTTGTAGTGCCTGAGTGATTGAAGACGTGCAAAGGTAGTGCCTGCGTGATTTAATAAGTGCATGGCTACTAGCTGAGTGATTACATAATTACAGGCATAGTGCCTGCACGATTGGAGGAGTGCAAGGGTAGTGCCTGAGTTATTATATAAGTGAAAGGATAGTGGCTGGGTGGTTGCATGAGTGCAGTGGGAGTGCCTGGGTAATTGTTTGAGAACACGGGTAGTGCCTGGGTGATTGGAGGAGTACTAGGGTAGTGCCTGGGTATTTGCATAAGTGCATAGGTAGTGGATGGGTGATTGAAAGAGTACATGGGCAATGCCTGGGTGATTGCATTAGTGCATAGGTAATGCCTGGATGATTGGAAGACTGCATGCATAGTTTTACAGTGATTTTATAACTGCATGGGTGTTAGGCCTATTTAAATATAAAGCAGCAGTCTATTACATGACTCTTACATGATTACATAAGTCTCTCCATATAGTTAAAAGCATTACATTACATTAAAATTACATTACATTAAAATTACATTACATTAAAAGCATTACATTACATGACTATTACATGATTACATAAGTCTCTCCATATAGTTAAAAGCATACATGTATATGTCTCTACCTTTTCAAATCATCATCGTATCTAAAAGAAATATACAAATAGATATATAACTGTATTTTATACATCTAGTATCGTTACATGCATAGCAAACATGAGAATACATGTGCAAGTACAGACGTACAGCAATCACAAGACAAGGCAGACCTTGAACTTAAAACTTGACAGACTGCACTTTATATTTCAAAGTGAGACCTATATTTATGCGTTGTACTTCAAGTATACCTTTCCCCAGACTCATAGAAAGTAGCCTAATCACTAATCCCTCTCCCAACATATCTTAAAACTCACTTCTGTGCTGCAGCTTCACCGTTCAACACATTCTCAGAATGTTGTGCCTAGCCAAATATAAAACAGCAACCTATCAGATATCTCTGCCATAAGTCTCGCCATATTCCTAAAACCATGCATGATTGTATCTGTACCTTTTGCCAAAAGAATAACAATACATTTGTAAGTAGAGACACACCTCACTCACAAGGCCATAAAGGCTTTAAAACTTGACAGACTACACTTAACATTTCAAACACACACCTAAAAGTATGCAGCATATTTCAAGTGAAGTGATGCTTCACTATTCTACTACTAATCAGGTATTGAGCATAGCTAAGAGCAAAGCAGCAGCCCTTCACATATCTGTGCGACATTCTTATCAGTCGTCTGAAGAGGGTAGGGATCGACGAAGTGGCCTTATCATGGCTAGAGATTTTCATCACTGTTCGCTCACAAAGTGTTCGATTAGGCTCCCACTTTTCCATCTCTAGGGAGCTCACCAAGGGGGTTCCACAGGGCTCATGCTTAAGCACCACATTGTTTAATGTGTATGTAGCCCCCTTGGTGGAAATTGTGAGAGAGTACGGGTTCACACCAATATCCTACGCTGACGACACCCAGCTTTTGTTCCCTTTCCAGACCATGACACCAGTAGTTAAAAGCTCCTTTGCTGCAGAAATGAGAGCCATATCCAGCTGGATGACCTCCAATTGCCTACAGTGCAATGTGAGCAAGATGGAGGTCATGCTCTTTGGAGATGCCCCGCTCCGCTGGTCACCTGAGTGGTGGCCTCCTGACTTAGGCCCTGCCCCTTGTCCAAAGGAGACAGTGAAAAACCTTGGGGCCACGCTTGATCGGTCTTTGATACTTAAAGATCATGCTACCCAGGTAACAGGATCCTGTCTGATGGTCATTGGACTATTGAGGAGGGTATTTCCCTACTTAGCAGATAGCCACAGAAAAACTTTAGTACAGACATTGGTAATTAGCAGGCTTGATTACTGCAATGGGCTGCTCATTTCCGCCAATGAAGAACAGTTGGGCAGGCTACAAGTAGCTCAGAACACAGCTGCTAGGCTGATTCTAAATGTCCCAGCCAGATCTTCATCTCCCCCTTTGCTAAACAAGTTACACTGGCTACACATTCGCCAGAGGGTGAAATTTAAGATTTGTTGCATTATTCACAAATGCCTGTTTGGAGTTGGTCCCAAATACCTATCTGAAATATTCAGACTCTATGAGCCAGGTCGCTCTTTGCGCTCTAAGAGTCAAGCTCTGCTCCAAGTACCTAGGATCAAAAAGGAGAGACAGGGAGGCCGAGCTCTATCTTATAAAGGCCCTATTCTCTGGAACTCCTTGCCCCTCACCCTTAGGGTAAATTCAAGTTTGACTGCATTTAGGAAATGCCTAAAGACTCATTTTTTTCTGACCTGGAAGTCTTTCCAGTATTTCTGCCTTTGTATCCTTGTTTAGTTCAGCTTATGGTAAGAACGTAAGCGTGGAGATACCGCTTCGGGGTTCGAATTCCTGCGCTATATAAGAAACTAAATAAATAAATAAATAAAGTCTCCTCATATTTCTAAAAGCATGCATGCCTGTGTCTGCACCTTTTCCTAATGCCATCATAAATATAAGAAACATACAAATAGATATATACCTGTATTTTATAAATCCAACATCTTCAGACGTATAACATGTACTATAATACATTTGCAGTACAGACATACCTCACTCACAACACCATTCACAACTTAAAACTAGACAGACTACACTTCAAATTTCAAACAACACTGAAAATGATGCAGTATATTTGAACAGTAGCTTTCCACAGACTCACAAAAATTAGTCTACTAACTAATCTCTCTACAAACATGTGTTAAACCTCACATTTGTTCTGCAGCTTTAACATTCTCCAACTAATTAGTGTTACACCTAGCCAAAGCAGAAACCCTTCACATGTCTCGACTGTAACTCTCACCATGTTCCTGAAAACATGCATGCATATGTCTTTACCTTTTGCTAACAACATCACATATTAGAGAAACATAGAAATAGATACATGCATGTGTTTTTATACATCTGTCATCTTTAAATACATAACACTCATCACAATATATCTCCTAGTAAAGACATTCTTCAATCACAACACTATCCACACCTCAAAACTTCACAGAACACACTTTCCATTTCAAGCAAACACCAAAAATGATGTGGCACATTTCAAACGTACCTCTCTACAGACTTATAAAAAGTAGCCTAATTACAAATACCAAATGTAAACATATTTTAAACCACACTTTTGTGCTATAACTTTCCATTCTAGTACTACAGTCTTGAGCTTAACCACATACAAAGCAACAGCAACTCTTTGTTATACATTACACATCTTCAACTGTATAACACATATCAGAATACATATACAAGTACGGACATACTTCAATAACAACTCCATGCAAACCTTAAAACTTGATAGACTGCATATTCAATGTGAAAGCGATACCTAAAATTATGTGGTATACTTAAATTCTAGATTTCCAAACCCTAATGCATCTTCCAATATACACATATTGCTCTACACAATCTATTTCAAACAACATTTAACTACAATAAATCAAACTACAATGCACATCTCTACATTACATGGAGGTGAGAACAGAAAACCTGCTCTCGCTTCCATGAAGCAAAGCAGTATTGCTTTTGCACAAGGGTAGCAGCATGTCAGCACCCTCCCTTATCAAAAGTAGAGTTTGCAGTGATAAGGTGGAAGCCGTGCTCCCACCCTGTGATTGCAAACTGCAATGTCCTAGGGTGGGCATCCCAGGACATTGCTGGAAAGGAATGGTGGTTCCCAGGGCCAAAGAAGGCTCCAGGAAGGGGGCCTAGTGGCCCCCTCCCAACAAGTATAAAGCCCTGGAGAGGTGGTGGTCCCCTGGGCATGGGGTTTGCTACGGATTTCTGTATTTACATATTCAATGTCCCGGGGAGGTGGTGGTCCCTTGGATTTGATTAATTAACTCAATGCCCTGGGGAGGTGGTGGTCCCTGGGACTGAAAGGGGGCTGTGAGGCCCCCACTTCATGAATAATGCTCCAGGGAGGTGGTGGTCCCTGGGGAAGTGTGGGTGGGGCAAGAGCCCCCACCCCACTTTATAATGGTCCCTGGGGCTTGGGGAGTCCACGAGGCCCCCCCACCCATAATGAGAAATGCCCCGGGGAGGTAGTGGTCCCTGGGGCAGAGTGGGGGGCAGGAGCCCCCTCACACATTTTATCAAAGCCACTTGTCCCCCGCACATCATAAATAAAGCCCCAGGGAGGTGGCGGTCCCTGGGGCTTTAGGGGCCTGCGAGACCCCTGCATATACATGGCACAAACTTGGGGATCTGGCTCACTCGGGGGCTTATCAAAACAAACCCCGAGGTCAGCAGGATTTGCGCACCCAGCGTGACCTCAGCCAAAAAATAAAATGCATTTGTTGGCTCTGGTGGATCCTGTGGAGCCCCCTGCCAGGCCTAGGGGTCAGGGTGTTTCTACCCTGGCCCATTCCTTAATTTATAACATGTATTTCCCTTTTTCCTTGTGACTCGAGTTAAACTGAGTCATAAAAACGGCTGCCAACACATTTTTGATTTGGATCATTGGTAGCCAATAGGAATGAAGCTCGGGTCGGGAGGCTTGCAAACCCTTCTCAGCCCTCAGATATCGATATTTTATTTTTGAATTTCTCAGGAACTACTGAACGAATTTACACAATTTAAAAAATAGGTCACTTTCTGATCCAAGAGCTACCTTTTTGCCAAATTTGGTGTCATTCGGTTCAGCAGTTTGGGCTGTAGCCGTGTCTATGTGTTCCTATGGAAATTACATGGAGAAAACGCGTTTTAGGACCCTCCTTTTTCTTGGCCCAGCTTCACGAATCACACGAAACTTTCAAGACAGCAGCTGACCTGAGGGAACCATTAGTTTTCAACATTTCGTGAAGATTTGTCAAACGGCGCCAAAGATTTTAGCAAAAGAAAAAAACGCTTTTTGAAAAGAAACAAGATCCTAACTATAACTACCAACAGGGAAGTTATAGTTAGGAATTAGCATTTAAAAAACCATAGAGATTCACAGAAAAAGCATAGGTTACAAGAATGTTATATTTAGGATGACAATTCACTTGTACAAAACCTGTGAAATTCAGCCATTATAGTTAGCTGATCTAACTATAACTCATGAACCCACAATTCGCGGCTGCTAGGGCCCCATGGATGTCTGTGGGGCCCTAGCGGAGAGACATGCTACCTTGGAGGTCCAGATTGCCTTGCTGCCCTGAACTGGAGCTGAATGTGTGGAGGATCGCTCCGAGAGGCATACCCGTGAGTTGGAGCCCTGCGCGGCTGCCGGGTGGCCGTGTGTGCATGGGCCTATCTGGGGAGCCTTGAGGCGGGTCGCTTTTGTAGAGTTGGCCGGCAGTTGAATGTTTTGCGGCTCTTCAACAATGCATATCTGCCTTACTATCCCTCCACTTGAATACTGCTAACCCTGGGACCTTTGAGGACTATTTACTAACTCTGTTGATCTGGCATCATCTTACTGTCCTGGGATGCCCCTCTGGTGCCGTTGCTGTGTTGGCTGCCACTGAGGGAGCATTGGCCCTGGCTCCACTGACCCGAGACTTCCCATGGCCTAGACCCTCTTTCCCAATGGCAACAAGGCGGAGCAACCTAGCTGCAGAGAGTGTCGAGCCCTTCTTAAGATGGCGGCTTGTGTTCTCAGCCGCTTGGAACCGGCGAAGTTGGATTGAGCTTGAACTACGAGGAGCTGTAGCCTGAGAAGGTAGCTCCAGGGACAGAGGGATGACAATGGGTTCTTTGACACTGGTGGCATTGCACCAAAATTGGGGAGACGAGGGCTGGTCCTGATCACGGCCTTTACTGACTGGAGCACCACTCACTTCTTTCTACACCAGGTAAGCTGGTCTGTGTCTATAGATGCTGCTCTGGGGACGTGCCACCAGTGATCTTTTTGTGCCTGGAGCGGTTCGCAATATCCCACTACTATCAGGTTGGACCGCCCATCTCAGTGACCCTACCATACAAGGGAGCTATATACTGCCCGGCGACCACGGGAGACAGTGGGCGGCCAGCAGGGAATTCAATCCTGGGCTAGTAGGCCGTGGTCAGGCCAGACAACTGCTGTGGGACGGCACTGGGCAGACCAGAACAGTGTTGCAGTGGGGCGTCGGCCTCCCTGCATAGTGCTAGAGGAGATAAGTCCGACTGGGACAGCAGAGTCGACACCTGGGTGTTGCCCGTGGGGACCCTGTGGTCAGACATTGGCACACAGAATTGACAGGACCCTCATAGAGGCACTGGCGGTGTTTATCTGAACGGTGTGGGCAAAGCATATGTGCCGAGGCATTGTGAAAAATAATTCAAATTACAAATTGTGTGCTTTATGTCCCGGACTGCAGAGCTTCGGGAATGGCCTGTGCTCAGCTGTTACCTTAGATATGGGGCAAATTTATGGCCTCAGCGAGAAAACAGTCTGTACCCCTAACTGATGCTGCCTGTTCCCATTTAGTACTCTCTCTTTCTTTGTCTACTTCCTTTACTCCTATCCCCTCTCACCCGAATCTTCCCCCTAGCCTGCTACACCCCCTAGCGCTTGCCCTTTTGCGCCCTTTGACTAAGCACTCCTTCTCCCCTTGTTGGGGAAATATCCAATATTTATACTCTGGAGTCTCAGCAAACCCACTGAGAGAGCCCTCAGCGCCAAGGGAGTCACTCACAGTAGAGGTATGGTTTAGCACCCCTTGCCAAAGCACTCCCTCTCCCCTTTTTGGGGAAGGATCCAGTATGTAGGCCTTGGAGTCTCAGAGACCCCTCTGAGAGAGTCCACTGCATATAGGGAGCTTCTCGCAACAGAGATGGGGAAATTATATCACTTCCCCTAGGATGACAGCTTACTGGACTTGGACACAGCTTTGACTCGTCTACCGATTTGTGTCCCCGTCACCCTCCCCCTCCTCTTTCTATGATGTGTCTCCTGCTCCTACCCCCTCCCCTGAATCTCTCCCCTTGCCTGATTTTTCCCTTACGTATATGTCCTTTTTGTTTTTATCGACCTTACATGCAATTATGTTTGCCAAGCTCTAATAAATGTGTAACCTCTGTAACGATGTAACCTGCAACTATGGTCTGATACTCATGTAAAGCGCTGTGATACCTCCGGGTCTAGCCAGCGCTATATAAAACCTTTAAAATAAAATCGCATCACTGATGATATCTCAAGTAACATCACTGATGACATCATCCACATAATCTCTGCTACACCGACTCACACCCCAACGTAACCTTTCATACACCCACTCCAAAGTTCAGACTACCGTTCTCAAAACCACAGACATACCAATACCTGTTAGCACATACCCACTCACTGATTCATAGGTCTACACACACACACATCCACTCACTCCTCCATACAGCCTCCAAATGGCCTCTGTGGCCTCAAAAGACCTCGCAATTTCACTGTGTGAGACTTACTAAAGGTACTAAAGGTAACAAGAGGGGTAGATGGCTCCAAAGAGGTCCTAGTGGGCCAACTACCCCTCCTGTTACCTCCAGGAAGTCGCACACAGCAGGATTGCTGAGCTCTGATGGCAGGTCACACCCCCTTTTACCACCAGCCTGCAATTGCGCATTCTGGTACACTCTTGGTTGAGTTGTGGCATCTGACCACGTTTCAGCAATCCCACTATGTGGGGCTTACTGGAGGTAGCAGGTGGGCTAATTGGCCCCTAAGGACCCTCAAGAGTGAAGGGGACTTTATTTTACAACCAAAAGCATGCCAGGAGGTGTGTTTTCAGAATAGTGGAGAAAGGGGGTGGTTTCCAGCTTCCGATTTTATTTTGTATTTTAGGAAGGAAATCTGTGTGGCCCACCTTTCCTTGATGCTTTTGGGCCCTGGACCCTATTCCGTGGAGCCTGAGCCATTTATATTCTTATTTTGAAATTAAAAAAAAGTAGAGGGCCTTCCTGAGGGTGATTTCGTCCCTGGGGACCAAATCCCCGGGGGCTAGGCCTTTCTTTTTTTCCAGTTACAAAAGGGGAGGGGGGAACACCTCCCCACTCTCCAGGCCGATTTTGGCCGCGGGCATGGCCATTTTAATTTCATTTTTAAGGAAGGGGCCTGAGTGGCCCCCCTACCGGGCCATTTTCAGCCCAGGGGACCCCAACCTCATTATGACTTTTGAAAAAAATGTAAGGAGGGGGGATGAGCTGCCCCGTCCAGGGAAATTTTCGGGACCCTATCCCCCAGGGCATGGCCATCTGGTTGGCCCCCGCGCTCCCGGCCGTCTCCAGCCTCATGCAGGAGCCAGCATGGCTTTTTACTCCCAGGAAACTGCTGACATGCAGCTCCCTATGGGTAAAAAGTAAAGCAAGCACACTGTTTGCTATGGGATGATGGGAGCAGTGCTCCTGCCATCCCATAGTAAACTGCAATGTCCCAGGGGTGGGCACCCAGGGACATTGCTGGAGTGGGCCCTGGGTGTGGCGTTCCCCGGGGACATTTACGGCTCTGGGAGGGGGGCGTGCAGCCCCCCTCCAATTTGCAGAGTAGCCCCGGGGAAGTCCTCAGGGCTGAGTGGGGGGGCAGTATCCAGTTGAAATTGCAGTAAACTTCGGTCTACTGCAGCCTCTGGTTATTTGTCAACAACAATTGTTTGCTATGGGATGATGGGAGCAGTGCTCCTGCCATCCCATAGTAAACTGCAATGTCCCAGGGGTGGGCACCCCGGGACATTGCTGGAGTGGGCCCTGGGTGTGGCGTTCCCCGGGGACATTTACGGCTCTGGGAGGGGGGTGTACAGCCCCCCTCCAATTTGCAGAGTAGCCCCGGGGAAGTCCTCAGCGCTGAGTGGGGGGGCAGTATCCAGTTGAGATTGCAGTAAACTTCGGTCTACTGCAGCCTCTGGTTATTTGTCAACAACAATTCTATCTGTTCTTTTCTAACACAGGAATACCATTAAAACCCCTGTACCTGCACAGCATGGACTGCACCAATCCATGCCGTGAAGGTAACAATCCACCAGTGACAACAAATTAATAATCTGGTGGGCCATGCACACGCAGGTTAGGTGGTGCCGGAGCGGGGCGGTGGCGTAGCGGTCCTGCTCCTACTCTGCAAAACTCGTAATCAGGCCCTAACTGAAGCCAATATGAACTAATGCAACATGCCTGCATGCAAAACAATACACAGCATATTTAAGGACTAAATACTCTACCCACGGATGGGTTTTGTAATTTCAATTAAACCTATGGCATACAATTAAGGGGAATGTCTGAAATTGTGGTTGCACTGGTCACTATAATGATTCAGTGTGAAATTGTGTGCCAAGAATTCACTTGCCGGGTGGGATTTTGATGTTGATGTCTGACTAGTTTCTTTGATTCTAGGTGCCTCTATTATGTCACTCCCCAAAAAAGAGCTAGCTGTCTTGTCATCACAGGATGATGAAAACCAAGCAAGGCCAGCCAAAGAATTACTGTTGTCTAAGCTGCCAAAATAAGAACATGAATTTTGAACCTCAGTGTGAAATAAACACTCATCACTCACTATGTGAAGAAATATCAGCAATGTCAACAATGACAGAACTATGTTCAGCATAGGGAGAGTCAGCTGCAATGGCAGCTGAGGATGTTTCAGGAATGTCATAAGAATGTGAGCATATGCCTTCACTGCTAGACAGAGCAGCATCAGACAACACTTTTGCTCTCCTGCCTTCTTTTGAACTTGTATGAGGGTCTTCAGTACTACTTTTTTAGTGAACAAATACAATATTGACTGTTTTTGAATCTTTGCATTTTGTAGTAGGGAAATCCATTTTTCTTTGTTCCTTTGTTTGCAGCTGAACTTAGCAATTCCGCTGCTAAAATGTCAAAGATTCAGAAAAAAGAGTTAGGGCATGGCATGGTACACGCACATAACACTGAGGAAATATCGGACAGTGAAAAAAATCAGATCATGCAGGGCAAGAGGGAGGGGCATGTGCAAAGACTCAGACAACAGAGGGGATGGAGGCAATTGGTAGGGGTAGAAAGCTAACTGTGCAGGGCACAGCGGAACAGGGCTGGGCATGGTAGAAAGGGTATGGGCTTGGACAATGGAGGGAAAGGAGAAGGGGGTTAAGGGCAGTAAGCTTGGATGATGCCAGGCTAGACCCTGCATCCTGCCACCTTGCTGTGCATTACCATGGACATCCTTTTTTACATTACAAAAACCCTTGAAATTCACTGAAAAAACAAAGGTTAAAGTGACTATATAGATAGGAATTGTACCAATGTCTAACTTTAAATTAACAAAATCATAGAAATGAACTAGAAAAAAACAGGGATGTTATTGTTAGGTGACAATGTCATGTAAAACATACCATTTAAAACTCATTAAACCACTGAAATTCACCCTAAAGTAACTAATAATTGTACCCTCACCGGTACTGCTTTTGTACTTGCATATTAAATCACTCATGACATTCATTGATGACTACTTTTATAGCACCCCTAATCACATCTAAAATGCCATCATACTCCTACATATGACCTAAGCATTGTGGACTTTCCATAAGACCTATTTTCTTTGGAGTGCACTATCCTAGAGGTAGAGTAGGCAGCCCTGAGCTCATCATATGCTGTCGATGCATTTGGAACTACTGGACAGCAATATTTGATTTACTTTGGGTAACCACTGACTTAAATCTAGAAAGATTTCCATATTTATAGATCTGGTGCTACTGATGGCAAAGCAGAGGCTGGCTATGAGATGGAAAGTTAACAGGGTGTCTACAATAAGTAAACGGCAAGTCGAAGGACTGAAGTGGGCAGAACGTGATGGGAGGGCTTGTGAATTGACAAGAGACATGGTACAGTGGATCACATGAGGAATACTTTACAATTGGAATTTTGCAACAGTGGGAATGATGAAGGCAGTAGGGCACACCATTCAAAAAGCTGAGCCTGGATTTATCGATGTGAAACTGCACTTGGGGTGTGAATGTTTCAAGTATCAGTCCCACCCATTGGAGAGCCTTTGCCTCCCTCCCATTCAGGACTCCTACATAATATAAGGATCTTAGAAATAAACCACCACATGCTCGTGAAGCAGAATCACATCCTGGATGAAAAGCGTGACTCATGGGATTAGTTTTCCTAATTGTTCTGTTTAATATATGAACCCTAAAATATCTTTTATTACAGCTTATCGAACTACCGTTTGAAGGTAGTCAGTGCTGTTTTAATGAAGCTGCTTTGCTTTGCATCCATGGTACGGAATGGAAAAGTGTTTTAAGGGAACTGAATCATAGGACACCATATATCATTTGACTTTGCATCACTTTGATTACATACATCCAGGAAAAAAAGGCACTGGGAACTATATAGATAATACTGGCTTTAATGCATTTGTAAATAAAGAAAGATGTGGAGGGTACTAATGCAATGTAATGCAAAGAGATGCACGGATCCATTAGTATTTTTTCGCAAAATCAATAAATTGATGTTCAAACAAATTCAGGAAGCAAGGCGACAAAGGCAGCACCGAAGCACATGGAAACAAATGGGAGACAGGCATAAGAGAGAATCACAAATGTCTTCAATGTTAACCCACTGAATTAGAGCTATATGGTCATGGCAGTGCCTAATCTGGTTCGCTCCTTCTACTATATGCTTACAATCATGCTAATAGTTAAAGAGAGGTTCCAGCAAGGGATTTGTTTGAAAAACTTAGTAAATACCAAATTACTTGTAGTCTATATTATTATTTAAGACTATTAGGACTGTAGTGTTCAGTCTCTATTTTTCGATGATGTATCTGATTTGAGACCTAGTATAAGGCTACCACACTAGCCAAGATAGATTTAATCAACAATACTAGTAGGTCTATTCAGCAATTGAGCAAGGAAAAGCAACACAAAGAGAGATTTTTAGTTCGAAACTTATTTATCTTATTCAAAACAGGTTCAAAGTCGTAAAAACGTACAAATTCAAAGGAAATGGGGGGTACACATAATCGAGAGAAAAATGCATGTAACTCTTAAGTATAAGGAAAACAGTCAAATCAATCCATAAATACATAAGAGGTAGTCTAGTCCGGAATTCATGAACATAAACAACTCCTTCTTAAATTAATCAGAGAGTTCAATGTCGATGTAGACATAGACTTTAGCTGTCGACGTTTCGGTCTCAAATGTTAGATCCAGAGACCATCATCAGGACGGTTGTCTTTTGATGCAATGTAAAAGACCCCTAAAAAGTAAATCATTAAATTAATAATATATACTCGTTCAGGTGTTGCTAATATCCTTACAGTCTAGTTGCATTACATAAACATATACATGATATGTAGATAAAACAGAATTGTCAGTGTGGTGACAAGGCTGTAAATAGACAAGGTTTGCATTTGTTTTTAGACATTTAACTTACACATAAAGATGGAGATAAACGCATAGATTTGGTTGTTTGCGCAGGTACAGAGTCACTTGTATCCTATAGGGAGCAATAAAGGAAAAACTTACTCATTTGTTTTATGAGTAATCTAATTTTCTGTTGGTATGGATATGGAAATGTTTTACCTTGGGGATTCCACAAATTATCCCTTGGTTGATGCTCCACGTGTATTTCAATTTCACAACTCGAGTTCTGTTTGGCTGTGTAAAAAATATATATAGTGTATTTTAGTTTATCTAATCCCTCTAACATTACCTAGGCACTTTAATTAAGCCAAGTGGTAGATGGTTATTTATAGAGATTGGGATGGCCAGCTGTATTGTCATCTATTGACTTCACGTTGTTTCATCTATAACGAATTTTAACACTGTATCTTTTGATTTTACTTTTGTTAAAAAGCGATATTGAAAATTCAGCAACTTATGGCGATTTCCTAGAATGATTTAAAACCTAATCTTGTATATAGCAGTGAGTTCAAAATTTAATGACATATCTGAGAATTATCAGGCATTAAGGCTCGTTAACACGTTGATTTAAAAGGACCGAGTTCGACTGCTGCATGGTCGCTTTATCTAACTTTCAGTTTTATTTAAAAACGAGTCTAACAACTGCCAGTAGGCATATGCCGACTCAAAAATCGCCACGGAGTTTCTCGGGGTTTAGATAAGCGTATGGCTCGCGGTAACTTACTTGACAAAATGACGCTCCTGTTCGTCGTAACCGGATCAAAGGGCGAACGTCCTCTTGAGCCAATCATGGCGTATTTATGCACGGTTGACGCACCGCCTATCGGATTAATTAGCGTGGCGCGTATGTGTTACATTGGCGCTTGATGTGAATATAGCGGCCATTTTGTAAGGGATAAAGTCGAATATTAAAGCATCTACTTTACCGCAAAACTATCTCCAAACATGTACTGACTTGATTCTAGGTTATGGCAGTTGTAGCGACATAATTATAGTAATGTTTGCTGTAACAATCGTATTTCGAGGTAGTGAATAGTAAATTCATGAATTTCACTTCTAAACAATACATGTTCATGATATTACCAATCTCTAGATGAACTTTTCGACGATAGTATTTACAAGCAGTTTAAAAATACTTCTAAGTAATTTAACACTACATTTTTCAGTGTAATGAGACGGATCTTTCGAAGAGGTTTTCAAATATCCTATCCCCCTAGAATGTGCGTACATTCTTTCAATTAGCAGAGACATTGGTGTCGGCATAAACAGCACATATAAACAGTCTAAAACATTATGACAGAATTGTTTGTCTCATGTGGAGAGAGAAAGTGCATGTAATTCTCAGTTTGGTTTGGTTATGTACATCAAAGACATAGAGAACTATCTGTCGCATACAAAGAGCGCGCACATTCTTATACTTATGATATGGATGTGTAATCTATTCATGTTATGCAGGCCAGCGTGTGCCATTCAGTTGTGGAATTCAGCCCGTTTTTAACACTGTTAGACAATTCTATCCACTGGTTTTCTCTTAATGCTAGTTGTCTGTCAACATTCGGTTGTCTAATTGTTGGTTTGATTACATCTATAATCCACCATTTCATGTCTTTTGCACTGTGATTTTGGCGGAGGTAATGTTCCACCATAGGTGCATTTTCTGTTTTGCACCTGATCCTGGATTGGTGCTGCAGGATTCTCTGTTTGGCCATTTGGGTAGTTTTTCCTATATATAATAGGGTGCAGGGGCACTGTATACAGTAAACTACATTTTTTGTTCGACAATTGGAGAAATATTTGATGACAGTTGTTTTTCCATTAATCACAAATGATTTTATATTCTCTGTGGTGTCACAGGCCATACATTTGTTGCACTTGAAGTGGCCTAATGTAGGGGTAAGTTGTCTCATGTTATCTATAAGAAATTGATTTTCATTTTCATAAGCATGTACCAACCTGTCTCGTAGGTTACGGCCACGCTTGAATGAGAAAAGAGGTTTCTCCTTGAATTCTGGTAGTTCAGAAAGTAGAGACCATTGTTTCAAGATTACTTTTTTCAATTGATTACTGGCCGTACCAAAGGTTGTGACACATACAAGTGGATTTTTTTCGTGTCGTGAGTTGTTGGTGAGAAGTGCATCACGGTTATTATACCAGGCCCTCTTCAGAGATTGTTTTAGAAGTTTGTTCGGATACCCTCTTTCAGAAAGTTTGGATTTCAGTATCTTTGCTTCTTTAAAGTAGTCAGTTTTTTTGGTACAATTTCTCCGTAGTCGGTTCCGTTTTATTCAACACCGCCAGCGCGTAACGCGAGGCTCTCATTTTTTTAACCGCTTCCAAGACGGCAGGAAACAACAGTTAGAAATTAAGTTTGGTGAACACAACTGCCTTTAGATACGGTGTGACATTCAGAAGGATCGAGTTCTTAACATTTCCATTTAGTTTAATGAGAACCGAAGGTCCGTATTAATTTGAGATAGAATGCCCGCTGATTTAGTTAAAACGATATGATTGTAAATATTGAACAGTTGAATTATATTAGATACAATATACCTAAATGTACATAAGGTTAAAATCATGTTTCTTTGAATTGTAGATTTACTATTTCCCTGATGAAGGCAGGAATACACTGCCGAAATGCATTGGATTTTCATGTGAAATAATGGAAAACAATTTTTGCAAATCATTTCATGAAGAATAAATGAAATACATATGAACAATGGATTAACCGTTTTATTTGGAACATATATCTTTATAAATTTGGTACCTGAGAAACAGAAAACTTAGAGCTGATTCAGTACATATCGGTGCCCGGGGGGTCAGCTACACCCAGCTAGGTATAGCTGCTATCAGAGGTTCTAATTTTATCTCTCCAGACGGGGAGGGAGCCCCGGAGGCACGAAAACTACGTTAATCTTTCAGTTTGAACAGCGGTGCTCTACCCTACACTTTCAGCACTTGCAGTAACAACACATATGAGCTGCTGGCTGAGAAGCACTTGTATAGGAACTATCTAGTCACTCTAAATTGTGTCCAATCATGCCCCAGCCATGCAGCCGTCTTTGCGATTTTTCACTGATTTTGCATGTGCCACTGGCAGGCAGCATCATTTGATACAAGTGCAATCAAGCGCTGCTGCTCATGTTGATTTTATGTCACCAGAGCCGAGCGCTTGCCCAAGGCTGACAAAAAACAGCCAGGGGGCACAAGCAAGATGGCAAGGGTTTCAACAGGTGGTTTAGTGGTCACAGTTGCGACGCCTGGTGACACCTAATTGATGGCAATGTCCTCCTCCCTTTTTGCCTGAACTGGTTCTTGTTGTCTTTAGGACTGCAGGCACTTTGCCACTGCTAACCAGTACTAATGTACATGTGCTCTCTCCCTAAAACATGGTAGCATTAGCTTATCAACAATTAGTATATTTTATTTAGGTATACGTCCTTGGTGAAATGCACTATATGTGCCCAGGGCCTGAAAAGTAAATTCAAATAGTGGACCTGCAGCACTGATTTTGCCACCCACTTCAGTTGCCCTTTAAACTTTGCTCAGGCCTGTGTATGGAGTTTTAAAATACCATTTCAGCCTGGCAAGTTAACCTACTTGCCAGGCCCAAACCTTCCCTTGTATTACATATAAGTCACCCCTATGATAGGCCCTAGGCAATCCTATGGGCAGGGTGTAGTGTATTTAAAGGTAGGGCATGTACTTTTGAGTTTACATGTCCTGGTAGTTAAACATTGCTAGATTTGTTTTTGTGTAATTTCCAATTGGGGAAGCATAGAGATTTGGAGTTTGGTGTCTCTGCACTCACAATTTAAAATTACAACTTATGGTGAAGCCAGATATTACATTGTAAGTCTGGCATTTTCTTATTTGATCCATTGCGTGCCTCTGCATTTCTCTGTATACACATCTGGGTTGTGTGACTTTGGGCATTCCCTCTAGACAGTCACATAAAGAAAGCTGAGGTGTGAAATTTGCATCCTGAAGGCCCATCACCAGGCTGATGGGTCCTCCTGAGATAGAGTGGGAGTGAAGAGCTAACACTTGCACATGAATAGACTTGTGCCTCTCCCCACACAGAGTAGCATAACCCCCTGTAGTGAGTCTGCAGCCAGGGCAAGAAAGGCAGGGACCTTGTGATCTTCAAATGCCTCTTTGAAGTCTCTCCACTTCAAAGGCACAACTTGATATAATTAATGGACCTCTGACACCACAAAATCAGAACTTTACTGGAACCAAGGACATCCTGCTTTCCTGTGTTGGCCTGCTGCCAGTTGTGTCTTGCCTGGGAGTGAGAAGGACTAGACCTATACTCTACATCCTCAAACACTGGTGTCTCCAAGGGCATGCTGGCTTGCTCCGGGTTTTTGAAGTGTGTGGGCCATCAAAGACTTCCTTTAACTCATCTTCAGCTGCTGGGCTATGCCATCTTTGAGATTACCCTGCCTGAGGTGCCAATCCACCCCTGAGTCTCAGAAGTGGGTTCTGCAGCTGTTTCTGCTTCATAACCAATCGGAACCGACACAGTGCCCCCTGACACCTATGCAGTGCCAATCTGAAGACATTCCAGTGCAGCTCGACGATGATATGGGCCCGACCGCGAGGCTCAGCTTCGACACATCGATCAAACTGCGTGAAAGGCAAATGATGCATCAAACAGTCAATTGTGATGCTTCCTTCATCCAAAGTACTCTTTCAGCAGGCCCTGCATGGGTCCTGTAGCCTGCCTAACCTCCATCTCACTTGCCCTGAAACTTTTGATGTACTCCGGTCAAGAGCGACCTCAAATAACCACTAAGCACTATTGACTTTTAAACACTCTATTGCAGTTTATTCTTTAAAAATTCATGTTTCAAGTTCTACTCATTGGATTTTTGTCATTGTGATCTTGTGTTACTCAGATAACTATTCTTTAGTTTTTCTAAACTTGTGTTGAGTCTTTTGTGGTGGATTCACTGTGTTACTGTAATTTATGTGTTGCACAAATACTTAACACATTGCTTCTTAAGTTAAGCCTGACTTCTCTGTACCAAGCTACCAGAGGGTGAGCACAGGTCAAGTTAGGTTGTGCATCTGACTTACCCAAACTAGGATTGTTGTCCCTACTTGGACAGGGTGCACACCTCTGCCAACTAGAAGCCCAATTTCCATCAATAAAATCACATTGAGGAAACCAATCTGGATAGCAAAGAAACAGATGCATGCATAAATCAAATGATATTTTCTCAGCTGGAGAAGAAAAATATACAATATCTGGTGAAGTTGTCTTAAGTTTTTTGACACTTGGTCAGTACAGAACAAAATAGCTTTGTTCTAGGACACAATAAAGCTCACATTAATAATGCTATTGCTATATTTGACGCAGTCAGCGTTACATGCATGCTGGTTTGTATGATCCTGCTTGGTGCTGAAAATGACTTTGATGGCAACACTTGGCAATTCCTGTGGTCAAAATGGTCATTGGACATTTATACATATGACAAGAGCGGGCCGTAAGTATTAACCTGGATGAAAAGGTAGTTTTACAGGCAGATGTATCTATGGCTTACAGTGCAAATACTCTTGGTATCTTGACCATGGACATGTAGTGATCACATGACATTCAAAAATGATTCCTAAATACATTCCTTTATACAAACATACTTATGTGCCATTAAACAAGGAGTGTCACATAATAAAATTTCACAGGTGTTTTCTAAAATTGAGAATTAAAAAAAGTTATTAACTTAAAAAAGCTTGGCAACTTCACGCAATTTGGGCTGCAGATGATATTTCCTACAAAAATTCAAGTATAACTATTTTGTGAAGTAGCAAATGTTGACCAAGTCACATTTTTAAAAAATTGCTTATGCCCATCTTTGCACATCTCTATATATGAACATGAAAACCTTTGGCGGCCCAGATTAATAAAACTGTGACTGCACAGTTCTGCTGGATGAACAGTCATTCTCAAACCTACATCTACACCTGTGGGCCACAAATCTTGATTCATATCAGAATCTGTTTGCCAGATAATGGTTGAGCAGGGTGCAGAAATGCTGTCCTCTTAATTCTGGCTAGTCATTCATGCATAATAAAGTAGCAGAAAAGCATCTTCTGATCTTTTGTATATTGACTCACATAAGCGTAATAGACATGGTGATAAGGTTCTGCTTATGCCAGATGGCACCCTCCCCATGATCACTTCACTCATGAGAGTACATCGACATGTATGTGCCTCCAAACTATGATGGCGCTTGCAGTTCCTTCACTAAATTAGGGATTGGAAAGGGATTTTCCACTGCTCATGCATTTCATAAGTGGTAGATTAGGTGGTCTGTAATGAAAGCATGGACACTTCTGTTTCATGTCTTTGTGGGCGCAGTGTATCGCTAAAATCTTACACCTCTAAAAAAACCTCAATGGCACTCCCATGGATGGGTGGATCAAGGTTAAACCTCAATTTCATGAGGCAATGAGCCCCAGAGATCGGGCACACATCTACACATCAAAAATACAGTTAAGTAAGAAAGCCTGACTCAATAAGTGAGTTTTTGGGCAGAGTCAGGAAATTGATGACATTTTAAAAGATACAATACAGAAATTTTGAAGTGTAGATTCAGCAGATCTCAGTTAAATATATAAAGTAATTGCAATGAAGGCTTTAAATAACAGAATAAAACAGAATAGGCAAAATCAAAAACAGTCTGAGTACCAAATGTGCTGCAAAATCAGTAGGAAATTGGACAGCATCTCTAGTAGCATAGGATAAGTCTCATTGCTCACCCTCAAATTTGAGGGTGTATATAGGCAATATTCTCACGGAACAAAATGAAAAGTGCAGATTTATCATGGTGTGACTAAAAGCAATACATTTATTAGAATACTGGATTTAGGAACACAATACAGCCTTATCACACACTACCCAGTACATGAATATTGATTCAGACCACTCTGAGTTAATTTCATCCAGGGGTGTCAGAACAAACTACTTACAAACAACAGTCACCCATAATATTGAATGAAATACTCCATCCAGGTGGAAGAATGTTGGAGAAATGTTACATTAGTGAGCCCATCCTAA
The DNA here is from genome assembly GCF_964263255.1 of Lissotriton vulgaris. Taxonomy (NCBI): domain Eukaryota; kingdom Metazoa; phylum Chordata; class Amphibia; order Caudata; family Salamandridae; genus Lissotriton; species Lissotriton vulgaris. The sequence continues at coordinate 78,924,343 of NC_141690.1, read as the reverse complement.
AGATTCTTCTTCGAGAACATGGGTCATTCAGAAATAAACAAACATGACTAGCTTTTCTACGTGCATAAGAAATAATAAACATTGAATGAGACAGGCATTTTATATAAGATGAAGTCGATGGTTAGCTGATGCTAGGGGCCGATTAGTATGGAGGTGAGACTGCCACCGGCAGCCCGTTGATGTCAGTCTCACGCCATCCTAACCATGTTTTCCGCCAGTCCCATCAGGGTAGCGGGCAGATTGATGACGGTCGGCAAGACAAAACGCCACACATTCGATGGGCTCCTTCAGCCAGACTGGTGCAGCAGTGGCGAAGTATTGCCTACAATGGAGGCAGTAGCTGGCAGGCACCTCTGTATGCACTACGATATTCCTTTCTGTCAGCCCTTTATTATTATTTAATTATTACCATTTCGTAAGGGCAACGCATCATCCCTGAAGGGATTTCTCGGTGCCGTAGAATCAGATAACTATTAGCAAAGCAATGTCCGATTAGAGATTGAACAGCCAGGTTTTCAGAAATTTTCGGAACCCGCCATGAAAAGGCAGGTAGAAAGCGACTTTGGAGGCCCGTAGTGGACCCCCCCTTACCACCCTGGGCCTTAGTTTTGGTTTTCAGAGGCATCTATAGTGCCCCCCTACATATGTCTGCGCCACGTGGTAGGTACCACATGGTGCCTGCCACATAGTGCAGGCATATGCACAATGTGTGGTTTATGGACTGCGGCATGTACTGCAGCCAGCAGCACATGCGGTAATACAAAAATTACACAATGCAATCCGCCTTGAAGGCAGTTGCATTGTAATTTGGGATGCAGGACTGCCAACAGCTTGTCGGGCGATCCCATCGCACATACTAATGCGGTTGGACGTAAGTCCGACTGACATCATAATCAATAAATCAGGGAATTTTAAGTGCACCACTCACCGGTGAGGGTCTCAAGGTGCGGGGGTTAAAGCAGCTCCGGTCAGTCGAAAAGCCAGGTCTTGGGCCCTCCTGAAAATGTGCAGGTTGGGGGCACTACTGATGTCAACGGGGAGCTTGTTCTAGGTCTTGACCGTGCTTTAGTGAAGCCAATTTTGAAGAAACGTTCTTTGGATCCTGGTGAACTGAAAAATTATCGGCCGATCTCCTTGCTTCCTATTCCAGCTAAGATCCTGGAAACCTATCTAAACTTTCATCTTAGCACCTACCTAAAAAATCACCACCTACTTGATGGTTCTCAACATGGCTTTAGAAGTCACCATAGTATGGAAACAGCACTAAAGGCTGTATTTAACAATATCCGGACTCAAGTGGATGCATGGAACACAACCCTGCTTGTTCTACTTCACCGCAGCCTTTGATACCCTGTCTCCTCACAGGCTGATTGATCGCCCAGATAGATAGGAATCGAGGGCTCAGCCTTGGGGCTTCTTGCTTCCTTTCTTAGTGAGCGGGCACAGACAATAAAGCTTGGTCAATTCTACTCAGCCCAGAAACCCTTGTTGTGCGGTGTTCCTCAGGGCTCCTCCCTCAACCCTACTCTTTTCAATATCTATGTTGCTCCTCTTACTAAGTTTGTGAGATCCTTTGGGTTAGAGGTGCTGTCCTATGCGGATGACACCCAAATATTGGTGTCTATTTCGCATAGTATAAGCAATTAACTTTAGGGACTGTATGCAGGCAGTTTCCTCCTGGTGGAAAACTTTCTGAAATTAAATGGAGAGAAGACTGAGGTCCTGATTTTTGGGATTAAACAGGAGGTCTGGTCCAGTGACTGGTGGCCGGATGCGCTTGGTGTCTGTCCCTGCCCGGTTTCCCATGGGAAAAAACTTTGGGGTTATCGTGGACAACTCACTGTAACTAAGCCTTCAGGTTAGCAGGACAGTCTCCACTTGTTTCGTGATCATTAGGATCCTAGGAAAAATCTCCCATTTTTTCTCCTTCAATGCACGTAAGCAGGCCGTCATTGCTCTGGTAACGTCCATATTGGACTATTGTACTTTATTTGGGCATCAACAAAGGTTTAGTGCAACGTCTGCAGATGGTGCAGAATGGTGTAGCCAGGCTGGTGATGAATTTACCAAAATTTCATTCAGTCACATCCTCCATCAAGTTGCTGCACTGGCTACCTATGGACCATAGAATCCTCTTCAAGACCTTGTGCATGACTCACAATGCCTACCATGGTTCAGGCCCTCAGGCGATTAAGGCTATTTTCCACCGCTATGTTCCTAACAGGCGACTCCGGTCTGCAAATAAGAATCTGCTAACAGTACCGAGATTTAAGATGGTCAATTGGGGAGGTAGAGCATTTTCCATTGCTGCTGCTAAACTATGTAACTCCCTCCCGGAAGAGCTCTCGAGTCAGGTGTCTCATTCTCTTTTCCGTAAAGCTTTAAAGACCTGGCTTTTCTCACAGCCCTTGGTATAAGCATGTCTTTTTTGTCTGCACCCTTATGCTCCGCTTACAGCACCTTGAGGCCCTTGGGATAAGTTCACACTCTACAAGTCCAATATTCATTCATTCAATGTAGGAGAAGGTTCTTCCACCAGTTCTTGCTCTGTGGATGAGTAGGGGGCCGGCAAGGGCTAGGTCGGTAGATCGGAGATTCTATTGTTGAGATATTGGGGTCTGTTGTTGTGGAGGCATTTGTAGGCGTGGGTGAGTATCTTGAAAGTTACTCTCTTCTCAACGGGGAGTCAGTGGATTCTGTGTAGGTGTTGGGTGATGTGTTTGTGTCGAGGGATTCTGAGGACAAATCTGGCTGATGTGTTCTGTATGGTCTGGAGTTTGCAGAGCAGAGATTTCTTGATCTTGGCGTAGAGGGCGCTTCCATAGTCCAGTCTGCTGATTATGAATGCATGGGTGATGGTCTTCCTTAATTCGGCGGGGGATCCATTTGAAGGTCTTTTGGAAGATGCGGAGGGTGTTGAAGCAGGTGGAGGCGATGGTGTTGACCTGTCGGGTCATTGATAGGGAGGAGTCGAGTACGATGCCAAGGTTATAGGTGTGGTCCATGGGGGTAGGCGGTTGCCGAGGGCAGTGGGCCATTAGGTGTTGTCCCATGCAGAGGGGGAGGATCTGAGGAAAAGGAACTCTGTCTTCTACTAGTTGAACTGCAGGCAGCTGCTGTTCATCCAGTAGGCAATGTTCTTCATTCCTTCCTGGAAGTTTAGTCTGGTGGTGATGCGGTCCTTGGTGAGGGAGAGGATGAGCTGGGTGCAATAGGCGTAGGATACTATGCTGAGTCCATGCTATCTAACGATTGCGCAAGGGGGGCCATCTAGATGTTAAAGAGCATGGTGATGAGTGAAGATCCTTGGGGTAATCAGCAGTTGATTTCCGTGGGTTCAGAGAGGAAGGGTGGCAGCCTGATTCTTTGGGCTCTGCCGGTAAGGCAGGAGCGGAGCCAGTCGAGGGCAGTTCCTAGTTTGCTGGTGTCGTAGAGTCATGCAGTAGGAGTGCAGTGGGACACAGCGTTGAAGGCTGCAGAGAGGTCGAGTCGGATCAGGGCTGCGGTGTGTCCTCGGTCGAGGAGGGTGCGTATGCCGTCTGTTGCGGCTAGTAGAGTGGTCTTGGTGCTGTGGTTGCTGCGGATTTTGGATTGGGAGGTGTCGAGGATGGAGTTTTCTTCGATGAATTTAGTTAGTTGGACGTTGACAGTCTTCTCAGTGTCTTTGGCCACGAAGGGGTGGAGGGAGATGGGACGGTAGCTCTTGATGTCCGTAGGATCTGTTGAGGGCTTTTTGAGTAGGGATCTGACTTCTGCGCATTTCCAGTCATCGGGAAAGGTGCAGATTTCGAAAGTGACATTGATGGTGCGTCATAATTCTGGAACGATGGTGGCAGCGGCTCTTTGGAAGATGCATGGGGGAGGGGTCTGTGGGGGCTTCTGAGTGGATGCCTTTCAGGGTCAATGGAGTGCCTTTCTGTGGAGACTGGGAAAGATTGTGGGCTGGCATTGCTGGTGGAGAGGTTTCGAAGTAGGTGTCTGTTCGATGAAGTAATCGTAGAGACCCTTGATTTTCAGATGGAAGTACGAGCCGTGCTGTTGCAGAGGTCCTGGGAGGGGGTGATGTCAGTAGTTTCGCTGGAGGTTTGGGGAATTATTGGATGACACTGAAGAGCTCCTTGGAGTTGCTGGAGTTGAGGAGGATTTTGTTCTGGATGAAGGTCCTTTTGGTGGATCTGATGCGATGGTGATATTCTGTCATGGCGTTCTTGTAGGTGATGCAGTCTTCCGGGGATTTGCTGTTTCTCCAAGTTGTCTCGAGACGCCTGCAGGTGCGTCTGGATTCCTGGTGGGTGATGATGAACCAGGTTGCCTTTCTGGGGTGCTGTCTGTCGGGGTTACATAGGGGTGCGAGCTCATCCGCGCAGTTGGTGATCCATCTGTGGAGTTCTTTGGCTGCGAGGTTGACATTAGTCGAGGTTGTGGGGGCATCGCGGTTGAGGGTGAAGTAGAGATGCTCCTCTGTGATCTTGCTCCAGTTTCTTTGCGGTGGGGTGCAGGTTTGGGCAGCGTGGGGCTGTTGACGTGGAAGTGTACGCAGTGGTGGTTCAGCCATGGGCGTTGCATGGAGTGGCTAAAGTGGATGTTGTTTCCTTCTGTGAAGATGGGGTTCAGGGTGGGGGTGTTTAAAAGCTGTTTCAGTACGAGGTTGATGAGGTTGTCCAGGAGGGTGGCTGAGTTGGGGTTGCTAAGGTTGTCAAGGTGGAAGTTGAGGTCGCCGGTGAGCATGTAGTCCATGGAGGCGATGGCGTGGGGTGCAATGAGGTCGGGGATTGTGGTGGTGAATGTAGTTTGAGGCCCAGGGTGTTTGTAGGCAAGGGTGCTTCTCAGGGTCATTCTGGGGCTGGTCTGGATCTGGAAATGGAAGTGTTCATGGCGGGCAGGATGATCCTTGAGCTGGAGGTTGTGAGTCGAAGGTAGCTCTTGTGTGCGATGGCAATTCCTCCCCCTGGGCGGTTGGGGTGGTCCTTTCTATGGAGCTTTTATCCGTTTAGCATGACAGTGGTGATGTCGGGGGTGGAGGTGGAGTTGGCACAAGTTTCTGTGAAGAAGGCGACATCTGGCGAGAGGGTGTCGAGGAGGTCCTAGTTCTCTACAGCATGTCCGTATATGGAGCGCACGTTGAGGAAGATGATGCATCTCAGGGCTATAGCGTTATTGGCATCCGACATGGGGGCGGTGGCCGTGGGGGTGCAGAGGGGGCTGAATGTCTGGTGGCAGAACCGGCAGGAGAACTGCCGTGGTCTGGCAGCTGTTGTTCCTTCCAGGATTAAGTGTGAGAAGGGCAGCTGAGTCATAGCGTTGGGTGGTCAGGGAACCAGGGTTCCTGGCGCTGGTCACAGTTGGGTCGCAGATGGGCTTGGCTTTGGCGCATCTTCAGCATGCCAGCGGCCACCATTGAATAGGGAAGGGGGAGGGAAGCACAGCTGGGAGGTGGGAGCAGCAAACAGCAGAGAGGAAGGGCCATGGGGACAGCCACAGCAGAAATGGTGGTGAAAAAATGGAGGACAAATGCAAAAGGGCACAGGTACAGAATCCCGGATACAATACAATACAAAAATTACTAGAAATAAAGATACAGGCACAGTAAAGCAAAATACAAATACGGGCACAATACAGGACAGGCAACTCGAACATCTACCAGGAGAGGAGTAGGGGGAGTGGCAGTTGGCACAATAGCGAGCGGAGCTGCTGGGGGAGAGAGTAGGTCTCTGAACGGCCCCATAGTTAGCAGAAGCCAGGAAAATGTACTTTAACAGGTCATATTAAAATCGTTTCAAAAGTAATACCATCATATGGGTGTACATATCTGAATTTGAGAGTAGGTTATTATTCTGTACATTGTTAATAATGCATAATTTTAATTAATGCACAAAAGCTTCCTCACTTTTTCCCCTCTCATTATTCTATCACCACTATAACCCCTCAATTAATCATAATTTGATTCTTTCAACATCTTGAGTTGCTTATATACTCAATCTCTGGCCCATTTCATCTTCAAATTACGGCTCTCCATCGTGGAGCATATCCCTTTTTCCTTGCACCCACATTTTAGAAATATGAATACAGAAAATTTGGACAAGAGAAAAAGGACAATTGCACAAAATACCACAATAATTACAGGTTTTAATGCTATCCTAAGCATACTATCAGTCCATTCACCAACCTACGGCATTCCACAAGCAATGGTCTTCAAAAGCTTAGACTTTATGAGAAATTTATTAATTCTTTCATAGTCAAACTCTGCCTTTGTTTGTGAGAAATGTAGCTAGCGATAGGTGGTTTTGCGTAAACATTACATGCATAGTGATTAATTCAATATTTATTTGCTTTAATGAAACTGCCATTTAAAAAAAAAAATAGATCCACAATGTTCTATTTTTACATCATTCCTAGCCACTCCTGTAGATGGATCAAAGCTTCTCATATATCTAGCACAATTTGCCTAAAACCTTGCTTCACTCTCGAATAGCATCACTCATTTTTATTCACATTGTCAACTCGAGGGAATACCACAGCAAGGGAGCAAGGTAGGTTAACCTCATGCGCACTAGCGCGTTTTCCCGCTGCGCGCTGAAAATTCAAAAAACCAGCGTAACGTGACAAAGCCAGCTCGTCATGCGCGCAGCGCAGGTAACGCCCATGACGAGCTGGCTTTGTCACCAGCATCGAAGGGGTTAAGTATAGGCAGTCTTATCACACACATAATACATTCCTCTAAGTATTGGTTCTTCCCCAGCCAGAAACTCACCGCTAACAACAAAGGGGCATATTATCAAGGCGGGCGATATGAGATTATCGCCGCTTTGCAAAAGCGGCGATAATTTCATCACCCTATTAGCAAGCTGCCTCTAACGTCAGTTAGCGACAGCTTTCAGGTGATAGCGAGCGGTTTGGGGCCCGCTTTGCATGTCAGCGATATTTATCGCTAATGACATGCAAAGTGGGCGTACCCAACCTGTTAGCGACTGAAAGCAATTGCTAACATGGCTATCGCCTATTATCAACGCAGGCGTGGTGATAAAAAAAATTGTACTAAGCGCGAGTTTCCCCAAAACCTAACGCCTGCTCAGACCACTTCTTAACCTGTATATCCAATGGGAGGTGGATATTCAGGTTAAGACCCTATTAGCGAATATGCTTAAAATCGCTGGATTTCCAAATTACCCAATTTGAAAGTTTTTAGTGCACAATAGCGCCTGAAACATCAAAGCTTCAACCACAGGTATCTGGTCGCGCACAGCAAAGTCAAAAGTTAAAGCTGACCATACACAAGAGTAATCCTGTATTTGGAAAGCGCACAGCTACCCGTAGGTGTTCCGGCGCTGGGAGCCGTCGGGAAGATTAGGCAAGCTATTGCCTAGAGTCACATGGTGCTGGGCAGACCCCTGCCGCCTGTGCCGGGAATCAAACCGTGATCCCCAGCGTCCGATGTCAGTCGCCCTGGCCGCTGCGCCACACCTCTTCCACAAGGAGTATTAGTCCTTATCTTGGCTTACCTTCTTAGATAAGAGTTCCTGAGTAGGTAGAGTTCAGTGTGGGAAGGCAGCAGGTTGTGTTTGGGGAGGACTCATTATCACTGGAGAGCTTCTGGATGAGGTCATGATGAAGCGGTCGACAATGGCAAGAAAAAGCTCCAAGAAAGAAAAGATGGTTTTCTAAGTCGAGGAGGTTGTCATTGTTGATGAGGAGCCAGTCGCTGTCAAGCCCAGTAAAGATTTTTCCCTTTGGACTAAGGCAACTTTTTCAAAGTAGAAAACATCCAGAGGGGCAAAGCTGCAGGCTGTAGCCGAAGAGTGCTACGCAAGGCTGAATACGGTCTCCAAGAAGTTACGGTGAATAGGATTTGCTGCTGCTGCAGAGAAGAACATAGTGGGACCTACTGTGAAGACAGGTAACCCTTAGATGCACCATGGGCAGATCAGCTAGGAGGTAGGTCCCAGTTTTCTATCAGTTTCTGGGGCACATTTTGCTGAATCTTTTTCCAAGCTCTAACTTTAAAGATTTGTCACCTCTATCACCACTTCCAAGGGACCCAGGACCTGGGGGGCACAACTTGGAGAGGATTAGGACCCCAGTAGGGGCCAGGTGCGGGGTTCAAGGTCTCGGGAACTCATGGTATTACTCTAGCCCAAACCGGAGGCCCGGCAACTAGCCCCTGGAGTCACTTCTGGTAGCCCTAGGTTCAAGGAGATTACCCAGATCTGCTTCAAACAGTAAGGCAGGACTTTACGAGGAAGGGCAGTCCCATGGTAGAAGTAGGGTGGTCCTCTGGGGGCCCAGGAACAGTCCTTCTGAGGTCTTCCACAGGTCCAGAAGTTTACTGAAGTGGTGTTCTGAGGGTCCTATATTTATACCTGGTGCCGCCTTCAAAGTAGGGGGTTCTCTATACTACCCCTTCATATGCTTCTGGAAAGTTCTTGAACGTTCTTCTCTTCTCCTATAAAGGTTCTAATAAGTCTGAGGTGACAAAAGGTTAGGGTCAGGTTCCTTTGTGTGTGCTGGATGCAAGCCCCTTTGAAATGGAAATGGGTCAGAGAATAACTCTGCTCCCAACAATCTTTAGGTGTAAGAAATTATTTGTTGTGGGGGTGGATGCCCCTCTTAGGTAAAAACGACAATCCTTGTCAGGGTGAACAACAAAATGCACTAAACTGACCTGGGCTTAACCCTCTGGCGGCGGGATACAAAAGTAGTCAGGGTTAATTTAGAGGTAATGTGCAAAGTAGGATGGCCCATCCTGCGTACGGCCAGCCCCCTTTGTCTCACTGTCTGGCAGGAGTACACAAACACCAATAGCAGAGCAATTCAGTCATTTGACCCAGCACACTGCCAGAAGGTACCAAATGGTTAAGGCAAAAAATTCACACGTTTTAGAAGTGCCATTTTCAGAACTTTGACTTCAGTCCAACTTTTTTTCTGGGGGTCGGGGGGTTTCATATATCCAAAACTTGACTCAAAGGTATCACAGCGCTTTACATAAGCACCAGTTACATTACAGATGGACACAAACGCGGTTTTCCAGCTTCAAGATCACCCGCTCCAGCAGTTAGACCACATCCTCTCCCAACTTTATCATTAAAGAGGATTTCATTTGAGTCCAACCAAGATCTTTCTACCTGCCCATTCATAGGTTATCACTTATTAAATGTAATAAGGTAACCCATCGCTATCCAATGGGAAAGACAGGCCTTGCAGTAGTGAAACAATAATTTTGAAGTTTTCACTACCAGAATATGTAAAGCATAAACTCATATGTCCTACTTTTTAAATTCAATTCTTCATACCCTATGGGCCGTTAGGGCCTGCCTCAGGGGTTTACTTATATGTATTAAAAAGGAATATTTAGGCAATACAAATGCTTTATTTTGGCAGGATGAAATGGCAGTCTAAAACTGAACTACAGAATGCAGTGGTAGGCCTCAGACAAGTTTTGAAGTGCTATGTCAGTGTGTGGCACAATGAGTGATGGAACTTGAAGCCCACTAGTAACATTTAATGTACAGATCCTGGGTACCATGGGGTACCATATACTAGGTATGTATAGATAAATTAAATGTGCCAATTGAATATTATCCAATGTTACCATATTTTAGGGAGAGAACACACGCACTTTAGCACTGGTCAGCAGTGGTAAAGGGCACAGAGTCCTACGGCCAACACACATTAATTCAGAAAACAGGAGGGGTAAAGGTAAAAGGTTTGGGGAAAGACCACACCTAGGATCTCAGGTCTAACAGTAGGACATTGTCAGTTGAAAGTAGGTTGAGCCTTCACCTGCAGAAGAGGGAAAAGGGTGCACACTAAGCAGTTCTAAAACGTTATAATGGCTACATAGGCCTTCAATAAATTTGAAAATATAAAGATACTAGTTAATCTTTGTTATGTGTAAGTGTATAATGTCCAATTTTATTATGAACTGTAGTTAATTAAACTTTCAAAGAAACATATTCAGCCGGAGAAATTAAGCACAATAGCAGGCCAATTATAACTATTAGTATCAGTATTAGTGAAATCATGCTATCAGTTTTACAACATCTGCCCTATCCCATTTCTACTGAGATCAAAAGCAAAAATTAAAAGAAAATTCAAGATTTACTACTACTAAATCCCTTTTGTGAATACCAAAAGTCGTACAGTTGGGATTTTGGCTCAGTTTATTAGTAATATAATTAAGAATCCTAACTTTACTGCTACTAAATGCCTTCTGTGAACACCAAAAGTATTAAGTTCAGGATTTTGTCTCAGATTAGTTCTGTGAATTGGTCCCATGGTGTGCACCCTAGTTTACATCATAAATCATATAAATTCTAACAAAAGAAATAATATATGTAAAAACATTAATATTGAAATGTCAGTTCTATTTCTGAGAATTTAATGAGAGCCATAACTGTTTATATTATGTTATAAATAAGACTATAGGAAAGTAGGCAGGCCATATTCACAAACATGCAGACTGAAAGGCATAAGATAAACACATTCCTCACCAGCCAGATGGCAAGGAAAACCAGCACAATTTTCGACTGGCATTTTAATGGAACATTGAGTAGAAAGAGGGCTGCCCTGTGGAGGGAAGTTGTCTGGTGCTCATCCGCTTTTGGATGATACTTTTGACACTCTCCACCTGATGAGTTTCCTGTGATCCTCTACAAACCTTGTGAATCTCAAAGCGACACAATGATGGCTTCTGGTTTTATGCTGGGCAGTTCCTAGCCTTGCTTTTAATACTGGTTTAGGCTTATAGGGAAAGATGTGGAAGAGTATTTGCATTGAGTTCACCACGCTGAAAACTTGGTGCTGCCTTCGGGTGGACTATTACAAAAAGAACAATTGATGGACAGAATGCAGAATAATGTCATGCATTCACACCAGTACAGAGACTGGGGCCTATATCCATTGTTTTTTGCTCCCCATGCCATTCCAGTTTGAATCCAGTCATATGCAAATCAGTCTTGACCCAGCGCTCAATGGGAACAGTCTAGTCTGAACTGCCAGCCAGGTCCTCCCTGGACTGGAAACAAATATCCTAGGACCGATTTCGGGGTTTCATCCCTAATCAGCCAGGATAGCTTGACTCCAGTGGCATGGAGGTCTAAACTGGGGTGGCATAGTGAGTAAAAGAATGATGGATTTAACCCAGATCTCTCGACTGAGGGTGAATGTTTTGATTTGTTTCTGCATTCCGTCCATCAATTGTGTGTCTTTTGCTTCGGGTGGACTATGTCATCATCCCATGTCTCGTGGTAGCATACCACTGTTTACTTAGAAGGAAGCCAACATTTTGGAGAGAGGTAACAGACAAACAGGAAAAGATCGCAAAATAGTTAAAGTACCGTTTTTAGGCATGTGGCTTTTGCAATTGCACTTGTCTTTCACCGTTATCACTAAGAATATCACTTTCGAAGGTAGGTCCCTATACTTTGTACAGAGAAAATATACTTCTTATTCAATGTTAATCAAGGTATGTGCAATTCAGACTGTCTGTTGTGCAGTTAATAAATATTCACTTTTCTTCAAAAAATAGCATGAATCAGTAGTTTATTTATTATAGAAATATTTAACTGTGAATACATGCCTTGAGCCACAATTATAATACCTGGAACAGATTTTTAAAACAGGTGGGTGAGGCAGACATTTCAGAGCAGCTATATTTTACTCCTTGAAAGGGTGTCACTTGGGATGACGGATAATATCAGCCATAATGTGTTTTTTTCTGAATACCTTCTTCAGCCCAGCTGCAGAAATGAAGTACTGCACGCTGTTCACAGATCACGGGTCGACTCTCACAGAGTTAAAGTCGGATTTACTCCAGTCGCGGTTCCTGAAGGAAAGCCAAGATAAGCAGTCAAAGTGAAGTCACAGATAATAGGTGAACGATCTATATACTAACTGATTGGATTTTTGTTCTTTCAAAATTACTGGGGAATAGGAAAATGCTATCTTGAGTGAGCACATTCAATACATTTTCCCAACTGATTGTTCTGTCATAGTGTTATATAACTGCAATAACCTTTAAACGTAAAATACAATCTAGACTGGCAGGGCAATGAATCATATATTGGAACCTACAGTGTATTGATTTAAAATGAAACTGCTGTTTATACTGTAAAAATGGAATTAAAGAATGCTTCACAAATGACTTGCTTGATACGGTAAACACTCGGTAAGCCCAGAATGAAATGAGCCTGTGTATGCTGAAGTCTGCAGCGATCAAAAGCTGGTTCAGGGCCTTTTACGTCTTTTTTTCTGACTTTTTGAAAATGTCTTTCAGTAGCAACGACGGTGCCTCGGCAGTGAATCATCCCCACTGTCGGTCAAGTCACACTTGTGGACGTGTTGTCAACTCGTCGTATCACCTCACATCTGGATTAAGGGGGTCGTCTTCAAACATTATCCAGCAACTCACACAAAAAGGAAGACAGTCTATGAAGACATCCCACCAATGCAATGGGCTATAGAAGTTAAACTTTTCCATTCAGGGATTTAGTGGTTAATAACTCATACAAATAGAGAAACAGAGGTCTGGTTTCTGTACACCCTCCAACACAAGACCACATTAAACCACAGTAAAGAGCCTATTCTAATATTCTTTTCTGAATAGCAGTGTCATGTTTAAGGTAAAACGGGATGCAAAAGAGATTCGACGGAAAGGCTTCACTCACTATTTGTGGAATGCTTCATCATCGGCCAGTCCCTCCCACCATGTTGAGCTAATACTAACATGGTGGTCTCGACCTCGCTGCGAGGGAGAGCAGATTTAATATTCTTCTGATTATGCAAGGGATCCAGAGACTTTTTATTATAAAACAACTTGTTTGTAAAGCCTGGGCTTTCCCTTTATGTTGGGGTAGTTAAGGCATGATTCAAAACAAAGGAGGCCACAGTAAGAATGCTCAAAGGAGGGTCCAGGGCCTTCGTCAAGGTAGTCAAAGATATTCCTGTTAGTGTGCTGTAGTAACTAATTCAAACATGCAGGCATGAATAGGTCTTACTTCACTGACCAATTGTCATTCACCTGAAAATAAGTGAACAGATTCTTAATACTACATAATCAACAATTGACCTATTTGTCAGCAATGTCTGGTTACTTCTCTGGTCTCAAATACCTACAAATTTCTAGTATCATTCTCCATGCATGATTTTGTGGTACAGAAGTGACAACACTGCACACTAGGCACTGTGAATTGCCAACTCGTGCGCATGCACTGCTAGTGCAATAGCTTACTCTAATACTGCTGGGTTAAAATCTAGTAGTCAACACTGTGGAGGGGTGTGAGAAGTTGGCCTGATATGTAGTGTTTCCAATTCTGGAACCACTGGGTATCAGTCCAAACAAACCCCAAAGATGTCAGGTTGTAAGTCAACCTTGTAGACAAGCTATCCTAGTGGTAGCATGGACTAAGCAGCCTTAAAGGCTTAACTTAAGAGGTCGTGTTAAGCGAGCTGTTTTACCACATACAATCCTGTAATCAAATGAAAGGACACCACACAAGTATATATTATAAAAATATATGTATTTATTTCTAAATTACTCCCCAGTACTCTTTATGAGGAAAGGGGCACAAGCGTTAAATCAAAAGCACTGTTACACATATAAAGTTGCACGTTTATGGATGAGGGCGGGTGGCCACTCAGACCATATATTAAAAAAGTGGTATAAGTAACACTTATCGAACAATGGTTAGGCCTAGGGCCTAGAGATTCGCTGGGAGCAGTCAGGACAAGCAATGAAGAAGTCGGGAGTAGCCCACAGGAGACGGGTGCAGCACGGAAAGTGCGGCGCGCACCAATGCACTGTCAGTGGTGCGTAAAAGTCAGTTAAAGTGAATTAAAAGATACTTCCGCTGAACCTAGGAACACAAAACTTTAGACACAGACCCTAGAGGTGTGTACCAGTGTATAGACACCGGCGTTGCAAAGTTACCTCACCCACAGGCCGTGGGTGCACAGGGTCGAAGTGGCGTCGGGTTCTGTCACGCAGGTTCTTGGTGCTTGAAGCTGTTGCAGCTGCAGGCGCTGTGAAGCAGAAGTGTCCGGTGGATCCAAGGGTGGATCTGAAGTGGTGAAGACCTGAAAGCAGAGGGGACAATGTTCAAAGTCACTGACCAGTGACCACCGTGGAACCAGATTGGAACCAGGCAAAGTCGGGTGCAAACAGGTGATCAGGGGTTGCTTCTCTCTGCAGCCACGTGGACACGAAGAGGTCAAGGACGTCCAGGAGTCGATCACGATCTGTCCCTCGAAGGCTCTAGCTGATGGCGGTGTTGGCAACTCGATTGAAGCAAACAAGCCTTGGCTAATGCAAGCCACGGGGAAAGTGAAAAAGGCTTATTACTCGGACCAGCAAGGTCAGAGCGGGTACTCCTTTCTACAGGAGCGAGGGCAGGTCTGGAGCAACCAGACCCACAGTGTAAATTGTAGGTTTCGTCGCCAAGATGGCCGCTGACCACGTGACAAGCGGCCGGGATGGCGAGTCGAGTGGCAAAAAGCAAAAGGGCCCCACGCAGATCGTGGAGATGCTGGAGGGCTGGTCTTTGGTGCAAATGCTGCTCGGTTGTGGGGCTTCCCAAACCCTAAAGCACAGAGTCGAGGGTGCCTCGGGTGCTGCGCAGTCAGCGTCTCGGGGGTCTTTCAAGATGGCCGCTCCCACGTCTCTCGGTGCCTCCACGGGTCCCTTCTTTGCAAGGACTGTGGATCGGGCTGGGAGAAGTCTGGGAAGCTGGGTCTTGTCAGGCTTTGCACTCGGACTCCGGCGGGAGGCGGCGGCAAAGCAGACGTCGAGGTGCTGGGTGGTGCCTGTGTTCACAGGGTGGCCCCTCCTAGGCCACAAGGGAGATGCTCTTCAGTCTTCTGTCATCAGAATGTCGAAGTCCAGTCGTCTTCTTAGTTTAAAGTTGATTTCAGGATGATCTGAGTTGCATTGGCACTGCTCCCCCTCTTATTCCAATCTGAGGGGTGGATCTCCTGCTAGGTCCCTCCCCTATGGGTGGGACCAGGAAGGGGGGTGGTTACACCCCCTTTCCTTTGTCCAGGTCTCACTGGAGCTGGGGCTGGGCTGCCCCAGAACCGGTTTGACAGGATTATGCAAGGGGAAGCCTTGTGCTCCCCAGGCACTGTCTGGTTTCATTCAAACCTCCCTGCTACAATCCACTATCTCCTGTCTGGGGTGGTGTCACACCTCCCTGTGACAGGAAATCCTTTGTCCAGGCCTCCTCTGCTGAGTTTCGGTCAGCAGCAGGAGGTCAGACATGTGTCTGTGGCAGAAGCATCCATTTTGTGGATCTGAGGCTCTTTTAAAAATCAACCGCATTTTAGCAAAAGTAACATGTCATCCCCTCTAGAGGGGTGGAATGCTACCCCCGTCGCCAGGACTGGCGAGGGGGTAGTATTCCAATTCGTATGACACCTTACACGACATGTTTTGATAAAGCCAAACCAAAGTTAACATATAACCGCGAGGATTATAATGCACTTAATAGTATATGGTTTGGCATTATCCCGGATCAGCTTAGGGAGTTGTTCCCGACAGCTGCAGACAGGCTCAGCTCATGCCAGAGCACCATCTCACATAAAACCACGCACTCTGCCTCCAGGATTGATGAGGCCTTCCATAGGAGTGGCTTACAGGCTATATATGTGTCCAGATATAGGTTTAGATATAGGTATACTATATCTAAGCAAGGGGTGATTACACCCACTTGCCCCAGCTGAGTGATCAGCCAGTTGTGTCAATTTAGATAGCCAGCCAGGGGTGGCAAAAGATATGCTGCAGCCCCTGGTAGGCCTTGGATGCACCTATGCCCTGGGCACCTATAGTGCTCTGTACAGGGGCTGATAAGGTGACCCAAGCCAATCTAGTTATGCACCTAGGGTACATGGAATCCATTTTACAGAGAGAGCAGATAGCCTGGGGCCCTGATTAGCAGGGAACCAGGCCAACTAAGTCGAAAACCAGCTAAACACAGGGCAAAAAATCTGGGGTAACCATAGTCAGGTAGCCACCTTCCTACATAACCCCCCCCAAACGAAAGGAGATAAGGCTATCCTTGGCCAGGTAAGCCTATATTGCCTGAGTGGCCATATAAGGAAGTACCTGCACTAGCATGGGTACCCCCTGTCTCATGGTCCACTAAGCAGTCCCTCACCCTTGGGGTATCAGAGGGTCTCCACCATAGGGAATCACTACCTTGGGTGTGTCTTTGCAAGTTAGAAGGCTGGTTTGGATATGGAGTTTTGAAGTGAGGTTCCACTAATTTAGGACTCAGCTTCCTCCAATTATCTTCCACCATGTGTGCCTTTCTTTCTTCAACTGAGTTGCACTGAGCTCTCAGGGTCAACCTCTGGCTACCTAAAGCTGGAGGCTGGGTCCCTCTGTTTGGCTTGCTGGAGGGACAGTTCAGGTTTGGGCCCTTTGGGTCCCAGGTTTGGCTGTGCCCAACAGAATCCATCTGTGGGAGGTCCCTAACTGTTTTTAAGGGGGCTCCCTCAGGAGTTTTTAAAGTTTTCACCTTACTAGGCCTACTAGTTTTGGTGCCCCTAATCTGTTGATGGGGGTGCTTTATTTGACTGGGGGCCCTCTGGGTCTCACTGTCCTTCTTGTCCTCTGCAGCCCTGGGCTGACTGAGGCAAGGTAGAGAGGGGCAGGTTACCTGCTCCAGACTGGATCCCACCTGAGAAGGGTCCACTGCCATCAGAGGCTCTGTCAGGCCAGGCCTAACAACCTCTGGGGCAGTTCCTTCATCAGGGGTAAGATCAGTTCCCTGAGGAGGCTGATCCTGTCCTACTGTCTGGTGAGGGGGAGATTTCTCTTCCTCCTCCATGCTCTCAGTTTGGGTGGAGTGATCCATCATTTCAGGCTTCACAACACACATATCTGTTTGAGTTTGGGCTGTGGCCATCACAGCCCCACCAACCTTTTCAGGAGGAGACTCAGTTTGGGTTTCTGCTGTTATCATAACAGCTTTGCTATTCTGTCTTGGAAGAGCTTCTGGTAAAGATGGGGCAGAGAGTTGCTCAGCCCTACCAACCTTTTCAGGAAGGACATCTTGAATTGGGGCTATAGCCAGTACAGCCCCACTAACCTTTCCATTGGAATTTACCATTCTAGAATGGATTTTCTGTTCAACCTCAGCCCAGGCTGAGATTTCCAAATCATTACCCAGTAGACAGTCTACAGGCAAGTTTGGTGACACTGCCACTCTCTTTGGGCCAATGACACCTCCCCAGCTGAGACTTACTACTGCCATGGGATGATTTGTTTGGATGCCATCAATGTTTGTTACCTGGTATGTGGCACCAGGTAAAAGTTGCTTAGAGGGGACTATACAGTCAGCCACCATGGTGATGCTAGCCCCTGTGTCTCTAAAGGCTTCAACTTTCAAACCATTGATGATGGGTTCTTGTCTATATTTGCTCAAGGTATTTGGGCAAACAGAGAAGTTGGCAAACCCCATGCCAGTCTCATAAACAAGAGCATTTGGGGATGGGGACCTGGCTAGGCCAGGGTCCCCTTGGGCTCCAAAAGTAAACCCACCCAGATTCCTGGGTGTGCTCCCACTTCCTGGGGGATTACTGCTGACAGTAACAGGAGGTGTTGGAGCTGGCTTTGGAGGTATGTTTTCTTTATTGCCATTCTTGGGACAACAGCTGTCTGTTTTGTAATGCCCAACCTGTTTACAGGCATGACAATAAGGCTTTTTGTCAGTTGATGAAGTGTCTTGGGACCCACCCCCCTTCTTGGAGTTTTGGGGCCCTGGGGAAGTGTTTTCTTTACTTTTATCCCCACCCTTATCTTGAGGCTTGGTAGACTCCTTCTTCTGGTTATTGTCCTGATTCTTAGGCCTAATCCTGGTTCTGACCCACTTATCTGCCCTCTTTCCCAATTCTTGGGGAGAGGTCAAATCTGAGTCCACCAGGTGCTGGTGTAAGAGCTGGTTCTGACAATTACTTAGGATCTGCTCCCTCATAATCAAATTATACAATCCTGTGAAGTCATGTACTTTGCTGCCATTTAGCCAACCCTCCAGAGCCTTAGTTGCACAATCAACAAAATCAGTCCAGTCCTGAGTCTGTGTCTTCTGGGTGTCTCTGAACTTTAACCTGTACTGTTCAGTGGTTAAGCCAAACCCATCTATTAGAACACTCTTCAGGACTTTGTAATTGCTGGCATCCTCATGTCTGACAGTGAGGAGCCTATCTCTCCCTTTCTCTGAAAAGGAGTACCATAAGATTGCTGCCCACTGTTCCTCAGGAACCTGCTGTACCATGCAGGCTCTCTCAAGAGCAGTCATCCATTTGTGGATGTCATCCCCTTCCTTGTAGGGGGGCACAATCTTTGTCAGGTTTCTACTATCATAGGACCTGGGTTTCTCTTTAGGAATTTTGCTGCCACCAGTGGCATCTAAGCCACTTATTTTCTGTTCCCTAGCCAAGGTAAGTTTAGCTTGAGCCAAGGTCAGTTTAGCTTGAGCCAGAGCTACCTCCTCCCTCTCTATCTGGAGTTGGACAGCCCTCATCCTGGCCCTATGCTCTTTTCTCTGGGAGGAAGTCATTCCTCTTTGAGATTCTCTTGAGGCACTAGAAAGATGAGAATCCCTTGATAGAGATCTCACCCTCCTGTTACCTGGGAGAATTTGGTTATGAGATCTGGAGTGGTGCTGGCCCTCTCCATTCTCATGTAGGTCCAAGTTGGCCTGGTTAAGCCTGGCAACCTGTACCTGGTTTCCCACCTGATCCTGATCTTCAGGCTCTTCTACATCAGAGCCTTCCTCTTCTTCTTCCTCCTCCACTACATCATCTTGAAGATCCTCATTCTCAGGGGAGTTTATCCCTTCCTCTGTTTCTAAGGGAGTCTGACTCACCTTGTCTAGGTCATCCTTTTCTAGGAGAGCTACTAGGGAAGGAATGGTAGGGCCTCTGCCCTTTTTTAGCCCCCTGGCTGTGCACAAGGCACTCAGGTCTTTGTGGCTAAGGTTGTCATATCTGGATGTTGTCCCTATAGGATCAACTATTACAGGAGCAGAGCCTGAAGCTCTACCTGTATCAGACATGACTGCTAGTGAGGTGTAAGTGGTGCACTTACCTACACTAAGTGGTTTCCTACTGTACCTTGCTAGTGAGTTGTAGTCAGGGTGTGCTAATCCCTTTAATCTACAACTACTAAGTTCAGTAGAACTTAATATGCTAAGCTTTTGATTTATATGTACCTAAGGTACTTGATGTGATCTTTCAATTTGATGTAAAGATTGCAATGGTAAAACAAACAGCAAGCTCAAATCCGCACCGCTGCACACCAATGTGAGAAGTTGGCCTGATATGTAGTGTTTCCAATTCTGGAACCACTGGGTATCAGTCCAAACAAACCCCAAAGATGTCAGGTTGTAAGTCAACCTTGTAGACAAGCTATCCTAGTGGTAGCATGGACTAAGCAGCCTTAAAGGCTTAACTTAAGAGGTCGTGTTAAGCGAGCTGTTTTACCACATACAATCCTGTAATCAAATGAAAGGACACCACACAAGTATATATTATAAAAATATATGTATTTATTTCTAAATTACTCCCCAGTACTCTTTATGAGGAAAGGGGCACAAGCGTTAAATCAAAAGCACTGTTACACATATAAAGTTGCACGTTTATGGATGAGGGCGGGTGGCCACTCAGACCATATATTAAAAAAGTGGTATAAGTAACACTTATCGAACAATGGTTAGGCCTAGGGCCTAGAGATTCGCTGGGAGCAGTCAGGACAAGCAATGAAGAAGTCGGGAGTAGCCCACAGGAGACGGGTGCAGCACGGAAAGTGCGGCGCGCACCAATGCACTGTCAGTGGTGCGTAAAAGTCAGTTAAAGTGAATTAAAAGATACTTCCGCTGAACCTAGGAACACAAAACTTTAGACACAGACCCTAGAGGTGTGTACCAGTGTATAGACACCGGCGTTGCAAAGTTACCTCACCCACAGGCCGTGGGTGCACAGGGTCGAAGTGGCGTCGGGTTCTGTCACGCAGGTTCTTGGTGCTTGAAGCTGTTGCAGCTGCAGGCGCTGTGAAGCAGAAGTGTCCGGTGGATCCAAGGGTGGATCTGAAGTGGTGAAGACCTGAAAGCAGAGGGGACAATGTTCAAAGTCACTGACCAGTGACCACCGTGGAACCAGATTGGAACCAGGCAAAGTCGGGTGCAAACAGGTGATCAGGGGTTGCTTCTCTCTGCAGCCACGTGGACACGAAGAGGTCAAGGACGTCCAGGAGTCGATCACGATCTGTCCCTCGAAGGCTCTAGCTGATGGCGGTGTTGGCAACTCGATTGAAGCAAACAAGCCTTGGCTAATGCAAGCCACGGGGAAAGTGAAAAAGGCTTATTACTCGGACCAGCAAGGTCAGAGCGGGTACTCCTTTCTACAGGAGCGAGGGCAGGTCTGGAGCAACCAGACCCACAGTGTAAATTGTAGGTTTCGTCGCCAAGATGGCCGCTGACCACGTGACAAGCGGCCGGGATGGCGAGTCGAGTGGCAAAAAGCAAAAGGGCCCCACGCAGATCGTGGAGATGCTGGAGGGCTGGTCTTTGGTGCAAATGCTGCTCGGTTGTGGGGCTTCCCAAACCCTAAAGCACAGAGTCGAGGGTGCCTCGGGTGCTGCGCAGTCAGCGTCTCGGGGGTCTTTCAAGATGGCCGCTCCCACGTCTCTCGGTGCCTCCACGGGTCCCTTCTTTGCAAGGACTGTGGATCGGGCTGGGAGAAGTCTGGGAAGCTGGGTCTTGTCAGGCTTTGCACTCGGACTCCGGCGGGAGGCGGCGGCAAAGCAGACGTCGAGGTGCTGGGTGGTGCCTGTGTTCACAGGGTGGCCCCTCCTAGGCCACAAGGGAGATGCTCTTCAGTCTTCTGTCATCAGAATGTCGAAGTCCAGTCGTCTTCTTAGTTTAAAGTTGATTTCAGGATGATCTGAGTTGCATTGGCACTGCTCCCCCTCTTATTCCAATCTGAGGGGTGGATCTCCTGCTAGGTCCCTCCCCTATGGGTGGGACCAGGAAGGGGGGTGGTTACACCCCCTTTCCTTTGTCCAGGTCTCACTGGAGCTGGGGCTGGGCTGCCCCAGAACCGGTTTGACAGGATTATGCAAGGGGAAGCCTTGTGCTCCCCAGGCACTGTCTGGTTTCATTCAAACCTCCCTGCTACAATCCACTATCTCCTGTCTGGGGTGGTGTCACACCTCCCTGTGACAGGAAATCCTTTGTCCAGGCCTCCTCTGCTGAGTTTCGGTCAGCAGCAGGAGGTCAGACATGTGTCTGTGGCAGAAGCATCCATTTTGTGGATCTGAGGCTCTTTTAAAAATCAACCGCATTTTAGCAAAAGTAACATGTCATCCCCTCTAGAGGGGTGGAATGCTACCCCCGTCGCCAGGACTGGCGAGGGGGTAGTATTCCAATTCGTATGACACCTTACACGACATGTTTTGATAAAGCCAAACCAAAGTTAACATATAACCGCGAGGATTATAATGCACTTAATAGTATATGGTTTGGCATTATCCCGGATCAGCTTAGGGAGTTGTTCCCGACAGCTGCAGACAGGCTCAGCTCATGCCAGAGCACCATCTCACATAAAACCACGCACTCTGCCTCCAGGATTGATGAGGCCTTCCATAGGAGTGGCTTACAGGCTATATATGTGTCCAGATATAGGTTTAGATATAGGTATACTATATCTAAGCAAGGGGTGATTACACCCACTTGCCCCAGCTGAGTGATCAGCCAGTTGTGTCAATTTAGATAGCCAGCCAGGGGTGGCAAAAGATATGCTGCAGCCCCTGGTAGGCCTTGGATGCACCTATGCCCTGGGCACCTATAGTGCTCTGTACAGGGGCTGATAAGGTGACCCAAGCCAATCTAGTTATGCACCTAGGGTACATGGAATCCATTTTACAGAGAGAGCAGATAGCCTGGGGCCCTGATTAGCAGGGAACCAGGCCAACTAAGTCGAAAACCAGCTAAACACAGGGCAAAAAATCTGGGGTAACCATAGTCAGGTAGCCACCTTCCTACAAGGGGCACCTCCTTAAGTCACAAAGTTGTGTAAAGGAGAACAAATAAATATACATGTAAGAGGTCCACGCACGTTCTTAAGTCTTATGGTCTAAAGTTACTACATGGAAGTCATTATGTCCAATGCAGATAGTCTGCCAGGAAGAAGAACTCCTAGAACTGCCACTTTGATGGACAGCTGCTCTGAAGGAATTCCTGCCCTTCTGTGCTGACCTGCTGCCTGCTGCACTTTTGCCTGGATGAGAAAGACTGAACCCACTTGAACCCAGAACACAGAGTGACTCCAAGGGCTAGCTGGGTGGCCTCCTGATCTGAAGTTTCAGGGATATAACATGCTTCCAACAACCTTGCTTCTGCACCTGGCCACTGGCACCTATAAGTCTAAACTGCCAAGGTGTGCCACCCCATTCCTGGACCCTTGAAAGTGGGTTTAACATGCTCTGCCAGCCTAAGTGGATATAGTGGAACCAACGCAACTCCTCTGCTGCGCAGCACAGGCCGAGCAGAACCAATGCATTTCCACTGCTGAGAGGATTGGACCTCTCATAAAGACCCACATCGCTGCAGCAGCCAGCATTACCTTCGGAACTGCCGCTGTGCGATGCATCTTCGCTGAAGTCCCTCATATGTCTCGTCGACGGCAGCCTCGAAAATGACCCTGGTCTCAGCATTATAGCCTTCCAGCTCTTCGTAACCCATCCATTGCCCTGACTGACCACAACATCCTTGACACTGGACTGCGCTTAGCAAACCTCATTGATGAGGTCCTCAATGAAGAAGCAGGCCTTCACATTAAGGCCTTGCAGCATCTCGGAACTAACAAATAACAGTTATGTGACTCTTCTTCAACACGGTTCCTTGCAATGCTACACAAACCAGGATTCAAGGTACTTTGTTCAGTGGGTCTAACTGGGTTCCTGTATGTGACCCGCTGTCCATCGCGGCAAGCTGCCACTTATGGCTTTGACCCAGGTTGGCAGGACCAGGTATCCACAGTTAGTGCTTTGTGCTTTTTGATGCTATTTGTAAAATCTTTAAAATTGCATATATCTGGTGTTATTGATTGTTTTATTTTCAATTTGATATTGTATTTATTACAGAAAGTTCTATTTGTCGAACTTTGGGGTCGATTAGGATCGCGGACGGACTTGAGTCCGTCCGCGACCCCAGAGTATGAGGGAACGTCCGCATGGGCTGCGGCGTTCCCTCATGTGCGATTAGGATGTGACCGCCACCCTGGCGGTCACATCCTGGATATTTAACATTGCGGCGGGTGCTGCTTCAAGCAGCACCGGCCGCAATGTTAAAAGTGCATGTGTAACATTTACATGCACAAAGCGGCAGGCACCGCGCGGTGCCTGCCGCATTGTGCATGTAAATGCTGGGGGGTACCATAGGTACCCCCCATGTGCACCCCCCACCCGCCAACACCCTGGGGGCCCGCAACGGGCCCCCAAAATCAAAAGTACACATGCTTTTCCACGGCGGAAAAACCGCCGCGGAAAAGCATGTTTTCAAATGCTTCCTAATTTGGCCGGCGGTGTCTGATAGACACTGCCAGCCAAATGAGAGCTTTTCCACCGCGGTTGTAATCCGACCGCGGCGGAAAAGCAGCGGACAGAAACCAAGACCCACCAGCCATCGTAATGCGGCGGTGGGTCTTTGGTGAGTCCGCAGAGGATTTTCCGCCTCCTCCGGGCCGGAGGTGGCTTCCGCCGGCCCGGAGGAGGCGGAAAATCCTCCATCCTAATCGGCCCCTATGTGTGGGATCCTTTTTATGTGATGTTTTCACTTAATTACTGTTTGAAGTATTGCACAAATATTTTACATATTGGCTCTAAGTTAATTCTGACTGCTCTGTGCCAAGCTACCAGAGGTTTGAGTCCAGGTTAATTTAGGTTTGGCTTGTGCCTCACCTTAACAAGGATTGTGGTTGCTGCTCGATCACAGCTCGCAACCCAGTCAAGCAATAAACTAATTTCCTACCCTCACTTCACAGTCAGTAAAGGTCAAACCATCTACTGAATACTTGTAAATTCTATTACTGACCATGAGATTTTATTAATCCAGTGTTAAGGTCAGGAATTAAAGCTCATGTGTGTCAAAGATGATGTGGTAGGTTAGAATCTGGAGCCCGTTGCAAAGCTATGTTTTTTTTACAGTTCCGTTTATCTATTGGTAGTCCACCGAAAAATCAATGAAAATATTGTCTAAACATAATTTTGTGATCAAAATATCATGAATACAAATATATCATGGGCACAAATATAAAGGTTAATTATATAATTATTTCACTATTGTACAATAATAACACAGCTTACAATATTGTTTACCATAATATTGTTTCATTTTATTTTGTTTTCATTTCATTCTATATGTTTCTGCAAAATATATTTGAAGTAACTTTTAACACATTGTATAGTAATCTAAAAAATGTTCAGGTTGTTGGATTTATTGAAGCATTGTTAGTGGAGGTTTTTTTTATTTCATATATTAATATATTTTCAATTATTTATACATTAATTATTTATGAATTAATTTCAGTCAGCATTAATTTGGCTAAATGTTTAATACATTCCAAATTATGCTATACATTTAAGTATCTGGTTACGGGGCTTATTGGGAGATTGGGTGGGTTGTGGCTTAAACAGAATGTTTATAAATTCATAAAAATTGATTCATGTATTTATTTTGTAAGTCTCCTAATTGAAAACACATTTTTTTGCTGAGTTAATTTTAAAATGTAAAACAGCGGAAGATTTTAGAAAAACATTTTGTTCATATTTTTATTGTTTGTGGGGTGACTCAGAGGTTAGGTGGGTAGTGGTATTTTTAAAGTATATATGACATATTCTAAATGTATTTATACTTTAAATTAGAAATTAATGACATTTTTTTATTTTTTATTTTTACTTTTGGGGATTTGAGCTTCATTGGTGGACTCAGTGGGTATTTTTTAATCTAGCCTTGAAGCCCACTGCTGAGGGCTTTACTGTGTGTTACAGGCCCTGAACCCGTGTTTTTAACAACTGGTATTGCCTGAGGTAGAAGGGCTGTAAGGCTGTGAAAACATTCCACTCATTAAGGGTAGAATGGTCTGAATTAAAAAAGAGAAAAACATAAAGTCAAACATTGGAATGTTGGAGCAGATGGCTTATATCAATCATTATAAAGCCGGAGCCACTTCTTTGTTTTAAATGGAGCTCTAAATATTCCAATGTTCTAACAAAAAAATACACAATTATTTACAAAAATAGATTTGTCTATAAATCATGTTCTTTATAAATGAACATGTTTTATTTAACTTCTTTTTTATTACTTGTTGAAGTATATTTGCATAAGAAATTGGATTATTACTTGGGGTGAGCAATTGCACACCGCAAGGAATAATCTCAGCTCTTCTCAGAGTGAACCCTTAAAATCAAATTGACTTGAGCTCAACCTCTGGTAGTTATGGCACAGAGCAGAACGGCTTAATTTGGGGTAAGGTGTAAAGTATTTATGCAGATCGAAAACACCAATGAAGTTAAAACACTAAGCAATAAAAATCCAAAACTGCATTAGAAAACTATAGTAAATTATAATAAATAAAATTACGCTAAAATGAAAATGATCCAATAAATGGAACCAGATAAATGACATTCATAAAGAAAAAATGGGATAAAAGAGCCAAGAGAAAGTGAAGAGCTAATGGGAGTCAATGGTCGTGGTAAATGAGGATTCACGGGCAATTTAAGGCCAACCACAATGGAGTCAAACATTTCTCAGTGCCACTTGTCTGGAGGAAAAAGTTTAAGAATTTTCCAAACTTTTTTCTGGTGCCCACACAGTAACTGGAGTAAGCTTCTAGAACTTTGGGACCGCTGGGGAGGCCCGTGGGCCTCACTGGGTGTCATGAAGAGGCCAACAGCACAGTCCAGTCTGGATCCAGTCCAGGTATAGCTGACACTGGTCAATTGAGTAATTCCAGTAAAAGCCCTCTTGCAGCCTGTTGTGTCCCTGTAGCCAAACAGGAAGTCAGCCAACTGACACTTGCAGTCTACTTCTTAGTCCAAGGTACAACATAGAGCAGCTGCAATCTTTTGTCCTTCCACAGGTCCAGAAAGTGTTCTGCCCAGGTGCCTTGGAGTGCCACATTTTTTCTAGCACCAGCTCGTAGTCATGGTGGAAGGACACCTGCGAATTCCCTAACCAATGGGATGAAAGTAAGTGGGGGCAACCCTACCCGCTGTGCAGTAGTTCCTGTTTTCCTTACTGTAAACAGGCCCAAAATGCCTTGTGGCAGGCACTTTCAAGTCTTTGGCCAGTGGCCACACCAAATTTGGACTTCGAGGATGTGGGTATATAGGGGAGTTCACTATATTAATTAATGGTGTCCTCCCACCACTAACACTAAAATCCACACACTGTACTCACAACAAATCCAGACAAATATGTCTGACAGAACAAAAGCAGGGTACTTCAGCAACCAGACAGTGGATACACACATTTTGTCCTAGCATCCTGTTCTTTCCCTTTGAAATTTTTGAAAGTGTTACATTTTGTGCAGAAGACCTGTCAGGCAGGATTTGTCACTGTGATACCAACAGAATGTCGACAGCCTCAACTCTCCATATTAAACTCTTTCCATTCTGGTGAGCCTATTTTGTTCTCCTGGGAGGAATGTCATGCCTCTTTTACATCTCTTCTCAGGCTGACCACAGGGTATGAGTTCCTGGAGAGATAATGCAAATTGGCCTTCAAGAACTTCAGGGAGGGAACATTTTACTTTTTAAAAGTTACTTTTCCTATATTTTCAGTAAAAATATGAATTTACTATTAGATTGATTATTATTAAATAAGTAAATATGTCTTTGATTGACATCTGTGGCTGGTGCAGTTTAAAGGTTATAATATAAAGTGCACAATCGGTATTTTGACTTTTTCTATGTGCCATTTACTGAGAGAGCAAGCCATTTTTTAATATCACACATGTTCCTGTTGCACAGTTTCTGCATCCTGCCTTGTGGGTAGAAAGGTGCACTTACAGGTGACTTAGTTTACATTTAAAATCAGGTTTTTCTACATGTCAAAAAGGTGATTTTAAGAGACCTAGGGAGTAGGGTTCAACCTGCTGCTGTTAGTCTTTGAAGCCATGTTTTCATTACTACTGTAATGGGTGGCACAATAGGTGCAGCAGTTCAAAGGTGGCATGTAACCTTCCTGACCAGGGGTGTATTGCATCATATACTATTGTGTTATAGGAAAATTGATTGAGCTAATCAGGGTAAAGCCAATTTAACTATGTTTAAAGCGGGAGCTCAACACCTTTCTCCTGGGTAACAGGGGTGAAGTGCATAGAGTGCAGGAAAATAGAGTCCAGAACAAAATTCAAAAATCTAGCACGACTGTGTAGAAAAGATTCATTTCCTATAAGGTTTATATGACTATTTTCTATAAAAAGTAGTTTTATAAATTAATAATATGGGTTGTGGTGTATATCTAGGAAATGGGTTCGTTGTTTTTATAATGATTATTGCATAATATTTCAATCAAAAACTAAATTTGCTAAGTTTTCATATTGTAAAGTAATGTTTTGATTTCAGAAAAAAAATCATTATCATAGGATTTTTTATTTATTGTTCTGTGTTTTTATATAGGAGTTTGATGGATTTGTTATTTTTCTATGTAAAGTGTGTACATTTATTTTAATGCATTTTTTAATAATTAATGATTTCTGTTCATACTTTTTTTGCCTTTTTAAAGTTTGAA
Organism: Lissotriton vulgaris; assembly: GCF_964263255.1. NCBI lineage: Eukaryota > Metazoa > Chordata > Amphibia > Caudata > Salamandridae > Lissotriton > Lissotriton vulgaris. The sequence continues at coordinate 78,896,558 of NC_141690.1, read as the reverse complement.
TTAATGTTTTATCACTCTGAAATGTGCACTTATATAATGTATGTGTATTGACTCTTACCACACCTACATATGCTATTTCCCTAATGTTTGTTGAACTGGAGTTAGAACACTGTCTCTCCTCCAATGTAGGGACTTTCTTCAATGTGCTACACTGGAATCAAACTAGCAAATATTAACTCCCCCGACCTACCTTGAATGTATACACATTCCCCAATGTTAGTTAGATTATTAAATCTAGTTCCCCATTACAAAGACATTCTAAAATGTTTGCTCAATTGGACTTATAATAGAAAATGTCTTCCCCAAACGTATGCACTTTCCCCAAAGCTTGTTTAACTTGAGTTAGAATACTAAATCTCAACTTCCCCCAAAGTCTGCATTTGAACCAGTGTTTGACATATTTGAGTTTCAAAAGTTAAACGAACCCCCACTTATCATATGTACTTACCAAAATGTTTGTTAGATATGTATTACACTTCAGTGTATTTGCTCTGACCCCTAAAACGTGATACAATTGGCTTATTCCTAATTGACATACTTAACTTTCCTATAAGTCCGTAGTATGGAGCCGATTAGGATTGCAGGCGGAAACGTGTTGCGTCCGCCAAGGAAGCGCCCAAGTTACTCCAGACCGCACCGCGGATAAACCTCCGTTGCAATTATGATACAAATGGGACGAAAGTACGACCGCAGCGGACGGACCTCAGCAAACACCGTCCGCGGCGAACGGAGTACACTTGAGACCGCCGCAAGCGGACGGAACAGATGAAACACCGTCCGCCACGGACGCACATGACCGCGGGAACTGTCACATCTACCGCTATACCTGCGGAGGCTCCGTGTCCGCAATTAGGATAACGCCGCCTGTACTCTGGTACGCACCGCAATCCACGGCCGCAGCGGAAACAATGCAACGAGAAACGGTGCATCTCAGCGGAAGGCCATCACGAACAATATCCCTACCGTCAAACCAATGACAAAAAGTGTGACGGAAGTAAATAGCAAACACACGAAACAGGACTACCACCCACCTGAAACACCAACACCAATCACAAGCCACAATGACACCCCCTCAAGTACCTACTAATGTACATTAGTCAACACACCCACCTAGCACCTGACTGTAAACAACCATTGGGACACGACCACGACACAGACTATAAAATGACTCCCACCCACTACCACAATCCTTTGCATCACAGCATAGCTGCTAGCAAGAGGCCCAAGACGACCGACAGCACACACCAATTGAACACTTAAAACCACCACCCAAACACACCCACCACACAAACACTCACCACACCATTCCTACACACCACACACCTGCACCTCCCAACTCACTCAACCCACACCCTGAGCACCACACACCATGGCCCCCAAGAAAAACCCAAAATTCACGGAGACCGAGTTGAAGTTAATGGTGGATGAAATCATCCGTGTTGAACCCCACATATTCGGGGCACTAGTCCAGCAGACCACCGTGGCTCACAAAAATCACATGTGGGAGAGGATCGTAAGTAGGGTGAATGCGTCAGGGACCGTGCCAAGGACAAAGCACGAGATACAGAGGCGGTGGCATGACCTGAAAACCAGGGTCAAAGGGATCCGTGCCAAAAACCATCTACGAGCACAGCACACTGGCGGCGGCACACCCCCGGAGCCCATACCCTACACTGATTGGGAGGAAAAGGTGCTGGGCATACTGCACCCAGAGAGCCTGGAAGGAATTGAGGACGGAGAAGAGGCTGGTAAGTACAAACCAAGCACCATGACCACAACGACATGGTCTGCCTCACACAACTCAGAAGACACATCTCCCAGGCCCCAACCCATGCATGTGGTCCACATACTCACCAAAATGTAAACGACTCCCAACATGCCCCCATCTCGACAGGGAGGGCGGTGGTGGTGGGTGGGGTGTGTGAGAGGTCACTACTACAACTCCCAACAGGCCCCCATGTCCACAGGGAGGGCAGTGGTGGTGTGTGGGGTGTGTGAGAGGTCACTACTACAACTCCCAACAGGCCCCCATGTCCACAGGGAGGGCGGTGGTGGTGTGTGGGGTGTGTGAGAGGTCACTACTACAACTCCCAGCAGGCCCCCATGTCCACAGGGAGGGCGGTGGTGGTGTGTGGTGTGTGTGTGAGAGGTCACTACTACAACTCCCAACAGGCCCCCATGTCCACAGGGAGGGCGGTGGTGGTGTGTGGGGTGTGTGAGAGGTCACTACTACAACTCCCAACAGGCCCCCATGTCCACAGGGAGGGCGGTGGTGGTGTGTGGTGTGTGTGTGAGAGGTCACTACTACAACTCCCAACAGGCCCCCATGTCCACATGGAGGGCGGTGGTGGTGTGTGGGGTGTGTGTGAGGTCACTACTACAACTCCCAACAGGCCCCCATGTCCACAGGGAGGGCGGTGGTGGTGTGTGAGAGGTCACTACTACAATTCCCAACAGGCCCCCATGTCCACAGGGAGGGCGGTGGTGGTGGGTGGGGTGTGTGAGAGGTCACTACTACAACTCCCATCAGGCCCCCATGTCCACAGGGAGGGTGGTGGTGGTGTGTGGGGTGTGTGAGAGGTCACTACTACAACTCCCAACAGGCCCCCAAATCCACAGGGAGGGCGGTGGTGGTGTGTGAGAGGTCACTACTACAATTCCCAACAGGGCCCCATGTCCACAGGGAGGGCCGTGGTGGTGTGTGGGGTGTGTGAGAGGTCACTACTACAACTCCCAACAGGCCCCCATGTCCACAGGGAGGGCAGTGGTGGTGTGTGGGGTGTGCGAGAGGTCACTACTACAACTCCCAACTGGCCCCCATGTCCACAGGGAGGGCGGTGGTGGTGGGTGGGGTGTGTGCAACAGGACACTGAAATGTTATCATATTTAAAGAAACATGTAATGTCCACAGTACTGATCAGCACAATCTTGTCCCTCAGGTGATCGTAATCTGACTGGTGAAACCAGAAACCGGCCGCAAGACTCGCCTCACACACATCCAGGACTCTCTGGGGACGATGCCACAGCCAGCTCCGGGCCCAAACAGTCTGCCAGGGCCATCTGGCTCACAGGAAATCCCAGCCCCGACAACCGTCGCCTGTGTAACTCCTGCAACACCGGCCCCATTGAGCTGCAGAGCCACCACCACCACCTCCACCACCACCAGTACCACCACTCCTGCCTGTGCCACCCTCCCTAACCCACCGCACGACGCAGGGCCATCGACCTCCCAGCCAAGCAGGGAGAGTGGGCTTGAAAGGAAAGAGCCGAGGCCACATCAGCCAAGCAGGAGTTCCACACACCGTCGAGCTGGGGAAGGACACCCACCCCATCCTGTTGCTGAGTCACTGGAAGCCCTAGCCAGGGTCCAGGCTTCCTATGAGCGTGGCCAGGAACAGGCAGATCGTGCCCACCAGGACTCTGTTGACAACACAAACATGTTGCGGGCCATTGACAGGCACCTTGGCCAAATAGTGGACATCATGGGCCAGCAGACAGCAATGTGGAGGGAATGGATAGCCAGCAACACCCCTACCCCCCCCTCAACCAAGTGTCCAGACGTCACGGGCAGCAACACCACCGCCACCACCACCTGTGCCCCTGGCGACGGATGTGGCCCCTAAGCAACCTGCCCCTCAAGCTAACTCCGTTCCGGCTCCAAGACGGAGGGGCCGTCCGAGGCTGGAAGTGGGCGAGAGCAGTGGGGATGCTCCATCCACACGGTCCTAGAGGGGCTGACAATGACTCTGACACTGCCTGAGCCAGCCATTCACCCTGCTAAGTATCCTGTCCCACATAGCCAATCATAGTCACAGGTCTTCTGGACTAGCCGGACATCACCCAATGTGGTGTCAGCACAGACATTTCATCTGCCATTACCTTCAACTCACACTCCCCCACCCCACACTTACTTGTAAATATTCACCAGCACCAATGCACAACCAGAAAATAAATACCACTTACACACTCAATGATGTGTTTCCTCCATGTTTATTCACATGATTGTCTCAGAAACAGACGTTACCAGGTGCAGGGATCTAAGTCGTACATAATCATGCCGCTGTGGGAGTGACCTAGGAAAAATCAGAGACAGCAAATACACGTCAGCAAACTGAATCACACCCATCACAACACACTGCAGTGCAACATTCCACAAACCACACTCATCACTAAATAATTGGATGAGAGGACACACATCATGGAGACTTGCATGTCCAAAGAAATAAACACACACACATGCCAACATCACATAGCAGAACACCCAGCTGATGCACACCACATCCACACAACACCAGCAAACATACATAAGGCATTGTCAACCGGCACAAGAGGTAGTCACTCACATTCAAGGGAAGTAGCGATAAATGAGCTGGCGCCTCTAGTCCACACCTCCCTCCTCACCACTATCCTCATCAGTCGACATGGGTGGGATGGGGGCCGAGGGACTTGTTGGTCTTTAGGGTCCAAGAGCAGTTCAATGTTATTGCGCAAGGCCAGGTTGTGGAGCATGCAGCAGGCAGTGATGATCCTGCATACTTTGCCTGGTGAGTAAGGCAGGGCCCCTCCGGTCTTATCCAGGCACCGAAACCTAGACTTCAGCAGTCCAAAAGTACGTTCCACCACTCTACGTGTCCTTCCATGGGCATCTTTGTGTCGCATTTCACCCGCTGTAGTTGGATTATGTATGGGACTCAGCAGCCAAGACCTGTTTGGGTACGCCGAGTCGCCTATGTAGGGGGATGAGAGACAGAAATTTCACAACCAGAATTGGTGGGTACCCCATGCCACACAGATATCACAACTGTCCCCACAGCATACTCACCAACAAGCCACGCACGTTCTGGATGCAGATTTGCCATCAGTTGGGGGACAATGATGTGGGAGTCGTGTGCAGAGCCTGGAAATCTTGCACACACATGGGATATGATGTTGGCCGGCCATGTCACCCACGGCCTGCACAGCCCCGTCCACAACCGCCGTCCCAGGCCCCGTCCACAACCGCCGTGCCAGGCCCGGTCCAGGACCAACGTGCCGGCCATGTCTACCACCGCCGTGCCAGGCGAGTTAACACCCGTCGGTGGGTGACATGCCTGTCACGGCGGTTGTGGACGGGGCCTGGCACGGCGGTTGTGGACGGGGCCTGGCACGGCGGTTGTGTACGGGGCCTGGCACGGCGGTTGTGGAAGGGGCCTGGCACGCCGGTGCTGGACCGGGCTGGGCCAGCCGGTGTACGGTGGATGATGCAATGTGACTGTAAGGGGGGTCATGAACTGCCATGTCCATTGACATCATCTGAAGGATGTGTTGGCCTGCACCTCCCCTGCGGAATACGTGCACCGCCATGGTGGCGCCAGTGATTGAACATTGCTGCAAAAGAAGCATCCGTCCCGGAAGCCTGCACATGCGGTTGCCGACGTGTGACCGTGACGGTCCGTGCACATGCAGCCAATGGGAAGAGGGAACGCGGCCCGCGTATGCCCAATCAAAAGTAGAAGAAGCAGTGGCCCGCAACACCAGGGCCAGTCATTGGCCCTTTTACAAACACGCATCCAGGGGTGACCAATTGCTGCCGACGTATGCCACTGAAATGGGCTCAGACCCTATATATGTGTGATTTCCAAAAGCACACATTCAACACTGTGAACCAGTGCTGCCTGTGACCATCACCTCGACCTCCTGCTGCTGAGCTGACTACCGACTGCTTCCTGTGACCATCGCCTCGACCTCCTGCTGCTGAGCTGACCACCGACTGCTGCCTGTGACCATCGCCTCGACCTCCTGCTGCTGAGCTGACCACCGACTGCTGCCTGTGACCATCACCTCGACCTCCTGCTGCTGAGCTGACCACCGACTGCTGCTGTAGTGCCACAGTCCAGGACCTTGCCATGCAGAGAGTGCAAGAGATCCGGTCTCGTCCCTTCACCGCCGCGGAACTAGATGTTCTCGTGGGCGGTGTGCTCAGCCACTACGAACAGCTGTACGGTGCACCCGGACAGGTGGTAAGTGCTGTGGTGTACATGTCATTGGCCCTGAGGTGGTCAGTGGCTCCTGTCTTCTGTCGTGCTGCTGGTGTGCTTGGGACCGTAACATGTGTTGTGCAGGGCATGGCTGGATGTAGAGACGTCTATCTACGTAATATGTGCATGTCATACTGTCCACTAACGTCATCCTCTTGTCTCCCATCATGGTAGGTGAAGCTGCACCTTAGCAAGGCCATGTAGAGGAGCATAGCACGTGATGTACGGGCAGTGGGGGTGTGCAATAGATGACACACACACACTGCCACAAACGCTGGGACGACATTTCCAGGCTGAGCAAGAATGTAGCGGAGATGACACTGGGGATGATTCCAAGAACGCCACATCTGGCCCGACGCTCCATGACCCCTCTCATGCACCGTATCATTGCTGTGACGCATCCTGACCTGTCCGACCGGCTGAGTGTGGATCAACAGCAAACTAGCGGTAAGCAGACTGTCTGTGTATGTTAATTGGGAGTGCAATGCATGTATTGTTGCTCAGACACAGTAGTGACTTCCGTGGTGCGTATGTATCGCAGCAATGCCATGTTGGTGCCATTGGCGGAGTGTAATTTGACATCCAGGTCCGGCATGTTGACACGCCACTTGCATAGTAGTTGAGTGTTGAAGCACATGCCGTAGAGTTCTGAGGCCCCATGGCAAGACATGTGTGCATATCTACATGCTCCTGCTCTGTCCGCATGCTGTACGTGTTTCACGGCCACCACCGGTTATTTCATGTGAGGATGACTGGTAGGGGTGGGCCGTGTGCAGGATGATGGGTAGATGTGTTTTGTCAGCAATGAAATTAGGGATTTCTTGTCCTTCTGCACGTGAGTGTGGCCATGACTTAGACCTCTTTTCTGTGCATTTCAGCTTTGGCAGAGGGCACTCAGCTTTCACAACAACAAGAAGGACAACAGTCTAAAGACATGTGACAGAAAATGCCTATGTTAGAGCAAGTGCAGTTCACCAGTTGTACATTACTTATCCCTTCCCAGGCTAGAGTAAGGTTTCCATCAGCCCACCCATTTGGCGGAGCTTCGTCATTTGGAAAACCGAGAGAGAAGGGTCACATGTACCCAAGATAGTACACGGACTACATGTACAAAGGTACTGGACCTCTTACTCTCTCTATGCCTCAGCCTCTAGGTTTGTCAAAGGTGTAAGGACTGGTGGAGTGCAGTGCAAGTGCAAGGTGCAAAGTGTGTTAAAAATGACTAGAAGGACAAAAAATATGTTTAATGGGGATTGTCCAACTGCCATATATTAAAAACCGCCTGATAGTTTGTAAGAATTTTTTTTACTATCATTAGGCTCAAAGTGAGGTCAACATGTTTCAGCCGAGAGGGCAACTAACCCGGCTTTCTTCAGGACCTAAAAGGATATTATGTGCTACTGCAAATATATCATATTGTATCAAAATGAACAATGATAATTGAGTATGAAGAATAAGGATCAGTGGTTGTTCACCACCCTACCCGACATATGTATCATATGTATGTAGTTTCCAGAGTTAATTCTTCATCCCTGTTTGGAAAGAAATATTAGTCATGGATAGTATTACTCACTATGAAGAGGTGAACTGTATACAGTGCTCAAAAAACAGGGAGGTATAATCTGTCGCATTAACGTGCAGTCATTGTGCACGACCAATCCCTCGAGCCATAAAGTGCTGAAGATGGGAAAAGTAACAAATTTTAGAAATACGAATTAGAAGTACTCACCCAGCTTTGTGTGGGGGTAAGCCTCACCTCGCCCGGCGATTGCTCGGTGTGTGAGGCCCCGCTCTAGTGGAAAAAGAAATCATGGGGGATTTTGTATACTTGATTACATCCCCTTGAACAACTCACTATAAAACCTCTATCTTATAAGCCCAAACTGCCGCACTGTTCCAGTGGCCGGCCTCACTAGCCCCACTATGGAAGTAATCAGTACTCTGCAAATTTCATTTACCAAACAATATGGTTATCACCAGGGGTAAATTGCCCCAAAAGGGGGCCAGAGAATAAATGCATAGTGAAGATTTATAAAATAAAGTAAAATAAAATAAAATGAATGAAACAACCTTCCTGGATATTACTGGTAGTGGTAGTTTCAAAACAAATATTCTTGAAGAATGAAAGGCCTATATTCACTGATAGCCATCGTTATGTTGTTGTTAGGCTTCTTTAACAACAGTTGTGAACCACGTGTAAAACGGGTAAGTGCTCAGCTAAACTGACTGAAAAACTACACACCAATAGCCCAGTTTGAAGATCCTTTGCGTATACAATGGCTCTGAACTTACCTATCCGTCGGTACCTCTGAGCAGTCTGCAAGCAATCTGGGAGGTACCGAGGGAGGTAAGGAGACTGTTCTTATACTCACGCTGATTGGCTAATGTGTCCCAAATAATTAATTAACAGATACCGGCTCACCGCTGTGTTGGGGTAGTGCGGCTCGTCACGAGGTGTAAAGTCTATTCGCGCATGCGTGAGGACGCCGTCCTAATCTAAGACGCATGCCCAGAAGAAAATATCAGAATGCGCATGCGCTGTTGTCGTCAAGTGTATCTCAATGGGGAGGATACGGGGAGACATGCGCAATGTAAGATCCTGAGTTCAAATGCTCATGCGCAATCAGTCCTAAGACGCCTATCAATGCCTGATGTAATATGCAACTCGTAGGCAGCGTGAGCACAAGTGCAAGAGCAGCGCCAGAAAGGGCGCCCAAAATGTATATAGAGTCTATGTCAACGAGAATAGCGAAATAAAGCTTCTGTACATAGAGAACTGTCCGGGTGTGAGCTACAGAGAAAACAACCAAACGGACACCGAGGAGCATCAACACCGACCTTGTGTAAAGAAGGATTGGTCCAAGTAGTAGAATCGGAACAGTGTCCTGATTAAATTATTCCATAAGGGGTAATCCTCCTTGTGGCTCTTTTTACTGAGGGATCTAAATTTAAAGTCCTAATAGTAAGCACGCCCGAGGCCCGGAGATGTATTAGTAACCGGATGAAATCCTCAGATACACACTCAGCCACAGACGGCGGAGATAAGTGGTGGCAATGCATCCGGATCTGACTTCACGCACACGCAGACTGACACAGAAGAGAACAGCCCCAGAGAGGGGGACAGGACCGTCCCTGAGGACTCGCATGTCGAGACACCATCGTCCTCAGCTTCCGACAGTGTCGGTGAGTCAGCACTGTTGTCACAGACTGGGAGTGGGCAATCAACACCTTCGGTCGGGACACAGCACACAGGGCCCACACTGCCGCCACCTGTACCAAGTACTGCTCGTGCACGCAGAAGGAGGGGGAGCAGAGTGGCCTTCGGTGCAGGCACCGCTGGCCCTGCCCCGGTGACCCAAAATGCACTTTGTGCTGAGGCTGTTGATCTGCTGTGACAGCTGTGTGTGTCAGTCAGACCAATATGATCAATGCTTTCCAAGACCACGATAGAAAGTTGGGGCAGGTGGTGGCATTCATGGAAGGGATGCATGGCGATGTTGCTGGTCTACACAGGACAGTTCAGTCATTGGCAAGCAGTGTGTCGTCTGCCATTGTACAGTCGCATGGACAGGATACTACTTCTGTTCCCACATCTACACCACTGGATGTCTCAGGGGATAGTGAATATTCTGACCAGGACTCTAATACAGGTTATTGCACTAGAAGCAGCCACAGAAACCACGTCAGGGCATGGAGGGCACAGACACCATCCCCTAGGTCAGCAAAATCTGTTCACAAAGACAACGTCACATACGCTGGAGTTCACACACAGGATCCACAAGTGGTGTTGGGGGAAATGCCTTCACATGCTACACAGGCATCCCACACAAAAGGTACTCCCAAGGCAAGTGATACTCACAAGTCCATGGACACTCCCTTGGACAAGGACAGTCCAAAGACGAAGACACCTCTAAAGAGCAGGGACACTCCCAAGGACAGGGACACTACTAAGGAAGGGGCCACTCCCAAGGGCAGGGACAAGGACAGTCCAAAGACAAAGGCACATCAAAAGAGCAGGACACTCCCAAGGACAGGGACACTACTAAGGAAGGGGCCACTCCCAAGGGCAGGGACAAGGACAGTCCAAAGACAAAGGCACATCAAAAGAGCAGGGACACTCCCAAGGACAGGGACACTACTAAGGAAGGGGCCACTCCCAAGGGCAGGGACAAGGACAGTCCAAAGACAAAGGCACATCAAAAGAGCAGGGACACTCCCAAGGACAGGGACAGTACTAAGGAAGGGGCCACTCCCAAGGGCAGGGACAAGGACTGTCCAAAGACGATGGCACCTCTAAAGAGCAGGGACACTCCCAAGGACAGGGACAGTACTAAGGAAGGGGCCACTCCCAAGGGCAGGGACAAGGACAGTCCAAAGACAAAGGCACTTCAAAAGAGCAGGGACACTCCCAAGGACAGGGACACTACTAAGGAAGGGGCCACTCCCAAGGGCAGGGGCACACACAGGGAGAAGGTGTCTTCTGGAGACAGGTACACCACAGACGACAAGTCTGCTGCCAGGAACAGGGCACCGTCCAGGGCACCGTCCAGGGAACAGGGAAAGTCCAGAGACAACACTCCTCCTATGGGCAAGGCACATCCAGGGGACAAGGCTTCTCACATAGACACAGGCGCAATCAAGGACAGGCATACATCACCCCTGGCTGCACTGAGGCTGATGTTGTTGAAGGAACGGAAAACAGATGTCTCCGCGGCGGAGTACCCCCATACCTCCACTCCCATCCTGGCCGGTCAGAAGCTGTGGAAGGAGTCACCTGTTGTTGCATCCCACATTACATATGATGCTGAGTCCAGGCGGCAGGCACACAGCAAACGACAAGCAGGGTCCAGCACGTCCCCAGAGAGCAGAGCCCCAGCAGCAGAAGCTCCACCTTTGGTGGGTGATGTTTCATTGGAGTCCGCACAACTTGCCAGTCCTGCCACGTCCAGGGTGCCCTCACATATCCCAAAGAAACGTAGACACACACCATTGACACATGACCACACCGATGTGGCTCAAGTACAGCTATCCCCAGCTCCCAAAGCCACCCTGCCACCTGGCCCATACAGCCCTGTGGCTCATCAATCTGGTGTTCTCAGTGGAGCATCAGAGGTTCACTCTCAATTGTCAGATAGTGGCACTGTGTCTGTTGTCTGCTGTCATGCATCATGTTGTGGCACTGTCTCAGTTATGCCCTCTCCTGTTTCTGGTGCTGGCAGTGTGTCAGGGTCGATGGCACATGTGTTAGTTTCTAGAGCTGTGGCTGTGTGTCACACTCCTGGTTCTGGTGCTGGCAGTGTGTCTGGGTCTATGGCTCATGTGTCAGTCACTAGAGCTGTGGCTGTGTCGCACACTCCTGTGTCTGGTGCTGGCAGTGTGTCTGGGTCTATGGCTCATGTGTCAGTCACTAGAGCTGTGGCTGTGTCGCACACTCCTATGCCTGGTGCTGGCAGTGTGTCTGGGTCTATGGCTCATGTGTCAGTCACTAGAGCTGTGGCTGTGTCACACACTCCTATGTCTGGTGCTGGCAGTGTGTCTGGGTCTATGGCTCATGTGTCAGTCACTACATCTGTGGCTGTGTGTCACACTCCTGGTTCTGGTGCTGGCAGTGTGTCTGGGTCTGCGGCTCATGTGTCAGTCACTAGGGCTGTGGCTGTGTCTCACACTCCAGTTTCTGGTGCTACCAGTGTCTCAGGGGCAGGTACTTCAGGCAGTCCAAGTGCTCCGTGATGTGCGGTGTGTTTCCCTTCACTCACATCTATTTGGAGTTGGTGTGTATATTGCCCATGTAAAAGACTTTGGCATTGTCCTTGTCCTTGTGAGGGGTACCTTGCACCACGTACTTGTGCTGCCTCTGATGTACCTGTTCGATGCCATGGACTGTTGATGCACTTAGCCCCTCTCATGTGCTGCCTCTGATGTACCTGCTCTGTTGGCCACAATGTCCTGTTGCTGTTCTGATACTGCAGTCTGCCCTCATGTGCTGCCTCTGATGTACCTGCTCTGTTGGCCACAATGCCCTGTTGCTGTTCTGATACTGCTGTCTGCCCTCATGTGCTGCCACTGATGTACCTGTTCAATGCCATGGACTGTTGATGCACTAAGCCCCTCTCATGTGCTGCCTCTGATGTACCTGTTCGATGCCATGGACTGTTGATGCACTTAGCCCCTCTCATGTGCTGCCTCTGATGTACCTGCTATGTTGGCCACAATGCCCTGTTGCTGTTCTGATACTGCTGTCTGCCCTCATGTGCTGCCTCTGATGTACCTGCTCTGGTGCCCACAATGCCCATGCTCAAGCATACACTGTGATTATACCCCTATTATGTGTAATAAAGCAAGTCAATCATGTGTCGTGGTTTGTCGTAGTCATTCCTGCTAGTGTGCTACAGTTGTGTATTTGTATTTGCTCCAAATCAGTGGTTTCTGAAACATGACACTCCCCCTCCCAACGTCACGACCCTTTCAGGTACTCCCCTCCAGACAGCGAATGGTTTGTAGCGTACCTGCGTTGTCGTCGATAGTGGGCCAAGACTTGGACGTGGTGGATCGTGAAGAGTATCTGGTAAGCGTGTAGTGCGGGGTCCATGACGGCGAACAGCTTGTGGTGGATATCTCTGCTATGTATGGTATCTTCGCTGTGGGGAATCCGCAGTGTTCAGGCAGGTTGTTTTTCCGCAGCGGTTTTATGTGTATTTTCCGCCATCTTGATTTGGGGGTTGGTCGTAGACGTCAGTCCGTACGGCGGAGTCTCTGGATTGGTTATGTCCGCCGCGTGGTCGGGTGTAGTTGGGCGGCGGTGCGTGCTCTTCCGTCGCGGACGGAATTATGACACTCTTTCCTATCCTGATATGGCAGCAGGCGGACGCTGAAACGGCTTTTTCCGCATACTCCAGGGCTGCGGTCGCACTTCCGTCCGCCATCATAATGAGCCCCTATATATTGAAGAAATACACCCTTGCATGAAAGTGAAATATTTCATGTAGACTGTTGCACTGTGTCATACGCTAGTGTGAAAAAATAAAACATGGGCTCTAGAATACTATTGTAGCCTGGCTGCTGCAGATTTTTAGCAGCAGGAACCCTTCCTTTTAAATATTAGTATGTCACCTCTCCATAGACTTTGTAGCCCAAAAAGTAGAGTGAATAGCATTAAAAGGTGTAACATGTAGAAATGTAATGCTACCATGTCCGTGCATTGACAAGCCCACCAAAACCTTTAATATAAAAGGCTCTGACTGTTGAATGAGAAAAGTATTCTATATTAAATTCTAATTATGATATCCCAGGTTGGGATGCTCTAGAAAAAATCATTCATCCACTATTTGTAATATTTATTAATAATCCAATATGAGGGCAACAATATATTTTTCAATAAATGTGTAGGAAAAGTACATTTTGAAAAGTCACCTTTTCCCTACTAGCAGCTCCTAAAGGGGAATTTGTATTAGCCTAGCTATAGTGGCCATGTCAATGCTTGACCTTAATGAGGTGTGAATTCTTATCCCAGAGTAGAAACAATTGCCGGGGTGTGTGGAGGTGTTTATCTTCTTCTTGCAGGTACACCAGTTTGGTTGGACCAAGGAACTTTAATAACTTGTCAATTGTATTTTCTTTCACAAGTAAATGTAAGGTGAGACCTGTGGAAGGTAAGCCTTTGTTCCCTCACCAGGCTGGGTCCAAACCCAGCAGAAGGTAAGATACACCATAACAAGTTTTGAGTAACTACACAGGAGAGGGCTACTCATTTCCCTTGGTCCCTGGGAAATGTTACCCCATTGGTTAGGGTGGAACCAGAGTCACCCACACTCAATAGGTAGTGCCAACCATAAATGTAGCACCCAAGGTATCATCCACAGAACAATTAGTGAACCTGTGGAAGTACACAAGGAGGACTACAGCTTCTGATGGAGACCTGTGAGGGGACCCAAAGGGCTAGACTTGCAAACCATTCTAGCAAGACCAAAGAAGTAGAATCTAGGGTCACTTGGCTGAACACCTGTGTGGCGAGAGGGAAACAACAAGTTGCATGAGGCCTTTTCCTGAGTGCACACCTAACCAATTGCATCTGGAACTGGACTGTCCCTCTATTTGCCACTGCTGAAGAGAGTCCTGACCCCTAAGTGCTATCCCTGAGGCCATGGGACTCTTCGTTGTGTCTAATCGTCCTTCTTCTACAAACACTGAAAAGCTGTGGTGACTTCCAACTGCTGGAGTACTTGGACCTACCACCTAAGCTGATCTGGCCGAGGTATGACTCCTCTGTGTTGAAAAAAATGAGTTTTGCCTGCTTGGAGCTTCTCTGCAACAGCAAATATAATGGGCCCTCAGCAAGAAAGTATTCAACCTCTTGGAACTCTTTGTTAAACAAAACCCTCAACCTTGCAATGCGGGATTCTGAGTTCTGAAAAAGAAACTAAATTTGAATGTAGAATTATAGACCTGGTGAAGGTGAGAAAGTATCCGTCTGTCGAGAAGATTTCCTTGACTGCAAAATTTCAACTTTTTAAAGTTGGAGCTTGTCGCACTAAAACCAGTGACTTTGGCAGGACTTCCTCCACTGGCTATTTGCCTCCAAGTGGCCCTTCTTGAATACTGTCTGAAACCTTGTTCCACTGGAATATTTCAACTTCCATTTCAAACACCTAAGGTAAAATCTTTGAGCAGAATGGCTCTGCTTGGTGTATTCATCCTTGCTCCATTGCGGGCGGCTTGAAATTGCACCTAGATCTCTGTCAGCTGTGAACAGTGATAACTGGCTCCTGCTTTACTTTTTTGGTTTTTCTCTGGTATCTTTAAAAAATCATATCTTTGGTTGCACATAAGGGATGTTTTGGGTGTCATTTTGCTTATTAAGCTGCCCTCTGTTTGCATCATTGTTTTTTTTATTATTGTATTTTATTGCTTTTCAAAACATAAGGAAAAAATAACACACATACAATAATACAAAAGAAAATGAAATAATAAAAATGTGGATCACATAGGTCTAAAGCAAATACGAGACTTAACAATATCGATACAAAGCATGGCAACGGGTGGGGGACAGATGAGGGGCGAGTAATATGCAATAGAGAAAAAAAGCACAATTGATTAATATGGTGGGCAGAATACTGTTATTAAGAATGCAAGTGGACATAAGAACATCACCGAGTCATACAAAAATCATTTGCAGTAACATTATGAGGCATTAATTATACCGAGAAAAATCACAATCATACAATAGTCTTCCGGTGCATCTGCCGATGCTCTCTGCATAGCATGATATTGAGCACATAGACCCCAAAAACTCTTCTGATGATTACAAGGAGGGAGCATTTTGTTTTAGACATCGGATTCGGTGTTGCAATATACCATGTTGTGTTCCCACTCTGTCACCGTGGGCATAGGGTCCCTCATCCATCGTATCCCCAGCTGGCGCTTGACCAGGAGAAGATCGATAGCCACCAACTTACCCAGATTTTTCTTAAGGGGCGTGGTATAACCTAGGAGCGCCTAGGGGTCTGGTGCGAGGGATAGCTCAAGAATGTCATTCAACTTTTGAAAAATCGTTCCCCAATAAAGTTTCACCTGTGGGCACTGCCAAGCGTGATGAAAAAAACCAGCACGCGGTGCACGACACAGCTCACAATTATCAGTATCCCGCAAACCATACCCAAAAAGGCGCAGAGGGGAGTGATAAACTCTGTTTAAAAATTTTAAATATGCAAGTCTATGATGACCAATATTAGAAATCTTACGGGTAACTTCGCAGCAGTAGAACCATATTTCATCTGTAATAGGAATGCCAATATCTAGCTGCCAGGCCTTTCTAACTCTGTTGAGGGATGGCGTCTTTGTGACCAGGGCCAAGGCATATAGCTTAGAAATTGACTTGCACGGGGTCTGTGCGCTCAAGAGTACAGTCAGAGGGGGAATGACCAAGGGCTCCTGTAGCTCTTCCCCTAGAATCGCCCGCAAAGCATGGCGGGTTCTGAAATAGTGAAATGTCGTCAGAGCCGAAAGCACATTGTCTGCACCAGCTACGTCTTCCCGCGCACCCAACCACCCATTCTTGAATAGATCACCCATTATATGTATACGCAATTTGTTGAGGGTGTCCAGTGTCCCCTTCTCCAAGCTGAGCACAAACCCCTGGCAGTGTACGAAAGCATGAGAGAGTCCACAGCGATCCAAGGGGACTTACCAGTCCACGCTAATTTGTTCATTAGAAATGGGAGTTCTCAAAATAGATGCTGTGTACTGTTTGCATTAATTGGAGTCCAATTTTTATTGTGTTTTGTTATTGCTTTCTTAACTGTTTGTCTACTTCTATCTCATTTACACATTTTCACTGTGTTAAGTCTGTTTCTTCTGTGCTATTGGTACCAGGGGTTGAGCTCAGGTTTGTAATATTGAAACTTTTGCATCAACCCAACAGGTTAGTGACATTATTACTTGTGTGGACTAGCATCCACCCCAGTTGTTAATTAACTTTCTTACGCCACTAAGAAAGTACTGACAGTGTTAAAGACTCTATGAAGAGACAGTCCTTACCCTATGTCCTTAGGTAGTCTAAGGGATGATAGTGTTAAAATGACCATAAGGTGCGCCTATAGCTTTGTTTGGGTAATCCTACGATAAGATTAAGATTATCACAATTAAGAACACCACAATTAGTAGAAAATGGTTCAGCCTGTTGATGAGGCCAACATATTTAAGCCTATATGAATAAGTCTAATCAAGGTCTACCTCTTTCATCAAGGCCAAAAATATTCTTTAATTGTCTGCATGTTTGGACTATGATTATCATCTGTCTATGTTGACAGAGAAAGCACAGCAGGCTAGATATTTAAAACAGAAATATGCTAAACTTAATGATAAATGAGTAGTTGGGTATTCTTTCAAGTAATCAATCAATCAATCAAAGACATTTATAGAGCGCAGTACTTACCCGGAGGGTCTCAAGGCGCTTGGGGGGGGTGGGGGGGTGCTGCTACTGCTCGAACAGCCAGGTCTTGAGCTTCTTCCTGAAGGAGAGGTGGTCTTGGGTCAGGCGCAGGTCGGTCGGGAGGGAGTTCCAGGTCTTGGCGGCCAGGTAGGAGAAGGATCTTCCTCCTGTTGTTGTTCTTCGGATGCGGGGGACGGCGGCGAGGGCGTGGCTGGCTGATCGGAGGTGGCGTTTGGGAGCGTAGAAGTTGATGCGGTTGTTGAGGTAGCTCGGGCCTTGATCGTGTATGGCTTTGTGTGCGTGGGTGAGGAGACGGAAGGTGATTCTTTTGTTGACGGGGAGCCAATGCAGGTCTCTCAGATGTCCGGAGATGTGGCTGTGTCGTGGGATGTCGAGGATGAGTCTGGCTGAGGTGTTCTGGATCCGCTGGAGTCTCTTCTGGAGCTTGGCGGTGGTTCCGGCGTAGAGGGCGTAGCCGTAGTCCAGTCGGCTGGTGACGAGGGCCTGGGTGACCGTCTTCCTGGTCTCGGTGGGGATCCACCGGAAGAACTTCTGTAGCATGCGCAGGATGTTGAAGCACGATGAGGAGACGGCGTTGACTTGTCTGGTCATGGGGAGGGAGGAGCCCAGGATGAAGCCCAGGTTGCGGGCGTGGTCTGTCGGTTTGGGTGCGGTGCCCAGGGCGGGGGGCCACCAGGAGTCGTCCCAGGCGGAGGGCGAGGAGCCCAGGATGAGGACTTCCGTCTTGTCTGAGTTCAGTTTCAGGCATCTGGTCGTCATCCACTCGGCTACATCTTTCATCCCTTCGTGAAGGTTGGCTCTGGCGGCGGCGGGGTCGTTGGTCAGGGAGAGGATCAGCTGGGTGTCGTGTTAGGTGGTAGGAATAATCTATGATGTCATAGACTCCTTATATCTAAGACGGGGGAGCCGGCAATGCAAAAAGAAAATTAGGTTTCAGAAGATTGGGTCAGACAGCATGTTGAATTATTGTGTTCACCACCTTGTGTCCTCTAGTAAATCTGTGCTTCTAAAGTGAATATTTGTGTCAATTCTTAGACCTGTCATCCTTAGGGTGGTCTTCCTCCAAATGTTTTTCCCGCTAACCTCCACTTTTTGCTGTATCCTTTTGTTGTCCTTTAGGATCCTAAGCACTTTACCACTGCTGACTAGTGCTAACGTGCACATGCTTATCCCCTCCATTGGCATACTTGGTTTACTTATAAGTCCCTTGGAAAGTGGTATAACATTTACCCAGGAGCTGTGATCTAAATGCTACTAGTGGGCCTGCAGCACTGGTTGTGCCAGCCACACAAAAACCCTTTCAAACCAGTCTCAGGCCTTCCACTGAAAGGCTTGGGAGGGCAGTTTACTGCCACTTCGACCTGGCATTTAAAACTACTTGCTAACCCTTAAATTCCCCTTATAACACACATAAGTCACCCCTCAGGTAGGCCTCTGTGGCCCTAAGGGCAGGGTGCTGTGTAAGTGAAAGGTAGGACATGTACTGTTAAAATGTGCATGTCCTGGTGGCGGCAAACAGCTAAATCTGTTTTCACTGCTGTGAAGCATACTCCTCTCACAGGCTAGCATTGGGAATTCCTGAAAAGCCTTTTAAACTGTAATTACTGATTAGAAAGGAGAAGCTATATCATGTTTCACATCTTCAGAATGGTAGTGATAAATCCCTTTTAATGGTAAAGTTGGACTTAACATTACTGTTTTGGAAATACCACTTTCAGAAAGTGCATATGGCTCTGCTCTGTCTGCCTTGTGGTATGTCTCCAATACACGTCTCGGATGGGTGACAGCTACACTTTGTGCATTCCCTATTGACAGCCACAAACACAGGAAGGGTGGGTGTGACAGAGAACTCTACTAGATCCATGTACATTCTGACAGCTATTCCTGGGCAGGAAGAAAGAGGGAGAGCTGACACTTACATCCAAATAGGCAGCGTGCTGTTCCCCACACAAAGGGCTGATCACCTTCCACAGATAGCCTGGCAGACAGGACTGGTATTAACCCTTTCCCTGCTCATGACGGAACCACCCCGTCATGAGCCACGGGCACCGTGTGCTCATGACAGCGTTTCTGTCATGCTGCAGCCGCTCCGCCCACGTGGCACTGATTCCCCTGTTGCGGGTAAATTAGTGAGTGGGTGGAGTCGTGGCGGAACCATGCCGTCATGAGCACAGCGCACCCGTGGCTCATGACAGCGTGGTTCCATCAAGAGCATGGCACAGCCGCGCTCCCTCCCTCCCCCTAGCACCTCAGCAGAATTACCTCCTCGGAAAAGGGGTTAAAGGGGACTTGTGCTCATTAAGGGTCTGCTTTGAAGACACCCCAACTTCAAAATTACAACTGTATATAAGTACTGGGATTCTGACCCTACCAAGACAGTACACTACTGGACCTGTGAAGAACTCTGCCAAGAGTAAAGACTGCTGTGCTACAAGGATTGCCACTCTGACTGACTTCTACTCTGAAGGAACTGCTTTCTGCTTTGCTGAGTTGACCTGCTGCCTGTTCATCTCTGCCCTGTCAGGGACAAGGACTGGACCCATCTCTTTTAAACTCAGAGTGACTCTAATAGCTTGCTGGCTTGAGCCCAGTTCTGAAGTCTCAGGGCCATCAAATACGTCCTTCAACTCCGCAACAGCACCTGGACTTTGCCATCTGTGAGTCCTTCACTGCCACGTTGTGCCAATCCAGTCCTGGGCCCTTCAAATGTGTGTTATGCTGTCCAGAACCATCAACATCAATGCAGTGATGACTTTGTGCTGATCGGAACCAAAGCATTACCCTTCAACCCTGATGCAGGAGCCGATTGACATCGCTTTGACAGACTGCACGGCTCAAGGATGATAGACAGCATGGCATGACGATGACGTAGTGTCTGCTTTCTAGAGGGGTTAATCGACAAACCCTTCATCGCCAGCGCGGGTCAGAACCGATACATCAAGTCTTCAACATGAATGCTTGCTCTGTGAGTCACGGCTGCTGCACGGTCGAGCTGGAGGGAATGACGGGGACTGCAGAGATCCACGCCTCTGCGTAGTCTCCCGTGACTCACGACCCTTGGCCCCGCCTTCAGGAATGGCGATCGAGCTTCAGAGACGCTAGCTGCTTCCCGCTGCTCTCACAGTCTGCTTCTGCGCTGGCCGCCGCGAAGCAAGGAAAATGAGCGCTGGAGCGTGAACGAAGCATCGGAATCGCATCAGAATCACGGCTGAAAATCTCTGAGGATTGAAAGCAGAGGAGCCGTTTAAAACTTTGCCCCGCGAGTCCGGTTCATCTGTCAATTACCGTATCACTATACTCGCTACGTTCCTGGACTGTCAGCGGAGAGTGCATTCCAAGAATGCCCGAGGTGAGCACTCCCTCAGTGATACCAGCACCGAGACAACTGTGAGATTTAAGGACTGGGGCTAGGGATAGGTTGGCAAAAGTGGAGGGGGAAAATGAAAAAATGTCAATCTGACCCTCTCATTAGCAGAAGCTGAATAAAGCGTCTTACACATTATACAATCATTTCGTGAAAATCGGCTGTAAAGTATCAGCGGTGTTTCTCAACTCCAGGGCCTTATCAAGACTGCCAAGCTGTAATTGTGAGGAAAAAAAAAAAAAAAAATATCAAATAAAAAAAAAAAAAAAACTCTTGATGGTCACGCAATTGTACAGTTAAAGTCTCAAAAGCTTCATAAGTTCTTTGCAAAAAAAAAAATATATATATATAAAGGAGAGGTTGCACTTCTAAGAATGGGCAAACCGCAGAAAGAGTGTGAGGATGCAGTCAAACTCAGCAAAGTGGAAGCGGCTGCCCGACAGAAGGCTAAAACTCGCCTTGCTCTGGCTAGAAAAGCGGCACGCAAAGCTGCTAAGGATAAAAAAGAGGATGGCAACAGGGAGGAAGCCCTGTGCCTGAAGATACAACACCTGAGTCTTCAGATGATGAACTGCCTCTCCCCTCCACCCCCCAACAGCATGAAGAACAGTGTAAAGCAGTAATCAAGGAGGGCAACATGGCTGACCTTAATACTGTAGTTCCTTCTCTTCAGTTAGAGGTAGTAGTTCATCCTCAACCCCCAAATTCTTCTCCAACTCCGGCTATACCAGCGGCCCAGACAGAAGAGGGGGGTGGAAAGAGTGGAACCAGAGGAAAGGAAGTGAAGGATTTTCCACTTTTTGCGAAAAAAACAACTCCAAAATTGATCCTCCCCTCCTCTTCACAGGATACACCTGCCCCAAGTGCCTTATCTAAAGGCCCCGACAAGACAGTATCTGCACCTCAAACCCAGCTTCCAACAGCAAATGAGGAAGTAAGGGATGGGGAAATCATACAAGCGATAACCCCCAGGAATGAAGAAGCAACAGGGCTCGACTTAAGTATACTGGACTCTGAAGGGAGATCTGAAGCGAAATTCCAGCTAGACATTCGTGAGATGCTCAATTTAATTCTCGACGAAATTCGTGAGATTAAAAATAATCAACGAACTGAGCTAGCTGCCATCCATGCCAGAATAGATAAGCTGGAGGAAATAACATTAGCACTCCCTATAAGGGTTCAGGAAGCTGAGTCAAGGATAGCAAGCTTGGAAGATCAAATGAATAGGGCCTCAGTAGCAACCAAGGAGGCTGTAAAGAAGAGGATCTCTATGGAAAATAAACTTGAGGAATTGGAGAACCATTCTCGTAGATCAAACCTGAGAATTGTGGGGGTTCCCGAAGGAACAGAAGGCCCAGACACGATACAATGGGTTAACTCTTTCATCAAGAAAGTAGTCCTACCAGACTTTGAGGGAGATTTAACTATAACAAGGGCCCACAGAGTACCGGCTCAGCGTTTCCCAAATTCTCCATTTCCAAGAACAATCTTACTGAATTTTGCGGACTTCAGGGTTAAGGAGCGGATTCTTTCAAAGGCCTATCAACAACGCCAGTTTGCTATTTCAGAAACTATTAAATGTAGGATATTTTCAGATATGACTGCGGCCGCGGCCAAAAGAAGGAAAGAATTCATAAAATTGTTACAACTGTTCAAAGCTAATGGCGCCCAGGCCTCGATTGCTCAGCAATCAAAGCTGAAGGTTCTTGTAAAGGGAAAATTCTTTTTGTTTACCGATATTGAAGAGGCCCAGACTCTTCTCAATGAAATATCCACAAAGGCTTAGGTTTAAAGGCTCAAAAGCTTAAAAAAAACTTAAAAAGCGATTACATTTAAGAAATCCGAGTATTCTGTTAGCAAAAACAAAAAAAAAGAAATATATATATATATATATATATTTATATAAAAGTAAATAAAAAAGAGGGAAACAACCAAGGCGGCCCCTGGGTTAGTGGGTCACACCAGGTGTAACAAGAAGACACCTGAAGAAGTTATGGGGGGGGAGATGTGGGCTGCGTGGACGGAGGGGGGGCTCCCACGTCACTGGGGGGGTGTAGGGTGGGGGGGGTAAATGCAGTAAAAAAATACAAGCACAGTAGGTCTGTTATTCTAGAAATTAGTTGGTACAGAATATGTTTAAGATTTTTTTCTATAGATGGGATTTGATCCATGCAAAGTCCTGTCCTTAAATGCAAATGGGCTGCTTAACAAACAGAAATATGGTGCCCTTTTAAAATGGATTACAGCCCTTAAACCCCAAGTGGTCTTCCTCCAGGAGACACACCTGAAAACACATTATCCAAAATTGTTTCTGCCAAGATATTTCTCCCATGGGTTCTTCTCCTCAGCAGGGGTGGCACAGAGGGGTGTCGCAATCTACTTCTCAAGAAACCTACCTTGGGAAATTGTGCAGGTGCAAAGAGATCCTAAAGGTAGATGGCTTTGGGTGGTAGTAAAACTGCTGGGAAAAACATTCAACCTTGTAAATTACTATGGCCCAATCTTAGATGACACCACAGCCCTGACTGAAATAAGTGAAACGTTAAGGGGTACTCCGGGGCAAATTATAATAGGGGGTGAATTTAATTACATTCAGGATTTAAAGAAGGATACCTCTAACAAGAATAAGAAACAATTAAAACCAAAAACTAAAAGGGTGCTAGAGGCCTTTATGGCAGAATACCAACTGCGGGACTCTTGGCGCTCACTGAATCCCAACATTGAGTATTACACATGTTATTCTAATAGATTTCAGACAGCCTCCAGAATAGACTTATTTCTATCCTCCAGATCGTTGCAAATTTCCAACGTATTGATAGGTTGTAATCCGTTTTCAGATCACGGGAGGATTGAAATTGAATTGATTCTGGAGGGTATGGAGGGGGTGCGTCCCAGGTGGCAGCTGGATCGTACCCTCTTACAGAATACATTATGGGTAGAGAGCTTCAGAGAATGGATAAAAGAGTTTTTTGTGGTTAATAAGGATTCAGCAGAGCCTTTTGCAGTATGGGGCGCATTTAAAGCTGCAGCCCGAGGACAGATTATAGCATATTCCAGCAACAAGGCAAATGTCCGTAAGGGAAAAATATCTACCCTTCAGTGTATCGCTGAGAAAGAGTACGCATTAAAACTGCATCAAATGCCTAATAAA
Source organism: Lissotriton vulgaris (assembly GCF_964263255.1). NCBI lineage: Eukaryota > Metazoa > Chordata > Amphibia > Caudata > Salamandridae > Lissotriton > Lissotriton vulgaris. The sequence goes on along the minus strand of NC_141690.1, from coordinate 78,873,078 downwards.
TGGGAACAAGCCAAAGCATCGCTCAGGGACTTCTTTATTTTGGAAGAGATAAACAGCTCAAAGGCCTTCCAGCAAAAACTATATGAAGATAGTCAACTGATGGGGAAGCTTTTGGCTAACTCGATCCGAAAAAAACAAGAGTCCTCTGTTATTTTGAAAATTCAGGATCCCCTCGGTGGTACAGAGACTCGGAGTGAGGGGATCGCGAAAATATTCCTAGATCATTACAAGAGAATCTATTCTCCTGCTATTCAAGTGGAAGAAACACTAATCAGGGAATATTTTGAAAATCTGGATATACCCAAAATTTCTGTCTCCAGGCATAATCAAATAAATAGCGAAATAAGTTCCCTAGAAATACAAAATGGTATAAAGGAAACAACGGGAGCGAAAGCCTCCGGTATAGATGGGTTCCCAATTGAGTTTTATAAGGTGTTTTTGAAGGAACTAGAAGATCCCTTGAAAAATCTATTTAATTATATTCGAATTAGCGGGACGGTTCCTTTAGAGTTCAAAGAGTCCACAATTATTAGTTTCGTGAAGAAAGATAAGAACCCCGAGGATGTGAATTCCTTTAGACCAATTAGTCTGTTGAACTCGGACTATAAGATCTTTATGAAAATCTGGGCTCAAAGATTTGTGTTCGCAGCCCAGGAGGTAATACATCAAGACCAGACGGGGTTTATAGCCGGTCGTTATATGGCTGCTAATACAGAATATTTGATACAGGCGTTAGATTTTTTTAATATTAACTCAATCCCTGCATGCATCTTAATGATTGATGCAGAAAAAGCGTTTGATTTAGTTAACTGGTCAGTTTTATTTACTTCCCTGGGTTATTTTGGGTTCCCTGCTCTAATTATTAATATGCTACAGAATATTTATGAAGGGGCATCAGCCCAGGTTATAATTAATGCTAGGCAAGCAGGGAAGATAAAAATAAATCGAGGCACTAGACAGGGGTGCCCCTTATCCCCCTTGCTTTTCACTTTTTTTATTGAACCTCTAGTAATAAAATTAAGGAATAATGTAGCAATATCTCCCCCAATCGCTGGAATGTCAAAACTAAAATTATTTGCAGACGATATTATCTTATATATGGCTCCCGAAAAAGAAAATATTCTTCATCTTATGAAAGATCTTAAGGAATACGAAAAGATTGGGGGTTATAAGATCAATGAGAAAAAAACAGAAGTTCTTGTTTTATGCTCAAATTCAGATTTTCTTCCGCTAGAACTTCAGCCCCAAGCAGAAAAACGGGATCCAATAAGATACCTAGGGATCTATGTAACCAGGGAGTATCGAGAACTTTTTCGTTTAAATTATTTAAAAACGAAGAACAAAATCAAGAGCTTACTTGAACAATGGGACCTGTTGCCTTTGTCTTTGATTGGCAGAGTGGCTTTGGTAAAGATGAACGTACTGCCTTTGCTTTTATTCTTGTTTAGCAATATCCCAATTAAAGTTAACATGGCCTTTTTTAATGAACTTGAATCCATGATGAGAAGATTTATTTGGAATAAAAAGGCCTCAAGAGCCAAGCTCTCGGTGGTACAACTTTCAGTAAACCTAGGTGGACTCGCTCTGCCCCATTTTAAAACATATTATGAAGCAGCTTTTTTTGACATAGTGGCGGGATTATTAAGGAATAGACAGACAAGAGACAATATTTTTTTGGATAAAATGCTTGAGGTATCAGGCTCTCAAATTTTTTTCTTTTTAAAAACTGCAAAGCTTCCTAAGAAAACCAGATATAAGACACTGATAGGATATGCATCAAGATTACGGCTCTTATTTAAAAAATATGGTTCAGATGGATCTATTCATTTGAAACTGATAGAATGTGCTAAGATGGGTCTTCAGATATCATTGAATCACCTGTTAGAATGGGAATCCGCTGGATTTGGGGAAATAAGGCACCTACTCATCCAAAATTCTGTAATTGGCTGGCAAACGGTAATAGATAGAGCACATCCTAGACGTATTAGGTTCATCGAATATATACAACTGGTCAATTTTATAAAAAAAAAAATAGGAGGGCTAGATACAACACCCAATGTTTTGTTAACAGCTCTATATGGGGAGAAACATACAGGCATTGGATTCTGGTATAAAAAGCTCTTCCCCTCTGGACCATCTCCTATAACTGCTTGTCACTTAGAAAAAATAAGCCTTATGACTCAGTGTGTTTTTACAGATAAAGACTGGGAAGTTATATGTCATTTAGGAAACAAAGCACTCCGAGCAGCTAATTATAAACGTATGTCCTTTTTTTCTCGTTGGTTGTTATATTATACCCCTGAGGCTTTGCAGAGAATATTCCCTGCATACGAGAACAAATGTTTTAGATGTAAAACTAGGGGTCAGGGTGGCTGGTATCATATCTTCTTCTCCTGTCCTAAGTTAGAATCCTTTTGGAAGGGGATTTTTACAGACTTGGAGATGGCAATTGGGAAAATTCTACTACCAGAGGTAGAGATAGCCCTTTTCGGTATCTGTAAAGATAGGAACAGGTTTAACAAATCAGAAGAAGTGTTTATTTTTATCTCTACGGCGGTAGCACGATCTTTAATCTTACAAAATTGGAAATCTATGATAGCCCCATGCCAATTAAAATGGATTAATAAAATGAGAAGAACATGTAACTTTGAGAGAGCCTATGCAGGTAGAGTGGGAGCGATTGCTAGGTTTGAAAGGAACTGGAAATATTTAGAGATGCTTGAATCGATAAAAGGAAGTTAATAGTCTTATTTAAGTCAAAAAATTTTAGAATGTATTGCTTCTACATTTTTAAGAATTTCAACTACATATTTAATCTGCTATATTATACCAGTCGTTTGTGTATTCCATCATAGATATATTTATTTGTTAACGTTGTGCGATTTTGCATTTGTACTTTAAAGAAATAGGATAATACTCCTCCTGATATATATTGTCGGTCCACCCACTTTAACGCTCTAGTCTCTTTATATATGCCAACTTTACATGTTACTGCACTAGCACTTTAAAAAAAAAAAAAAAAAAAAAAAAAAATGTACAATAATATTCTTGCTGTTTTAAATTAGCGGCTTCCATACCACATTGCACTAGCACTTTATCAATCCGTATTGCAATCTTGATGTTTGTTCCATACCATATATTTTCAATCTGACTACGTCTTTGTTTTAGCACTTTATGAAAGGAAAAACGTTTAGTCGTACGTTATTGCAGTTTGTGTAGTTTTGTCTCTTGTATATTGTCTGGAAATTTTTGTCTAATTATGAAGTAATTAATGTACCAATGTTTATCCTACGGCTTGTTTAATAAAAAAAACGTAAAAAAAAAAAATGAATGCTTGCTCTGTCTAAAGTAGTTTTTCAGCTGGACCTGCTTGAGTCCTGTAGCCGGCCTGCCTTCCATCGCGGTCGGCCTGATCTTTGGACTTACCCCAGTCCAGTGCCATCTCAAGTAACCCCTAAACACTATTTGCTTCTAAGCACTACTTTTTCATTTATTCTCTAAAAATTCATAACTTTGGTTTTACTTATTAGATTTGTGTTGTTCGGGTCATGTTTTACTCATAAAAATATAATGTATTTTTCTAAGCCTGTGTGGAGTATTTCTGTGGGGTTTTCATTGTGTTACTGTGTGCGTTGCATCCATACTTTACAGATTGTCTCACTAGATAGCCCTGGTTGCTCTGTACCAAGCTACCAGAGGGTGAACAAAGGTTATCTTTGAGTGTGTATGTAGCTTACCTTGACTAGGATTTTGGTCCCTACATGGACTGGGTGAATACCTCTGCTAACTAGAGACACAAATTCTAACACCAATTTTGTCAGACTTGAATTCCAATAGTAAATCAGGACCTCCTTCCTGCAAGGCACTAACATTCCCCAATATTTGCTAGATTGGAGTTAGAAAAGTAAATATAACCATACCTCCCATGTATGCACTTCCCCAAATGTTTGTTAAACTGAAGTTGGAACAGTTAATCTGCTCCTCATATGTGCACTTACACCAAATATTTATCAAATTGCAGTTAGAATATTTAATCTGCCCTTCCAACGTATGCCCTCACCCAGGGCTTTATGTGGTATGAAAAAATTGGGGGGTCACTCAAAGGGGCGTCGCCAATGTAATTAAGGGTATGATTTAGAAATATGTAAGCTAAAAATCTGTGCTTAGCATAGTGTGCCGCCAACTTTTATATCTATATATATGTATATATGAAACAACAAATTACATAATACTTTCTCAATGATTGTTAGATGCTTAAGATAAATAAGCAGCAACTATTGCTTGTTGTACATAATATTGAAAAAGCTTCCACTTTGAGCCCTGGTGACACCACAACAATGTTGCTGCTCCTGAGTTTCAAAAAGAGAAGGGAAATCTAGAGAGAAAATGACTCTCTTTAAAAAGGATTTCCCTTCCCCTACAACGATCCCCTGGCATGACGTCATGCTGTAACTTCTTCACTAGTGAGAAGTGAGCAATGTGAGCACATGCACATCGATGTGTCTGCTTTCACTGCAGTCTGGAAAAAAACAGACCTGCACAGCCAGGTCACAAAACAAAGCCCTATGGAGACCCGTTTTGAGGCCCCATTTAAAAAACTGCTGGTGTTCAGCATCGGTGAACCCGGCCAACTTAAAGCCCTGCCCTTCCCTCAATGTTTGTTAGCTTAATTTTAGAATAGCAAGTATTGGCGCCCCTCCCCCAACCCCACTATTTAGGCATTTTAGTGAGTTAGTTTCTCTGGAGAGTTTGAGTTATTGCTCTGACTGACTCCCTGCTCCGAAGTATGTACTTTTCCTCCTGTTTGTTAGATTGGAGTTAGACCAATAAATCTGGCCTCTCACCCATTACAATGTATTGTTTATTTTTCCTAATGTTTTAAGAATGCAGTTAAAACAGTGTATCTATGTTAATTTTATTAGTTAATTTTTTAAGATTTTGGATTTGAGTTCGATTACTACATGTTGTTGGAACTTGTTAAAGCTATTTAGAGAATATTGATTTTAAAAATTATGCATTATTTCTTTATTTTATGTATTTTTATTATATTTATATTGTGTTGCTTTTTAGATACTTTCAAAATGTTGTTATGTGTTTTAGTATTTTAAAGTAAAATATTGTAAATATATAAAAAGTATGACATTTTCATTAAAACGTTTTTTTTATTATGAATGTTCATATGCGTTTATGATTGGTGTATATTATAATGACAATAAATATAATCATATTAGATTTAATAATTATTTTTACATACCCAATAATTTTATTGTAATGTATAATGTTAATTTTTGCATTACTTTATAACATTATTATAATGTTATTTTTATTTTTGAGATACAGTTTTAAGTTAATGACAATAGTTATATGCATTGTTGCTACATATACATTACAATACATTAATATTAATTGATTTAAAAAAGACATTTATTTTAAATTATATCAATGTTAAATATATTTAGATACACGTGTTTACCAGCATCATGTTGATTCTGGATATATGATATTTAGATAGTCATTATTTTTTAACTCCATGACAAGTACTGTAGTACTATTAGGATTGGGGAGGGCCCTTTTGACTGTGAGCACTGTGAGTTTAGCCTTACTTTTTTGATTAAGCACAATGAATATACCACAAGGCTTCAAAGTTTCAGCAAACGGAGTTGTCTCTCACCTAACTGAGGACCATCACAAGGTAACACTTCAATGCCCATGGCCAGTTCACACCGAGTTTGTTATCTACAATATTAACAGTCATTACCTCCCCAAACACAAAGCTCATATCTTGGATTTTTTAATAGATAGACAACCAGATGCTGTCTTTTTAACAGAGACTTGGTTCCATGAGGGCTCGCCCCCTGCTGTAGTAGCTGCCCTCCCTCTTAACTACACTATTATTAGGAAAGATAGGCAACATAAGATAGGTTAGGGCGTGACAATTACAAAACATCATTTGAGTGTCTTTCTTTCCCTGTGCTGACGACACACAGATTGTATTTTCCCTTTCTTCGTCACAAATACACAAGCCCTCAGACCTTAACTTAGGATTGATCGAAGTTGCCCTCTGTATGCAAAACAATCTGCTCAAGTTAAATGGAGATAAGACTGACATCATGATCCTAGGCAAAAGAGATGATCTTTGGGGGCCTCAGCACTGGCCCCTTGATTTGGGAGCTCTGCCCACACCGGTGAACAGCGTTCGGAACCTGGGAGTCATTGTGGATGAATCTCTGTTGAAACAACAAGCAGCCAGGGTGTCATCGACCTGCTTTGCAGTCCTGAAATGGTTAAAGAAGATCTTATGGATGATTTCTCTCCCAGCAGAGAGAACTGTGATCCAGGTTCTTGTAACTGCAAACCTGGATTACGGTAACACCCTTATCTGGGAGCTGATAACTTGACCACCCAGAGCCTACAGCTGGTGCAAAACGCAGCAGCAATGCTTTTTTATCGCCTGCCTAAGTTTACCTCTGTCCCAGGGATTCTACGAGACTTACACTGGTTGGCGGTCTTAAATCAAGTTAAGTTCAAGGCTCTGTGTTATATGTTTATAATCAAAACAGGTTTGGCCCCTCAATACTTGAAGGGCCTGGTTCAGCTCTGCCATCTTTCTTGCCCCCTGCGTTCTGCTCAACATATCTGGTTTGTGGTTCCAAAAATTTGATTGGCCCATATGAGAGGCCAGTCTTTTTCCTACCTTGGACCGACTTTATGGAATTTCTTGCCAGCCTTCCTGAGATATGAGACCTCCTTTCTCGCTCTCCGTAAGAATTGAAGACTTGGCTGTTTTAATCAGCTCTTCATGCTTTTCCCATTTTTTTTTGCCTATCCTTGCCCGGTCCCGGGAAACCGCTTGGGATAGCTGTGAACCCTACAAATTCTGGAAAAAACCCAATATTATTTATGTACTGACAATATGTTTTTTTCAATGTTCGGATACTTTTATACCATAATATTTTTGAGGTTGATTCCTGGTCATGCAAACATATCCATTAAGGGTAACTGTAGTCATATTCCTGCCTCCTTAGCTACCCCTTTTCTGATCTCCAAATCAAGTGTCTTCTACAGTTTCTTTTTACACTTCTCTTAGTATTCAATTTATCGTAATTTAAGGGCTTACTTTCCGAATTGGTCCTGCTGGAATTTAAAACTTAGCACAGGTAGATTACTATCTGCCTCAGCAGTGAGTGCATAGCTAACTTAACCATTCTGCCTGCCTTTACTCTCATTGTGCCTTTTTTGTACTTTCATCTCTTGTTTGCTTGCTCTATATACATTTAAAATGTAAGATTGGTGATAGCAATTAATTTAGTCTTCTTCATGGCATACGAAAAGTCTAGTTGTGATGAGTGTGCTCTTCATGGACTCTCTCTTCATTAGTTGTGTTATTTTCATTCCATCTTAGACTTTGGTTCTGATTTATATTTTGGCAGTCAGGCCTTTGTTCTGCGATTGCAATGGTGTAAATACCACTGTTGCCCTTGTGGAGGTCCAGATCGCCAAATTTATCACCAAGCTGGCAGTCATTTATAAAGTATTGGCAGAATCAGCCGAAATGCAGCCCTCTGTTTGGTTCGGGGTTCCGTCAGTCTGATGCTACCCGGCACCATACTGTTTAATTTTGGAAAAGATAACCCCAAAAAGGGATTTTGTTTTCAAAAGAGAAGAGATTATGCTCCCCTGAGTATGGGAGTCATCTCCCAGGGAGGGGGTAGCCTTATTTACCTCTTACTCTCTCTCACCACCAGGAATTGCCTGGTGGTGATGAACAATAAGAAATGGCTACATGTCTGCCCAACTAAATTGGGTAAGCAGACAGGTAGACATTTCTCTGCTCCCCTTTACTCCCCAGGGCCATCAGAGGAGTTTGGTCACAGAGATTGATAGATAATCTCCACTGTGGCCAAACTGATGGTGCTCCTGAAATTAAATTGGGTGGGTGGACCACTATGTTTTCAGGCAGGAACCTTTGTCCCTGCCACAACAGAGTTCCCTTTGCGCCAACCTATAAATCGGGTCCTTTCTCACAATTGTTAATTAGGTTAAAACATTCAGCGCATTATAAATTGGTCTCCATGTTCTGCATTGTAATGATTGGGTGAAATTGGCTTTGTTTTGTTTCTCATGACCTCACACAACTCTTTAAAGGCAACTGTTGCCCTGTGTCTCCTTTGTGAATTCCTAAGCTCTGTTCATATGTTTGAACCTCACTGAATTTTTTTCTTTAAGGGTAAAGCAGTTTATTTCAAAATGGAAACTCTGCTCACTGGGACAATAAGCAATCAATTTATTAAAAATCCTTTATTTAATTAAAAACCGAGGGATAGATGTTCAAAAGGTAGGAATTGTCATTTGCGGAAAAGCGATTCTTACCAATTCAGAATTAGGAAATCACAATTCCTTATGTAAGAAATCTTACAACTTCTAATTAGCGATTCTCAGAGGGTCGCAAATAGATCTACCTAAAGAATATTATTGAGGTAGGTCGCAATTTGAGACCCATTAGGAATTGCAGATATTACAGGGATGGTGGCCTGTTGAGGTCAGCAGACTACCATGTCTGTATTTTTTTTTATAAAGCAATAGATATCTTTTTTTAATACAGCCTGGTTTTCTTTTAAGAAAATGGGATGTGTTTAAAAAGAAAAAAATGAAACTTTGCAGTTCATGAAACCAAACCCTGCTCCTCAAAAATATTTTTTCAACATTCTCAAAGTGGACGAGGTCCTCGGGAGACCCTTTCCCATCTGCGAATGGGTTACCAACACCTAAAATGATGGAAAAGTATTACTGTTTTGGAAGGAGATTTGGGTGCACTATATGATATGACTGTGGGGCCTTATCATGAAGTCCACTCGCAAATACCTTCCTAGGTACAGTCAGTATCATTTGCTAAACCTTAACTCAACCCTTAGTAGCTGTAGCTCTGAGAATTAAAGCTTGGCAAAGAAACTTAGGGGCAGCTTTCTGAAAAAGACAATCAGTGCAGCACAGCAAGTCACCTTGCTTTACTGTACTTCTGTTTTAGCTACGTAGCACCAACACAGGCACCCTTGTACCATAGTGCAAGTATGCCTGTATAGCATGCACGATTGTATTTGTGCAGGAAGGAGCACCTTCCTACACAAAAACAATCCTGAGAGGAAAATTCCTCTATCTATGTCTGCTGCATAATGTAGAAATAAGGATAATTCTCTATTATGCTTCTCCTGGGTGGCATATCTTTTTGGTACATTCACAGCTTTACCTAATCTGACAAATCTGGGAATGCGTCAAAAACCATGAGAGTTGAGCAGTAACATCCATAAAACGCCTTCCAAGGGCAGCGTAAGGCAAATCAGTGATTTACGCTGCGTTGCCTCACACCAAAGTTATGGAGCCACTAAGGGCCGCGCAAAGTGGCATTGCATTGCTTCATAATTCACAAGTAAGGTTTGCGTTGTTCTTGCACCACGTTGCATGGTGCAGGAAAGATGCAAACCGGAACATACATAGGCCCTATAGTGTAAAGCATTTAACAGCACCAAACAACAGATAAAGAAAGTCACACACCATTGAAGATATACAACAACAATTTAGAAAAATAGAGAGTATTTTTACCTTGTTTATCAAAATCCACCAGAGGGTTCCGCAGATACAGATTTTAGGACTTTAAAATCAACCACAATCAAGCATTGGTCAACATAAAGTTTGTAAACCTTTTAAAGAGTTTGAAAGAGTTAGTGCCGGTACTCCGGCCTGGGTTGGGTGATAAAATTCAGTGGGGAAACAGTCTAGAGGGCCAGAAAAGATACTTTAGATATTTACCTTCCCCTCAGAGTATTTTTGAATTAAGTGCCAAACCTTATAGAATGACCGCCATAGACATCAATGGATTGGTCCTGATGCTGATGATACAGGCAAAAGATGCTCAAAGGATGCTCTGAATGTAGTTCAATTGAAGGGAGTGTCTGTGATGGTCGCTCAGGTCACAGGTGATGAGAAGCGACTTTGATCATGAAGGTGGGGTCCTTCGAAGTACTCCGTGTTGGAATAGTTTGTCAGCTGATGCTGCGCTACTGGTCAGTTTGCGCAGTGATTTGGACAAAATCCTTAGATGGGGCTGGTGTCCCCTGAGAATGATAAATCCTGACTTTGATAGCATTCCCAGGTCTGACAAACATGGGTGCAATAATATGTTGTGTTAACTGGGATTTATAGAGCGCATAATCACCGACAGGTCTCTTAGCGCTGCAAGAGAGTAGCTAAACCTGCCAATGGTCGATTGTACATACTCCCAGTCAGAGCCTATGATGTGCCCAAAGCCTCTGCTTAAAGAAGAGTCTTAAATCTTTTACTAAATGAGAGAAGGGCTAATTTCTTACGTTGGCTCTCTGGCAGCCTATTCTAGAGTTGAGGGATCAATACAGAAAAAGCTCTGCCGCCTTTTGAGGTTGTTTTGAATCACGGGCAGGCTAGTAGGCCTGCCTCGGACGACCGGAGGGTACGTCCTGGCACATAGTTTCCAAGGCGCTCCTTGATGTATACTTGTTCCTGGCCATGAATGGCTTTGTGGGCGATGCAGAGGCCTTTGAATCAGGCTTTCTGTTTAACGGGGAGTCATTGCAGCTGCTGAATTTAAGGAGTATTATGTGCTCATCTTGGGAGCCTGAAGATCAGCCTTGCTGCCTCGTCCATGGCCACTTGTAGTTTAGTTGGCAGGTTCTCGGAAAATCTAATGTTTAGGGCATTCCTATAGTCCAGCCGTGACAAAATCATTGCAGACACGACCACCTGCAGTCTGGCAAATGAGAGGAAGGGAGCCAATTTCCGCAGTTGTCTCAGTAAGCCCACGTAGGTCCAGACCACAGTGGACACTTGGTTCGACATGGTGAGCTTGGCATCTATTTTAATGCCTATGCTTTCTACAACCGGGACTGGCGTAGGCGTGGCACCCAGCTCTTGTGGCCAGAAGAGGTCATTCCAGGGGTGATTTGCAGGTGTGATGGCTAAAACCTCTGTTTTGTCGGGATTGATTTTACACGAGTTGGCTGTCATCCAGTTAACAGTGTACCTAAGTTTATTTTGCACGTGTGCATGGACATGGGAGGAGTTGTCAATCTGGAGGAATATTTGTGTATCGTCTGCGTAGTTGAACAGCTGGCAGTCCATGCGGGCCAGAGTGGCAACAAGTGGCCGGAGATAGATGTTGAAGAGTAGGGGAGACAGCGCCGAACCCTGGGGGACTCTGCATGTTAGTGCCCCAATGCTAGACAACTGGTCACCCAGTTGGATCCTTTGTGACCAACCTGTCAGGAAGAACACAATTCATTAATGTGCCAGCCCAAAGATACCCAACTCTGAGATCCGGGACAGTAGTTGGTCATGATTAATCGCGTGGAACGCCGCTGTCAGGTCTGGTAGAACAAGGGCGCATGGCTTTCTGCTTTCGGCCGTGAATCTGAGTCCATCCGGCACCAACAGCATCACCAGCTCTGTACTGTGGTGTGTCCTAAAGCCTGCCTGCCGCACCTGGAGTAGCTGTTATTCCTCAATGACGGGTGATAGGGTTTTGAGGACATGCTGTTCCATTACTTTTGCCAGGAAGGGAAGCTGGGAGATGGCCCTGTAGTTCCTAAGATTGGTAGCATCTGCCCATGTTTCTTTCAGCAAGGGAGTGATCCTGGCTTCCTTGAAGTTAGCAGGAACCCTACCTGTCTCCAATGATTACTGTGGGTGCAAGGCGTTAGTTCTGCTGCCAGGGGGCACTGGTTGGTAGATGTGTGGTGTATGTCAGTTAAGATGTTCCTGACTTTGTGGAGAAAGAAGGACTGCAACTTATTGCAGTCTTCCGGACTGGCAGTGGATTTCTGCTCTTGTTTTTGACAAAGTTCTTTTAAGATTTAGAAGGTTTCTTTCTGCCTATTATCAGGGTGCATGGTCCTGGCCTCATAATATTCGGCCTTTCTGGTCATGATGGCTTTTTTGTATATGACTAACAAGGCTTTGTATTCTACAAGCTCCCCTGGGTCATATGATATGTGCCATTGCATTTCATGTTGGTGTAGAATTTGTTTCCTTCCCCTCAGGTCCTCATTGAACGAGGGGGCCCCTTTTCCCTTATCCCTGGCTCTTTCCCTCCGAGCCGGTGCCACCTAATCTATGGCCTATCTCAGCCTGCAAGTGCGGGACTCACTTTCCTGATCAAGATTCCCTGTCAGGTGTCTCTTAGGGTAGATTCTGCGCAGAGTATCCTCTAGGCTGCTTGCCTCAATTTTATTCCACCCTCGCACCACTCTCCATTTCGAGGGTGGTTGCGCCGGTCGATTGGCCAGAGGGACCCAACACCTGATCCGACAGTGGTGCGAGCAAGCGTAATGTCTGATGTCCGTCAGGCTAGCCGGTGGCTGGATGGTCCAGATGAGGTTGAGGGTATGTCCCTTGTCATGGGTAGGTGAATCCGCAAGCTGTTGTACCCCCATAGTGGTCATGGCCTCCTCCAGCTGGCAGGCATGTAACTCTCTCTGCGCCTGGTCCCAGTGGTAGTTAAAGTCCCCCACCACCAGAAGTCATTGGTACCATGAAGTGAAGGTCAGTGACTAATTCTGTGAATAGCTCGTTGAACCAGGGAGTCGACCAAGGGGAACTGTACACCACCAGTAGTGCTAGGCATGAGGAATTGGAGCCTGGTTTCGCCCCTAAAATTTCTGCGCCGTCGAGGCTCTCTGCGACTAGCTTATCTACTGCTAACCGTTTGTTGTAGAACATTGCTACATCCTCCCCTCTTTTCTTTTCCTGCCTGTTATGCCATAGGACATCATATTCCAGGGGAAGGGAGGCTACAACAACTGGGGCTAAGCGTTACTCTAGCCAAGTTTCTGTTAACACTAGGATGTCCGGGTATCCTCCGTTAGGAGCAAGAAGATCTCTAGGCTGGGTTTCTGAAGGGAGTGGGTATTTAAAACCGCTACCCTTAGTGCTTGGGGGTCGACTGGACCTGCGTCTTTAGGAAAAAGCATCTGTGTGGCCGTACACCATCCTATAGCCATGTCTGAACTGGGGTGGCAGAGTGGGCTAAAGAACGGTGATGGATTAAACCCAGATCTTTTGACTGGGTGTGAGTGTTTGATTGATTCAGATGCTCCGTCCATCACCACCCCCTTTTGTACCGTACACCATCCTCCCCTTTGTTTCTCAAGTACATCCTTAGACCTCAGTGTGTCTTCTACTGTGTATGCTTGCAATTGACATGGAGTCCTGGCCCCTGGCCCTGGTCGGACGTGGATGGGCGCAGACGGGTTTGCCTTTGGCACGCCTTCGGTGCGCATCCACTCTAGCCCAACTAAGGAGCAGGTCCCTCGCCCCATCATACCAATCATTCCTGCTGTGCAGCAGCTGATGTCCCCGTAAGCACTAGACCACGTTGTACTTTTTTGCACCCGGTGAATGTTACTGGCAACACTTCTGTTGTAGTTACCAACTAGTCAGTTTGGGCTCTTTCAAGTCTTGTGTCCCTGGAACTAGTTTCAGGAAATCAGCTGATCGATCATTGAGGTAACTGCTGTGGGTGAAGTGGGTAAATCAACTTTTCCCTGTTTTAGGAGACACAAGCACAGTCCCAATCTCACTAGCCTAAAAGTGCAGCTGGGCAGGCCGCCTTTGGTTCTCTCTTTGATTCCAGTGTGTGGCACCAAATTTATAACAGAAAAGAGCCACATGGTCATTTGCAAATGGCCTAATGGGTCCCCTTTTATCTAGTCAGGTATTTCCTGCAATGGCAGGCATCAAGCTAGCCAGAGTGTCCCATTCTTGCCCCTCTCACAATGACATGGCCCTATCGTGGTCATTAGGAGCACAGTAGCCCACCCTGAAAGTGAGGCTACCCTTAGGCACACCAATGGGAAAATCGATTTGGGGAAGGGTTTTACGTCTCTTGTTTTGTCTCCAACTTTTCTGCAGGAAAAAGAGGCATCCTGCTCAGGGGCGTTGTCACAGTTGCCTCGTCAAAGGCACTTTCCCCTTTGAAGCTCACCTTTTAGGCTTGAGCCATGAGTGGCCGTCCTGGGAGAGGAGGGCCCACCTCGCTCGGTGGCAACTGTCTTTGTTCCTGAGGAGATGTTTCACACATCTCTCAAGGTGGTCAGAACTCTGTCTGTGTGTGGGGGCCTTTTTGAGGCCACTGGACTAACTATGGTGCAGAGTGGCAACTTTCTTAAAACTTCTAACTTTAGTGATTTTAAATCTGGCCTGGGCATCAGGTTGGATTTATTGCCACCATTATGGTGATGATTTAGCCGAGCTGGAATGCCAGCCAGTAACTCTCTGTTAGCCAATGGGGCTAACCTTCCCACAGTAAAACAACAGTTTGGAAGTGTTGCTGGTAAGACATATAAAAATTAACATAGCCTACTTAATAATATACAGCTCCCCGCCATAAGGCTCCATAGGCCTTACATAGGGCAGAATTATATATATATTTAAGGGAAGTGGTGGCTTTGCCATTGTGTTTAATGGCAAAGTCAAGCTAGCAGTGTAAACACTACCTTTTCAGTCTGCAGTGGCAAGCTGGGATCCATTTCATCCTGGTCATGTGAAGGGTGGCAAATGCAGTGCTGCATCCCTGAGTGAACCTTCTGCCTTACATGCCCTGGGTACCCTGGTTACCATATACTAGGAACTTATAAGTAAGTCAGTACTTGTCAATTGGGTTTATCTAATTTAACATCTCTTTTGTATATAGTTAGAACACTGGCACTAAGGTCTGGTTCTCAATGCACTCTCAGAGTCAAAAAACCAGTAGCATCAGCCAAAAAGGCTAGGGTGAACATGCAAATTGAAACATTTCCTTACATTTTGCAACTGGAATTCAGTCGCAAAACAATAAATCACACCATACCGATTCGGTTTTCGGAAGAGACTCCCAAAGCACATCCCTTCCAAATACCCAATCACAAATACAAATTGCGATTCATAACATTTTATACATTTTGAAAAGCATTTTCCAGTTACAAACAGCCTGACTCTGTGTATTGGCCTGTTTGTGTCCGGAAAATGCTTTATACATTAGGTCTCAAATCATTCTAGTACAAATAAAATCATAAGTAGAATACATAGCATTAAGACATTAAAATGCATCCTACTATAAAACATGCTCTAGTGGTCTTTAGTATCTGAAGAAATACAAGGTTAGGACAACAATATTTAATAATATGTGTTTTCAAAATAGGTAATAAATATAGCCTTTTACACTTCCTAAAAATATTTACAAAGGAAATGAAGTGTAGTAAGTTTTGAGGTGAAGCATCATGACAAAGACAGGCAGGTGAGCTGGCCCACAATACTGTCCCATGGAAAAACAAACCATACTACTTAGGGAGCCTGTTTTGAATGTTAGCAGCGGAGCACTCTTCCATTGACTATGTGTTGGGTTGGTGATGGAACCTTGATAGTCTGGGAATGTGCAGTAGAGGAATGTTAGGGTGGGAGAATTCAGGGATGGACGGTTACAAAGATTGGTATCCTTAGTGACATGTAGTGGTAGTTTGTATAAGTGTCCTTGTGAAATAAATGAACTTACCTTGTGCCACAAGAATCTTTCTTCTTTTAACTGGCAACGAGAAGGAGTTCTTCATGCCACCAGTTTTCCACATCTGCATTGGATCAAGCTCTAACAGTGTTCCATGGAGGACCTCTATCAGGACTTACCTCGTACCGGTGTGATCACTGTGTCACTGCCTTTGTGATCCTGGTATTTTGAGTTTTCCAAGCATGACCTGTGCTCAGTACTCTGGACCCAGGTATTGTGGAGTTCTTCACGCGGAACTCAGGGTGTTGAAATAAGGTAGAAGGCCTGTCTCTACCTCGTTCTGCCTTACCTGCTTGCTGACGTCATCTTTGGCCGCCATCTAAAGTGTGGACGTGCCAGATTTTTTCCACAGTATAATAAAAGGTGGTCCCAGTTATTATTACATCAAATTGTGTAACCAAAAACCTATATAATTACATAATTATTTAGAGCCAAAAAACGAAAAATCTAATAATTCACACAATAGTTTGCATAGCCATATATGTCAACAAAATACCTCTGGAGCCGTTGGGCCCGCCCGTCCCCCAAGATTAGCTTGGGAGGTCATCCTTTACCCAGTTACGGTAAATATGTAGATGAGTACCATTATTGTCATAACCCCTCTTGTCAACAATAAGCAATGCTTTAGCATTTTTTCATTTTACCCGTAGGTTCCCCACCCTTTCACTTCAGTCCCGAGGAAGACCCCGACAGTAAGGCTCACAAGGACCTACACGCATTAGGGGTCGAAATGTCACTATTTTGACGCCAGTATTATCAACAGTACTTGATTTACTGTGATTTTTTGACATATATGGCTATATAAACTATTGTGTAAATTATATGATTTGGCTCTCAATGATTATTCCAATGGAATAGTAACAATATATTATGAACTATTCCTTAACTTCACAAAACTCACTACCTTCACCTAATTCACCCACACCTTACCCAAACCTTGTTTCATCCCTTTAGTTGGGCACTCGAACAATGTTTCTCAAATGTGTTTCTAAATGGATTATATGTTCAATGTGATTAAATAACACTGTTGCAATGCTATATATATATCGCTTGATTTTGTTTGCATATAATTGTATAGGTTTTTGTTTACACAATTTGATGTAATATTAACTGGGACCACCTTTTATACTGTCTTATACCCAGATTGGCTAGCTTCATTATGTTAAAAGGTTCCTGTATGATATAGGACTAGAGCAATTCTATCTTAATCCCCTAGAAATGGTTCAGATCTCTAGGAAAGCGTTGAAAACTCAATGTTTAACACATTTAGCGGAGCTTTGTTTGCCCGGTGAAGCCAGCAAATCCTTGGTCCAGCATGCTTTATTGATCCAAACTTCCATGCTGATTCAGCCTTACTTAACCTTGAACCTAAGCAGTTATGATAGATTCCTGTTGACTCGCTTTAGGCTAGATACAATCTTCAGGTGAACCACATTCCCCAAAGTTAATGACTGGTCGCAGTTGTCTTGTTAATGCCCCTGTGATGGTATCTCTCCCCAATCTACATTACATTTGACCCTTTTTTGTGAATTCTATTTAGAACCCAGAAAGCAATATCTTGTACCAATCTTAAAAAGTCTTGGTTTACGTCAATGTCGCCCTGCCCTTCTGGTTCTTCAACTTCTTGAGTCTGAACCTTTTGCCCTAAACATTGCTAGGTTTTTAAAATTTTGTATCAGACACAGAAAGAACCTATAATTGTATTTTGGAGCTTTGTTCTCCTTTTTAATTCCTCTGCTGCATATTTTAATCAAACGACATTTTTATGCAAATATACACTGTTCTTTTTTCTGATGAATGTAGTTTTATGCATGTACTTTTATGGTTTTCTATGAATTGAAACTGAATAAAGTTTTTTTACTTACTTACTTACTGTCTTATACCCAGGTCACAGTGATTTTGGGTCTAACCTGTTGTATATAAAGACTTTTCCACAGGTCAGTCAGCTTCCACTGTGATGTCATCCGGCTGCCGTTTTTAGTGTGGACAAAGCGCTCTGCCATGGTAAAGCTTACATGTTGCTGCAAGACATATATAGTTTGAAAATTCAGCTGCCATATTTGGAGTCAATTTTGGTTTTTATTACTGGAGATTTCAGAATTTTAGACATTATTTATTCATTTCATCTTTCATGTGTTTACTGTGTTAACCCTTACAAATGGATGTTTGAAATGTGCATCCTGGTTTTTGTACAATTACATAAGAATATCACGAACTTATAAGGAATTTATGGTGTTAGTGTGGGTTTCTCTGGTTTATAGTTTATTTTTGTGACCTGGAGTTTTGACTGACCAACATGGACAGTGTGATTACATCTCCAGCTTTTTTAGCTGCAAAAGGTACACCACTTTTGTGTTGGACCCAGTGGAAAGAGGCTTATTTTGAGGCATATTTGGAAGACATTGATGGAGACATGTTTACAAAGAAAAAGAAAAAGCCTTACTCATACCTAACTTAGGTCATGAAGGCAAGTCAATTTTAAAAAACACTACCTTTACATTAAGTAAAAGTACAGATACAGCAGGAAGAGACATCTGGTGAAGTGGGTGCAGTTAATGTAGTGGATGACTATGCTTCTGTGATAAAAACTCCAGACAAAAGATGCTCGCTGTCTAAAGAGTATTGCACTAGAAAGACACAAGGTTTTACAAAGAGCTCAGTATAAGGACGAATTTGTGGATGACTTTGTATCAGGGCTTTGTCAATTAGTTATCACTTGCAATTATAGAGAGTTCCAAAACTAAATCATTCACGATCAACAAATAGAGAAGACTCATAACAAGAAGATCCAGGAGAGATTGTTGTTTATGGATGATCCTAGTTTAGAAATTACTATCATCATTGCCTGGACTGTTAAAAATTCAGATGCACATTTTAAATATTTTGCAGGCCAAGGGATTCCCGCACTACTAAGATGGTTAATGTTGTGCAGGGTAAATAAAATAATATGGAGAGAAGTCTACTCTGGTGGTGTGAGAGGGAAAGAAGTACAGTTCTGTCGGATGGCAAGCGGAACAAAAATGATGTGTTTGTGTGTTTCAGATTTGGGAGTCACAATCAGGTGGCTTCAGCAAAGGATTGTGCGGAGTTATCTGCCACATGTTTTGAATGCAATCACAAGTAGGATTTAGCGATAATTTGTAGGTCAGGAGCTAGAATAGCACACTAGGTGTTTGGGCAGGGTACTAAGAATTATCCAGTAGAGGGGAGTAAACTTGCGGGAGGACAAGTGTAAATTTGAACAACCAGGGTAGACTACTTAGGTCATTATAAATCCAAAGGAGGCATTAGTCCCAAAATGAAGTTGCTAAGGGCCATAGAGGAAGCTCCTGTTCCAGGCAACAAAAAACAGTTGAGATCTTTCCTGGGTTTAGCTGAATACTACTCAAAGTTTGTACACCATTTTGCCAACTAAACTAGTCCCCTCAGGGATTTGTTGAAGAAAGGAGTTGTGTTTTAAAAGTAATGAGTGCCAGGTGGCATTCAGCAAGGTGTGATCTTACACTGTATCAGCTGGCCCTTTGAAATTGTCGATATAGAGATAGAAGCATCATAATCACTGATGAAATCAATTTTTTTAGTCTTGTGGGGATCATGCAGAAGAGAAGTGAAGGGAGAGAGGACGTGGTAGCTTTTGCTTCCTGAGCACTTAGAAGAGCAGGACATATGTATTCAACTATCAAAAATTAAGCCTTTGTGTTGTGGTGGGGGACTCAGCATTTCCACACATATGTGTGGAGGGTTCCTTTCCAGTAGAGAACACAGCACAAACTGTTAATAGAGTTGTTCAGCACTAAAAGAGGCGACAAAGCCTCATCAAGGATCTCTAAATGGGAGTATTGTTTGCTAAAATTTAAGCATGAAAATGAATATGTTCCTGGTAACTAGTAAGATGAACATAATTGCTGACTTTCTGTCCAGAATGTCATTGGATGATTCAAGTGAGGGTGTTGAGCAAGCTAGTGATGATGATGATTGAGGAGTTTGTTTTGCCAATTCTATCAACAGTGTATTCCATTGAACATTGGAAGAGAGTGAGTGGAGAGCAGAGTTGGGCAGGGATTCCATTCTGCGTATGTTCATGTTCTGGGTTGCTCAAGGGTGGCCAAATCTGAAGACTCTGGGTGAAAATGTCATGCCGTAGAGGCAGGCAGCTAGTGAATTGACATGAGAAGGAGGACTCGTACAGAGGCTTGGTCAGTTAGTAGTTCCAGTGAGTTTGTGGCTGAAAATTTGGAATCGGCCCATGAAGGTTACAGCAGTATAAGAGCAATGAAATGCAGTGTACTGTCAGATTTCTTGTGACCTGGGGTTGGCATAACTGTGGAAAGCCATGTGCGTGATTGTGGACCTTGTATCTTGAGTAATGAATCGCAGGTGGCCCTCCCTGATGACGTTTTTGTGAGGGAAGTTTAGCCTGCGGAAATTTTGATGGACAATAGTATACAATTGTTGTCCAGTGAAATGCAGGTGTTCCTGGAAACACATGGAATAAAGCACATAAAAACATCCCTATATGATCCTAGGAGCAATGGTCTAGTCAAACGCTTCAACCGTACCTTGAAGGACCATTTCCAGCTAGCGAGGATCAACAAATTGAATTGGAAATCAGCTGTGGGTGATGTGATGTGATGTGGTCATACAGGACAACCCCAAACTGCTCTGCTGGGTTTCTCATTTTGCTCTACTAAGGGGTAGAGTTCCCATCTCTAAAATGAAGCATGAGTGGATCGATCAGGATCATATTGATGAGACAAGTTTAGCTGGTGTGGTGAACGAGCAAAAGAAAGTACAAGGCAAATATGGTAGTGTCAGCATGAACCGTGATTCCAGCAATTTGTGTGTGGGAGCCTGGGACAGAATCAAGAAGCCAGGACATGTTCCCAAAGGTGAATCCTGATTTTCTGCTCCCAGGTTAGTGTTCAAAGTGTCTCAAACACTGTTCACACCAGTGATGGCAAGGTGTTGAACAAAGACAGGATCTTAGTCATTCCTGAAAGTAAGGTTGATCTGGTGCAAACTCACTTGGGGGAGACATTGGAAGATGAGGGGTTAAGAGAACCACCTGTGACCAGAGTGAGTAGCAAGCGGATCAAGCCGGTTTGGCATAGGGATTATATGGCTGGGGTTGTTTCACCAAATGAGAGGTGTGTATTGGACATTTTATTGACACATAAGTGTTTATCTACTTTTGCCTCAGTGGGTTATGTTTGTTATGTTAATGTTTCAAATTGTGTCTTTATTTTTCATTTTTGAAGGGGGAAGATGTGTTTTGTTGAAGATGGAACCTTGGTAGTCAGTAAATGCTCAGTTGAGAAATGTTCGGGTGCAAGAAGTCGGGGATGGACGGTTAAAGAGATTGGTATCCTTGATGTGATTTACACCTGGGTTCTACGACTGTACTTATGAAATAAATACACTTACCTTCTGTCACGAGAAACTCTCTTCTTTTCACTATGGATAGACAGTAAATATGGGTCAATGTCAAAAGTAGTCTGTAAAATATTCTGCCTGTTTGTGTGGCTTAACAATTTCCCCAGCATGTCTTGTAAAACTTCTAACTACCAAAAAGGCTTGCTTCAGCAATGATGTATCTGGTTTACCCACACTCATAATTTTAGAATAAAGAAATGGCCTACCCAACTGAAAAAAGTATGATTTATCAGGAGAGCCATTAAATATTCATCCCCTGAAATATCTGAGGCACTCCATGATCACCTGCCTGTTAAAAATTGCTTTGGAATTGTTCCATATAGATAACCAAAGCATAAAAGGGGAAAGCTTGATGATATCCTTGATATAAGATAACCTAGGTTCCATTAACAAAATAAATTCTGATTGCCAGGTGGCTCAGATAGGAATCTGCAGAAAAATAATATTCTTCTATTTGTACAAAATCTGCATAAACATAGACCCAAACCCCTGCTCCAAAGGTTGCAACTGTGTTTTATACATTTCTAAATAAGACTTTTATCAGCTTACCCTATAACATAGGAATTAAATTAAAAAGATCACCAACTGATGAGTTGGTAAATGTAGGCAGTCTGGTGGCTAGATTAGAAATTCTAAGTTCCGATAAGTCAAAGCAAACCACCAAATATGGGAAGTTAGTCACTACTGACAGTGTATTAGAGTTAATATAAATAGTTCTCAAGCTCTTGGTCTTTGGGCCGCATGACACAAAATGGAATTCGGTATAGTTAATATCCTTATCTATGCCCATCATACAATGCTATTTGTGAGAAATTCCTCAGCATAGGTGCTACCAACAGTGAATCATTGGCACAAAGTAGAGCTGGAACCTGAAGGCTTCCGATTGGTGGTACATTCTGTCCACAATGATGGCGCAAGTATGTGCGCCACATGTGCACACATGCACAATTCAGTGGTGCAACAGGGTGTCAATGTGACACCCTGCCACCCTTGAATATGCTCCCGCTATTACCGATTCTGTGAATGGCTTCCCATTCACTCCTATGGGCCTCTAGGCCCATAGGAGAAATATTACTGAATCTGTAAATTTTACAGATTTATTACCTACATCACATTTACCGATTCTTAAATACCGAATCAGTAAAATTCGGTATTTAAGAATCGGTAAATTGTGATTACCTACATCTATCCCTTAGTTTCTTATAAAAGTGTCTGAGTGGGATTGAGAAGGTCTTTGACTTTCGAGATTTTGGTGGGGCTGGGCAAAAAATATGTAAGTTTCCCGGCCACGGGCAAGGCATCACTAGATCTTCTTTTACAAGAGGATTCAGGCTTTACCGGTATCAGTCCTCCTATCAACCAGGAAATTTCTTCCCCAGAGACAAAGATCAAGGAGGACAGTTAAAGTTGGGCTGCATATAAGTTCAATTTTTTCACAATTAGACTCAAATAACTCAAGATCCATGGGTTCTGCAGATGGTGTTACGTTGTCCCATAGATTTTGTGGAGGAACCGGTGCAGTATTGGCTTCCAGACATGCATGTAAATCTATCAGATCTGGTGAACAGGGAGAATTTAGAATTAGAAAGATAAGGTACGATTGTGGAAGTGGGAAATGTTGTGCCAGGTTTTATGGGCAATATTTTCCTTGTGGAAAAGAAGGACAAGCGCATGAGGCCAGCCATAAATTTAAGACATCTGAACAATTGGGGTGTACATCACTTCAAGATGGAAGGAATGCATATTCTGAGAGATGTGTTGGAGGCGGGGATTGGATGACCTAACTAGATTTAAAGTATGCTTATTTGACACTTCCGATTTGGGAACCCCTGTCAGAGATTTCCTCAGTTCAGATAGGCAAAGAAGTTGTTGAAGTTCGATTGTCTCTCCATTGGTCTGTTTTCTGCCCCTTGGTGCTTTACGAACATGCTTCGTCCAGTGGCAGCATACTTGTAGGAATGAGTTTGTCTAATTATATATTTGGATGATACTTTTTTGATGGATGAGTACAGGGTCAGAGTAGAGGATCACATGAGGTTGCCAATTTTGCTGTTGCAGAATCTTGGGTTTGTGCTGAATAGACAGAAATCTTGTTTTATACCCAGCCAGGAAGCTCAGTTCAGGGATTTTAGTGGATACAGAACAAGAATAATTGAAGATGCCCATGGAGAAGTTAAAGAAAATAGGAAGAGAGACCTAGAAGGTGTTGATGTTGAAAAAGATTTATTTGAGAATGAAAGCGAGACTGGTACGCTTGCTATCTTCTACAATTCAGGCTATTTTTCCTGCACCATTGAATTTTCATGCACTTCAGAATTTGAAGGGCAGATGTTTGCAATTTTACGAGCAAATTGTGCTTACAGGGGAAGCGATGGGAGAACTACAGTGGTGGCTAAGAAATATTGAAGCTTCGAATGGGAAAGCCATTTTTGCAAAGAATCCAGAGTTGGTTATAGAGTCCGATGCGAGTTTGACTAGTTGACTGAGTTTGACTAGTTTTGGTGCAATTTCAACAGGAGGTATTTGGACAGAAGAGGAAAGAAGGCTCCATATAAATTGTCTAGAGTTCTTGCATGTTACTTTGCAATAAGGAGTTCCACAAGGTACAAGGCCCAGTGTTCAGTTCACACAAGTATGGACGTTTCAGCAGTGAGATATGTGAACAAGTTGGGGGGTCAGTGTTCGAACAATCTGGCAAAGATGTTTTTGAGATCACTATTTGAACCAGAATGTCTTAGTACAGGAAGAACACAATCCAGGGTTTAAGAATGTAGATGTGGATTGGTAGTCCAGGAACTACAGGGATTCCAGCCATTGGAGACTGCACAGAACAGTTTTCACAAGATTGATGGAAATTTTAAGGCCTTGTCAGGTGAATTGAATTGAATTGAATTGAATTGAATATTGATTTGTATAGCGCGATTGCTGCCCAATGGGCGTCCAAGCGCTGAGCATGTAGACGGAGCTGGGCAGTGCAGAGAGGTTAGAACTCGGTAGACCTTGCAAACAGAAGGGTCTTCAGTTGTTTTCGGAAGGAGAGCAGGTTCGAGTTAGACCGGAGTTGTAAAGGAAGTGAGTTCCACAACTTCGAGGCGTTTAGAGAGAACATCCTTCCTCCGGTCCTAGCTCTCCTCACTTTGGGTACCACAGCCAAGAAGGCCTCCGTAGAGCGAAGATTTCTACTTGGGTGGTAGTGGGTGACTAAGTTGTCATTGATTGCTGGGCTTGTCTTCCAGAAGGCACGGTGGGCAATCCATAATGCCTTGAATGCCACTCTCTGTCTCACTGGCAGCCAATGCAAGCTTTTTAATCCGGATCTGGCTGACTGAGTGCGTGGGATCTGTAGCAAGGTACGGGCTGCACAGTTCTGTACCACCTGCAGCTTTCGTAAGGTCATCTCAGGGGCTCCCACGTATAGGGCGTTGTTCGAGTCTAGCCGGGACTGAATCAGGCCTTGTACTGCCACTTGTTTGGCTTCCATTGGCAGAAGAGGTAGAACTTTCCTCAATGTTCTGAGTAAGCCGAAACATGTGGCAGATAGCTTAGTGGCCTGAGTGGAGAAAGAGAGACTTTTGTCGAGCCATACTCCTAGGCTTTTTACACTTTCCTTAGGGGTAGGAGGGGTGCCCAGACAGGAAGGCCATAGGGAGATGAACGGCACTGGTGATACTGGGCCCAGGAGCATGAGCTCAGTTTTATCTCCATTAAGTTTTAGAGAGGAGAATGTCATCCACTCCTTGACATCCTCTAGACATTTCATCAGACCTTCCGATGCTTGCCTGTTACCCTCTTGAGCCAGAGAAACCATTAGCTGGGTATCGTCGGCATACGATAAGATTTTAATACCGTATGGTTCGACGACCCCAGCCAGTGGTTTCATATATATGTTGAACAGCGCAGGGCTTAAGGAAGAGCCCTGCGGCACCCCACAGCTCAGTGATTTTCTGGCTGACACTATTTCCCCGTCAAAGATCTGAAAAGATCTGTTGGTCAGGAAGGAGTCAAGCCACCTCAGTGCATCGCCGGTTACTCCTATGTTACGTAGACGGTTCAGCAAGGTGGCATAGCTGACCGTATCAAAGGCTGCACTTAGATCAAGGAGGATCACTGCCACTGATCCTCCTTGATCTAGTATCCTGCGTGCTTCTTCGGTAACCGCTAACAAGGCGGTTTCAGTACCATGCTTAGGTCTGAAACCTGTCTGGGTTGAGTCCAATAGCAAGTTGTTTTCAAGAAATTGGACTAACTGGGTGTTTATATACTTCTCCAGGAGCTTACTTACCCAGGGGAGTAGTGAGATAGGGCGGTAGCTGGAGTGATCTTCTGGGTCAAGATTGGTTTTTTTTAACAGTGCCCGTAACATTGGCTCTCTTCCATACCGTGGGCACTGTACAGGAGGAGTTTAATAGATCCAGAATCATGGGCAGGGTGGCTTGGCTTGCCTGGAGCAAGATCTCCGGTGGTGCTGGGTCACGGGGAGAGCCAGATTTGACTTGGCGTGCCAATTGATGAAGGGTGTCAAGGTCTAATGGGGGGAAATGTTCCAAATTTGGCTGGTCTGGGGGAGTGGGGTGTCTCGAAGATGTTTGGTCGGATGCTCCTGAGTTAGTGGCTGCTATCGGGAAGGAAGAGTAGATCTGGGTAACTTTATTATGAAAAAAATCCGCTAGCTCATTGCATTGTTCTTGTGTTTTTGCCAAGGGAGGAGCTGTGTTCACTTTAGTGCATTTTTTTACCAGATGGAAAATTTCCTTGGACTTGGATTTGGCTTCCATGATTTTGTCTGCGAAGTAAGTGGCCTGGGCCGCCCTAACCCCATCTCTGTAGGCCTTGATTGCCTCTCTATAATGGGACTTTTTTTCAGGTAGGAAATCTAGTCGCCACGCTCTCTCTCGTTTCCTACAGAGGCGTTTTTGTTCTCTTAAGGTGTCTGAGAACCAGGGTGCTGATTTGTGCAGCCTCTTTGATATAGATCTCCGAAAAGGGAGAATTGTATCTAGTGAGTCCCTGATCCAGCCCTCATAATTCTTGTTTGCTAAGTTGGGGTCTGTGCAGGGGGGTGGGCGGGTGGAATCTAAGTTGGTTATCCAAGACTCCATAGGTAGTTTTGCCCAATTTCTCTTCATTATGACTTGGGGGGTGGTCAAGGGGATTTTGCCGGTGAGCCAGGTAAGCGGGACTAAAAAATGATCCGACCAGGGAAGGCGAGTGGGTTGGCCCACCACCAGCTCGGTGCAGTTGCTAAAAATCGGGTCAAGTAGATTACCCTTTTCATGAGTAGGGGCTGTGACCAACTGAGTTAATTGTAAGGCTGCTAGATCATCTGTTAGTTCCATGGCAGTATGATCTGTGGGGGAGTTGAAATGGAAATTAAGATCTCCTAGTACCGTGTAATTAGCGGAGGTCATGATTCATTTGGCTATGATGTCTGGAAGAGATCTATGGAACAACTTAGCCGGCTCTGGGGGGCAATAAATCAGAGTACCGGAGAAGGAGCTGTTCGCAGTAAAATCTATGCTGAATGCTAAGCTCTCGCACTCAGGAATAGTTTCAGTTGTGGTGCGACAGCGATACTGGTCTTTTAGTATGATAGCCAGGCCTCCTCCTCTCCCCTCTGTCCGGTCTAATCTATAGATTTGAAAACCAGAGGGTAAGGCTGAGACTATGTCTGGCTCTGATTATGATGTAAGCCATGTCTCTGTCAAAAAGATGGCGTCCGGCTTGCGCTCTTCTAGCAGCAGGGCAATTTGTGTGCTCTGCCTCGGTAATGACCGGCAGTTTAGCACATACATATAATATTCCTGCGTCGCGGCTGGCGATGTAGTGTTATGAAAGGGATGTTTACATCCGGGGCAGCGAGAAGGGAGTTCAGCTGGTGAATAAATGTGTGTGCAGTATACAGCGGCTCTAGTTCCTATGTTGTGGATGGCTGCCGAGCTGTACGTTCTGACCTGGGTTGTGTGGGAACCAGGGGTTGTGGCCCCTGGTCCCGTATGGTCGCGGACGGGCGCAGACGGGCTTGCCTTTGGCGCGCCTTCGGCGCACCGCCGGCGCGCCCGCTGCGCCCGTCCACTGCGCTTCCGGGAGCAACACATTCTTTTATGTCAGGGAAGGGGGGTGTGGCCTGGGTCAGTGGGCAGTGCCCGGGGGTCACGGCGATTCTCCTGCGACCCGCTGCAGCGCCTGACTCGGCTGCGCGGGGAGGTGAATCACAAAGGGGAGCAAGAGGTAAAGTAGTTTTAAAAACACAGAATTATCACATTACAATTTTAAAAAGTATTCTTTTAAAATGTCTCCTGCTCTCGGCTTCCGCCTCAAGAGCTCAGTCTAATGCGAAGCGCTGGCCAGAAAGCGCGCCTTAAGTAAAGAAGGGGGCGTGGCCTGGGTCAGTGGGCGGTGCCCGGGGGTCACGGCGATTCTCCTGCGACCCGCAGCAGCGCCTGACTCGGCTGCGCGGGGAGGTGAATCACGAAGGGGAGCAAGAGGTAAAGTAGTTTTAAAAACACAGAATTATCACATTACAATTTTAAAAAGTATTCTTTTAAAATGTCTCCTGCTCTTGGCTGTGGTGGATCTGTTTGCAAACAGATTAAATAGTCAGTTGGAGAAATTCTTTAGCTGGTGTCCGGATCCAGAGTCGGCACAGATAGATGCTTTAAGGCAGGATTAGAGGGGCTTCAGACCCTATGCGTTCCCTCCATTCTCAATGATTACTTTTGGAACATTGATGGAGCGCAGATGAAGAGAGATGGTTGTCTTGGTAACATCTCTCTGAAAGTCGCAGTTTTGGTACCCAATACTCCTGGAGATGTCAGTAGATTTTCTAATTCTACTCCCAGTGTTTCAGGAGGTTCTGTTAGGACCAATGTGAGATTTGCACGAGATGGTGAAATCACATCATTTGAAACTAGTAGCTTGGAGAATTTTAGGTGTATCTGGGAGGTGCCTGGAATTTCGCAAGCAATTTCAAATCTCAATAGGGAGTCCTGGGCTCTGGGTACCAAGAAGATCTATATATTGGCATGGCAGAAGTGGCTTTGTTGGTGTGTGGAGAGAGATGTTGATCCCTTTTGGTGGGTATAGTTGAAGTGGTTAATTATTTGGGTCAGGCTTGAGTTACAGGACTATTAATGTGCATGGATCTGCTATTGTTGCAGGTCATGCATTGGTGAATTATATATCTATGGGACACAATGCTTTGGTGAGACCTTTAATGAGGAGTGCAAGAGTTTCAAAGCTTCCAGTTTCAAGATACAAATCTGTTTAAGATGTGTTGAAAGTGTTTAACTATCTGGAAGGTTTAGGGAGCAATGCTGTTTTAGATTTAAAGGTTTTGACTCAGACGTTAACTATTTAGTTATGTTTATTTTAATTTGGAAGAGTATCAGATGTTAAAGCTTTGGGTGTTTGTGGAGGAATTTTTAGTCCAGAGGGTGTTTGTTTTTATTTGAGCAAAAGGACAAAGACAGATTCTGAAAATATCTTCTATCCATATTTAGGTGAACATGAGAAATTATGTGTGGTGTGATGTATAAAAGAGTATGAAATGAGGAATTCAAATCTACGGGCCCTTACAGAACATTAGTTGCTAATATCTTTTAGACACCCAAATAAAGCTGTATCAGCACCTACTCTTGCTCCTTGGGTGAAGGAGATGATGAAGAATGTAGGTGTGGATATAAGCTTGGTTGTGTTACATTTTGTGAGGGGTGCTTCTGCTTTAAAAGCATTTATGCTGGGGGTGCTTTGCAAGACATTTTGAGATGTGCGGATTGGTCTAATGATGTAATTTTCAGAATTTTTTTTTAAAACCTGTTGTGAATGCTGTTTCTTATTTATAAGAAAAGCTTTAAACTTGCAATAATGCTATCCTCCAGTCTTGCCTAATATTTAGATTATCCCCAGCTTTGATGGTCAGAAAATCTGGATTCTATTAAAGACACAGAGGCTAATGTTATCCCTAACTTGTACCCAGCCCTGTATTGATGGTTGTTGATTTTGTCTTGTAGCTTGTGCCCAACTATAAGAGAAAACTGGAAGAAATATGGAGATACGCAACTTAAGTTATCTTGGATTACAGATGTTTTCGGAATAAAGCGTGGGGTTTTATTTGTGCACACTCTCTAACAGAAAGGCATTCCCAGATGTTAAATGAAACACCATACAACTGTGTGTATATATATATATATATATATATATATATATATATATATATATATACATATATGTATATTACCTACTGGCGGTCGCCAGTAGGTATATATAGTTAGGATTTTTTTGAATAGGGATTTCTGAAAATTCTATGTTGAATAACTTTGACGTTGATGGACGGAATTGGCTGAAATTTTCAGGAAAATGGCACATTTTGTTTCTGAGCGTCCCCTGGAAGTTTGGGGGGGGGTTTCGTTAAGCGGGGGCCGAGAAAAAAGGGGGGTCCCAAAACGTGTTTTTAACATTGAGTTTTCCATAGGGCGGATTGGCTCTCCGGTGACTGTCAACATTCTAAACAGTCCGGACCGGCCGCCATCTTGTCTCCCGGTAGGATCGAGAGACAAGAGGTGGAAATAAACAAAGTGGGAAATGAATGAAAGGGGGCAAGGTAGACCCCTCCTGACCCCCTAGGATTGATGTGGGGGCTATTAAAGGGCCCCGCGGGGCAAAAAAATAAAATACATTTTTTTTCGATTTTTCGCGGTGGAAGCGCTACCCGGTACGCGAACCCGGTAGCTCACCGGTAGCGTAACGGGAGTCCGCCATCTTGTGTTTCGGACGAATTTAGTCACAAGTTGGAGGATAAACAATGTTGGGAATGGTTATAAGGGGGCACGGGAGACATATCCTGACCCCCTAGGTTTTCTGAGGGTGGCTGAGGAGGCCCATATATGTAAAAAAAAAATTCGCACGGTTAGCGCCCGGTCCGCGCACCGGGTAGCGTTCCGGAAAGCGTAACAAGGGGAAAACCAAGGGAAATAGTAAAATATTATTTTAGAGTGCTTTGAGGTAGGGTAGCTCTGAATAGAGCTGTTGTGTTGTGTGGGTGATGTAAGTACCAACATGTAGGTACCAATGAAGAGTCTAAAATTCAATGTACACCGTCTCCTCTGTAGATATTTTGTATGTTCTAATATGGGTTATTTAAATGTAAATGTGTGGAAAAGCACTTCATGCTTTAAAGCAATTGTATTTTTGAACTGATTGTTCTTTCCTCTTAGTCCTCCTCTTTGTTTTTTTTCCCCACACCCTTCTTCAGCATGATAGTTGTCATTTGTCAGTTATGTCATTTGAGATGTCATCAGTGATGTCATCAGTGATGTCACTGACCATGTCATGAATGATGTAATATGTGACATGATCAGCAGTGGATTGCGGGTGCGCGTTATATAGTTAGTGCAACTAACTATATATGCGAATTTCAATGGTTTTGTGTGAGTAAAATAAGGTTTTGTGAATGCTAATTCCTAACTATATATGGTCTATAACCTATGGTTTTTTCAGTGAATATATATATATATATACATATATGTGTGTGTGTGTGTTTGCAAGCAATAACACACTTACAAATAAGCAAACACAACTGTTAAATGGAAGGAATAAAATACATGGAATAAAATTTAAGCAGATAATAATGGTAATAATACTGGACGTCCACTGCAAGAAATAAATGCTGTTAAAACACTGTTAAATGCACTGGAGACTTGAGTGTGCACACAGACACACTAACACATCACAATGCCAATAATCACCGGCTGCAATAACTTCATCTTAGTCCACTCTAGACTGAGGGATTCACAGCCGGGGTCAAGAGACTCAGCAAGCAGGGAACTGCTACACTGAAATAGACATGTCCGTCCTTAATTAGGGTCCAAAATCCCGCTTTCCAAGTCAACAGATCCTAATTTTATAATCTCAATGCACTAGAAGTTTCCGAGAGGACCTCCTCTGCGCCAAGGAAACTTACTGGAGTTGGTCGATCTCCCACAAGTGTTCCAGCCCCTTATCTTGGTTAAGCTTGAGACATTAGAAAACATCTCCAAAAGTACAGAAAACAAAGTGGTATGTGACGATCCTAAACAACATGAGTGATCTGGGGGCCTGTTTGGATGTGCAAAGCTCAAGCTAGACAGAGTCAGAATTCAAGATGGCATGAGGACATGTCAAAGCCAATAGTAAAAATGTAATAAACCTTTCCAATGTACAACACAATGCACATCTGTACACCACTGCCTATAGCATCTCACACTTCATGTCCCAATGGACACCATAATGCACATTTGGGCACCACTGCAAATAACACCACACTCCGAGACAGAGAAGTACACTCCACACCTTTGCCTCTCTCATGCTTTCAAACACACATCCCACATGTTCTGTTCCTGGCAAGGCTGTTCTACTGTGTGATAACACTCCCACTTTGCAGCTTTAAGACGACATGAAATACAAACACAAGGCCGAGTGCACATGCAGAAATAATACTGTTGTACACTCAAGCTAGAATAAATCAAATCACCTAAAATCAAATAAAACAATGGTAGTCAAAGTTCATCACACAGTGCCTCCGGCACTACATATACCTACCCAGGAACGTACAGGAAATGTATAGCGCCCAATTATAGTTTTACAGGATTGCAAATTTTCCCTATGTCATAGGGTGTATAGATGATTCACATGGCCATATGTCCTCTATCCCATCTTGAATGCATTTTCAAAATCAAGAAAATTACACTTTCCCAACATTCTGGTGGTATGAAATGCACACAGTATAATAACTGATATTGTGTTGCACCATCTAGAAAGCACCCCTGATTCCTAAATATTTGGACACAGTAGAATTAACAGATGGCTCTAAAGAGGAGTATTTGATAATAGATACTGATTAGGTACCGAATAGAACGTTACTAAGAGATATTCGAGTGGTCAACTATTTAATATGTCCTACCCTCACAACTTTGTTTGTGTTGTAGGTGACAGTGCATATGCCCTACATCCAAGGATCCTCACACTATATCTTTCTCCCACCTCACAAATAGAGCACCAATATAACAATGCACATCATTGTACCAGAAGTGTCATCAAGCGGACATTTGGCCAGCTGAAATCATGTTTCGGGTGCTTGCACAGGAGTGTGGGTGCTTTACAATATGCACCCGAATTAGCTTGCAAGATAGTAGTAATGTGTGCCATCCTCCACAATATTGCCAGCAAAAGAGGTATACACATTGAGGTGTCTGAGTCAGATTCAGAGGGTGAGGAGCCTAAGCCACTAGTACAGCAGCCGAGAGATGGGAGCAGATCAGTGGATGGGAGAAGAGGCAAGGACCACATTGCCACACAGTACTTTGGGAGGTACATTGTTGATAATAATGCATTTTGTATGTGAAAGAAACATAAGACGTTGTAGATATATATAGACCAAACTCCCTAGATTGTCAAGTATGTAGGCTGTAGTCAAACTAAACACATATTTGGAAATGAAAATACAACTCTGTTGGTTAATTCACCAGATAGGGGTGAACTCAGGTATAAAATTCAAAACTGCATAGACAGCTCACTGTTTCCTGCCCCTACAGCCATATTGACTACCTCCTTGTCATGTTGCACCATGTGCTCAACTGCTGCTGTGTCTCAGAGACTCGGCATCGGAGGAGGAGACACTGCTGATGCTAGATCTGTCCTCGCTATCAGCCCTTTTTCTACCTGCTACCCCTGCACTGCGATCAGTCTGCATTGCCTTGACAGCAGATGTTATCTGCTGCAGACCCCTTGTTACATCATCACTAAAATGGCCCATCTGAATCAGTACACTGCTCAGAATTGCTGTAACATGTGCCAGTCGCCCAATCGACCACCCTAGGGTGCACATCCTGGTTACACTGTGTCAATCCCTGCATGCCTGACAATAGTCAGTGAACGGAGAGTTAATACACATCTTCTTGAGGGCAACTGTTATGCTGTTCATTTTGTGGTCCAATTGTCTTTGGTTCTCTGCTATTTGCCTGGCAACATTTTCAAAACCCACTGTCATACTCTCATGCATGCTCTGCAACTTCCTGTTCATTATCTTCATTTGTTTATGTTGCAGGTGTTGGATTTGCAACATGGACTGTTACAGCCCTTCACACACCTGTGTGCTCTCTAATGCTTGTGGGAGCGGCGGAAGTCTTTTGGGCACAGGTCTTGCCCTGTTGACCGTGTCCCAACATACACAGCTGGCATGGTATCACTATAGGACTCATAGTCTAGATTGTTTAAGAATGGACCTCATCCTCCCCTGGTGATGCAGGTTAGAGTGAAAAGACAGCATTAGCAGGGATGGTATATGATGTGGAGGGTTAACTTTATGATCGATTGGTGTCGTTCTCTTCCACATGAGTTACCTCATCTGCCTCAGTCTCTGGCCCTCCTGTTTGCTGTCAGAATACACCTGTGTTGCCGAAATTAATCTAGTTAACATCTTTGTTATCTCTTTGTGTGCCAACTGCTCATTCCTTTGTGTTTTAGTTACAATAAACTTTAATTAACTTCACTGTGTGTCTTGTATTAAATGTTCCCAAGAAGGATTGGTATGGGAGCAATAAATGTTACCTTAACATTTCTCATTGTTTGACCCATTTGCATTAACTGTACATTGTACATGAAGCACTTACTTGGGTTCCAGGGTTTGCAGCACGGTGGGTGCAGTCTAGCACATGACGATGTCTCTCCAGACCTCGGTCCACACTGCATTGCTCTTCCATTCTCATAAAGCTGAGGGTATGTTTGGAGGACTCCCTTCACGAATCATCTCTAACTCTTGACAGTAGCAGGCCGGAGGAGGGAGGGAGGTAGAGGGAGGGGTTCTGGGCTAATTAAATAAAAAAATTAAAAACGTACTTAACACCGCCACCAAAGCCGCCGTCTCCCACCGCATCGCACTCTTCCTGCTTCTGGGCAAAGGCCCCCAGACTGCACCGCAGCCAATCCTGATGCTTCATGAAAGCAGCTTTGGGAGTTGCCTGAGCGCGGAAACTTGCGCTCCCAGGGAAACTGTGAGCCTATGGCTGCTCTCTCCAGCCCCAGCAATGCAGCTGGGGCTAGAGAGAGTTCACTGCTTTTGATGGTTTGGCTGGCTTGAGACTGCCGGACAAACCCTTATGTGCAGTGAAGGGCAAGCACTACCACTCCCCCAACAGCAGTGTCATCCCCTGGACCCGCCCCTAAGATGCATCCATGGGATTAGAATAAAACAATAAAAAATGGCTTTAAAATCCATTTATTATTGTTTTATTTGAGCGTGGTGGCGGGGGACAGCGTTCCTCCGTTCTAATGGAGGGGGCCACCGCTAATTCTTGCTCTGCAAAGCTGAGGGCCCTCTTTTCATGCCCCTCAGTTGTTTAAAGGAATTATAGGACTAAAGTAGCAACAGGATGTAGGAGGACTGTGTTGTGATGAATTATTGACTCACTAATGTTGTACTTCCTTCTCCTGTACGTCATTTTCTGGTAGTAGTGGGAGATAGTCTCCAAAAACATAAAAGAGGTGGTAAACTTAGAACAGGACTTGTAACAAAATGCATGTAACAATATTTAAATATTTAAAGTCTCAACATGTATGTTAAGTTAATTATGTATGGAATGTGAAAGAGTACTTCAGCAGAGAGGTTTATCTGGAGATGACTGTTTCCCTGGTAATCCTAAAGATATTGATCCTTTGCCTGCAAATCCTCTCTCTTTTCTTCAAAGTGAAGTGTAGGGCAATAACAATATTAACCAAATTTGTTAAAAAATGTCTGTGTGTTGCTTTTTATACAGACAGGCTGCGTGTGTTTTAATGTTTGAATGTGATTCAGCTGTTGATGGGTGTAGTGTGTGTAGTGTAATCCTGACGTTTCACTCCCTTCACCCTTAAATTTGCTGGTGTGTTGAGTATGACTTTTTGCTTCTCAATAGTTATTGTCAATTTGAAAATTAAAAGAATAATATTTATTTTTTCCAAAACTATCAACATCTTATATTTATCCCAATGTGTTTTTAATATCTCAATCTATGAGAGTCTAGTTCAGTACCAGTGATTCGTAATTTGTAATGCTTGACTTACTACAAGGCTTGGCAGGAGTAGATTTGAGCCTGTTTTGTCAGTACTTCTACTGTAGTAGTTGTAGGTGCTGGTTATGTGAAGAGCAATGTTATCACTCATTTGTGGGCATGTTTTCTTTTATTTTCATATGTGCAAGAGACAAGCCCTGATACCATCTGCAAATGTGTATACCTGAACTATTCAAATTTATGCATTTTCCTTATTTATGTACTCAAGTGCACCAGAATTAAATTACATAATTTACAAGCAATTCTTGATATATGTTACTAAGGCAGATCCTAAAACAATTAAGCAATCTGGCTACCATGCAGAAACTGTTTTATAAGTCAATACCAAAGTACATTGTGGGGTTTCAGAAGTTACACAGACATCCCCAAAGCTCTTCTATATTTAGGAAAATATTCTAGGCAGATATTTAAAAAAAATCCTCTTTAATAAAAAAGCTATAACCATGATGGCATTTTGCCAAATGCATTTCAGGCTCACTGCATTTTCAGCGAATCGCTCATTATGCCAACCACATGATCTACAAACTGCAAATAAGAACATTTGTCAAGGAAAAATATGTCCTTCAGGTCACGTGATCGTACTCTCTAAGAAACAGAAAAAAAGGCATCAGGAAATATACGTTCTACAAAGTGTTCCAGTGAGTTCAAGATTATATTTAGGAATGAAGCGTATTCATGAGTTTCTGATTGGATAATAACCCCACTGGGCCACCACTTCAAGAAATCAGTGCCTGGAGCTTTGCGAGCAGCACACACAATAAAACAGGAACGCATAAAAGAAAGAGCTTTTTTGACCCATTGCTAGTAATTGGCATCCGTTTTCTTAGCAGTAAAAAGGAGCTTTAAAACGACAGTCGCTTAACATTTCCTATTTTATTTTCTACATGGAAGGGAAGAATTTCTCCAGGCTGAAAGTTCAGTAATTTATGAGCAAGGAATTTCGCCCGCTTTAGGCGTGGATTACTCCAGATGAAGGAACATGAAATAACATGAGTATTCGTATATTAGTGCAGCCATGTGATTTCTACAACTCCATGCACATACACATGCAGAATTATGGTGCATATTGTTGCTTTGTGAAGTATTCATGTAGATGAGCAAACCAGAAATGATATTGCATAATTTAAAACTTTTAACTTATTAGTTGTTATGACATGCTCAAACAATTACAAATGTACATGGAGAATAATATTTATTCTACACAAATGTACAAGCACGTTGGATCTATGTGCATCCGATGCTTCGATAAATATTGCTGAAAGAGTACAGATATATTTTTTCTGCTGCGGTCTTGAACAGACTATTAAACTGTCCTCTTTGGTTGGTGGTTGACAGAGTATATTCGAGTATGACTAGTGATGCAGTATTTCTTCAGGTACCATGCATACCTCTGTGCATGAGGCAGACGTATGGTGACGCACAGTGGTGGCTGGTATGGAACAGTGGCAGAGGGGGTGAGTTAGAAAAAATTAAGACTTACCTGCTGGTTGGCGGTCATCAGCCGCTGCCTCTTCTCCGTATTCCCTGTTTTCCTGGCTATCGGCAATAACTAGGCTTCCAAACTCCACTAGCCAATCATGTTGCTGCTGTCACCGGCATGACAACAGCGTCGTGATTGGACTAAACGCCCTGGTTCAGTGCTCAGAAAGGGAGTGGGAGCCTGTGCATTCTCTCCACTTAGGCTGTGCAGTTCAGACAGGTGGAGAACATACTATGGGGGTCATTAGGATGGCGGACGGAAGTGCCTCCGCATACCCTGAGTATGCGGAACAGGCCTATTTTCCGTGCGCCCGTCGCGGACACTCCGTCCGCCAAATCAGGATACGAAATACGTGGCAAATTCCGTCCGCGGCGGTAGAACACGGTCCGCCGCACCACCACACCCAACCACGCAGCGGACGTAACCTTTCCAGAGACTCCGCCGTACGGACTGACGACTAGGACCGTCCTCCAAATCAAGATGGCGGAAAACACACATAAAAGCGCGGCGGATAAACAACCTGCCTGAACACGGCGGATGCTCCACAGCGACCATACCCACCACGAGCCGCACGCCGACATGGACCCTGCACTACAGGCTTACCCGATACTCTACGCGATCCAGTACGTCCTCGTCTTGGCCCACCATCGACGACGACGCAGGTAGGCACCTAAGCATTCGCTGTCTGGAGAGGAGTACCGGCCAGGGCGGTGACGTAGGGAGGGGGGAGTGACATGTCCCAAAATGCACAAATGCCTGTGTACGGCAACGCCTCCAAGGGCCGTGACCCAGGTAGGGGAGAGTGACACGTAGCACAACCAGGGCTCAAGTCGGGGTACCACGCGGGTGGACGGCGTCCCCCCACTAATTCAACAGGGAGCATGATAACTATAAACTGCAACTGAGTGGAGGCCGCCCTATGTGTCGTCACTTCCTGTCGTGATTTCAGCGTCACCCCACTTCTTGTTGCAGGACTTGGGTCCTGAGCAGAACCCACCGCCCCCAAGAAAATATCAATCCACACCAGCATCACACACGCAAGAATGACTCTGACAAAGCACGACACATGAATCGCTATTTTATTTACGCAGATTCGGAGCAAAGTCACAGTCTAGAATGGAGCATGCCCATAGTGGACACCAGAGCAGGTACATCAGATGCAGTACATCAGTATGAGGATAGCAACAGGGCAGTGTGGACACCAGAGCAGGTACATCAGATGCAGTACATCAGTATCAGAACAGCAACAGGGCAGTGTGGACACCAGAGCAGGTACATCAGATGCAGTACATCAGTATGAGGATAGCAACAGGGCAGCAACAGGGCAGTGTGGACACCAGAGCAGGTACATCAGAGGCAGTACATCAGTATCAGAACAGCAACAGGGCAGCAACAGGGCAGTGTGGACACCAGAGCAGGTACATCAGAGGGCACAATGCAGTATCAGAACAGCAACAGGGCAGTGTGGACACCAGAGCAGGTACATCAGAGGCAGTACATCAGTATCAGAACAGCAACAGGGCAGCAACAGGGCAGTGTGGACACCAGAGCAGGTACATCAGAGGCAGTACATGAGAGGGGCCAAGTGCTCCAACAGTCCATTGCACTGAAAACGTCCATCAGAGGCAGTACATGAGAGGGCACAATGCAGTATCAGAACAGCAACAGGGCAGTGTGGACACCAGAGCAGGTACATCAGAGGCAGTACATCAGTATCAGAACAGCAACAGGGCAGCAACAGGGCAGTGTGGACACCAGAGCAGGTACATCAGAGGGCATACATCTGTATCAGAACAGCAACAGGGCAGTGTGGACACCAGAGCAGGTACATCAGAGGCAGTACATGAGAGGGGCCAAGTGCTCCAACAGTCCATTGCACTGAAAACGTCCATCAGAGGCAGTACATGAGAGGGCACAATGCAGTATCAGAACAGCAACAGGGCAGTGTGGACACCAGAGCAGGTACATCAGAGGCAGTACATGAGAGGGGCCAAGTGCTCCAACAGTCCATTGCACTGAAAACGTCCATCAGAGGCAGTACATGAGAGGGCACAATGCAGTATCAGAACAGCAACAGGGCAGTGTGGACACCAGAGCAGGTACATCAGAGGCAGTACATGAGAGGGGCCAAGTGCTCCAACAGTCCATTGCACTGAAAACGTCCATCAGAGGCAGTACATGAGAGGGCACAATGCAGTATCAGAACAGCAACAGGGCAGTGTGGACACCAGAGCAGGTACATCAGAGGCAGTACATCAGTATCAGAACAGCAACAGGGCAGCAACAGGGCAGTGTGGACACCAGAGCAGGTACATCAGAGGGCATACATCAGTATCAGAACAGCAACAGGGCAGTGTGGACACCAGAGCAGGTACATCAGAGGCAGTACATGAGAGGGGCCAAGTGCTCCAACAGTCCATTGCACTGAAAACGTCCATCAGAGGCAGTACATGAGAGGGCACAATGCAGTATCAGAACAGCAACAGGGCAGTGTGGACACCAGAGCAGGTACATCAGAGGCAGTACATCAGTATCAGAACAGCAACAGGGCAGCAACAGGGCAGTGTGGACACCAGAGCAGGTACATCAGAGGGCATACATCTGTATCAGAACAGCAACAGGGCAGTGTGGACACCAGAGCAGGTACATCAGAGGCAGTACATGAGAGGGGCCAAGTGCTCCAACAGTCCATTGCACTGAAAACGTCCATCAGAGGCAGTACATGAGAGGGCACAATGCAGTATCAGAACAGCTACAGGGCAGTGTGGACACCAGAGCAGGTACATCAGAGGCAGTACATGAGAGGGGCCAAGTGCTCCAACAGTCCATTGCACTGAAAACGTCCATCAGAGGCAGTACATGAGAGGGCACAATGCAGTATCAGAACAGCAACAGGGCAGTGTGGACACCAGAGCAGGTACATCAGAGGCAGTACATGAGAGGGGCCAAGTGCTCCAACAGTCCATTGCACTGAAAACGTCCATCAGAGGCAGTACATGAGAGGGCACAATGCAGTATCAGAACAGCAACAGGGCAGTGTGGACACCAGAGCAGGTACATCAGAGGCAGTACATCAGTATCAGAACAGCAACAGGGCAGCAACAGGGCAGTGTGGACACCAGAGCAGGTACATCAGAGGCAGTACATGAGAGGGCACAATGCAGTATCAGAACAGCAACAGGGCAGTGTGGACACCAGAGCAGCTACATCACAGGGCACAGTACAGCAACTTACAGCACACTATCAGGTGGATTGCGTGAAGTACCCGCATCGGACACACTGGCAGCACCAGAAACCGGAGTGTGACACACAGCCACAGATGTAGTGACTGACACGTGAGCCACAGACCCAGATACACTGCCAGCACCTGATACAGGAGTGTGACACACCGACACAGCCCGAGTTACTGACACATGGCCTATAGACCCAGATACACTGCCAGCACCTGATACAGGAGTGTGACACACCGACACAGCCCGAGTTACTGACACATGGCCTATAGACCCAGATACACTGCCAGCACCTGATACAGGAGTGTGACACACCGACACAGCCCGAGTTACTGACACATGGCCTATAGACCCAGATACACTGCCAGCACCTGATACAGGAGTGTGACACACCGACACAGCCCGAGTTACTGACACATGGCCTATAGACCCAGATACACTGCCAGCACCTGATACAGGATTTGTCTCGACGGATACCCTGCCACTAACAGACACATGCGAGTCAACTGCACCAGCGCCACTGTGACCACTGAAATGATGAGCCACAGGACTGTATGGTCCAGGAGGCAGGGTGGCTCTGGGAGCGGGGGATAGTTGCAATTGGCCGATATTGGATTGGGCATGTGTCAATGCTGTGTGTCTACGCTTCTTTTGGACATGTGCCTGCACCATGGACAGGACAGGAACCACAAGTCGACCGGACTGAGAAGCAATTTCACCCACCATGGGAGGTGCATGTGCTGGGGGGGGAATGGTCTCTGGGGACGTGCTGGAGCCTGCTTGTCGTTTGCCGTGTGGCTGCCTTGTGGCCTCTGCAACATGTGTCATGGGGGATGCCACGACAGGGTCCACCTGCATCCGTCCCTGACGGGCCATGATGGGAGTGGATGTAAGGGGTGACTCCACTGCTGAGTCTTCTGTATTCCGTTTGCCAGAAAACAGCTGTCTCAGAGCAACTATGGGTGATGTATGCCTGTCCCTGACAGCGCCACTATTCATGGGCGAGTCCTTGGGCCTTGGATGTTCCATTTCCGTAGGAGTACTGTACTCTGTGGACTTGCCCTGTTCCCTGGATGGTGCCCTCTTGCAGGCAGCAGACTTGTCGTCTGTGGTGTGCATATCAGCTGGACACCCCTTCTGCCCGTGTGTGTCCCTGCCCCTGGGACTGTCCGTGCTCCTCTTAGGTGCGTTTGTCTTGTGACTATTCTTGTCCCTGCCCTTGGGAGTGGCTCCTTCCTTCGTAGTCTCCCTGGCCTTGGGAGTGCCTACATCCTTCCTGCTTTCCCTGGCCTTGGGAGTGCCTACATCCTTCCTGCTTTCCCTGCCCTTGGGAGTGCCTACATCCTTCCTGCTTTCCCTGCCCTTGGGAGTGCCTACATCCTTCCTGCTTTCCCTGGCCTTGGGAGTGGCACCTTCCTTCGTAGTCTCCCTGCCCTTGGGAGTGCCTACATCCTTCCTGCTTTCCCTGGCCTTGGGAGTGGCACCTTCCTTCGTAGTCTCCCTGCCCTTGGGAGTGCCTACATCCTTCCTGCTGTCCCTGCCCTTGGGAGTGCCTACATCCTTCCTGCTTTCCCTGCCCTTGGGAGTGGCACCTTCCTTCCTAGTGTCCCTGGTACTGGGAGTATGCGAGCCCTCAAGAGATGTATTCGTCTTCTCACTGTCCTCGTACAGGGTAGTGTTAATGGAAGCGGGAGTGAGTCTTGGCCTGGTAGTACCTTGTGTGTGGGATGGCTGTGCAGCATGTGTAGCCATTACACCCAACCCCTCTTTTGCCTCACGTGTGTGTACTCCACTATATCTGACGTTGCCCTTGTGAACAGAGTTACCTGACCTAGGGGATGGGGTCTGAGGCCTCCGTGCCTTGACGTGCTGGCTGACGCTGCTTCTAGTGCAATAACCTGTATTGGAGTCCTGGTCAGAAAATTCACTCCCCCCTGACACATCCAGAGTTGTAGATGGCGGAACAGAAGTACCACCCAGTCCGTGCGACTGTGCAATGGCAGACGACACACTGTTAGACAATGACTGCAGTGTCCTGTGTACACCAGCCAGATCACCATGCATACCTTCCATGAATGCCACCACCTGCCCCAACTTCCTATCGTGGTCTTGGAATGCATTAATCATATTTGTCTGGCCCACACACAGCTGTCGCAGCAGATCAACAGCCTCTGCACAAAGAGAATTTTGGGTCACCGAGGCTGGGGCAGCGGTGCCGACACCGAACGCCACTCTGCTCCCCCTACTCCTGCGTGCACGTACAGTACATGGTGCAGTTGCCGGCAGGGTGGGCCCTGTGTGCTGTGTCCCGACCGAAGGTGTTGGTTGCCCACTCCCAGTCTGTGACAACAGTGCTGACTCACCAACACTGTCGGAAGATGATGACGATGTTGTCTCCACATGCGAGTCCTCCGGGACGGTCCTGTCCCCCTCTCCGCCGCTGGCCCCTTCGGTGTCAGTCTGCGTGTGCGCGACGTCTGATCCGGATGCATTGCCTTCTGTAATCTCCGCCGTATGTGGCTGAGTGCCCTCTGCCAATGCTGAAAAGCACAGGAAATGGGTGTAAGTAATGGGCACACACACGTACAGTACTGCTGCGGAATCCCTAAAGCCACTGATGACACTGTCCATCGATCCCCCAACCTGCACACAGCCCACCCCAAGCAGTCATCCTCACAGGAATTGTGTGGCGTTGGCCGTAATACATGTACAGCATGCACACTGGGCATGAGGAACTACATCAGCACACAAGTGTTGGCAAGGGGTGACGGAGCACTACAGCATGTGCATGACAACTGAACAGCTTAGCAGGTGGCGGCTCAACATTCCGCATGTGCAAGTGCAAAGTTAACTGTGGCAATGTCACCAACATGCCATTGGAAATAGACTCACGATAGACGGAAGACCCTAATGTGTGTGCGCAACCATACATGCATTGCACTCACAAGCAACATACACTGACAGTAAGCTTACCGCCACATTGATGTTCATCCACACGCAACCGCTCGGACAGGTCAGGATGCGTCACAGCTATGATACGGTGCATGAGAGGGGTCATTGAGCGTCGGGCCAGACGTGCCGTCCGTGGAATCAGCCCTAGTGTCACTTCC
This sequence comes from Lissotriton vulgaris, assembly GCF_964263255.1. Lineage (NCBI taxonomy): Eukaryota > Metazoa > Chordata > Amphibia > Caudata > Salamandridae > Lissotriton > Lissotriton vulgaris. The sequence goes on along the minus strand of NC_141690.1, from coordinate 78,830,182 downwards.
GCTACATTCTTGCTCAGTCTGGAAATGTCGTCCCAGCGTTTGTGGCAGTGTGTATGTCGTCTATTGCACACCCCCGCTGCTCGTACTTCACGTGCAATGCTCCTCCACACGTCCTTGCGAAGGTGCAGCTTTACCTACCATGATGGGAGACAAAAGGGTGGAAGTCAGTGGACAGTTGGCCAGTCACACAGATAGGAGCAACACATTACTCTCAGCAGCCATGCACATATCGATTCTTTAGTTGGTCACACATCACACCGCCAAGTTTCCAGAGCCCAGGTGCCATTTGACACCTCATGCACTACAACTTATCCCCCACTGCACTTACCGCCTGTCCGGGTGCGCCATACAGGCGTCCGTAGTTGCGGAGCACAGCGTCCACGAGGACATCCAGCTCCGCGGCGGTGAAGGGACGAGACCGGACCTCTTTGACTCTCGACATGGCAAGGTCACGGAGTATGGCACTAGAGCGGCAGTCGGTGGTCAGCTCCGCAGCAGCAGGTGGAGGTGATGGTCACAGGCAGCAGTCGGTGGTCAGCTCCGCAGCAGCAGGTGGAGGTGATGGTCACAGGCAGCAGTCGGTGGTCAGCTCCGCAGCAGCAGGTGGAGGTGATGGTCACAGGCAGCAGTCGGTGGTCAGCTCCGCAGCAGCAGGTGGAGGTGATGGTCACAGGCAGCAGTCGGTGGTCAGCTCCGCAGCAGCAGGTGGAGGTGATGGTCACAGGCAGCAGTCGGTGGTCAGCTCCGCAGCAGCAGGTGGAGGTGATGGTCACAGGCAGCAGTCGGTGGTCATCGTAGAAAGTTTGCTTTTGCACATCACACATATATAGGGCCCAGTGGCCATGTCAGTGGCATACGGCGCCAGCCATTGGTCCGCCGTGAGAGCGTGTTTGGAATTTGGCCAATGATTGGCCCTGGTGTTGCGGTGAACACCATACGGTACTTGCAATTGGCCAACCGTGGCCCATGTCCACACCTCCCATTGGCTGCACTTGCACAGACCGTCACGCTCACACACCGGCAACTGCACGTGCTAGAGACCGGGACGGATGCATCATTTGCAACAAAGTTGTAAGAGTGGCGCCACCATGGCGGGGCACGTATTCGGCGGGGGAGGTGGAGGCCAATACAGCCATAAGCTGATGTGCATGCACATGCCAGTTCATGACCCCCTTACAGTGACATTGCATCTGGCAGCCTACACCGGCCGGCCCAGCTCTACCCACTACCGCCGTGCCAGGCCTAGCCCTTGACCGCCGTTGCGGCCGGGCCAACTACCGCCGCTTCAGGCCCCCTCCACTACCGCCGTGCCAGACCTAGCCCTTGACCGCCGTGGCAGGGCCGCCAGGGCACGGCGGTAGTGGAGGGGGCCTGAAGCGGCGGTAGTTGGCCCGGCCGCAACGGCGGTCAAGGGCTAGGCCGTGCACGGCGGTAGTGGAGGGGGCCTGAAGCGGCGGTAGTTGGCCCGGCCGCAACGGCGGTCAAGGGCTAGGCCGTGCACGGCGGTAGTGGAGGGGGCCTGAAGCGGCGGTAGTTGGCCCGGCCGCAACGGCGGTCAAGGGCTAGGCCGTGCACGGCGGTAGTGGAGGGGGCCTGAAGCGGCGGTAGTTGGCCCGGCCGCAACGGCGGTCAAGGGCTAGGCCTGGCACGGCGGTAGTGGGTAGAGCTGGGCCGGCCGGTGTAGGCTGCCTGATGCAATGTCACTGTAAGGGGGTCATGAACTGGCATGTGCATGCACATCAGCTTATGGCTGTATTGGCCTCCACCTCCCCCGCCGAATACGTGCCCCGCCATGGTGGCACCACTCTTACAACTTTGTTGCAAATGATGCATCCGTCCCGGTCTCTAGCACGTGCAGACAATTGGAATGTTGAACGCGGGCCGCGTATGGCCAGACGTCAACAGCGGAAGCAGTGCACCGCCATGGCGGCGTCAATGAGTGCATGTCAGCTGACGATGCACTATGTTTAATTGTCTGCAGCTGCATGCTGAGGGTTGTGTGCGTGATTGCGTGACTCCACACTTCATGCTCTATCCCATGGTTTCCATACCATGCCCATCGGTGTGCCACTAATGACCGTCACTTTTGGGTCATGTCACATGCCTTGTTGGCAGTGATGTTGAGGTGCAACAGAGTGCATTGGACATGTTGCAACACATCATGTAGCTGGTGGGTGCACATTGCTACGTCAATCCATGTTGTTGTGACAATCAGAGGTGTCACACATAAGCAAATCGAACACTGCCTATTACATGTTGGATAGAGTGCGGTGACATGTGAGTGAGTTGCACAGACATGCGTTGTATGTGAATTGACTTCCATTCCATTTACTCCCACACAGGAGGGCTCAAAATGTCCATCGCCCATATACTGTGCTGGAGGACATGGTGGACGAGGAGGTGGTCCGGAAATTCAGGCTTGATCGACGTCGATTGCTGGAGCTTGTGAACAAGTTGTCTCCTCACCTGCAGCCGCGGAGAACTTATCCAGGCTCAATTTCACCCACCCAAAAGGTGATGGCGGCACTCCATTTTTTTGCTACGGGAACATTCCAGTACACTATAGGACATGCCGGGGGAATGTCACAGGCCATGTTTAGCACGGTACTCAATGATGTACTGACAGCCATGATGCTGTACAAGCATGAGTACATACATTTTCCACAGGCGGCAGAGTTGGCAGCGGTCAAGGCAGACTTTTATGCACTGGGTGGCATTCCACACGTTGTGGGTTCAATTGATGGCACGCATATTGCGATCATCCCGCCACGGGCACGTGAGCAGGTGTTTCGGAATCGGAAGCACTTCCACTCCCTTAACGTGCAGGTGGTGTGCCAGGCCGACAACATTATCTCACATGTGTGTGCAAGATTTCCTGGCTCTGCACATGACGCCCACATCATGCGGAGCAGCATAGTCCCACGACTGATGGCAAATCTGCGTCCGGCACAAGCCTGGCTTGTTGGTGAGTATGCTGTGGTGACTGGAGTGATATTTGGGTGGCTTGGTGTGGCCACATGTTCAGGTACTGATGTCTCTCTCTAATTCCCACATACACAGGCGACTCGGCTTACCCAAACAGGCCTTGGCTTCTGAGTCCAATTCGCAATCCCACCACAGCAGGAGAAATGCGATATAACGATGCCCATGGTAGGACACGTCGAGTGGTGGAACGAACATTTGGCCTGCTTAAGTCTAGGTTTCGGTGCCTAGATAAGACTGGAGGGGCCCTGCCTTACGCACCTGGCAAAGTATGCAAGATTGTGATGGCCTGCTGCATGCTCCACAACCTGGCTGTGCGAAATAACATTGCACTGATCTTGGACCCAGATGAACAGCAAGTTCCTCGCCCTCCCGACCCACCCATGTCGACTGATGAGGATAGTGATGAGGAGGAAGGTGTGGACCAGAGGCGCCAGCTCATAGCACGCTACTTCCCTTGACTGTAAGTGTGCCCATCTTGTGCTGCTTGTGTATGCCCTGTGTAGGTTTGCTGCTCTGGTGTCATTGTGTTGGGGATCATCTATGTGTTTTGTTATGTGATGTATGCATGTGTGTGTGTGTCTTCATTTATGAGTACATGCACTTCTCCATGATGTGTGTAGTGTCAGCCATTCGTGTAGTGATGTGTGTGGTTTGTTGTAAGTTGCACTGCAGTGAGTTGGGATGAGTGTGATGCTGTTTACTAACGTCTGTTTGCGGGTTCTATGTTTCCCTAGGTCACTCCGTTGCGGCATTATTCTGTACCTGTTGGATCCCTGAACCTGGTTACGTCTGCTTCTGATGCAATCATGTGAATAAACATGGAGGCAACACATCATTGAGTGAGTAAGTGGTATTTATTTACAGATTGTGCATAGGTGTAGGTGCATATTTACAAAGGAGTGAAGGGGTGGGGGAGTGAGAGTCCAAGGTAATGGTAGATGAGATGGGCGTGCAGACACCACATAGGGTGGTGTGTGCCTAGTGCAGCAGGCCTGTGGCAGGTGGGTCCGGATACTTTCCAGGTTTCTGAGGTACTCCAAAGAGTCACTGTCGGCTCCTCTTGGAGCGTGTGTCATGTGCTCCAACACTGCTCTCGGCCACTTCCTGCCTCGGACGGCCCCTCCGTCTTTGTGCCGGCACGGGGTCAGCTAGGGGCGCAGGCTGATTCGGTAACACATCCGCCGCCAGGGGCGCAGTCGGCGGTGGCGGTGTTGTGGCCGGTGCCGGTGTTTGAGGGGGGGGGGGGGGGGGGGTGGTGTTGGCGGATGCCCTGGCGCTGAAAATGTCGACCAGTTGGCCAAGCCGCCTCTCGATGGCCCCCAACATGGCGGTGTTGTCCACAAAGTCCTGGTGGGCCCGGTCTGCATGTTCCTGGCTACGTGCATAGCCCGCCTCCACCCGGACTAGTGCTTCATGGCACTGTTGCACTGCAATCAGTGTTGTGTCCTCAGCCCTTCTTTCCGCCCTGCTCCTGCCTGCAGGATCTGCCCTTGCAGTGGTGGGTTGCCTGACTGTCTCCCTGCGTGGCTGGGATGGCGCTGGCCCAGCGTTGGCGGCGGGGTTGGGCAGGGCGGCAGGGGCAGAAGTGGTGGTAGTAGTGGTGGTGGTGGAGGTGGTGCTGGAGGCAGCTGTGCAGGTCCGAGTCGCCGGTGTTGTTGTGATGCCAGTGCCCGTAGTCGTTGTAGTTGCAGGTGTGACCTGCGTGCCAGAGGTCCCTGGCTGGCTGCTCGATCCGGCACCATCCTCTGCCCCGGAGTTGGCTGCACAATCGTCCCATGAGTGCTCGGAGTTTGGGGATGCTGGAGGCCTGGTGTCAATGGCGGCACTCAGATTGGGATCCCCTGCAAAAGAATAATGTGATGATGAGTAATGTTGCCTATACGTGTACATGTATTTATGGTTGAAATTCAGTCGGCATTGGCACACACCCCACCCACCACCACCACCCTCTCTATGGACATGGGGGCCTGTTGGAAGTTGTAGTTCCGACCCCTCACACACCCCACCCACCACCACCACCCTCTCTATGGACATGGGGGCCTGTTGGAAGTTGTAGTTCAGACCCCTCACACACCCCACCCACCACCACCACCCTCTCTATGGACATGGGGGCCTGTTGTAAGTAGGACTAGTGACCCCTCACACACCCCACCCACCACCACCTCCCTCTCTATGGACATGGGGGCCTGTTGGAAGTTGTAGTTCCGACCCCTCACACACCCCACCCACCACCACCACCCTCTCTATGGACATGGGGGCCTGTTGGAAGTTGTAGTTCCGACCCCTCACACACCCCACCCACCACCACCACCCTCTCTATGGACATGGGGGCCTGTTGGAAGTTGTAGTTCCGACCCCTCACACACCCCACCCACCACCACCTCCCTCTCTATGGACATGGGGGCCTGTTGGAAGTAGGACTAGTGACCCCTCACACACCCCACCCACCACCACCTCCCTCTCTATGGACATGGGGGCCTGTTGGAAGTTGTAGTTCCGACCCCTCACACACCCCACCCACCACCACCACCCTCTCTATGGACATGGGGGCCTGTTGGAAGTTGTAGTTCCGACCCCTCACACACCCCACCCACCACCACCTCCCTCTCTATGGACATGGGGGCCTGTTGGAAGTAGGACTAGTGACCCCTCACACACCCCACCCACCACCACCTCCCTCTCTATGGACATGGGGGCCTGTTGGAAGTTGTAGTTCCGACCCCTCACACACCCCACCCACCACCACCACCCTCTCTATGGACATGGGGGCCTGTTGGAAGTTGTAGTTCCGACCCCTCACACACCCCACCCACCACCACCTCCCTCTCTATGGACATGGGGGCCTGTTGGAAGTAGGACTAGTGACCCCTCACACACCCCACCCACCACCACCTCCCTCTCTATGGACATGGGGGCCTGTTGGAAGTTGTAGTTCCGACCCCTCACACACCCCACCCACCACCACCACCCTCTCTATGGACATGGGGGCCTGTTGGAAGTTGTAGTTCCGACCCCTCACACACCCCACCCACCACCACCTCCCTCTCTATGGACATGGGGGCCTGTTGGAAGTAGGACTAGTGACCCCTCACACACCCCACCCACCACCACCTCCCTCTCTATGGACATGGGGGCCTGTTGGAAGTTGTAGTTCCGACCCCTCACACACCCCACCCACCACCACCACCCTCTCTATGGACATGGGGGCCTGTTGGAAGTTGTAGTTCCGACCCCTCACACACCCCACCCACCACCACCTCCCTCTCTATGGACATGGGGGCCTGTTGGAAGTAGGACTAGTGACCCCTCACACACCCCACCCACCACCACCTCCCTCTCTATGGACATGGGGGCCTGTTGGAAGTTGTAGTTCCGACCCCTCACACACCCCACCCACCACCACCACCCTCTCTATGGACATGGGGGCCTGTTGGAAGTTGTAGTTCCGACCCCTCACACACCCCACCCACCACCACCTCCCTCTCTATGGACATGGGGGCCTGTTGGAAGTTGTAGTTCCGACCCCTCACACACCCCACCCACCACCACCACCCTCTCTATGGACATGGGGGCCTGTTGGAAGTTGTAGTTCCGACCCCTCACACACCCCACCCACCACCACCTCCCTCTCTATGGACATGGGGGCCTGTTGGAAGTAGGACTAGTGACCCCTCACACACCCCACCCACCACCACCTCCCTCTCTATGGACATGGGGGCTTGTTGGAAGTTGTAGTTCCGACCCCTCACACACCCCACCCACCACCACCTCCCTCTCTATGGACATGGGGGCCTGTTGGAAGTTGTAGTTCCGACCCCTCACACACCCCACCCACCACCACCACCCTCTCTATGGACATGGGGGCCTGTTGGAAGTTGTAGTTCCGACCCCTCACACACCCCACCCACCACCACCTCCCTCTCTATGGACATGGGGGCCTGTTGGAAGTAGGACTAGTGACCCCTCACACACCCCACCCACCACCACCTCCCTCTCTATGGACATGGGGGCCTGTTGGAAGTTGTAGTTCCGACCCCTCACACACCCCACCCACCACCACCTCCCTCTCTATGGACATGGGGGCCTGTAGGAGTGCTTTGGAGGTTGGTGAGTATGTGGACTGCATGCAAGGCTGGGGTATGTGGGATGTGTCTTCAGAGTTGTGTGGCCCACACCGTGTGTTTGTGTTTGTGGTGGTTGGTTGGTACTTACCAGCCTCTTCTCCATCAGGAAGTCCATCGAGGGTGTCAGGGTGCAGGATGGTCAGCACCCTCTCCTCCCACTCGGTGTATGGTAGGGGCTCCGGGGGGGTTCCACCGCCGGTATGGTGGGCCCGGACGTAGTTCTTGGCTCTTATTGACTTCACCCGGGTCTTCAGGTCGTGCCACCGCCTCTGGATGTCTGCCTTGGTTCGCGGAACGCTCCCGGAGGCATTGACCCTGGTCACGATGCGGTCCCACAGGCTGTTCTTCCGAGCTATGCTCGTCTGCTGCACGAGGGACCCGAAGATGTGGGGTTCCACACGAAGGATCTCTTCCACCATTACCTTGAGCTCGGTGTCGGAGAATTTAGGATTTTTTTTGGGTGCCATGGTGCTCGGGGGGTGTGTTTGTGTGGAGTGTGGAGGTGCTGGTGTGTGCTGTTTGGGTGTGGTGTGGTGGGTGTTTGTGTGCAGGGTGTCTTTGGGTGTGGTGTGGTGGGTGTTTGTGTGCAGGGTGTGTTTGGGTGTGGGTTATGTGTCTGAATCAAATAGTTTGCTGTTTGTCAAGTCAAGTATTGTCTCCTGCTGTCAGCTATGCTGGGATGCAGAGGATTTCGGGAGTGGGTGGGAGTCAATTTATAGTCTGTGTGTTGGCCCTGTGTGAATGTTGATTGGCAGTCAGGTGATGGGCGGGTGTGTTGTCAGGTGTGGTCTATGCAGTTTTTGGGGGTGGGTAATTGTGTCTTGTGTTTGGTTTAGTTGTGTCAGGTGGGTTGTCGTCCATTTTGCTGTGTTTGGTGATGGATTCTGTCGGTATGTATGCCATTTGAATGACTGTAGGGATGTTGGACTTCCGCTGTGGAGCCCCGTTTCTCATTGCATTGCTACCGCCGCGGACGTTGATCGCGGTGTTTACCGGGGTACTTGCGGAGTTATCCTAATTGCGGACACGGAATGTACGCAGGTATCGCGGGGGAGGTTGTTGTTCTCCTGGTCATGTGCGTACGCGGCGGTCGGTGTTTTGTGGGTTCCGTCCGCATGCCGCGGAATCAGCTGTACTTCGTCCGCCGCGGACGGGGATTGTTGTGCTCCGTCCGCCGCGGACGGCGTTTCGGTCACATTTTATCCTAATCGCTAATGCGGTTTTTCCGCGGCCAGGTCCGGAGTATCTTGACACCTTCCACGGCGGACGGAGCACGTTTCCGTCCGCCATCCTAATCGGCCCCTAAGTGTGCATGATGGTTTGGCTGCCCAAAGACGGCCAGCCAAAACTTCATGCGCTTTTCTGGTGCCCCAACCACTCCTCCCTCTGACGTGAGACCAGCCCCTCCCTAACCTGGCATCATTGTACTAAAAATAAACTGGTAATAACGTTCTGGTATTGTCATTTTATTTTTCCTTTCCACTGCTAATAGAGCAGTGGGGCAACACTCCTCCACCTTAGCAGAGGAGCAACGGCTGACCAAACACTACATGTGCTGTGTCGAATTGTGGGCATGTAAATTACGTAGTCTATATACTTTTTTTTATTTTTTTAAAATACTGTTGCTGGTGATCCATTTACACTACAAATAGTCACAAACTGCAGAATCCGGGTCAATTGTATGGGCCTTTTAGTGAGTCAGTGGGCCCAGTATAAGATTCTTGCAACAGCTAGCCCTCTTGTATTTTGTGAGCAGATAATTGCTGGATGTAAAATATACCTCTATGTGACATACAGACTCACACATATTCATGCTGGTGGTGTGTCATATGCACATAGTGCTTCCAGTCTGCATGCACCAATGGGTATGAATCCATATTTTGCTTATTTTCGTGTAGGGAGGATGCTTCAAAATAATGATAAAAAGTAGTAGTTTGTTGTTATACAGTTCTTTGTATATATTTTCTAAACATTGAGGGCCTGATTTAGAAAGGCCTCCGTATTCATGCCAGAGGCCCAACAGTCGTGGGGCAGAATCTCAGCAATGAGAATGCGGAGGACCTTTGTGAATAAGGTCCTTCAAATAGCATGTTTTGCTATTCCAGTATTTATGGAACTGGTCAGAACACAGTCACATGCAGAATTGTATAGCAGTCACTGTTAGAAATGGGGGTCTCTAATTGGTAGCAGTATACACACTGTCCAAGTAGGGACCCTTCCTTCCAGCCAGGATAGGGGAGTTACACACCTCAATAACCCTTGCTTACCCTCTTGGTATCTTGATGAACAGGCAGACTTATCTCAGAGGTAGTGTGTAAAGAATTTATAGACAAAAACACAGTAATATAGTGAAAACACTATAAATGGACACCACGCCAGTTTAGAAAAATAAAGTACCTTTATCTATATCAAGCAAGATCAAATTGACAAAAATCCAACATGCACAAAACCAAATATGATTTTTAAAAGGTTTCTAGCAATTCCTTCCAAAGGCGACTATGAATGCCTGATTTCAATCAAAGTATCTCAAAGGTGTAAAGATCCACAAGGCGAAACAGCCCCAGAGAAGGGAAGCATTGGAAAACACCGCGATGCGTCAGTTCTTGAGTCCTTGGGGGGGCGATGCAAAAGTTTTGCTGCAACAGGGAAAGTGATGAGTCGAATCCGGACTCTATGGGGAAGTCGTGCGTCAATTCCAAGACAATTCTGGTCTGCAGGTGTTTTGTGACGGAGATGTGTGGTACAATGGTGCGATGCGTGGCGATCCAGATGCGCTGGAGGTTGATGCGGGGGCAGCATACAGGTGCTGCATCGATTTCTTGAGCCGCGGTCCCACAATGCATCGTTTATTTTAGCTGAAGAGCAGAGCTTGCGTTGGAGTCAGGGCAGTGATCTCGGACTTCGGAGACTTATGTGCTGGATTCCTGTGCACTGATTCTCCGAGCCGCTGACAGTTGCTGCGTGGATTTATTCAGCCGCATGGGCTGAGTGTTGGGAATTTGTCCCACACAGCGGTGCTGTGGCAGAAAATTCAGCCGCAAGAAGGATGAAGCATTGATTTTCAGGTTTATTCAACTTCTTGTAATTCTTTGCAGCAGGAACACGCTTCAACGGCCCAGAACTGGGTTTGGCACCATGAAGTTCCTAGAAGGAGACAAGCTTCACATCAAGCCCATGGCGATCTTCTTTAAGCAGGATACCATAGCAGGGCAAAGTTTCAGTACACCCAGAAAATCAACACAGAGCAAATGGGACAGTACACTTACTGTCAGCTCTTCAGCTCTTCTTCTTGGCATGGTCATCTTAGTCTATAAGTAATCTAAAGTTCTGGGGTCTTAGGTCTGATACTTAAACCCCATTTCCATTTGAAGTCTGTATTCAGACAGTCTCTCATGCTCAGTAAAACCAGTTTGGTCCTCCCCGTTCCAGGTTCACTATAGGAGGTGAAGACAGTATTGTGCAGAGCAGCACAGCCTATTTAGGTGTCAGTGACAACTCCCCCCACCACTCTTACCCCAGGATGGCCAATCAGCATATGCAGGGCATACCTCAGCTCCCCTTCTGTGTGTGCCTGGAGAGAATACACAAACAGCCCCAGTCAGTCTCAAACCAGACGGTGAATTCACAAGCAGGCAAAGGCAAACAGAATGGTTAGACAAGAAAATGGCCACTTTCTAAAAGTGGCATTTTCAAACACACTTTAATAAAAGGTGTGTTATTAAATTCTGAGTTCAGAGAGCCACATCTCTAGCTATTCCCAAGTGAAAGTTACACTTGTAAAACGTTACAAGGCACCTCCAATGACAGCCTAAGAGAGAGCTAGTCCTTGCCATATTGAAAAACGAAATACATAGTATTTCACTACCAGGACATGTAAAAGCCTCCAGTATATGTCATACCTTTGACCTACACTGCACCCTGCCCCTGGAGGTACCTTAGGGCTGACTTACATGTAAGAAAAGGGAAGTAAGAGCCGGGCAAGTGGGTGCACTTGCCAGGTCGACATGGCAGTTAAAAACTGCATGGGCAGTCACTGCGGTGGCAGGACTAAGACACATTTGAACGGCTATTTGTGTGGGTGGCACAATCAGTTCTGTAGGCCCACTAGTAGCACTTGATGTATAATTCCCCTAGGCACACATAGTGCATTTAACTAAGGACCTACCAGTGAACCAAATATTCCAATAATGGATAAACCAATCATAATCATAATTTACACAGAAAGCACTTGCACTTTGGCACTGATCAGTAGTGGCAAAGTGCTCAGAATACCTATTCCAGCAAAAAGGAAATCTAATACACAGTCAATAAATATAGGAGGTTGAGGCAAAAAGTCAGGACAAACCACACCAAGGATGCCAGGTTTAACACTCACAATTACAAACACACAAGCAATTTTTAAGTATAGTAGACATATAAATCACTTAAGCTAAATCTCACACATAGTGGCATATCGACCCATACATAAAAAAGGACATTTTGCAAATGAACATGTGATGAATTCCTCCACATTAAAACCAGTTAAAATGTGAATGAATTAATCGCATGTTCAATCAATCAATCAATCAATCAGGGGTTGGTAAAGCGCGCTACTCATCCGTGAGGGTCTCAAGGGGCTGAGGAGAAAGGAAGGGCAGCTCTGGTAAGTCGAAGAGCCAGGTCTTGAGAGCCCGTCTGAAGGAGTAAAGGGTTGGTGAGCGTCTTATTTCTACTAGGAGAGCGTTCCATGCTGTGGCTGCGGTGTAGGAGAATGCTTTCTCTCCAGATCTGATTCGGCAGACGTGGGGGATCTCTGCCAGGGCGAGGTCGGCTGAACGGAGGTTCCTATTGGGTGTGTGGAAGCTCATTCTGCTGTTGAGGTACTTGGGTCCGATGTTGTTGAGAGATTTGTAGGTGTGCGTGAGTAGCTTGTAGGTGACTCTCTTCTCGATGGGGAGCCAGTAGAGTTCTCTCAAGTGAGGGGTCATGTGTTTGTGGCGAGGTATCCCTAAGATGAGCCTGGGGGCGGCGTTTTGGATGGTTTGTAGTTTGCGAAGAAGGGCTTTGTTGTATCCTGTGTAAAGGGCGTTGCCGTAGTCGAGCTTGCTGGTGGTGAGTGTGTGTGTGACGGTCTTTCTGCAGTCAGGGCGGATCCACTTGAATGTCTTAAGCTGCATATGGAGGCAGTTAAAGCAGGTGGATGAGATAGCGTTGATTTGGGGGTTCATGGAGAGGGAGGAGTCCAAGATTATGCTGAGAATCCGGGCGTGGTCCGTAGGGGTGGGCAGTGGGCTGAGGGCGGGAGGCCACCATGAGTGCTCCATGCGGAGGGGCGGGGTCCGAAAATGAGAACCTCAGTCTTTTCAGAGTTGAGTTTGAGGCAGCTGTCCGTCATCCAGCTGGCCAAGTTCCTCATTCTTTTCAGAAAACTGTGTCTGGTGTCTTCTGGGTTACTGGTGAGGGAGAGGATGAGTTGGATGTCGTCAGCGTAGGATACAATGCTGAATCTGTGCTGTCTGACGATGGTGGCGATGGGGGGCCATGTAGATGTTGAACAGGGTAGGGCTCAGAGAGGATACTTGGGGAAGTCCGCAGATGATGTCGGTGGGTTCGGAGAGAAAGGTGGGGAGCCTGACTCTCTGTGTTCGGTGGGAGAGGAAGGAGCGGATCCAGTTGAGGGTGTTTCCCTGGATCCCTGCGTTGTGGAGTCTGGTGGTCAGTGTGCGGTGTGAGATGGCGTCGAAGGCAGCGGAGAGGTCCAGGGGGTTGAGTGCCGCGGTGTGGCCCTGGTCGAGCAGCATGCTGATGTTGTCAGTGGCGGCGATCAGGGCTGTCTCGGTGCTGTGGTTTCTGCGGAAGCCGGATTCAGATGTGTCCAGGGTGCCGTTGTCCTCGATGAAAGTAGGCAGCTGGGCGTTAATGAGCATTTCAGTTTCTTCGGCCGTGAAGGGGAGGAGGGAGATGGGTCGGTAGTTCCTTAGGTCATTAGGGTCGGCCGAGGGTTTTTTGAGGAGGGGCTTCACTTCTGAGCGTTTCCAGTCCATGGGCCAGATGCCAGGGAGGAGTTGACGGTGAGAGCTGGCTCTGGAGCGATGGCGGTGGAGGCTCAGTGGAAGATGTGCAGGGGGCAGGGGTCCATTGGGGCTCCTGAGTGAGTGTTCTTCATAGTGGTGGTGATGAGTTCAACGGAGGCGTGGTCCCATGTGGTGATGGTTGGCATGGTGGAGGTAGTGGTCGTAAGGGTGAAGGCACTCATTGGTTCATTGAAATTGTCGTAAAGGGTCATGATCTTCTGGTGGAAGAAGGTGCTGAGCTTGTCGCAGAGATCTTGGGATGGTGTGATGTCAGAGGCTTTGCAGGGGGGTTTGTTGAAAAGCTTGATGATCTTGAAGAGTTTGCTGCTGTTGGCTGCGTTGGCATTGATTTTTCCTTGATGAGTGTTCTTTTGGTATCTCTTATCAGCTGGTGGTAATTCTTCATGGCGCTCCTATGGTAGGTGTGGGCTTCCGAGGTCTTCTGGTTCCTCCACGTTTTCTCGAGGCGTCTGCAGGTGCATGTTGAGCTAAAATATTAAAGACTGATTTGAGTATGGTTGTTTCTTGACTGAAGTGGTATAGTGGGAAAATGAACAATGGACTGGATGGCAGCCAAGAGGAAATATCAGTGGCTGACATTAATTCATGCAATCCCCCAATAACTATTTGTTGTTTTCAGCATGACTCACCAAGTTTGATACAAATGTCCAGAAGGGGCTCCCCAGATCACTGTGCCATAGGACATATGCTGCATTCTATTGAAGAATCAAATTTAGGCCAAAACTAGTGTAGTGTTTTATGGGAGCAGGGCCAATGCTGATTTGCATTTAGCTATATCCTGTCTTAGGGTGCATGGTGTTCAATGGAATGATGGATTGGGTTCCAGACCAGAGTACTTACCAGTGGCTGAGATCATGTCAAAGCAATCCTTCCACCATTTTTTGTTGTTTAGGGTGTGATGACGTAAGTGTGACTGGTATGCTCAAGCATCTGCGCTGTGCCTACTGTGCCAAAGAACTCAGGTTTCACCCTACTGATGAGGCCTTAAAGGCCAACATTTGTCAGAAGTTGATTATATATTTTTTAATTGGCCTGCTTTATTTATGAATGGTCTGCTGAAGACACCTCTGATGATTTCCAAAGGTTGTGTGATTTTATCAGATGGTCTTTTAATTTTAGAGCAAAATTCCTATAATTACATGCTTTGATTACTTATTAGGTTATGAATCTGTACTGTAACTGGTGCTCATGTAAAGCACTCTGATACCTTCGGGTCGAGTTCGCCATATAAAACTATAGGATTTTTTTTTTTACAATTTAACCAGCATATTTGCCACAAGTTATTTTATTTCTTTATTTTATTAATAAAATATTCTTTTTCCTGGATCTCAAAACTCACCAGTGCAAAAAAAAGTCTCAATACTATTGAGATGTCAAAGAACAGAACCCCAAATGTTGTGCCTAGACAGCCAACAGAATACTTTTGAGTCACTAATACGGATACCACAGGCAATTCTTCAACCCCAGAATACTGTGGATACTCTTCTGCCATCATTTAGAGAGCCATAGGTATCCCCCATGGCTGTGCAGGCCTTTGGATGCCCTGTGTTTGTGGGTATGTCACCTAAAGCTACAGGAACCTTTTCATCGACCAGTATAGAGTTCAGTATAGAGTTCAAGGGCTTCACTATGAGCCTGGACCTCTGCTCATCTATATATAACAGGAAGAGCTACACAAATTACAAGAATCACATGGCAATTTTAATTTTCAGGACTGCCTTCTGTTACCAGTTCACAGAATTCTTTACAATGTTTGCTCTTATCCTCAAGTTCAAAATCCTCCCAGTTAGAGAAAATACACTCCTAAAAAATTGATAAGCTTCTAAGCTTGCCCCATGTTAGAAATGGGATTCCTGGTTCACTGAGGTATGCATCCAGGCGGGAACCACCACTCCAGTCAGGGTATGCTAGATATACAATCTGATAACCTCAGATCGACCTCTTGTAGCTTGGCACAGTGCAGTCAGGCTCATATACAAAGGGAATGAGTAAAGTATGTGTGCAACACACTCAGTAATACAATGAAAATGCCACAAAAAGACCCCAGATAGGTTTACAAAATAGAGAATATTTAGCTGAGCTAAATGTGACCACAATGACAAATATCGAATCAGTAGAAGTCAAGCTATGAATTTTAGAATATAAACAAAAAAATGTGGTCTACAGGTTACTCCTGGTCACGTGGACCGGTGCGAATCCAAAGTTCGAGCTGACTGTGATGGAGGGCAGGTAGGCTACAGGACCCATGAAGTGCCCACTGAGAAAGTACCTTGGATGGAGCAAAGTTTTAATGCTGAGGGCTCGAGACGTCAATCTTTTCCATGCAATCGGGTGGCTGCGTCATTGTCGAACTTCTCTGAAGTGAAGGCAATGAGTTGCTGTGAAGCTGTGGAGAGCATCATCGTTAAGCCAGGCAGGCTGTGGAACTGCTGTCGTTGGACAGTCTTTGCGTCGAAGGGCGATGCAGCAGAATTTTTAATGCTGTTGATGCAATGCATCAGTTTTGGATGAAAGCAGCTGCAGAACACACGTCTGAGGCCCAGAACTTGGAGGGGTCACTTCAGGCAAAGGTAGGACTCATGGAAGGCTGAGTTCAGCAGCATGAGTAAAAGTCTTTTGTATCCTTGAGACTTCAGAGAACAGAAGGCAAGGCAGCAAGTCCTGGGTGATCACTTGGAGGGAAGGGAGAGTTCATCCAGCAGAGTCAGGGAGCAGAAGGGGGATACGGCAACAATCAGAAAAGCCGTCCTTCCAGAAAAGTAGTCCAATTGAGTTCTTCACGCAATATATCAGTCCTTTAGACAGAAGTTCAGTTTAAGATCTAGTAGCATCTGATTTTAGGGGTGAGAGAACCAGTAGTTATAACCAAAAGTGCCTTTTATGTAGGTATGACTCCAAAGGAACTCTCTGAACTGCACATGAATCCCCTACAACCCAATCCTGTCTGCCAGGCTAACCCTGGTGAGAAACTCAGTGCTTTGTATCTGGACAGGACACTACCTATTGAAGTGTAAGTGCCAGCCTCTCCCATTCCTCCGTGCCCAGGAAGACCTATCAGAATGCAGATGAATGTAAATGAGTGCTCAGAAAGCACCTTTTGTTTGTGGCTGTCCAGAGGGAATGCACACATTGTAGCTATCACCCAACTCAGATGTGTATTGGAGACAGGCTGCCATTTACACAGAGTTATGAGCACAGAGAAATGTCCACTTTCTAAGAGTGGGATTTCTAAAACAGTAATGTAAAATCCAACTTTAGCAGTAAGGAAGATTAGTTCTTACCATTCCAAACATATTTAACATGAAAAAGCAACTCCTCCCTGATCAGGAATTACAGCTTAAAGGTGTATTAAGTAATTACCAATGGAGAGGGGTAGGCCTCAAAGTTGTGATCAATGTAATAGATTGTTTGTTATTACCAGGACATGAAAAACATAAAGGTACATGTCCTACCTTTGCTTATATAGACCTAGTCCTTAGGGCTACCTCGGGCCTACCTTAGGGGTGACCTATATGTAATTAAAGGAAGCCAAAGTTGCAGTAACCTGCACAAACAGGCCCTGCAGTGTCAGACCTGACACAGGTTTGAAAGGCAACTTCTGTGGGTGGCACAAGCAGTGCCGCAGCCCC
This sequence comes from Lissotriton vulgaris, assembly GCF_964263255.1. NCBI lineage: Eukaryota > Metazoa > Chordata > Amphibia > Caudata > Salamandridae > Lissotriton > Lissotriton vulgaris. Next base: position 78,813,370 of record NC_141690.1, on the reverse strand, counting down.
AGGAGTAGCATTTAAATTGCAGGCCCTATGAATATAGTATACCACTTTATAAGGCACTTCCACGTAAATCAAATATGCCAAACAAGTGTAAACCAATTATACCATGTTTAGATGAGAAAGCACATGCACGTTTGGGGAGGTCTCGGGCCTTCAGGTGAACTGGGCTAAGACCTGTCTTTTCCCGTTTCGCAAAGGCACCCCTAGCCCCGTTCTCAGTAGAGAGATTAGATGGGAACCTGACTGCTTTAAGTACCTGGGGGTGTACGTCTACCATGAACCATCTGACCTCCTGCCGAGCGCTGCGGGGCAGTATGGACTTTTGGGCTACACTACCGCTCTCGGTGGCAGGGCGGATCGCTTTGCTCAAAATGGTGGCGCTTCCCCGGTTGCTGTATTATTTCAAAGCGCTACCGATCTGGGTCCCACCGGCCACGTTTAGACTGTTACGGTCGATGATAGTCGGATTCCTCTGGGGCTCGGGCCGCCGAAATGTGGCCCTCAGGACCCTGATGAGGCCGAAAGCCGAGGGTGGGCTTGCGGTGCCGGACTTTGAAAAGTACTACTTAGCGGCGCAGCTCCAGACCCTCACCCAGGAGATCGCCAGGGAATTCCGGGGCCCAGAGGACAGGAGAGGTACGGGGATGGCCAGGCATGTTCTCTCCTTCATAGCGCTGCGACAACGATTGGCCTTACAGGACTTGTCGCTAGAGGAGAAGACCATTCGCCTGTGTTGGAACCGGGCCCACGCCCGGGGCCAACTGCGTATACCGTATGCGCCCGAAATACCTTTGGGGATGCTGACGGCCTTGCCCCATGGCGGTGATTGGTCACGGTTAGCAAACTGGGAGGATGCAGGCTTACAATTGGTAGGTGACCTCTACGAGGACGGGGCGCTCTTGCCCTTTCAGGGGCTCATTGACCGCTTCGAGGTTCCTCGCGGCGACTTTCTATTGCACTCGGCCCTGGTCCGAGCGATCCAGGCGCACTGGAAATGCGGGCAAGAGGAACCCCCTATATCTCCGGTGTGCCAATACGTCATGATGTCTGCGGGTACGGTGAAAGCGGTCACTTGCCTCTACGGTAGACTGATCAATGAGGGGCTGACCCCCCTCACCACTTTGAGAGCCCGTTGGGAGGAGGACATAGGTAAGGAGATCCCGGAGACGACCTGGTCCCAACTCGTGCGGCGAGCCTGGAAGGGCACACGCCACGCCCGCTTTCAATTGGTCCACTACTACGTACTCCATAGGGCATATCTGACCCCGGCGAAAATCCAACAGTATTTTGCTACGGGCTCGGCGGACTGCCCCAGATGCCCGGCGCCGGAGGCAGACCTTCTCCACATGTTGTGGTCCTGCCCGGGATTGTCCTCCTACTGGATGGAGGTGGGGAAGACCCTGGAGGAGGTGACAGGGAGATCCTTATCGGTTGATGCGGCAGTGGGACTCCTACACTGGTTTCCACATACCCCCAAAAACAAAATTACCAGTAAATTCATCGATTTGGGGCTTCTCCTTGCTAAACGAGAGGTGACCAGGAACTGGAAGGCACGGGCTGGTCCGACGGGGGGCCGGTGGCACAGCGAACTCTTGAAGTGGGCAGCGGGGGAAAGCACGCTGAGATACCAGCTAGCAAGGAGACAGCATAACGAGAAGGCACAGGAGGCAGCGCTAGAATGGGAGACATTAGTGCAGGCCCTCAGGGATTATTGCGCCCCCAGCGACTCCGAAAGTGAGGAAGCAGCTCGCCCCGAGTCCCGATAGACATTTGCACTTTACAGCTCTGTTACTTTCCTCATGGGTCCTCTCACAGATCCTAATGCGGTTGTTGCCGTGCACTGATGGCAGGGTTGGGTCGGGATTAATTTGGTTCATTGTGTTTTGAGGGTGGGGTTTTCTTTTGGGTTTTGTAGGCTTGTTTAGAAAAGCAGATGACGGACAGTGGATCATCCGGACCAGCTTCGCCTTCCTGCTGAGCCCCCATTGGATTTCGCCGCCCAACCATAGGGTTGTGGGCTGAATGGCTGTGTAAGGGTACATACTGATGGGGGAAGGAGGGTTGTACTTCACTGATTTTGTTTGATCTATAATGCTGGTCGACTATGTAACGATTTACCAATTCCTGCAATAAAAATATATTTTAAAAAAAAATTAAAAAAAAAAAAAAAATGAGAAAGCACATGCACTTTAGGACTGGTCAGCACTGGAAAAGTGCTCAGAGTCCTAAAGGCAACAAAAAGGTCAGAAAAAGAGGAGAAGGAAGGCGACAAGTTTGGGGTGACCCCTCAGAGAGGGCCATTTTCCAACACCCTATAAACCATGTAGGGGACCTTCTGAGACAATTTCTCTCGCAGGTTCCTGTATTTTTAATCCTGAATCACAAACAGCACTGTAAGTGTTATCATGCTTTCAGCAGTTATAAACAGTGCTCGATGAAAATGTACCTATTGTCAGTCTATCAGACTTTGATTCCAAAAAATTAAGCAGGGATCTTCAAGAAAACATCTCTGACTCATCCTATGCACCATCATGTACATGTCTGAAGGCTTGTCCTCTACAATCTCTGGCTCCACTGCTAATAAGCATCAGAGGCTGCTAATACAAGACACAGCACTCAACTGGCCCTAGATAGTGGTAGACAGTGGGCTTCTTTATCCCACATTGGTAAACATTCCAATAAATGAAAGGGAGATTTATAAAGTGCAAGTCTACCCCATAGAGTGTCCTGGCGCTATTCCCTCAAGAGCCATTCACATTCAACTACACTAGCATGCTGCGAGCAGGTGAGTTTTGAGAACTTTCCTAAATGTTGATTCCTAAAATATTGCCTGGAGTGAAAGGATGCCAATTCCCTTATTAACTTGCAAAAATAGAGAAAAATCAAACTCCACGTCTAACCTACGCTCAGCACTGTAACGAGCAATTCAGAGGTAGATCTGAGAATACTCAATGGATAAAAGTGCACAATCCTGTTGATCAAGCACTACGGGCATTCTTTTAAAAGGACCATCAGAGTTGAAGGGCTCTGCATTGGTTCTGATTGGCTCAAAGTCGTCACTGCCACGATTGTCATAGAAAAACAGCTGAAGAACCCACTTTCACAGCCCAGGACTGGATTGACACCTCTTGGCAGGGCAGTACTCACAGTTGGCAGAGTCCAGCAGCTGACGTAGAGTTGAAAGAAGTCTTAGATGGCCCAGAGACCTCAAAACAGGAGCAAAGCAACCAAACCCTTTAAGAAACTTGTGTTCAAGGATGTAGTGAGCGGGTCCAATCCTTCTCACTTCCGGGCTAGCAGCAGCAGGCAGCAGGCCAACACAGCAAAGCAGGTAGCAAAGTGACAGTCCATCATACATCTCAGCAGCTCTTTGTCCTGGTAGAATGTCCTTAGTTGTAAAATCATGGTGTCAAATATGCAGTACTTATACCCAATTTGGCTTTTAAAGTAGGGAGTCTTCAAAGAAATGCTTTGAAGTGGCCAAGTCCCTGCCTTGTCTCCCCTTGCCCCAGACTCACTATAGGGGGGTATACACCTCTTTGTCTGGGGATAGGCACAGCCTTATTCAGGTGCAAGGTTCAGCCCTCCCTCTTATCCTGCCTCAGGATGACTCATTAACATGCAAATGGCTGCTCAGTCACACCTACTCTACCTTTGTGTGTTGCTGTCTAGAGGGAATGCAGGAAGCCAGCAGTCACCCACCCCAGATGTGTGTTCCAGAAACAGGCAGAATGCACCAACTGGTTAAGGTAAGGAAATGGAAACTTTCTGGTCTTGCTTCAGTCTGGAAGCTGATTGACGACGGTTTTACAAATCTATGACAACACAAGTTGGGGAGAGGAGTTGGCCTAACGGCTAGGGCGGTCGACCTTGAATCTAGGGAACTGGGTTTGAGTCTCGGCAATAACGCTGAACATCCTGTGATTCTGGGCAAATCACCTAATCTCCCAGTGCCTACCAAAAATGAATGTGTCCTCATGTAACCCAACGGTGCTATGTAAAGCGTTTTGATACCCGATACCTTTGGGTCAAGCTCATTCTATATAAAACTCCATTAAAAAGTGTAGATTGACCCAATACAAAACATCCACTAATCTACCCAGATCACCAAATGTAATTTAAATACATCACTGGTATTACTAAGTTTATTGAAGTGAAGGTTACAACTGGCTACAAGTTAACAGCAACATCACTATATAAACCACATATAAGCTTGGCTCATTGCTGGCACAAATTCCTGTGAGGCATCCATTATCCATTAGGACTAATTGGCTAAAAGTCCCCAGCCGATTTCATCTTAAGAGTCTTCAGTCGACATACAACATTTTGGGACCTGAAGATGGTCTTCTAGATGCTTTACGACAAAAGAGCCAAATGTTGACATACTTAACCCATTTTTCCATAAATTGTTATATAGGAACTATTCACTGTATGTTCAATGATAATTTCTATTCTGTAAATAAGTGTAAAAAAAGAATCAATCACAAAAGCGAATATGAGACAAGACTATCTATAAATACAATTGATCTCATACATTTTTGTTTATGTGAATATTGTTCTGTACCGTTTTCTAAACTGTTTAATTATATACATTTGTACAAAAAGTATACACCTGCATTTTTATTTTTGTTTTGCTTTTTTATATATTCTTTTGTGAGTTCCTTAATTAATTTCAACAATTCATATACCTGAGGCCACTAATTTGGGCTCTCATCATTTGTTTCAAATAAATTAGGTTAAATTTGTTTAAATGAAATCCCTTGAAGGCATTGTCACCTGATACTGTATTCTTGTTGCCCAAGCCTCCAAGGGTTTATTGGGTTGCCAATTTATTGAGCAACAACTTTCTAAAAGTGGCATTTCCAGAACTGCAGTTGAAAACACAACTTCGCCATAAGATGTATTTTTAAATTGTGAGCCCAGAGACACCAATTTGGATTTTCCTATCTTGTCTCAATGATGAACTACACTTATAAACTATTATAAGGCAGTCCCCGTGTTAGCCTAAGGGAGAGATAGCACTTTCAGTAGTGATAGATGAATTTAAGAGTAGTTCATGACCAGGGCATGTAAAACCTCAATGTATATGTCCTACTTTTTAAATGCACAGTGTCCTGCCCTTAAGGCTGCCCAGGGCCTACAAGAGGGGTGACTTATATTTAATGAAAAGGAAGGTTTGGGTCTAGCAAGTAGGTGAATTTGCCAGGTCAAAATGGCAGTTTAAAATGCACATCCAGGTTCTGAAGTGGAAGGGCAGTGCTACTTAATTGTGTGGCACAATCAGTGCTGCAGCCCCACTATTAGCATTTAATTTATAATGTGGGAGGATTTATGGATGCCTCAGGTGGGTACTGGGTGCCCTCCAACAATTGCAGTTGCAGACTCCTGCCAGGGGAGCCGGTTGGGGCTGTGGGAGCCCTGGGGCTCCCCTTGAGATCGTCTAAGAAAACTGGATGGGTACCAGGTGGGCACCAGGGCACCCACTTAATAACAAATGTCTGCTCCCACTGGCACCAACAGTGGGTGCCGGCTTGACCCGGGGCTCCCCTGTGGCTCCCAATGACAGTTAACACGGGGGTAACCCAAGTGGTTATCTGGACACCCCAAAAACACTTGAAATAAAAACGAATAATAAATGAGCAGCTCATGTATTATTTACTGCTCCTGCAAGGAGTGCTCCATAATGCCCTATGGCTTTTTTATAGTAGATAATTTCTTGCTAGCGGTGCCAACAGAAGAGGCAGGGGCACCACCAATTTTTTTTAATGTTGTGGGGAGTTGTAGGGAGTGCTGCAGTCCCAAGAAACTAAATAAAAAACTGTAAGTCTCTTGGGGCATTACATCCATGACTACAGGAGAGCTTCCCATATTTTTTAAAGCCCTCCTCACTGGAGCTCTGTACTTCTCGGTTGGAGCACAAGGTACTCTTGTGGTTGTTTTTACTGAATGTATTTTGTGGGTTAAAAATGCTAAAGGAATGACTCTGAAACATGCAGATTTTTTCTAATAACTTTTTATTAAATGCTTTTTAGGACAATCAATTTTATTAAACATTGCATTGTTTGTATTATTTAAATATAATCAATCAATCAATCAATCAATCAATCAGAGTACTTGTAAAGCGTGCTACTTACCTGTGAGGGTCTCAAGGCACTGAGGGAAGAGGGGTGCCGCTACTGTTCGTAGAGCCAGGTCTTGAGGAGTCTTCTGAAGGCGAGTAGTTCTTGGTCTTGGGTCTGCCGTAGGTGGGTTGATAGGGTGTTCCAGGTCTTGGCGGCGAGGTAGGAGAAGGATCTGGCGCTGGAGGTTGTTCGTTGGATGCGGGGGACAGCGGCGAGGGTGAGGCTGGAGTAGCGGAGCTTGCAGGTGGGGGTGTGGAAGCTGAGTCGGCTGTTCAGGAAGGCTGGTCCGGCGTTGTGAACTGCTTTGTGTGCGTGGGTGAGGAGCTTTAAGGTGATCCTCTTGTCAATTGGGAGCCAGTGTAGGTCTCTCAGGTGGGTGGTGATGTGGCTGCGGCGGGGGATGTTGATGATCAGTCGGGCAGAGGCATTTTGGATGCCTTGTAGTCGTCGTAGGTGTTTGGCTGGGATTCCTGCGTACAGTGCGTTGCCGTAGTCCAGTCTGCTGCTGACGAACGCCTGTGTCACCGTTCTTCTTGGTTCGGTCAGGATCCACTTATAGATCCTGCGGAGCATGCAGAGGGTGTTGTAGCAGGTGGAGGAGACAGTTATGACCGGTTTAGATATGGAGAGGGAGGATTTGAGGATGAATCCTAGGTTGCGTGCATGGCCGGTGGGTTTCGGTGCTGTTCCCCGTGTGGTCGGCCACCAGGAGTCGTCCCAGGCTGAGGGGGTGGGTCCGAGGATGCGAACCTTCATCTTGTCCGTGTTCAGTTTCAGGCGGCTGCTCCTCATCCAGTCGGCGGAGGCCTTCATTCCCTCATGGAGGTTGGTTTTGGCGGTGTGTGGGTCCTTGGTGAGGGAGAGGACGAGCTGGGTGTCGTCGGCGTAGGAGATGATGTAGAGGTTGTGATGGCGGGCCACCTGTGCAAGTGGGGCCATGTAGATGTTGAACAGCTTTGGGCTGAGGGGTGAGCCCTAGGGGAAGCCGCAGATGATGTTGGTAGCTTCGAATCGGAAGGGCGGGAGGCGGACGCTCTGGGTCCTGCTGGAGAGGAAGGACGTGGTCCAGTCAAGGGCCTTTTCTTGGATTCCGGCTTTAAGGAGGCGTGTCTTTAGAGTGCGATGGCAGACCGTGTCAAAGGTGGCTGACAGGTCCAGAAGGATGAGGGCTGATGTTTCGCCCTTGTCTAGTCGGCGCCTGATGTCGTCTGTGAAGGCGATGAGGGCTGTCTCGTGCTGTGGTTTCGTCTGAACCTGGACTGGGACGGGTCCAAGATGATGTTGTCTTCCACGTGGCAGGCCAGTTGCATCTTGATGTTTTTCTCGATGACCTTCGCCGGGAACGGGAGCAGGAAGATGGGCTGGAAGTTCTTCAGGCCCTTAGGGTCCGCCTTGGACTTCTTGAGGAGGGCGTTGATTTTGGCGTGCTTCCAGCTTCCCGGGAATATAGCTATTTTGAAGGAGATGTTGATGACCTTCCGTAGTTGGGGTGCGGTGGCTGTGTCTGCTTTGTTGAATACGTGTTGTGGGTACGGGTCTGACAGAGTTCCTAAGTGGATGGAGTTCATAACCTTGAGTGTCTCGTCGTCATTGACGTTGGACCAGGAGGTCAGGCAGATGGCGCTGGTGTTGTTCACAGGGGAGGTGGAGTCTGGCGTAGTTGGGGCGGTCATGGTGTTGAAGCTGTCATGGATGTCAGCCACCTTGCGGTGGAAGAAGATGGCTAGTGAGTCGCACAGTTCTTGTGAGGGTGGGATGTCGTTGGCGTTGGAGCTGGGGTTGGAGAGTTCCTTTACGATGCTGAAGAGCTCTTTGCTGTTGTGTGCGTTGTTATCCAGGTGGTCTTTGAAGGAGGATCACTTGGCTAATCTAATGAGGTAGTGATGTCTGCGGGTGGCGTCTTTGTGGGCTGTGTGGTTGTTTGGTTTGCGTTCGTGGAACCATATCTTCTCCAGTTTCCGGCATGCGCGTTGTAGGTCTGGAGCTCGTCGGTGAACCAGGTGGCTCTCTTGCTGGTGTGGCTGTTGGAGGGTTTCTTGGGCAGGGTGAGGGTGTTGGCACAGTCGTGGATCCACTGTCTGAGGTTGCGGGCTGCGGTGTCTGGGTTGGTGAGGTCGGTGGGTGGGTTCTTGGCGAGGGTGGTGATCAGCTGGTCTTCGGTGATTTTGCTCCAGCAGCGGCGAGGTAACTGTAGGGTGCGGTGGTGCCTGGTTGGTTTCTTGAAGGTGAAATGGATGCAGCGGTGGTCGGTCCAGTGGAGTTTGGTGGTGTGGTCTAGGCAACGTGGGTATCTGTGGAGAAGATGAGGTCCAGTGTGTGGCGGGGGCATTGGTGGGTGTGGTGATGAGCTGTCTGAGACTGAGGTTGGCGAGGTTGTTGATCAGGGTGGCGGAGTTGGCGTTGTTGTTGTTCTCGAGGAGGAAGTTCAGGTCCCCGAGGAGGATGTAGTCCAGGGAGGTGAGTGCGTGGGTGCTGGCGAGGTCGGCGATGGAGTCGCTGAACTGAGCTCGGGGTCTGGGGGGTCTGTAGATGAGTGTTCCTCTGAGGGTGGTGTTGGGGTCCGTGTGGATCCGGAAGTGCAGGTGTTTGGCGGTGTTGAGGGTGTCGTCTGCGTGGGTGGCGACCTTGAGGGTAGACTTGTGGACGATGGCTATACCTCCTCCGATTCCCTTAGCGCGATCCCTGCGGGCTATCTTGTAGCCGTCCGGGATGGCTATGGCGATGTCGGGCGCCGAGGAGTCGTTCCATCAGGTCTCTGTGAGAAAGGCCACATCTGGGGCGGAGGTGTCGAGCAGATCCCAGAGCTCGACGCTGTGTTTGCGTGCGGAGCGGGTGTTGAGGAGTATGCAGCGGAGGTGGTTGGGTCCAGTTCTTGGAGGTTTGGTCAGTTTCGGGGCGGCCTGGAAGCAGATGTGGTTTCGGCCAGCGTTTTGTGCATGGTGGGTGCTGGCATCATAGCGAAGTCCGGTGTTGTGGCGTTTTGTGGGGTCCAGGGGTTCTGGCGCTGGGCGCGGTCCAGGCGCGGACGGGCACAGAAGGGCTTGCTTAAGGCGCGCAACGTCTGGCATATATGGGGAGGTGGGAGGATGGAGCAGCTGGGAGGCGAGAGGCGGGAGCAGAGTGGCACAGATGAAAAAACGCGGCACAAGGATGGGGAGACACTGGCACAGAGAGCAAAATGGGGCACAAAAAGGGGGAAAAAGCGAGTGGCGCAGATCAAAAGGGTCAGGGGTCGCTTGCCACACCGCGCAGTGTCCGGCATATATGGGGAGGTGGGAGGGAGGAGCAGCTGGGAGGCGGGAGGCAGGAGCAGCGAGTGGGCAGGGGCGGTGCCGCAGGAGGCACAGCGGCGTGGAGACACTGGCACAGAGAGAAAAATGGGGCACAAAAAAAGGGGGGACAACGAGTGGCACAGATCCAAAAACGGGGCATAAGGAGGGGGAGACACTGGCACAGAGAGCAAAATGGGGCGCAAAAAGGGGGGGAAAACGAGTGGCACAGATCAAAAAACGGGGCACAGAGAGGGGGAGACACTGGCACCGAAGCAAGCAACCGAACTGGCACCGAAGCAAGCGCTGCGAGGCCCCAGGGCGGTTATGCGCTATACAAATGCAATTTTTCATTTCATTTAATTTCAGGAGACTTACAAGCGGCAGCGGTAGCAGGGGCACACAGTCGGTGCTGCGTGGAGGGGGAGTGACCTACCAGGAGGGTCAGTGGTCGCTCCCCCATTGGTGACATTTTGACAAATATGGTAGGTGTGTTTTATATTTGTTGAAATGCTCACTGCTTGATAAAGTCAATAGATCTAATATTTATATTTTTGTGTTGTGACACATTGACAAAGTCAGAAAGTCTTACTTACTGAAAATAACACCATTTAATTGTGACACCACATAGTCAGCCTGGCCTTGCACCATGGGAGGTAGGGTACCTGCTGGGGGCTGGGCACAGGGCCTGACCTGTTGCTAAGCCCTGTTCTCAAACGTACACAATGCAGAGCCAAAGGCGGTGCACTGTGGGGAGTGGGGCACTCACATAGGCCCTACAACCAAGCCATGCACTACGTTACATTTAAAAGAACATGGAAATTCACTGACAAAAACAAACGTTGAAGTGATGTTATAGTTTAAAAATGCAATATTATGTTGCTTTACATTTTGAAAAAATGTAAAAATTCTATGAAAAATGCTATGGTTAAAGTTACGTTAAGGTTAGGCCAAAATGTCAGGTAAAACATACTGTTTTAAACTGACAAAACCACTGAAATTCACCAGTTAATGCTATCTCAAGTAACTATAGTTAACATGTGCCGTACAGTAACTATAGTTATCCCAAGTAACTATACTTGTACCCTCACCTTGAACTGCTAATTACCACAACAAATATACAATGCAAAGCTATGGTCAAATAAAATGCAACAAAACAACAATGCAATAACAGCACAAAACACAAATCAACATTGTAGCAGCATTGCACAGCATTGCAATACCAAATCAAAAAATCAACAGTATGACACAACACACAAACAATTCAATACTAATGCACACAAGATTTGCAAGTGCATTTTGCTTGTTTATGTTTTGTTTGTGTGTTGTGGTATGGTGGTATACTTCTGAGCTGAATGTGTGGTTTTGTTCTGTTTTATTTTGTTGTGTTGCATTATGGCACATTGTTTTAGTTTTGTAAAAAGTGTAGTATTGTGGAGTATTCTATTGGTGTATTTCTTGTTTGAATATGTTTAGCTGTTTAATATTTCTTCATAAGAATGTTACTGTTATATTTTTTCAGCGTCATTGTCTTTGCTGTGCTGCATTGCTACAGTGTATTGTTATATTAGGTTCTGCTGTATGCAATTGTGGTGTTTCATTTTGTCTTATTGTGTTGCATTTTGTTCTAGTGGTGGCGTAGCGTGTTGCTTTGAGTGATGTTGAATTTCTGTGTTGCATGTATGCATTGTATTGTGTTGATCCATGTTTGTTGTATTGCATTATTTTCAGTTCATGTTGGTGTGCTTGTTCAAGAGCCAGTGTTGTCGGTAATTTGCTTTGTTTTAAATTATTGCTGTGTGTTGTTCTCTGTGGTTACTTTACATATGTCAACAAATTCTGCTACATTTCCAGCCTAAAGGAGTACATTCTTTGATGGTTTTAGTGACACACATTTACCATATTTTTAGATGGTAACATACTACTCCCTAAGTATTTACTACATCAGCCATCCCCACTGTGTGGCTGAAACCATATCTTAAAAAGCCCTTTGAATGTGTTCACTTTATGTGATATGACACCAGATGACTCCTAGACTTTTAATCCTCATGTGGAGAACCCAACAAAACTGTTCTGCAATACAGCAATGCAGTACCAAAATTACTTCTATAGCGAAGAGCAGTAAACACACACATTATTTAAGTATACCAAGTAATGTAGAGCAAAATATGTAGAGTTAGCAGGAATAACACACTGCTGTGCTACATACTACCTATAGATTAAGCATGGGCGAATTTTGCGAATCTCGCGTTCGCGAATTTTGCGGATTTGCGAACTCGCAATCCGCAAAATCCGCGAATTCTCGCGAATTTGCGGATTTTTTTTTTTTGTGTGTTTGCGCGGGTTTCTGCCAGTTCGCGAGGGTTTTGTACAATGTCGCAAATTGCGAACTTACCTGTCGGGTCGCAAGTTTCGCGAACTTGTTGTTTCTACGTGTCCAGCCTGTTTGGGACACTCTTCTTCATCACTGCCACTCTCTGTCACCACTGCCACTCTCTGACTACTCATGCCACCCTCTGGCCCACCCATGCCACCCTCTGTTTCATCACAGCACCCTCTGGTTGTCCAGTCAGTGTACATTATTGTGGCAACGCAAGCACACCTTCCCTGCCTCAAGTGACCTGAATTAATTTGGGGCTGATTAATGTGTCACAGAATATTTTTTTAGCTGGCACCTGCTTCCTTAGTGCTTCCTGATTAGTGAACTTTTGCACTTGCTAAGTGCTTTCATTGTTGCAAAATTAGTTACAACACCTGCCCTGCCCCAACTGACAATAATGAATTAGGGGCTGATTAATGGATTTGAACTGCCAGCCTGGCTCCTGCTTGTCTCCCTTAGCTGTAATTCAGGACCTTTGTGGCATATGTGTAACTATTCTGAGGTTCAGAGCAGGGTCACATAATAGTTGCAACTGGCAACTGAACTCTGGAGGGGCCCCTCAGCAAGCACTACAGGAAATGGCTACTAATGATGAGCCTGAACTTTTGAACCTGGTAAGTAGTTACTTTCAGTTTGCTAAAATCGTATTTCTGCAATTTTGCACTTATTCGCGGGGCGCGAACTCACGCGAACTCACGCGAACAGTGCGAGCAGTGCGAGCAAAATCCGCTGCTCGCGGATTTGCGGATTTTGCGGGAGATTCGCGAATCTCGCGGATTGCGAATTTCCCGAAAATCCGCAAAATCCGCGAGCGAAACGGATTTTCCGCCCATGCTTACTATAGATGCAAGAAAACTTGGATGTCCAACAAAGCTCTTTGTCAATTCCTGAACTTCTCAACCACTCCCAGAAGATTCCTCTTGACTTTCCAGCCACTGTCCAAATATTGTTGTGATAGGAACCACAACTCCCTGCTCTCAACATGTAAGGAATAGCCTGCTTCATCTCCATTACCCACACAAAAGACAGAGCTAATTCTAATTTTCAGAACAGCATTTTATCCTGAAACATGGTAGGATGACAAAGGAAATATACATTTAAATAGGGTGACCTCCATATACACTCTGGAGTAAGTCAGGTGGCAGTATGCATTTGATGCTGGCTACTAAAAGAAGCCAGCATCTTGAAAGAACTTTAGTATCGACCACTTTGTCCTGTCATCTTTTTCTCAGAGGCTTGCACAAATAGAATATGTCGATATGATTGAGCCTTTATGCATGACTTCAGTAGGCAGTCGACATCTCACAGGCATGCAGCAAAGTTGGAAACACCACTGCTCGGTAGACCTTCAGCTTCATTGGTAGGGTGACCTCTCAACATGCCCAAATGTTGGAGCACAATCTGTCGAAGGCACAGCTGACTTTCACAATTCTACAGTTTAGTTCAGCATAAATTAACAATGCTCAGAAAAGGGGACTGCACAGGTACATGAAACAATCTACTGCCTGCAGTCTCTGTCTATTTCCAGTGAATGATTGTTCTGTGTAGAGGGTGAGGGGAGCTGGCTGGTGCATGACCCCAGTCTTTTTGATGTTGATGTCGAGACTGAAGTAGCTACATGCAGATGAAAACGTGTCTATAGTGGCTTGCATTTCTTTCTCTGCACATTCGTAGCGCAATCATCAGCAAAGAGAAAGTCTTGCAGCACAGTTTCCTTCACCTTGGTGGCAGCATGCAGTCACCTCAAATTGAAGAATGTTCAGTAAGTTCTATACTTCTACGCTCTGAGCCTGACTCGCACCCGAGGTACATTCATTTATTCCTCCCTGGACCAACTGCAGCAGACTGAACCTTGCACCTGATGCGATCGCCTTTTAATAATGGACGCGCTGCCTTCCTAAAGTTCCAGAGCAGCCCCTCCCGGGTTAGCTTTCTCTTTCAGACTCATACAGATGATGCTTTCTATTCCCACTTCCCTGGATTCACCTTACATGTTTTATTCATGCTCCCAATGCGATTTTCGAATGGACGCCTGAGCCCTGGCCTTAATTCCTTCAGATCCTCACCTTGATCTTGAAGCACCTACATTTTACTTGCAGACGTCCAATCAACGAGGCGCTTTCTTCCCTTCTCCTGCCTCTCTCAGACGTATTCTGCTCCTACAATTTCTCAGTGCCATCTACATGGTGTCTTGATTGCTCAGACTCCACAGCACTGTTACATAAATTGTAACCTGGTCCTGATGATGGCCTAATACTGTATAAAGACTGAAACGCTGTCAACTTCTACAGCTTAATTTACGGCGCCTCCCTCGTGATTGCTTAGATGGATTAATCTGTTCTCAATGTATCAAATGTATGGGCATCATTAAGAGTACACTGAATATATCACTTGTTTTTTTGTGACCTTCTTCCCGTTGTATATACCCCTTCACACGTCACCAGCGCCGTTCACCAGCTCACAATCACTTGTGCACAAGATAGTACAGGTTACATGACATTTAATGTAACACAGTGCATTTATGATGGTTAATTTTGAGGGTATAACTAAATATCTGTGAAAAGCATTTCCTGAACCATATGTCTCTTAGGGCCCGATATAGGTACCAAATACCGGTCGGAAACGGCCGATTTCGGCCGTTTCCGACCGGTATTTGGCCTACTGAGATGTAGGGGACCTTTTTTTGTCCGATTCAAATTTTACCGATTCGGTAAAATTACCGAATCGCAAAAATACCGAATCGGTAATTTTACCGATTTTTAAATTTGGGATGTAGGTGGGACTACTTTCTGTCCACAGGCCCTTCAGATTCGGTATTTTAACACCCAATCCAATTGGGTGTTAAAATACCGAATCCAGGTGTGCATGCACATGGGTGCATGCACACCTATGCCATGTGACAGACAGACATGCCCTTAAAGCATGTCTGTGTGCCACATGGCTCACATGCCTGTTTTGGGGGTGCTAGGGGGTGTCAAAGTGACACCCCCTGCACCCTTGCAGAAATCGGTAATTACCGAATTGGCAATTACCGATTCGGTAATGCCCATTGATTCCTATGGGCTTCAAGGCCCATAGGAAGCAATGGGGGATACAGAATCGGTATTTACAGAATCTGAAATACCTACATCTCCCCCCCTCTAATTTTCCACTTCATAAATACCGATTCGGTATGATTCGGTATTTATGAAGTGGTAAATGTAAATTTACCTACATCAGGCCCCTGGTCTCTTGTCTCCATGCTCCCCTTACCCTGTTCACGGAAATTTGTTGTGCTTCTTTGTAAATTGTCTACTAAACAAAACCCATTGAGTCACTGTTGTATGCTATCCACTATTTACCCTGGTCTCTACCGGTTTTAAGGGTAACCTCCTGTAGGTTTTACTGCAGTTCTATACTTTAGGCATACTTCTTAAGCACAGTGCAGGAAAGCATCAGTCACAATGGCAGAGAAGTTCTTTTCAGAGCAAGTCTGCTGTCAGTTCATACACTGTTGATGAAAGCCCGGACCAGACGTAGTGGGCATGTTCTCAGAATGTCAGATGAGTGCATCCCCAAACAGCTCTTCTATGCAGAACTCACTCCAGGAAAGCACTCCCATGCAGGTAAAAAGAAGTGGCTTAACGGCACACTGAAGGCATCCCTGAAGTCCTTTGGGATCAACCCAGCCACAGGGAAAACCCTCGCCCTGAGCTGCGCAGCATGGCGCCATCTCATTCACAAAGACTGATAAACCTCTGATGCAAGGCCTACTTCTGAAGCTCAAAGAAAGCTTGAGCTATGCAAGTCCAGAGCTGCCCGTATATCACCGACGTGTGACAGGTAGTTCCATGCCTGAATCGGACTACTCACTCATCTTCAGACCCACAGAGCCCGGTCAAACAATTAATGAGATGTTGATGAATTCATTGAGACTAATGGACAAACAACATCATTTTGCATTTGTATAGTGCACAATGTGCTATGTTTTGCATTGGAGCGCCGTCAGGCAGTCCAGCGGTGACATATAAGGCAATTCACAGGTTTACACCAGAGACTGGAGTCTGATTCAATTTCCACATTCAACATCGTTTTCTGCAGGGAAAATGATTTCCTTTTGGAGAAAACCCTTGTTCTGCGCTCCCATTAGAGTGGAGGTGTTGTCTACAATTTGCCCACCCAGGAAATGCATTTACTCCTGCCTTTAAAAGGAAGGGGGTTATGTGCATTTCCAGCATGTAAACAAAATGCCTACATAATATTTCATACCAACTACAACCTTAAAAGATTTTTGCATTATTCCTATATTTTTCATTTAAAGTCAACTTTTGATGCTCAAATTTATCTCTGAAGATAAATTTAAAACAGTATCAAAATAAATATACTTTCACACTTTCCAATTTTTTCTCTTTACATTCTAACTCTGATTAAGATTAGGGAATTCCACCTTGCAACACTACAAATGAATTTTTAAAATGCTGCAAGGTTCCAAAAAATGCAGTTGTTTAACAGTTGCAGCGAATTTCAATGGCACTGAGTGTTACTTAGGGAAACCTGGACGTAGGATGGCACCTCTAGGCAACGCTACACAAAGTCTAAGGCCTCTCCTCGGACACCACAACAAGTGTTCTTGCCTTCTCAGCCTCCTAGCACAGTCTTATGCTGCCCCTCGAGGTCAGACAGTGAACAGCATGCCATCTGGACCTACAATTAGCACTTCTCACCTGGTGACTGTAGAAGTGCTGCAGGCCGCCGCATTGATTTCTTGCTCTAGGATTTCTTGCTGATAAAAGAAACCTGCTTGGGAGACATTAAATACTACCACAAATCAGTAAATGTCACCCACCTATGCCAAGGCTAAAGTCACCCATCAAATGCATAATTATTATTAATTTTCCATCTCTTTTAAGCCTAGCAGTTGCAGCTCCTCTGCTAGGACTGCTTTTTAAAGTGAAATTAAGGGGCAAACAAGATAATAATAACTCGTGTTATTATCATTTTATTTCGTCCTGCTTCCAGCAGCTTTGCGTGAGGGGCAAGGGAGGAGTGGAGGACCCGCCTAAGTGCCCAATGACTGCTTGGCAAAAGTCTTGCGCACTTCGCATGTTCTCCATGCAGGCTGCATTACAGTCAGCGTGGAGAACATGCCCAGGCTCCCAGTCAGCGTCTGAGCGCCAAAGCATTGTGCTCAGACTAATCACAACACTGCTCAGACCAATTACAAAAGCGCCGGCCGTGCTGGCCTCCACTGAAGCATAGGTGTTACAGATCTCCCTAAATTTGGATCTAGAGAGGTTTCTACTTCATTGTATGCTGACAACTTGGTATTAATTTCACTTACCCCGATTAGTGTACAGAAGCAACTTGTCATTTTAGCCTCTTGTGCTAATGCTCATAATCTTTCATGAAAGGAAAAGTACAAGTATGGTAATGGGGGCAAGAGGTATTAAACTTTCCAGGTCTTGGTTTTATAATGGGGGAAAATTAGAAGTAGTAAAAGAATATACCTGGTAGGAGTGTCCATCTCTAATAATTAATCATGGGCGCCTCAAGACACGATTTCTAAAATGAAGTCTATGAAAATCAGCCTTTTGCAATTCTTAAATGCATAGGGGATTAGAGATATGCAATCACTTGTGTACATATCGAATATTCCCCCTGTCCACTGTGTATTATAGAGGCAAGGTCTCTCTCATCACTTTAAAACACAACTTACATTGAATCTGATCTGTGGAAATGTTGTGTAGTGCCTATATAGCCTACACAGGATCTGCGTGTTCGGATAGCATAAACTATGGGTTTGGTGGCAGACTGGTTCCGAGCACCTCCACCGGATATGTTAACCTGTTTGTATTAGCTAGCTCCCAGCGCCACTAGAATCTCCTCTTATCGGGGAGAGAATAGTTTCTGGCAACCTCAGAACATGACAACCCTGATCCCTCAGGATCGTAGAAATAATGTACTACTATTCACTCAGTCACTCGTGCTCTCTTAAATTTGTGTCAGAGATACACAGAATAAACAGTCTGGGCCTTTCAATAAAGATTTATTGAACAGTTGTTATACTGGTGTAGAATGGATTTCCTGTAACAACCATTAGATAGTAGCAGAGATATATGATTAGCAGTACTACGAAAGTAAAGGGCTGGTACAGTTCTACCATTTTGCAGTCATCATGAATATATACAAGTACATAAAACACATGATAAGAAAGTGCGTACTCCTACGATGTCTCCCTAACAAGATGTACCTAAATATATCTAGCATCTGTGTAGGTGTTATGTGTTATGCCAAGAATCCCTCTAGGGTCTAGTTAACTCCTTCACCTGAGTAATGTGAAAATATGGGACCCCGTCCTGGTCGAAAATTGGACAACCCGCAAGGGATGTTAGACCACTGCTAGCTGGAGCGTCTGCATTCAGGAACCTCAGCGTCTCTGGTCAGTGTGCCAGCCATGAAGTTGTGGTCTCGTTTGTCTTTCTATGCAAGACATGATGTGTATATACCCACAGGGATCCTACCTTGCTGTGTTACTGTGTCGGCCTAAAGGATGACAAGGGGCTTGAACTTTAACATAGATATTATACAGGAGATGTTCATCCTGCTGTGAGTCCTACTGTGCTTCCAAGAAGCCTCATGCATAATGTATAGTATCTAGGTATCTAGGTAAAAGGTCAGTCCCTATGAACCATTATGTATGAAATGTTGAGGAGGATATAAGTGAACGGTTGCAGTGTTACCTGTGCCTATAAAGGGTACCTATATGGAATATAATACCCACACCTCTTCCGACAGGATGACATATGTAACCTATAAGTGTACTACCATTCTAACTAGACATTGGTATGCAGTAAAGTGTTAAAAACATTTCTTTGTTTAAAACCATCTAAACATTTCTAAAAAGACCTAAAAACGTAAGAAAAGAAAAAGATTTTGCAGGTCGTAGCTCTAAAAAATGTCTGTTTTTAAAGTCTGAACCACCATAAGCATTAGAAAGCCATGTATGCCTAATAAATGAAAAGGAATGCCAATTTTGTATCTGAGTTCCAAATTGAGCTTGTTATTAAAAAGGAGAAATTACTTCCAGCACACGACGAGCCAAAATGAGTCAATTGTTTGTGTCCAGGCTGGTAGACACAACATTTTCATTGCGTGTTTCCGCAGTAGACGGCCCTTGTAACACATCGCTGAGTACGTCAATTGTCACAGATGACCTTCTGCGCTGTCCGCAGCCGGTGCTGGGGTGGCCTGTGTGCTGTCCATAGCATGGGTGCCAGTGGAGGAGCCGATGTTTAAATCAACGGGTGCAGTTACAGTGGTGGTTCAAGTAATGCCGCCAACAACATAGTTATGCGCTGAGGACACTGCAGAACATGGGCCGTTATCGGGTCCAGGAGAGCATTCACGTCTGGTTGTACACATGACGAGAGTGTCAAACAAAGGTACAACTAAGGATCCCCCTTAAACTCAGAAAGACCGTCACTCACGCCCTGGTCACCAGCAGGCTCGACTATGGCAATGCACTCTATGCCATAATAAACAAAAACTTCACACGCACATTACAGAACATTCAAAACGCCGCCGCAAGACTGGTCCTCAACCTGCCCAAACACTACCACATCTCCCAGCACCTGCGCACACTCCATTGGCTCCCCATCGAAGCTAGAGTCACCTTCAAGATACTAACCCGTGCTCACAAGGCCCTCCGCGACACTGGACCAGCATACCTGAACAGCCGACTCAAATTCCATGCACCCCAAAGGACCCTACGATGAGCCCAGTTCTCCTACGCCGTGGTCCCCCACACCAGAAAGACCAAATGGGAGGCAGCTCCTTCTCCTTCTGCACAGCCAGAGCCTGGAACGACATTCCACTCCACCTCCAACAGACAACATCCCTCCCCATCTTCACAAGAAACCTCAAAACCTGGCTCTTCGACAGACCCCCCTCCTTGGTAGACTGGAACCTGCGATCCCCTCACCTCCAACGCCTTGAGACCCATACGGATTAGTAGTCGCGCTTAACAAACACCTGATTGATTGATTGGTATAACACGCATTCTTCTCCACAAAACTGGCATCGGAGGACAGATAAGATGCAGTCCATCCAGACTGGTCTAAATGATAGGAACCAAGATGCACTTAGTTCTGCGAGGCGTGCCTAGGTGCTGTACCATTCGGTAACGGTATTTCTGCTCCAGGAGCGCTTTTTCCATCTCCTTGGTGACTGGGAAATCCATTGCGAAGCAGATAGGAGACAATACGGATACCTGCTATTAAAAACAGGATCAGTGGAAGTCCTCCAAAGATGCTTCAGAATACGGAGCGTATGAAGTTTGGTATAACTATAAGTACCATCTGAAAGGTGCTTAGAAGTCCAGAAGCTATGATCATAAATAGGTGGACAATGCCAGTCGTATCAGACATGTTAAGGATACGATTTACCATGTATTTATTTATTTATTTGTATTTTGTAAAGCGCATGGTACACTAGCAAGTGTGTCCCCGCACTGATCGCTACAGTTGTTTCCGAGAGTTCATGGCATGATTGCGTGCAGGGTCTTTGATCCGGTCTTAGTCTTTGGGGAAGAGGACTGTTTTCAGGTCTCTTCGAAAGTTAGACTCAGAGGGTTTCAGACGAAGTTTTTCTGGCAGCTGGTTCCATATCCTAGAGGTCATGACTCTAAAAGATTTTCCACCCATTCTGGCTGTTTAGACCTTCGGGACCTGTACTTGCCCAGTGCCACATGATCTAAGCTGGCGGGTGGGCTCGTATCGTTTCAGAAGCCCAGTGTACCAGCCACTCAATCTTCAGGAAGAGTCTTAAGACCACTCTGTTTCAGTACTAGAGCCTCCCTCTCCTTGCACTTTCAGACAGCACTGCGCGGATATACACCTTCGGATGTGATTCCGGCGCGTTACAAAACCATAAATAAAATAAATAAATAAATACATAAATACAGATACCTTGGGCCTCTACCATGAAGGATGCGATGTCCTACACATAGGGCTTTGAAAGTCACCCGTTCCCTAATCGGGAGCCAGTGAAGGGTTTTCAGTGCTTTTTTTGTTGATGCTCTTCTGGGTAATTGTAGGATCAAGCGGGCCGCTGCACTTTGTATTCGTTGTAGTCTTGAGAGGCTTTTTACGCTGGCCCCTAGATACAGTACATTTCCATAGTCCAACCTAGATATTATAAGGGTATGGACCAGGGTCTGGCGTACCGGTATGGGCATAAGGTCCAGCGTATCCCAAAACAGGTGCCTGCAACTTGTTTGGTTTGGTGGTCGAACAATAGGTTTTTTGTCTAGCCAGACCCCTAAGTTCTTTACTAGATTACTAGGTGTGGTTAGTTCACCCAGTTCTTCCGGTCAACAGGCTGAGGTCCACACTGATGGGGATTTACCTGCAATCAATACCTCCGTCTTATTGCCATCAAGGCGGAGGCAGTTGTCCGCCATCCACAGTGCCACCTTCTGCATGCAAGACGCGAAGTTGTTAGCGCAATGCTCCTCTGGTTGCGTTAGGGTCACAATCAGTTGCGTATCGTCTGCATACGACACTTTCTCAACCCCATATGTGTCTGTGATTCATCCTACTGGGGCCACATACAGATTGAATAGGGTGGGGCTAAGACTGGAGCCTTGTGGCACTCCCTGATTGAGTTTTATTTCTTTAGACCTGAACTGGCCCTGAGCGACCTGAAAGGTTCGATCTGTTAGGAATGATTGAAGCCATTCCCAAGCTTTTCCTCTCACCCCTCCCTTTTTAAGACACTGTAGCAGTGTGTGATGAGCTACAGTGTCAAAAGCGGCACTGAGGTCGAGGAGAATCAGTGCCGCCGTCTGGCCTTCATCTACATACCTTCGTAGGGCTTTCGTTGAAGACAGCAGGGCCGACTCGGTCAAGTGAAGAGCTCGAAATCCCGACTGTGAGGGGTGGAGCAGTCCGTTGGTTTCAGCAAATGCCAAGAGTTGTTTGTTGACTGCTTTCTCAGCAATTTTTGCAAAGTAGGGGAGGAGGGAGATAGGTCATAGATTGTCCAGTTTTTCTAAACTAATATTAGGTGTTTTTCCTCAAGGGAAGGACAATTGCTTTTTTCCATGAGGTAGGGACTTGTCCTGTTTTAAAGGAGAGAGCAAGGAGATGACTAATATATGGCTCCAGGGTGGTTATGCTGCCATGGAGTCTTTTTGGGGTTGCTGGATCACTTGGTGAGCCTGATTTGATGCTACTTGCTATGTGGCATATTGTTTCCTGAGAAGGTACTAGAAATGCCGAGAGGCAGTTATTCTCCTGTGTATTCAAAGTACTTTCTGCCCTCCCATCACCTACTCTGGCTGTGTCTGGGAAGCCAGCGTAGATTTTGTCTACTTTGCTAGCAAAGAACTCTGCTACTAAATTGCAAGTTTTAACCCATCAAGTCATAGGGGCTGCTAGTGGGGCAAGATCAGAGAGTTCCCTATAGACTAGCAACATTTCCTTCATGGAATTGTCCGCGTCTTTGATTCTGGTGCAGAAGTAGGATTTTCTAATTTTCCGGATTAGTGCGTGGTATATCTTTAAACTATTCTTATATTCAGCTCTCTCTGTCTCAGAGTAATACTACCGCCATTTTCTCTCTAAGCTTTTACATTTCGCTTTTTGTTCTCGTAGTTCGGTGTTGAACCAGGGGGCGGATTTGGATCTCCTCGCCAGAGCCTTTTGAATCCATGGCGCTGTGCAGTCTAGCGCCTTTAGGAGTCGTTAATTCAATGCTATGCAGGCAGATTCTATTTCTTCGCCTTTGGGGGGGCCTCCTGATGTTATGATTTTATTGAAAGCCTCCGTGGAGAATTTTGCCCATTTCCTACGTTTATTAGCGGAGCTTGGTTCATTCTGAGGTCCATTGTCCGGGACTGCCACCCAGAAAGTGACAAAGAAATGGTCTGACCAGATAACAGGGGTTGGGGGCTCTGCGGTTAGGGTGTCCCAATTAGCATAAATAGGATCTAGGAGATGGCCCTCACACTGAGTGGGTCTTTCTGATTTGAGCAGCATCTGTATGCCTGCTAGCTCCTGTTTGATTTCCTGAGCTTCAGTGTTCCTAGGGTCGTCAAAGTGATAGTTTAGGTCCCCTAGGAGGAGGAGTCTCGCGTGTTTGAGAGCGGAGAGCGTGAGGGTTTCCATCAGTTGGGTGGCAAAACTGGCTCCAGGTCCCGGGGGGCGAAATATCAGGAAGCCCTTGATACAGTACCCCTGGTGCACTGAGATGGAGAAGAACCCTGTTTCACTGTTAGCAAGATCCTTTCCTTCTAAAGTGCAAGCCAGATCTTGTTTGTGTATTATGGCAATTCCTCCCCCCCTTCCCCTTTAGCCTGTCTATTCTCTTGATGTCATATCCCGATGGGAGGGCCGCCAGCATGTCTGGTGCCGATGTGGTATTCAGCCACGTCTCCGTAAGGAATAAGGCATCGACCTGACCATCCATTAGGTAGTCATGTACCTCCATCTTATGTTTTCTAGGGAGCGACAGTTTAGAAGGGCAAGATTAAGTGTCTTACCTTTGTGTCTATTGACTATAAAGGAGCAGTGTGCACACTTCTTTTCTCCATCCTTAATGTTTAAGCTGTGCAGACAGATATTTTCTAAGGGAGGACATAGGTGTCTAAGTTTTACGGAGCTATAGAGCTTACGGAAGCAGAAACCCACAGGGGTTCCTGCCCCTGGCCCCGGTCGGTCACGGACGGGCACAGATGGGCTTGCCTTTGGCGCGCCTTCGGCGCGCCCGCTGTGCCCATCCGCTGCGCCTCCTGTGAAGGCTGAACATTTGAGGCAGAGTGCACGAGGGTGGGAGTGGCCAGTCAGCAGGAGTGCTCCCCTCACACCTCCCCCAAGATGGCAGCTGTTTGCTCGGTTTACTGCCCTGTAGCAGCGCCTTATTCTGCTGCGGGGGGCCAGCAGGGGTCTGTGGTCAGCGGTTTCATAACGCGTGCACAAGTGAGTAATTACACAATTTTTAAAAGCTAAAAGTCTTAAAATCGACTGTCAGCCAAAATACACAATTTTAAAGCTAAAAGTCTTAAAATCGACTGTCAGCCAAAATACACAATTTTTAAAAGCTAAAAGTCTTAAAATCGACAGTCAGCCAGAACACAGTATAAACAACGTGCCTCTTTCCTCCCGGCTTCCGCCTCAGGAGTGAAGAGTTTCAAGCATTAACCCAGCGCATACACAGACAACGTATTTATGGGTTCGCCAGAGGGTGGGAGTAGCCAGGCAGCAGGAGCGCTCCCCTCACACCTCCCCCAAGATGGCGGCTGTTTGCTTGGTTTTCTACCCCGTAGCAGCGCCCTAATCGGCTGCGGGGGGCCAGCAGGGGTCTGTGGGCAGCGGTTTCAGAACGCGTGCACAAGTGAGTAATTACACAATTTTTAAAAGCTAAAAGTCTTAAAATCGACTGTCAGCCAAAATACACAATTTTTAAAAGCTAAAAGTCTTAAAATCGACTGTCAGCCAAAATACACAATTTTTAAAAGCTAAAAGTCTTAAAATCGACAGTCAGCCAGAACACAGTATAAACAACGTGCCTCTTTCCTACCGGCTTCCGCCTCAGGAGTGAAGAGTTTCAAGTTTCTATGAAATGGAAAGGGCAATTTGTATTAATAAGTGCCTGTATCTCAGCTGCAGACCTTGCGATCTCGAGTTCAAAAGTCTCTCGAGCAGGGGTTAAGGGCACGGACTTCTGTAAAAGCATGGCTTTCATTTTGCCTGCAGTATCAAACCGTATTAAAAAAGCATTCAGTGAAGGCTATAAGAGAGCCTCCCTGGCTGTATGTGTGTTCTGACCGGGTTTTGGTTCCCCTTTTTGAGTGAAGGTGACTTTGTCCTGCTATCATTCCAGTGGGAGGATTAGAACCTTAAGACCTAGCCTATTTACAAGGTGTTTGACATAATTCCCTATTCTTTTCTCTATTCTAGGGCTTATAAGCTTATGTTAAGGGATAGATTCCTTAGTATTAATATTAAACCGTCCTTTTGTAAGGTTGCTAGTATATTTCTGATGGAGTTATGCTTATTTCGGGCCTTGTAGGCCTCAAACGGGAGAGACTCCAACTTTCTTTCTGCCTCGGCTGCTTGAGATGCTTTTAGGTCAAATGTAATGTTTTAGTTATAAGGTGTTGTTCGCTTGGAGAGAACCGCCTCAGGCTGGCCCTTATCGAAGAACTGTATTTTTCTTCGTGTCGAAGACATACCATCAGGCCGGCCGGCTGAGAACGTGTCCTTGGCACGGGGTGGTACAAGAATTTGGTGGGCGGCAGGTTACTGGCCGGAAATTTCCATGCATGAACAAGGTTCCATATTAGCGAAAGCACGGAGGAGTCAGTTAGTAGACGCAGCTAGTCATTAGCATTATTGCAGTTAATCAACTTAAAACAGACAGTCGCCAGTTGAAGTCCGGAAAAGACCGAGGGCTGATGCTCTCTCAGAAAGATTGAAGTTATTTTAGTTTGAGTAGCTGGCGAGCTTTTGTACTAAGATCAGAGCATGCAGAGTGAAGAAGTTAGCAGAGCGAACGAATACTAGAGCGGCAAAAACTGATTTATAAGATTGAAGTTGGAAGGTGAAGATAGTCCGTGGTCGAGAGGAGAGAGGAGTAGTGCAGAACAGCGAGAGTGCAGCTGACGAAACAGAGAATAAGAGGAAGGTTCCAGTGACTTGGAGGGGAGCAGAGGAGACAGAGCATAGCGGTGCAGACGTGTATCTGTGACTGCAGGGGTGATCCTAAGATGAGCAAAGGCACAGACGAGAAGGGAACCCAGATGACAACTGAGTCCAGACTTCGTTCTCATAAGGTGACGTCGACCCTTTCTTATTAGCATGCACACACATTCTAATTCTTTCCTTTGCTTTTCAGGCTATATGTTATATAGCAGTATTATATTGTTGTTATAATTTACTATTGTTTAATAAAGGGACCCCAGTTCTTAGTGAACCATTGTGTAACTGTTGTTTTCTTATAATAAAGTTAACCTTTCTACTAGTCAGATGCTGTTATGTGGACGGATGCGCCACCCGTCCGGGTAAATGGTAACTGAGCAAGGGAGCAGAGGAGCACTTGAATCAGAGAATAACCTTTGCATATTGTAATTTGGCCATTCTTGTGTGAGAGGATTGAACTGTCTATCTATCACATAACCTATAATATTATATTCCCAGTAGATATTGGATAGAGAAACTTCCCAACATAGAAAGAGAGAGAGCTGAAGGTATTCATAGGACAGTGATCGTCGTTGTGTAGCAGCGTTACTGAGAACATTGATTGTGATCAATGTGTATACCCACAGGTTTGTGGCTTGTGAGAGCACCGGAAGGATACAGTGCATAGTGAGATCGCCGCTAGGGAAAATGGCGTTAATGAGAGCATTGACCATGGTCAATGTGTATACACACAGGATTGTGGCTTGTGTATGTGTGAAAGAGTGAGAGCACCGGGGGGATACGGTGCCTATACCCACAGGATTGTGGCTTGTGCAAGCACTGAGTGTGATCAGTGTGTAATGGTAAGTAATCGGAACTGCTTCAGGGTAGTCTAGTCTGGGCCTATGTTGCCACGAGACTATAAGGTATGAGTGTGGTGTTTTAGAAGATCTAAGCTTGTATATTGCTAATTCCCCATCCTTAGGTAGGTACCCAGGTGCCTTGGTAAGTAGGTCCTGAGGAGGGAGGTGGTTACGTTTCGACTGGGTTGGTGGTGTCTTGGTGAGCTGATTCTATCTGGTCCGAAAATCCGGTCGTTACTATAAGTTGGTGGAAATAATACTTGCATGCAACAAGTAACCCTGGAGCAAACTGTACCAAGATATGTGATCCCGGGGAGCATTCCACAGCTGCCTTGACTCTTCAGCTGGTTATAGGGGTGGGTAACCCAATATACCCTTGCGGGCTTGGGCAATCAATGTGTTTAAAGCAGAAAATGCCAGCAAGGGATTTATTTACATATCAAAGTTTAACAGTGTAGTGAAGTCTATATTATTTAGACGTATCAGCTGAGCAGAACAGCAACTGTTCTTCGTATTTATTATCTGTTTCTGGACCCTATAGAAGCTACCACATTAGCCCCATATAAGTCAAACAAATTAAACAGATTAACAACACTTTTTGTGATTTTGCTCAATAAATGGACTATTAGAAACAAGAAAGAAGGTAAAGCAACACGGAAAGGTTTGTTCTTCAAAGAAAATTATTATTTATATTCTTTTGAGTTCAGATTATCAAATTTTCAAGGGTACACAGTCAATGGTAATTGCATATATGTCTTAAGTAAATGGAGATAACAAAACAATCCATTAGTGCATAAGAAAACAATCCAGTCTAACAATATATATATAAAATTGACTTCTGTTAAAAATAATGAATAGAAAGTCAAGTGCAGGATGTAGACTTGGACTGATGTGTCGACGTTTCGTTCTCAAAGGTAAAATCCAAAGACCATCATCAGGACAGTGAATTTAATGCAATGTAGATGACCCTTATAGTGAAATTTGGGACAAGCTATGAATAATCAAAGCTGAAGTTCAAAATGAAGGTACGTTGCCTTAAGGGAACGTCAAGTTTCCCTTGTAATTATGTCCATATGTTCAGGCCGTTTGATGTTAAATCCTTTTGATGTTTAATCCTTTTGTATTTAATCTCAGGATACCAGTATGTTTTGAAAAAATGGCGTAGCAGACGTAAGGGGTCCTCTGCGTCAGGTCAAAGGTGATCTGACGCAGAGGAGCCCTTACGTCTGCTACGCCATTTTTTCAAAACATACTGGTATCCTGAGATTAAATACAAAAGGATTAAACATCAAAAGGATTTAACATCAATCGGCCTGAACATATGGACATAATTACAAGGGAAACTTGACGTTCCCTTAAGGCAATGTACCTTCATTTTGAACTTCAGCTTTGATTATTCATAGCTTGTCCCAAATTTCACTATAAGGGTCATCTATATTGCATTAAATTCACTGTCCTGATGATGGTCTTTGGATTTTACCTTTGAGACCGAAACGTCGACACATCAGTCCAAGTCTACATCCTGCACTTGACTTTCTATTCATTATTTTTAAAAGAAGTCAATTTTATATATATTTTGTTAGACTGGATTGTTTTCTTATGTACTAATGGATTGTTTTGTCATCTCCATTTACTTAAGACATATATGCAATTACCATTGACTGTGTACCCTTGAAAATTTGATAATCTGAACTCAAAAGAATATAAATAATAATTTTCTTTGAAGAACAAACCTTTCCATGTTGCTTTACCTTCTTTCTTGTTTCTAATAGTCCATTCATTGAGCAAAATCACAAAAAGTGTAGTTAATCTGTTTAATTTGTTTGACTTATATGGGGCTAGTGTGGTAGCTTCTATAGGGTCCAGAAACAGATAATAAATACGAAGAACAGTTGCTGTTCTGCTCAGCTGATAAGTCTAAATAATATAGACTTCACTACACTGTTAAACTTTGATCTGTAAATAAATCCCTTGCTGGCATTTTCTGCTTTAAACACATTGACTCTTCAGCATCAAGGAACTCCCATTTGAAAGTAGGCCAAATGCTGGAGTAATCATGGCAGCTGGCGCATCCCTCATATGACAGGACAATTTGCAACAGAACCATTACAAGCCCCTGTGGTAGAATGTCCTGACATATGAGCAATTCACTTAAAGCGCTCTCACAGTTTGTACCACTGAGAAACACTTCTCGATCCCCACTCCGGCATTGAAATTTGTATGGTAATCCCCAAGATTCCTTAACTTATTCCTTACCCATTTTTTCATATTTGCCTGCCTGCTGAAACTGAAAAGTGGTGACAGGTAGAGTTATGTGGCCATGGATTATCCATTCTGTGTGCTGTGATTCTGCAACTGTAAATGGTAATCTATCCAGTTTTTCGATATGCAGCATTGTATATTTTGCTCCCCTTTGTGCTATTTCTATCTGTTTATCTGTTAGAGTGTATTCAGAAAACAGAGACGTACTGTTGATAAAATGCAAAGGCATATAGCCTGCACGCAAAGATTGAAGCATCCAGCTCAACAACATACTAGAACGAAACTGAGATTGCCTGCGTTGTAATATGGCCAAATCTTGTTCCTGTATGTCAGTTGCAGAAGATACAACATTACCTATTGAATATATCCTGGAGGTCAAAGTTGGTAACCCTTTGTCCACCACTGCAAGAAATTTCTCTAAGTTAATACGGTCTATTTGCCGTGTTCTTTTTGCGGCCTCTTGTTGGGATATTTTCCAAATTTCATTGTAGGCAGCGTAAATGCCCGCATATATGAAAATTTTCTGATGTTGTTTCCTGGGACCTATTAAAAAATCCCTAAGACTCATGTCCTGTGTGAGTAAGGATAAGTGTTGGTTCACTTCCGTGAGTGTGAGATTTCTAGCCATTTAAGGCACAACTTCCCAACACTGTAGGATGTCAAAACCCTGGATGTTGTCTCTGTACTTAGCACGGATCTGGCCCATGGATACTGAACCTTTCGGTCCTACCCATGAATCTAGTGTGACAGCTATTGATGTCTGTGGGCCAAATCAACCATTTCCTCCAATCAGGGTCTGATCTATTGTATTGCATGATGTTATCTAATGCATCCTCTTCGTGTGATGCTCCATTACCCTTGGACAGTGGTGGTGCTAGCATCCGAGGTGTGTTCAAGTCCTTGCTTTTGGCTAGGACAAGGCAAGATATCTGTTGTGCTGTCACGTTCAAAAACATGATTTGTTGAGGGATAAGGCATGCTCTGAACAAATCTTCAGTTCCCTGCACTTGCCATTTTCTAGTACCCCAGACCAATTTTAAGTCTATAGTGTCTTTCCATAAGTTGTAACTGTAGAGATGACTTGGGTTTGCATCTAGAAGACTACAGGGTGCTGAGAGGTCATATTCAGTGATAGAAAAAGAGGCCTTGGGATGTTGTTGGGGGATAAAACATTTCAAATACTTTGTATGGGGTTTACCATTTAGACTTTGTACTGATCACAAACCTTTAGTTCATTTGTTTAAGGGGGGCAAAGGTTTAGAAGGGAGTGTTACTCCGAGGATATCAAGGTGGATTTTATCAGTTTTAGAGTACAATTTTGAAGTGGAATACATGAAGGGATTGAAGAATATAGTAGCGGATTGCTTGTCGAGAATACCTGTTGTTGTGAGTGATATTGAGTCTGAAGCTGATGTTGAGGAAGTGAGATATACTGAAGAACAAGCTTTTGGGTTGGAGCAATGGGATGCTGCAATGTTGGAAGATGAAGTATTGGAAAGAGTTATGTTTTCTATTTCTAATGGATGGGATGCGCAATTGTGCAATGATTTACGGTTTAAAGGTTACATTAATGTTGCAGAAAGAGTTAAGTGTAAGAGAAGGGAAACTGTGGAGGAGAGACAAATTAGTACCACCGAAGAATCTTAGATCTAAAATTCTCATCATGGCACACGAAGGTCATTTGGGGAGAAATATGACTAAGCGACGTGTACGTCAGTCATTCTGGTGGCCTAGTTTAGATAATGAGGTTGAAGCAGTATTCAAAAATTGTTATGCTTGTGCTGCTAGTGACAAGACCAAAGTTTTACGTCAACCTCCTATTTCTTCTGTGAAGTTTCCTGAGCGTCCTTGGGAAAGGTTGGCTTTAGATTTCATTGGTCCTATTTCCAAGTTGGGAACAAATTGCAAATTCTTAATGGTTTTGGTGGATTATCACTCCAAGTGGTTTGTGGTTGAGACATCTGAGAGTATTACAACTGAAAAAGTAATTAAGTTTCTTGAGAAAGTCTTCTTGAATGAGGGGATTCCAAAGGTCTTGGTGTCAGACAATGGTCCACAATTAATTTCTAGGAAAATGGTGGAGTTCCTGTGTGGGAAAGGGATTAAACATGAGAGAGTTGCTTTATTTAGGCCACAAGCCAATGGCTTAGTTGAGAGGATTAATCGCCTGATCTTGGACAATATACAACTTTCTTTGTGCAATGGTTTGTCCTGGTCTGAAGAATTGAAGAAGCTGATGTGGTCTTATAGGGTAACACCACATTCCATGACTGGAGTGTCACCTTTCATTTCTCTTAAAGGAAGGGAACCAGGTTTGAAAGAAGTACCAGGGTGGTTGAAAGACAGGGAATGTATATGGGTGAATCGTGATGAGGTTGGAGATCAAGTGCTTAACAAACAAATCATTGCTGCCAAACATTATGATCACTTAAAAGGTGTCAAATTTCCTAACATAAAATCTGCTGATTGGGTTGTAGTGAGACGTGGAGGTTTTATTGTCAAGGGTGATAGCAAGTTCTCTAAACCTGTTCAGGTGAAGGAAGTGAAGAAGAATGTGGTGATTCTGTGTGATGGGACTACTTGGAGTTTGGGAAATGTATCTAAGTGTTTTTCTCCTTGTAGTTAAATTGATTTTCACTCATTTTTCTGTTCTGTATAATAGTTTCCTTCATGTTTTTGTTGTGGGATATATAAGGGGGAAGGTGTGTAGAGATGACTAATGTAGAATGTTAATGGTTGCCTAGCAGCTTAGAATGTTATCTCTTGAGAGATGAAACTGAGCTGTGAAGCAGGCTGTGGATGAGCTGGAGGTTCCTGTACTTACTCTTCAATAAAGACTACAATTATAATATTTCTTGGACTCATCTTTACAGTAACCTTGTTCAGACAACTGGGCAATAAAGGATGCAGAGTAAATCTGTTTGTTGTTTGTTATGTTATGTTATGTTATGAATGTTTATATAGCGCACGGCTGCCCCAGCCAAGGGGCGTCCCCGCGTTTGTCAACATACTTTTCTGTGTGGATGTTGGTGCAACCCTATAATATTATGAGGCTGGGTCAGACATATTAAACTCAGAAAAATATGGAAACTTCTGTGCAAATGATTTTGAACTGCCTTTGGCGGTGTTGGACAATGTTCCCACTGAATATGTAAACACATTTCTAGGGTTAGCAGATTCATGCAAAAAATGATGACCATAATGCTGATAACAATACATAGATTCAGAATCTGCTGAGCTCTCCATTGTTTCATTATTTGAAAATGCAGCAGATTATTCTAAATCAGACAATATGTTATTCACAGTTTCAAATCCCACTCATCAGAAAATGTGCTTGAGGTAATAATATCACTCATCAAAATTTAAAATAAATGTGGAATTTTTTTATGTTCGGTCGGGCCAAACATATCGAAATCAACCTTGTCCCAAACTATACCATCTGCTACAGGAACTGCTGTTATGTTCACTGACAACAAGTCTCTTTGTTCTCGATAAGATGATTGATGTGGTTTTAAAATTATTTTCACTTCTTGGGTGGCAGAGCTTTGAAAAATGTATTGTCCACTAATAAGAATGTTCAAAACTATCACTAAGCTTAACCAGAAAAGAAAGAAAAGAATCCCGGAAGATACCGATAGTTCTACTGATGGTGATAGGAGGTAAGCTTTCCTAAGAAAGTTCAGAAAGTCTTTAACTTGCTGCTTGCGTGATTTTTGGGCTGGCATCGTTTCAGGTTTACTTGGATCCAAAGAAAATGAATCAAAGTTTATGAAGTAGCCAGAAACAGTTTGACCAAATATTGGAATTGCATCAGGATTTGTTGAAATCGTACTTTACTCTTGTCGAAACATATAGACGTCTGTAGTTGGTCTGATTGCAACTTGAGTGTTATTTTGAGTTTCATTTTGAAGTTGAATTTCAGGTTTAAGAGGAACGTGTTCCCTGGCATTGTTGCATAGTCCTTCATTCTGCATAGGTAACTCTTCGAATGTGATGAGTCTTTCCCTTTAAACTTCTTGAATAGTAGCGAGACGAGGGTGTTTGCTACTTTGGAGTCTGCGAGGCCTACTGCTTAGTATCCGCCACATAGTGTGATTTGATTAGGTCAATTGAGATAAATCTTTTCTCCTTTTTTCCGGCAAGAGGCAGTAGAAGTACAGTTTCTGTTCCTTCAATTGCTAGGACAGATACAGGTTTCCAGTAAGATTGGCAAAATTCTTTCCTGTCTGTGATTTTCTCTCTGACCAGATCCCCGACCTTTGGGATTCAGACAGGTCTTGCCGTGATTGATATGACTTCCCCAGTGAGGGTCTGCTTCAGGTGGACATTACTTAGTTGTGTCCTGGATTATTTAGATGCTGTAAAATAGCCAAACGATCATGGATGTCAAAAGGCTTTTTATCCTCCAAGGTGCCTTCACAATCAAGATCAGTGACCCACATTCTTGTCCAAATAGGACCTCATATGAAGTGAACCCCCCTAGAGAACTTATTGGCATGTTATTGAGAGCCCGCTGGACTCCATAAAGATGTTTTACCCAGCTTTCGCCATTCCTAAAACTCTAGCTGTAAAAGATTGCTTCAAGTCTCAGTTTTTCTCTCCACTACCGAATTTCCCTCTGGATGGTACGGAGATGAGTACCGCAATGCTCCACCCAAACTTCCCATGGCCTCCTTGGAGGCCATGGGAGGTTTGGGTGGAGAGAATATGGGACCCCGTCCTGGTCTCGAGTTGGACACCCCGCAAAGGATGTTAAACCACCGCTAGCTGGAGCATCTGCATGCAGGAACCTCAGCATCTCTGGTCAGTGTGTCAGCCAGGAAGTTGCAGTCTCTTCTGTCTTTCTAAGCAAGACATGATGTATATATACCCACAGGTCTCCCCAGGGGTCCTACCTTGCTCTGTTACTGTGTTGGCCTAAAGAATGACGTGAGGCTTGAACTTTAACTTAGATACTATGTTCATCCTGCTGTGAGTTTGCTGTGCTTCCAAGAAGCCTCATGCATAATGTATGAGTATCGAACCAAGGAAAAACATGCGTTCTGAATGCAGTGTCGTATCTAGGTAAAAGGTCAGTCCCCAAGAACCCTTATGTATGAAATGTAGGGAAGGATATAGGTGAAAGGTTGCAGTGTTTCCTGTGCCTATGTAGGGTACCTATACAGAATATAACAGAAATGTTACCTTGGTGTTAGTTTCTCTAGGTCGATTGAAATGATTTGTCTCGAGCTTTGTTTGACTGGAGCAAACTATCTAACTTATTCCCCGGTTATTCAATATTATTTTCAACTGTTTAGCAGCCTAGAGAATACTTTGAAGAAAGTTATTGGTGGGAACTTTCAAGGGACAGTGAAAGGTTTTATACATTTGGGAATATAAGGTTTATAGCTATCAGTCGCGGCTGGAGACATTTGAAAGTGGCGGGGCGTAAAAGTTGTGGATGGCGCACTGTGGCGAGCAAGCACAGCCAGCAAGCATGAACGCATCAAGGGTGCACCTCGCATTTCTTCACATGACCCTTCTCCTGATGCCTGGTGGGACAGACACAATAAATAGACTCAAAATAACCTCGAATTAAAGCCTTGACTTCATGACTTGGAAATGTATATCCGTGATCTATAAAGGCAGAGACCTGGGCACCAGGCACGAACAAGACTGGGACTGTAATCACGAATATGGTTTGCCAGTCATGCTTGACAGCACAACGCGACACTCAATACAAAATCAGGCAGCTGTATTTTTCCTTTGTCAAAAATAAATTCCGGCATGGCACACATTGTTTTCTGTATATATTTATATGTAAATCGCAGCAACAAAAACACAGAAAACTTGAAGCCTTAATCACAGCAATTCACACTCCGTACACAGACACGGTCTTACTGTGAATAAGGACCTTGATTCACCACAATAGGTCTGAACTTTTTCCTTTGCAATGTGCGCACCTAAGAACCGAGGGAATTATCATTTTGCCAATATTTTATTACTAATGCAAAAAAAGTGTAAGCATTATTATTGCAATTCCTATGGGCTGGGTGGTCTAGTGACGAACAGAGCAGAGGATTGAGAGGTGATCTCGAGCCTTCATCCGTTTACCCTGGATATGGTGCAAAAAGGGAGTGCGTTGTGCATGCTCGTGTGAATGATGCTGGGAGGTAGTCGAGACATCTATGTGCCGCTCTGGAGCTTTCACTATCCTCACAGTAAAATGTCACAACTTCAAGCTCTTTACCAGAGAGAGACCTACGGGAAGGAGACACTTTCAATACATGCGAGCCCATGTTTGTAAATTTGTCAATTTTACCACACAAACAGTCGCGGCCGGCAATACGGGTGGAGGGGTGGAAATGGTGTTGTCGCGCTACTGAGGGGAGGGATGGGGGGAAGAGGGATCATTTTAAATAAAATACTAAAACAACAAAGTCAATAAACTTAACTTACCTTACCCTCCCGCTGGCGCCTTCAAGTTAGTTCCGACTCCAGACGTCCTTACTCCCGCCTTCCTGTTCTTGAATTCATCGTCACGCAGGAAGCCAGACAGCCTCCCTCCCCTCCACTACAGCACAGCGCTGTGATTGGTTCGGCCGGCTGCCCCAACACCACGTCATTACTCTGTATGCTGCAGAATACAGAGAACAGGGAGAGTGGGAGGGGTTACTCGAGGGCAGGGGGGAGCGGCTTGCCCACTGTTAATAATACAGTTAATACTTTCTGTTTGGACAGCCTCTCAGGCTGCCCAAACAGACAGTATTAACAACAGTGGGAAAGCCACCCCCCCCCCCGCCCTCGAGTAACCCCTCCCACTCTCTCAAGCAGGAACTTCTGCTTTCTCGCCGTGTGAGAAGGCAGAAACAAATGGTAGTTCTCTACTATTTGTTTCTGCCTTCTCGCACGGCGAGAAAGCAGTGAGGCGGCGCCCAAACGCCCCCATGGAGGATCCGCCACTGAGAGCTATAGTGTTAAACAGATGGATTTGAATAATGATGAGGCGCTTGAACAGTGGTGTATTAAACTCTAGCTTAAAAAAGGTTGTTAATGCAGGATGTTTTTATGAAGACTTGAAACAATGTTCACTGATAGAAAAAGACTACACTTAAGTTGTATGTTTGAGAAATGTGGTGTGAGGCAATTTTACTTTAAGGCCAATGTATGTCCCTCCATATGAAGATTTGTTATAAAATGTAGGTGAAACCAAATACTGCTTGGTGAAAATGTTTGGACTAAAAAAGAGGGATTGTCCTCTCATCCTGGATGTCAATACTGTGATGCTGCCAAAATGGATTTGAATCATGTTTTATTTTTTTGCCTGGCCCTTTTACGTCTCTAGACAAAATGTTTTAATCCAGTTATTTCTAAGATCTTTATAGTAACTTATGAGGAGACACTTTATTGTTAAGTCTCCCAAAAGTGAATGTGTGTTACAGTTTGATGAGGTTTAATGGAACTTTTCTTGTATTATAATAGTTTATCTTTGAGATCATTTATCATCTGCATTTTGATGTGTTTTCTTCTATTGTTAGTTTTTATATCTCAATATCTTGAATTATTGTATGCACTTTCAATATTTTGTATTGTAGTAGGACTTTTTACTTGTTTGTGTTTTTTTATGTGTATTCCATGAAAGAACTTTAAAGATTAACACATCATTACAATTCACCCAATGAAACGGAGGATATGAAATTTTGGTTTAATATGGACATACATATTTAAGAATTTGGCTTATAAAACGTGTCCCACATACCAGATGATTTCCATATGTAAACAGCACAATGCACAGTTTATGGATACATATATATGCATAGTATACTAATTTTAGGATATGCCAGTATATTCTTCTGGGGTTCCTGTCCTCATAATATATGTTGGAAAATTTGCATTTCTGATGATATTGACATGCATTTTCACAATGTGTGACTTTTGCCAAACTTAAATTGGAGCATTACAGGTAATGAAGCATAAAGCCTGAGTAAGATTAGGGAAAATATGAAATTAACTTTAAATTTGTACAGTGCATTTTTCCCTGTTAAATCACACTTTCTAACAAATATGGATCACTTTTTTACACATTCATACAAAAACTCCGACTAGTGGGCCTTTCTACATTTTTAGACACTTTCACAACAAAAGCCACGTAGACCCCTTTGGTCGGTGTGTTATGCATACGAAGTGTATTCTTGCCAGTTTTTGGATATTGAGAATAATATATCGGAGACTGAGATGGAGAAATAGTCAGATGTAAGACAGAGTAGAAGTTTTTCTAGGGCCCTTGGAATGTGAGGCCAGGGGTAATTACCCACTTTGCCCATGCCTTAAAATGTACCCCATCTAATGTAGTCACATGTGCAAAACACTACATATGGAATTGAGCACACTTTTATGCATGTATGTTGGAAAGTGAATTATTAGTAGGGGCAAATGTATAGCCACCACTGGCAATAAGGCTACAGTATCGGGCCAAAAATAGGCCTTAGAAAATTATACTCATGCACAACCCTTGATAGCTTGGCTTCGAGCATGTAGGTTTAACTTCAAACACAGGTATATAAAGCATTTAAAAACATCAATTCAGTAAACAATTAAGAAACACTGCACAATAGAAATCCAACACCAATTGGTAAAAATAGGAAATATTTGTATCTTTAAAATTACACCAAAATGACAAAAATCCAATGTAGAAAACATGGAAACCTAAAGTGCCTTATCGGGACATCTTGTCGCAATAGACTGGGTCAAAGTCAAAGTTTCAGGCTTACCGCAATGGACCCCTGCATGGCTACCCCTCGTGGTAGGTCTTGTCAACATTTTTACCTTAAGACTTAGAGACTTTTCTGGAGCTTTTCTTCCCGCGGTCTCACAAAGCTCTCAGCCAGTCTGGATTTGGTGAGGATTCACTATATTGCCTTGTGAAGAGCTCTAGGGCAAACTTCTGGAACTTTGACCACCGTAGCCTTCCAGCGGGATGAACCAAGGATCCAGGACGACTCGCAGGTTAAGGCAGACTGCTTGGCATTCGCGGTTGCTCCTGGTCACCTTTTCTTCGTTCAGACTTAGAAA
Organism: Lissotriton vulgaris; assembly: GCF_964263255.1. Taxonomy (NCBI): domain Eukaryota; kingdom Metazoa; phylum Chordata; class Amphibia; order Caudata; family Salamandridae; genus Lissotriton; species Lissotriton vulgaris. Next base: position 78,775,768 of record NC_141690.1, on the reverse strand, counting down.
CTTTTACAGAGCTTTATCTCGCGGGGTCCCTAGATACTCTTCACCAGGCCGGATTTGGTGTGGGTTCACCTGTCACAGATTTTGCCTACTCCCAGTCAAACAAATCTGACCTCCGGAGCATTCCAGCGGGTCGAACCAAGGATACAGGCCGATTACCGGTTAAAGGCAGGCGGCTTTGCTTTCGTGGTTGCTCCCGGTCACCTTTTCTTCGTTCGGAATTTGAAACTTTATAGAGCTTTTTCTCATGGGGTCCCTTGATGCTCTTCACCAGGTCATATTCAGTGAGGTTTCACCGGCCTCGGATTTTGCCTACTACCGGTCAAATTCTGGAAGTAGAACCTACAGAGCTTTTCAATCGGTCAAACCTGAACGGCAGGCTGGCTCACAGTTAAAGGCAGGCGACTTGGCTGGCCAGGTTGAATCATTCTCTTAAGGAGCTTTTTTCCAAAGTTGCTCCAAAGTTCTCCAAACCTCTGGAAATTTTTCCTGAAGATCCCCCAAAGGGTCCCAAAGTGTCTCAAACTCACTACAAGGGTCTGGAAGCTCCAAGATGGTCCTTGAAAGTTGAGGACTCAGTTCCCATAATCCACTTGGACAAAACCCTTGTGCACTATTTTGTCCCATAGTGCATCAATTCTTCCAAATTCATAACAGCTGATTTTGCAGCAGAGAGAGACGAGCAGGCTAAAGACACCCCTAGGAAGGCTGTTTTCCACAGTCTCTCCCCATTGCATCTGCTCATTGCTTCCTTAAGCCTAGCACCTGGCTGAGTAAGAAGGAGTAGAGATGCAAATAACACTGGTGTCTTCCCCTTCCCTTGAAGTCCATTGTTTACGACTCCTCCCCCTGCTCTGGCATTCCTCTGTGACAGAACGCTGCCCTCCCAGCAGAGGTGGTCAACCCCAGGGGCTCTTTATCACCTCTTCAAAGAAGCCTGGCAAATCCACTTAACTCATACCAATCAGGACAGACAACTAGCAGTCTGAATCTGGGCTTACAGACAAGGAAGCCTTATAACTTCTTGTCTGTACATTTTAGGAGAAATTCAACAATATCATATTGTTTACTTTAATACCATTCTGGGAAGTCTTTGAATTGTATTTTTATCCTTCTCCTATCAAGTTTCAAGTTTATTTGTTTATGGTAACGGAACTCAATTGAGGTCCACATAATAATTCAGTAAAAAACAACAAGATGTTTTAAAAAATTACATGATATTAAACTATCAATATAACGGTAAAAAACTTTTAAAGAAATGAAACAATTTAAAGCAAAACATTTCATTCGGAGGATTAAGCATTGCTTCAATAAAATCAGAGGCAGTAAGGATACCCATTTGAAGACACATAGGTCTTAACCATTTACGTCTAAATCCCATAAGTACCAGACAGACAAAAATGACATGATACATATCCTGGGAATTGGAATTACAAAAATCACAAATGTCGGAACAACCGTACCATTTGGACAAGAGACAGTTCAACTGGAGTAAATTATGCCTTAACAAAAGGGTAAATGGCCTAACTCCATGAGGGAGATTCCAGAATATGTATGGCTGAGGTTTTTTTATTTGACAAAAGTTACCGGTAGAGAACATTCCTCTCTTCACTTTACTTGCCCCTCTATCTACTCTATAACCCAACTCCCATTAAGCAGACTTTAAAACTAACTTTAATTGGGCCGCAGATAATGAAAAAAGATCTTGTTCATCTCACTGCAATAATGTAACAGCCTGTCGGAAATTCCTTACAATTGAAGAATAAGCATTAAAGGTACCCAACAGCTCATTTTTTATGAGATGCCTCAGCGTACCCAGCATTCCTCCAGCAATGTTAAAAACCCAACGCACCACACTCGCAACTGCCTGAGCCCAGGAACTACGCAAACCGAATTCCTGTCTCAGAGAAGACGTAGAATTCGCAGTATTTACAGAGGTAAGGTTGCGTAATATTTTTCCTTCAGTGGAATCCAAAAAATTCCAACATGTCATATCTACTATTTCTAGTCCATAAATAAGGGATGCGGGGATTTTTGCTTGGAATACCTCGAGCAATATGGAGAAATGCCTTCTACCTGTCGCCTTGTAAAGAGAAATAAGACTCTTCCCTTGAGCAAGAGCTTTCCTGCTATTATTCTCAGTATGAGCTTTGTCACTTAGACTACTCGTGACAATCTTTCCAAGGAAAGGATAGGATTTGACTACTTCTAGTCTTTCGCCCCCAACAGACCAGTGGTAATTGTCATATTTGGATTTTTTCCTTCCCCGGAAGCACAATATTTTGCTTTTTAAAATATTTATTTTTAAAAAATGGGCCTCAGCGTAGGAGTTCAGTGCGTGTAGGCGGCCATTCAAACCTTTTGGGGTAAGGTCCAAAATTAAAATATCATCCGCGTACATTAGGCACACTATTGGGGTTCCCCCTAGAACTGGAGCAATACCATTACTAGATGATAATAAAGCCTGAGGGAGGTCAGCTATATATAAAGAGAACAACAGAGGAGCCAATAAGCAGCCCTGTTTAAGTCCATTAATCATGGGTATAACCCTAGATAGTCCTCTCTCGCCACCCATTAATACTCTGCACCAAGTGTCTGTGTGCAGTGCAATAACTAACCTTAATAAACTAGAGGGCATCCCTAGATTAGCTAACTTACTCCACAACAAAGATCTGTCCACCTTATCGAAAGCCGTAGAGAAGTCAATAAAAGCACCATATACACCTCCTCTACGAACTATGACATATTTTTCTGTCAAAACTTGAAGAGCAGTAAGATTGTCTAGGGTAGCATGTTGTTTCCTAAAGCCAGTCCGCTCTAACGGTAATATTGCTGTCGCAGATACCCAGTCATTTAACAAATGAAGTAAACATTTAGCAAAAACCTTACCAATGGCATCTAAGAGGGCAATTTGTCTGTAATTTTGAGGTAAATCTCTAGCCCCCTTTTTAAAGAGAGGAATCAATAAACTCCCTTTCCAGGAATGCGGAACAATGCCTCTGGTAAAGCAAGTTTTAAAGACTGGATATAACATTTTTCCCCATAAAATACCATGTGATTTTAACACAGAAATAGGAATTTCATCTAGGCCCAATGCACCAGATGTACGCAGAGCTTTAATTGCAGCAACAATTTCCAATTCAGACGGAGGACCATAGGGTAACAAATCCTCCTGTAGCTTACGGGAATCAAACATCACATCATTACCGCTATATAGATGCTGGATAAAACCAACCCATGACTGCTCATTAATAGATATCGGAAAGGGTCTGGATCTTACCCCGCATCCTTCTCCAATTAGTGACCAAAAGGTCTTTGCCTGCCCACTCCTAGTTGCCTCACGGAGTTTAACCCATAGGGCATCTTCTTTCTCCCGTTTTAATCTAGCCTTTATCCTATTTCTCCTTCTTCTCAAAAGAGTTATCCTTTGTTTACATTCGGGAATAAAGGAGAGATACTGATCCCTAACCAATTTATTTATTTCTGTATTTAGGTGACGGAGGTCAGTGGGGATTTTTGGAATTATCTTTCCAGAGGGAGGCTTTTTTACTTTAGATTTTAAGGTATGTAAAAGGGACGTAAAACATAGTAGCTCTCTCCCTTCCCATAAGAGTAGGTTCTCTGCTGTATATTCTAATATATTGGCCAAGCTTTTAATAGACTCTGGGTTCCAATAGCATTTCCCTTTTTTAATATTAAAATTCAATAAGTCATCCCCGATATTCCATGCATCCCTTTGAAATGGTGTTACATTCAATATAACAGACAAAACATTATGATCACTGAGATCAGTAATAAGTACAGACAAATCCATCATAGAACTAAAGAAGGATCTATCTACTATCATATAATCAAGGATCGAACCACCATTCCCTGATTTATGTGTACAATGAGCGGGACTATCCGAAGGGAGCCTTCCATTAATTATAATACAATCTACTTCGGCTAAACTCTCCAAGATTAGTTTCCCTCTTTTGTTTGTTTTAATGTTCTCTGGAAATATGGCTTTAGGTATCTGGAATGTTTCCTCCTTTAACTTATTCCTGAATAACTCCAGGGCACTATTGGATATTTTGCCATTTAAGTCTCCTAATAATAGAATATGAGGGGGAAACATAGATTCCTGAAGATTCAGTATAAAAGAACAAATCGTCTTAATACCAGAGTTATAATTTGTATCTGGCGCTATGTAGGCATTTATTATCACGAGTGAGTTCTGAGGGGCATCCATAGCTAAATTTGTTAAAGTTATTGCCTGAAATAATTTGTTCGGAGCTAAGTAATGGGAATAATTCCAATTAATTTTATTGGACAGTAGACAGGCTAGTCCTCCCTTCGCACGCCCTCTCGTAGAAGGGGTGGCACTACCCTCTAATACATAATAATCTTTTCCAACCGGAAATTTCTCCACCAACCAAGTTTCCTGCAAACAGATCACATCTGCCTCTAAAGAATGCAAAAATAAAAACTTTTCTGAGCTCTGGGTTAGTCCAGCAATGTTCCACGATATTATTTTTAAATTAACGTTAAAAACCAGAATTCATTCTAGATGTTCTCCTATCAAGAGTTGTTAGTTAATACCTTCTTGCCATCTTAACCTATGCAGCAGGGGGTTTGCAAAGGGAAAAATTATTTGGGCCATTTTCCCAGTACCAGGGCTTATAAAACATATTTTATAAGTACTCTGCCTATATCTACAGACCCTCCTCCACTGGAACACCTGGGGGAGACTTTAGGGGTTCTGAATATGTAAAACTATTGCAGGTCCTCCCTCCACAGTGCTCCTAGCACCAAATCAATTTTTGTGCAGCACTTTATCACAATGTGGGGAGTGAAATTTCACTTAACCCAGGGCATATAAAACACCTCCTTATAAATACCTGAACACTTCAGCCCTCGGGCACCTAGGGGAGACCCTGGGGTACCTAATATGCCCAAGCATTGTAACTTATCCATTTTTAAGTGCCCCAAACACCAAAGTCGAGTTTGGGCACAATTTATTTTTAAAAGTAGTTCTGCTTTACAGGGCTACTTTTAAACAGAACCCAAGGCTCAGCAGTGCCCACATTCAATTGCAGAAAGGGCTGCTGGCCTCTAAACTGCCATGCCCTATTATATACTAGGGACTTAGAGGTAATTTCACTCCCCCTACCCTACTATGTACTAGGGCATTATAGGCTAGGTCATGCCAATCACAGAGATACCCCAACTCATGCAGCAGGGGGTTTGCAAAGGGAAAAATTATTTGGGCCATTTTCCCAGTACCAGGGCTTATAAAAACATATTTTATAAGTACTCTGCCTATATCTACAGACCCTCCTCCACTGGAACACCTGGGGGAGACTTTAGGGGTTCTGAATATGTAAAACTATTGCAGGTCCCCCCTCCACAGTGCTCCTAGCACCAAATCAGTTTTGTGCAGCACTTTATCACAATGTGGGGAGTGAAATTGCACTTAACCCAGGGCATATAATACACCTCCTTATAAATACCTGAACACTTCTCCCCTCGGGCACCTAGGGGAGACCCTGGGGTACCTAATATGCCCAAGCATTGTAACTTATACATTTTTAGGTGCCCCAAACACCAAAGTCGAGTTTGGGCACAATTTATTTTTAAAAGTAGTTCGGCATCACAGGGCTACTTTTAAACGGAACCCAAGGCTCAGCAGTGCAAACATGCAATTGCAGAAAGGGCTGCTGGCCTCTAAACTGCCATGCCCTATTATATACTAGGGACTTAGAGGTAATTTCACTCCCCCTACCCTACTATGTACTAGGGCCTTATAGGCTAGGTCATGCCAATCACTGAGATGCCCCAACTCATAGTCCACCCTAGTGTATGTATGTATTTTCACTGAATTGTGTCTCTTTCAGCATAGCACTGGCCCTGGGCCTAGTTAGGCACAGCCCAGAGTCCATCACAGTCAGTTACCACCAGTAACAGTCAGCAAAAAGTTGGGGGGTGCCCAAGGCACAGGATGACTATGCAACAATTTATAAAACAATATCAGGCACATGCATCAAGAAAAGCTTTTGCGAGTCCTTAATTGCGATTATTAAGGAATAGCAAATTCCTCTCAAAAGCTTATGCATGTTGGAATCGCTATTAAAGTAGCGATTCCTAAACATTCCTTAATTGCGACTCGCAAATTGTGAGTCGCAATTAAGGAATGGCTTCCCATTCATTCCTATAGGCCTACAGGCCCATGGGAATGAATGTTATGTTATGTTATGTTATGTTATGTTATGTTATGTTATGTAATGTTATGTTATGACAATTTATTATGTGCACTACTACCCAGAGTTGTCTAGGCGCTCACGGTCTCCAAAACCTGTTTCAGAAAAGCTAATTTCTAAAAAGCCATGTTTTCAGCACTTTCCTGAACTCAAACAAGGAGGAGAACTTCCTGAGAGGGAGCGGAAGGGCATTCCACTCCTTAATAGTGTTGTAACTGAAACTCCTTCCCCCCCAATTAGTCCTTTTGATTCTAGGGGTGAGCATCAGAAAGGCATTGGCTGAACGAAGCAATCTGTTGGGAGAGTACCAGCTGAAAAGATCCTTCAAAAATCGTGGTCCTTCTCCATGCTGGGCCTTAAAGGCCATGCAAAGTGCCTTAAATTCAATCCGCTGGCCGACTGGTAGCCAGTGTAATTCCCGAATGCCTGCACTGATAGACTGATATTTAGGGGCAACCAGGACCAGTCTAGCCGGGGCGTTCTGTACTCCCTGCAACCTTATGAGTAAATTGGATTGCAGATTGATGTACAGTCCTTTACAATAATCCAATTTGGATAACACAAGGGAGGTCATCACAGTTTTTCTAGTGTTTATAGGAATAAAAGGCAGAATTTTCGGTACCATTTTAATAGTGAGAAATGCGGAAGGAACCACCTTTGAAACTAGGTACTTCATGTTGAGTTTATCATCTATAATGACCACCAAATTCTTAGCCTTGGCCACTATTGTAGGAGTAATTCCCAGTGTGTCCGGCCACCAAACTGGTGACCACTGAGGGGAGAGGTTACCAAATAGCACAACCTCAGTTTTTCCTGAGTTCAACTTAAGGCAGTGCTTACCAATCCAGTAGCTCAGGGAGACCATACAATCATGAAATTTTGTTGAATAGTTCATGTCCTTATCCACTGCTGAGATGACCAACTGAGTGTCGTCGGCATAAGAGGTTGGACATAGGTTAAAACTTCTAATCAGAGAGGCTAGTTCAGAGGCATAAATATTAAAACGCGTGGGGCTTAGGAGGACCCCTGCTGCACCCCACACGGCAGGATGAAGGGTGCAGATTTAAAATTGCCCAGTTGCACAGTTTGTGTTTGGTCCGAAAGAAATGGGGTTAAAAGGGAAAGGGCCCTTCCTCCTTTCCTGATGTTTTTTAGACGTTTGACCAGGCTCGTATGGTCCACGCTATCAAATGCCTTCCGAAAGGTCAAGGAGAACAAGGGCTGCCGACCCCCTGCCATCTAGTGTTTTTCGGATCTTCTCAGTGGTTTTTATTAGAGCCGTCTCGGTGTTGTGTCCCACTCTGAAAGCAAACTGACTCTGATCCAGGATTTTAATTTCCGCAATCAAGGTGGAGAGTTCAGTGTTTAGCCGTTTCTCAAAAATGTTTGCGGGAACAGGGAGTCTAGCAATAGGACGGTAGTTAGCAGGATCAGTTATATCTAGACAACCTCTTTTTAAAAGAGGCAGAATACAGCCTGTTTCCATATTGAAGGGAGCGCCCTTGCGATAGCATCTGATTAAACACGTTAGTTAGCAATGAGCTAATAATGCGGCTGATGCTTTTGAAAATCCTGGGGGGCAAGGCTCATCCGGGGATCCTGGTTTGATAGAAGAGAGAAGAGAAGATAGTTGCTCAGAGCAGGCCGGGGAAAAATCTAAGAAAGTCAATTTGCATGCTGGTACATGTACTGCATTATTAGTGACTGATCTGTGCGTGGTGAATTGGTCGTATATTTGGTCCACCTTGGACTTGAAAAAGTGGGCAAGAGTTTTGCAAAAATCTCGGTTAGAATTGGCAGATTCGTCCTTGGGTGCTGAGATTAGGTTCTTTATAGTCTTAAAGAGTTCCTTGCTGGTTGTGCCAGCCCCTTCAATTTGCGTCGTATTATACTGACTTTTTTCCGCAATTAACTTTTTCTTATAGTCAACCAGTGTGGCTTTACATAGTTCTTTCCCTGCATTTTCATAGCTTTTCCTCCATCTTCTTTCCTGCCTTCTGCAAGCTTGCTTATCTAATCGTAGGGCCTCTGAGAACCAAAGGGAAGATGGAACTTTCCTATTTTTATTTATCACCAAGGTCGGAACTACCATTGCAAAGTTTGACTCTATCCATGTAGTGTAATTTATGGCTGAGGCTTCTGCTCCCCCGTGCAGAGCAGGTTGGCTTTGTACTAGCTTGGCATCCAGGGTACTCTGGTCAATTTAATGCCATGCTCTGCCCAGAGTCTTACTGCTGGCAGTATTACCAGCATAAGATCGGGGCAGGTTGCAGCTAAACAAGACAGTATAGTGATCCGTCCAGGTCAAAGGGAGTGAAGATGTCTTAGAGATGGCTGGATTGTTGGTGAAAAGTCCATCCATAGTGTGACCTGCTACATGTGTGGGATAGTGTATGATCTGCTGTAGCCCTAATCCTGTGGTGACATCAAGAAGTTCTTGTGTATCTCTGTCCTCTGGGAGATCAAGATGGAAGTTCATATCCCCTAGGATAGTGAAGAATTCTGAATGGAGCACTAGCTCTAATAGTGAGTGAACAGTAGTAAGGAAACTATTTCTGGGGCCGGGAGGACGGTATATTAGTATACCATTAAATGTCTTTCGGTCACCAATGGAAATTTTAAAATGTACTGGCTCACATTCCGGTGTAGGTATGGATGAGCAGAAGTTGTTAAGCTCATCCTTATGAATGACTGCAAGCCCTCCCCCTTTTTTAAGTTGTCTATCCTGTCTGACAACTTTGTACCCATGGGGGGCTGCGATGTTGAAGTCCGAATCAGATGATTGGTCTCCCCATGCTTCAATGACAAACAGGATGTCGAGTTTGTTATCAGTGATAAAATCTGCAATTTCATACTTGCATTTGATCAGTGATCTTGCATTGATGAGTGCTAGCTGGAACTCTATAATTTCCGGGGCTAAGATGTTCAATTTTTTGATGGATTTGGGCAAGACCCGGGTGCTCCTCGAGATTTTAGTTAGACATTCAGGATACTGAAAATCCTCTGCACTAGGAGCCGCTTCACAGGGGTGCAGCGCACATACCTTACTCCTATGATGGCGGAAGGCATGAAGATTATCCCCTTAGTATGTTAGAAAGTCCCTGCCTTCAATGAAAGGTCAAGGGGTTCTGGCCCTAGGCCCGGACGAGGCGCGGACTTCGGTGCACCAGCTGTGCGTGTCTGCTGCGCCTACTCTCCAGCCTGCCCTTAAGTAGTCGCAGCTGGAGACTAGAGCGTCAACCTGGGTGGAAGTGTGGCTCCGGAAGACTGTAAACTAACTGGTCTTCCCTCCGCAACAAACGCAAATGGGAAATTGCATGAGCAATTTGCGAGTACCATTAGGTACTCGCAAATTGCGCATGCAATTTCAAGGGTGCAAAGGTGTCAAAATGACACCCTGTTGCACCCCTGAAATTGTGATGTTCACCCATGTTGTGCACACACATGCCCCTAGGGCATGTGTGTGTGTAACCTGAAACATTGAAAATTGCACTAAAGTGCATTTTTCAAGGCTTTTGCAAATTACCGACCAGTTTAATTGCTCGGTAATTTGTGGCCCCAAATAGCGAAATAGCGATTTAAAAGTGGTTCTTGCATTGCATTTAAGGAATCGCAAATTGCGATTCCTTAAATGCAATCGCTATTTAAGAAATTGCAATAAACTCCCTTGCAATTTTGCTGTGTAGAAATAGCAAACATAATAATTAGCAGATTAATATATCGTGTTAAATTAATTTAGGCAGCATTGATAAAAAATGTAAAAAAATTAAAACATAGACACAGAAAACTAAAATGATATCGATGTCATTAATCAGAGGCGAACCAGAAGACACTTTAAGCTGAACTCAACACTCAGACCCATCATGTATGGTAACCTCTCTTAATATAGACCTGCACTGCTGGAGGTGATTTCAATCAGCTGCTCGCTTGGAGCTTTGCTATTCGTTTTAAGCAGAATGTGAAAACCTTGCTGTACCAGCAAGCCTGCTGAGGTTAATTGCTGGGTCACCGAGTATTCCCACATCTTTCAGCTTCCCACTTCCTTTTTTAATTTTTACTGTGAAATGCTGAGCAAGCTGCTTGATGTTATAAGTCGCCGCTGAGATATGTGAAAATGTAAATGAAACATAAACACTGGTTGGGCTGATACTGCAGGTAAACAAAGAGTGGCAGGAGTGGGTGTATTATTCAACATCTGAGAAATAGCTTTCGGCAGTTCTCTGTTCTACTACTTCCTTACACTCAAATCCTCATTTAAAGCTGCTCTTACTGCCACCAAAATAGTGTTGAATAGCCGTAAAAGGATTAACACACACTTGGTGCGCTTTTGTTTTTTTTATATTGATGTGTTATTACAATTTTACAAATCAATGAAATGTGATTTGCATCACTGACAAATTACAGCAGGGGGGAGTTTCTCAGAAACACTCCATAGGCTGTACTAACTCTGTACCAAAATATGTAGAAACATACAAAGACTTTATGAACGTTGTTGCTCATTAAAAACTACAGGGCATATTATCAAGAACGGCTTTAAAAATGATCTCCAGTTTAGTGGCCGAAAACTGTAGCTAAAGCGGCGATAATGGGCTTGATAATATGCCCTTGAGAATTCCAGTAGAAGTCTATGTTCTGGTGTGAACCTGGGCGTCTATTGGAATTCTCCAGGTCATATTATCAAGCCCATTATCGCTGCTTTAGCGGCAGGGCTTCTATTGGAATTCTCCAGGGCATATTATCAATCCCATTATCGCAGCTTTAGCAGCAGTTTTCTGCCACTAAACCAGCGATAATTTTAAAGCCATCCTTGAGAATATGCCCCTAAATTTGGGATGTTACCAAGGTTACCACATTTTTACCATATAGGTCTCAATTAGGGCATCAGACAATACAGTTCAAGTGGGATGTCTTTAATGTCAAGAGGCAGTTCAAGAAAAGTTTGTGAACTGGCTGTTTAGGGAAAAAAACATGTTAAACATTAAGTTAAAACCATCACACAATGATAAAGTACCGATGAACCAGCCTGACAGCCGACATCACTCACTGATTGCATTCAGATCAGTTTTAATATTCATATTAGTACATAATTGGGAAACTGTTTCCATAGTAGCTTATAGCAATTCAGCTTCTGTTCTCAGTTGGTGGTCAATAGTTTGTCAGGGATCCTTACATATCTTAGCTTTTTACTTCACTGATAATGTACCTAGGAGATAGGGAAATAAAAAGGCAATAGAAAATGTGGTGTTGCCTTTGCAAAGGTGATTTTAAGGCGATTTCTTTAAACAATTGAACGCCCTCACCCACCCAGAGTTGGCATGCCTCCTCCTCCTCACACTGATAAACGAGTTCCTCAACGCGCTTTAAATGGAGACAGTTACTCACGTGACATTTGTCATGAGTAAGACGTGTTGCCAAAAATCATGGAAGTGGACACATTTAATCACACTCGCTGAGAGTGAAGAACACAGAAATACTGAGAGAAGACCAAGACTTAGTCGCTTTACTACCTCACGTGATAGCACTGTGCGAATTCATTGTTTAAAAGCCTCGCTAGACAAGCAGATGTTTGGGGTCAGCAGATTTAGAGGGGTGCGCAGACTCAGAGTGTTACTGTTATCGTGCTGTAGAGGCGTTCCAATTTTGTCTCACGGACCGGGTTTAATGCCTTGTGTTTTGGTTCGTACTAAACTTTTTTGTATATAGTTTCTAAATATTAAAACATAGCATGCCATAACATATTGATGCACATTCACTGTTTGTAAAAAGCTGTTCATTACAATTTTTAAGAGAAGAGGAATGTTATAACCCACTTTAGGCTCTGCATATTGTAAGTGTAAGCCCTCCTCACAACATAAAACAATTGTGAGAAGTTGGCCTGGTATATGACGTCCACTATTCTAGTGGGCACCTTGCACCAGCCCAAACGACCCTTTTTGATGGTAGGTTGTAAAGTCAACCTTACTAGAAAACTATCCTAGTGGTAGCTGTGGAGAGCAGCCTTTAGGCTAAGACTTAGAGACAAGTTAAGCTATTTGTTTTACAAATTATAATCTCTTGAATGATCAAATGAAAGCGCACCACACAAGGTATATATCAAATATATATGTATTCATTCTAAAAACAACTCCTCTGGACTCTTTATGAGGTCAGAGGTAAAAGAACAATACATGGAACTTAATTAGCATATGATAAGTTGCACAGAATACGTTATGCCCTAGGATCCTCACAAACCATATACTAAAATAGTGGTATAAGAACCACGTGAGGGATAGAAAGCAGGCCTAGGACCTTTAGAACCACTGGGGATACCTATACCCGCCTAAGGTTAGAATGCTGGAGGCCCAGGGGGGGATGCGTGCAGTGTCTAAACACAGCCACAGATCACCATTGACTTTCTATGGAGAACGAACAAGTTACAATTTTAAAGATTAAGGGCACTTCTAGGTGAACTACGATGGAACCCTTTTAAACTAGGACACTTCGAGAGTCAAGACCCACGGGAGCATCGGAGTACTCGTGTTACCTCACCCAGGGAAGCGGGTGCATAGGTGTCTTTTGGTGTCGGGTTTCGTCGTCGATTCCAATGGAGAGCATCGAAGAAATGCTGCTGGCGACCAGAGGAAAAGAGTCTCGGTGGATCCAAGGGGGGATCAGAGATGTGAAGAACCTGTAAGCAGAGGAGGCAGAGCCTGGGTCACTATCCAGTGACAAGAATGGTGAGGAGAAGATGCCAGCCGATGTCTCTTCAGTCACGAAGACCAGGAGGCGTCGACGACAACCAGGAGCTGCATTCGAGCTGTCCCACAAAGGATCTAGTTGATTGCGGTGTCGGAATCCAGATTAGACCCAACAAGCCTTGGGAATAGCAATCCAAGCAAGATGACAAGATAGGCTTCGGTGCAGACCAGCAAGGTCTGAGGGTCTCCTCCTTTGGAGAGGAGTGGGAACACGTCTGGAGCAACCAGAAAAGCTCACTAAATCAAAGATGGCCCTTTGTGGGGCCTCGCTAGTCGACGGAGGAGGAACCACGAAGGGGCCTTGAGCGGAAATGCGCAAAGCGAGCCCACAGGACACTCGTGGAGTGTAGGCCTCTGAGCTTCGGAGCAAAAGGTACTCGGGCAGGGGCTTCAAATACCCCAATGCATAACTTCAGGATACCTCGGGAAGTAGGTGCAGTTGCAAAGATGCAGGATATCCAGGTGTTCCGGTCCCATGTCTCTCTTGTCCGCTACAGGTCTCAGCTTTGCTGGGAGCGCAGGTCAGCGTCAGAGATCTCTGGAAGTCTGTCTCCTTAGTCGCAGATTCTTCGGGATCCGGCGGGAGCCTCAAAAATGCATACCGGCAAAAATGCAGTTGGTGCCTGTTTGAACAGGGTGGTCACTCCTTGACCACAAGAGAGATTTCTTCTGTCTTCCAGTCGAAATGGAATGTCGAAGGTCCAAGAAATATGCTGCTGAGTTTCGTCCAGGGTAATCTAAAGTCCTAGGGACTGGGGTTCTATACTTATAGTAAGTTTAGGGGTTGGACTAACTCTAAGGTCCCTCCTATGGGTGGACCTGGGGAGGGGGTAGTTACACCCCTTCCCCAATGTCCAGTTTCACGCCAGAGCTGGGGCTGAGTGCCCCAGCAACTGGTTTGAACTGGGAAATGCATGGAGCACCTTGTGTGCCCCAGGAAGTGTCTAAAAAGCATTCACTGAATGCAACCCATCCTGCCCCAATACACTAAAGCCTGTCTGGGGAGGTGCTAGCAGCTCCCTGGACAGGAAACCTATTGTCCAGGCCTCCCCTGCCAGAGTTTCATCTAGCAGCAGGAGGGAAGACTTGTGTCTGTGGCAGCAGCATCCATTTGTGTGATGCTGGGGCTCTGTTTAACTTTAACCAGGTTTACCAGTAACTACATGTCTTCTCCCTCTAGAAGGGTGGAATGCTACCCCACCGCCAGAACTGGCGGGGGGGGGGGGTTAGTATTCCAACGTGTTTGACACCTTACCAGACATGTTTTGAGAAAGCCAAACCAAAGTTAGCATTAACCGTGAGGATTATAATGCGCTTAAGAGTATATGTTATGGCTATATCATAGAACAGCTATAAGGAGATGGTTACGAAAGCTGCAGAGGGTTCAGCTCATGCCAGGGCACCCTCTCACACAAAAACAAGCACTCTGCATTCAGGATTGCAAAGGCCTGCCATAGGAGTGACTTATAGGTTACTATGTGTCTATATAGAAGGTAGATATAGGTATACTATATCTAAGTAAGGGGTGCTTACACCACCTTACCCAGGCTGCAAGTGCAGACCTGTGGTGTCAGTTTGAAAGGCTAACCAGGGGTGGCACAATACATGCTGCAGCCCCTGGTAGGCCTCCGGGGTACCTATGCCCTGGGTACCTAAGGTACTATATACAGGGACTCATAAAGGTGACACAGTAGCCAATCTGGTATGTACCTAAAGTACATGGAATCCATTTGATAGAGAAAGCAGATAGACTGGGGCCCTGAATAGAAGGATCCCAGTCCAACTAAGTCGAAAACCAGCAAAACACCAGGCAAAAAGTGGGGGTAACCATATAGTCAGATTCCACCTTCCTACAACAATGATAATAAATAACATATTATACTGTTGATGTACTATTAATAGTATTACCTTACATAAATGTGGGTCCAGATCTACAAAGCCAATTTGAGTATGATGAGTAGTACTCTTGTAATTCTGCTTCATGTACTCAAAAAATGGCAATTCAAAAGGTAACAGTATTAAGAATCAGGTCCTCCTATCTGCTTTATGCATAATATTATGCAGAGTGCACAGATTTCTACACATGCTTAAATCTACTATTGAGGTACAAATGTGCAAGTAGCAAGGGGAGGGACAGCTAAATGGTGAATTTCTCCTCTACAATGGGAAGGGCAAGCAGCAAGGCAATGAGGAACACCAGGAGGGTCATGCAAATACACACACACTTACAAACATGTATGTTATGGGCAATTCACAAAAGTAACACCCACATCTACTAAAGTAGTCCTACAGTGCAACTAGGCTCAGGTGTGTGCCCCACTTTAAAGCAACAAAAATACAAAAGGGGGGGTGGTGATGGACGGAGCATCTGAATCAATCAAACAATCACACCCAGTCAAAAGATCTGGGTTTAATCCATTACCGTTCTTTAGCCCACTCTGCCACCCCAGTTCAGACATGGCTATATGCAAATCAGTCTGACCCTGTGCCTCATGGGAACAGTCCAGCCGAACTGCCAAGCCATGTCTTCCCTGGACCGGAAACAAGCTTCCGAGGACCGGTTTCTGGCATTCCAGCCGTCTTCAGCCCGGCTCAGGCGTGAGTCCCTTGCTCACTTTGCCACTGGATTCAAGCAAGCCGGGCTGAAGACGGCTGGAATGCCAAAAATCAGTCCTCGGAAGCTTGTTTCCGGTCCAGGGAAGACATGGCTTGGCAGTTCGGGCTGGACTGTTCAGCACGCCAGGAAGCGAGATTTCCGACTCACCCGGTTCCCTGGCCGCCGACGGATACCACCGTGTACCGCGGCATCCCCCGCCTGATTGTGGGCGGCCGCTTATTTCAACACTTCACCGCGGTTACCGTTTAGCCCAACCAGCATTTAGAGGCTTATCTATTGTTAAGGCTTTCACTGAAAATGTCCTGATGATGGTCCCCGTGATTTAATAGGGGTCCGAAACGCCGTCGACCTTTAAGTACCAAAAACAAAAACGTGATTACTATGTTTTTTAAGGTGCTTTGTGGAAATATTCTGTACATTTGCATTCATGACAGAAAATTGTGTTTTGCCTTATAAAGCCCTTCTTTGCTCTCTATATCCACTTTCTGTACCCGTTCTGTAAGTGCTGGACACAGGCTTGTGTACCACACTGGATGACTTGTGGAAGGTACTCTGTGTGATATATCCACTTCTAATTCAAGTAAAACTATGAAAGACCACTGTCCGGCTGGATATGTCTACTCTTAATATAGATTGACTCTTTCTATATTTTATTCTTTTCTAATTTTTTTGTATGCATGGGACCAATGTTGTTTGAAGATAAGTATGTTCCCCGAGGTCCCTGCTGACTGATTTGGGGCCCCTTGTTGTTGTAAAATTAAAAAAAAAGATAGACTTAAGGATTTTTTATTTTTATATATCTTTCATAAATATAATCTTCATCAAACAATGGACAATGGAAATGTTGAGGTTAGGTTTTTTTCATTGTAATGATGAAATGCATATGTAACAGTGAAACATGAAATAAGTTTAATATTTCATGGGGTTCATTAAATATTTTCCATATTTCATGGGTCTATTTTAAGTATGGATTTTTGCCAATTATTTTTGTGCATTACAATCATGTGCAGTACATATAAACACCACATTAAGATTCAAGACACTTTAAAATGACAAGCATATTGAATTTACTAATGTTTGGTGAGTATTCATTATTGTGACATAAATAATTGGAGCCATCATAAATGCAGGGAGTGTTGGTCACGCTCTAATAATGAATTTGGTATCATGGCCTAGAGTGTGCTGGCTTAATCCTTTCTAAGAAGAAGTAGCCTACCAGGTCGTAACTAAGACAACATGTAGCTTCAAATAACTGCACGGAGCTAAGTCCCTTTACACTAAAAAATGTCACAAAAATGTATTATTATTTAGGGAAAAATCAGAAAATGAGCATCTCTGATGCTTCTGTGTAGCATTTGCTCATTTAATAATGTAATCACTGATATTCAATGCTTTAATTCCTACTAATTCTTGTACTCTTATGTTTGTGTTAATCAAATCAAATCAAATCAAGCTTTATTCAGGTGTATGAAAAACAACCATAAAAGCACAATACAAATCATGTACAAAGACATTTTTCAATGGGGTTCTTCTTCATTAAAAAGCCAACTGATAAAAACAAGGGTAGACAAACAACAAAAGTTAAAATTTCGTTGTGTACGTCAAATAATTTCGATTGCATATTAAATACGGTTTCACCCGGAGTCGAGCTATATAAACCGAATAAAAAAGTAAAGGTTTAAAAATTTCTAAAAGTTTTTTCCATATGAAGAAATTACAATACTGACAGTCATTAAAAGAAGCTAGTTAAAGAGGGTGTACAGTCCGAGTTCAACCCAGATTTTGCCTGTGTTTGATGACTAGCTTCAGGAAAATCGCTACCCTTCTAGCAAAGAGTTCGACGTCTAGGAATTGGAGAGCAAGGTAAGCCGGGCGGCACCTACGCAGGCCCATGATCTTGAAGATTGGCAGAAGCCAATGGTGCCTCAGTTCCTGATAGAATTTACAGAAGAGTGTGATGTGAATTGTTGATTGGGGTGAGCTGTCATCACAAGGACAAGCTTGAAGAGGTTTTTTCTAGATGTTAATGTGAGGAAAGGTAACCAGATGGTGAAAGCTGTCTAGTCTGAACCTGGTTAGTAAGAATCTCTCGTAGCCCGTGAGGTTGAATGTCAGATAGGGCTGGACCTTAAGTGTAGTTTGGATCAGGAGTGAGTGCTGAGTCATAACTTTCAAGACTTCACTCACAAGTCGGAGGGATTCTAGATATGCCAGACAGATCTTTTTAAACTTCTTGCAGGGGAATACAGCTATTGTGGTGGGAGATTGAAAGTATTGGGTCATGCCTAGGTCGCTAAAGAATTTTCTGATATAAGCAATCCAGTTGATCTTTTGTGACCTATCAAGGGAGATGCAATCCTCTATAATTTCCCTGCAGAGGGTCGTCTCACATGCTGACCAAATGCGATGCCACAGGAGAAGGGGTTGAATCCGGATTAAGTCTGTTAAATAGGGAATGCCCAATTCCAAATGGCAAGCATATGTGGATGTACCCTGCGGTACTGCAAGAAGGAAGCGTAGGAAGATGTTTTCCACCTTTTGCACCTCTTCAATTTTGGCATGCCCCCAAACACCTGCCCCGTAGAGTGCACTTGATGTTCACTTAGCTCTGTAAATTTCTAATAGTTCTACTGTAGGGCGCCTGCCCAGTTTGTTCGCGAACCTAACCAATGCAGCAGTTGTCCTAATAAAGGAGAGTTTCCTGGATTCTAATGCGGGCTTCCAGGAGCTTTTCTGATCAAATATTATTCCCAGATAAGGATACGTGGGAGTGTTCTCAATCTTTTCTGAATCTACAAACACTGGCTTGATGTTAGGAATCCTCGATCCTGCAGCCATAACAAAGGTTTTCTTGATATTAATCTTTAGGTCGAGGCTAGCCATGTGCGTGCTGTACCTAATAACAGCACGCTGAAGTTCCATGGGAGTGCGAGCCAGAATTAATGTTTCGTCCGCATAGAGTAAGACCGGGATTGGGCGATTTTTTATTGTAGGAAGGTCCTGGCTACCCGTCAACATTGCCTTTTCCAGGCCATTTGTGTACAGATTGAATAAAAACAGGGCCAGGACACAACCCTGCCCCACCCCACGGTCCACTCTGAACGACTTAGTTAGTTCTCCCTCCGTGCCGTATCTAACTTTGGCAGTTGCATCTGAGTATAGTTCGCGGAGGAACATTAAAATAGGAGACTCTATACCCATATTTGCCATGATTGACCAGAGCTTATTGTGGTTGACGCTGTCAAAAGCTGCGGAGAGGTCAACATATGCCATATAAAGGGCCCCTCCTTTGGCATTGACATATTTCCCTGTTAATAGGGAAAGGTTAAGTGCTAGCTCAGTAGTTCCTTGCCCCTCGCGGAACCCAAATTGCAGGTCTGAAAGGACTTTGTTTTCTGAGGCCCACAATTGGAGGCGGTGTAAGATGACACGTCCTGCCACTTTCCCTAGTGAGTCCAGGAGGGAGATTGGGCGATAACAGGATGGAGATTGCCGATCTCCCTTCTTAAAAATAGGTACTAGGATTGACTGGGACCAGGAATCTATGAGCCCCAAATCGCAAGTTGCCTGCAGGACCCTTGTTATAATAGGGGACCATAGGTCAAAATTGGACTTAAAAAGATCAATTGGGGCCCCGTCGGGGCCTGTGGCCTTACCATTTTCACTAGCCTTAAGGGCAAATTCCACCTCCTCATGAAGTATGTGAATAGGCAGCGGGAAGTGCATCTGACCCGTCCAAGGTGGGGTAGGTTGGTTTGCAGTTGACGGAGAGCCAAATATCCGCTCGAAATGCTCGACCCACACGTGCTCGTCATTCGCTACGTCCATACTGGGCTTATCTGTAGTGTCCGTTAAAAAGGGACACTTCACCACCTTCCAAAAAACTGCCCTGTCCCGCATAGTGCAGGATTTATGAAGTTGCATCCAGAGTTCTTGTTTAAGGATCTTTTTCCTGGACTTTAGGGCCTGATTTAGGTCCTTCTAAGAACTGCAATATCCTTGGGGTTTCTGTTTTTGTTGTTTATAGCTACTTTTAGGTTCTGGTATGCTTTAGTGCATGAGCTATCAAACCACCCCTTAGTTCTAGATTTCCCTACTTTCACTTTGACAAAGAGGATTTCCTTAATTGCTGTCAGTAACGTTAAGAAGTTTACCAGTATTCCCTCACTGGTGGTCTCAGGGTCTAAACAATTTTCAAATTCCTGCCTACAATTAGTGACCAAGGTTGTTATAATGGCCTGCGAATCCACTTTTTCCCATTTCAGTGAATAACCGTTGGTTCTGTCCATTGAAAGATTGTTCTGGGCTAGGAGGGTTTCAATATTAGGCCTCTGATAGCCCTTGTGGACTTTTAGGGTAATACTGTTTGGATAGTGGTCGCTAATGGCAATGTCATGCGCTTTGCAATTTAAGAGAGCTGTTCCTACTGTCCCGGACATGAATATAAAAATCTATAGTACTTAGCCGACCTCTACCATTATACGTAGGGGCGACAGGAACTGGGGGGTTACCAAATCGTTGACCAAAGTAAGATCTAAACCTCCCAGAATTTCATTAAAAGTATGCCCAACTAAAGAGTGGGAGAAGTGACTCACCGGGTCATTATTTTCATCCGTGATCCCACAAAGTAAATTGTCACTGTTTTTACAGATGGTCTGGTTGAAGTCTCCGCCCCAAATAATGATCAGCTCTTTACGTGCTTTGGCAGCTAAATTGTGAAGACAACAATCTAACTCTTTAATTGATTTTATTAGGTCATCCGCATGTAAGTTATTATAGAAGTTTACAACTACCAAGGCGGTATCTTTACTTTGATGAAGGATAAGTATTTGATAATTTGGTTCCAGTTTAACTGGATCAATACTTAAAAGTTGGAGTGTATTGGAGACATAGGTAATCAATCCACTATTTGCCCTGCCCGAGGTAGATGGTAATGCTGGGGAGAAAAAAGTTTTGTACCCTGGAGTGTGAAGCTCCGTCGTTGCCCATGTTTCCTGAAGGCTTACGATGCTATAATTGTGGATAAAACCCAGCCAGGAACTATTTCCAGCCTTCAAGCGGAGACCCGCAATATTCCAAAACAGGATGCCCAGGGTAGGGTCAGGATAGGATACTATGAGGTTAGGAACAGGATCTGTATCATCCCAGCGATTATGAAGCTGTACAAGATTGGGTACAGCTTCCACAGTTGTAGCGCCACTATGCAGTAAGTTAGGTAAGGATGGAGAACTATCAAGTGGACCCGCCACTGTACTTTGGGTCGGGGGCTGGAAACAAGTCAATCTACCTGGTCCAAGTCCGAAAGCTTGTCAAAATAATTAAAAGTTGGTACATTATATCTAACCCCCCCTCCATCTAAATTGTCTCTAATTGCAGTGTCCCAATGCTGGTTAAATGATTGTATTGGGCGCAGGTGAGGGTAGAAAAAACTCAGGTCCTTAACAAGGATATTACTCTCAATAGACTGCAGGGGCCAGCTGGAGATGTGATCTACGACCCGCCTATCCCCAAAGTTTAAAATAATACAGTCCCCTGGGATTTCCTTTCTTCTGTGACCCAGCCAGCTTATCCTCCTAGCGAATAGTATTTGCCCCGAAATGCCTGAGGGCAGGGGCCTGTTCTTGTTGAGCCAATGGGCCGCTTTGTTTCGTAGCTCGGGGAAAGATTCTAATCTTCCTTTAGGAAGTTCCGGGGCACCTACTAACACCACCGTATATGATTGCGATTGCGGGGGCAAATCTATGCGTGAGATGGATCTAGTTGGCTTTTGGGGGGAGAGATCCTTTGTTGAATTAGGGGTCGCTCCTACCTGCCCCTCCACAGTGATACCGTGATCTAAGGGTGCCTCTGCTCTACTCGATTCTTTTGGTTCTGCTATTCCTAGAGTTGTTGGTGTCGGTCTAACCACTGGATCCACAGCAGTCCTCGCACTTTTTGTTGACGATCTATGGGCATGCAGGGGTTGGGGCCTGTTGTTTGGGGGAGTGTTCCGATTATCGGGGCAGGATTGCTTTGTTGCTAACTTTAGTTGTGCTACTCTGGGTGGCTGCCCTGTGGCTGACTGGCCAACTACAATTACTTTCTCCAGGTTATCTAGTTTATCTCCAATGCGTTTTACCCTTTCAAGGAGGGGAGCCATTAGAGATTTCATTAGTATCTCTATCTTGCTAAATAACCCCTCAGTATGTGATGGTTGGAATAGAGGGCTGACTAAAGTGTCCTTGCTTGTGTTTTGGGGACCACTATTGTTAATTAAAACAGGCGTGAGATCAGAAACAGTATTTTCTGTTGTTAAGGCCCTTGGTATGTTTGATTTACTGGCTGTCTCTTTCTGTTTATATTTCCATTTCTGAGCTCTCACTTTCCCCTTAACGATGGTGGACGAATGTTCTAAGTTACAATTGTTTGCCTTGAACTTGGCTTTTTTACCTCTAGTTGTAACGCTTGGGGATAATTGGCTCATGTTTGGTGGGGTGGCAGGGATCGAAATTAGATTTGTTGGAAGACCACCAGTCTCAACGGAAGTGAGATCCTCGGACTGCGGTACGGGATCTGTTTGTGACTCATTAGCAAAAAGAGTGGGGGTCAAAGAGAAACTGGTTAAGGGGGAAGGGGACTCTGATGGTGTGTTACCTCTACTAGGAACGCTGTTATGGGTATTAGAAGCGTAGTGTATGCCTGGGAGAGATACAAAAGATGGGCCCAAAAGTGAGTCCTGTGAATTAATGGTGGTCGCCGATGTGTTGGTTTGTAAAAGGGGCGGAAGAGATCCAACAGGGAGAGAAAGGCGTCTCTCTGTATGCTCAATGGTGTTAGCCACAACCACGATGGATTTCTGGAGCATGCGATCGATCGCCGTCAAGCTAGGTAGTGCAGGCTTGGGGGGCCCTGCTTTTTAGAGGGCATTGTTAGAAAGTTATTTTTCCTCTATTAATATGTGTTCAAGAGGGAATGATAAAGGAGTGACAAAAAGCAAGTATCCCCTGATTGGAATGGTAGCACTAGGGGGTTACACTATAACATGTGAATTACACTATAAACATGTGACAACAAAGTCTACCAGCCTGCTGATAATCAGGCGAGAGATAGTTCTTACTTCTGGTAAGTGATGTCCAAGGAAAGTCCCTACAACAGGACCAAGAGGGGGGGCCAAGCCCGGCCTCCTTCGGCCAATAACGGCCACAAACGGTCCCGCCCTTGTCCCGGGCTTCTCCCGGGAAGCTCCCGCGACACGGTGATGGTCTGGCAGTTATATCACGCCTGAGGCTGCGGGCATGGCGGAGGTCCGGGCCAGGTGTGCTGGGGCAAGGAGAGTCTTGGGACTTGCAGTCCCCCACAGGAAGGCAGGATGACCTAGTAGCGCCACTCGCTGTCAGGGCGCTGTTTGTCGAAAGTTCACCCAGCAAGACCACGGGTAAGGAAAAGAACAAATCGCCGGTTAGATGCAAAGGTCCACTTTGAAAGTTGTAGCCACGTTGAACGCATCGCTGTCTCCTCTAGCGCAGCCTAAGGAGTTACAATATGGCAGAAGATAGCAATATAGACCACAATCAGTACTATATTTTTCTCCAAACCGAGCCGGGCGAGGAGTATTTTATTCAAGAATAACACAAGGTTTAATTGACCTGAAGGGTGTCAAATATGAACATTAAGATAGGGTACAATCCTGTACCTATCCCAAGAAAGTAGAAAAAACCCTAGAATTAAGAAAGGGTAGGAGGAAAGAAAAGTGTTTTGCAGGCAAGTAAAAAATTCTTTGGAGCCAAAGAGTGGCTTGAGATTTAAGAAAACAATTCCGCAAATCACACTCAACAGTGTCAACAATTGAATATGTACAATAAGTTACATGTTGCACTGTTTTTGAAGCGTCAATGTTTTGATCCCTAAAGCTCCTAGTGAAACGGGATCATCATCAGGACTGTTTTAGATCACTGCCTGTTTACAATACGAACGCCTTAACGGGTCCTGGATGAGGGTCGTGATGGCATGATTGTTCTTTGTTGGGGAAGGTGTTTATTACTCTTTCCGGCTCTGGGAGCTGGGTGCTTGCTTCAATTGGAAGCAGCGGTGGGTGGGAGAATGGAACACGAGGGTTTCCTCCCTTTTTGTGGAGTCGGTTGGCTCCTTTGATTTGGTCCGCAGGCTCAATGCTGACTTCTCGATGGAAGCGGCGGTGGGTGGGAGGAAGAAACACGATGGTCTTCTCCCTCTTCGGTGGCAGCGCAAATCCGCTCATAGCGGGTGTGGCAAGCTGTTATGTATGCGCCTGAGGCTGCGGGCGTGGCGGAGGTCTGGGCCAGGTGTGCTGGGGCAAGGAGAGTCTTGGGACTTGCAGTCACCCACAGGAAGGCAGGATATGACCTAGTAGCGCCACTCGCTGTCAGGAAGCTGTTTGTCGAAAGTTCACCCAGCAAGACCACGGGTAAGGAAAGGATCAAATCGCCGGTTAGATGCAAAGGTCCACTTTGAAAGTTGTAGCCCCGTTGAACGCACCACTGTCTGCTCTAGCGCAGCGGCAACCGCGATATCGGGTGCGCCAAGCTGTTATGTATGCGCCTGAGGCTGCGGACGTGGCGGAGGTCCGGGCCAGGTGTGCTGGGGCAAGGAGAGTCTTGGGACTTGAAGTCCCCTCCAGGAAGGCAGGATATGACCTAGTAGTGCCACTCGCAGTCAGGGCGCTGTTTGTTGAAAGTTCACCCAGCAAGACCACGGGTAAGGAATGGATCAAATTGCCGGTTAGATGCAAAGGTCCACTTTGAAAGTTGTAGCCCCGTTGAACGCACCGCTGTTTCCTCTAGCGCAGCGGCACCCGCGATAGCGGGTGCGGCAAGCTGTTATGTATGCGCCTGAGGCTGCGGGCGTGGCGGAGGTCCGGGACAGGTGTGCTGGGGCAAGGAGAGTCTTGGGATTTTGAGTCCCCCAAAGGAAGGCGGGATATGACCTAGTAGCGCCACTCGCTGTCAGTGCGCTGTTTGTCGAAAGTTCACCCAGCAAGACCACGGGTAAGGAAAGGATCAAATCGCCGGTTAGATGCAAAGGTCCACTTTGAAAGTTGTAGCCACGCTGAACGCACCGCTGTCTCCTGTAGCGCAGCGGCACCCGCGATAGCGGCTGCCGCAAGCTGTTATGTATGCGCCTAAAGCTGCGGGCGTGGCGGAGGTCTGGGACAGGTGTGCTGGGGCAAGGAGAGTCTTGGGACTTTGAGTCCCCCACAGGAAGGCGGGATATGACTTAGTAGCGCCACTCGCTGTCAGGGCGCTGTTTGTCGAAAGTTCACCCAGCAAGACCACGAGTAAGGAAAGGATCAAATCGCCGGTTAGATGCAAAGGTCCACTTTGAAAGTTGTAGCCACGTTGAACGCACCGCTGTCTCCTCTAGCGCAGCGGCACCCGCGATAGCGAGTCCGGCAAGCTGTTATGTATGCGCCTGAGGCTTGCGGGCGTGGCGGAGGTCCGGGCCAGGTGTGCTGGGGCAAGGAGAGTCTTGGGACTTGCAGTCCCCCACAGGAAGGCGGGATATGACCTAGTAGCGCCACTCGCTGTCAGGGCGCTGTTTGTCGAAAGTTCACCCAGCAAGACCACGGGTAAGGAAAGGATCAACTCGCCGGTTAGATGCAAAGGTCCACTTTGAAAGTTGTAGCCACGTTGAACGCAACGCTGTCTCCTCTAGCGCAGCGGCACCCGCGCTAGCGGGTGCGGCAATCTGTTATGTATGCGTCTGAGGCTGCGGGCATGGTGGAGGTGCGGGCCAGGTGTGCTGGGGCAAGGAGAGTCTTGGGACTTGCAGTCCCCCACAGGAAGGCGGGATATGACCTTGTAGCGCCACTCGCTGTCAGGGAGCTGTTTGTCGAAAGTTCACCCAGCAAGACCACGGGTTAGGAAAGGATCAAATCGCCGGTTAGATGCAAAGGTTCACTTTGAAAGTTGTAGCCCCGTTGAACGCACCACTGTCTCCTCTAGCGCAACGGCAACCGCGAAAGCGGGTGCGCCAAGCTGTTATGTATGCGCCTGAGGCTGCGGGCGTGGCGGAGGTCCGGGCCAGGTGTGCTGGGGCAAGGAGAGTCTTGGGACTTGCAGTCCCCCACAGGAAGGCGGGATATGACCTAGTAGCGCCACTCGCTGTCAGGGCGCTGTTTGTCAAAAGTTCACCCAGCAAGACCACGGGTAAGTAAAGGATCAAATCGCCGGTTAGATGCAAAGGTCCACTTTGAAAGTTGTAGCTCCGTTGAATGCACCGCTGTCTCCTCTATTAATCACTTCGTAGACAATGTAATCACCTCGATCTGTGTCATCAAAGTTTGCTATGATCTTAATATGATGTAACAATATTTGTTTTTGGAATTG
Source organism: Lissotriton vulgaris (assembly GCF_964263255.1). Lineage (NCBI taxonomy): Eukaryota > Metazoa > Chordata > Amphibia > Caudata > Salamandridae > Lissotriton > Lissotriton vulgaris. The sequence continues at coordinate 78,749,835 of NC_141690.1, read as the reverse complement.
TTATTTTTAACAATAGGCCTTTTAAAAGTATCTCTTCTTCTCATACCTACTGGTGCTGGGAACACATCTGATCACTGTAATTTTTTTGAACAATGCATTGATAACATGAGCCACTTCTTGAATTGGTTTTAGGGCACTCTCATAGAAATATTATGCTTGGATGTATGACTAGTCATACAACATATATATTATGTCTTTGGTAACGATATATATTTCTGTGGTGCTCCACTATGTATTTGCACTTCAACCCTGATAGAAACATTCCATGAATCCTAATAGATAAATATTTATATTTCATGATGCTATATACCCACAGTCAATTATGGGCTTAGAAGTTACACATATGTCTTCAGCTTTCCAGAATAATGTATGCTGATATGTTATGCATGATTCCTTCTCTTGTTCTGCATAATCTACAATTTTTTAATACACTTTGTATCACCAACTTTTCAAGCCTGTTCCGTACTAGTGAATAGCCATCATACCACTTGAACCAGAAAAGAAAGCTGTGGTCAGCTGATTACTAGCCTGAGCGAACTTTAAATTATGCTGATGTAATTCACGTATGCACGGGAATTGCATAATATTCTTGTTTCTCAAAGTTTACGGTTTACTGTGAGTGCTCTTCCAGAAAGCGAGCAGCTGTTACTCATACCACTTGAGATGTTTGACTTTTTTAAACCGTGAACTGTGCCCTCCAGTCAAAAAATGACACTGAGATGCATTTCATGCTAAAATGTACGGCTGGAAGCTCTCTCTCTAAGGCAGAGAAGTAGTGGGCGCCTTTCACTATTTGCAACGTCCCAATATTGCAGGCATCTTCCCTAGAGTCCTTGCAGGTCACTCCATCCACTCCGACCACTATCTGATAGGTTCTTTTCCACTGGACAGCGATGTTCCTGAACAGTAACATATTGACCTTGATTCCCAGGCCTTCCCCAGTGTGAAAATAGTTCTCCTCATTGGTTTTAGCTCGCAATGTATCTACCTGCAATACAAACATGAGAAAGAACATACAGCCTGATTCATGTACATGCCGTTTTGCGTGTCCCTAATAGCGAATCATAGCGAATCGCTATTGAGGACACGCAAAACGGCATTCATGTAGGAATTGCTACTTAAATAGCGATTCCTACATGTTCTTTATTTGCGAGTAGCAATTTGCTACTCGCAAATACTCCCCAATCATTCCTATGGGCCAAGAGGCCCATTGGAATGAATGGGGATTTGCGAGTAGCAATTTGCTACTCGCAACTGAGATAGCGATTTTAAGGGTGCCAGGGGTGTCCAAAGGACGCCCTGTAGCACCCCTAAAATGCACTTTTGGACAGGTGTTGCGCACACACATGTCCAAAGGACATGTGTGTGTGCTACATGCAACTTTGAATGATGCTTTTAAAAGCATTTTTCTGAGTTTTTGCTATTTACCGACAGGTCTGACCTGTCGGTAAATAGCGGCCCCAAAAGTCCAAAATCGCAATTTTGTTGTGTGTCATGAATAGCATTTGAGGAATCTCTATTAGAGATTCCTTAAATGCCATTCCACGCAAATATGCGAATTCTTACATAGCGATTTTTGCATTTGGTATCATGAATACCAAATGCAAAAATCGCACTCGCTAAGGGCCAGATTCTGAGAATCTGGCCCTTTGCGAGTGCAATTTACCTACATGAATCAGGCTGTAAATCCACAGCAGACATGAAATTCAAATTGTTATTTCTCATGCAAGAGATTCCAGGGAAATTGCATTTCGGGCCTACAAGATTCAGCTAACATAAAAGAAATGGCCTATTAGCTTTATAAAATTGCATAGGAAATAAAGCATGTTCAATTAATATTCCTACCTACAAAGAAAATGACACAATCAATAAAACTATTTAATAATGAATAATTGTCAGTTGCACAACACAAGTTCTTCACATTAGTGTTTCTGCTAGTTACATTTACTTTCTGCATAAACCCTTCACGTTTTCTATTCAATGAGCTAAATACATCACATTTTACATTATAACATTTCAAGATACTAACACTTTGTCGGACACCTCATCCAGTTATTTTGAATTTGCAAATTAATAGTGGGAAGACTACATTGGAAAAGACGACACTTCATGACACCGGAGGTCCTTTGAAATGCATCTTATTTAATGCTAGATTGTTAGTGAAGCATAGCTTGGAATGTGCCCTTTAACTGGAGGATAACAATGTAAAACTGGCATTCCTTACTGAGACTTGGACTGATAGTACTTCTGCCCTGATCTGGTTAAGGCAACATCGCCAGGTTTCCATTGCTATACACTTGACCAGCCCCGTAAAAAAGGGGGAGGGCTTGCTATTATATGTCATGAGTTACTCACCCCCAATTTTGTCCCTGTCTCCAATCTGGCATGTGAGGCTTTAGTTTTTAACATATACTCGGCAAACCATAAACCCTTCAAAGGTACATTAATATACCGGCTACCTGGTTCTAAAAGGGGGTTCTTAGACTCCCTGGGTTTGCTGCTGGAAGAAGGGCTGTGTTTAGAGTCCTTCTCGATGTTGGGAGACTTTAACTTCCATCTTGAAAATTTTAGTGATCCCGACACATCCAGGCTGTGATGAGTGTAGGATGCCTCAAAGAAATGGTGATGCCTCCTACACATGAAAAAGGTCATACCCTGGATGGTATATAGCCCAATAATAAATATTTAGCTGGTATTTCAGTCCTCCCGATCTCGTGGTCTGATCACTGTGCGATCAAGTTTGAACTAAATAGCTTTCTGGATCACTCTTCTGGCCTGATACAAACTCAGGAGATTATGACCAGAGCATGGGGCAAATTGGATGTTAAGAGTCTCGAAAAATATCTTAAAAATTCAATATATCAGCTCCCGCTGGATGTGGAGGAGGCAATGACTCTTCACAATAAATGGCTTTCCAATGCCTGTGATCAGTTAGTTCCCCCCAAAAAATGGATACCTAAACAAGCTTTTCCCACTGCTCCCTGGTATTCAGAAGAGCTTAGGGCCAAGAAACTGGTCTGCAAATACGCCGAAAGGAAATGGCGTAAACACCATGCAGAATCTGAGAAGGAAAAGTATAAAACTTGCATTTCTACCTATAAACAATCACTTTTAGAAGCAAAAAAAGAGTATTTTTTACTGCAAATAACTAAGGCTTAATCCAATGAAAATAACTTTTTAAAACTATCACCAAATTGTCAAGTCCTAATACTCCTAAGAAACAGGGTGACCCAGAATTCTGCAATAAAATTGCAGAATGTTTCAGACTGAAAATAGAAAACATATTTTCCTCTCTTATTGGTTTGATCAACAAGAATCAGACCAATTCCAACGTAAAGGAAGCGGAAAGAACGGGCTCCCCTGTGGTGCCACTGGACCACTTTACCTCCTTGGAGAGGTTAGACACAATTAATCTGCTGAATCTCATTAAATCTGGTGTGCCTAGTGACCCCTCTCCAGTTTGGATTATTAAGCAAATCCCCAATATAATTAAAACGGCACTTACACCTCTGCTTGATGCAGTTCTATTATCTGGAATTTTTCCTAAAATATGGAAAAAAGCTTCTGTTCTTCCATTATTGAAGAAATAGTCACTGGACCCCAAGGAACCCACCAACTATAGACTGATCTCTTGGCTCCCGCTGCCAGGTGAACTACTGGAAAAAGAAATGAATAGCCAACTCAGTGATTTTCTTCGTCCTAACAACTCCCTGGACCCATCGCAATATGGGTTCAGAGCTTTTTACAGCACTGAGTTGGCCTTACTAAAATCTATGGAGGAAATCAGAGAGGCCGTGGATAGGAGACGAAATGCTATACTAATCCTATTGGACCTATCTGCGGCCTTTGACATGGTTCATCACAAAGTATTGTTGAACCGGCTATCTGAAATAGGTGTAAAGGGTTCGGCCTGGAAATTGCTACAATTGTTCCTGTCGGATAGGTCACAAACTGTACACCTAGACGGTAACACCTCAGAACCTTTTCCACTTCCGTGCGGGGTGCCACTGGGCTCGGCTCTTAGCCCTACGCTTTTCAATATCTATGTGGCACCTCTGGCGTGAATCATCAGGTCATTTGGTTTCCAGCTTACCACCTACACTGACTACACACAAATTGTGCTGTCGCTGACAGAGGGAGCTGAAAAGGAGGCAGGTGATTGCTTCCATGTCTGTATGAGCGATATCGCAGACTGGATTTCCTCCAATTGTCTAAAACTTAATTCGGCTAAGACCAATGTTTTAAAATTTGGCAATAATCCAAGGATATAGACATCAGAGTGGTGGTCCGAGGATCTGGGCTTGTGTCCAGTACCTGCAAGAAAAGCCAAGAATCTTGGTATTGCGGTGGATAATAAACTCACCATGGTGGACCAAGTGAACATGGTATCCTCAGCATGTTTTATGGTCCTTAGAATAATCAAGAAATTTAAGTTCTTCCTGACTGAGAATAACCTTAGGACTGTGGTTACAGCACTCATAATGTCGCGTCTGGACTATTGCAACAGTTTATATCTCAATGTTCAAAAACAACACATGAGCAGGCTGCAATTGGTCCAGAACGTGGCAGCTAGAATGCTGATCGGAATGCCCAGGTTCGCCTCTGTCAAAGGAGAACTTAAGAAATTGCATTGGCTTCCAGTACAACTAAGATCACGCTTTAAAGCACTCTGTATTGTTTTCAAAGCTGTCAATGGGACAGATCCTGAGTTCCTTAAAGGTAAACGTTCTTGATATGTCCCTGGCAGAACACCACGGTTGACTGGGTCCAAACTAGTGCAAACTCCCCCTTTAAAAAAAAAAAATTGGGGAGGCAGTTTTGTTCATTGTGCCTCAAAAGCATGAAATGAACTTCAGTTCCAACTCAGATATGCCCCAGATCTCATTTATTTCCATAAGAGCCTGAAGACATGGTTCATCTCTTACTACTAGGCCTTATGCTCCTCATGTAACCAGTACTTAGCGCCAGGATACCCTAGGGTAACGTGCGCTCCATAAGTATAAATAACATAACATAACTTTATGTAAACACGACAAATGTTTATATGCGGCTGGGCTCTACATGGGTGATTATAATGTACCAGTACAAATTAAATGAAATTTACGCTACATCAGTCCCCCCCTCTGATGACCTGTGTCATCACAAACCCTCTAACTCCCTGTAGATTAGATCGATCTAAACAGGTGTCTTAGCTAGTCTCCTCTGTCTGAACTCCTCAAACCGCTTACGGTTGTCATAATGACGGTCCTCCACTCTTTCCACCCTTATTTCTCTCTCCCTAAAGGAATTCTCTGATTGCCTCGACTTATGCCAGTTGTAGGCTCTTCCCATACAAGATGATAACACAGACCACAACTATTATTATTGGCTTTAAGATATCTCCAAGCATCCTCTTTCCCAGGTTAAAAAAACAATGTACAGCCGTTCCAAATCCATTTCCAATCCTATCCCAAATTCCCTCAGTTGCCAAATCATGAATCTCATGGTGTATCTCACTGATGTTACTTATATATTTCCTCATATCCTTACTATTATCAGTAATGTAAGTGCAACACTGTTGGACCTTCAGCACCTGACAGACTCCACCCTCTTTTGCCAATAGCAAATCTAAAGCAAGGCCGTTTTGCATCGCCATAGCCTTAATCAAAACCATCTCTCCATCTACAAGCAACAATGACTGAACTGTGTTAACCGACATCTTATCCACTATGGTAAATAACCTTTTAATCTTGATGTTCAATAATACTACAACCAAGCTAGGTATCATCACTCCTAATATATGTCCCACTATTTCACCAGCACTCAATCCACGTTTCTCTCCATGGTTCGATTTTCCCTCTAAACCCTCCAAACGTTCCACATGGTATATCTTTGGGAACACAATGGCTACATACAAAGTACCATACCATTTTTTCGGAAGCCAAAGATACGCATTCTTCACAAACAAAAACTATACTCCTGGCACCACTTGTATTGCTTCTTGAAGGAACTTCTTCGAAAAAGCATCAATCAGGAAGATATGATCTCACAAAGTGTTACTGTGGGTTCAGCGTACTTTCTCACTCTCTCTTCTTGATTTTAATAATTATATCTGTTCAGATATTTCTAGACTGGAACTTCTGACACTACTAAATCATAATTTGAGAAATTGTACTTGTAATGACCCTTTCCATAAAACATTCTAAGGAGCAGACTACAACTAATACCATATCCCAAGGGCTGGTGATAGTATCTGATACCCTCCTCGACCAGAACAGGCAATTGCATACACGCATAGCAGTCTCTCACATCCTCAGTATTCACGCATTCGTACCGCAATTTTGCACAAGCATTTAATGTATAATCACCTATAGACAAATATACATGCAAAAAATTACTAGTTTGCTCTATTAACCCCTTCTGTGCTTCGCAAATTTTGCTGTGGTGCTGAACGTTCCATTGGGCCTATGGAACCATGACGGAACGGTTCCGTCATAAGCACAGGCAAACTTACGCTCATGACGGAACCGTTCCGTCATGAGCATGGAAGGGGTTAAGTGTCAGATCCTGATATACCCTCTTTTGAGGCAGCAGTGGTAGGTGTGGATGACCCTTGTACCCCCACTCCCTGTACCTCAGCTTTGTTTGAGCTTAAAATGAACTCAGTAATGACTACAGCTATCACTATAATACTCCTACAATGAGTGTACCTATAATACATTTGTGCCTATGATTCGAATTTCCAGACTTCATTTTCAAAGTGGCTTGGATTGCAGCTGTAAGAGGATCAACACACAGAGTCTCTTTTTTCCTCTTATGTACTTGTGCATTTGAGGAACTTCTTCTGGATATAAAAATTCTCACAACAGTCTTTGGCACAATATTTACACAGCTTGGAAGACTTCCTTAACCTGCTCTCTTCTTCTAAAGGAAAATTCCCTAATTGCAATCTTCTTCCACTCTGGCCTAGGTTATCTTCTTTCAAGCAACATTTTTATTTGCAGCTCAAAGTGCAATTTACATTCCTTATGAGATCATAGCAAATGTAATTGATGACTCACTGTCACAGTTCAGCTCTGAATGCTGCAATCTCCTGAGGAGGTGACTGATTTACAAAGCTCGGGAAATCAATGTCTTTCAAGATCAGAGCCCGTGAACCACTCAACCTTAGTGGATAAGGCACAGTCAATGACAAGATTGAATTAGCCTCTATTCCAGGAACTCCCAGCAGAATCTCAACAATCAGTATGGAAGTCTTGGAACTCGCTCTTCCTGGCATTTGTAGCTAGATAAGTCTAATCAGGAGAAGAGTATCTCAGACTCTTGTTCTCCTTGATCTCCTCACACTTCCTTGAGCTTGTTCAGACTCACTTGGATAAGACTCAGATGATTCTCTTATTAGCACTAGTTATTTCTCAGATGCAAGTCTCAAGTTTATTTTTTTCTATCTCACTAGTCACAACCCATTTGCGACCTCTTTCTTCCTTGACTGTACACAACTAATTTCCACACTAGTCTCTTCTGCTGGGTAGAAAACTATACAGTCTCCCTCAGAGTCTATAGCTGGGTCTTGTGTTGCTTAACGCCCCTCAATTTCGCCTAGTGGATATCCAGTCTCTTTAGGAACCCCCACAGCTTCGCTTGCCCTCTGTGATGACCTTGCGATCATGGCTGCCATCACTTCTGGAAGACAAGCTGTTTAGTCAGAGGGCCCTGAGACTCGTTGGGTATGCGAAGCGTATATCCAGTTCTCAACTCCTCCATACTTCACATCAGTATCAGTAAGCGCATCTCCCTTCCCATGAGGATCTCATGTGAAGATAGCCCAGTACTCCGATCAGGGATGCTGGGCAAGCTCATTCAAACCAAGGGCAACACATCAGCCCATTTCAAAGATGTGCACGTTTTTGTCAGCCTTGCCTTTAGCGTCCCGTTGATCTGCTCCACAGTGCCTGATTGTTGGAAGTGGAGGTCCCTGTAGCTTACCGCTGCCACCAAATGCTGGAGGCATGCGTCCTCGACCCCTCGCTTCAATATTAGATTAAGTAAAGACACCTTCTGAGATAGCCCTGCTCACCCCCTTAGTAGCTTGGTGTTAGATTTGGGGGTCTCTAGTTGGTGCAGATAGGTCAATGGCAGACCTTAGACACACTTTTACAGACTGCTTCTGTGGGTAGCACAACCAGTGCTGCAAATAAAACTATCAGCAATTGGTTTAAAAGCCCTGGGCACTCCTGGTGCACTGTACTAGGGTCTGACAAGTAAACCAAATCAGTCAATTATGGAATCACAAATTCCTACATTAATTTACAGTAGGGAGCACTCACACTGTGGCACTGGACTGCAGTGGCACAGTGCCCAAAGCATGTAACACCAGCAAAAACACATGAGGCAACAGCAAAAATGGAAGGGAAACCCATGCCAATGGTGCCAGGTCTAACACTTGGCCTGAACAGCCAGGCTTATCTCCAAGGCACAAGTGTTCAGTATGTGCAACCACGCTCACAGTAACCCCATGATGTCATCACAAATAGACTCCTCACGAGTATTGATAAAATGAGTATAATCTTTATATAAGCAGTTATACGATACAACCACATAATACAAAATCAACATATAAGAATGGGTTGTATTATTTCCGGTGGGTTGGTAGGTTCTAATCCCACCCACCTCTTCTAACCAACAGTTAAGCTCACTTCAAACCGTTTCCCAAAAGGTTGGGCGAATCATATTGCTAGAATCACACAAGTTACAAAAGGAAACAATACTGCAATGCGTAACAATATTCTCTTACACTGTTCAACAGAGAAACAATGCCATACGTAGCGTTACAGTCATGTATTTTGCATTTGAAGGAGTAATGCAATGCATATCCCCACCAGCATGTCCTGTACCAGGAAGGAAACAAAGCAATGCGCTACAATCCTGTACAGTGCAATGAAGAAATAATACACTATGCCATGTTATACTCAGATACTGTGCACTGAAGAAATAATGCAATGCGCCACATTACAATCAGGTAATATGCAAGGGAGAAATAATGCAGTGGGCAGTGCGTGGCGCACCAAGCATAAAGTTCGTCAGGCACAAATTAGCTCAGGTGGCATACAAAAGTTCGTTAGCAACAATAATGAAAAAGTGTGCACAGTGCCACGCTTAGGATCAAATGATGACACATAAAGTACAGCTTCCCACTCTGGACCCAGTACTGCCCAGTCTTGGCTCAGCACGGGCAGGAATCTGAGCCGAAGCAACGGCTCGCGCAGCTGACTGAAGCGGGAGGCCAAGAGAGTGTCACTCCAGGCCCGCACCCCAACCCAGGGGTTGATCCATGTTACCTGGGGGGCACAATCCCACTCTCCTCCCCGACGTCAGCGACTTAGGCCTTGATCCAGAACTCCGTCATGGGCTGCAGCAGTCTCCAGCCGGCGGCTCAGTTCTTCTGTGGCTGCCGGTCCGGGCGCTGCTGATTGACTCCGAGGGCCCCAATGACTTGGTCCTCACTCCGGCGGTCTCAGTCCACACCAAGACCCACCCTCAGCACCTCAGGTTGCACTTCGACACGCACACCACATGTCTGAGACTCGACTCTTCTCTGGTGCTCACAACAAACCGGCGCCCTTCACAAACGCTCCGCTTGCACCTCAACGCGCACCATGCATGTTCCAGCCTCTCCTCGTCTTCCGGTGCACACAATGTCCAGGCGCTCTTCACCAACGCCCTGGCTGCACCTCGACACGCACTCTTGCACGTCGGGGACTCACTTTTTCTTTTGATCCCTATGAGGCCCTGGCGCTCTTCACCAACACCTGTGCTGCACCGTGAAATGCATCCAGCACGTCCGAGACTCACTTCCTCCGTTGGTGCACACAATGTACAGGCGCTCCTCACCAATGCCCTGGCTGCACCACAACATGCAGACTGCGCGTCCAAGTCTCACTTCTTCCTTTGGTGCACACGAGGCCCTCTGACTAAACAGCTCCTCTTCCAGAAGTGATGCCAGCCATGATCGCAAGGTCACCACAGAGGGCAAGCAAAGCTGTGAGGGTTCCTCAAGAGGCTGGATGTCCACCAGGTCAAACTGAGGGGTGTTAAGCAACACAAGACCCAGGTATAGACTCTTCACCAACACCTGGGCTGCAGTACGACTCGCTCCCAACTCGTCCGAGTTTCACTTGAAACTCCTGGTGCCCAAGATTACAGGGCTTAACTTGCGAAGGTCTCAGGCTAGACAGAGCACACACACCCACGGCGTATCTGAGAGTCTTCTCTAGAAACTTTTATTTTCCTGTGTTTCCAAAACAGGGAGCCAGCTCACCTCGGGCCCTTGGGGTTACAAGACACTGCACAAAGCACAGTCTTCTTCAAGCAGGGGGACCCATCGCCTCCAAGCACAGTCCCAACAGCCTATTCCTTAGTTAAAAAAGCAAACTGCAGACGAGCCTCAGATCACAAAGCAAGGATTGGTCTATCCACAGCAGTCTCTTCAGTTGCTCCTACTATAGCAGAGGTTTACCTTGACCAAAGAATGGGTCCAAGACTGGTCAGTCTCAACTCATATCTGTTTCATTCCCGCGTTTAGGGGCTTCCGCTGTCATAGTCACACCCCTTAATGTCTTGGTAGTTTGTATGTGCTCAGGGGTCCCTGACCCTCCCTAAATCAGTTCTGGGTGTCTCCCTACCAGTGTCACTTCTCTCCCTTTGATACTGGGGGTCTGGATTCTTAATCACTCAGCAGAAGATGGGTCAATTGGTTAATAGCACCAGCCCATGCTTTTTCACCACCCGGGCTTCTCTTTCCCCTACTCTCCAGATGCAGGGCAGCCTGGTGCCATCTCAACCCCTCCCTGGGTCAAGATCTCTCCCAGCTCATCTCACCTTTCAGTTCCAGACAGACAAACCACATTTCAGAGACACACATAAATGCTTAGAGCACAAAACTCAGCCACTTTCCAAAATAGTGATTTATAAACACACAGTGACAAAACCACTTCACAAAAAGATGCATTATGACACTGTGAGATCACACATACCAAACTACACCTCTCCATTATAAACTCACAGGAAACTATGCTAAACAACACAACACCCCGCCTCCCCCATTCTGTCCTATAGGCAGGATGGCCTTTCTGCAGTGAAAAATGAAATGGAGAATTTTTTACTGTCAGAACATAACACACACCTCAGTTTATGTTCTGCCTTTTACTTACACTGCACCCTGCCCAGGGGTTACCTGGCACCTACCACAGGGGTGCCATAGGTGTATGTAAAAGGGAAAGTCAGGCCTGATATGTGGTTACACTTGTCAGGACTACATGCTAACTTAGCATTCTGTGTGCAGGCCCTACACTGAAGGCCTGAGTTCCCTTCTCTGCGCGCCCTTGAACACACAGTGCTAATCACTAGGGACTTTTACTAGTAAGGCAACATACCAATCATGGTCAACCAATTACCATTTCATTTTACATAGGGAACTCCTGTACTTTGACACTGATCAGCAGTGGCAAAGTACCCAAAGCATCTAAATTGGCATATCTAGGTGAGGAAAACGGTCTAGGGGGAAAGCAAAATGTTTAGGGAACTGTAACTAAAAAGACCAAGTCCTACACTGATGTCTTTGGACTGTAACTACAATGGAGTCTCTGATCCACGCTCAAGATAGTATACAACAGTTTCATGATCTTGCTGTGGAAATGAGTTTCTCTTTCAGACCCCAATGCAGGTGGAAATCCAAAGTGTGGTATAAGCTCCCTCAACAATAGCTTTGCTACTGTGAGGCTGTCACACCTTCTAGTTGAATAATCTTCCACACACCGAGAAAAGATGCACACAACAACCAAAATGTTGCTCAATCCAATACATACAGCCATCTCAACAAAGTCCAATTGTATCTGATTAATAGGACCCCCTACCTCTCAAAGTGGCTTAAGGCAGCCACAGTTTTTTCCCAGCATTTACTTTATTAGCATGTAACACACGGAGGACACACTGCCTCTGGAATCTCAAATTTAACCAAGTCTATCTGAACAATCTCACCATTGCATCTCTCCCTATGTGAGCTGCTCCATGAATCCGTCTTGCCAGTGGATTCAGCAAACAATCCAGTAACACTGCTCTACCATCAGTTGAAACCCAAATATCATCTTCTCCCTTCTCACAGCCTGCTCTAATCAAACCGGCGTGTTTCTGCATTGTTGCTTAAATTGTAATCACCTAGCTTCATCCCATGTGTCTGCAATAGCTAACATCATGCTGAGTTCGGTCTTCTCTGTACTCTCACTAATATATTCCCGATTGAATGTGCATGCCTGTGTGGCACGAAAACAAGCAACTTCATCCACGTAGCAGTATCCGATGGTGACAAAATCATCTCCCTTCCCATGTGCAGAGCACTTTACGACCGCCACTTCCTTTGGCAACTGTAATGCTTCCAACAGCTGTATCACATATTCCTCATTCCTAATAGGAAATCCTGATGATGTTAGGAACCCTCTCTGCAACCATAGCTGTCTAAAATCATGAACTATACAGAAACTGTACTGGCTATCATTATAGATGGCTACCACTTATTTGGAGTATACTTCCTGTACACAAGCACCTTCCCAACGCCGGGGATGGTACAGACAGCAAATGTCAAGTCATGTCAGGGGCATTTGTATAGTGCACAAATCACTCATAAAGTCTAATGGCGCTTGCAGGCAGCTCTGATAAAAATGCTAGCTTCGTTATTAAATAGCCATGATTTCAACTCTTGCGAAAGCAGCATTGATCAGGTATGGTGCGTAGGTATGAGGGCATTTTATTCCAGGATGCCGGTGCCAGAAAAGAAAAAGACCTACCGCCTTTCCTTGCAGTATGAATTCTGAGGGGGGTAAGCAATGATTCATTACTGGATCTCAGCACCCTATGTGGTTGATATCAACATAGTTTCTTTGACCAGTATCTCAGACAGTTTCCGTACATATGCTTGTGTGTCCAACAGAGGGTTTTGAAAATAATTTGTTTTCTCACTAGGCACCAGTGTAGAGCTCTTAAACATGGGGCAGAGGAAGATCTGAACGGAAGGACTAGCCTAGCGTCCGTGTTCTGTAAAATTTTAAGTTTGTTGAGAAGGTTTTCATTTATTGAAAGCAGAAGGGCGTTGCTGTAGTCCTTCCTATTTATAATTAGTCCCTGGACTAATGGTTTCCTAGCCTTGGTAGAAATTCATTTGAAAACCTTCCGCAAACTGCGCATTATAAGAAGCAGGTGCCAATTACATGATTTATTTGGCTTTCTATGGACAATTGATTGTCCATGTATAAGCCAAGGTTACGAACCATTTCCTTGGGGGTTGGACAGGGGCCTAGGTTGGATGGCCACCAATCATGTGCCCAATGTTCCAGAACCTTGCCAAAGAGTATGATCTCGGACTTGCCACCATTCAATTGGAGGTGGTTGGATCTCATCCACCTGTCAACATGAGACATACCGTTTTTGAAACGCTGCCTAGTTTCAATAGGGTCAGGACTATGGTGATCAGGATCTGCGTGCCATCTGCGTAAGATAAGACATCAAATCCATAGGCTCTAATCACATTGACCAGTGGAGTCATGTACATGTTAAAAAGTGTCGTGCTCAGGATAGAGCCCTGTGGCACTCCCATCATGAGAGGGCTCTCAGATGAAATGCTGTTGCCGATTTGGACAGTAGTTACAGGTCCGATAGGTAGCTTTTGAACCATTTAGGAGCATTTCCTCTGACACTTACCTCCCGGAGCCGATGTTCTAAAATACTATGGGAGATGGTGTCAAAGGCAGCAGACAGGTCGAGCAGGACGAGGATGACTGACTGATGTTTATCTAAGTCGGAATTTATCAGTAACCTCGACCAATGCTATCTGTCTGCTGAGTGCCGCCCTGAAACCGGACTGTGACGAATCTAAAAGTCCATGGCTCTCAAGATGGTCAACAAGCTGTTGGTTGATGAAGTATTCCAACATTTTCCCGAAGTAAGGAAGTAGGGAAATTGAACGGTAGTTTAGAAGAAGTTTTAGATCGGCATGGGTTTCTTTAAAATCGGTCTCACTCTGGCTGCTTTCCACATTGTAGGGAAATCGGCCTCTGTGAGTGATTTATTAAATAGACCAATGAAACTTTCCCATAGTACCGGGCGATGATGGAGAAGAGTTTTGGAGGTACAGGGTCAGTGGGAGTACCAGATCTTATCTTCTGCATGACAGTTGTAATTGACAGTGTCACATCTGACAAATTCATTTAAAATATGGGGGGGTCAGAGGGCGTGCAGGACACATCTTTGGAATAGATGTTATTGTATTGTGATGAAAAGGTCTGATGAATAGCTGTAATTTTTTCCTAAAAAAATTTTGAAAGGGAGTCAGTCCAATCTTGAGAGCTAGGAATTGACGGCTGGTTGCTAGGGGCTGTAAATTCCTTCAGGAATTGATAAAGTTCCTGTGAGGAGGAGCCCGCCTTTTCCCCTGTGATAAATCCCCACCGGATCTTTCCAGAGGAGGTGCCATCCATTGGCCTGGGCCAGAGAGGGTTAACTAACCCAGAATCCTCTTCCCCGCAGGAACGCCCAGGGGAGAGAACCAACCAATGGGAAGAGACCTGGGCCATTAGAAGGGCGGACCTGGGGCGAGAAGGAGAGAACCCGGAAGACGCCAGGAGTCAAGAGGATGACACGTGAACCACGAGGAGGAAGAACCTGTCATCTCTACAGAAGACTACTGGCTACAACGAGGACCGACCAGAGGACAACGACTTCACCGAAGCAGACGAAGACGACGCGGCCGACGGCAAAGCCGAGACCTGGTCCGAGGATTGGTGGACGCCCCCGAAGGACGCCTAGGTGTCGCCGTAACTCTGGAGAGTTACGCCTTACACAGTGCGTGAATCTGGCAAGGGGGTTGGGGCACGGGGATTGTGTTGGTTTGCTTTTGGTTTTTTCTTTCTGTTTTGGGGAGGGGAGCGGGCACACCCGGGCCTCCTTAGTTCTGACCAATTGCATGTATACGGGGGGTCCCGACTAATGTCTGCAACTGTTGGCTGCCATCCACCTCGTCTTAATCCAGCGTGTTGTGTTCCCCGCTCCAATATTATATTTTTCCATTTACTCTGCCTGTCGGGTACCAGAGAAGCCCGTATTTGAAGCATTGAGCCTTTTGAAGTTTGCCTGTAAGCTTGTGTCCTGCAGGAAGGGCGAGCTAAGGACTTCTCCCCTGCATACTCCTTATCTTTTGAGCACCCCTCTTGTTCCTATTCTCTGCACAAGTCCCACTTCTAGTGCACCCGGGATTTCCTTAAAACACCTTGGTGATGGTACTCCTTTAGTAGAGACCCGTGATAGCCATACTTACCGCCTCTATTTTTTCTCTCTCCACGCTACCCGGGGAAACGTCACCACCACCCACCGGGAGAAGAAGAAGATATCGCCAGAGGATATCCAACACCATTCAGGAAACCAACCCCAAGAAGACTCCTCTATGATTTATTCATTTTGTTGGTGCACTGTGATTTAATAAATACGCCAAAATAGATCCACGCATAACACCTCCTAGCTTCTTTTTACGCCCGTTCCTCTCACATCTCCTATGGGGAATTTTCTGCCTTGTGTATCCGGTTTATAAGGAATGATTTTTTTGCCTGCTCTATTTCAGTCATGTAGCTGTGATGTACTTTTTTATATGTTTCACGATCTGCCAGATTTTTACTTTTGCACCATTTTCACTCTGCGGTTCTACACGAGAGCTTTGTTGTTCTTAATTGGTCAGTAAACCAAGGGGCTGTTCTCGTCTTGATTTTAACATGACTGAGAGGGCCAATTTTGTCTAGTGCGGTCAAGATGGCTTTATCAAAATTATATGCCGCTTGATTTACACTCACTTCTGAGGCTAGATGGTCCAGGCAGAAATATTTTGAGAAAAGAGGCAGGGTGACTTTACGCCATGGCATTCGCAGTATAGAATCGTTTTCTGGATCCTTTTTTGTCATATTAATGGGGATAGCAAATTTTTATAAGTAACGGTTTGTCCATAATAATGGAATTGGGGGTTCTGCTATAGTCCCAGACAAATTCGTGAAAAGAAGGTCAAGAGTGTGACCAGCACTATGCGTGGAGCCTACGATCAACCGGGCGAGACCAAGGGCGTTCATATTTGAGATCAGCTGGTCGGTGTCTGAGTTAGATAACATTTCTGCATGATAATTGAAATCTCTGATTAGGAGGAAGTTGTCTGAGGCCAATACATGCGGTGTAATGGTCTCTAATAGTTTGTCAGAGAAATTCCCTTTGGGTCCTGGGGGTCGAAAAATTAAGGCTCCTTTCCAGGAACCATTGGAAAGACCGTTTATCTTAAAGATACATTTTTCTATGTGGCAGTGATAGTAAGGTCCTGGGTGGAAGCGATTAACAGACCACCACCTCTAGTCTCTTTCCTAACTATTCGAATTCTGCTCTCCAATTACCTTCATTGTCCCTTAGGCATGAACCATCAACAAAAGGACTTGATCAGGATCAGATAATGGTTCTTCAACAATGTCAGGTCTCATTTTTGTGCAATGCTCAGTAACATCCAGACAGTCTAGGTTTATCATAGAACAGAGGTTTAAAATTACATTCTCTGCTACAAGGAGAACTTGTTCATATCTTGGTAGCCTGTTTTAAGTCAAATGCTGTGTTTTAGTCATCACCATCAGGAGTTCAACTGAGTGTGGTACGTATACAGTAAGTGGATGACCCATCAAAATGCTTTCACATTGTTCAATACTGACACCTATTGCAACAACTGACTTTAGACATCCATGCAACGCTGAAGCTACAGGACATAATGTAGCTGAGAAATAGGCCTCTGGTCTAAGGACACCCCCAATGTTTCAGGGTGAGTATTTAAAGAGCACAACCTTTCCTTTCATGACAGAACAGAGAAAACGCTTTGTTGTAATCAGGCACTCCTAAGCTCGAGCGTGACAAAGGCAATCTCTCAGCTCCAAGAAGGCAAGTAAGCAATCGTTATCCCAAGGTACTGGATCATTCATATCCTTGTGGGTCAGTATCTGTAAAGGTTTTGCCATCAAAGAGAAATTTGAAATGCATTGTCGACAGTAGCCAACCATTCCCAGAAACATCCTAACCACTTTCTGGGTAGTGGGCAAGTGCTTAATATGTGCCGGAGCTTTCCGATGCTCAGCACCGGCACTTATTTTACCGGGCCAGGTCTTTCCGATTTTTCTCCTCTGTTAGATCGATGGCAGGCCCGATAATTATTAAAATAATTTCCTGTGCTGCTCTTCTTCTGTTGCTGCTTCCTGGTATGTCTCAGAGGAAGTCCAACCCTTGTCCAGGCATACTTGAAGAGCGTTGTCAATCATCACATTAGTGATGTCAAGTCATGAGCAGATCACGCCTACTTTCAGAAATTGCTGTTTAATTTTCTTTGAAGAATGGCTGAGGGCAGGCTTTTGGCTGAGCTGGGGCCCGTCAGTCTGGAAGGGTGCAGGACGGCCAAAGTGCCAATAAATGTTTTAGAAATGCTGAATGTGAGCGCCGCCACCCGCATTCAATACAGATATGATTTTGGTATATAGAATGTACTTGCTTCATAAAAGCAACAAAAGCTGCCCGCTCGGGGCTCCCGATATAGCCAGGCCCAATAGTCTGTTGCCAATGTTGTACACACCTGGGACTGTTTCTTGTTTAAAACATCTACATACCAAAGATACCATACTCACAAACACCAACCCTAGACTTGTGTGTGTGCAGATCACGGAGAAGCATCAGACCCAAGACCTGCAGCCACAGCCCATGGAGGGAGTTTCGGTGGGGCGGAGATGTGGGGCGGGGAGGGGCAGGGTGGGGGGTGCTAAAAACTGGAGTATGGATAATTGTAGGTAATTAAACAATTTAATAAATAAAACGAATTTCGTAGCGCGCCCTGCATCGCTGCATCCTCCAGCTCCTGGTCAATATAATTAAGCTTATAATTTCCTTGTTGCATTTTTATTCGAGACAGGTCTACTTCTTACCTATGGGCTAGTTCTGACAACTTCTCATGTGCTTGTCTCGATCAGCGGGTGACATCTTTTGCTATAAACTACAGGTCATCCGGCTCATAGGTCTCTATTCTCTCCAAAGGTAAATTCCCACTGATAATCTTGTCTACCTCTGCCTTCAACCTCACCACATCCAATAGTTTTGCCTTACTCGATGTACTGTTCTGGCCTTCCTTACTGTTATTGTGATCTCTCAACCAAGTCGCTAAGTCTGTATCATCTAAGCCATGTTGACTTCCAGCAACTCCCTGACTTGCACTTATTTCTGAAGTCGTACCCACTGGTCCCCTCACTGGCAATTCCCAGATCCTCAAGTCTGAGCTACTGTTCACCATGTGTATGGATTGTATAGTACTGAAACCAATGCGTATTCCCGAAGGATCGCCAGTGGCTGGTAAAGGGTTACTAGATTCCATAGGCACTAGAGATGGCCGACTTCAAATCATGTTCCCTGAACTTCCCAATCCAGTTCCCTTTGCCTGAATGGACTGTCGCTGACTAAGGTTTCCCATTGAGCTTGGGTCAAACACAGGGACAACAGGACAAATGGAAACCCGCACTGTAAGATCTTCCGGTAACCGTTTAAGCAGTGTTCCTTACATCCTAAGGTGGACACTCCTGTTCCCCCTACTCTCGGGGATATCCTTCCCACAACTCCTGTACTAGGACCCATTTGAGATGCTGACACACTCACTGTGTTCCCTGTATCTGCCAACTTTCACCTTCCCTTCTCTGAGTGCAGATTTTAAGGTAGGGGACGCTCCAATAACAACCCATCCAACAATCTGTATTCAGTATCACTCCCATCATTTTCATTTTTCTTCTATTCTGATTTTGAGCATCTCCCTCTCCTACCAGCATGGGGTATAACTTTTCTCCTTCAGTAGTATACACTCTCCATCTCTTAAGCTGTGCATTACATTGTGCTTCATGACATGCCCTGAAAGCTTTCTTCACCAACTGAACTATTACTTCGCGGCACACTCTGATACCACCTTCACTCCTCGCAGCACCTCACCATCCTTCACAATCTCTCCGTACACATTCACTCACACAATCGTCTTAACCTCCGTAATTGTCTACCATTGAAAACGATCGATAGAATTCAGTCATTCAAGAATATTCACACACGGCAACCTTCGACCTGACCTCACAAGTCACTGGAATCAGTATAGTTTGCCTCTGTACACAAGCTCCACTTATTGATTCCCATATGTCCCATTCGCACTAAGTTCCCAGGCTTAGGTGGTACTGTCTATGATGTTTCACAACAACTTCTCAATACTTCAGTCAGATAATAACAATACCCTCAGTGTCTTCTACACCATTTAATATATCCCGGGATGCTAGGCCACTTTGGTACCTGAAACTCAAATCTCACTTCTTGGACCATGTCTGGCCACATTCACTCAACTCTCACACCAGCTCCGGCAGACATCTCACAAATAATTCATTCCCACAATCTGACACACAAAACATCCTATTGACACTTACTTCTCCATTTGCCACGATCTCGCCGCATCATCAAACTCTATCGCTCTCCGTTCTCTGGCATTGGGCTCTATTTTGTGGCTCTTGGGTTATATATTTCCTCTTTTATTGATAAATTCTGGGTTCTCCCCATCCTACTGTGCTACCAACTGAAAGGGCCTGACTGGGCTTGTTCTATAATCACAATTCGATGGTTCTTTTAAGGAGCATGTAAGCATAGAGGGGAGAACATTGTTAATAACGCCAGTCAATTCAACAGGAATTTCTCTGTACACACAGTGACCACAGACAATTACTTAAAGTTAGTTAATTTATTACAAAGCCAAAAATAACTGGACATAGAGACACTTCAAAATGAGAGTGTAGAAATACGTTGGAATCAGCATTAATCCACATTTGCGAATAAACTTGAGTCAATGCAACAGGCACAAAACAATTAACTCAAGAAATAGGAGGCAGAGGACCAGAAAGCATGAGTCCCAATTTCCCTGCATCAAGGGTTGATGAATGTAAAGCATCAATCTATCACTATGCTAGCGCTAAAGAGACATCCCTACTTAAGTATCCTCAGGGAAAGAAATAAAAGTGTCAGTCTGTGGAGCCTTCGTAAGAAGACTCTTCACCAGCAATGGGTAGTATAGCATAAAGTTATCGAGACAGAGCTTGTTCTGAAATTCTCTCTCTCTAAATGCAGAGAAGAAGTGGGCTCCTTTCCCTACTTTCCCTGCTTGCAACATCCCAATGTTACAGATACCTTCCCAAGAGTCCTTGCGGGTCACACCATCCACTCTGACCACGATCTCAAAGGTACTTTTCCACAGGGCAGCGATGTTCCTGAATTGTAATATGTTGCCCTTGATTCTTAGACCTTCTGGTGTGAACATACGACAGTTCTCCTTATCGGTTTAGTCCCCTTCTCTGCTTGCCTGACTAATAAAACAAAGACATTATATTAGCTAACAAAAGTGCTTCTTCCACCTGTAACATAAAGGTGAGAAAAGACAAAATCCACAGCACACATGAAATTCAAACTGTTCATTCTAATGTGAGAGCTTCCAGGAAAATTGCATTTTGGGCCTACAAGATTCAGCTAGCATAAGAGAAATGGCAGATGAGCTCTATGAAATTGCATATGAAATAAGGCACGTTCTGTTAATATTCCTATCTACATGGAAAATGACACAATTAATAAACACATTTAATAATGAATGATTGTCAGTTGCACAACATGAGTTCTTCACATTAGTTTTTCTGCTAGTTACATTTTCTTTCCACATCAACCCTTCACGTTTTCTATTCAATGAGCTAAATGCATTACTTTTTACTCTATTACATTTCAAGATACCAACACTTTGGGGCCGATTCTGATCCGTTAAAATCGCCTACGATTCCCTGTACGGAGCGTGCTTCCCGTACGATTCGTAGACCTACACAACCTCCGTACGTACGACGAAGTACGATTCAATCCCAAAGACAATCTACGTACGAATCGTAAGAAACACCATACAAACAACAAATACATACGATTCACATCCGGTTCACGCTGTACGGTCCGTACGTACACAGGCATCAGTTTCCGGGCCTGCAAGTACGATCCGTCTCCGCGACACTCCGTAAGACCCTATTGCTACACGAGCTGAAAACCGCTGTAAAAGCTGATCCGGCACGACCTGCACCCCGGTACGCGACAGACACGCAATGAACCCCATCGACCGTGTCATCCCAGTCCTGTACGCCTATGACCTGGTGCACAGAAACCGACGACGGCACATACGGTGAAAACAATGTACTGCAACAACGGAAGTGGACCTGTACGGTGAGTAACACGCCATCAATGCAGGAGTACGGCATGTCACACGCTTGCGTATATCACTATTGACACAGTGACACGACCCACACACACGCCCCAATGTTGGGGTACGGTGCGTATATCACCATTGCAATAGTGAAACGACCCGCACACACGCCACAATGTTGGGGTATGGTGCGGATTTCACCATTGCAATAGTAAAACGACCCGCACACACGCCACAATGTTGGGGTACGGTGCGGATTTCACCATTGCAATAGTGAAACGATCCGCACACACGCCACTTATGTCGGAGTCACCCATGTTTGAGTACAGTGCATCAAATCTGAGTGGTGTGTGGATATGAGACCCAGCAGTGCCCAGAGAGGAGAGGGGTGGTTGGATATGACTCCCAGCAGGGCCCAGACAGGAGAGGGGTGGTTGGACATGACTCCCAGCAGTGCCCTGACAGGTGAGGGGTGGTTGAATATGACTCCCAGAAGTGCCCAGACAGGAGAGGGGTGGGTGGATCTGAGTCCCAGCAGTCCCCAGACAGGAGAGGTGTGGTTGGACATGACTCCCAGCAGTGCCCGGACAGGAGAGGGGTGGTTAAATATGACTCCCAGCAGTGCCCAGACAGGAGAGGGGTGGTTGGACATGAGTCCCAGCAGTGCCCAGACATAACAGGGGTGGGTGGACATGACTCCCAGCAGTGCCCAGACATAACAGGGGTGGGTTGACATGACTTCCAGCACTGCCCAGACAGGAGAGGGGTGGTTGGATTTGAGTCCCAGCAGTGCCCAGACAGGAGAGGGGTGGTTGGATATGACTCCCAGCAGTGCCCAGACAGGAGAGGGGTGGTTGGATATGAGTCCCAGCAGTGCCCAGACATAACAGGGGTGGTTGGATATGACTCCCAGCAGTGCCCAGACATAACAGGGGTGGGTGGACATGACTCCCAGCAGTGCCCAGACAGGACAGGGGTGGGTGGACATGTCTCCCAGCAGTGCCCAGACATAACAGGGGTGGGTGGACATGACTCCCAGCAGTGCCCAGACAGTACGGGGTGGGTGGACATGACTCCCAGTATGGCTCAGATATAGGGTGGACGTTATCAGCATCATACAACTACATGGGTGTATGTTTACATCCCTAACCTGTGAGTGTCCTGATAGTGCCATAGCAACACATCGCACACAGCAGTGTGCCACTCCACGGAGGATGGGCTTCTGTCACACACTGTGTGACACACAACATGTGTGTGTGTGATGTCAGATCCCACATCCACAACCACACACGGAGGTTGCAGGCAACCTCCACACCTTAACATCATGACACAATACTGTATAGTGATGTGACAGGCCAACAAACAAAGAGAGGGCGAAAGGGAACACACACTGTCATGTATATCCGTGGGCTGATATGAATGTCCAGGTGGTGATCAGACCACCAACATGTACTCTCCCATGGAAGGAATAGGGTTGAAAAGCCTCAGATACAAAGCACTACATTGTGAGTCATGTGCGCAAATAGCCTGCAGAACAAAAGCCAACATGTGGCTAGTTTTAGATTGATGAATAGAGACTGAACCTTCTCGCACTCAAGGTTCCTTGGTTGGATGAAACAGTACTGAAAGTGGTTAGGTGCTACCTGAGTTCCTCCTTCTGAGTCTTGGAGGGTGGAGTGATACTTAAGATAGCGTTATTCCAGTCGGGATGACGTCCCCAGGTGCACACAATATGGAAAAATTTTCTTCGTAAACTTAATGCTTTCAAAAATAAAGTTTTATTGAAACATTCGATTTCTCTAATTGTAATCCTTAATTTTCACATGATTCATAAGTCAAAATTATATTTGGCCCAATGCATTTCGGGCAATGATGCCCTTATTCAGGGGCATTGATTCTCTGTCAAGAAAAATGAAACACAACTGTCATCTATTCGTTTTCATGTACATATAAATTTCCATGGTTTCATAACTCTATTTACATTTATCAAATCTGTACATTGGTTGGTATAAGGGACTTCCATGAGAATGCGCAAACATTTACCAGCATTTGTTATATATAGTAAGGAATTAATCAAATGTGTGAAGTTGATATTATTAAACAGCCTGTACACTTGTTGTTGATGTTGTAGTTTAACATAAACATATGTCCTGCAAAAGGGTAAACAGTAGACGGGTAAACAGTAAAGTAAAAGATCAAAAAATTACCACATACCTTCCAAACTGTCGCAAGTTTTTTTTGAAAATGTATTTAAGTGAATCTATTCAATGCGCGTAAACCCAAGAACGTTAACCTAAAACGAATCAGAAAATTTTCATTTTCTTAATGTTATGCGAGTTGTTAACGTGAGGTGTCAAGAAACGGCCGTGATTTGTTAAAAATCGTACCTGAAAGTGTAAAAATGCTTCCATCAGGCTAGAAACGTGGACGGTGTCGTTTGGGATCAAAAAACGCTATCTGTAAAGAGAACCGAATTGGTTCAGTTTCTGTATTGAATCACGTTCAAATATGAAGTTAACCGGCTGCGTGGGTTAAATGTTGACATCGTGATGGTTAAAGCACTTACCGAATGTCTAGCGTTTCGGCGGTCAGGTCAGAGGTCCTGCCATGAGTTCGAAGTGGTATTCGGAAATGTTTTTCCGGTGTCGGATGTATAACACCCCCGACCCGGAAGTGATACGCGCGGGGGCTATGAACATAAAAAACGGACGGTGTGTAGTTTCTAAACGGGATAGCGATAAAAGTGATGGAAAAGTGCCATTTTTCAAGTTTTTCGTCAAAAGAGTGTAGAAAACTCTAAAACATGATGTAGAAATGTGTAGACAAGCACATGTAAGTGCATGAAAGAACCAGTAGAATGTACATAGAACCTAACTGAATTTTACATGTCAGTTACTCATAATCAATCTGTACACGAATCGTGTTACTCTAAGCAAATGACAAAACTTGCTTCTTAATCCAATACATTACCAGGTCCTAGTACATATTTCAGACAGCTTAAAGTTCAATACGTAAGTAAGTGCAATCAACAAGATGAAGTGGGGAAAGTCTAGCATTTTTCTATGCTCACACATTGTTCAATAAAGTTCGTGAATTGTGTGATTTACAAAAAGCAGTTCAGATCCACGCGTTCATTCAAACCTTTCGGTTGTGACGTGTTTAAATGGGAGATCCAAAAAATGTCTCTTCTTAGAAGGTGTTGGGTATTGTCTCTACCTGGTAACACAGGAACAGTTTCCAAAACAAGAAATCGTACTTGACTTGGGGAATGGTTGTAGTTGTTAAAGTGCAATGCCAAAGGAGATTTTGCGTTCTTGGTGCGAATATTACTTTTGCGTTCGATAATGCGTGTCTTTATTTTGCGTTCCGTTTTCCCAACGTAGGCTAGACCGCATGGGCATTTAATCAGATAAATCAGGTACCGACTGTCGCACGTTGCCATCACTCTTAGTTTGATAGAGAATCCTTGGCTTGGATGTTTAATTTCGGTGCCTTTTATGATTGCATTACAATTGCCACAATTGTGGCAGGGTAGTGTGCCCTTGTGCTTGTTGGTATGACTCTGTGGTTTTTTATTTAATATCTCTTTGATATTTGAGGATCTTTGAAATGCAAATCGTGGATTTTGTTGGAAAATATTATTGAAATCTTCCTCCAATGTCAGTAATGACCAATTTTTCAATATAATTCTCTTGATTTTGGTACTTTCAGTTGAGTATTTTGAGACAAATACCATTCTCTCCTCTTCTTTTGGTTTTGGTGGAGGGTGCAATAATGATCTTCTGTCAATTTTTAATACTTTAGTTTTGGCTTCTTCCAGAATCTCTATTGGGTATCCTCGCTCGTGAAATTTGTCTATGCAAGTTTGTATGCTATGATTCAATGATTCTTCTGTTGATGAAATCCTTTTTATTCGCAACAATTGAGAATATGGTAAGTGTTTTTTTTAGAGAGTGCTGGTGAAAACTTGCAAAATGTAATAAGTTGTTTCTGTCAGTGATTTTGGTGAAAACACTGGTTTCGAGTTTGTTGTGAGTCTTCTGGATGAGCACATCCAGGAACAGTAAGCTAACTGTTTGAATGTTGTGGGTGAATTTGATCCGGTCATTGACTTCATTCAAATCTTCAATGGCTTGTTCTAGCTCCGTTTGTGTTCCCTTCCATAAGACAAAAATGTCATCAATGTATCTCTTGTATGTGATGAGATTCTTTGGCCACTGTTCTTTACTCAAGATGTTGTCTAATTCAAACCTGTACATGAAAAGATTTGCGTAGGCAGGTGCGGCACAATTGCCCATAGAAGTACCAGAGCTTTGGATAAAAAATGACTCTTCCCATGAGAAGTAGCTGTGATATAATGTGAAATTTAAAAGTTCCATGATAAATACCTTTAAACCTTCTTCCATCTCTGATGACATGAGAAATGACGCGGTCGCGTCTAGACCAAGATTGTGTGGAATTGAGGTATATAATGACTGTACGTCGATGGTGCAGAGGATCATTTCGCTGGTAAATTGTGCTTTCTGGTCTTCAAGTATGTTTAGAAAGTGGGTTGTGTCCTTAATGTAGGTGGACATTGATTGTACCAGTGGTTGTAAATGTTGATCGATGTACTTGCCAACAGGCTCATGAATGGAGTTGATTGTGGACACGATAGGTCTGCAGGGAGGATTGGTAGCGTGTTTATGTACTTTTGGTATCATATATATATATATATGGTACAGATGGATTATATTTGATGTGGTATAGTTTCTCCTTTGATCCAATTACACCTAGGTCCATTGTGTGATTTATTAGCGTAGAGAGTATCACTGTGAATTCTTTTGTGGGGTCTCTGTCTATTTTGTAATAGATGTTTGAATCATTGACATGTTCATTTACTTGATTGTTGTAGTAGTCCGTGTTTAGGATAACAAGGGCCCCCCCCTTGTCAGCTTGACGTATGGTGATGTCAGGATTTTCTGCCAGTTTTTTCAAAATATTACGTTCTTTGTTTGAAAGATTAGTGACTCTCGACTTGGGCTGTTTGTAAAGTTTCTCTACGTCCTTACTTATGACCTTTTCAAATGCATCCAGAACCTTATGGCTCACTGGAGGGATAAATTTGCTTTTGTTTCTAAGACCCTTTAAGGTGTCTTTGGGAGGTTCATCTGTTGGTTGGATGACGTTACTGAAAAAATGTCTTAGACGTAATTTTCTTATGAACTTGTAAATACATATTTGTGTGTCCAGAAGTTTAGAATGGAATGTTGATACAAACATGGTTCCTTTTTGTAAAACATTAATTTCGGCGCTTGATAGGTGTTGATTGGAAAGATTGATAACTAGGGTTTTTGACTCCTGGTGTTTCTTGAGATTGAGTCTTCCGTAGCTGGACCTTTTGCCCCTCCTGGTTTTGTTAGTACCACTGGATGTGGTCGGTTGCTCTTGCGTTGTTTTCGTGGAGGGTTGGAAATTTATATGTACATGAAAACGAATAGATGACAGTTGTGTTTCATTTTTCTTGACAGAGAATCAATGCCCCTGATGAAGGGCATCATTGCCCGAAATGCATTGAGCCAAATATAATTTTGACTTATGAATCATGTGAAAATTAAGGATTACAATTAGAGAAATCGAATGTTTCAATAAAACTTTATTTTTTAAAGCATTAAGTTTACGAAGGGTATCTTTCCATATTGTGTGCACCTGGGGACGTCATTCCCGACTGGAATAACGCTATCTTAAGCTAGTTTTAGATTGCACATCTGCATAGTGGGGAAAAGGGTGAATGTGTCTATGAACGCATTTCGACATACTCTAAACACAAGTACAGTGAGTAGCACGGATGGCACAGACTAATGAGCAATAGTCATCTGTGAGCAGGAATGGCCATTGCTGAATGGAACGGTCAATGAAATATGAAATCTGCACACATGTCAGAACAACATTTGTGCAACTGTCTGTAGTGAAGAGCTCATGTTTCACTGATGAATGAACACTCCTTGTGACAAGGCCTCTAGCCAAAATGAACACACACAACCAAAGATCAATAGCTGCAACATTGTGAGGGCACATAGATACCATGGTCCACATCATCACCATCATAAAATAGACATCTAACAGAACCCCAAAACATTACCATGACACCAACTCCTAGACCCACAGCATCAAAAGCAAGTACATGAAATGCAATAGTTCAGAATGAAAAAGAGAATGCTTTATTCAGCTCACAAATTAAGTAACCTCAAAATGAGTCTAGGCTCAAAGAAGGCCAATAGCCAGTCAAAATCAAAGTCTCTATTGGGGGTGTTGGGGAGCTCATCGACCCCAAACCTGCCTGCACATGTCGGAGCTAAAGAGTAGGTGACCTGTGGGGGGCATCATCTTCATCCTGGCCAGGCACCGCAGGGACAGAAGAGGGAAGGGCAGGTGTTGTGGGTGGAGGAATCATTCTCAGTGACTGGTGCAGTGCCAAAGGTGGATTAGATCTCGGCACTGCACACTACTGCTGCCAGTTCTGCAAGATCACCCCCTGCACCCGGGGACACTAAGGGAGTGGAGGTAGAGGGCTGTGAGTCAGGTTGACCATATCTGTGGCTGTGTGCATGCGGTCTGTCCCCAGTCCCTGTGGGTGTGCCTGCATCCCTCTGAGAGTGTGTGCCTGGAGATGTGCGTCTCGACTTCGTTGATGGTGGTGTTCTGCTTGTGTCTGATGCAGTGTGTGATCTTGCACGTCTGCGTGTGCCTTGGACAGGTATGGGAGAGAGGGGTGTGGATGGATCGATGGAGGGGGGACGGACCGCTGCAGGAGGGATACTGCTGCTGTCAGTGATGACTCCATGGATTGAAGACTCCGGCCTTGGTCAGCCATCATACCTGACATGCCCTCCATGAATGACAACAACTGTGTCAGTATGCCAGTGTGGACATGGAGGACAGTCAGCATTGATGTCTGACCAACTTCAAGCCTCCGGAGTATGTCCACAGACTCAGCACTGAGGGCAGCAGGGGAGACAGGGGCAGGGGCTGCGGTGCCGGGGCCAAAGGAGACATGGGGGCAGCACGAACCGAAGGGACTCTAGCAACTGGGAGGGTGGAGGTGTATCTGTAGGAGGCTGGGACAGACACGGCGATGGCAGATGGTGTTGCCGCATATTCCCCCTCCTGGGAGTCAGAAGATGATCCATTTGCATTGTAGGAATTGTCGACTTCCAAATTGACGGACGACTGACTCCCCTCACCCTCCGTGCCACTGTCTCCCTCCGACTCCTCAGCCGTGGTGGCACTGTGGCTGGGTCCCTCCTGTTGGTCCGTGCTGACGTCTCCTCCTTCTGGCTCTGTTGATGATGCTGTGGGCAAGGAGAAGTAAAAAAATAAGCATCAGTCACCTGCACACATCTGACACATGAGCACAACATCAGTTTTTCTCATTGCAAATCAAGAATTCATCATGAGTAACAGCCATATATTTCTGCACATATTTGAGACTAGCACTGACCCGTTGGTATTGACACAATGCTACTTGGACACAAGGATACAAAGAACACACCAGGCCCAAACTTGAATGAGAGTTACACTTAGAAGATTCAGTTGGTTTGCATGAAAGCAGATCCATACAATGAAGTGATGCCACTTAAAGTTACCAAAAGAAAAGTTGTGGTGGCCCTCAGGGCAAACTAACCCACCTCACTCCCCAAGGTGACATCACACTCAGAGCCCTGTAAGTACATTTGTGTGATAAAAAAATTAACAAATAGTTTACATCTTGTGACTCACAATACTTCACACATTCAACATGTATTGAATGTGTACATTTGCAAACTTGTAAAGATAACACATTTGTGCCTGCATGAAAGAATTCTCACAAGCAAATGCACACAAGAAACATAGACACATTCCCCTGAAGAGGTGGCATCCTGTCAGATGGAACACTGTTAGAAATAAATGGTGTTACAAATGTGCCATAGACATGGGCCTAACGGCTCGGGGTGGCTTGACACACATTAGTCTGTACAATTGAGAACAAAGGAGTTGCAAGACCTCATGACCACTGTGGGGACATGTCTATGGAGATCAACGCACAACATTAATCACTAACACTGGCCCTCACACAAAGGCTGCCAGCATGTAACCCACATTTTGCAAATGTTGTTTCGTGTGCACCACCCTGTGAGACAACTGTCATGCAGGCACATAGGTGTTACTTACACAAATCGTCATACGTACACATTCAGAGCATAAAGAACTAATGACACGTTTTGGTCGTGGCAGAGTACAATCATTAATGTGAGTCATCTTGAAATATATCAGTCCTCACAGGGCCAACTTTTACCTGATCATGCAGTTGCTATCACATAAGACCAACTGGCTGTCATCTGAAGTGCCCCACATGTCCCAAATCTGGACAAATTCAAGTCAAGTCAAGTCAAATAATTTATATAGCGCGCTACATACCCAGAGGGTCTCAAGGCGCTTGAAGAAGGGTGGGGAATTACTTGTCGAATATCCAGGTTTTAAGTTGCTTTCTGAATGCTAGGTGGTTTTGAGTGAGGCGAAGGTGAATGGGGAGTGAGTTCCAGGTTTTAGCTGCCAGGTAGGAGAAGGATCTTCCTCCCATGGTGGTTTTGTTGATGCGAGGAACAGCAGCAAGGGCTTGGTTGGAAGAGCGTAGCTGGCGGGAGGGGGTGTAGAAGGAGAGTCGCGCGTTGAGGCATTCGGGTCCAAGTTCGTAAAGTGCTTTGTGTGCGTGGGTGAGGAGGCGGAATGTTATTCTCTTATTGACAGGGAGCCAGTGGAGGTTTTTCAGGTGACCAGAAATGTGGTCTTTACGCGGGATGTCTAGTATGAGTCTGGCAGATGCGTTCTGGATGCTTTGTAGTTTTTTCTGAAGTTTTGCGGTGGTACCTGCGTATAGTGTGCTTCCGTAGTCCAGGCGGCTTGTAACCAGTGCGTGGGTGACCGTTTTTCTCGTTTCGGTGGGGATCCAGCGAAATGTTTTTTTGAGCATGCGAAGAATGTTGAAGCAAGATGATGAGACGGCGTTGACTTGTCTGGTCATCGAGAGTGAGGAGTCCAGGATGACGCCCAGGTTCCGTGCGTGGTCCGTTGGATGGGTGCTTTTCCAAGGGCCGCTGGCCACCAAGAGTCGTCCCAGGTGGAGGGGGAGGTACCTAAGATAAGGACTTCTGTTTTGTCTGAATTCAGTTTTAGATGGCTGTGCTTCATCCACTCTGCTACTTCTTTCATTCCTTCATGTAGGTTGGTTTTGGCGGTGTTAGGGTCTTTGGTGAGTGAGAGGATCAGTTGAGTGTCATCAGCGTAGGAGATGATACCGAGGTTGTGTTGGCGTGCGATGGTCGCGAGGGGGATTATATATACGTTGAAGAGGGTGGGGCTGAGTGAAGATCCTTGTGACACGCCGCAAATGACTTCAGTGGCCTCTGACTTGAACGGTGGGAGGCGGACTCTCTGAGTTCGTCCGGCAAGGAACGAGGTGATCCATTCAAGTGCTTTTCCTTGGATTCCGATGTTTCTGAGGCGTTGTAACAGGGTGCTATGACAGACTGTGTCGAAGGCTGCAGAGAGGTCGAGGAGGATGAGGGCGACTGTGTCTCCATTGTCCAGTAGAGTTCGAATGTCGTCTGTTGCTGCGATGAGTGCTGTCTCAGTGCTGTGTTTGGCTCGGAAGCCGGACTGTGAGGAGTCGAGGGATTTGTTGGTTTCGAGGAAGGCGGCGAGCTGGTTGTTGACTGCTTTTTTGATGACTTTGGCCGGGAATGGAAGGAGCGAGATGGGGTGGTAGTTTGTGAGTTCGGTGGGGTCAGCTGTGGGTTTTTTCAGAAGGGCGCTGAGTTTGGCGTGTTTCTAGCTTTCCGGGAAGGTGGCGGTGTTGAGGGAGCAGTGGATGACGTCTCGGAGGTGTGGTGCTAGGATGGAGTCTGCTTTGTTGAAGATGTGGTGAGGGCATGGGTCAGTGGGGGATCCTGAGTGGATGGAGTTCATCAGGCGGATGGTGTCCTCCGTGGAGATTGGGTTCCAGTCATTAAGGATGTTCAAGGGGGGTGAAGGTTCGGCATACGGTTGGGAGGGTTGGTTTCCGGTTTGGTTGTCGAAGCTGTTGCGGATGTCTTCGATTTTGTCGTGGAAGAACGAAGCTAAGGAGTCGCAAAGGGTTTGAGAGGGAGTGATGTCGTTGGAGTTGGCAGTGGGGTTGGTAAATTCTTTGACAATGTTGAATAATTCCTTGCTGTTGTGGGCGTTGTTGTCAAGTCTGTCTTTGAATGCGGCTTTCTTGGCTGTCCGGATCAGTTGGTGGTGTAAACGGGTGGCGTTTTTGAAGGCGTCCCTGGTGCTGTTGTTTGGGTCTTTTTTCGAAGCCTTCTCAAGGGAGCAACAGAGTTTCTTGGATTTCTTAAGATCATCGTTGAACCAGGGGGCGTTTTTGCTGCCTAGTTTGATTTGACGTTTTTTCAAAGGTGCTAGGTTGTCGGCGCTGATGGTTAGCCATTGAGTGAGGTTAATGGCAGCTTGGTTGAGGTTCGATGAGTGGGCAGGGGGGTTTTGAAGAAGCGATGAGGAGATCTGGTCGATGGTGATTTTGTTCCAGTTTCTTCGCAGAGTAGGTTGAGGATGGTTGTGGGTTGTGGTTTTTTTGTAGACAAAGTGAACGCAGCTGTGGTCCATCCAGTGGAGAGTTGTGGTGTGACTGAAGGAGATATGTTTGCTGGAGGTGAAGATAGGGTTGAGTGTGTGTCCTGCATAGTGGGTGGGGGTGTTAACTAGTTGTTTGAGTCCGAGGTTAGCGAGATTGTCCAGAAGAGTGGTGGTGTTGTTGTCGTTGTTCTTTTCCAGGTGATAATTGAGGTCGCCTAGTAGAATGTAGTCCTCGGAGGGGAGGGCGTGAGGGGTGATGAAGTCAGTGATGTCTTCACTGAATTGTGATCGGGGTCCTGGCGGCCTGTAGAGGAGGGTGCCTCTGAGTGTGGTCTTGGGGTCGGTGTGGATCTGGAAGTGGAGGTGTTCAGCGCTAGCGAGGTTGACGTCTGAGCTGGTTGAAATGCGGATGGAATTCTTATGGACGATGGCGATGCCTCCTCCTGTTTGGTTGGTGCGGTCTTTTCGGATGATCTTGTAGCCTTCCGGGATGGCTGTGGTGATGTCTGGAGCTGATGAGGCGTTCATCCAGGTTTCTGTTAGGAAGGCGACGTCTGGAGAGATGGTGTCTAGTAGATTCCAAAGGTCGATGGCATGTCTATGGACCGAGCGGATGTTAAGCAGGATACATTTTAGGTGGTTGGTGTCGGATCTCTGTTTGGTGTTTGTGGATGTGGAGTTGGTCTTGGTGCCATCAAACTTGCAGGAGTTGCATGTAAAGGGTCCATGGGTATGTTCAGGTGCGGCTTGGGCGCAATTGGGGAGGCGGCCGGGGTTTAGTGCTAAGAGGGTGGAGGCGTCGTATGTAATGCGGGTGGGCTGGGCATTGCGGGGACAGGGGGTCTGGTGCTGGGCGCGGGCCAGGCGCAGACGGGCGTAGACGGGCTTACCTTTGGCGCACCTTCCGCGCGGCCATAGCGCGTGGACGCTGCGCGTTGGGACATCAGTCTTAAGTGGATGGAGGAGGGGGGCGGAGCGTGGGAGGGGCAGCTGGGAGGCAGTAGCGGGGAGGGTAGGCGGGCCAAGGGGATACACAAACAACCAAAATGGCGAATAGAAAGTGAAACAGTAACAGAGTCCGATCCTACAAAGCCCAAAACGATAAAGTGACCAAGTAATGCACACAGTTAAAGCAGCACGATTACACAGTATGTAAATAGCGGTGGCAGCTACACACAGACAAAGTTGCAATATTATGTAAAATGCACGGCGAGGTTTGGCGCTATAAACTAATCAAAGCGCTATGTTAAAAATGCCTACGATACCACTGCGACAGTTCAAGGCGCTTCTGCACGAGGATCGCAGTCAGCTTTAATGGCCAGGGAGCGTGTGGGGAGCGACCGCTATGGATGGGATCCAGATGGTCACAGCTGCGAAATGGAGGGGGTGCCTGCTGTATTCGTGGGTGGGAGGAGCAGCTGGGAGGCGGTAGCGTGGAGGGTAGGCGGGCCAAGGGGATACACAAACAACCAAAATGGCGAATAGAAAGTGAAACAGTAACAGAGTCCGATCCTACAAAGCCCAAAACGAAAAAATGACCAAGTAATGCACACAGTTAAAGCAGCACGATTACACAGTATGTAAATAGCGGCGGCAGCTACACACAGACAAAGTTGCAATATTATGTAAAATGCACGGCGAGGTTCGGCGCTATAAACTAATCAAAGCGCTATGTTAAAAATGCCTACGATACCACTGCGACAGTTCAAGGCGCTTCTGCACGAGGATCGCAGTCAGCTTTAATGGCCAGGGAGCGTGTGGGGAGCGACCGCTATGGATGGGATCCAGACGGTCACAGCTGCAAAATGGAGGGGGTGCCTGCTGTATTCGTGGGTGGGAGGGGCAGCTGGGAGGCGGTAGCGGGGAGGGTAGGCGGGCCACGGGGATACACAAACAACCAAAATGGCGAATAGAAAGTGAAACAGTAACAGAGTCCGATCCTACAAAGCCCAAAACGATACAGTGACCAAGTAATGCACACAGTTAAAGCAGCACGATTACACAGTATGTAAATAGCGGCAGCTACACACAGACAAAGTTGCAATATTATGTAAAATGCACAGCGAGGTTCGGCGCTATAAACTAATCAAAGCGCTATGTTAAAAATGCCTACAATACCTCTGCGACAGTTCAAGGCGCTTCTGCACGAGGATCGCAGTCAGCTTTAATGGCCAGGGAGCGTGTGGGGAGCGTCCTGCAATTGTGAAAAAGCAAATCATAGCTGCATCGTGGACCCACCCTCATTCCCAGGCTAAATGACAACACATTAGTGTGCACACTAACAAGAAACAGCGTTCCACCAGAACTACATACATTTTGCCAAAATGAATGAGGCGCAATCATGTCTGGAAACAATTTACATAGGCTGTGAAGCACAAAATGAAAGCACTGCCCTCCATCACAGGGGAAGTGCATGGTGAAACATAGACCAGCCAATTCACACCCACAGGTCACACCTGGAAAGGCAAAATCAGGCATGCCCATTAGCCCTCCCCTGCATAACACCCCTATCCCACAGTCAATGTGATTGACACAGATCAAGAACTGAGAATACAGAATCTGGTGACCAAAAACTGTGCTGCATCAATTCCTAAAGTAACACAAGCTCACCATGAGAGTATGCCATTATGTATTAATTAGAAACAAACAACCAGTGATTGTTGTAATAGGTACACAGACACTGCCCAGTGTAACCATGCACAACCCACATGTTGTATCCATGTCCAGTGGGCACATGTTGCAGACACAGGATAATTCCCAACTATGCCATTGACCAATGCCACAGAGGCAGACCCATGCTGAACACACATTGAATGGGCACAGTGTTGGATGACAGACATGATTAGGAGGCCAGGGTGTGTCTGGTGACTGTAGTGGGCACACTGAACAGTGGTCATGGAATGAGCCGACTGTACCATGATTAACCGTCATGGCACTATGCATATCTCACAACTGATGTACATCATGTCTGAGAACACAACATGGGTCATGCATGCTGCAAGGGTGTGCAGTTGAAAACTCACACTCTTATGTTGAGACTCATCATCAGTGCAAACAATGATGATTAACAAACACAGTGCACAGGTCATGACACAGGCAAGGATTCCAACACATGTCACAGACCTCCCTCCCACATGATGGGCAATTCATTGGGCACCCTAATTACCTGGCACCCTAGAAGAACATGTGCAAATGCACAAAAACACTGACCAGGGGACACATGTGGAGGAGTGGTGTAAGAGATGAAAAAGGGCACCAGATGAATATGGGGAATTGAAACTACAATGCACAAATAGCCTGTCTAACCAGACACCCCAACTGTGGAAGTGTGTTCTGGCTTCAGATAACCTCAAGTAGCAAGTTAAAACACAACACTACAAACAGCCATGTACCTACCCCCTTCTTGCTGCTGCCTCTCCTGCAACTGCCTATGGAGGTCGAGGAAGACCACTTCCAGGACCAGGAGCATGTGGGGGGGTGGGGTTGCCCCTTCCACCATGCCAGCGTGGAGGTGACAGCTTCAGCTGGACCCGGGCGATACGCTGGGTCCAGCACCGGATGTCCTGCCACCTTTTTCTGATGTTGCTCATCCGCAGGCGAGGGCCCCTCACAGACCTCACAGCCCTGGCAATGTCCAGCCAGATCTCCCCCTTCTCGTAGGCAGTTACCTGTCAGGAATACAAAGTGAAACAACATCACTACACCTGCTCCATGTCCCAGATATGCACACTTTCTCTACATTGTTGATGTGAACAGGACATAGGATGCGAACAGGACTTGCATCATTGTACATGAGATTTAGCCCTGTGGGCAAACCCCAATGCACTGCATACATATGAAAGACAACAGATGGCATAAGGGGGGCAACACACTCACTGATCATGGCACACACTGTACAACACATGCAACCACAGGGTGTGGGACAGCACCTGGCAAGCAGTCACATTTCCTACTCCACTTAACAACCCTTAGCAGACCAGACAGATACACCCTGGCACAGATCATTCGTCGTCACTGACCACAGTAGGCACAAGCCTCACTTTTCACATTTGCCACTTCATAAAGAGGTGCCACAGGTGTCATGCTAACTTTGCTAGTCAGGCACACAGCACTGCTCACTAGTCACATCAGATGGCCAGAGCTGATGTATACGCCAGCCAGCTGCGGTGCAACACATCACATACACACTCACCCAGATGACAAGGAACATTCACACACTTCAATGTCCATGAGGCCAAAAGCAGCATTTGTTTCTCATCACCACAGGTTGAGGTTCCGTGACGATTTGAACCCGTGTTTTCAACATTGTCGTAAACTCATAATTTTGGTACCAGTGAACCGCAAATGATCCGTTTAGCATATCCTGGTGTTTTCGCTATACTACAAGCAAGAGCACTCTTGTTACAACCACATTTCTGTTTTCACCCATGGCATCCATTTTAGATTACGGCAGCCATTTTGTATTCTTGCCCTCACATAGTCAATGGACACACAGTGACCCCTGATCAACCCATTTTCACTAAGGACACGTAAGCTTTAGCCGGCGATTCACCTTGCTAGTGACACGTGCACTTTAGGACAGAAACGCTGTGGCCGCATGACTCGGCAAAAGCTGCCTCCCCGGCCTGAGGCCAGTCCTGCTATACTGGTTCTTGTGTTCGTTGGCCTGATCATGATTAGACGGCCGAAGATGGTAGCCTTGCCCATTTACGACCCATGAACATCTCTTATCCTGTTTTTCTATCTTCTGCACCTGGCTCCGCTCCTTTCCTTCTGGGCCTTTATTAGGGGGAGGTAACGAAATTTACGATGAGGCGGTCCGGCTCTTGAACGAAAAGTTGACATGGGATTATGATGGAACCCCTCATTCGTAATGTTTTGACATCAGATATTGTTGACGATTCCTGTGTAACGCAAAATATTTATTGTTTAGGACATGAAGGTTTAGAAACATACTAGCATGTGAAGAATGTCGCCCCAAGCTAAACAAATTGTATTTAAGGAGCAACCCACTTTGTACAAATCGAACAGGCTCCTAGATTCTGCCCGTGTGTAGTTTCTGTGACTTCTGTGTCCCTGCAGTAATAAACCTTTGGTCTTTGACGCCACCATCGAGAAGCCCGTGTTTCTGTTTATTTGTGCACCGAGACAGGTAGAACTCAGGGGTCTTCGGGTGTTGTCCCTGACACCTCTGGACAGTACCAAAAAGTCCAGAACTCCAATTGGCGCCCAACGTGGGGCGACGTCATTCGGTACCGGTCCAAAAGCCTGAAGAGTTCGAGAAGCTTCGTGTGAAGATTCCAGAAGGAGGCGCCCCACTTCATCGATCCCGGCATATCGCAAAAGTGGCCCGACGTTCTCTTCCACGAGGGTTCCCGTTCGGACGGCTGCAGTGGTCCGCTGCCTTGACTGTCGCCCTGTCTTGGACCCGAGGTGCAGACCTTAGTACGGCGAGACGAGACGGGTTTCTCCTTGGTGACGTCTTCAGTACCTCAGTTAAGTATTAAGTGGTTGCTAGCTGTTTGGTTACTTCGTAAGGGTTTGCTCCTGTTTGGATAATCCTTTTTAGTTCTTGGTTTGGTTTGGTTTCGTAAGATTATCACTGGTTGTTCTAGTTACGATAATCATTTGGTTTAGTTTGGGTATCGATACATTTGTTCGCTTTTGGTAGGCCTAAGTCCTTAGTTCGAGCGCGCATCTTTGTTTGTGTTTGTTCTGTGTTCCGGTTTATAAAATGGTAAGTTGGAAAAATTGTATGTTGTCGTGTTTTGGTTGCAACAGGGATTCCCGGTTGGAGGACTCGTGTCTGGTTCCTCCGATTGGAACTCCTCTTTATGATCTTTACTGTAAACATGGTGTGGGTCCTATATCTTATAATGAGGTGTGGATCCGATACACGGAGAAAGACGGTGTCCTTAGTTGGCCACTGCATGGTAGTTTTGAACCCGAAATTCTTGATAATTTGGAAAGGAAATTGTTTAAGAAGAAAGCCCGGCCGGCAATGTTTGATTCTTTCCGTTATTGGCGAAAAGAATCCAAACAGAGAGAAACTAAAAAGTTAAAGAACGAACAAAAAGAGCAAGAGTTGACTTTAGAGCAGTCTGCCAAGCAGTTGCAGCTCAATGAATCTGAGAAGGCAATGGAGGTGGCCAATAGAGAGCGTAATTTAGCGATAGACAAGTGCTATCCTGCCTTGCCATCGAGTACAGCTAAGATAGTAGAGGACCCTGAAAAGGATCCCCTGTTGTCTTACCTGTTGAGGTCACCCCCACCGTATGCACAGGGTGCTACGGCTCCACCTTTACCGAATGTTCAATTACCGGTTGCTGGACAGCCTGGTATACCTGCTCCTGCTCCCCTGAATCAAGCTCCTGTACCCCCTGTGGTCAATATTAATGTTCCTCCGGCACCCCCTCTTCCAGGGATGCCAGCTCCTCTGCCTATGCCTGTACCACTAATACCTGTTGTTTCACAAGCTACTTTGCCTGCTACCCCTACTGTTGCTGTTTCTTCTGTCCCGACTACTACTCTTCTGCAAACTTCTGCAAGCTATATGACTCCGCTTTCTGTTCGTCGGAGAATCACTGATTCTGTCTCTAATATTCTATCTCCCTTTTACAAAACCTTGATTAGGAGTTCTGTCTCTGACTCCGTTCAGAGACGTAGCCAGCTTCCTAGTAGTGAAGAACGTGGAATTTTAGACTCCACTGCCCTTAGGTGGATTTCGAAAGTGGGAAGGTATAGTGTACGAGATGTATTAGATACATTCATGCAATGGAAGGAACCGACACAGCGCTATGTGTTTGATGTCATGTGCTCCCTTTTACGTGAAGAATGAGAGGAGAGCGAATCTGAACAGGTACCGGATGAATTAATCCAAGTACAACAAAAATTTGCTGCAGGTATGATAGTTGGTCAGGAGATAAAGGAAGCAATGGATTTAATTTTAGATTTTAGATTCGATCCTTCCCTTCGTTCACCAAGAGATTTAGACAAACGGAGTACGAGACAAGGTCGTCAATATCCTATGAGAGAAGTTCCTCCAATTTGGCGCGAAGCTGTGCAAGCTGATGCGGCCCATGGTATTGCAGCCGCTCCGGCCCAATTCCAGAGAGTGTGGATACACATTCCATGGAAGCGAGCTGAAGTGTTAGCAGTAAAACAGGCCTTGCCAGATCCGCATAAAAATCCAGCTGGATATTACAAAGAGTTGGCGCAAACAGTTGAAGCTTGCATAATGAATTTAGCGGACATTGACATGTTATTTGGCAATGTAGTACCACAACCAATTTGGGCTAAAATTCGTAAAGAAAATCATCCAGTTGCCCTTGGTGGTGATTGGGCAGCTATAATAGCTGCTGATGGTCAACAGATTGGTGGTTCTAAACCCGAACCTCTAATTGCTGATTTGCCTGGTAGAATAATTGATTTAATGAAAACTCTGATGCCAGCATTGCGCGTTAACTGGGACAAGTTGTCCGCATGCAGGCAGAAGAAGGACGAAAGCGTCTCCGACTTTTTCACAAGATTTGAGGAAACTTTTGTAGATCACAGTGGTCAGGATATGAGCACGGAAGGAGGACAGAGATTATTTGTTGATAAATTTGTGCACAATCTGTTACCAGAGCTCAGCAATAAATTAAAAGATTCTGAAAGTGCGTGGGCTGTCTCTACGACTGCGCAAATACTTGCAACTGCCCAGTATTATGAAAATAGGGATAAAGAAGAGAAAGAAAAGTCAGATAAGAAAACAAAAGATTTAAAAACTAAAGTCCTTTTGCAGCAGGCATATCCGCCCCGCACGAATCAGACAAATACACAGCAAGGGCCATATCAGAGGACAGACTGTGGTTCTCAGAGACCACAATACCAATGGAATCAGTTTGCATACTGCAAAAAGGAAGGTCATTATAAGAATGAGTGTCCAGTACTAGCACAAAATAATGCTGCAGCAGCTCAGAAAGGTCGTGGTGGTTCTACGCAAAATTCTAGAGGTCGAGGACGAGGTGCTATGCCTCCACAAACGAATGATCGTCCTTCTAATTATTTTGATCAGCGAAATGGACAGTCTGCACAACCTACTAGATCTCAACAGTATCACGTTGAAGACTACTGTGAAGTTAGTGAAGAATTTCAGCAAAATGAGTACTAGGACAGCCATGGACAAAGAGAGGGAGTAGTATCAGTTCCAGTAGATCAGAGTGGGCCTTATGTCGCAGTAGCAACATCAGGTGTAGTCGAACCATTTCTGTTGGATACTGGTGCAGCAAAAAGTTCTATCATACATGCGAAACTCCCTGGCGCACCTTTGTCTGGCTTAACAAACGTTTCAGTAGGTTTTTCAGGCGCCCCTGTTCACAATCCTGTATCTGGTCCTTTGTCTATTTCTGTTGGACCCCGTCAATTGAAAGCACCCCTAATTTTGACGACTGGGTGTAATGAAAATCTGCTTGGTTTAGACTTGTTAAAACGCCTGTACGCGACTTTGTACTGTTCTCCGTCAGGAGTACAGCTTACATTAGGTAAGAGAATCATCTCCCCGATGTACTTATCAATGGATGCGCTCCCACTGGAGCTGTGTTCTCTCCCTGATACTCTTTGGGCGACTGGTCCTAACGACGTTGGTCTTTTGGAAATTCCTCCATATGTAGTTACTTTGAAAGCAAATGTCAAACTTCCACGAATCCCACAATACAAGATCTCTAGTGAAGGTGAACGTGCGCTTTTATTGATCGTGCAAGATTTGATCAAGAAAGACGTAATAGAGGAAACTAGAGGAAATGTCTGTAACAGTCCTGTACTACCAATTTTAAAACGCACTGATCCTTCGAAGCCTCCAGTCTATAGGTTTGTAATCGACCTTAGAGAGGTTAACAAAATTGTGATTCCACAGTTTCCTGTGGTTCCAGACATTACTGCATTGTTAACGTTGATTCCTGCTACAGTCATATGGTTTTCAGTTATCGACTTGAAGAATGCCTTCTTCAGCATTCCGATAGCCGAAGAAAGCAGAGATATTTTCGGCTTCTCTTTAGGAGGTCGAAGCTTCAGGTTTAAACGTGCTCCACAAGGATATTGTGAAAGCCCATCCATCTACAGCCAAGCATTAAAAAGTCAGTTAGACTCCTTTGTACTTCCTCCTGGTTCTGCTTTAGTGCAATATGTCGATGATCTTCTAGTGGCTGCCGATGACAAGGAAACTTGCAAAGCAGCTACAATTTCCCTACTGCATCATTTGTCTAATCTAAATCACAAGGTGTCACCTTCAAAAATGCAATACTGTTGTCAAGAAGTGACCTACCTAGGTCATCTCTTGTCAAAGGAGGGAAGAAGGTTGACCCCAGAGAGAATAAAAGCAATTACGCAGATGAATGTTCCTAGCACACAGAGAGAAGTGCGTGCCTTTTTTAGGTATTACCTCATACTGTAGGCAATGGATCCCAAATTTTTCTCTTTTGGCCAAACCATTGGTGGCCTTGACTGGAAAAGGTGTTCCGAGTCCGGTGCCATGGTCTGCTGAATGTCAGCAAAGTTTCTCTGAGTTACGAAATGCATTGTGTTCAGCTCCTGTGTTGGGTACACCTGACTACAGTAAGCCATTTACACTCTATGTTCACGAGAGAGAAGGTTGTGCGTTGAGTGTTCTGATGCAACGATTTGGTGATAAACAACGCCCTTGTGCGTATTTTTCATCAACATTAGATCCGGTAGCCAGAGCGTTGCCTAGTTGCTTGAGAGCTACAGCAGCAGCTGCAGCGTCCATTCGACAATCTGCTGGTTTGGTCATGAACAACATGCTAGTGGTCATGGTTCCTCACGCCGTGGACACGCTCATGAATCGAACCAAGACACAGCACCTTACCAGTGCTAGATTATCAGGTTATGAGCTGACACTGCTAGCAAGTCATATTCAGATTAAAAGATGCAATGTATTGAATCCAGCAACATTGTTGCCGACTGGTCAGGAGTCGAGTGATTCTGAATCTCATGACTGTTGTTTCAGAACCGAGGAAGAGACAAAAGGACGGATTGATCTTAAAGACACTCCATTATCAGATCCAGATGGCACGTTGTATGTTGACGGGTCTTGTTTTAAATTGGAAAATGGTGATGTAACAGCTGCTTACGCAGTAACAACTTTGAGTACGATTGTGGAGACTGCAAGAGTGAGTCAGAATTCTGCCTAAGCTGCAGAATTAATTGCATTGACGAGAGCGTGTGTTTTAGCTAAGGGAAAGAGAGTGAATGTGTTCACAGATAGTCAGTACGCGTTCGGCGTAGCGCATAGTTTTGGCCGTTTGTGGAAGGAAAGAGGTTTCATTACATCCCATGGGACTAAGATCCAGCATGGTCAGCTAGTCAATGACTTGTTGGAATCTCTAACCTTGCCGACTGAAGTTGCGATTGTGAAGTGCAGTGCTCATCGAGCAATCACGGATGATGTTGGTCGTGGAAATGCTTTTGCTGATGAGACCGCTAAACAGACAGCTAGGAATACGATGAGTAGAATGTATGTTGCGACGTCTGCACGATGGATTACTGACTCGGGAATGTGTGAGGATACAGTGGAAAGTGTGAAAGCAATCCAGGAAGAAGCGACTGAAGAGGAAAAGCTTGCATGGAAAGAGAATACAGGTAAATTGGACTCGAGTGGATGTTGGATTGATTTGTCGGAACAGCAGCGTTGGATGTTGCCTGATGCGTATGTGCTTGCGGTGGTAACGATGGCGCATGGAGCAGCGCACATCAGTTCAAAAGGGATTTGTAAGATGTTGGCTCCAGTCTGGAAGAATGATGGAATTAGTAAGTGTGCAGAAAGAGTGGTGAGAAATTGCATGATATGCCTGATGCATAATCCTGGCAAGGGAATCCCCACACCCGCTGGTCACTTCGCTCCTCCTTCTTGCCCCTTCGAAGTGATTCAGTTAGACTTCATTCACATGGATCGGTGTAATAACCTTAAGTACGTTCTAGTGGTAGTCTGTGCTTTTTCAAGGTGGATCGAAGCATATCCACTAAAAGACAATACTGCCTTGTCCACTGCCAAAATCCTTCTAAAGGAATATTTCCCCAGGTATGGCATGCCACGGATTGTATGGTCAGATAACGGAAGTGAATTCGTAGGGAAAGTTATGCAGAGTGTGTGTGCAGGTTTGAATATTAAACAAAAATTTCACAGTGCGAATCACCCCCAGTCTGCTGGTTTAGTTGAAGGGTACAATGGCACCCTCAAGCTGAAACTGGCCAAGATACAAGCTTCTACGGGCTTGTCCTGGCCAGACGCACTACCTTTGGCCCTGTTATCCACAAGAGCGACTGTACATTCTCGAGTAGGGCTTAGCCCCTATGAGATTGTGTTCGGTCGACCTGCTAATGTTTGGGGGGTACCTAGACCGAAAGAGTTCAAACAACTGGAATATCCAATGCTAATTGATTACCTTTTCGACTTGACTGCTAAATTGAGTCTCATTCACCAACAGGTTTTCGATGCATTACCAAAGCCACCGGAAAGTCCAGGTCATCAGCTGAAGCCCGGCGACCAAGTCGTTATTAGGAACTTTGGACGGACCAGAAATCTCCAATCCAAGTTCGTCGGACCATTTCAAGTTCTTCTGACGACGAGGACTGCTATACGTGTGGCTGGCAGAAAGAATTGGGTCCACGCGACACATGCTAAGCGTGTACCCCTTCCACTTCCTTATGATAACTGGGTGAGAAAAGGAATTGGTGCTTCTGAAACCGAACCAGTTCCTAGATACGTTCCTTTTAGCGATGCAGAACTGATTGCTGACTCACCGAACTCTGACTCCCCTTCGGAAACTGCTCCTCTGAACACTGAACACTTGTCCTCTGCATCAAACGAACATTTGCCATCTGCGAACTCGAACATTGTGACCCCTGCTGAAAATAGACTATTTCCGGATCAAACTACTCCAGGAAAATTGAGATACAACTTACGTTCTCATTCTAAGGACAAATAAAGCAGGAAACTGCCTATTGTACATATTTTAATTTGATACGCTGCCTCCAGCCAGGAAGTTTGCTAATATTTTGTATTTT
The DNA here is from genome assembly GCF_964263255.1 of Lissotriton vulgaris. Classification (NCBI taxonomy): domain Eukaryota; kingdom Metazoa; phylum Chordata; class Amphibia; order Caudata; family Salamandridae; genus Lissotriton; species Lissotriton vulgaris. Next base: position 78,705,821 of record NC_141690.1, on the reverse strand, counting down.
TCTTGTATGTTATGTTGTTTTAATAACCTTGCCGTCTGGGTAGCCGTAGGGTCGTGGCTTTGTGCCTAGTTGAATCTGCGGGGGCCAGACACAAGGTCGGTCTTTCTGTTAGTTCTGGGAACTCCCAGGGCTGATAGAGGCATTTTCAACTACGTACATATCATCAGTGGTCGCGAGCGGATTGTAGAAGATGGAGCTTCCTGGGCTGCACCGAGAGAATGTAATTTATGTTCGCAGAAATAGGCTCTACAAGATTCTTCATAACAAATGTTTTCTGATGCAATGTGCAATTACGTTTTTGATTGTTTTAATAACGTTGGTGGGTGGAGTCGTTTTTGGTGTGCATTTAATTTTGTCACCGATAACAGCTACAGTACCTCCCCTTAATCTTGTTTCTCCTTCTACTGTTTCTTTTCATTCCTTTCACTCGTTCCCTGAACATGAGCAAGCTCGACGCTCAGAATTCATAAACAACACTTTTGTACAGCTCTTGCACCAACACCAACTGGTAGTTAACACAACAGACTGCTGGGTATGTGGTTTGATACCACACACTATGGATAAAGGCATTCCCTATCTGGTCTTGCCTTTTAGCTATAATGGATCATGTCGGGCCTTCCAAACTGTGTTTGTCTATGCTCTCGAAACCTATCCCCCGCGCCCTCCACGCTCCGCTAAGTATACATCTGTTAATAAAGCCTTGATAAAGGGAATAACTGACATGATTATAGACGTCAATAACTCCCCATCTGTCCCTAGAGATGAACTACAGGTTTATCTGAGTTGGAATTCTACGGAGTATAGTATTAGTTTGGGTGAAAGCAAGCGTAAGAGCTCCACTCCAGTCTGGGTCGTACCTCACCGAGGTCAATTCTGCTTGCAAGGTAATGGGAGAAATCCAAGAGCTCGGCTAGGGAGGAGTGACTGTGTTGAGACTTACGTGTAGCCGTCGAACTCCTCCCCTGCCTTCCTAACTGCTAAGGGTACCTACTTAATCTGTCAGGATAGGGCATATACATGGCTGCCTGCTGACTTTTCAGGTTCATGTTATATTGCTCGACTGCTGCCTCCGACATACACGGCTTCCCCAGATTATCACAAGACCAGAGTAGCAAGAGGTGTTTTCAGCAAAGAAGATACCGCTGGTCAGGAAGCCGGAGACTTCTTCAGAGGTTTCCTTCCATTCTGGGGGCCTATGGCCAATAGTAGAAATCTACGTCAGCTAACACGGGTAGTTGAATCTACTATTACAGAAACTGCTGGTGCCCTTAGTAACTTAACAGCTGAGCTCCAGGCTGATCGTCTCATGACGTTGCAGAATCGTATGGTTCTTGACGTAATACTTGCAGATCGAGGTGGGGTATGCAGAATGATCCAATCGAGCTGCTGTGTTTTTATACCCAATAATGCTCCGACTGTATACGAAGCGATCTCTAAGCTACACAAGATTTCCGACTCTATTCACGTAGACAAGGGAAACTGGCCCTTAATGGAGTGGCTTTGGACTCTACTATCAGCGTGGGGATGGAAGGTTCTGATGGTCGTTGGTGTTATCCTAGTATTCCTATTCTCGTGCTGCCTTATTATCCAATGTGGTCCCGCTTTGTGTAGCCTCTGTGCTGCAACCTGTCTTAGAAAACCACCTGTGTTTAGAGACAAGGTACGAGAAAGGATGATGATACAACAACATATCACTGACCTGATGAATATCGAGATAGACTCTGACATAGACTGAGTAATTGCCTATGTAAGGGCAAAAGGAGGGTCTGAGGTTCCGTGACGATTTGAACCCGTGTTTTCAACATTGTCGTAAACTCATAATTTTGGTACCAGTGAACCGCAAATGATCCGTTTAGCATATCCTGGTGTTTTCGCTATACTACAAGCAAGAGCACTCTTGTTACAACCACATTTCTGTTTTCACCCATGGCATCCATTTTAGATTACGGCAGCCATTTTGTATTCTTGCCCTCACATAGTCAATGGACACACAGTGACCCCTGATCAACCCATTTTCACTAAGGACACGTAAGCTTTAGCCGGCGATTCACCTTGCTAGTGACACGTGCACTTTAGGACAGAAACGCTGTGGCCGCATGACTCGGCAAAAGCTGCCTCCCCGGCCCGAGGCCAGTCCTGCTATACTGGTTCTTGTGTTCGTTGGCCTGATCATGATTAGACGGCCGAAGCTGGTAGCCTTGCCCATTTACGACCCATGAACATCTCTTATCCTGTTTTTCTATCTTCTGCACCTGGCTCCGCTCCTTTCCTTCTGGGCCTTTATTAGGGGGAGGTAACGAAATTTACGATGAGGCGGTCCGGCTCTTGAACGAAAAGTTGACATGGGATTATGATGGAACAGTGGGAACCCCTCATTCGTAATGTTTTGACATCAGATATTGTTGACGATTCCTGTGTAACGCCAAATATTTATTGTTTAGGACATGAAGGTTTAGAAACATACTAGCATGTGAAGAATGTCGCCCCAAGCTAAACAAATTGTATTTAAGGAGCAACCCACTTTGTACAAATCGAACAGGCTCCTAGATTCTGCCTGTGTGTAGTTTCTGTGACTTCTGTGTCCCTGCAGTAATAAACCTTTGGTCTTTGACGCCACCATCGAGAAGCCCGTGTTTCTGTTTATTTGTGCACCGAGACAGGTAGAACTCAGGGGTCTTCGGGTGTTGTCCCTGACACCTCTGGACAGTATCAAAAAGTCCAGAACTCCAATGTCCCTACAAGTCATACACATCTGTGAGTACATTCCGCAGTCAGCCCGGGGGTAACACTGTTACATCTCAGGACTTTGTGAATGAAGCCACCAAGGTCTAGCACGCCTGAATGTGTCATTCACTATTTATTGAATGTCACAGTAAGCACAATGCAAGTGAGAACTGAACAAACATGAACAACATCATGCTCTGCATGAGAGACGCCACCATGTACACTCCCTGGGACTCTCTAAAACCACATTGCATGTTTGTCCCACCAATACACAATGCCTGTTGTGACACCCACACAACATGTGCACAGTCAAAGCTAGTGCATTAAGCACTCATCTGCTCCCCTGGTCTCCCATACAGCTTGCGGTACTCTGGTAGGAGGGCATCCAGCAGGGCCTGTTTTCCTCATCAGAAAAAGCTTGTGCCCTCTCCATCGTCCGCGCCATGAGGGTCCAGGGAATGCAGAGACAGCAGCAGTGTGGTCCACTCCAATGTTGTGCAGGCAAGTGCTCTCTCACAGACACATGCATCCTTAAATCTGTTTTGCTGAGGGTCTTTCGGCTTCAGGAGTACAGTGTGATAGGCCAGATCAGTATGCACCCTACATTTCCTCCAATCCCTTTAAAAGTAAGCCCCAGACACATATTTGCATGGTTTAAAATGTGAGCTCCAGCTCCACAATCATTTTGCAACATTGTATATTTTAGACCAACTGACTTTTGCAGGACACCTGTAGCACACATTTAAATCTCAGTATCCATGACAACCAGGCTGCATTCAGGGCCTACTACTTGTCCCCCAGGTGTCCCCAGAGTATTTTGTGAGATTCCTTCACGTGTATGGTGCGTTTAACGTCGTGTATGGCACCATTTCAATGGTGAAACGTCCCGCACACACGCACTTATTGGAGGGGTACGATTCAAACGCGTAGGGCACCATTTCAATGGAGACACGTCCCGCACACAAGCACGTATTGGAGGGGTACGATTCAAACACGTAGGGCACCATTTCAATGGAGACACGTCCCGCACACACACACGTATTGGAGGGGTACGATTCAAACGCGTAGGGCACAATTTCAATGGAGACACGTCCCGCACACACGCACGTATTGGAGGGGTACGATTCAAACGCGTAGGACACCATTTCAATGGATACACATCCCGCACACACGCACGTATTGGATGGGTACGATTCAAACGCGTAGGGCACCATTGGCGGAGTGGAGTGGAGAAGCGTGGCTCAATGGTTAGAGCTATGAATAAGGCCTGGTGCAATGAATCACCAGGACTCTAGTACGCACTACAAAAAATTCTTATTTTCCTATTATACCGTTATATTTATTTTCATCAGTGTTTCACCATCATGAGAATATCACATTTGCATTTTTACTTCATACATTTTTACTTGTGAGATCAGTAATTATTTCATTGTTTCAACATTATAAATGCAATCAAAAAATAAAGTTTCCAAAACACAAAATATAGACAAAACCCAATGCATTTCGGGGCATTTGCCCCTTCGTCGGGGGTCCAAAGTGCGTGAGGATAATAGGTTTCTCTTGTGAGCTTATTTTGGTTATTTAACAATGTTCTGTAGTTTAATTTGTGCTGCGTTATCTGCGTATTTTCAAAGTCTCGCATACATGAATGGAAACCTGCGAGCCTTGGGTTTTAGATTTTGGTCTCACTTCTGTTTCCGTTCATGATACGTTCAACTTTTATTCCTGTCCAAACGGACTACCGACATCTAGCTCGCCGCCCGGGAACTGGACGGTTACCGCGAGTCCTTCTTTCATTTTACCTTTCATGTTGTCAAAAGCATAGAAATAGACAACAGATATTCGACAGTGCACGCCTATGGTGGAGTCTTTTCTCTTATTCAAATCTAACAACTTTATGTGGCTCAATCTGAGTTTTATATCGTCAGGCGTATAAACATTGAAAGCAAATCCTGAACTATGATCAGCCCTTTAGTGAATTTCTCTTTCAGATCGTCGATGACAACCTGAAGGATAGATATATTTACGGGAGGTCAATATTATAAAAAAGCGAGGATCTGTGACACAGCAATTAAAACAACTGGAATACTTAACCAGCCGGGAGTTGAATCAACGACTACACGCAACAACCTTAATTCAATATCACCGGGTGAAAAGGATCCCTAGAGGTCTTAGACTAGCCATTCGACCTATGCTATACAGACTGAACAACAATCCGAAATTCATGGAAAAATGGTTTGAGATTTTAAACAAGTGTTCCTTGGATCTAATTTTGTTGTTAATAGAAGAACTTGCAAAAACCATACGGGATCTAGAAGAAGAAATCTTCAACATAAAACGTGAATTGTCAGAAAGATTAGAGGAAGACCATTGGGCTAAAATCCTGGAAGATACTAACATACGGTTAGAAAAGTATGGAAAGGAGTTACAAGAAACAAAACGACGCAAGTTTAAGCGTGATACCATCGATTACAAGCTGAATGAAGCATACAAGTCTATGCAAAAAGGAGGTTTACCGGCAAGAAACAACAGCCAGCTTCTTCAGACGAAAGCGTGGTTTCAGACAGCGATTTAAGTACCACAAGACAACCTATAGTTCAACAATCTCAGAAAACAGGAGCTCAGGTTTCTGATTCGACTAACACCACACCTGGAACATCGTCAAATATTTTTTTAGACAAGGATCTACCACCGAGCAAACCACCGGATTTACCAATAACACAATTAGGAGACAAAAGACGAGAAGAGGAGGACAAGGAAAAAGAAAAGGAGAAAGACAAGGAACAATCAAAGAAGACAGGATTACGGAGTTAGACGAAAAACTCGTAATTAATATCTCAAGTTATCCATTGTCTAATTTTGAAGAAAAATTACTGAACAAAGGAATCTCCTTCGTTAGAACATATCAGACAAATGAATTGGAGACGGAAGTATCTTTTTTCAAATTTATGAGAGTTAAAACATTTTTTTACAGTCTTGAACCCAACTGATGTTCTAGACGAAACGAACAAACAATTTAAACCCAAAAGCAGTTTCATGGCACCCATATCCCACAAGAGTCTGGATACCTTTGAAATTTTGGTAAAAGAAGATCTGAGTAAGATCCACTATAAAAGAAAGCTCAGCAATTTAACAAGAGCAGAACACAGTGCCCTGCAGCGGCTTGCAAAAAATGATACCATAATGATTCAGAAAGCAGACAAGGGTGGAGGACTTGTAATAATGGATGCAGACTTCTACAAACGAAAAGGGGATGAACATGTACAGGATACAAACACTTATGCTCAGTTAGAACAAGACCCAACTACTTGCATCTCTCAAAATTTGGAAATTATACTCAATAAAGCTGAGGAATTAACTTGGATTGACAACTCTACCAAACGGTATCTTAAGCAAATATACCCAAGAAGACCGAAATTTTTTTTTTTGCCTAAGGTGCATAAAGATATCAACAACCCTCCTTTCAGGCCAATAGTATCAGGGTGCTCGTCAATTTTTGAAAATCTTGGAATCTTCATTGATGCACACATGCAGTCGTTCATTCAAGAATGGCCAACCTATTTACAGGACACATCAGACTTCCTTAGAAGCCTTGCAGACATTACAACAGCAGGATGCACAGAATGGACACTTTGCACTATAGACGTCACTGCTTTGTATACGTCAATTCCGCATAAGCAAGGGATAGAAGCCATGGAGTGGGCTCTACTCAGAACAGATAAGCCAGAGGAGCTAAAAATCTTGTTACTACAACTATTGGAATTTTGTTTCCTTAATAGTTACTTTCTTTGGCAAGATAAATACTACAATCAGTTAACAGGCACAGCAATGGGATTTCCGGGGGCATGTATATATGCCAACATCTACATGGCAAAATTCGAGCTTGAATACATTCTGGAAGACCCGACTTGGAAGCAAGGCTTAGTCTATTATAGACGCTTTATAGATGACATATTCATAATATGGAATCATCCAACATCTGAACTACTGAACAACATTAACAGCCTGAACTTAGTTGATCCAAGAATCCAGTTTACACACAATGTAAGCAAAACATTGTTACCCTTTCTTGATGTTCTTGTAGAAATCAGGAATAATTGCATTCAAACAAAATTGTACAAGAAGGAAACGGACAAGAATACGGCTCTATTATACAGCAGTTTTCACCCGGCAAATTTGATAAACAATTTGCCCGTATCACAGTTTATGAGGATCAAACGAATATCTTCAAACACAGAACAATGTGATAAGAGTCTGGATGAACAAAAGCAGAGATACCTGGACAGAGGTTACCCCAAAAAATTACTTGAGGCACACTTAGAAAAAATTAAAACAATACCGCGGAAAGAACTCTTGAAAAAGAAACCAAAAACGTCAAACACAAGAATGGTTTTTGTGTCTAAATACTCAACTGCATCTAGGGATATAAAGAGAGCAATCCTAAAAAGATGGGAAATCTTACTAGCTGAAAAGGACTTTGGTACACTATTTGAAGAGAGGCCACTATTCGCATACAAAAGAGCCCAAAATCTGAAAGAGCTTTTAAGCAAACCAATGGAGGAAATTTCACAACAAGAATCAGTTTACAAAGGAACAATTCGGTGTTTTAATTGCAAAAACTGCAACAATGTAATACCAGGAAACATCCTATTGCATCCACGCACCGGTGAAAAAATAATGCTGAGACACACAACGAATTGCGACTCAGAACACGTGGTTTACTCGATTAAATGCCCGTGTGGGCTACTATACATTGGGAAGACCGACAGAAAGTTAAAATTAAGACTCTCTGAGCATAAAAGTCGAATACGCAACAGAAGCCATACGTCGCCGTTGGCGCAACATTGGATTGAAAAAAACCACACTATAGCTCAACTTCGTTTTCAGATCATTGAACTAGTGCCACAAAGATTAGGAGTAGATAACTCTAAAATCCTCCTACAAAGAGAAGCTTTCTGGATACGAAAACTACAGACAGTAGTCCCAAATGGACTAAATGACAAGATGGAAATGGTATGCTTCCTTTAAGGTTGATACACACCTATAGTGATCCTAATACACAGTGATAGACATGCATACAACACCATTTAATACCACTAAAAGCATGTAGTCATATAAGATTGTCATTTGAATCAATGCACCGCGTATAGATTGTATACCACCGCCCTTCCCGCAATCTTAGGTCCAGCAATCAGCAATTACTTCAGGTTCCTAGACACAACAAGACTAGACAGGGAGGTCGCGCCCTTTCCATTATGGGCCCGCGTCTGTGGAACAGTCTTCCCCTTTCCCTTAGAGAATGCCCGAGTCATCTAGCTTTCAGGAAATGCCTAAAGACAACTCTATTCTAGTAGGAGCGCTGCCCGACCTGTTTCTTCACAGCACCGCGCGGAGATACACCTTCGGGTGTGATGCCGGCGCGTTACAAGCCCATAAATAAATAAATAAATAAATAAATATAAGCAGTACTATCAACAGAAATGAGCACATGTATAGATTGTATATAGGCAGGGCTGTTTTCTAACTTGTTCGGGAAATGGTATTGACATTAATGAGTAATATCGCGTGGAAAGGTCACTTCATCTAAAATAATTTTTTTCACCACAGGGGTTAATAGTTAAAATAAATCACCCCCATATCTATAAAAACAAAAAATCTGAGTACCCTTCTTGACTCATGACGTTGCAAATAGCAATGTTGATTTGTGAAGAAAATAGACTAAAGCAGAAAATCACATCTTTGTAATTAAATGCATTAGAAAATCTCCCATAAATAAAACTCACAGAGATTTTGTAAATAGCATCGCTCTGACGAATAATCGCGCATATTTTAAGGGAATGTTCGCTTTTTTATAATATTGACCTCCCGTAAATATATCTATCCTTCAGGTTGTCATCGACGATCTGAAAGAGAAATTCACTAAAGGGCTGATCATAGTTCAGGATTTGCTTTCAATGTTTATACGCCTGACGATATAAAACTCAGATTGAGCCACATAAAGTTGTTAGATTTGAATAAGAGAAAAGACTCCACCATAGGCGTGCACTGTCGAATATCTGTTGTCTATTTCTATGCTTTTGACAACATGAAAGCTAAAATGAAAGAAGGACTCGCGGTAACCGTCCAGTTCCCGGGTGGCGAGCTAGATGTCGGTAGTCCGTTTGGACAGGAATAAAAGTTGAACGTATCATGAACGGAAACAGAAGTGAGACCGAAATCTAAAACCCAAGGCTCGCAGGTTTCCAATCATGTATGCGAGACTTTGAAAATACGCAGATAACGGAGCACAAATTAAACTACAGAACATTGTTAAATAACCAAAATAAGCTCACAAGAGAACCCTATTATCCTCACGCACTTTGGACCCCCGACGAAGGGGCAAATGCCCCGAAATGCATTGGGTTTTTTCTATATTTTGTGTTTTGGAAACTTTATTGTTTGATTGCATTTATAATGTTGAAACAATGAAATAATTACTGATCTCACAAGTAAAAATGTATGAAGTAAAAATGCAAATGTGATATTCTCATGATGGTGAAACACTGATGAAAATAAATATAACGGTATAATAGGAAAATAAGAATTTTTTGTAGTGCGTACTAGAGTCCTGGTGATTCATTGCACCAGGCCTTATTCATATTTCATACAAGTGGGCAGGCACTAATCTAGTACAGCACACGTATCGAAACAGTAGGTTTATACAAGCAGTTGAAACCGAGTGCAGGGCCCTTCCTCATTCATTATCAATGGTTAGAGCGGCAGACCCTGATGCAGAGGTCTGGCCCGGGACCAGGGTTCAATTCCCGCCTCGGCGGCTCTTTGACTCAATCTCCCCGGACCTGATAATTCTCGCCTCGGTGCCTAGTCTAATCATGGGTCCCACTCTGTGACTCTGGGCAATAGCTTGCTTAATCTCCACAACGTCCCCAGCAGCGCTTGGATGCCTGGCTTCACCTTGGGGGTGTCCAGGAGTGGACATCTCACAGGAAAGCCAGGAAGGGTTCCACAGCGGTATGAATACAGCGCTACAAGACCTATGGGTAGAAGGCGCTATATAAATACAAACACATTTACATTTACATCTACCATTTCAATAGTGTAACGTCCCGCACACACGCACGTATTGGAGGGGTACGATTCAAATGCGTAGGGCACCATTTCAATGGAGACACGTCCTGGACACACGCACGTATTGGAGGGGTATGATTCAAACACGTAGGGCACCATTTCAATGGAGACACGTCCTGCACACACGCACGTATTGGAGGGGTATGATTCAAACGCGTAGGGCACCATTTCACTGGAGACACGTCCCGCACACACGCACGTATTGGAGGGGTACGATTCAAACAAGGATGGCTATCAAGCACCTGTCATTTTCACTTACATGAGCAGACCCTAGGTGTAGCAGTTTGTGATTTTGCACAGGACATCAGATCTTGTTGTAGAATCATTGTGTGTTGTCCTGTTGACGCATGTCATGTGTGCTCGGGCACTATGTGGCACATATCACCTTTACACTTGGTCCATATGTATCATTCTGCACATGTAGACATGCACAGCATCACTGTGATGGCACAGTCAACACTATGGGCACCAGTTCCATGAGGCCAGGGACCGGGGCCATTTAACAATTGTCAATTTGTCACTCAGGGTGTCCCTATGTGACCATGTCCAGTGTGTGTCATGTTAAACTTTGAGCTTGCTGTTTGTGTGGCGCAAACTGCATCTGATATTGGTGCACCAATCATGGTTCTGTGTTGAGATGTAAATGGGTTGACATGTGCGCACGCCATGCCACATGTCCATTCCCACGGCATTTGGGTCTGATGGCATCACACATCATTTGTCCCCAAGCATACATGTCTGCATTGTGACAATGGCTTTGCTGTTTGTTGTCACATGCACACCTTCATTGCAATTTGTTTCATATGTATAATTTATATTAAATGTGACCTGGGCATGTGCCTTGCGGTCAGCTGTCTGGATGGGATGACAATCTTCAAAAGCAGGTCTGGTGACGTGTGCCACTCCAGTAATATCTTGGACTGATCACCCAGACCAGGCCAGCAGCTCTTTTCAGGGCATGTAAAGTATATTTCTCAAACAACCGTTGTAACTGGGCTTGTGTGGGAGGGCTTGAAAGCTGGCATATGTGTGCTGGATGTATTGCACATGTCATACTCCATAGTGACATGATGTGTAGTAGCATTGTTGCATGAGCTATGTATATTGATATTGTTGTGGGTTGACAGTTGTTCTCCATTCTCCACATATATGTCCAGCAGGGCAGCACCCCTACCAAGGCCATTTCCAGACTTGGCTACCATGAGGGAACGTGACAGCATCCGACGTTACAGATTCACTGGAGCGTTCATTCAGGACTTGACAGACAGGCTTGAACCACATCTCCTACCGCGACACAGGTATCCAATGGCACTGACCCCCAAGCTAAAGGTGATGGCCGCCCTACATTTTTTTGCTACAGGTACGTTTCAATTCACAATAGCTGATGTCGGGGGTATGTCGCAGGCGATGTTCAGTCGTGTCCTGCATGATGTGTTGTCAGCCATGTTGGGGCACCTTGAAGAATTCATCAAATTTCCAGCACCAGAAGAGTTGACAGATGTCAAGGGTGAATTCTATGCACTGGGAGGGATGCCACATGTGATTTGGGCCATTGATGGGACACATGTGGCTTTGGTGCCACCACAGGCTCAGGAGAAGGCTTACCGCAACAGGAAACATTACCACTTGATAAATGCCCTGGTGGTGTGTCTTGCTAACATGCTAATTTCACATGTTTGTGCACGTTTTCCAGGATCGTGCCATGATGCATTTATCATGAGGCGTAGCAGGGTACCACAAATGATGCTGTAGCTGCACAACGATCGGGCATGTCTTGTTGGTGGGTAAATTTGTTTGTACTGTGTGTCTCAGTATATTTTGCTATGACGGCATCTCCTGAACAAAATGGTAACATGATGTATATTTGTAGGAGACGCTGGATATCCCAACATGCCATGGCTAATAACACCTCTACGCAACCCGACAACAGCTGTAGATCACCGGTACAATAATGCACACGGACAGACCAGGCGAGTGATTGAGCGGACGTTTGGCCTCTTGAAGAGCAGATTCTGGTGCCTTGATAAGACTGGCGGATCCCTCCAATATGCCCCAGCCAAGGTCTGTAACATCTTCATTGTGTGCCGCATGCTGCACAACATGGCAGTAGAGAAGGCTGTATAAATAATAAAGGAGGGAGAGAGAGATTGGGTCGAAAATGGATTCGTTCTCCCTGGGCATATACAATTAAACAAAAGGAATCCACTCCTTCAGAAAAGGTGTTTCCTACAATGGTGGGGGACACCCTGGTGTTTTTTGGTACCCCTCGCACACCAACAGGCCCCTTGGTGTCATGCTTCATCATTGGGGTCCTCGTACCCCTCTACGGGGTACGGCGTGCTGCTACCAGCGACTACGCGGGAGCATTAATACAGACTATGTGTGGTGAAAGTGAGGGTTTTTTATTTACTATGTGAGTGAAAGGTGGGGTTTATAAAGTGTGATGTTAAAAAATACTTGTTACATTGTGCCTTTCAAAGCTCCTTTTCTTTGTGTGCTGCTTTCTGCATGGCGTCTCAGCCCTTCCGCAGTCATGTGTTCACTCATTCAAGGTGCTTCTTCCCCAGGAGCATTGCACCACCCAGTGCCCTGATTCTACAACACACACACCTCCGAGATGCTCCTCCCTCTTTCACTCCATCCTTATTGGCGGCTGCAAATTATGAGTGCCACTGTTGCGCCAGCTCTGTGCCAAAGGCAGGACCGTCAGTGCCCGCAACGTGCACAGTGCTAAACCCTCTGCTTCTTCCATGACATAGGTAGCACAACAGATCCATGCCACAGCCACCTTGGTGAAAGGTACCAGAAGGCGGACAGATGGTGAATGTGAATCTTCCTAAGGCTGTTGTATTGCTCAGCGGGCAAGGGGTCAGTAGGGGAACAGGATTTACACATCTGCAATTAGAGCAGAGAGACTTCATATTGAGTTGTGGCTCATTTTGAGAACACAGACCTGGCAAACTGCGTTAGGGATTGGTCCTCAGCAGTGGCGGCTCCTCTATGGGGGTGTTTGTGTGTCGCCCCCCTGCTTCCTCGCCGTGCAAGAAGGCATAAACCAATGATAGTTATTGCCATAATAACTACCATTAGTTTCAGCCTTCTTGCACTGCGAGAAAGCAGAAGTTCTTGGTTGGGGGTGGGCGGAGTTGCTCAAGGGCATGGGGGAGTGGCTTGCCCACTGTTGTTAAGACTGTCTGTTTGTGCGGCCAGAGGCCGCCAAAACAGACAGTATGAAGTACAGTTGGAAAGCCACTCCCCCCTGCCCTCGAGCAACTCTGCCCACTCTCCATGTTCTCTCTGTCTGCTGCAGCATACAGAGATAAAATGATGCGGGTGGTGCAGCAGCCTGACCAATCAACGCTGCGGTGGAGTGGAGGGAGGCTGCCTGCCGCCTTCCTGATGACGTGCACAGTGATGCAGGAATCTAAAATCAGGATGGCGGGAGTCTGGAGTTTCGGGACGGGATGGTAAGTTTACATTATTTTATATTTGTTTCCATTAAACCCCTACCCACTCATCCCCACTGGTCATCGCATTCCCATTACCTCCCCCCCCCCCGTAATGCCGGCCGTGGCTGCTTGCGACACACACTTTACTGCACAATTCTACTAAGAATTACTGCTGCCCTCTGTGTTTGCTATTCATCTGGTTTTTGAGGCAGGCGGCCTTCTCGCAAATGTACAGACGTTGTTTTTTTTTATTGCATTTTGAATTGCTCAAAATTAACCTGATTTCAGTGTTACTCGGATTAGCTGTGTTAAAAGTGAAACAGACATGACAGCAAATTTTTTTTCAAATGTTTAAACCATGTAAATACACATGCAGGAATGCAGATCAAGATTTTAAATGGGAAGAGAGGTGGTATGTCTTTGGTACCCACGCCAGCGTTTGTTGATTTAACATTTGCTTATTTTGTCAGACTAACTTGTAGCTGGGGTTTTTTCTTCTACACGGTGACTACATTCCTCCCTCAAACCTAAGAGTTCATACTGAATTACAATAGAAAAATGAAGGTAGCTATTGATTTACAAACACAAGGCTCCATTTCTCAGTGAAGGGATTTAGAGAAATATATTATATTACAAAGTGCCTCCCCAGCCAGTCCCAAGGAGTCGGCATCACCCCTTCGTCGCATAGTACAGTGGGTTCATCGTTCCCATGGACCAGGTCACACCTCACAGCGTGACGGTCTGCAATGTGTCCATGACGCCCCTCTCCAACATCACATGCGCACATGACCTCATCATCATGTCCTATGCCATTGACACCCAGCTGCTCCTCACCAAAGTGTCTGCCACTCCCAGATCCAACCTTCACAAAGGCATGAGGTGCATTGCCAAATGGATGTACAACAGCCCCCTGAGGCTGGCCTTGGACAAGACTGAGCTCAGCATTTGAGGTATGTCCCCTTACAGCTGGGACAACTGCTTGTGTCACACCGGCCTGGCCAGCGCACAAGCACACAGTGGCCATACACGCAAGCAGGTGCTCAGCGTACACTCCTCACTCACAATGCCCATGCAATTCAACACCATCACTTCATCATACTACAAGTACATCTGCATGCTGCAAATGGTATTCTGATAGATCGACTCCTAATCAAGACTGACAATCACCCTGCTCTACAACACCAGCGTGCTAAAGAACGGCAAAACCCTCTACACAGGAGAAGAGCCAGACTCCAGGAGGACTTGTGCACATCCATGGTGCATGTGCAGACCTCATCCTCAACATCCCCTGCCACAGCCACATGACGGTCCACCTGAGATAGCTACAATTGTCTCACTGTCAACTGAAGGATCACCTTCCGACTACTCAGCCACGCTCAGTGGGCACTCCACAACCCCAGCAGCCATGGACGTCTCCCATCCAACACCCGGTAGCCCCAAATCCGTCCAGGCACCTGTGCCGTGTGCTCCATTCATCACATCCACAGTGTAACTGCATGCAGGATATAGTTCGTGTACATCACCAAACATACCTGGTACTCCATCCATGAGCACCTCAACATGACCCATGGCCTCTTCACCTTCATGTAACTCTTCCCGAACTGTCTGTCAGGGCAGTAGGGCAAGCCACCACTCCCCTCAGCAGATTGGACCAATCACGGGAGACAATTGCGCTCCATGTCTGTATTTGATGGTACATTGTGACCTACGTGTCTCGTCAACCAGACTCTGATCCCAGTGTATTAATTGCTTCTGTTTTTTCCACACTCTGGCATACTTTGAGATATGCACACACGTATGTTGTTGACTCATGTAAAAAGGATGCAACATCCAAATTTGATGTGTATCTTTAGTTTAATTTTCAAACTTGTGCGTGATACATAGGTGCTAGGTGCTGCGCAAAAAGGTTTTTGAATCCAAAGTTCACAAAGGGCGATGTGATTCCTTGCAGTTTTAGTCAACAGAGTCCAGACCACATTGCTTGGCATCATTAAAAAGACTACCAGCAGCAAGTCCATGTGGGTGAGTGTTACAGTCAATTAGGTGAGTCTGTTGCACACAAAGTCAGGAGGCCAGACCAGGTGTCCTGGGAGATGCGCATGGCCCACTGCCTCTCACTTGGTTTTGCCGGGATGACCCACCTTCCTTGGAGGACCCTCATGTGCAGGCCTTGACGATGATTGGGACCCTCCGTCGGACGATTCCTCCTCCACCTCCCTCCCTGTGCCTGTTGGCCGTCTTGTCCTTGATGTTTGTTGTCTGCTGACACAGGGAGGCTGCAGCATGTTGTCAACGATCCGACGGAGTACATGGCATATGTCCCTGTGCACCGTCTATTGCTCAGCCAGTCCTGCCTCCACCTGCCTTTGGTCTTGTCGTTGACTGGCGTATTGCTGGGCCTGCAGATTTTTAATTTTGTTGAGGGTCCCTGCTACCTGGCTGAACTCCCGGGTGTCCCGCTGGTATGCCGCCATGATGTTCCGTACCTCAGACATAGCGGGCCATCAGCTTGCTGGCCAGGTTCTCGCCTCCGCCTGCTGCCACTCCCACCACCCCTGCCCACACGAGCACGGCCTGCGGTTGTGGGCACATCGGCTCGTCGGGACCCCTGAGGGTTGACAGTGGGGTACTCGTCTGCCTCCTCCTGAGTGCACGGCGAACCTTGTCCCTCATTGTCAGACTGGCTCAGTTGTGGAGTGTGGTCAGGGCTCAGATGTGTCTGCTGGGAAGTGGCAGGAGTGGTTGCTGTGGTTGGCACAGATGACCTTGAACCAACTACTGCAGGGGTTGGGTCTCCAGAGGTGCCAGGATGGATGGGGTCATCCGTGGTGTGGTGAGAGGTGTCGCTGTCGGTGGGATCGGGGTCCTGCGTAGCCTGGGACTGGGATTCCTCTCCCCCCCTCTTTGGTGGGTAGATTCTGCACGTTGCCCTGTGGGTGTGAATGACAGATAATGTTAATTCCATTTCATGCAACATCCAAATTCCATGTACATTGTTGTTGGCACTTTTCCACCTGTAATTGTCTCTGCTTTGGATTGTTCATAATGTTCAGTTGTGGATGGGTATGTTGTGGGGCCAGATTGACCTGTGCTCCGTAGTCATTTACATGTGTGTGACTATTTGCAATGACTGGCACATGCATGCATGTCAGCAGTGATTTTCTCGCCATTGTGCCCCACAGCTATGCCATCATGTATGCCAAACATTGACACTGCGACTCTCCATGGTGGGACAATGGCAAAGCTGCGTCACGTATCTGTGCCATAGTAGTGCCACATTGATGGTGTTGTGTTGCTAGCGCAACACAGATCACGCAATGCTCTCTGTGTCCCCCTCTCTGCACAATGCAGCATCAATCCTTACGTCTGCTTTGAGCATGCACAGGGTTTTTTTGCAGCATGTGCTTAAGAGTGACAGAGGTAAATCTCATATTTTTCAATGAGCCAATTTTTGGAGGTGTAGCTGCGCCATAACATCCCCCCACCACCCCTCACCCCCGGACCAGTCCAACTATTTCTGACGCCGGACTTTAGTACATGACACTTCTTCCAGATGCATGACCTTGTGAGTACACATCACCTTGACGCTAATGTAGTGAGTCCACTGCATCACAAAGGTGGAGCAACGGCATTGAGACATGAGCGCAAGGGACTTGTGAATAAGCAGCGTGCATTGCTTTTGTTTGGAAGCTTCATCTGAAGTGTCTTTTGAGGCATCGACAATTCTATCCCACAGGGATAGATATGCAAGAGTATATCAGGCACTTTAAAACTCTACCAAACTTGTGTATCACGCACAGTTCATGTGCACTATGTGCTTGCACAAAGCAGCCACGTCACACCACCATTTGTCTCGGCCTCGCCTCACACGTCAAAGGCTGCCGCTCCCCCGCACCCACATCAGACTTCAAGGAAATGCACTCCTGCTCTGCTCCCCGCACCCCCACCACAGCAATGCGTAGAGCTTGTTGTTGTTGGTTCACCCCCATGGATCACCATGATTACTTGTAGCATAGTAACTTATCCCATTATAAGCTCTGCCTGCAAGTGTTGGTGTTTCCTTTGCCTTGAAAAGCTCAGCAGCTCCTCACGTCCGCCCGCTTCATCTTTCACACCAGACCACTTAAATTTTGTATGATATTTCCGGATTGGTGCCCACATAGGTACATGCGACAATGCGCTAGTCCTTCCATCCTAAACTTGGTTTTCCTTGCATTCCAAACAAAATTAACACAGACAGTACAGAGGACTTTCAATTTGCAATAGCTGACTCTGCTCTGATGCTCCAGGACGTGCTGCCACTCTGCACCACACATAGACTCTGGCCACTGCACGGTGTCGGCAACAAAAGGGAGAACCACTCCTCCTATGTACGTAGCGCATCTGTGCTGCTTCTTCAACCATGGACTGGTGTTTAATCAACATGCAAGCATTCCCATTATGTACATAGTCACCTTTATTTAGTCTACAGCCACCTCCACCACACCCACCGCAGTGACAGATTTGCTTTCAGCGTGAGACATTGTTTTTGGTATTGTTTGGGTCTAGCTTCTCAACATGTGTTTCACATTATTCTTTCGGCAACACACTGCTGCTCGCCTCACACTGCTGCACGCCTAATGGCTACACGCCACATCACTCTTGGACACCACCACATCACTCTGGGACACCAACGCATCACTCTGGGACACCAACGCATCAGTCTGGGACACCAACACATCACTCAGCCCAACAACAACAGCATCACTCAGCACCACAACAGCATCACTCAACACCCCAACAGCACTGTCCTTGCTTGCTACCAACAAGCATTGCCATTGCCAATGGGACCCACATTAGGAAAGGGTAAGATATTGGCTTTGAGTATGACAATGCTATATATTTAGAAAAATTTGTAAGCAATCACATTTTTACCATATTTGTAAGTTACAATACCAGAAGCTCACACTTTCCGATTGCGAGACCTATTACATTGCAAATGCTTGTTTTGTAGTGTCACATGACAAATGTGACAGTGGCCCATTGCTTTGACTGTCCCAGGAGGCTATGTTTATGTTAGGGGGTGTGTGACAGGCCGTGTTGGTAGTTGGAGTCTGCTTTGGAAGTGAGTGCCCCTCATAGTGTGCCTGCCCCCCCAATGGGCATGCTGTCATGACTGTGTTTTGGGGTTCATGTCCAAGCTTCCTGACCTTGTTGTCCTGGTGTTACTGTTTGCACTGGTCACAGGAGGGCCTTGTGTCACCTATCTTGTCACTACTTTCACAATCCCTGTGTATTGGGCATGGTGCATAGGTGGGTACATGGACCTAATGGCATGTGTGCAATTGGACATGGGCATACCTAAATATGTTGATTGGGGATGACCAAGTTTTAGCTTCATCACCATCCCCCTTGCACCCTCCTTCCCTCTGCCTTGCACCCTCTTACCCTCTGCCTTGCACCCTTCTACCCTCTTCCTTGCACCCTCCTACACTCAGCCTTGCACCCTTCATGCCCTCCCCCTTGCACTCTCCTACCCTCTTCTTTGCACCCTCCTACCCTCTTCTTTGCACCCTCCTACCCTCTTCCTTGCACCCTCCTCCCCTCTGCCTTGCACCCTCATACCCTCTGCCTTGCACCCTCAGACCCTCTGGCTTGCCCAATTTTGTCCAAGAGCCTTGCACCCTTACCATCCAATGGAGGGTGCTGCCATATGTGACAATGGCTCCATTTCAAAAGCATGATGTACTAGGGCAGGTCCTGACTTGGCACACACCAGAAACACTGGCGATCCAGGGGGGTCCAGGAGCCACCCTTGCCCCTCCATGTATACGCCCATGTAATTGGGTTTTATTTTGAGTGCCACGATGCACTTGGAAACTGCCACCCTCCCAGAATACCCGACGGCCATTCTTAGGTTTGTGCTTCCTGTAGCATGGGATATGGCATAGCCTTGGTTTGTCAATGGGGCATACACATGTTAGTGGCATTGGCTTGTTGTGGCCAATAGTTATGGGTAGCATGCGCTTGCTACTTGTTGCGGCTATTTTTGGTAGTTTGAGTGTGGATGGCAGTACCCCATTGTTACTTGAGTTGTTTGTATACTCACCAGGCTCCACAACTCCTGGGATTCCATGTACTCCCAGCGGTGGTAGCAGGGCCATGTGAACTTTGGATTCTTTGGTGTGGACATGGTGTGGTGTGAATGTGATGGGGGGTGACGTGTGTATGGATGTGGGTGTGTGAGTCTGAATGTGATAGGGTGGATATGTGTGAGGGTGGATGTGTGCAGTTGTTGGTGTGTTGTCTGTATGTAAATAGCTATGTGGCAATGGATGATGGTTTGTGGGTGTCGGACATTTTTATTGGTCCATTTGTGGGTGGGGCTTAATTTGAATATGTTGGTGGGTGTGTTATAAGGGGTGGGTCTGAGTTGAAACCTCTGTTTGCCTATTCGGATCTTGATGGGACATTCATTTGCAATGGTTTGTACATGGTTTGTACACAGGATACATAATTTGGTGTGTTTGTCCGAGCCGTTTCCCCCTCCTTGTGCTGTTTTCAGGTGTTCGCGTGCGCTGCGTTGAGGGGGACTTCGTTTGGTATTTGTTTGTGTTATCCGCCCCTACGCAATGTTTTGTATGGTGTTCGCATGCGCTTGGATAAGGGGGGGTACGTTTCGTATTAGCTTGTGTCGTGTGCTCATACGCAACGTTTTCAGGGGTTGCGCGTGCGCTTGGTCAAGGGGGGTCATGTCATATTGGATTGTGCGGGTCACTAGTACACAACGTATTTGTGGGGTTCGCGTGCCCTAGGTTGGGGGTGGGTTTGTGTCGTATTTGTGTGTGCGGCTCACTCATACGCGACGTATTTACAAGGTTCGCGTGCTTTTGGATAAGGGGGGATTCGTTTAGTATTTGCTTGTGCGGTGCGCTCATATACAACTATTTAGGGAGTTCACCTGCGCTTAGTTGAGGGCGGGTTTGTGTCGTATTTGAGTGTGCTGTTTGCTCATACGCGACGTATTTAGGGGGTTCGCCTGCGCTTAGTTAAGGGGGGGTTCGTGTCGTATTGGTTGGATGCTTCGCTCATACGCGATATTTTCGGTGCAAATCGCTGTTCATACGCGACGACGTTGTTCCGTACGAATCGCAATCCGGTCCTCGAAGTGGATCGTACTTGTCGGGTCGTACGGCATGTTTACAAATTGTACGGTTCACTTTCCGAGTCAATATCGTACGGCTTTCGGGTTGTTTTTCGTACGGTGAGCAGACATTCGTACATATTTTGGTTTCACGAATCGTACTACGCAATTCGGACAGCTTTTTACGAATCGTACGGAAACGGCTACGAATACGAATCGCAGGACTTTTTTTTATCCGAATGGGAATCGAGCCCTTTATGTTAACACGACAAAGGATTATATGCAGGTGCGCTCTATAAATGTGATTATAATGCTCCCCTACAAATGAAATAAAATTTCTGCTACATCAGTGTAATTATATGTAATTTCCTATAGTCAGTCAAAACACTTTATTTCAGTCACTAGGGGCCAGATGTAGGAGCCCAAATACCGGTCGGTAACAGCCGAATTCGGCCGTTACCGACCGGTATTTGGTGATTGGGATGTAGGGGCATCATTTTACAGATTTGGTAAATTTACCGAATCGGTAAATTTACCGATTCTGTAAAATACCGAATCGGTAATTTTACCAATTCGGTAAAACCCAGATGTAGGTGGGACTCTTCTGAGTCCCAAAGGCCTTACAGATTCTGTATTTTACCACCCAATCCTATTGGGTGATAAAATACCGAATTCACGTGTGCATGCACATGTGTGCATGCACACCTGTGCAATGTGACACACAGACATGCCCTAAGGGCATGTCTGTGTGCCACATGGCACACAAGTCCGGAATTGGGGTGCTAGAGGGTGTCAAAGTGACACTCCCTGCACCCTTGCAGGATTCGGTACTTACCGAATCGGTAAATACCGATTCAGTAATGCCCATTGATTCCTATGGGCTTCAATGCCCATAGGAATCAATGGGCATTACCGAATCGGTATTTACAGAATCGGTAAATACCGAATCTTAACGATTCGATATTTACAGAATCTGTAATACCTACACCTCCCCCCTTCATATTTGCAGATCGACAGCACACTCTAAAACACAGGATTAAAAAAGTAAGAATAAAAGAGCAAAAAAACACATCATGACCCTCTCCTCATGGTAGACAGCAAGCTACTCACATGCCTCCCCATAAAATGTAAAGTGCATACCCAACAAAATGTCACCGACCAACAGTATTAGTAAAGTGCAAATGCAATAAAGGAATCTATATTAAAACCAAATAAATAGACATGGAACCAGAAAAGTAGGATTACCAAAGTCGACAAGTCAGGAAATATATAAACATATTAAAACCAATAACACTGGCTGGATCCAGAGTTTCCAGTCCAGGATGATAAAGGGTTACATGTTTGCTTAATGCAATGAGCTCAGGCATGCAACTGCTAAAGAGGGAGACCCAAATGTTTCCTTATCACTACCACGGCTAATAAATCTGCTCAAGCAGAAAACAGTTAGCGTGCTCGTGTCAGAGATAAGAATAGGAAAAGCAAGGGATAATGCCTTGACCCAGGATTCCAGCACTAAGGTTTTAACCACTTACTTCTGGTACGTTTATACAGCGGGCAACTAAACAAAGCATGTTCCATGGTTTCCACCTGATTCACGCAAGCAGAGAAGAATATTTTGCCAAGGGTCACCCTATTCCATTTGCATGTGTAACTGTTAAACGTCAGGGTACCTACTAACCCTAAATGTAATAAAGAGTGTTTTAGCCCTGTACGGATTAACCGTATCAAGATGTACGTAAAACCTTGGGTAGGATGTCTTAATCCAAAATTTATCAGTGAGGCTATCATTGTTGGAAACCCATATATAAGGGAGGGAGATAGCACACTGTCTCTCTCCCCACTGCATTCTGGTAAATGCAGTGCGCTTACTTCAAGTTGCTAGGAATGACTCCTTATGGCTTTGAAAGTGAACTCTCCATGAAATGACAGGTCAACGTTGTCTCTTCAGCCTGCTTTCACACAGTCTGCATTCTACGCAGAATCTTCAAGTGGATATCCACCAGCACCAGGAAAATAGTGACGCATGTTATCATCACCAGCCATCTAGACTATGGCAATGCACTCTATGCAGGAACTACCGGCAGCATTGGCACCACCGGTGAATTCATGAGAAGACTCCAGAACATCCACAACACAGCAGCCAGGCTGATCCTCAACCTTCCCAACATACCCCCCATCTCCAGGGAGACTTCCACTGGCTCCCCATCCAGGAGAGATGCCACTTCACACTCTTGACCAACGCCCTCAAAGCCCTCCACGATCAAGAACCAGCATACATGAACTATCGCCTGAACTTTCACCAACCATCCAGGAACCTCTTCTCCAATCACCTCGCCCATGCACAGACACCGCGCATCTGCCATAACCAAGCCGAAGGACGATACTTCTCCCACCTAACTGTCAAATCTTGGAACACCCTTCCCCTCCACCTTTGAACAGCACCCACATTTGCAGACTTCAGGAAGGGACTCAAGACCTGGCTATTCGACTAATACTGACAACCCAGTGCCTGGGTACCCTCATGGGTGATAAGCCATCCTTCATAAGTACAGTTTGATTAATTGATTGATTAAAAAGTCTTCTGGGTTTGCTGAAATGCTGCCCAAGTCTTCACAGGTCACAGTACCACTCCACAGGCACACAGGTGCATCCCAGGTGAGCTTGTCAGCTGGTTGGAATAAGACAGCCTTTTAAACACAAGGAGGGAGGGAGCACACTGCCTCTAACCTCAGCGCAGTTCACCCCACTGCATTCTGGTAAATGCAGTATGCTTACATCAAAGTTGCTGTTTCTGGGCTTAACCCTTTATCAGTAGAGAACAGAATTAGTAGAGAGTAGAGAAAAGTCATCTTTGGTTGCTGAAATGCAGCCCAGGTCTTCACAGGTCTCAGTTTCCCTAGGACTAGGATGGCTGGAGCATCCTCCGATGGTAAATCCACAGACATTCCAAGATAGTGCAGCACCCTGTACCCCCCTTTTTATAGTGGCTACATGCTCTAGAGGCCATAGATCCCCTGGGGCACACCATGCTATGAGGATCAGGGATATAAAAAGTTGATCCTAAGAACCAGCCCAGTCGGTAGCGCCCTTTGTGTATCCTGAGGCCTAATAGGTTGACAAGGAAGGTCTGGGTGGACTAACGATGACCCACACATGTCTAAAGGCTTCTCCAGTATATTTAACCAAGGAATGCCCAAAGTTGAGGAATGAAGGGGTGGTGAGCAATAGAACTAACCCTACTCCCCTGTGTGATGCAAAGGCTGTGTTAACAACTGGGTGACTTATCCAGTTTGAATTCCAGGGATTCAACCACCCCTTTTCGGCCAGCTACTTCATCATGCAAAACTAAAACAGACTCATACAAGTTAGTTGTAGGATCATGGGAACAGGTAAGGGTACTAGCCTCTTCCTCCCTACAAACTATGGCCACTGATTCTGTCTCCGTAGGTTCCAGCAGTGGGGTGAACCTGTTAGAACAAACTACTGCAGGTTCAAGTGGAAGGGAAGGTCATATCAGGAGATTATAGTATAATTCTCCATCTGTGATTGTAAATTGTACAGACCCAGTGCTTGCAGAAGCAATGTCCATAATAGCCTGAGCTCGATTAGATTTTTTGCCAAAGATATCATGTATTATAGTTTGTCCCGGCTTTGGCGGTCCCTGCGTCAAGTGGGGTGGAGAAGGATTCAATATTCTCTCGACCTCATTCATCAAGTTCTTGAGTTGGCTGAGGGTGGTTGGCGTCCTTTCATTCCTTGCACACTTATTAGGTCTGTTAAGGGTGGGGACAATATCAGCAGCTTTCCGTTTCCCCATGGTGGAACAGCAGGGTGCCTTAGTTACAGACAAATGTGCCTATACACTAAAAAGAGAGGAAACCCTGATGGACAAGGAACGTACAATTACCCCCACTACCCTCTGCACCCACAGAGAATGGAGAGAGGAGGGGGAATAGAAAGAAATGGACTCAAAGCACAATATGAAGCTATAATATACCCCTAAGTATACACCCAAAACAAGAGCTAAAAATTTGAATTAGAATGATAAAAAGCTCTTAAACAGTAGCAACCATATAATTGTACTGTATTCTAGGCAAGCAGCCTATATGATGCTAAAAGACGCACAAAAGTTCAAACATCATTTCCCAGTAGGCCCAATGCAGGGATATGGTCTCTTAATGAGTTATTAGAAAAAGCAAAGCTGATTGCATTAACCATGCTAAAGATGTAAAGGTCCCGTCTAGCGGATAGCCAACAACCTTAGCAAGTTAGAGAGTAGCAAACCTCAGTTGGACATGAAGAGGCAGTGCAACCAAGTCCCCAAGACCTTCTCAAAGCAGACAACTGGAATGCAAATTTCCACTTCATGGGGCTACACAAGAACCAGAAAGACAGTGAGCGTAGTAGAGGGCAAACTGTTACCTTCCAGGTGGGGCGGGAGGAATAGGAGCCACAGCATGATACATGACCCTAAAACTTCAGGCCAAGAATATGGGGCCTACCCCTGCCCGATGACGGGTAAGGACTGGTTCAAAATCAGTCAGGTATGTGAAATGGCCTCCTCCTCCTTTCACTTATGCACACTGGGACAGGTAGTCCCCTGCCTCACCTGAAAAAAATTTCAGATTTTTCTAAAATTTTTACACAGCCCTATTTGTGAAGTTATGATATCTAGAAATTAAACTAAAATGACATAGTGTTTGTCAAAAAACTGCTCAATAGAGTTATATGGAATGAAATGAGAGGATCATTTCTTAGCTACGTCTTTATTGAGACAGCATAAGTACCCACATATGGAGTGAAGGAAAAATAAACTAAATATATAAAGTAGCTGCACTCTTCATTTCGACACTGAATATGAGTGGGGTAGTACATTTTGATATGGTATGAGTGGGTTATTAGTTGAGGTGGAAGGTAGTCCCCCATAAGTAATATTGACACTACTCTTGTTAGGACCAGGAAATCTTTCGGTAATTTAACAAGAGCTCACCCCCTGGTAAATATGGCAGATACCAGACAATATTAACTTAATAAAATGTGTAAGGTGTTTAGAAGCACCAAAACACTCTAATTTACATAAACAGAAAATATTTTAATAAACAAAAAATTACACCACAATGACAAAAATACAAAAAGTAGAACCGGACAAATGCATTTTTCAATTAAAAATAAAATAGTGAGAAAAATCATTACCAACTACCATCATCTGACTAAAATTGACCGGTACCAATATAAGGGGGACTGCGATTGAGCACTGCAAAACCCTCAAGGTGATGGACGGAATGTTGCACATTGTCAAAACATTCACCCCAAGTCACAGATCTGGGTTTAATCCACCGTAATTTTGCACACCACGCCACTCCAGTTCAGACATGGACATATGCAAATCAGTCTTGACCCTGTGCCTCATGGGAACAGTCCAGTCTGAACTGCCAAGCCATGTCTTCCCTGGACCGGAATCAAGCATCCTAGGACCGGTTTCTGGCTATCAGCCGTCATCAGCCAGGATAGCTTGACTCCAGTGGCGTAGTGAGCACGGGACCCACGTCTGAGCATACCCTTCCCATATAGGTTGAACAGACAAACACACAAGTGATGGAAGGAATGTTGCACATTGGCAAAACATTCACCCCCAAACACTGATCTGGGTTTAATCCATTGTTATTTTGCTCACTACGCCACCCCAGTTCAGACATGGCCATATGCAAATTAGTCTTGACCCAGTGCCTCATGGGAACAGTCCAGCCCGAACTGTCAAGCCATGTCTTGCCTGCACCGGAACCAAGCATCTTAGGAACGGTTTCTGGCTATCAGCCATCATCAGCCAGGATAGCTTGACTCCAGTGGGGTAGTGAGCAGTGGACCCACATCTGGGCAGGTGAACACCTTAAATATTGATTCCAAAATATAGACTGCCCAAAATGTCGAATCAAGAATATAGACAGCCCAGAAATTCGAATTATCAAAATGTAGTAAGTCAGAATATCAAATTTAAAATATCTATTTCCATAATATTGATTTTTTTTTTTAGTGTTATTTATGATAGTATATGTATTAAAATTATGTATTAATTTTGTAATGTATTTTTCATTTTTTTAAAGTAATGAATGTTATGTAATTTAATTTTTGCGTAATTTAATTCCGTAGCGGGTTGTGGGTTTCTAGGGAAATAGGGTGGGAAGTAATTTAATTATAGTAAATTAAATATTAATTTTTATTTATATGTATTGATCATGAATTGATTGATAATGAAATTTTAATTTGTAATTCATTTTTAAATAATTGGTAATTCATTTTTATTAATTGGTAATTCATTTTTATTAATTGGTAAATCAGTTTTATTAAATTATTATTTGATAATTATGTTAATTGTATTATTTATTTGGAGCGGATCGTGGGTTTATAGGGCAATAGGATGGTAAGTAATTAAATAGTAATAAAGTTAATATTTATTGTTATTTATATGTATTGATAATTAATTGATAATTAAATATTAATTGGTAATTAAGTTTTATTAATTGGTAATTATTTTTAAATACTTTTTTATTGGTATTGATAATTATTAAATTTTATTTTAATATAAAATCATTACTTTCCCTACTGTTGCACTCTCTGGAGTGGGAATAGTATTTTTTAACCCTACCATATCCAATGCTTTCCCTACTGTTGCACACACTGGAGTGGGAATAGTAATTTTTACTTTCTTGTATCCAACGCTTTCCCTACTGTTGCACTCCTTAGAGTGTGAATAGTAATTTTTACCCTCCCAATATGCAACGCTTTCCCTACTGTTGCACTCACTGGAGTGTGAATAGTAATTTTTACCCTCCCGCTATCCACCGCTTTCCCTACTGTTGCACTCACTGGAGTGTGAATAGTAATTTTTACCCTCACGCTATCCAACGTTTTCCCTACTGTTGCACTCTCTGGAGTGGGAATAGTAATTTTTACCACTACGCTATCCAACGCTTTCCCTACTGTTGCACTCACTGGAGTGGGAATAGTAATTTTTACCCCTAAGCTATCCAACGCTTTCCCTACTGTTGCACTCACTGGAGTGGGAATAGTACATTTTACCCCTATGCTATCCAATGCTTTCACTACTGCTGCACTCTCTGGAGTTGGAATAGTAATTTTCACCCCTACGCTATCCAACACTTTTACTACTGTTGCACTCACTGGAGTGGGAATAATAATTTTTACCCTATCACTATCCAACAAATTCGCTACTTTTTTTTACATTACATTTATTATTTTTACATTTTAAGATTTTATACATTATTTTAAGTATGTTTTATTTATTTGTTTTTAATATTTAATTTGTTTTATATTATTTTAATACATTTAACATTCTATATTTTGGATTCGATATTTTAGTACTTACCTGTTTGTAGATAGGCATTCTATATTATGTACTTTGATATTTTGGAGTCGATATTTTGGGCATTCAATATTATGTCCCTCGATATTAAGTCACTGAACCGTCTGGGCATACCCTTCCCACATAGGGCGAACAGCAAAACACACAAAGTGATGGACGGAATGTAGCACATTGGCAAAACATACGCCCCCAGTCACAGATCTGGGTTTAATCCATCCTTATTTTGCTCACCACGCCACCCCAGTTCAGACATGGCCATATGCAAATCAGTATTGACCCTGTGCCTCATGGGAACAATCCAGCCTGAACTGCCATGCCATGTCTTCCCTGGACCGGAATCAAGCATCCTAGGACCGATTTCTAGCTATCAGCCGTCAGCAGCCAGGTTAGCTTGACACCAGTGGCGTAGTGAGCATGGGACCCACGACATGGGCATACTCTTCCCACATAGGGCGAACAGCAAAACACACAAAGTGATGGACGCAATATTGCACATTGGCAAAACGTGCGCCCCCAGTCACAGATCTGGGTTTAATCCATCCTTATTTTGCTCACCACGCCACCCCAGTTCAGACATGGCCATATGCAAATCAGTATTGACCCTGTGCCTCATGGGAACAATCCAGCCTGAACTGCCAAGCCATGTCTTCCCTGGTCCGGAATCAAGCATCCTAGGACCGATTTCTAGCTATCAGCCATCAGCAGCCAGGATAGCTTGACTCCAGTGGCGTAGTGAGCACGGAACCCACGACATGGGCATACACTTCCCAGATAGGGCGAACAGCAAAACACACAAAGTAATGGACGGAATGTTGCACAATGGCAAAACATACGACCGTAGTCAAAGATCTGGGTTTAATGGTTTAATACATCCTTATTTTGCTCACCACGCCACCCCAGTTCAGACATGGCCATATGCAAATCAGTCTTGACCCTGTGCCTCATGGGAACAGTCCAGCTTGAAACGCCAAGCCATGTCTTCCCTGCACCGGAATCAAGCAACCTAGGACCGGTATCTGGCCATCAGTTGTCATCAGCCAGGACAACTTTACTCCAGTGGCGTAGTGCGCACGGGACACACATCTGGGCATACCCTTCCCACCTAGGGCAGACAGCAAAAAAAACAAGGTGATAGACGAAATGTTGCACATTGGCAAAACACTCAACCCTGAGTCACATATCTGGGTTTAATCCATTGTTACTTTGCTCACCGAAACCGGTCCATCAAATTTTCCTTTTGCATTTGTGACTGCAGGTGGGATGGGTATGCTCAGACGTCAGTCCCGTGCACTCCATGCCACTGGAGTCAAAATATCCTGGCTGAAGAGGGCTGAAAGCCCGAAACCGGTCCTAGATTGCTTGTTTCCAGTCCATGGAGGACCAGGCCTAGCAGTTCGGGCTGGACTGTTCCCATTGGGCAAAGGGTCAAGACTGATTTGCATATGGCTGGGTCCAAACTGGAATGGCATGGTGAGCAAAGAAACGATGGATTAAGGCCCAGATCTCTGTACTGGGCTGAAGGTATGACATGGTTCTGCATTCTGTCCATCAATTGTTCTTTTTGTATTTGTCACCCAGAGTGGGACGGGAATGCTCAGACGTGAGTCCCGTGCTCTCCATGCCAATGGAGTCAAGCTATCCTGGCTGATGAGGGCTAAAAGTCCAAAACCGGTCCTAGGATGCTTGTTTCCAGTCTAGGGAAGACCTGGCCAGGCAGGGCGGGCTGTACTGTTCCCATTGGGCACAGGGTCAAGACTGGTTTGCATATGGCTGGGTCCAAACTGGAATGGCATGGTGAGCAAAAAAACGATGGATTAAGGCCCAGATCTCTGTACTGGGGTGAATGTATGACATTGTTCTGCATTCTGTCCATCAATTGTTCTTTTTGCATTTGTCACCCGAGTGGGACGGGTATGCTCAGACGTGAGTCCCGTGCTCTCCATGCCACTGGAGTCAAGCTATCCTGGCTGATGAGGGCTGAAACCCTGAAACTGGCCCTAGGATGCTTGTTTTCAGTCCAGGGAGGACCTGGTCTGGGAGTTCAGGCTGGACTGTTCCCATTGATTGGGCACAGGGACAAGACTGATTTGCATATGGCTGGGTCCGAAGTGGAATGGCATGGTGAGCAAACAAACAATGGATTAAGGCCCAGATCTCTGTACTGGGGTGAATGTATGACATTGTTCTGCATTCTGTCCATCAATTTTCTTTTTGCATTTGTCACCCGAGTGGGACGGGTATGCTCAGACGTGAGTCCTGTGTAAAAGCCCTAAACCGGTCCTAGGATGCTTGTTCCCAGTCCAGGGAGGACCTGGCCTGGCAGTTTGGGCTGGACTGTTCCCATTGGGCACAGGGTCATGACTGATTTGCATATGGCTGGGTCCAAATTGGAATGGCATGGTGGACAAACAAACAATGGATTAAGGGCCAGATCTCTGTACTGGGGTGAATGTATGACATTGTTCTTGATTCTGTCCAACAATTGTTCTTTTTGCATTTTTCACCCTGAGTGGAACGAGTGATGCTCAGACGTGAGTCCTGTGCTCTCCATGCCACTGAAGTCAAGCTATCCTGGCTGATGAGGGCTGAAAGCCTGAAACCGGTCCTAGGAAGCTTGTTTCCAGCCCAGGGAGGACCTGGCCTGGCAGTTTGGACTGGCCTGTTCCCATTGGGCACAGGGTCAAGACTAATTTGCATATGGCTGGGTCCGAAGTGGAATGGAATGGTGGGCAAACAAACAATGGATTAAAGCCCAAATCTCTTTACTGGGGTGAATGTATGATATTGTTCTGCATTCTGT
This sequence comes from Lissotriton vulgaris, assembly GCF_964263255.1. Lineage (NCBI taxonomy): Eukaryota > Metazoa > Chordata > Amphibia > Caudata > Salamandridae > Lissotriton > Lissotriton vulgaris. Next base: position 78,675,216 of record NC_141690.1, on the reverse strand, counting down.
CCATCAATGTTTCTTTTTGCATTTGTCACCCTGAGTGAGACGGGTATGCTCAGACTTGAGTCCCGTGCTCTCCATGTTACTGGAGTCAAGCTATCCTGGCTGATGAGGGCTGAAAGCCTGAAACCGGTCCTAGGATGCTTTTTTCCAGTCCAGGTAGGACCTGGCCTGGCAGTTTGGGCTGGACTGTTCCCATTGGGCTCAGGGTCAAGACTGATTTGTATATGGCTGGGTCCAAACTGGAATGGCATGGTGAGCAAATTAACGATGGATTAAGGCCCAGATCTCTGTACTGGGGTGAATGTATGACATTGTTCTGCATTCTGTCCATCAATTGTTCTTTTTGCATTTGTCACCCTGAGTGGGACGGGTATGCTCAGACGTGAGTCCCGTGCTCTCCATGCCACTGGAGTCAAGCTATCCTGGCTGATGAGGGCTGAAAGCCTGAAACTGGTCCTAGGATGCTTTTTTCCAGTCAAGGGAGGACCTGGCCTGGCAGTTCCGGCTGGACTGTTCCCATTGGACACAGGGTCAAGAATGATTTGCATATGGCCGGGTCCAAACTGGAATGGCATGCTAAGCAAAAAAACAATGGATTAAGGCCCAGATCTCTGTACTAGGGTGAATGTACGACATTGTTCTGCATTCTGTCCATCAACTGTTCTGTTTGCATTTGTCACTCGAGTGGGATGGGTATGCTCAGACGTGGGTTCCGTGCTCTCCATGCCACTGGAGTCAAGTTTTCCTGGCTGATGAGGGCTGAAAGCCCTAAACCGGTCCTAGGATGCTTGTTTCCAATCCAGGGAGTACCTGGTCTGGTAGTTCGAGCTGGACTGTTCCCATTGGGGACAGGATCAAAACTGATTTGCATAGGACTGGATCCAAACTGGAACAGCAAGGTGAGCAATAAAACAATGGATGAAGGCCCAGATCTCTGTAATGTGTTGAATGTATGACATTGTTCTGCAGTCTGTCCACAGATTGTTTTTTTTGCATTTTTCACCCCTAGTGGGACGGGTATGCTCAGACTTGAGTCCCGTGCTCTCCATGCCACTGGAGTCAAGTTATCCTGGCTGATAAGGGCTGAAAGCCCAAAACCGGTCCTAGGATGCTTGTTTCCAGTCAAGGGAGGACCTGGCCTGGCAGTTACGGCTGGACTGTTCCCTTTGGGCACAGGGTCAAAACTGATTTGCATATGGCTGGGTCCAAACTGGAATGGTATGGTGAGCAATAAAACAATGGATTAAGTCCCAGATCTCTGCATGGTGTTGAATGTATGATATTGTTTTGCATTCTGTCCAGCAATTGTTCTTTTTGCATTTGTCACTCCGAGTGGGATGGGTATGCTCAGAAGTGAGTCCCGTGCTTTCAATGCCACTGGAGTCAAGCTATCCTGGCTGATGAGGGCTGAAAGCCCGAAACCGGTCCTAGGATGCTTGTTTCCAGTCAAGGGAGGACCTGGCCTGACAGTTCGGGCTGGACTGTTCCCTTTGGGCACAGGGTCAAAACTGATTTGCATATGGCTGAGTTCAAACTGGAATTGCATGGTGAGCAAAAACAGGATGGATTAAGGCCCATTTCTTTGTACTGCGGTGAATGTATGACATTGTTCTGAATTCTGTCCATCAATTGTTCTTTTTGCATTTGTCACTCGAGTGGGACGGGTATGCTCAGACGTGAGTCTCGTGCTTTGCATGCCACTGGAGTCAAGTTTTCCTGGCTGATGAGGGCTGAAAGCCCGAAACCAGTCCTAGGATGCATGATTCCAGTCCAGGGAGGACCTGGCAAGGCACTTCGGACTGGACTGTTCCCATTGGGCACAGGGTCAAGACTAATTTGCATATGGCTGGGTCTAAGGTTGAATGGCATGGTGAGCAAAAAAAATGATGGATTAAGGCCCAGATCTCTGCACTGGGGTGAATGTACGACATTGTTCTGCATTCTGTCCATCTTTTTTTCTTTATTGCATTTGTCACCCCGAGTGGGACGGGCATGCTCAGACATGAGTCCCGTGCTCTTCATGCCAGTGGAGTCAATGTTAACGGAGCTGTATGGGAAAATTACAATGCAATGACAAGAGCCACCATGGTGGCTGTTCCTGTAATTGTTGAAATGTCTGCTGGACCAGCAAACATTTCATTGTTCACCCTGCCCGAGTTTACTCTATCCGAAATTATAAATTAAGCTCTTATGGCCTGATTAAGATCTCGACAGATGGGTTACTCTGTCACAACTGTGACGGATATCCCGTTTACCAAAGTACGAATCCCATTTTAACCTATGGGGTTTATATTTCAGTGGATGGGGTTTCTGTCACTGTTGTGATGGAGTAACCCATCCACTGAGGCCCTTAGTTTATGACAGGCGGTCAGAAACGCTGAGCGGCGCAATGCTGCAGACTGTGGCCAAGAAAAGCTCCACAAGGATGGATAATCGTTGGACCAGGTCCCTGTGAATCCCTCACCTTATGGCAGGAAAAGCTCCAAGAGAGAGAAATTCAAACGTTATACATAAATAAGGTCCCTCATAAGCTGGATAGTTTGGGCGCCTTCATCCAGTGAATATTTCTACATTTGAACTTACTTAATTTTTTGGAGCTCAGATTCCTCCAGTTGAGCAAGGCTGCAAGCTTTAGCAAAACAGGGCTCAATGACGCCGAAAGCCTGCTTTACGATATCCTGCTGGAGAAAATTTGCTGATTAAGTAAATCTCTGAGTAAGAGCAACCAAAATCCTATGTTCAGCAGCAAAATCATTCCTGTTACCATTCCTGGCCATGGTCTTAGAGAAAATCACCCACAGAGATCTCATTGAATACCTCAATGACCACCAACTACTCAACACCCCTCAGTCTGGTTTCAAACCCAACCACAGCAAGGATGATATTGCATGACTCTGGACAGAGGAGATGCGGTGGTCCTCATCCTCCTGGACCTTTATGCATCATTTTACACAGTCTCACTCCCCATTCTCATCCATCCCCTAGATGACATCGGGATCCAAGGGAACGCACTCTAATGGAACTGCTCGTTCTTGAATGGAAAGACCCAGTCAGTCACCCTGGTAAGTGGAAGGGGTGAGGGGGGGTTCTTCACACACATGCATTTCCATTGATACATTTTGACAGGTAAAAACTGCTGCAATTTTCTGGGTTAAACAGTATTTGAAATTCTAATACACCTAGAAGTTAGTGCAGTACACACAGAATCCCATATCTTTCCCCATTTTCCACTCGAAACATGGTGCTCTAAATACCCTCACCATCATCCAGTCTATTCATATTCATGGATTTAGAAGCAAAGATTTCACACTATATTTCTATGTTTTACTTCTATAAGACAAAGGAGGCTGATGAATACCACCAGCTTTAATGGTAGGAGGAAGCAAGACTATCACTGGATTATCTGTTTTTTAAGGATGGAAATGACATGATATGGGGCTACAAGGCAACAGCAGGTGATACGCCACTAGAAGCAGATCATGTCTATGAAACAAATCATCAACTGTGCAAAGTAAAATTCATGAGAAACAGTCGGGAAAACACAGCCTCAGCCACCTGTGCCCGAACCAATCAATCGCATCCATGCTGGCTTTAATCATGCATATGCCTTAACCACACATATACATGGTTAAGGCATATGCAGTCTAGATGTCCAGAATGGGTGGGCCTAGGAAGAGGAAGGATATGAAGAGGATGCAGTGAGTTGAATGGGGCTGGGGTCAGGCGGGTATTGGGGTGCGGGCAGTTTTTAAGGGTTGGGGGTACTTTTCAGGGCTGGAGATGTTTATCGGGCTCAGGGGATGTTTTTAGGGCTTAGGGAGGTCGCAGATGTTTTTAGGGCATGGAGGGCGGGGTCATTTTTAGGGTTTAGGGGGTTAGGGAAGTTTCTGGATGTAGAGGGGTAGGTTTAGGTCTCAGGCCAGGGCGGAAAGGGGAGTTTTTTGGCCAGGGGGGCATTTTAGGGGTCAGGGCTCTGGAGTACGCCAATGCCTTTCCTCTGTTTTCGCCTGGCTAGCCAAATCATGCCTCAAATGCAACGAGGATAAAACCGAAATCCTGCTCTACGGCCAATTCCCCAGTGACTTTAAGGAGTCCATCTGGCCCGGTGAATCAACATGCCCTAAGGGAGAGAACGGGATTGCTAAGAACCTGGGAATTTGGTTCGGAGCCGACTTATGTTTCCGCGACCAGATTTCACGCTTGGCGGGAACGTGCTTTGGAACTCTGACCACTCTTCGCAAGTTCTTTCCCCTCCTTCCTCAATCGGCGAAAGAAACGGTTGCCAGGGCTCTAGTACTCTCCCGGCTGGACTACTCAAACGCCCTCTATTTAGGGGCTCCTGACTATATGATCAGAAAGCTACAGGTTGTCCAGAATGCCACGGTGAGACTCATTTTTAACATCCCCAGGAGACTCAGCGTTCGTAAACAGCTGAAGGATGTTCACTGGCTCCCTGTGGCACAACGAGTGCGCTTTAAAACTTTGGTCATCGTCTACAAAGCCCTCAATGGACCGTGCCCTTCTTATCTAGCCAAAAGGTTCACACCCTACCTCCCAACCCGTCAGCTGCGATCCACCTCCAAAAAGCAGGTGGTCATCCCCAGATTTAGAAGAGTCCGCCTGGGCGGACAATCCCTCACGGTAAAGGGAGCTCAAATGTGGAACGCCCTGCCAGACGCTCTTAGACACGCTCCCAATCTGACCAATTTTAAAAAAACTGCTTAAAACTCACCTCTTTCAAACTCATGAATAGCATACTTCTTTCCCACTCTGTTTCAGTTTCTCTCCCGCGCCAGGACAGTCTTGACTATCGGAGCGCGTTACAAAACCACATATAACATCACATAACATAACAGGGTCGGGCCAGGGATTGGGTTTGTTTTTTGGACTTCGGCCCATTTTAGGGCAACAGGCGGGGAGCAAGGATCGGGTTCCTTTTTGGGCTTGGGAGAACATTTTAGGGCCACGGGGTCGGTAGGTTTTCACCCAAGGGGCATTTTAGTGCTCAGGGCAGGGGGCGGGGCTTGATTCAGAGTAGATTATTGGTCCAGGGTTCAAAGTAGGCCTGAGTGGATCTCATGGAATGTCACTCTGCACAAACTCTTCCAGATTCTGCGGAGTTCTGCCCATTTGCAAAAAAAAGCATGTTGCACTGCTCGTATAGTGATTTAGCACCTGTAGCAGGTTCGGTGCTGAAAAATCAAGCATTCAAAAATCTTTAGGGAAGTCCTCCTAGCAACCGGAAATCATGCTTTTTCATCGTGCTCACGTGCTTCCATTCTGCAGCCTCATATTGTTCCCATTGAAAATGCATTGCTGGAATGAGAAACATTGCAATTGACAGAATTTGGCCTGAACTCTGCATTACAAGAGTAATGCGAAGTCACCAAATTTCTCCAATTCCACAAGCTGAATTAAAAAAATCTGTTATAATAAAGACAATCTCTGTATTTTTTTTGTATATTATGAGATACTGCATACATTTATGCTTGGTGCAAGCAATGATTGTGTTAATATAAGAGAAATCAACAGTACAGACAGTAAAAACTGACCCACCAGACAAACAACAGACCCACAAATAACCAAGGAAATAGCCTATAAAATGATCTGTGAGACCAGCCTTTCAGATACTGCCAGATTACCCTATGGGTGAGTCAAATCCTGTAGATGGAAGGTTAACTTAAAGTGAGCAAACGTTACATGGATGAAGAGCAACCAAATATTTAAAGAAGATCTCTTCCCAATGAAGACAGGGTTAGACTAGCCTACAAGGGCAATGAGGAAGTACCCGAAGGGCTGATCTGACAGATCAATGTGTGGGAAGTTTTGTTAGCAGCTGCGGTCCTGTGTTATAGCCAAATGGGCCCTTTGTTTCTGCTGACTTCCTTGACAATACCACAAGCCTTGCCTTCAGCAAATACAAATGTATGACGCCTCCTATATTTTGTACAATTCCCAGCCAGCATGTCTTTAAATGCTCAAAACCAGGACTGATTTGTAAATATTGGTGCAAATATTGGCCACTTTTTTTAGCTATATCGTTCGCTAATAGGGCCATTTGTATTTACCATTTACCACTGCCTGCTGAGGATAACTAAATTGACAGCCTCAGCCGCACGCATCAAAATCAGCGGCAACAACAACAAGGAACTTTTCAACATCTTTAAGGAATTCCCCAACTCAACTACCAGCTAAAACAATATCACACCCGCACAGGATGTCTGTGACAATATCGCCGACTTCTTCCATGTCAAAAATCTCAACCATATACAGAAACTGTGAACCCCATCCCTCACTCACAGACATTCTTAACCAGCATGCCCCCACTGTAACCTGCATAAATCTCAAACTGACCACCTGGAACCAGCTCTACTCTCAGGACCCCACCTCAATCATGAAATCCATCCATGCAGGAGCACCCATAGACCCATGCCTGTACCACATCTTCAACTTTCGAAACAAAAACAAAGGATTAGCCAAAAACTTGCCATCCTATTAAACACCCTGATCACCGCCGCAACATTTCCCGATGCCTGGAAGCATGCCGAAGTCAGACCGCTACTCAAAAAAAAGTCTGTCGACCCCCGCGAATTCAAAAACTACGTGCCAATCTCCTTACTCCCATTCCCAGCCAAGGTACTGGAAAAGGCAATCAACAGGCAACTCTCTACACTCCTGGAGCAGAACCAGCTACTTGATGCCTCCCAATCCAGTTTTCGCAGTAATCACAGCTCAGAGACAGACATAATTAATGCCACTGTTTACTTCCAAATCCTCCTCGACTGAGGAAAAAGAGCAGCTCTCATCTCCCAAAAAACAATTATCAATTAATAAATAATAATTACCAATTAACAATTATTTAACAATGAATTAATTATAAATACCCATAAATACAAATAAATAATTACTTAATAACAATAAAATTACTTCCCACCCTATTCCCCAATAAACCCACAACCCGCTACAGAACTAAAATGCAAAATTAAATTAAAAATAATTAATAATTCCTAAAAATTAATATTTCATTTACTATAATTAAAGTACTTCCCACCCTATTCCCCTATAAACCCACAACCTGCTACGGAATTAAACTAAGCAAAAAGTAAATAACATAAAATTCATTACTTTAAATGTATTCAAACATACATTACAAAAATAATACATACTTTTAACACATATACTAACACTTAAAACACTCTAAAAAAAATCAATATTTTGAACAACTATATTATGACTGTTGATAGTACTAACTTCGATATTATGAAAATTGATATTTCTTACCTGAATTTCGATATTCTGCACTGCATTGCGGAGGGCGGTGCACTCAGCACCGCCCGCCACAATGCCAGGAAGGCATGTCGTGCACTTCCATGTAAAAAAAGGCAAGCACCGTACAGTGCGTTCCATGTTGTGCATGGAACAGCAGTGGGGTACCATAGGTACCCCCCCATGTGCACCCCCCAAACCCCCCGATTCCCTGGGGGCCCCCGCAAGCAGACTCCGCATGCCTTTCTGTGGCGGCAATGCCGCCACAGAAAGGCATGTCCCAGACCACATCCTAATATGGCTGGCGGTGTCTAACAGACACCGCCACCATATTGAACCCTTTTCCGCCCGGTCAACTTGTCGACCGGGCGGAAAAGCGGCGGATTGTCTTTCCATCCACCATGGACCTCCCAGCCACTATAATATGGCAGGGGGTCCTTGATGCGAGGATGGCAGGACCTAATGGGGCCCTATGTGTGGTACTTAGGCACTTCTGTCCAACTACACATTGTTTGTAATGCAATGCTCTTTCTAGTAAAAAATGGTAGTAGTAATAATTTGTGGGGAAGAGAGCCCTTCCAGTGCAAAACCTTTGCTAGAGATCAAGCACGTACTCTTGTCTTATTGTGCAAGCATGTGTGTGTGCAACACAAGGAAGGCTAAAGTGCACAAGCACAGGGAGAGAGTGATTCAACACCATATCATAGTAGATATGGTGCGGGTCTGCTCTTTCCTTCTCATGCAATAGAGCATATTTGGTAACTGAGCTGCATTGCATAAAAAAATAATAAATTTGGCTACCCAAATCATCAGCATATATGAGAAAATTAACAAGTTTTCTACCTCAAATTGCAAAAAAGCAAATACAATTAAGCTAAACTTTCAATTAAGCCTACCATCATGAGAGTGACAATTCACCTTTATTTTGTACTGCCCCTTGTGTGAATTTTTGACAAAATATTATCGACACTTCCTAGTACAACTTATGCCCAATTTACATCATGGCACTCAGATCTGCCACAGGGTATTTACTAAACAATGCTATATGTAAATGTAAATGTAAATGTAAATGTATATCCTTCTATACGTATCCTCAGTCAACGCTACCACCAACGGCTATTGCATAATTCATATGGACACATTCAAAGCAAGATAATCCTTTGTCTAAGTGCTCTTTCTAAAAACAATCAGTGTCCTGGACAGCAGATTATCAGATGTTGCCCTTCCAGATGTTGATCATGTAAATTCTTGATGAATAATTTCCTATCAGTATTTACCCATGTCAACTTTGCAGCTCTACTAATGGATAGGTTGTGAGATATTGCCTTTCCAAGACAATGGCCTAGTACCAAAAACGGTTTCATTGCATTTGCTGCTGAACATAATATCCCACTATTTGAAAATGAGGTATTGTTGTTGGCAGCTCACCTTAAAAGATCTAGTCTCATTATTAATTCAGCATTCTTTATGCTTTTATCAGTAAGCGCAGACCAATTACTTCTTATTTTTGAGAGTTCTGTTGGCAGAAAAGAACCAAATAAAATATTTAGGAATCGAATGCTATGAAAGTCTGACACAAAGTACAGCTCTAGATCGGCCACCTAGTATGATCCATCAAAAACTAATTGTAATGTCACTAACAAGCCAGTTTTCCCCAAAACGCTGTTTGTGTTGAACAATACACTCATTCATTACCCATTGAATATGTACTTGATATGATTTTCAGAGAGTATATGAGTTTAACTACAAGTACTTAAAGCACCTGTGTGTAAAAATAGGGAGAGCAATCTTGTGCTATACACGATTACAAAATGTCACTTCTATATTAAACATGCTAATTTTTTATTGTTTAAACATTCAAAACTACACACCTTACATTACATACGATCAATTTATAGAACTACCTTGGTTTTAGTAAGCTGGTAAGAGAATATCTAGCGGACATTTGTGCATACACACAAATGAGAAAGTGATAACATTTTGCTTATTTCATTGGCATTCAATACATGCACCATACATACATTAGCTATTGTGCAAATGCCCACAGGAATGGTTTGTTATTTAAACAGGACTTCCCATCGGACTCCGCTGGCTTCCCATCGAGGCAACATCTATCTACAAGACTGCCTGTATCACCCACAAAGCCTTGCATTCCTCCTCTCCTCGCTACCTGGCGAATAATCTGAAACTCCCTGGAGGCTCTAGACCATCACGTAATGCTAAAAATGTGCTGCTCGAACCTCCCACTTTCAAGAAGGAAAGATCGATGGCCCAATCCTTTTCAGGCAACGCAGTTAGAATCTGGAACTCACTTCCGCATCAGCTCCGGACCACCACCTCCTCCCAGACCTTCAAAACAGACCTCAAGGTTCTTCTCCTTCAAAGAGAAATTAATTAGGAGGCCCCCTTTAAGTAGTTGTCTGGGACTAGGGGGAATAGGAGTAAGAAATATAGGATGTCCCACGTTTATGGATCCACAGATCCTATTGTCCAATAGGACAAATCTGCGTGTGTGTGAGTCTGGGGTGATCTAGTCTGGATTTGACAGCGATATGCAGTTGACCTCTCCCAAAGAGGTCAAGATATAAAACATTAAGAGAATACGCCTCAAGAATGTCGATCCTTTTCAGTAAACATGGTACTGATGGTTCTCAGTATCTAAGTTTATTCGAATGCACTAAAATAGGCCTTCCACTAAGTTTGAATCATATTAAAACTTGGGAACTTTGTGGTTTCTGCGAGTTAAGACACTTTTTAATCCAAAACAGGGTAATTATTTGGCAGTAGGTCGCCGCTAGAATAAATGGTTCATTGTACCCGACTCTTTTTGAATATATTCAGATCTCTTATTTTATTAGAAAAGAGATAAGTGGCCTGTCTAATCCTCCTAATATCATTCTAACAGCCCTGTATGGTGGAATGAGTAAAGGTATCGGATATTGGTATAAGATGCTTCATTGCTCAAACCAAAATGTTTTAGTAGACAGACATCTTGAGAAAATAAATCTCGCTACACAATGCAACTTTTCCACAAAGGATTGGGAGGCCATTTGTCAGTTGGGGAATAGATCTTTGCGTGCTGCCAACTATAAAAGGATGTCTTTTCTGTCTCGCTGGTTAGCATATTATACACCGGAGGCTTTGGAAAAGATGTTTCCTGGAGCTGAGAATAAATGTTTCAGATGTTTGGCTAGTAACCAGGGAGGATGGCATCACATTTTCTTTACTTGCGGCCAGTTAGAAACTTTTGGAAGGGAATATTTGCTGATATCGAACAGGCGATTGGGAAATTTCTTCTACCAACAGCAGAAGTAGCCCTGTTCGGTTTATGCAAAGTTAGGAGCAGGTTTAACAAAGCAAAAGAGGTATTTATATTTATATCTTGTGCAGTCGCTCGTTCCTTAACACTTCAAAACTGGAAGTCCAGTGAGATTCCATCACACTTAAAATAGTTCAACAAAATGAGGAGAACATGTTTTTTTTTAAAAGGCCTATGCTGGTAGAGTGGGAGCGGTTGGGAGATTTGAGAGGTACTGGAAATATTTTGAGACTCTAGAAGTTATTAAGGGACGATGATTCGTGAAGAAATTTGGGAGGAGATGATTCTTCTTTAATAGCCTTTTTATCTGCTTTCCAGGACATCTACATCTATTAACATATTTTTCTTATAGGAGATTGCACTATGCACTTTTTAAGATAGCACTTCTTTGCACCTTGGTCACTTTTGCACTAGCACTTTATTGCAGTTTTGCACGTTCTTGTTGATGCTCCTTATAAATTGCATATTTTGTACTTAATGTCCTGGAAAATTTGAACGTTGAAGTAGGCTGACTTTTTCTATCTCGATGAACCTTCCTTTTATTCATGCATATCTTTTTTTAACTTTTTAACTTTTTATCTCTTGTTTGTTATTTGAGAAATTTATTGGAAATGTGTGATTATTGAAAGTTAAAGCATAACATGTTTTGTACCTTTGGTTTACCTTTTGCTCTATTCAATAAAAAATTTTTTTTTAAAAAGTTTTAAAATCTTCAAGTTAAAAGCTTGCATATGTTGACAGATGAAATACAGAGTTTACTCATTTAACCCCTTCCATGCTCATGACAAGGTCAACTCGTCATGGGTGTTACCTGTGCTGTGCTTATGACGAGTTGACCTTGTCATGAACAATGGGGATCCTGATTCTGCAGCACAGGAGGGGAAAAGCCATTAGCACCCAAGGTGTTAAAACAGTAATCAAACCAAAAGGATAAGCTGACCTAGGCATACAGCCTGGCTTATGTGCCCAGAAGTCTTTTTTTCAAAAACATCTACTTCCATTTGTTTTCTCACATTTATATCTTTGTCTGCTTGTGCACTCCCCTCACCCCCCTCTAGCCTCTACCCCAGCCTCCCCACCTACCCAAACCCAAACACCCTGACTCTACCCTCTATCCCCCAACCCTGTCCCAAAATGGAGAAGTGGGTCATGTGAGACCCTGATGACGGCTCCTACTAAGGTGCCATACCCACCTCCTACAACTCCGGTGATGGAGCAAAAGCACAAAAAAAGAGTAGAGAAGAAAAACAAAGAAAGAGAAATGGCAAAAAAGAACATCTCTCTAATGAATCCTCTAGCCTACAATTATACCCAGAGAGTCAGAAGCCACATTCGAACCACCCATCTGACTTTAGCCAGTGTTACCCTCTTTGGGGCCCTCTCGGCCGGCTAGGATCTCATCCAGAAATTCCTGTGCTTTTATTTTTGATGTAAATGAGCTGCTTCCAGCATTGAAGACCACCTTTAATCTGGTGAAATGAAGCAAAAAAAACTGGCAGCCGTCTCCTTGTACTGGAGGAAACACCCACCATAGGCGCCACCTCCTCTCCACTGTAGCACGACAAAAATCAGGCCTCACAAAAAATTAGTGGCCATCAAACGAGCATCTAGCATCTGACTGGGCTTTTTCGAAAATAGCTTGCCATAATAGAAAGTTTCCAAAAAGGACTAGGATTGCTCTAGACCTCTCCAACTGGCCTGCCTGCCCAGTTTTCTGTAACAACAGTGGAAATCTATGCATCCATTGTATCTCTGTATCCCAGTTCCAATTGGAAAGGTCAGGAAAGTGTCTTTTGAGCAGATTAACAGTAAAAGCCCTGATGGCATTTCCTTCGACATTCTTGGATATGCCCAACAAACTGAGATTATTCCACCTTGGACAATTTTCGAAATCTTCTAATTTCCAGTGTAGTGAGCATAATTACCATCCGCTCCTGCTTGAAATGTACATGTAGTCTCCTTGATTGCAACTGCCCGTCCTCCTATTGCTGACACTCTCTCCACCATGTCTGTGCATTATTTGTTCACCTTACGGATTGCCCCCTTGTTATTCTTTGCAGCTAAATGAGCCTTACAGGATTCTACTCTGGCTTCCCCCTGTATCTGCTTTAAAGTATTGTATAATGGATCCATAGTAGGGGGTTATAGGGAGGCCACATTAGCCTGTTCATCAGGTTGAACCCCTGCGTCATCATACACCTGTTGAGTAGCAGAATAATCCCAAGCCAATGGGAAGAAACAGCTAGGGCTATAATGTTAATGTCAGTTGCAGCAGTACCCTTTTTAGGAAAACTACTCATAGTTTTCTGCTTCTTTATAAGACGTTTCTGTGTACTCTGGTATCTTGCTCCTTTGGATGTGATACTGTCAGTGCCTCTAGAGCCCAAGCCTTCCTTGGAGAGGTCTTCAGTTACGACCCAGCCTTCAGATTTGTCAGTTAACTATAAAAATGTATCCCCTTGATCTGGCGAGTTTGTATATCTCAAGTCAGTGCTTCCCTGCAGTGAGTTAAGCTTTTTATCAGGTGTATTTAGAGGGAAGGCCGTAGACCCGACTGGCTGTGCCTGATCCTCCATTCTCAGGTCAACCAAGGATTCAGACGCTTCGGAAAGGGTGATGTCATCTATCACTGGGCCTTTTGCACCATTTACACCCCCGTCAAGTCCACCTCCAGACCCCTTTCTATAGTATATGTCAATAACCCTGGGATGAAGCTTAATATAGCGCCATCCTCTGACACAGCCCTCTCAGTATTCACAGACACGATCTCAGCCTCCGCTTTTCTCCTTTTTCCGACTCTGCAAGCCCAGTAAGCCATGTAGCTGAGCTAAAGATTGGTGGAATAACAGGCTGTTTCGATTCTGCCTGTGTATGCATGCTAGTCGTGACCCAGAAATCCTTCAGTGACCTCAGTTTCTCTGCAGGGGCTCCTGCATTCAACCTCAGTTTGTCAGTGTCGGTTACAACACCTTTTTTTTCATGAACTGTTCGGCGTGTTGCATGGGGGGCTGCCTGCGACACTTCCCTCCGGTCTTTCTCCTTCTCTTTTGCAGCTTTATTGGTGCGAGGTGGCATCGTACAATCCTGACAGTTGCTCTGCGGCCAGAGCCCGAGGCTGGCCCTGGTCAGCCTTACCAGCACCAGTGTGATTACTCACTGAACTCTCCTTGAATGGGCCAAGAAGCCCAGCAGCATGCAGAGCCTGCCAGATCAACTTAGGAAAGTAAGGGCACAGCCAATCTTTTCAGTCCTTTTGGAAAGCGATCTCTTAGCACCGTAATCTGCGGAGGTGTCTAGGGTGAGTAACACGGCATTCTAAGCAGCCGCCATCTTGCCCCCACCGACCTTGTGCAATTTCAATTGAAACCACATCATTTTCTAGGCAAAAAGTGGGAAGCTAACCATGTCGAAAGAGGCAGTTTCTCACAGTTACAAAGACTGTTATTCATTACATTTCACCCTAGAGTCCATAGGGATGCATCACCTCCCCTTTAGTGAGAAACCAAAGCATCAACTCCCCTGAGTGACAGTAAGGAACTGACGCATCACTTCCCCTGAAGTAAGGAACCAATGCATCACCTTCCCTGTGTGTAGGGAACCGACCCATCACCTTCCCGACGGCTGTCTTTGTTTATGATTGTGACACATCCAAGGTACTTTGAGTTGAAAGTCTTGCATCTATATTTTGCTACGGACAGACCTGTTTTTTTCTTCTAAAAGTCATATTTTGATTATTGTATGTTGGATTTTTGTTGTTTTGGTCTTGTTTGGTTCAGATAAAGATTACTTATTTTTCTAAACTGGTGTGGTGTCCATTTGTAGCGTTTTCACTGTATTACTGTATGTGTGCACAAATGCTTTATACTCTGCCTCTGAGATAAGCCTGTCTGCCTGTGCCAAGCTACCCAGTGGGGGAGCAGGGGTTATTTTAGAAGTGTATCTCCTTACCCTGACTAGAAAGAAGGGTCCCTACTTGGACAAAGGTGCCAACCATTCAGGTTCATATACAAGCCCCTTGTGCTGCTGGTATGCCACTTTTTCCCATATTAAAAGTGATGCACCAGCAACGCAAGGTGCTTGTATTTAAGCCCCCCAATATTTTACGGCAAGCAGTGTTTCTCAAAGCCTACTTTGAATTAATTATTTTTCCCCTGTATTAATCCAAATTGACGTTGTAAGCCTTGGAGCTTCTATTTAATGTTATTGATGAGTTGGTTATAATGATTACTTGTTTTTTTGGGCTTTAACAACTGATTTGGGTGCAAACTTTTATCAATATCATTGGCATCACATCTCCACCAATTTAAGAAACCTTGCGTTCGAAAGAATAGCTTTTTATCCGTGGCAAGAATTTCTCGTATCATGGACAGCCATTTTTTTCTCAAGATGTGGTTAAAACCTTTTCCTGTTAGACACTATTTGCATTCTATTGACATTCAGTTGAGTTCTTGAGCTAGTTATTTGAGTTTAAAAGAAATACATTTCAATATTGTCATTCCAAATTGTAATGTAACAGGACCTTCTATTAAACTGGCCTCTGTGATAACATTTACATGGACAATGGGACTCTGGGGATCTCAAATTTTGGACTGTGTGTACCATGATACAAAGGAGCAAACTTTTCTGGGATGTGATGTAGTGTCTGGCCACACCTTTTTCCCTACCCAAACTGATTTTCATGACCTCCTCTAACATTTATCTGATGTTCCTAATGTTCCTTTTTGTAAAAATTGCGTTCTGGCCAATTGCTTACACTTCATCAGGCCCGACCCGGAGATTCCTCCCCGGTTTGTGTGGAGATTCTTGTCGGGGTGCAGAAATTCCGGCCCGAGACTGAGATTTCGGCCCGACTGAAGCCATGAAGATACGACTCGCAATGACCTCCGAGAATACCCAAAAGTGGTAAAGTTAAACTTTTGTCTCAGATTGCCTTTGTGAATCGTGCCCTTCATGTCTTTACCATGTTCTCATTCTAATTTGTACGCACTTCAGCATTCTCTAACTAACCTGTCATTTTTTTAATCAGCCTGTGAAGTATTATTAACGTATTATTAAAGAAAAATCGTGTCTGTTGTTTGTTCTGGAAGGCAATTCATATGGATGTGTGCCAAAATAATAAATACTGAAGACCATACCACAATATTATCTGATACTATCCCTTATCCACAGTGTTGACCAAAGCAAGTTGTTTCGAGCGGATGTTCCTTTAATGTGAATGAGATTTATGTCTCGCCCTATAAATGCAGCTTTGAATGCGGATTTTATTTATTCGGTCAATGATTGAAAAACGAGCAAATAATGTGGCGGTTCGACTGGTTTTCAGACGCAATATTCTACTGTGCGATAAATGTTAATACTCAATATGCTTCCATGCTATTTCTGCAAACTATAAGCTCCTTGTACGTTCGCCGTGCACGTACATTCCTGCATCTTTAGTCCAATTACGGCCTCGCCGCAATCCCAGCAGCAGGCAGCCTGCTATTAGGAGAAGGACCGCCTCATTAAATTAGGTTAAAGCAGAATCCCCTGTTACAAATTACTCTGATTGCCATGACACCACAGGCTAATCTGGTGACAGGTGTTGTTACATTTTTTATGCTGTAATAAACTGCCCTGCATGCAAATTCTGTATTTTTCTTTTCAATGTTTTCACTTGCATCTGCATCCTGTCAATTCAGTGGCCCCGAGCCACCAAACATGCGTTTAAAATGCTAGTCGTTTATACACTTCAGCAATGAAAGAAGTAAATCCAGGAATAGGCAGCCACCAGCCAGCCACCATTTTCAAATGAAAATCGATAATGTCTGCCCTTGTTTTTAATATTCCAAATGTTGTATGCATAGAAATAATATTAAGGGGCACGCAATCAGTGATTGCTTGCTTCTACAGGGTTCAATCGTTCAATAGACTGCTCTTGGGCGACCCCTTGACACCCGCCCCTGCTCCTGGTGCACGCGCACGTCACGGCAGGGGTCACTCGACACTACTGTATTCGCTTGACGTGCCTACTGTTTGCCATTGCCATCTGGGAGTGGAACCACTTCCTTTCCAGGACAATTTATTGATCTGCAATGCAACTTTCCTCTGTTAAAGGAGGCTATCCCAACGTTTTACGCATTCAAACCATTTTCTCTAGAGCCAAAAGGGCTTATTTAGATCCTGACAGTTGGCTATATAAGAAACATAATAATAATAATAATAATAATAATAATAATAATAATAATAATAATAATAATAATGGCATCTTCTACTTTGGTCCAGGACTTGCCGCCATATGTAGAGATCCCTGCCAAGGAAGTGGGAATTTCTTTGCCCATTATTGGCACCGAACCTTGCATCAATGATGTTTCAAGTGCCCACTCAGCTAAAAAGTTTTTGTTAACTGAAACTAAAACCCCAAAACAGGAGTTTGTTTGTGCTTCTCCCTCTGTTTAGGGACCATTGTGCGTTTTCCCTTCCTAGCACTGTGATGTTTTACATAGCGGTCCCATGATAGGCCGGGAAAAGTGATGATTTTCCTACGCTAAATAGGCATCCTAATAGGGTGGGGCCAGCTTGGTGTGACCTACCAGCACAGTCGAGGATAGACGGCCAGGTCAAGCAATTTACATAGGTGTAGCCAGCTGAGTGTCCGCCAAAGTAAACCTAGCACTACCTTGACTCTAAATAAATTGGGATTACCACAAGTTTGGTAGAGCAGGAGCATGTTTGATTTACAAGGCCAAATCTCCTGTTCCACAGATTGAGAATAATTGTTCTTTATCTATAACTTTGCCCTCTAATTATGTTCCGACTGTACCGAATACTGTAGATCTATCGGTTGCCCCATCAGACTCGGACCCGTCTGTCGAAGATCTGGAGGTTACACCAGATCTCGAAATTTGTCAGTCACCTGACAAAGTGGAGCCGAGTCTGAGTGGGCATAAGGATGCAGAAACAGTTTCTGTACCCACTGCTCCACGGGGGAGGGCTCCTAAGGTCATATCGAAGGGCAAAAGTAAAGCAAAAGCCCCAGTTAGGAATCATAATTTGATCTCCCCTACCCCACAATTGACACCAGGTATCCCGTGCTGGGTGCAAAATATGGTAACAGACTTAAAACTAGATCTAGAAGCCACCTTAGCAGCACAAATTAAGCCTCTAATTTCTAAAGTGGATAGGCTTACTTCTTTAATACACTCCAAATGGCCTCAAAAAAAGCAGGCACAAGTGTCTGTCCAGTCACAAGGGACCATAGAATCAACTCCTGAATGTCCAATGAGCACCAAGGCCCCCAATGGTATATCAAATAAGGCTCAAGGTACTGCAGTTTATGGGAACCCAGTTATACCCCCTAAACCGCAAACTGGGAATATTCCGGCTCAATCAATATCTGTTCAGATTTTAAAGGGGAATACTCCTGTCCAGGCGAACCAACATTTTGTAGCTGATAATAATACTGTGACCCCCACTGTTCAAGCCAAAGAAGTAATAGGGAAACCTAACTTAACTTCTGCACCTCCTATTATAAATAAACCTGAAGGGCCCAAACCAAAGCAGACACGTTTTAGGTCCATAAACCTACCACCAGAGGTTTCTCCTTTTGTAGTCGTGTTGACGGCGGTTCCCCCATTGAAGGAGGGAGTAAAAGAATCGTTTACTGAGCTCAGAAACAAATGTGCTCAATGGCTTCATTTACATAAACCCCTACCTAATAACGTGAACGGTGAAATCCTTACCGTGCGTAGAGGGGATTGGGTGGGTAGAAGCAAGAAATCAATAGCAGGGGACGTAATAACTGTTAATTTTAGGGATGTAGGGGCAGCAAGCTACGTGTGTAACGCACCCAATAGTGGTCCTGTGACCCAAATTAATCCACTTCCCTTGTCTTATTTCTTATCAAAGTCTGTACGACCTAACACTCCCTGCCCCAATTTTCAAAGCAATAGTGGACCTGGATTTTTTCCACAGCAACCTGCTAAATCTTGGTTGCAACCACCTTATCCGCCCCCTTTTTTTCCACATCATGTTAATTTACAGCAGCAGCCCCCAATTGCCCCACCCTTTCCTATGCATCAAGTAAAAGCACACTGGCAACATCCTTTTCATTTTCCGCCACCTATACCTCAGTCAGTTTATCAATGGCCGCAATCCTTTCAGCCACCTCAATTGGATAAATATTCCTGGCAACAAACGTGGCAGGGCCCGCCCCACTCTCAAAACCCCATGTCCTCACAATTCGCCCACCCAAATAGATATGCCGTGTTAGATGAGGTAGACTGACTCAGCCCATTAGAAACATCGGATCTAAACAACCCTAACCCTGAGATAGAGTATTCTTCTTTTTTCTCTGCCAAGCCCCCAGTCGTACCCCACGAATCTAGTGATTTGTCATTATTAAGACCTTTTCAGCGTATAGACAATCAGGGTAGCCTGGATATATGTATAATTACTGCTAGCCCCAGACCAAGTCCGGTTACCATTTTTCAGGAAGAGGGTCCTGCTTTAATATCATCTGTAAACCAGCAGGAGCTACCAGTTGCTGATAAAGCTGGTAAACCAGCAGGAATCTCTTTTATTTCCTGGAATATTGCTGGTCTTACTAGCAAATTGGGTACACCCTTTTGGACCAGTTTTTTGAATGAGGGTTTTGATTTAATTTTATTACAGGAAACCTGGTGTCCAGACCCTGTTAATATTGAAGGGTATGCATCCTTTTGTCTCAGAGCAACTAAATCCAGCTCGGGCAGGGCTAAGGGAGGCCTTTTACTGTTAGTGTCAACTAAGCTGTGTGATTGTACGGTTAAGTATAGTACAACTGTGGGAACACACAGCCAAGTTATAAGGGTTGAATGTAGAATGAATATTGATTTAGTTGTTGTTAACTTCTATAATAACATTTTCGACGCCACCAGGGGGGATATTTTGCTGCCTTTAGAAAAGGAAATCAGTAAAGCTTTAAATGTCTCGAAAAGAAAGGCCGAGGTGGTATGGGCGGGGGATTTCAACCTGCAGCCTTGCCATCTATCCAATGGGAATATTTGTGGCTTTGCTAGCCATGGGAGAGACCAGGGGGGGAAGGAGGATTCCCCTCAATTCCAACACTGTAGCTATGGTTCTACCCTAAATAATATGCTAGCCATGTTAGATATGACTCTGTTAAATTGTAATGTTAACAAACGGGCAATGACATGCCCTACATTCACGGGTAGAGATGCATGTTCATTTATTGATCATATCTTGTTATCTAGCAGTGGAGACTACATTGATTTATATGTGAATGAAGAAAGTCTCAGTGACCATAATAGCCTACGTGTTACCCTTTTGGGGCATGGCACCTCAACAGTTTCAGGTGGTAAATGTACAACCGATATAGTGCCCACTAGACCAAAGGGCCTTAGGGTTAAATGGACCGGTGCAAATTCCAAAATTAAGCAGAAGGAGGTTGTCACCCAATGCATGAACCAAATTCGTTATTGCTTGGATGATGACAGCGACTCTGGCTGTTTGATAGAATGTTTTGTATCTTTGAACATCATTATTGAGGGTATCTTCACTAAGACCCCGTCAGCCTACAGTGGTCAAAAGCATGGATGGTTTGACAAGACATGTATCGTCGCCCTCCGTAACCTAAAGAATGCGCTAGGCACTAAACCTCGTGTTAAGACTGTGATACAACACCTTAGGGCTAGTTATAAATTAGCCATCAATAAAAGGAAAAGTGTATTACAGTCTGAGGCGTGGGACAAGCTGAGGGAGGCTGCTGAGACTAAAAATAGTAAACTCTACTGGGAAACGATTAATAGTTCATTTCTCAGTAGAGAAAATGTTCCAGAACTGACTTCATACGTGGCATGTAGCGACTGGGTTAATCATTTTTCCAAAATATTTAACCCTGAAGGGTCAACTTCTGAGTTACCACTACCAGATATAAACCCATGGTTGCCCCTTCCGTTGGCCATAACACTGGAAGAATGTCAGGAAGCAATTTCTTTGAGTAAAGGTGGCAAGGCTCCTGGTCCCGATGGGGTTCCGCTGGATTTATATAAAGATGAAATAGCGTTATGGGCCCCTATTTTGACAAGGATTTTTAATTGTGCGGCTGAAAATGAATTTCCTTCTACCTGGGGTCAATCGATCATCATCCCTTTACATAAGAAGGGCGATAAGTCAGAGGCTTCTAACTATCGCCCAATTTCATTACTGGATGCCTCTGTAAAGGTGATGAGCAGGATTTTACTGAAGAGGCTAGAAGACTGGGCAATTGATTTTAATATTATAACTAAAGTCCAATATGGTTTCCGCAAAGGTCTGGGTACACTGGACCAATGCGTAAATCTGGACCTTTTAATCAGTAAATATACTGTGGCTAAAAGTGGCAACCTTTTTTTATGCTTTGCTGATTTGAGCAGCGCTTTTGATTTGGTTAACCATAGTATTCTTTGGGAGGTTCTGCTCGAAGCAGGGGCACCAAGGGAAATAGTGTATTTCTTAGCTAGACTATACGAAAAACTTTCATGTAAAGTCCGCTATGGTACCCTTGGCGAATGTACCCCATTTTTTAAAGTGTCTCGGGGCATTCGTCAGGGTTGCGTTTTAGCCCCGCTTTTATTTTCCCTTTTTATTAATGGTGTAGACCGATCCCTGACCAATATTTTAGCAGATGCCCCCCTGATCGGTGGCAAACCTGTTCCGCTGTTACTTTATGCGGATGACGCTGTTCTTTTATCCCGAACACAGTTGGGCCTACAGCGCCTTATTGATAATTTCGCGCAGTTTATACAAGCTAGGCAGCTTCGTGTGAATAAAGCTAAGACATACGTAATGTCATGTGGTCAAGCAGCCAAGCAGGTAAAACATACTTTCTTCCTAGATAAGGAAAAGCTGACCTCCGTTAAATCTTTTTGTTATTTGGGAATAACATATAGTAACAGTGGGTCTTGGCAGGCGGAATTTGATGCCGTAAAAATAAAAATGTTACGGTCCACTAGTAGCATTTTTCGTTTTGCCTCTAAACTTGGCTCACGAAGTATCTATGATATGACGAACATATATAATGTATGCTGTGTTTCCTCTGCTCTATATGGGGCAGGGGTGTGGGGTCACTGTGGGGGTACTCTTCTGCAGAAGGAGGAAAACAAATTCTTAAGGAGGTTATTATGTGTTCCCCCTTCCGCCTCCATACAGTTGATCCATGACGAAGTCGGGATTGAGTACATCTCTGACCTAGCAGCAGTTCGGCCACTTTTATTGTGGCGATCTGTTTGGGTAAAACCGGAGACACGCTTCACTCAGGATATTATCCTTGACTGTATAGGTTTGGACCATTCCTCACGGGTATCATGGTTAAGATACATCCATCATTGGTATCTACTTTTGTTTAACATTAATGTGTTTCGTGAGCCGGAAAAGGCTATATCTATTTCAAAAAAAGAGATTAAGATAACATTCCTTAATTTTCGTAAAGCCGAGCGAGACAAAGTTGTTGGAAATCTTGCTACTTTGAAATTTTACAAAGATTTAAATTTAGTTTCTGGTCTACAATCCTATCTTGTATTTGTGACCCGCTCTTCCCACCAGTATGTTTTAACACGGGTCAGATTGGGTATTGTTCATCACTTGGTTGCTTTTCCAAGCACAAAGACTAGTTCAAACACACCTTGTCCGTGTGACGGTACTTCTCGTCAGAGTAGTTGCCATTTTTTACTTTTTTGTAAATTTTATAAGTATTTTAGGCTCAAATACCTTAAACCAATTTTTCTTAAATATAACATCAGTACCGCACAATCAGCACTGATATTTTTATCCTTATTAGCGAACGAGGAGATTTGTTTCTTCCTGGCTACTTTTATCTTAAAATGTACAGCTGCCAGGAAAAGTATTGTTCTTTAATGTTGTTTACTGACCTGTCTGTACTTGTGTTATACAGCTGCCAGGGTCTATTTACGATGAAATTAATGTTATTATCCCTGTCTGTATACATATGTCTATTTTTCTTTGAATTTTATATCAATGTCTGTATTAAGGTATTTACGTAGTGCCCCACAGTATTTAATGATTATTTAATAATTTTAATATACAATCCCCGGAAAATGCCTAGTAAGTAATTTCTATTGATCCCCAGTTAGTTCATGTAAGAACGTCGTATACTTTATAAAAAGATGTGTTGACCTTTAGAGGCATGTAAACCTTCTATTTGCTGCACTTTAACTTTTTCCCTTCTTTAGGAAAGATTATTTTGTGATTTTAACATTTCAACTGTGTTTGCTTGTATGATTTGTATGTACAAATCGAATAAAAGCTTTTTGAATTGAATTGAATTGATTTACAACAGGGATCCTGCGCTGCCAAACTTCAAATGACCCCACAATTTCCGCTCTACTTTTCTGGGATCTAGGTTGAACATACCTGCCTGCACTACCTTTCAATATTTTAAGTGCCTTTTTTTAGGTACAAAGTCTGCTGTCGAATATCAACATGAGCTTAATGAGTTGCTAGCTGATTTTAATCCAATGACTGCTGGGCGGTAGAGTCCTAGCTTAAACCAGAGAGCAGAGTAGCTATCTCCATCCTTGTCCTACCTGGATACGCCTTCTTTCTACATCACACCAGGTTATTAGGGAGGGTGCTGGAAATATCACTTTCTCTAGGGTCATCCCAAACTTTTTTGCCTTCTTCCTCCTTTTTGCTGAATTCATTTTTGCTAGGTTTAGAATTCTGGGCACTTTACTACTGCTAACCAGTGCTAAAGTGCATATGCTCTGTACTCTAAACTTGTTAGCATTCACTCATCCACAATTGGCATAAATAATGTATTTGTAAGTCCCAACCAAAGTGCACTATATGTGCCCAGGGCCCGTAAACTAAATGCCTCTAGTGGGCCTGCAGGACTTATTGTGCCACTCACTTCAGTAGCCCTTAAACATGGCTCAGGTCTGCCACTACAGAGCCTGTGTGTTCAGTTTTAAACTAACATTTCGACCTGGCAATTAAAGCTTCTGGCCAGGCCGACATCTTCCTTTTTATCACATATTAGTCACCCCTAAGGTAGGTCTTATGCAGCCTTCTGGGCAGGGTGCAGTGCATTTAAAAGGCTGAAATGCCAGAAACCGGTCCCCGGAAGCTTGTTTCCTTCCCAGTATAAGAATTGGCTTGGTAGTTTGGTCTGCCCTGTTCCCATGATGCACAGGGCCAGGGTCAGACTAATTTGCATATAGCCAAGTTCTGAGCTGGGATGGTGCAGTGAGCTAAAAAACGGTGATGGATCATGCCCTGATCTTTGGACTGGGTAAGAGTGGTCTGCTTAATTCAGACACTCTGTTCATCACCACCCCCTTTTCTGAATCATTTAAAAGGCAGGGCACATACTTCTGAATTTTACAGGTCCTGGTATAGAAAAGTGCAAAATGTATTTTCCACTACTGCAACCCTATCTCTCAAAAAGTTTAACATTGGGATTGCCTTAAAGGAACTTTTAAGTGTAAGTTTCAATTGAGAAAATATGGAGATTCGGAGTTTGGTGTCTCTGGACTGACACATTAAAATCTAAACTTATGGTGAGGTCAGATGTTAAATTGTAAGTGTGAAAAGCAACTTTTGGAAAGTTGCCATATTCTTCTGAATACACACCTGGGTTGGGTGACAGCTGGGCGTTGTGCATTCCTTCTAGACAGTTACAAACAAAGGGAGCTAGGGTGTGACATTTGCATCCTCCTGCCCCATCACCAGGCTGATGACCCTCCTGAGGAAAAGTGGGAGGGTGGGGCTGACACTTACACTTGAAAAAGCTGTGCCTGTCCCCCCACAAAGAGCTCCATACACTCCTGTAGTGTGTCTGGGGCTAGGATAGAAAAGGTGAGGACCTTGTGATCTTGAAATGCCTCTTTGATGTCTCCTCCACTTAAAAGGCACATTTGGGTATAAGTAATGGACCCCTGATCCCCTCAAATCAAACCTCTACTGGAACTGAGATCTTCCGCCAGGAAGAAGAGCTGCTGTGCTGAATGAGGTACTACCAATTTGCTAACTGCATTGCTGTGCTGGACTGCTGCCTGCTGCTTACTGTGGTACAGGAGGGACTGTCACTTTGCAACTTGCTATGCTGTGTTGGCCTGCGGCTTCTTGTGAAAAGTGAAAAGGACTGGACACATTCTCTATACCTTTAAACCCAAGATTCTCCAAGGGCTTGCTGTCTTGCCTCCTGTTATCTGAAATCTCAGAGACCCAAAAGAAGTCCTGTAATCATGCTGGTACCCCTGGATTCTGCCAACTGTGGGTCCTACCCTTGGCTGAGGTGCCTCCTCCAGCCTGGAGCCTTAGACGTGGATTCTGCAGCTGTTTTCAGCAAAAAAGCAATGAATTGTCACCTTCGCGCTGGTTGGAATGAGGCATCACCCTTCAACGCTGATACAAGAGCTGCTCGATGACAGCGGTTACACACCCTTCGCACCCAATGACGATGCTATGGGTGACTTGACGACACATTGATTGTATCTCAACGTAGTTCAACAACTGTGTGGAAAAGATTGATGCATCAAACCCTCCGCATCAACACTTTTCTCCATACAAGATACGTTTTCAGCGGACACTGCATAGGTTCTGTAGCTGGCCTGCTCTCTATCATGGTCATACTGTACTTTGGATTTGTGCCTGTCCCTCGCGACCTTAAGTAACCTTTTTGGCCATTAGGGAATTCTAAGCACTGTTTTTACATTTATTCTTTAAAAATGCATATATCGAGTTCTACTTATTGGATTTTTGTCTGATTTTCCTCATATAAATATTCTCTATTTTTCTAAACTGGTGTTGTCTCTTTGTGGTATTTCCCTGTGCTACTGTAATTTAAGTGTGCACAAGTACTTTACACATTGCCTCTTAAGTCAAGCCTGACTGCTCTGTGCCAAACTACCAAAGGATGAGTACAGGTTGATTTACGGTGTACATCTGACTTACCCAGACTAGGATTTTGGGCCCTACTTGAACATGGTACAGACCTCTGCCAAATAGACACCCAATTCTTAACAGAGGGGTAGAATGTTGAGGTGAAAAGCGTCTCCAGCATGGCCTTAGAGAGTGGGTACCCCTGCCTGTAGTTCCCCACAACACATTCAGTAGGTTTGTGATGTTTCACCTAAGCACATCCAATAACTTTGCGTTCGCTGAGAGTTCTCTTAATGTAGAAGGCCACTCAGCAGGAGTCTGAGGTCTAGAGGAGGACACCAATAGCAACCTCATTTACTGACATAACTATTGTCATCTCACTGGGATGTTGAGGAATGACAGTGATGGTAATAACCAATTATAGTGAAAGACAGGCCTTTGTAAAGGTCCACTGCTACAGAGAATCATCTACTGTCCTCTCCTGTGTGTTCTAAACTTGATCTGCTAGTCCCCGTTTATCAGTTCCATTGCTCCATCCTTGTAGAGAGGATATGATGCATAAGTATGTGTAGCCTGTGTGTGAGCACATGGTTAAACATGGAGTGTTTCTGTTGCATGGTGTTATGATTACGGAGGAATCCATTATTGCTTTCCTGAACCAAAGTGGCCCGTAAGCTCGAAGTTGTTGAGAAGCCCAGAAATCTATCAAAACTCCAGATCTTCTTCAAAGCATTTCTGAGGTCTTTGTAGTAGGCCAGAGTCTAGGTGCACAGGCTTCTTTTGAAGGGTTAGGACATTCCCCTGATTTTTCCTGGTCCATTGTTCACTAGGAGGGATACCCCCACAGGTGAACATATAGTTAAGTGGAGTAGCCTTTACTTTCTTTGTGCCCTTGTTTTGGGAATCTCCTCACAGGAGACTCCCAGCTTCACCCCACCTTCCTGCGAACACCTGATAAAATCTGTAGCTGGATAATTCCAGAGGAATATAGCAAGAAGTAAAGTTCACAAGGTGTCTCTATTATAAACATTTGACTGAAATTACCAGTTGGTGTACCAAGGTTTCTATAACAGAATCCCAGGTTCCCACACCGGTGAATAATAAGAAACTCTTCAATGTGCCACTGACTGCCAACTCCACTTTATGGGGTTTAGAATCAGTAATCTGGAAAGTTCTGCAGCCTACTCAGAGAAGATCTGTCTGAAGCCTACTTTGAGTGAAAGAGCTGACCGACTGCTGGGGAGGAGCGCCGGAGGTTCCCTTGCACCAATACCTTGAAAGGGCTGACATGCGGGAGGTGAGGCAGGAGGATCTGCACAGAAGGACAGACGGTGAGGTTTCAGGACCCTATGGCCAGGAGTATAAGTGTATGTGAAGACTTGGTTCTTACAGGGATTGCATCCCTGTGGCAAAAACCAAAGCACCTAGAGCAGGTGTGCTCTATTACATGATTGAATTTCACAATTGTGGCTTGTCCTGTGATGCACTGGATCATTTGCACCTGTCCACTAGTATTGCACCCTCTGAATTTTGTAAGCATAAAATGTCATTCTGAGTATACATTTTCATTGTGTGGTAGGACTAAATTACTTTTTCTTACAAGTAAAAGCCCTGATTGAGCATTTATTTATTGACTGTTATTACATGTTTCATTACGTTCCGAAGTTCAACCCCACACAACGTTCCTGAGTTTGCCTTGTTCTGCTTGACTTCATTACCCAGAGGGTCAAAGGATTAAGGGCTGTACTGGTACTCAATTTTTATAGCTCAATGATAGGGTAAAGCCCCAGGACATCGTTGGTTAGTGTTAAAATCTTCAGATTTTTTTACAGTCTGAGCCCAGTATTCATTGCCTGTCTTGATTCCCCTAGAAAGTTCCTAACTTATATAAAACACATCCATTGAGTCGCTTCAAGGAGAAAACCTGCTAGCAGCTGAAAAACAGAAAAAAACATCTGCTTGCCGCACTGAATAATTCCTAAATGCCGTCCAGAGAGTTTGGTGAGCGATTTCACATTTCTTCCTGAAGCTCCGCCTCCATCACTCTACTTCAGAACTGGAAGTTTTCCCGCCCGAAGTCCCTCTGACAAAAGCCAGTCTCCTTAATAAACTTCCTTGTAGAAGTCTGGGCCCTGTGGAACTGAAAAAAGCGCGATTGCTGGAGAAGTCCCCAGCCTGTGAAAAACCTGTCTGCAGAGCATCAGTGTTGAGGGGCTTGAGATGAATCAATACTCAAAGGGAGCTGACCAGAGAAGATGCTACAGAGGCGTGATCACTGGAACTAGGGGTGTACAATGGATTTGACTAGTTTTCCTTGGTGTACATTTTTGATTCATGGAGACCATCCACGTCGAACCAGTGTTCGAGCCAGGTTGAGTTCATCACCCACTCATCAAGTCGCACCTGCAGAAGCTACCTGGCCCCACTTCAACTTAGCATAACATGGAGCCCCCGATTTTTCGACTGACTGAATCTGGGCTCAAACCCACTTTCACAAAGATTTGCCATATTTAAGAAACATTGGGAGACATGTACAATAGAAGTGGCGGAGTAAGGCATTAGCCGTCACTCGGCCACTTCAGAAACACAAGGCTGCACCATATTTACAACGATATGGTGCAGCCTTCCATTTCTCCCTGTGATGGGATCACACTTAGCAGTGTAGCGCCTACGCAGGCACCCTTGCACCATAGTGCAAGGGTGTCTGCGTGTAGGGGAGGAATGTTTATGTGCAGGAAGGTGTCCCTTAATGCACATAAACAATCCAGAAATGCAATGTTGTGACTTTCATGTGTGCTGCATTTAAAAAAAATATTATTTAAGTACGGGATGGAGGACCTTCCTGTACATAAACAATCCATGGCATTTTGCTTTTTCCATGTGTGCTGCACAAGGCAGCACACATGGAAAAAGCAAAAACGAGGAGAAATATTGCATTTCTCCTTGTTTTCCCAAATTAAGGCCAGGTTTTTACCTAGTTTTAATTTTGGCGCTGCTTCCTTTGTACGCTGCCCATGTACATAGGGGGCAGCGTTAAAATCAATGGGTGTTGTGGTGGAATGCCCACCACCAAACCCACTGCCCACCCCTTTCACTCTAACCATAGCCTAAAAAGGGGCCTTATTTACAAGGCAGAGTTAAGCCACGTTAAGTGGCTTAACTCTGCCTTGTAAATAAGGAGAGGCCCTTATTGCCACTACAGCGTCGATAAAAGTGACGCTGTGGTGGCAATAGGGGCATGTACATATGCCCCATTAAGTGGGAGACTCCTTAACCCCTTCGCTGCGGGGGTTATTCCCCCGCTGTGCTGGGGGGCGATTGGGGCATGCACAGCACCTGCATGCTCATGACGAGCTCAGTTCGTCATGAGGCACGGCGCTCCTGTGCTCATGACGAGCTGAGCTCGTCACAGAGGCAACGGCTCCCGTGGAACGCTCAGCACAGCAGGGGAATTCTCCCCGCACCTGAGCGTGCTACGGGCCATGACGAGCTGAGCTCGTCATGAGCACCGGAGCGCCGTGGATCATGACGAGCTCAGGTCATCATGAGCATGGGAGGGGTTAAGCGCCATGCACTTTTGTTAGTTTCCTACCAAGGGAATGAGTCCCTTTTGATTTATTTGAACGAGTGCTGAGCGCTACATTCTTGGAATCTTTCGTCTGACTTGCTGTGAAATGTTATGTTATATTATTTTATTTGTACAGCGCACAGCTACTCGGAAGTGTCCCGGCGCTTACAACAAAAAGGCAGAAAATGCACAATAACCAATTAAAACAGTATTTCTTTAGTGAGTAAGGCATTGTGACGTGACTCAGTGATTTGTACATTAAGCGTGGTACTTAGTTTATTCAAACTACCCTACCCTTGTTTTTTGTTTATTCAGGCCTTTTTCTTTCCATGTTATTTTAAGCATCACTTTTACAGCATCTACAGCCAAGTTTCCATAATATCTGTTTGAACTTATAAATGTTCATATTTTACGTAATATGGATTGAGTCTTTCATTTTATAAATCTTAAATGTATTGTAATTTGATTATTTGTTGGAAACATACCACAGAAAAAGGTTTTCCTCCTTGTTATGTTATGTTATGGGCTTTTGTATAGCGCATGACTCACCCAGGGGCATCTCAGCGCTTACCAGAGGGGAATACAGAGAGCGAAAGACTAGGGAATGATAATGTTCTGTCTGATCTTTTAAAACAACCACGTTTTTAATTGTTTTCTAAAAGACAGATAGGTGTTAGATTTTCGCAGCTTCACAGGAAGTGAGTTCCAGTATTTAGGGGCTAGGAACAAAAATGCTCTGCCACCTGTGCGAGTTAGCCGAATACGGGGAATGTTCAGAAGAGCTAAAGCATTGGATCTTAGATTACATTCGCTTAAGTGTTCGGAAAGTTTGTTCTGAAGATACGATGTCTAAGAGCTTTAAAGGAGAGGCAGCATATATTAAACATGGAACGTTTTTGAATAGGGAACCAGTGTAGTTGTCTAAGCAAAGAGAGGGATGGGGTTCCAGGGGGACAGTTCAGAATCATTCTGGCTGCGGTGTTCTGTATCACCTGCAACTTTGCCAGAGTTGTAACCCCTACCTCTGCCAAGAAGGCATTACCATAATTTATAAACAACAAAGGTACCAGAGGGTCTCAGCAAATGTGCCCAGAAGTAGAGAAAAACCAACCAAATACCCAAAAACTCTCACGAGTTGCGTCACAGAGGGCTCTCAAGGGATGAGGAAAAATACCCATCAGTCACCATTCGGATCCGCCCTTCATCATTTGGGATTTTATCCGTACCACCCGTCTGAGAAGAACTGTGCCACACTCAGAGGTCAACCCGGTGGTAGGGGGTATCCTCAGTAGGTGTAGGCAGCGACAGTGTGGTGTGCCACTCGATGTTAGTGAGTGGCCAGAGAAGTGGGACTGGGGTGTGCAGTGCAGAAAAAGTGTGAGAGAAAAGAAACCAAGAAAAAAGTGTGTTTAAAATTGGTTTAGAAAAAGCACTAGACAAAATTTATTCCACGTGTGCTTGACATACCAATGTTAAAAATAGTGCGACCTAAGGCTGTCTGTTTATGTAGACCGCCTGAGGTAAGGATGGTCGACAAGTTTCTGCAATCAATGGACTATTGCGTCCTTGCATTCATCAGGACCAAAGTACAACAAATGCTACTGCACCAAGTGAAAAGTAAATTAAGTGAAAGGTGACACCAAGAAAACATGAACAAGTGCGCAAGGTCACCTGAATGCTCCGGGTGCCCTTACAGTCTGTGTGAATCACTAGATCAGTAAGGTAGACTGGCCTCACCCCACCTGGCAGCGGCTCAGGGGAAGATGAAGCACCGCTCTATCCGTCGGTACTCCGGGCCGGCTTCCTGGCCGTCTGGGGAGGTGACCCGGAGTACAGACGGATAGAGCGGTGGGGTGAGGCCAGTCTACCTTACTGATCTAGTGATTCACACAGACTGTAAGGGCACCCGGAGCATTCAGGTGACCTTGCGCACTTGTTCATGTTTTCTTGGTGTCACCTTTCACTTAATTTACTTTTCACTTGGTGCAGTAGCATTTGTTGTACTTTGGTCCTGATGAATGCAAGGACGCAATAGTCCATTGATTGCAGAAACTTGTCGACCACCCTTACCTCAGGCGGTCTACATAAACAGACAGCCTTAGGTCGCACTATTTTTAACATTGGTATGTCAAGCACACGTGGAATAAATTTTGTCTAGTGCTTTTTCTAAACCAATTTTAAACACACTTTTTTCTTGGTTTCTTTTCTCTCACACTTTTTCTGCACTGCACACCCCAGTCCCACTTCTCTGGCCACTCACTAACATCGAGTGGCACACCACACTGTCGCTGCCTACACCTACTGAGGATACCCCCTACCACCGGGTTGACCTCTGAGTGTGGCACAGTTCTTCTCAGACGGGTGGTACGGATAAAATCCCAAATGATGAAGGGCGGATCCGAATGGTGACTGATGGGTATTTTTCCTCATCCCTTGAGAGCCCTCTGTGACGCAACTCGTGAGAGTTTTTGGGTATTTGGTTGGTTTTTCTCTACTTCTGGGCACATTTGCTGAGACCCTCTGGTACCTTTGTTGTTTATAGGTTCTTATGGGGATCGTATCCAGAGCATGGTCTTTAAACTTCCCCTAGGTCCTCCTCCACCGTATTGTTTTTATTACCATAATTTAGCCTACTCCCTACCATTGCCTGTACTACAGTTCTGCGATACTCCTGCGGTAGGTAAGGAATAATTCTACGCAGTAGACGCAGATTGTAGTAACATGAACCTACGATAATTTTCACATTATCCTTCATGTTAAGCTTGGCATCCAGCTGGATTACCAGGCTTTTTACTGAGGCAGATGGCTTTGGTGCCTCACTCAATTGGGGGGGGCACCAGTCCGAAGTCCAAAAATGAACAGACCTTCCTAAGAGCATTAGCTCCATTTTCCCTGGGTTGAGTTGTAAACACTGTTCCATCATCCAATTTGCGATTGCCAGCATACCGCCCGAAAAACGCTGTTTCTCATCTATGATGTTTTTTCCTATTGGGAACAATAGCTGCGTATCGTTGGCGTACGAAATGATCTCGAAGCCGAAAGATTGGATTAGCTTATCCAGGGGGGGCAGATATATATTAAAAAGAGTGGGGCTAAGACAGGAGCCCTGTGGCACCCCTTTGTCCAGGAGAAATTTGTTTTTTGAGACAAATGGACCAAGTGCAGTGGTTTGCCATCTGTCCTCTAGAAAATTTCTCAACCACTGTAGAGCTGTACCCCCGATGCCGCACTGACTTAGTCTCTATGCTAGCCGCCAATGAGATATCGTATCGAAAGCTGCAGAGAGATCTAAGGGAATCAAGATCGAGGAGCCTGCGGCGTCGAGGGTGCGCCTCAACGAGTCGGTAACCGCCAGCGTTGCTGTTTCTGTGCTAAACCCTGGTCGAAAACCCGACTGGGAGGGATCAAGTATATCATTGGCTTCCAGGTACTGACTAAGTTGGGTGTTTATTTTGGATTCTAGCAGTTTCCCCAGTAGGGGTAGTAGGGATATTGGCCTATAATTATTTAGCTCCTAGGGGTCTGCAGATGGCTTTCTTAGAATGGGCCCCACATAGGTCTCTTTCCAGGCACTCGGAATAAGCCCAGTCTCAATTGACGCATTGAAAATGCGTTGGACCATGGAGGCACATGTAGGTGACACAAGGGCCATAGTGCTGGGGGGACATAAGTCCAATGGAGACCCAGATTTGGCTGTTTGTAATAGTTTAATGTTGGAGGGATTATCCGGTCTAATATTTGTATGGGTATTATTGATAGCCGTGGTTGGAAAATTTGCATAGATTTTCGCAATTTTGTTATGGAAAAAATGTGCAATAGAATCACATAGTTTCTGGGATTCAGGTGGTGCTTGTTTACATACTGAGGGGGAGGAAAAGTCTTTGACGATGTCAAACAAAGCTTTAGTAGAATTTTTAGATTTTTCAATTTGAGTTTTTAGATAGGAGCATCGGGCATTTTTTATTCCTTGATGATAATGGGATAGCGCTACTTTATAAGTTTCCCTATCTTCAGGTGATTTTTGCTTCCTCCATTTCCTCTCCAATACTTTGCACGTGGCTTTTAAAGATTTTAGTTCGTCCGAGTGCCAGGGAGCTGAAGGTCTCCTTAATGGCATGTTCTCTTTTTTTGTGGGATCACCATATCCAATGTTTCTGTTAAGACTAAATTAAAACTAGATAGCATGGCTGAAGGATCTTGATCACTTATCTCAATTTTGGAAGACTGTTCGATGAAAGTCTTGTTAAAGTTTTCCAAGGTCAAATTGTGCCATGGCCTTTTGTATTTCCCATTTTTATATGTGGGATTGGCCCTATATTTTGGTCCTGATTGAAGTTGTAAGGAAAATTGAACCAAAGCTGTCAAGATTGAGCCAAAGATGTATTATATAAGCCAAGGTAACTCTGTAGGACAGATTATTTGAGCCATTACTCAGCCATAGCTAACATCAATACGTAAACTCTCTCTTTTACTGTAGCATCACATTGCAATTCCACACAGCCCCAAAAAGTTCAACAAAAAGAACGCGGTGGAAAACAGCAGCATGAATTGCCATTTCCTGGACAACAATGCAATTCAGGAGGAAGTGATTGTCCGAAGCAATCTTTTTAGCTGCTCTGAAGACAATCATGATGATTTATGCACAAAGATAATTTTCTGAATAATTAACAGTTTTTCATTCCAAATAGCTGAATTGTCCTGTTGGTTTGGACAATTTGAATGTCCACCATTTAACCAGTAAGAATTGGTTCCAGTGTTTAAAGAAATCTATTTGATTTCTGGACATCATCATTGTCATCGAAGATGTATATGGTGCTAAACCATAATAGTGTATGAAAGCACTTAAAATGCAAGCGAGAATCTGAGGAGTTAGCGCACATCCAAAAGATCGACTTAATGTTGAACGTAAAAGAGATGCATCATTGCCTTCACACATTCAGGTATTTTGCTGTGATATGCTTTATATATGAAAGTTACCTAACTTGGTATAAATTAACATGCTGCAGCTATTTGTGTTATTTTAGAAGCAGTATTCTGCAAAACCTGAATGCTGTGATACTGCATCTTGTTTTCCCTTTCTCTTTTATTAGTGAGTAAGTCATGGAGAGTTGGAGCAACAGAGGGCCAAAAATGTGATAGAGGAGATTCTGTCAGAAATACACGCCTCCACATTAACTCCACCCACTCTTTTCAGTAGAAAAAGTGTAAACCACTCCATGACTTATTCAGAGACCACACCACCTCTCTGATCCTATTCAACAAGGGTGTCAAAGATATCAAACACTCTGGGAGTTCCAGAAACGTATGAATAACAGATCATGAATGACATTTTGACTTTCGACTGGAGCTGGCTTTCTTCCTCTGTGGTGTCAAAACCCATCCGCCTTTCTCTCAAGACTAAGTACAAATCCATATATGACCGAAACTAGAGAGTAGCAGTCTTTAGCAGTGTCTTGAGTGGACATAGAATATTAGGGATAGAATAATACATCTCTTCAATTATTTGTACTACAAAGTGATTATATATGAGACAGCAAAATTCCATTTGACTTGTCCACGATATTTTTTTACATGTAACCAATACATTATGTGTATAATATCACGTTTATAAAGAATACGTGTATGCTCTTATCTTCTCTAAATCTAGAAAACTGATTTGTTGTGTTAAGCATTTCTGTTGCGAAATGGGTTCCCCCCATTCAGTATGCCTGAATTTGTTTGCATTTTTGATCACCTGGTTTTGTCCACTTTACAGTGGGTGAGTCTCACTACCTGTGTCTGACCCACGATAATTACATGGTAAATAGACTGCACGTGATAACCGACAGGTTTTTCCTTTTAAGATATGGCTGATGCCACACTCCTAGGGTAACATGTAAACACGTGTTCACAGGTCTGTGCACATGTGTGAGGGATGCATGTGTGAGACTACCATTGTGTGCACCCGGGTAACTGTGCATAGGTATCCTGGCACAGAGGGGACGCTGCATGGTTAGATATTGACCTATGGTAGGCATTATGGTGGAAGTGGGAACTCATAGGTAAAGGCAGTATGATTTATTCTTTTGTCTGCAGTGACATTTTGTTTTGAAAAAGATTTATTTAATGAGCTTTTTAAACTGCGTTTACAATGTGTAAAGTAACATGTTGCCGATGTGGAGTCTATATTTAGTACATCAAACATAGCAAACACATTGTCCATACTGAATAAAGTCAAACAAAAAGATAAAAGAAGACCTCCACAGTCCAAAAGCACCCAGGTCTCCTCCTATTTTTATTTGTAGTAATAAATCTCCATCCTACAATTATCCCACTCACATGGCATATTATTGCCTCAGCCCATGTACAAGTTAATCCATTTCTTTCCAACTTACACCTTCCCATGCCAATTGCCTGTCTGGTGGATAGGGACAGACCATTATTCCCCCTCCTTCTGCTGTGGTACCACCATGAGATATGTAGTATGTCACACTATACCTCTTGCATATATTTGGACTCCTTGATTGCACGCACAGTATTTCTGGTGGGATCCATGATAGGGTTGTAAGGAGTGCTGGAGGGCTCCCAAGGATTACTGGTTGTGGTCCAAGGCAGTGGAATTATGCCCCCATAAGTCTTCTAAAGCCTGGAGCAGATCTTGCAACCCATACATGCTCTTTTTATACACAGAAGGGGGAAAAGTTCAGTTGTTCCTTCTACATGTTTAAGGGGATGGGATGAATGCCAGTGTCTAAGGATGTATCTTTTTGCTACTATTATGGCTGTCACTATCTAGTTCATGAATTAAGAGGGGACGTCGTCTATGTCTGTGGGAACATGTAATATGGCCAGTTTTGAAGATTCTGTGAAAAGAACTCAGCTACTATTGTGGAATTTGCATCAAATGCCCTCCCAGTAAGTAATAAGCCACCCGCTGAACCACAAAATATGAGAGAGGCCACACCTAGGCTAGGCGCTTCAAAAGCAACAATCATATAGCATTAGACTGGCTCTCCTCTGTCTATACGGGGTACATTACAATAGTATTTTAATCTGACCTTTGAAGAGCTTGGTCCTAGGAGGTCAAAAGGTCAACCCAGGCGTAGTTGGTGTACTGGAGTCCTAATATAAGCTGCCACTGCTTCTTGGACATGTTCAGAGAGCTAGTGGAGTGCGAGGAGTCGAAGAGGATCTGGTATAAGTTTGTGACTCTACCCCTTGATTTCCCCCAAGTGACCTTTCAAGTGTTAATCAGTGAGTCCTGGGGTAGGTTGAGGCATGAGCCAAGGATGGTGAGCATGCAGTGTTGTAGTTGACCATAGCAACAGATTTGCGATTTGGGAAGCAGAAAATCCACACATATTGCTAGAAAGGATTTATAGGCTTCCTTGCAGTACATGCCCCTTAATTCCCTACTCTCCCACTGGGACCATAAAACCACCTGTTGCTGCAGTGACACTTTGCATGTAGGGGAAAGTTTAGCTTAGAGAGCAGTTTTGGTTCCCTTTGGCCCACAAAGTCTAGTTAGATATCAAATATGAGTAAAAGGTGTGTACCCAGTTCAAATATGCAATGCCAAGGCAGATACAGGTATCTCCTTTCAGTTGTATAGAACTTTCGTGTTTTACTGGCTCAGCTCAGGATCAGAGCCTAGGCCCTTTGTCATCCTGCTGCACCAAGTTAATTGCAGTGATCCCTAGCAGAGAGAAAAATGCTTCCTTATACAAAATTAATAATTAACAGTGGTTCCCTCAGCTCCTGAGATGCTAAGGGTAGAGAAGAAAATCTGAATTTGTTAATTAGCTGTCACAATGTACCAGGGCTGGGGCCAGCCCTGTCCCGTTGAACAATGAAACAAGCCCAGATAACTGGAGCCAACACAGGAGGGGCATCCTCTTTGCAGTTTTGTTGGGAAAGACCCTGGCAGTGATGTCAGCCAGGGATGAAGTTGAGGCTTCCTTAGGAGATGTAACCTGTGACGTCTGGACAGTACCATCCTGAACCCCTGTAGGGTTCAGAAAGGGGTGAGAAGTTATGTGGTGCCCTAGAATTGGCCTGGGGTGCCTGGCCTCTAGAACACTTCCCTCCAATTTAAAAACTTTTGCACAAAGGAGAGAGAGTGTAATCTACTCGAACTGGCAGTGTCAACAGCTATTAACAACTGGAAGGACAAGCTCCGTGATGCCTTAAAGGACTTCTGCCCACAGTGGACCTCAAGTCCAGTGGGTCTCTCTGAGGGCCAGTGAGTCTGGCACCCTTACACCCCCTTAGGGGCAGTTGGGGAAGATCTGGACGTCTGCACCCCAGAAGGAAGAGAGAAGCCCTAGAAAGAATGACAAGGAGGAAACCTGGAGTAGGGACCCAGTGAAACTAGCTCCCTGAAAAGTACACTGCTTTTGAGTCCCCAAGACCTACTGGTACTGACTACAGCTCACCACAAGGAGTACAAGGAGCCCAGGATCACACAAACTGGCCCAACAGGGTGGAAGATATCCACATTTAAAAATCCCTAACCTTTGACCCACAGAGTGACAGAGCACGTAGCGACTCTGCTGCAGTTTTAAAGATTACTCCTGGAATAGGCCAGAAGTCATTAAAAGGGTTATTTTTTACTCTGTTACTCTGGGAGGGGGCATGAGTGGGGTCCCCTCCTCGGGCTCAATCCTACCCTCAGGAGCCCCCGATTCAAAGGAGACCAGGGCAGCACCATTGTGCTCACCCAAAAAGGAGAAGAGAGTCCCAGACCCCATCTCTTGGCTTCATCACCAAGAGGACCAGGGGAGCACCTTTGTGCTCACCCCAACTGTGCCGGCTTGCCCTGGCTCCTTGTGCCTGTGTCTGGAGGAAGCAAGACGGCCATCACATACCGAACACACATTGGAATTGGATTTGTAAAGCGCGTGGCTACCCAGGGGTGTTGAAAACAAAACAGGTGATGGACCGAATGTGGATCAATGTCACACATTCATCCCAGTCCAAAGATCTGGGCCCAAATCCATCATTTTTTTGCACTCCACACCACCCTGGGTTAGACAATGGCGATATGCAAATCAGCTCTGACCCTGTGCCCCATGGGAACAGTCCAGTCCGGCTAGCTTGACCCAGGCACTCCACACCACTGGAGTCAAGCTAGCCGGGCTGATGAGAGGTGTTACCTCGAAACCGGTCCGGTCCTCGGATGCTTGATTCCGTTCTGGGAAGGACATGACTTTTGTAGTTTGGACTGGACTGTTCCCATGGGGCACAGGGTCAGAGCTGATTTGCATATCGCCATTGTCTAACCCAGGGTGGTGTGGAGTGCAAAAAAACGATGGATTTGGGCCCAGATCTTTTGACTGGGGTGAATGTGTGACATTGATCCACATTCGGTCCATCACCTGTTTTGTTTGCAATACCGCCATAAGTGCTCTGGGGATGCTCAGACGTGGGTCCCAGGCACTCCACACCACTGGAGTCAAGCTAGCCGGGGTGATGAGAGGTGTTACCTCGAAACCGGTCTGGTCCTCGGATGCTTGATTCCGTTCTGGGAAGGACATGGCTTTTGTAGTTCGGACTGGACTGTTCCCATGGGGCACAGGGTCAGAGCTGATTTGCATATCGCCATTGTCTAACCCAGGGTGGTGTGGAGTGCAAAAAAACGATGGATTTGGGCCCAGATCTTTTGACTGGGGTGAATGTGTGACATTGATCCACATTCGGTCCATCACCTGTTTTGTTTGCAATACCACCCAGGGGTGTTGAGGCCATTGAGCAAGCTGGGGAGAAACACGCTGCTGGCTCCCACACTGGCAATGGAGAATGTTGGCTGTGAAGAGAGCAGGCAGGGGCAGTTGGGTGTGGGCTACCCATGCATCTCTCACAAAAAAAGTAAATAACTTACCTTGGGTCACCCCCAGAAACTCCTACGCAGATGTGGCTAACTAAATGTTCACACTCCAGTGGGACAGCTTCCCATAATGCCCTTTGGGGCTTCCAAAGGAAAGTGTGTCCTCAGCTTGTGATGATCCAAGTAGGACAGGGGCATCACCAAAATGTTGTCATTGGCCGCAACAGGCACAAGAGCCTCAACCCCAGTGATTCGTAAAAAATTTACAGACCCTTGGTTTAAAGGGTTAAATAAACTATGACCTCCTGGTTTCTGACCCACTCCTCAAGGTGGAGCTTTCGCTCTGCAGCAGGGAGTTCAGCACCCTCTAGAATCAGGTTCAATGGTTGCATTATAAAAAAAGACACAAACATGTTATGTTTATTTTCACTGTTTTATTAACCATTTTTGCCGACAGTGAATGTGGAACAATGTTGAAATGCCTATTGAAATTAATGATTGCATTTATACCGGATTGATGATTTTTAACGTGGTTAGTTTGCCTTTTAACTTGTGCACCTTTGATAAAATCAATATGCTTGCTTTATATGTTGTGATGACCCTTGATAAAGCTGGTAGGCGTGTTTTATTTGAAATGATCCCCCCTATATTGTGATGTCTATTTTGTATAGGTGTGGGGGTACTGTGATTGTGAGGGTCATGACACAGTATAGGTCAAATATGATTACAGTACATCATCTAAGGTAATTTTAATCTGCTTATATATACATATGTAAAATAATGCATAGTATTTACCAGTGTGTATGTGTAATAAATTAATTTTTACTTGTTCACAGAAAAAGGACTGACTAGGCAATCATCCATTGATGTTGTTATTACATGCCACTGAATGGGGATTACTAGTCCATGACATTTAGGTGAAGGGCGCACTCCTATCCTCTTGTTATTTATATCAATACTTTCAGTTGTTTCCGTTTTATCTGCGTCAAAATAAAGTCCAACTGAACCAATCCCTGAGATCAAACTGGATAAGGATAAAGCAAAGTAATTAAAAAGTCCTTCCGTGATTTAAATCAATAAGTTACAAAAAGTGAACATAAACAATTTACCAGCCTGCCTGCCTCCTCTTCCAGGGTAGTACTGAAAACCATCAAATGATGAAATTCCTGCCTAGAGGAAGACATGTTAAAAGTCAATATGGATAGGAGACAATATAGAGATTGCACTAAAACAGCAAGAGGGTGTATTTCAATGCTCAGGTAGAAGCAGATGGGAATTGTACTCAGGAGTTCTTTGAAATCCTTAGAGAAGTCTAGAGTTCATTTCCCCTAAGACTTTTCCAACTCTTCCTACAATTCACCGTCTCATCCACTATTTAGGACTATCCCATCAGATATAATCAAGCAGATAAGGGAAGAGATAGGTCATCTGGTAGGGACGACCGAGACCAATTGTATATTTTCTCCAGTCGACTGCTAATTAATCACATCTTTCTCCTTGGCTAAGGTGTCCCCAGAGGACATAGAACTCATAATTACATCTACAAATAGCGCTCAATGCTCTGCTGATACTTGCACCTCTTGGGAAAGGAGCTAATTCCAAACTTGGCACATAATGTTTCCAAGATAATGAACCATTCACTTTTTAAAGGTTATATCCCAGTCTAACTGAAAAAAACCCTGGGTGGCTCCACTACAAAACAATTCCTCTCTAGACAAATTAGACGCAACAAGCTACAGCCAATTACTTGAACTAATTTTCATGTGAAGATAACCTGCTGAGAGAATTTCAGGTTTCAAGTCAGTTAAGAGAGCCGAGTCTGCTATGCTGGAGTTTATGTAAAGGCTACTTGGGGTGGCAGGTGAGGGTCTAGCTTGCTATTATTCCTTCTCTCGGGCCACTGTTCATACCATAGACCATTCCGCAATCTGACATCACCTCCTGCACAGAGCTGGGATCTTTTCTACCTCTCTAAAATGGTTTGAGGGGCTTCTCTCGAATAGGTATTTCCATGTTATGATAAATGAAGAGATGTCTTCAGTATCCCCAGTGTGATGTAGCTCTATGCAGATTTCCCCCTTATCTCCTGTATTATTCAACATCTATATGAAGTCACTGCATGACCTTTTGGTGTTGCCAGGGATTG
Organism: Lissotriton vulgaris; assembly: GCF_964263255.1. Classification (NCBI taxonomy): domain Eukaryota; kingdom Metazoa; phylum Chordata; class Amphibia; order Caudata; family Salamandridae; genus Lissotriton; species Lissotriton vulgaris. Next base: position 78,634,256 of record NC_141690.1, on the reverse strand, counting down.
GTTTCTTTATATATGAAGTGGCACCTCACTTTTTTCTGCCTTTCAGTGAAATTTATGAGCTCTAACTGACCGAATTTGGAACATTCACACGGGGATGAAGTAGAGCGGGTTAGCTCTCAATTCTAATGAAACTAAACAGTTACCAGCAGGTTTTAAGTTATTTGTGGATAAGCTTCTCACTACCTATGACACCATGTCTATAAGAGGCATGGAGGGAAATTTGTGAAAACAGCTAAATCTTTAGGAGTGGTATTAGACATTAGCTTTTCATATTCATATGTTAGGAAAATTGCATCCATTTATTTCTGTAAATAATAGAGCTACCCTGGCAATGACTATTATAGGGATAGACTAGATTATTGCTGTTCCCTTTTAGTGAGTTGTGGTATAGTCTCAAATGTAGACTATGTCTCAATGAGATTGTCATCTGTTAGTTATGGCTGATGACATGGTTATGCTCCATGATGACATCTGAATGTTCCTTGTTGGAACACCAGGAGACATTGAGTGAAGCAGTAGGGGACTGGAGGGGTCTTCTGAGCTCAGTACCCGTGCTACCTATACCTGGTGCTATTTACCAATAACTTATATATTGTTTCAATTTATTGTTGTTTCTTGTCACCCTCACTTTATATTCGGCGATGATGGATTCGAGGAGATTCTGCAAGCTTCACATTAAGCCCAGGCCATATTTTGAGAAGATTAACTTCCATAATCTACTTTAGTTGCAAAAAGAACAATTGATGGACAGAATGGAGAACAGTGTCATACATTCACCCCAGTACAGAGATCTGGTCCTAAATCCATCGTTTTTTTGCTCACCGTGCTATTCCAGTTTGGACCCAGCCATATGCAAATCAGTCTTGACCCTGCACCCAATGGTTACAGTCCAGCCTGAACTGCCAGGCCAGGTCCTCCCTGAACTGGAAACAAGCATTCTAGTACCGGTTTCGGGCTTTCAGCCCTCATCAGCCAGGATAGCTTGGCTCCAGTGGCATGGAGAGCACACAACCCACGTCTGGGCATACCCGTCCCATTCGGATGACAATTGCAAAAAGAACAATTGATGGACAGAATGCAGAACAATGTCATACATTCACCCCAGTACACAGATCTGGGCCTAAATCCATGTTTTTTGCTCACATTTGTTTGGGTAGCACTTTTCAACCTAAGTGGGAAGTGCATGCACAGACGTGGGTCCCTTGCTCTATGTGCCACTGGTTTCAAGCTAGCCTGGCTGATGATGGGTAATACCCAGAGACCGGTCCCAGGATTTTTGTTTCCGGTCCTGGGAGGATATGGCTTGGCAGTTCGATCTGGACTGTTCCCATGAGACACAGGGTCATGACTGATTTGAATATGGTTGTGTCTAAACTGGCGTGGCATGGTGAGCAAAAGAACAATGGATTTAACCAAGATCTCTAGACTGGGGGTGAATGTATGATTTATTCAGCATTCCGTCCATCACTTGTTTGCGTAGCAATAATCTACTTCAGAGCATCTGTACTGATCAGGATATTGTGTGGATTTCCGGTAGACCAGCCTTTCCTGCTTACGGTAACTTTGTCTTGGTTATTTCTTGGTGAGTGCAGTTATGCGCAGCATCAGTGAGTTGGATCAGCTCAAGCACCTGTGTCCCTGTGAAGTTTCCTTGTAATGAGACTCTGCTCGAGCAAGTTTGCTTGAGTGCATATCGCCTTCCACTCCACTACTCGAGCTGCATTAAAGGCCCCGTGTTCAAAAAGAATCATTGCACGCCCAGCCAGCACTTGCACGTCTTTTCGACAATGAGTCCAGCTCACGGCTTCAGCTTAACTGCGGCTCCCCGGTCTAGCGCCTATTCATCAAGAACCCAGTGAATCCCTGTTAATATGGAAGAAGTCAATACTAATATAAAAAACAATACATTTATTTATGAGAACGAAAATGAATCTTTATTATCAAATTTACCCATTGTGAATTCCACATCAACCCCGATTCACAAATACATAGTTAGGCAAGCACTAAGGCCTAGGACGAGGTCACTGATTGATAGGTCACAGGTGGGGCGGCACTTAGCCGACAGACAAACGAACAAAGAGGAAATCTTAGATCAATCCCACAGATAGGTGCAGTGACACTACAATGGTCAAGGGAGATTGGCCCCATTAAAGCATACATGGCTGGAGGGGTATGTGTGCTCCTAAAACAACATAAAGTAAGATGCCTCATGAGTTAGGAACATATAGCCAATAAGCACATGCAGTATAAAAGGAGGCTGCAGACCGACTGTAAATTGAGGCTGTCTTCAGACCCAACACCTCAACTGTTCTCCAGATCACTCTGTTTAATTAAACAAACTGTTCCTGTTTTGCCAAGTGCCTCTTCCCTCTTGTTTTTTGTGCAACATTTTGGCAAGCCACCATCGGAGCTGATTGGTGTCTCAAACCCGACTGGCTCGACTGCAGCCAAAGTAAGGTGACCCCACTCAGAAGGATTCACATTTGGGCATCAAGGAAGGTGAGCTGACACTGCAAATGATTGACAGTTCTGCTGAATCGGCGGGGTGGAGGTCTGTCCTGAAGCAGCCGTGACAGAGGGTAAGACTACAACAGAACCTAATCTAAAGCATTTAGGGCCCGATGTAGGTCGGTCGGTAACGGCCGAAAATGGTTATTTTCGGCCGTTACCGACCGGTATACCTGAAATGGTATGTAGGGGCTCATTTTTACAGAATCGGTAATTTTACCGATTCAGTAAAATTACCGATTCTGTAAAATACCGAATCGGTATTTTTACCGATTCGGTATTTTTCTGATGTAGGTGGGACTCTTCAGAGTCCCAGGAGCCTTAACGAATCGGTATTTTACCATCAAATCCAATTTGATGGTAAAATACCGATTCCGGTGTGCATGCACATGTGTGCATGCACACCTATGCCATGTGACAGGCAGACCTGCCCTTAGGGCAGGTCTGCCTGCCACATGGCACCCATGCCTGTTTTGGGGGTGGCAGAGGGTGTCAAAGTGACACCCCCTGCACCCTTGTGTGAATCGGTATTTACCGATTCTGTAAATACAGAATCGGTAATGCCCATTCATTCCTATGGGCTTTGAAGCCCATAGGAATGAATGGCCATTACCGATTCTGTATTTACAGAATCGGTAAATACCGATTGTTAAAGATTCGGTATTTGAACATCTGGATATACCTACATATCCACACATTAGATTTACCGATTTTTAATTACCGAATCGGTAAAATTCGGTAATTATAAATCGGTAAATCTAATTTACCTACATCTGGCCCTTAGGGCCCGATGTAGGTAGGGCATTACCGATCGGTATCGGCCGAAAATACCGATTTTTGGCCCTTACCGATCGGTAAACAGCCATCGCGATGTAGGGAACCAAAAACAGAACGAATCGGACAGAAAACCGATTCGGAATGAGTACCGAATGGGAAAGAATCCGATACGTACATACCGAAATTCGGATATGTAACTAATCGGAAAAACACCGATTCGGTTACAAAGACCGAATCGGTCCATGTACCGAATCGTCAGTGACACCGAATCGGAAAATCACCGATTCGGTCCTACTACCGATTCGTTAGTGACACCGATTCGGAAAATTACCGAATCGGTCCTACTACCGATTCGTAAGTGACACCGAATCGGAAAATCACCGATTCGGTCCTACTACCGATTCGTTAGTGACACCGAATCGGAAAATCACCGAATCGGTCCATGTACCGAATCGGAAAAAATACCGAATCGGACATGAGCCGAATCGGAAATCATGCCGATTCGTATGATTCTCCGATCGGGAAATTCCCCGATTCCGACAGTTGGGGAGATGTAGGGAGGCACAGAAACACCGAAATCGGCTCAAAATCGGTAGAATTCACTCGGTATTTACCATGGATTGCAATCAGGTGGTAACCAACTCCAACCCATATAAACAGTCCCAAAATGCATTGCAACTTGCAGGATGGCAGCTTTCTATGTCATTGCGAGGCGGCTACGGCTACAGCAGGAAGGACAGAGGGAATGGCTAAGAAATGAACAGGTCTACAGACAGAGGATAACCCTGTTCATGCTCACTGAGGCTGAGATCCTACAGAGATACAGGCTGGACTCTGACACCATACTTGAGCTCATCAGGGACCTTAAGCCATACTTGGACCACCACACCCCAAGGGCACACGCCATCCCAGCGCACGTCCAGGTGCTATGCAGCCTACACCTGCTTGCGTCTGGCAGCTATCAAAGTGGAGCAGCAGCAGCAGGAGGGGTGAGCCAGAGCAGCCTGTCAAGGTTCTTCCACATATTCCTTGACGCCATGATAGACAGGATGGAGCAATACATCTCATTCCCTGCAACCCACGCAGAACTGCTACAAACCAAAGCAGACTTCTACCAGATGGCGCAGTTTCCCCAAATCATCGGTTGCATAGATGGCACGCATATTCCGATTTGCCCACCAGCGGACACCGAATACATATACCGCAATCGGAAATCGACACACACCATCAACGTGCAGGTGATCTGCAATGCCAAGTGCACCATCACAGACCTGGTAGCAAAATTTCCAGGGAGTACCCATGACTCCTATATATTCCAACAGAGCGGCATATATGCACGGCTGATGGCTGGCGATTTTGGAGAAGGATACCTCCTAGGTGAGCCACATCATCAGACCCCCATAACACATAGTAGGTAGGTGTAATACATGTATGCATGTGTCTAATGTGACCCCTTTCTCTTCCAGGCGACAGTGCATATGCCCTCCGCTCATTCATACTCACCCCCTACCTCAACCCCTCCACACCCAGCCAAAGGAGGTATAACCGGGCCCACATACGCACCAGGAATGTTGTTGAACGGACCTTTGGCATCTGGAAAAGTAGATTCAGATGCCTGCACAAGAGTGGAGGTGCAAGGCAGTATACCCCCATCACCTGCTGCAAGATCATAGCTGTATGTGCAATGTTACACAACCTTGCGGTCAAGAAGGGCACTGAGGTGGAGTTGTCTGACTACGAGGACTATGACGATGACGAAGCTGTGCCACTGACACAGCCAGCTGGGGTGTGTACGCCATGTGATGGCAGATACAGACGTGAGGAGATCACTGAGAACTATTTCTGACTGAGTACAGATGCAAAGACAGCTAAATGTTGCTTGGAAAATAAAATTTTTAATAGTGATGCACCACAGTTACATCACTGAAGTGCATCAAAAAATGGAGTCTGTAAAAACAAATAAAGTCCAGGGTTCTGGTTTGCTCATCCCCCCTTGCCAGCCTATTTTTTGGCCCGCTTTCCAGACCCACTGGGGTGTCCCTCGGCCCCCTCCGAATGGCCTGCAGCATCAGCGGATCGCCTGGTGCTCCTCCTTGGCTCTGATGCAGCGCTGGCCGGGCTGCTGCGGCTGCTGCTGTCTCCAGCATCACCCAGGTCCAGGGCAGGATTGGAGGCGGCGTTTGATATTAACATGGCCTCCATGGCCGTGGTGATCCTGGCCATCCCCCTGGTCAGCTCAGCCGTATGCTGACTGAGCACCGACTCCTGATTTGAGCTTCGATGGCACAGCTGTGCGGTCGCCGCTGCAAGGCGGGCCATGGCCCGGTTGAGCACCCGGGCATCCCTCCTGCGCGCAACCTCATGCTCCTCCTGCCTGGCAGAGGAGTGGGTGATGGCAGTGGTCAGCCTGCCCAACCCTGCTGCCACCTCCTTGTTGCTGTCCACAACAGCCTGGAAACCCTTCACCAACTCCCCCATCTGCAGGTTGTGCTGCAGGAGCTGGCGTTGGCAGGCCATGGTGGATCTGGCCTGTTGGCGCTGGATTTTGACCATCTGGCCCTCCAGGCCCAGGAACACACTGCCCTCCCGTGCTGGTGCAGCAGTGGTGGTGGTGGTGGTGGTGGCACGGCGTCTGGCACTGCTGCCTCCGGCCTGCTGAGTGGGCAGGGGTGCCACTGGTGGGGGTGTGGTGCTGGCCGGTCCCGGAGCCCCTGCTCCCAGGACAGGTAGGACGGGTGGCAAGGCCACGGTTGTGGCAGGTGCTGTTGTCGGCGGAATGGTCTGCCTTGTAGGGGAGTTATCAGGTGAAAATTGCAAGGGGGGTGTGCTGGCCAGTTCTGGGGAGTGCACTGCTTGGTAATCAATCACCAGGACTCCCTCCATTCCAAGCCCTGAGTTGTCTCCTTCCTCATCCTCATCCTCCTCCTCCCGGCCAGGCTGGCTGGTGCTCGGCCCTGCCACTGCAGTATTTGATGTTGAAGCTCCCTCTGCTGCCACAGTGGTGCCACCTGATGGTGCCCCTAGGTACAAAGAAGCATTTGTAAACTGAGTGCCGATGTATTACAGTCAGTACAATTATGGCATTCCACATGTCCTTGCATCTCCTTACACCGTGTCACACTGTTTCCTGTCTTGTGATTCTGCACTGACATATTTGGCTAACTTCTGCTGACTACATGTACCATGATGCTTGTCTCTTGTATGTTGGTGACAGTACAGTGCTGGTGTTTGCCTATGCATTGTGTCTAATGGGGAGGTGTCTGGTAGGGTGTGTCATGATGCGCATGCTTCTTACCTGTAGCTGTGGCCATCGCAGTGCTGTCCAGGGTCCCGATCCCTACGATGCTCTCCCTCTCGATGGTGCTGGAGACAATTTCCTCCAGCTCGGTGAGGGGTGGCGCCGGGTTCTTGCCTCCTCCGGTGTGTCCAGCCTGCCTTTGGAGGTCGGCCAGCTTCCTCTTCGTGAGGCTGCGGAGGTCGTAAAACCTTTTCTTAAGTTCCTCAATGGACCTGGGGGTGACTCCAGCAGCATTGACCTTCTGGGCGATGTCGGCCCACAATCTCCTCTTGGTGCTGTCTGGCACGTTGAGGGACAGCTTGCCAAAGAGCTGGCGGTGCACCCTCACCACCTCCTCAACCAGCACCTGAAGTTCTGTGGTGGTGAATTTGGGCTTCCTCTTTTGGGAGGACTTCTGGCTTCCTGCCTGATCTGCCATTTTCTCCTGCTCCTGCTCAGTCTGCAACCTCCTTCTCCCACTGCTGCTAACTGTGTGTTGGGCTCAGGCAGGCTTTCCAGAAACTTCTAGAAACTTCTTAATTGGCTGCACCTGCCAGGGTTGCCACTCCCTGTTTGGGTGGGGGAGGGGGAGCCACCTCATTGGCTGAATCGCCTATTGCCGAGTCGGTTTTTACCGATTCGGTAAAATCCGAATCGGTAAAATCCGATTCGGTATTAACCGATTCGGTAAAAGCCGAATCGGTTCATGCAATGCATTCCTATGGGCTTTTTCGCCATGGGTCTATGATTGCCGAATCGGTATTTACCGAATCGGCTTTTACCGATTCGGTATTCGCCGAATCGGAAATATCCGATTCGGTGGGAGCCGATTCGGTGTTTTCCGATTCGTTGTTGGCCGATTCGGTAATTTCCGATTCGGACCGAGCTGAATCGGAACGTACCGAATCTCATTACCGATGCCGACCGAATCGGTTTTCAATCGGTATTTTTTTCCTACATCTCGTTTTCCGATTTCAGAATACCGAATCGGCCCGCCTCGGTATTTTGAAATCGGAAAATCCCGTTTACCTACATCGGGCCCTTGGTGTATAGTAAACCACGGAGAAGAGTAAAAAGATAACCCTAGCTCCCTGCCACTGACAGAATCTGGCATATTACCTATTTTATGTCCTATCTGAGTAGTTGTAAGACAGCTTCGGAGATGATCCCAAGTAAGTCACCTTTTTTTGATAGTTAGTACACTAGGAATGGTGAATTTTCATTGTATAGATGTTTATGGCTCAGAGGATGCTTTTTTTCGTGAGAGCGCAATTCTGATTGGGGGTGTAAGCAGCTCAATCTCATATTTTTTCGTCTAAAAGGTTTTCTCAGTGCTTCTGGTTTCTTTTTATTTTTTTTAAACTTTTATCAGTTTGAAATTGCAAAAACAAAATACCTTTCCAGCTCCAGTTCCATGAAAATGAATGCAAACATTTACCTGTTACATATTGTGCCTAACACATGATATGCAGTACCTTGACAAGAATTACAGTGCGCTCACACAGGAGTACGTTTGCACAGAGTGCTACCTCTCGCATCCCATTTCCAACCCCTCTACTCGCATATCTCTCAATACTTAATATGAATAACAATCTTAGTTGTAACATTATAAAGCTTGTGTCCAATTACTTTGTACAGGTAGTCCTGATTTAATCAATACCTGCAGGTTCCACGCTGACATCTATCCGTGCGTCTGACTGAGACTGTGTTCTTGCCGTATATTGTTTGAGAGGGCCCCAAATGGCACGGGGGCGGAATGTGCTGGGCAATGTGGAGGCGTATAATTCATAATTTAGATTACAATATGCCATACTTTTCAGCCAGTCTTTACTCGTCGGTGCCACCTTCCTCCTCATTTCAACGCTATTTCCCTTTTTGCCAAGAGTAGCCCAACAGCAGAGAATTTCAGAACAGATTCTGGGATAAAACCCATCATCTTCTCAAGTATATGGTGTATGTCTGACCAATATGTGCTGATTTAGCTGCATATCCAGGTAAGATGTGCAAAATCTGTTTGGGAATAATGTAAATACGGCGCAGGAATTTGAAATTATTTGAGTTTGTGACGGCTATTTAGCGATATCGCCTTGGATTGCAGACAGCATGCAGCCCATTGGTTGCCAGTAATTGGTTGACCCAGATCCGTCTCCCATGCAGCCCGTACTTTAGCATCATGTACTGGGATTATCTCCATACAGGATCTATATAGTTTGGAAATCAAATGTTCCCCAATGTCGCTGTCTAGAACTATGGTTAAGGGGGGGGAAGGGTTGGGTTCGACCGGGTAACCTGGAAGTTGGGCCTTAACTGCAGCACCAAGTCGAGTTAGTATAAATTTGTCCATAAATAATGCCCTCGCACATTTGTCTCTGTCAGAGGCAGAAAAGAATTGGCCATCTATATATAGGTCCCCAATGGAAGCCATGTCAAAACTTTAAGAGTGCGCTGCACTATTCCCTCCCCTGTGATAGGAATCCACCGTGGATTCGGGAGTGGAAGGCTCAGGTGTATAGTGGTGGTGATCCCATCATCCTGACCAGTTTTAGCCAGGCCCAACTTGTTGTTGAGACCGTCTGAATGTCTTGCGGGTCACACAGGTATCCCAGGGGTAAGACTATACTTAGCGCATCTGGAAGGACTAGATCTGCCTCGGAGCGTAAGTAGGGGATTCTGGCTTCAGAATGGAACCAGGCGTGAGCATAGCTGCATTGAGCGACCAAGTAGTATATCTGAAAATTAGGAACGCCAAAACCACCCTTGTGATAGAGCAGTGTCATGATCTCCCAGCGAACTCTGGGGCGCTTGCCCCCCCCCACATCAGCCTAATAAGGTTGGTGCATATAGATTTTTAAAAAACGATTCTGTAACGGAATAGGAATGTTGTTGAACTGACAGAACAATACTTTTTATCAGTGCGATATGCCTAACAATGGAGAGAAATAGTCTAATCCCCCTGTCTATTTGCTTTTCCAGGGAATGTATCACCGTACCATAGTTGGATGGTATTATTTAATTGGAGTTGAAATGTATGTTGATGCCCAAATATCTAACGGAATCCGAACACCAGGTCAGTGGGTATTCACACTCCCATCGGATCGTACCCGCTGTTAGAGGAAAGATTACAGACTCATGCCAATTTACACCGAGGCCGGAGTAGCCGCCAAATCTGATGATCTTTCAGATGAGAGGTTCTCATCCCAAAGGATATCTCGGCGCTAAGTAGCAGGACAACTTGTCGTGCCCAAGGCTCGGAGGCAGCCACACTGGATGAACTATCAATGGAGCTGTCTAGGAGTATATTGAAGTCCCCACCCATCAGCAACCCACCCACACCAGTGCCAGCCTGGCATCTAGGTTGTGGAAGTAGTCGGGACTGTCAACATTTGGGGTGTACACAAACACCAGAGTGACCATGTGGGTCATCAACTTACCAACCTCAATGGTGTATCTTCCCTCTTGGCCAGTCAGGCAGCATGGTAAGGAGAAAGGGAGTCATTTTTGAATGATCGCAGTACCCCTGGCATATGTACAATAGTTAGAGAAAAAGCGGTAAGCCCCCCATCCCGTTTCAAAGCGTGTTGCATCCACTTTGGGCACGTGAGTCTCTTGCAAGAAGGGTATGTCAACGTTGTGACGCTGCAAATAATGTATCACGTGTTTGCCTTTTTAAGGGCTATTAAGCCCGTGCACATACCAGGTAATGAGCGAGAGAAGCGAATGATCAATTATTTCAGGTGAGGTGACAATGTGTGACATGTGTCCGATTAAATAGGAAATAATAATGGCAGATGTCATTTTTGGAGCTGGTATTATGAGAACATTGAACTGTTTGAGTCACATCCCTACCCCCTCCCAACCTTGTGATCCACCACGCAAGGCAAGGAACCCAACAACCATGCATCCAATGCATCCTGTAAGCAACCCATATGGAAAGACAAAAACCAGGACTGATGCATTACAAACTGTGAGAACGGCAGTCTGTTACGCACCTAAGGGGTGGCAACGCTTCGATGGTGCCCAGCAAATGCAGGAAAATAGTGATGAACTATGTGTACTGCCTCAAGCATAGTAATAGCAGAAAATGGAGCCATAATGAATACACAGCAATCAAAAATTATAGACAAATAGTACAACAGTTCAGGCCTGCCAGTCATTCAGTGGAGAAGAGCTCAACACTAGCAGCAGATCCGCTATGTGGGGGGGAAGGGGCTTGTCCAACCTCTCTCCGTTGGCAGTCTGAGTTCTTATGGGATCTGCAAAAGGCTTGTGTGTCAGTTGGATTGTCAAAAATTCTGGAACGCCCGTTGATGTTCACCCTTAAACGGGCCGGATATAACATGTCATATCTAAAGCCCAGATTCCGCAGCATCGCCTTGACTCCTGAAAACTTGTGGCGAGCCTCCTGAACCATGAGGGTGAAGTCTGGGAATAGTGAGATTGTTGAACCCTGCAACATCAGCACACCTCTATCCCTGGCGAGCCTCAGAGCGGTCTCCCGGTCCCGAAGGTTCATGACGCAAGCTATTATAGGCCCAGGAGGGCAGCCAGGGTTGGGTCAAGGAACTAATGATCGATATGCCCTCTCTGCCACAAATCCAGGGGTGACCTCCTCCCTTCCAAATAGATCCACCAGCAAGGATTCCACAAACGTATCCATTCTACCGATGTTTGTCGACTCCGGAACACCAATAATACAAAGGTTGTTGCGGCGGCTGCGCGCTTCCAAGTCCTCATTCTTAATTGCAATGTCCTTTAGGATTTTTTCCATGCGCTCCAGTCCTTTTGTCGATTGCGCGGATCCGTCCTCCAGATCCGAAATCTGGCCCACCACTGTATCCAAACGTCGGCTGCGGGTGTCTAACTTGGCACCCAGCGTATCCAAGCGGTTCTCCAGCTTATCAAACCTGTTGCCCTTCAGTGCTTCTGGTTTCTTAACACTGTTAGTTTCTGAAAGAAGTGAGAGGTGTTTGTCACTTGGACCATTGGCCATGGCACAGCAGTGCGCGCAATGAAATTCGTTTTATTTATTTATATGTTTACTTACCTGTTAAAGTCCGTAATCCACACATTACTACCCCCCACCCTGCCCCTCCCCACGTCACCGCCCTGCAGTCACACCTACTACCGGCCGCGGCTGCTGGTATGCCCATGGATATGATACAAGGTGTGATTCAGACATTAGGGAAAAAGATTTAGACCTGAAAAACTAAGTGTAACTTGAGTGTGGGCAAGAGGGGCATGTGGTTCACGCATTATTCCCTTTCCCCAATCTATTGCTATTACCCTTGATCCCCAGATTTTATGAGCACTAGATGTCTAGGCTGGCAATGGACCCGGTCCCCATGAGACTCATTCCCCCAAGCATGAATGAGATGAGCATCCCTGCACTGAAATTCGATGTCTGGGGTCCATTGATCTTTAATGAAGGTGTCCCCAATGATGTTAAGGGCCGCAATGGGACCTCAGATGGAGGAGGGAATGGACATGTTTGTGCACTGATGCTGTGGGCTTGCTACATCAACCAAACTCTTTTTTGAGAAGTCTCTGGGCCGAACAGTGAACTCCAATATGGTTCCCATTCCTGCGCATCCTCTCTACCTCAGATTGGATATCACTTGTCTCAATTAGTTGTCCTCCCCCAGAAGAGTGGAAGGAGTAGCATATGTTGGCTTGGCAGGAATGCAGACAACCTTCCAGACTCTATATGTACCTTTAGGTCAAGTGGATCAATAGGTCTATTCAGAAGAGCACAGTTTCAACAACTATTTTGTATTTTCAGTGGCTTGATAGGCTGTGGAACGAAGTTGCGTATTTTAGTATGTCAATAACTAGGAACAAATAGATTTATCTGAACTTTAGGCAGCTGACACTCAGAACCAATCCGGTTGCCATTGGGAAGCTTTTGGATCCTTGGACAACGTAGTACCATGGCATAGGAGATCATTCGTCCAGGATCAATTTATCCCCATATTCTGGTCAAGGGATTTTACTACTATGCTGGATCCCTGGAAAATATTTAGGATAAAGGGATTCCTATTTCCAAATCTATCCTCTCTCAAGGACCCTCGTGCCCCATCTATAATTAGTGAATAGTTGTTGAAAGTATACCAGGTTAAAGTAACACATTTATTAAACATACAACAAATACCTCAAGACACTAAGTCATTTTTAGCAGCAAAGACTTTTTCTTTGATGACCATGCGACCCTTGTAGTCTGAATATATCTGAAGTGAAAGCTTGTAATAAAGTGCTCTGGCATATCAGCAGATGATAAGCATACAGTGTATTTCTGAGTGTATAATATATTTTAAATATTCTCCCTTTCATTGTGTCATTGGGGCCTTGCAAAGTGTAATTCGGTGTGGACATAGTAATCAGGTAATGCTTTGTTGAACTCCCAAAGCCACTTAGGATGAGAATACACTTAAAGGATGAACAATTGTTTGCAAGTTGCAATTGAACATGTTGCTGTTGTGAATGTCTGAACTACCCACTAACATATTTTAGGGCCTTTTGGGTGAGAATCTTTGGCTGAAGTGTAGCTGGGGTACACCACTGAAGGCAGATAGGTATTGAGACTTCAAAGCTAATAAAAAGCATGCACCAGATAGCTGTGCAGGTCGCACAACCTTCTTTGTATAAATGCAACAATAAAGGTGTATTTCCAAGTTTTTTTAGCAAATGTGTAGTCTAATAAATTGGGATTACTATATATTTCTTAATCGTAAGCAGTGGAGGAGTGTCGCCTCACTGGCTCAGAGCCCAAAGCTGAACAAATTAAACGATATTTTCTTATCATTATATTTTTCAGCAGCTGACTGAGCCAGCGTGTGCAGGGTGAGCCTGGGCCTGGTCATGGGAGGGGGGAGGAGGAGTAGTTGGTGCACTTTTAAGTGTGCATGTCAGTTTTGCCAGCTGTCTGAAGCTGGACAAACTGACATGCACACTTAGCTTCCTCCAACCCAGATGTATTGCCTGAGCAAGCGTTAATTCAGCCCACTCAGACCAATCCCCGAGCTGCTCTCAATCATGAGAGCAGTGCGGCGATTGGATGGGGAGTCCGTGATTCTGTCCCAGGGACTCCTGGGACCAGGAACTGGATGCAGAGGAGCGTGAGGTAGCCAGCAGCACCAGATTAATTCTTTTTGTTTGTTTGATTAAACCCCCTTCCAGGCGCTACCCCCGCGTGCTCCACCCGCAGACCCCCTGCACCCACTCTACTCACTCCACCACTTTTTATCTTTGTCGGTCGCCACTGAGGGCAAACTCACATCCAGTACTCTCAGGAACTGCCTGAATGCTATTAGTTCAAGCAACAAGAATAGACGTCATGGAGAAATTGCGGGTGCACGAAGAAAAGGCTGCCCTTGGCCACACATTGAATGTATTGCTTTAACAGTCTCCTGTCTTGCAATATTTCTCAGATTGTGTCAATTGTCTTCTATGTGTATTACAACAAGCCCTGTAAAACGGACGGCTTTGTGTCATATTTTTATAATAGTGCTTAAAATGAGGCTGAGCCAACGCACACCAATAATAAAGAATTTAAAGTGTGACCCTGAGCCCTTATAAAATTGTCGATCCGGCCTTGATATTTTTCATAAGGGATCTCAGGCGATAAACGCTACTTGAGGTGGCTTTTATTCCCAGAACACAGTGAAAGCTTGTCATGGATAGAACACATATATATTTTTTAACTGTATAATTATTTTTATGTGATTGGTTATAAAACATTTTTTATAGGACCCCCAGAACCTCCTGTACATTTCTGGATATTCAAAAATGTACTGTGCTGAATTCTTGCTTATATTGCGATAACGAGCCCTGTTGAAAGAGTTTAGAAATAATCAATAACACTGTGCCCTGAATATAAGACCCTTTGTAAAGACTGTTAATTACTCATTTGAAACCAAAAGCATCCATTGATTCCGCTTCTTTGGTTTTGTATTGTAGGCCTTTCCACTGCACCCTTTATTGATTACAAATTACAAAATGGGAAGTCTAACTGCCCAAAGGGCTGCTTTATTCCCTAGTAATATGGCCATGCCCCCATGACCTATCAGGCGCGCGCAAACATTCTGCTTGGCCCCTCCCTCTACAGGAAGTGGCAATCTAACACGAACAGATGAGGACTGTAAGAGATTTACAGATTAGGGATAGTTCACTCTAATGAGCTCTTCACCTTGAGGAGTCAGGTCTCAAAGGAAGGGGCCCGGAATGAAGGGATCCCACTCATTTGACCTTCTCATGACCAAACGAGAAACAAACATGCATTATTTAACACTTACTCTCTGCTGTCAGGACGGTTAAGGCAATCCTTTCCCGCAACACAAAACACTGCACACGGCCCAGGTGATTGCAAAAAGAAGCAAACACGTTTGAAAGATTTTGACTCGGGAGCGTATTTTCATTCACATGACTCGGCGTGATACGTTAGTACTTTCTGATACTTGCCAATATTTGCAAATCAGATTTTAAGCACCCTTTAGCACTTATCATTATTATCATTAGTTGTAATAGTAGTGTTAGTATTATTATCTTCATAATTTGTATAATAATCATTATTATTGCATAAGCTCTACAGTTTTAAGGCGTAGCAGAATCACATCTATTTTCGATGGGAAACACATGGAAAGGTATAATATGCAGTTCGTGAAAAGATATATTTTGCACAGATTTACTAAAATTCTCACCCTGCACGTTTAACATAATTCAAAATCATGCATAGGCGGCATCAGAAATGGACCAAGTAAAGGCCCCTGCAAGCCTCTGTGCTCCTCTTTCTGAGGACTTGCCACAGGAAGATTTTTTAAAGAGACGTGACTTTGCAGACGTGTAAACCTGGGCAGCTGAGTCTGAAACACTCAAAGCCATATCTACCTTCTGAGTGAACTAATTCAAAAACTTGTGGGGATATTCTCAAGAACGCGTGATAACCATCACAAAATTAGCTTAATGCAACTTTCAACATCGCAGTCTATCACGGGAAAAGAACGCTGTGTTAACTAAGTATTCACAACACAGAGGCACCATGTGATAGGCCCACGACAACGCGTCAAATGTCTGCAATAAAGTCAACGCAATTCTGCAAAAATCCGAAACACGAACACAAAAAAACTTGCGAGGAGTCCAATTGCGATACAAAAGGCAGCGAAAACCAGCGACAGGCCTGCAAACCCCACACGTCTGCAGAAAATGCACTATAAAAAACAACAAAAAGAACACACTGAGAGAGCACCATGTCATTTTGAAAATTGTAGGGGTGCATCGTAATCGCCCGTAGTCAGTACCCGCATATTTAGAAGAAATACTAATGTGTGTTTTAGAAATGTAACAGAAGGCCGGGTATCAGTGCAATATGTAAAAGAGTATTCATAGCGTTTGCAGTCTAATGTAGAACCTTTTTTTTTTTTTTTTTTTTTTTTTTTTTTGGGCTGCACTTCTTTATTTTTCCTAAGCCCTTATCTCCTGGCTTCCCGCCTTACTTCTAACTAACTTCCTTCCTGCTCACTCCTCTCTTTAACCTTCCTCCCCTTACTCCACCCCTTGTCCTTAATGCATGCACTGGTCCTAGTGCCGCAGCACGTACTTCATTACATCTCCCCCCTTCTTAAACAACAGAGATATCTATGATCATAAGTTAGCAATCACAAACGATATAGTTACAGTTCCTCAATCAGACGAGCCGGTCTTCGAATGGTTCCTCGCGGCCGCAGATGACCATCTAGATCAGCTGGTTTACTCTCATCAGTAGTTAGGACAAGTCTTGTGTCACTTTCTACTGCCGCAGCATTCCCTGGTGTCCCACTGGTGGGATTAGTCAACATTTCCTGAACTGTGGGGGTGCATTTCTTGAAGTATGTCACGTTTCTCGTGATTCTCTTGTTATCAGACTCAGCTGTAATCATGGTCCCTTTTTGTTTTTAGTTACTATCAGTGGTTCCGCATGATAGCAACAGTCAGTCTTTTTCCGTTGTTCTTGCCGAACCAGCACCCAGTCTCCTTCCTGAATAGAGGGAGGTGTGGCGTTCCTCCGGTCGTCAGCATATGTTTTCATTTTCTCTTTGTTTAGTTTATCAGTGACGGCTACTTCTTCATGTTCTGAATCTTGAGACAGCGCGTCATCGGCTTCCTCCCACGTTGGTATTCTGGTGCGCACTGAGCGATCCAACATCAAAGTCGCTGGGCACTTGCCTGTGGTAGCATGTGGTGTTGTTCGATACGCTCTAAGAACCTCATTGAGCGCCACTTGAATATCACGTTTGCACAGATCGGCTTATTGTACGGTTTTCTTTAGAGTGGCCATAAACCGCTCCACCATGCCATTGGCTTGTGGCCAAAGTGGGGTGATCTTGCGATGTCTGAAATTAAGGTGCTTGGCAAAGTCTGTGAATTCTTGTCCATTAAATGGAGGTCCGTTGTCAGTCTTCACAATTTCCGGGATGCCCCAGGCAGCGAATACTTCATCTAGTACTGGTATTGTGGTAGTGGCTTTAGTTGACGTGATGATCTGTGCAATGGGAAACCGGGAGTTTTCATCTAATGTAGAACCTTAACAGGAGTGTGATGCTTTATATAATGTAGAAATGTTATTAAACATGTGTATTGTTAAATTACTAAAACGTGCCATATTAAGAGTTGCACGTGTAGGAGACAAAATGTGACACTTTAACATGGAAAAGAGCTTACGTTTAAGAGTTGAAGTGTGATGTTGTTTTTGTAATAGAACAGAGAGCATTGCTTATAATGTAGAATCATTTAGAAAAGTGTTTAAACATGTAAAGGTCTGGGACATGAAGAAAAGCCAGTAGAGGCCTAACTGTTATTTCTTTAGTTAGCATTGGTTGTTCATGTTGGGAAGAGTGCTGTTCTCAGAGAATATTGAATTGTAACTTTGGATGTGCACAAGGTTGCTTCTCACGTATTTCAGTTGCAGGTGCAAGGCCACGGAGCTCGGTAGGTAGAAAGATCCATTGTTTAGAAGTTAGGGCGGTAGGAGTGAGGACAAGAAGGTGCCAGAGGAATGTCCATCTGCAACATTTGGCGGGGAATGTGCCTGGGATCCAAGGACACCTCAAGGGACGCTGGATGGAAGGATGCCATGCTGGAAAAATCCGAAAACCAACACCTGCCCAGAGGGGTGTCCCTTCGGCATATCTACGATTTTGGGAGTTTTGTATCAGGGACAGACCCCGAGGATGGAGAGCAGATTTTGTTAGGAGGTTGTCAGAACAGGATGTAGGCAATCTTAAAAAGCGTTGAGGGAACTTAGGGCAGAGTAGGGTGTAGGAAGGAGCATCTTAGAACGAGCTAAGTAGTTTAGGCTACTTATCTATGAAACGTGACTGCACTTCTTAGGGAGTCTTCACGGCTGACACCTTTACTCTTGCTTGAAGGGAACTGTTAAGTAAGGATGTCACCTTAGAGTTAGTCTAGGGACAGATTAACCTTTCCTTTCCTTTTGTTAAATGCAGTCCAGACTTCAAGTAGGGACGGTAACTGGATGCCTGATGTTTCTCGAATTGACTTTGCTTTTCATTCTAAGTAGTTTGAGACTCCTTTGTAGGATTATGTTTGTATTAGTGCCAGTTTATCTTCTGAACCTCTTTCTGAGATGTTTGTATGTCAAATTATTTTTGGCTTTGTAATAAATCCTTTAACTTCAGTTCGTAGTCAGTGGTTCTTTCATTTGGATTTGATTGCTGATTTATAAAGCTGTTTCAACTATGAATTTGGAACCCTCCCATCTACACTTCTTAGCAGAAAAAAAGGTCCAGTTGACCTGTCCTGGGAGTCGGGAGAATTGATAAGGTAAAAATCTAGATAAGAATCCCAGCTCCTTCAACACCAAAAACAATCCAAAGTGCGTAGCAACATGGATTCACCCGGAGTGCAGAGGCCAACGCAAACTCCACAATACCCACAGACCACCAGCAAGGAACAACGGGGTCGGAGAAGCCCAAGGAGCAGAGGGAGAGGAAGACAGGGTGCTGTCCGCCGGCAAACCAGATCAGCGTCACGGAGGTGACAGATCACTACCATCAACTGACCCACAATTAGACTACTGCGAATGCAGTCGGAGAGTCGAGGAGGTCAATGGAGGAGGCCAAGAGGCGCTGGCATGATGTGAAAACGAAACCAAGCACAGAACTGCTACCAACAGGAAGGCAGCAACAGCGACAGGAGGTGGGAGTCTAGTGCCACAAGAGGAGCTGGAGGAAACGGAGGCCACAGTTATCAGTGTGGAGACGGCGCAAGGAGTTGGGAGTCTGGACACAGCTCGAGAGGACCTGACACAACATCAACAGGGTGAGTAACAACCAGGCACTGGGGGACAGGGGGAGATGGGCACAATGGCACACAGTTCCAAAGTGAGTGGTGCCAGAAGTCAAACACTCACTACAGAGATGTTAGAAAGGAGAAAGTGCTAGGTCAAGGACTCTGTAGGAGGGGAGACAAATCTTGTCTCTCGTAGCCCTCACACACCCCGATGGATGTCATGCTTAATCATTGGGCAGTTGCTCCTCGTCATGCCAGGGCTGCAATGCCCTATTGGTCCCCCGAAGGGTCATTGGCTGAGATATTTTTAGAACTGTCATTTGGTGCATGTGGGTGTGTGAACAGAGTCCTAAGTGAAGGGTGATAGTGTGCGTGCAATGCATTTAAACTGTCTAAGGTTTACAGAGAAATTAATTTTAATAGAGAGGTACCCTAGGCAGAGTAAAAAACCCATAGGTTGAGGGTTACCAGAAAAGGCATGAGGTGGCCAGGTAACTACAAGGTCAGCATGTTTCACGCCTCAGTGATCATAAAGATGCATGGTATATCATCAGGACCAGAAAAAACTGTGGAAGTGGTGTAATGCACAAAAGGAAGTAGTAATATTAGTGGGGTAACATTAGCCCTCTAAACGATCACTGGGGGCCAAATATCTAAAGTACTATAAGTTATGGCTTTGGCTCAGTAGTCCGATATGCCCTCTTGAATGTGACCTAGAATGCATAGAAGGAAAAACCAAAAAAAAACAACACGCCACAGATCAGTATGTGAGGCTCGCAAATGTGTCTCTAATGATGTGTGTCCTGGAGGCATATATTGCATTGAATGTGCAGAGCGAGACAGGTCTAGTGAAGTATCTTACCCTTCTGCTACATGCACCCAGCGTGGTGGCATAAAAAAGTATAGAAGGCGGAGAGCCGAAGACCCGCTGCAAGGAACAAGCTGTGGCCCAAGCGGCTCACCATCCAGCATACCCAAAAGTGCCAGCGCTAGCACAGGCGCCTGCAGAGAACGGGAGATTGTACATGGTACAGATCAGACGGCAGGGATGACCAGCTGAAGTTCAAGCTAACACCAGACGCTGCACGTGTAGAAACGAGTGGGGATAGCTTTCCATAGCCCATCATGTGCGTTCCGGCAAATCTAAATTGTCAGGTGTGTCGTCCATCTAGGTATGTGAGGTTACAGGTATCTACAGTCCTTACCTAAAATGTAGGAGAACAGTGCTCCTTAGGCTAGGGGTGTAGGGTGCCCTCACCTTACTGGGCTGTTAAAAGAATAATGGGAGAGTGCAGGGAAAACACAGGTAAATAACATGTATGATGTTTGTTGCTAGTTACATGAACTTAATTTGAGAGGAGATCTCATTCACCATTGATGCTGAGGGATAAGTACTCACATATATATGTCCTGACGCCTGCGTGAAGGTCAAGGACTGTGGTCTAGGGCCGTGTAGAAGTACTCTCATCAATTAACGTGAGGGAGGTTACTATTTCCGTATTGCCCCATCATCGTCCTCTTCAGCGTGCCTTGTGTGTGCAGTGGAGCTGTCTCAGTGGTGCGCAAGCGTGCTGAGTACAGCCTCGTGACGACTGCACATGTGCACAGTCAGGCGTGGAGTAAGCCTCGGGTGACTGATTCGAGGTTTGTCAGTGCAGTGTTTGCCCACAGGGGACGTCACAGAAAGCGAACCCTAGTGGATACACACAGTAAAATCAACAAGGCAATACATACAAATGTCCATGTCTATAGATTAAAAATCTAAAAATACATTAAAAAAGCATAAGAGTATAAAAGTCCAAACTCCTTCATCTTTGAGATAAGTTTACCAAATAAATTCCGGATCTAGTGCAACAATTCATAATAAATACTTATTTACTGGAGCCATATAACATTAGAAATGGGCCCTAGATGAGAAAAAATAGCATTAAAGGAGACACAGTTTTGGTGCAAATAGGAGAAATAGAGCCATAAACGGTGGATAAGGGGCTAATGCATAACGTACAAAAATACAATATTGCACAAGTTTTCAATTATTTAGTCCTAAGTCCTATATTTGTTTTTACCAAAAATGTCAAATGTATGCTAAATGCTTATGGAGTTTTGATTAGTATTTAATCTGAGGGTGTTCTTAGTTCCTTTTTAGCACCTGCCTCCTAATAAACCACATTCTCGCCAAGAATTGGGCCACTGCACATTCTACTAATGACCTTGTATCTGTTCTAAGGATGTGCAGTGCTTCTAAATGACATTGGGTTCCCAGTTGTCCACAGGCAGGGGATAGCCATTTAGATCTTGGGTTATAATATAATGGACATACAAAGAGAATATGCTTAGTCATCTCCTCAGTCTCAAAGTAGCTTGGACAGTGAAGTAGTGTGGCTAAAGAACCCCTGTTCCATGATGCTGTGAACGATTTCAAGGGTAGGCATCTAAACCTGAATTGGATATATAACTTTCTGTGTTGAGGGATAGTAACAAAATCCATATAAGGTTCATACGCACAATACAGCTTAAACTCCATAAATGTAATTATGAGGCAGCCTCCTATTGCATATTTAACAGCTCTCTCTGCCACCCAATTCCAATAATAAAACTTAACCCACTCTCTACTTGGCAGTAAACTGGAATCTGTCACTTCCCACAGGTTCTCCAAACCTATTGCAGAAAGCGATGTCTTGATGTTACTGACCCAGCCAATTTATTTGAAGCGATCCAGCTTGAGGACATCTTCAAAGGCAGGTGTTTTTTTTAGGCGCAGCCAGAAAAGAAGAGGGCGAAGCCTAGCCATATCCACTATTGTGGTTCTGCCCAAATCTAACCTTAAAGGAGTGAGCGGGGTACTCTAGGGAAGAGAGCACAGTGATCCTAAGAATTTGTTCTCAGTAAGAAGCAATCCCTACAGGTTATCAAACCCCCAGATTTCAGCCCTATACAGGGTCGAACCAACCACCTTCTGATCATATGTCCGAACTGGGGCTGCGATCTGTCTAGTTTGTGATGCCCTGTATTATGAGATTAAGGCCCCAGAAGTCTTCCTCTGCTGGAGGATTTGCTTGGAGATATGTTGTGTCCATGCTATTTTCTCTGTGAGGGTTTCCCCAAGGTAGACAATAGTATCCACTATTTCCAATGAAATCCCACCCAATGATAGTTTTCCTTTAAACAATTTGTGGGGATTAATTAGCAAGTTTTGTCTTTGAGGTGTTGACTTCCAATCCTCTCATCTCACAGAAAGACATGAAGCGATCAAGCAACAATTGAAGACCACTGGGGGTTTTAGAGACTAATAGTGAATCATCCGCAAACAGCAAGGTAGTTATTTTTACACTCCCCAGATGTTTCACTCAGCTAGATGTTTCACCACCTCATTTATAAAAAGCGAAAATAAAGTAGGAGCCAAAATGCAGCCCTGACTCTCCCCTCTTACAAACTCATTTGGGGCCGTCAGTTGCCCTTGATCCCCCCCATCGCACTTTTGCATAGTTTACCTCATGCAATCATACTAGCAGTGCCAGAATATCCTGTGGACGGCCCAGATCTTGTAGGACTTGCCGAAGTGTGGTGGCCCTAGGAATAAGATCGAAAGCTGACTTCAAATCAATGGAAGTACTATAGAGACTGCCCTGCTCTAATGTCACAGTCTTCCAGGCCAATAGAGCGAAGTGGAAGACTTGGTTGATGGTACTGATTTTTCTACTGAAA
Source organism: Lissotriton vulgaris (assembly GCF_964263255.1). Lineage (NCBI taxonomy): Eukaryota > Metazoa > Chordata > Amphibia > Caudata > Salamandridae > Lissotriton > Lissotriton vulgaris. The sequence continues at coordinate 78,611,710 of NC_141690.1, read as the reverse complement.
CCCTACTTGGAAAAGGAATAGTATGTTGTTCTCCTCCATCCAATTAGTGATTTTAGTAAGCAGGGCACGGGGGAAAACCTTCAGCGCTCCATCTATTAATGTGGAAAAGGTAGGGCCGATGTCGACCAAGAACCTTTAAGTATTGCCCGGCGTTAACCGCCTCTCATACCACTCAAATCTATCAAACAAAGAGGCAGGCACTGGAGACTGGAAGGCAGGAAACAGGAGTTTATTCCGACGGAGCAGAACACATCAAATCAGACAACAGGGTATCTTTTCGAGGTGCTCTAACCGCATCTCTGAGGCCTGGCCTCTTATACACAGGTGTATGGTCTTTATTGCAGTTTATTACATGTGGCACATTCTTGCAAATACTTTGATGTACGGAAAGACATCCTCGGAATCCCTGCTTCATGCCCGCTCCCACACACACTTACAGTAGAAGTCCCCACCCCGGTCTCAGCAGGTGATGACTGTCGCGCAGCTGGACATTCCGCCGATTCCCGGAATGTGTGCGGCTGATCGGATCTCATGGGGTGGGGGCTTTGATCAGTTGTAGATCCTTTGATGAGAGAAGCTTCCTACTGTATGGGGGCAATAAACGGCATCCGCAGGGCCAGGTGGCGGCCTGGGAACGAGCAGGACAAACGGGCACAGAGGAAAGGGGGTTCATCAAAAGGATGCATGATCATGAAAGGGATGGAGGGAGGTGTTGGCTGGGTACGGGATGTGGATCCGGGGCAGGGTTGCGCTGAAAGGGAGGTTTATGGCCCAGGCATGTGAGAGCGGGGGCTGTCAGCGTGCAGGGGGGATGTTTGCGAGTTTCAGAGGGAGAGAGAGAGACACGTTGGCTATCGGCAGTGGGCAGAGAGGCCATGGCATTTAAAATAGCTGCTACTTACGCGCACATACGAGCCTGAAAAGGGACAAGATGGCGCCGATAAGGTTGATGTCGCAAACTAGATTTTAACAGTCCTCCCTTTTCAACATATCTAGCCAGCTTGTCAATCTATGTCTATCCCCATTATATTTCTTACCTCGACATCGTACAATGCTTTCATGCGTTCGGTTTCAAAGTCCAGAGTCTTAGGGCAGATACAGTTTGCACAAAGTGAACACAGGGGCGGCAAGCATTGAATACCCAGGCAGAATCCACATATTATGACAATCGGTATCAATATGATCATAAACAACCTCCACCCCCAGTTCTTCACGGTACTCCAGAACCAACTCCCAAGCGACCATTCTTATTGTTCCTGGTGAACTTCTGAGGAAAGTCTGTGGAGGTGTTCAATGGCTTTGTAAACTGAGGGTGAATTGTCCGGTATGTAGGTGCAACAGCTGGACCCAATGATACGGCATGCTCCTCCACGATCCGCTAGAACCACATCTAGAACAAGGCGGTTCTGAAGAGCCACCAGGCGGACCGCCTGAAGCTCGGCTGTATTGTTTGTGAGGATTCCAGCTGTAATGTTCATTGTCGTTTCAACTGCCTGGGTCAAATGTCGGATGGCTCGGCTGTTCGCCATCGGACCCCAGAGTGGAACAAGTCCCTTCAAAGCATCCAGGAACTGTGCTCCGGTGGAGTCGGCTTGCCCAATGTCTTTTGCTCGCCTCTGTCGGTGATGGTTTGCTGGAGCCACATAGGTCGGAGGAAGAATGAAAGCAACGTAACAGGTACCCCCCCAGCCTTTGGGGAGCCAGGTGTAAGCTTTTGTACCACAAACAAAGTACATATTAGGAGAAGTGACAAAAGAGGGTGGATCTGTTGAGTCCAAAGTTCTGGTGATGCGGCAGGCGCTGTGGCCTACCAGCTGTGTCCCAAGTCCTTCGATGCACATAAGGCCTGAGACATTGACGACAGATAGGGCCACAGTCAGGGTGGCAGCTGTTCGTTTCCGGAGGTAGGAGAAGGTGGGTCTGGTTGGGTTGTTGAACACCTGCATTTCAATCCGTTCTTTGACAGGGATGTCCATATGAATAGAGTCGTTGGATGTCAGAGGGCAAAAGTGTGCAGCAGTTCTCCCTGTTTTGTTCTGCCAGACCCCATGAAAGAAATGTGCCATAGTTCTGCTGGAAGTGGCATTATCCCTGTAGCTTTCTTGCAAGAAGATCAGCCAAGCCAGGCAGGAACCGTGAACTGAGAAAGGTGAAGGGATGAAGGGGATGGAATGTCCAGTGGCGTGGGGTAACAGCCCACAGATCCAGCAGTTGGTGGCATTGGTGGCAAGATTGTGCTGGTGCAGCAATTGCACGAAGGAGTTGTTCCAAAACTCCTTATGTCTTTCTCGAAGTTGAGGTGAAAGAGAGACCAGGTAGTGTTCTTTCATTGTGGTAGGCTGTGCAGTGGTTAGAAATGTCTTATGAGCTGGTGCGCTCTCTTCCACGATCCAGAGGGTGGTCATGAGGTGGAGGCAAAAGAGAAGGGCGATAAAGAGAGCAATAATCTTTGAGCTGTGTATTTTGTCAGCCTTTGGGTTTCTGTATTGACACTTCGGATGTCCGGTTGCTTCCATCATCTTTGTGCCGGGGGCTTCCATCATCTTCATATCGGGCGCTTCCATCATCTTCAAGGGGCTCGGTAGCGGGCAGAACCACAAACTTCGTTTGATTTCTCTCCTGGCAGCCTTAGTAGTGTTAGGCCACCGCTCTGAGAATTGTAACTTAGTCAGTGGTCTGCTTAGCCGAAGCTCCCTCCTTTCGTTGCAGATTATACCCTTCTCTGGATGGCACAGTGGGATCGGGAAATTCTGTCAGTTCAAGCATCTCTTTATCAGGGTAACAGCTCAGGGATGGTCGATCTTTGTTCAGGAGCTCTTCTTGGGTGGCCACGTCTTCGGTCGTCATCAGGGTTGAGGAGATCTTTTTGCAGTGGTGTGCGTGTAGCCAATTCCGTTTACCTTCCACTCGAAGAGCTGTACGGGTGGTGATCAAAACTTGCCAGGGGCCCGTCCACCGAGGTTCCAGACTCTTTGCACGCTGGAAGTTCCAGACCAATACAAAATCACCGGGTTGGATGTCGTGTCCGGGGCCCCTGGAAGCATCAGGAATGGCATGCAACACCTGTTGTTGATGGATAACAGACAGTGTCTTAGTCAGGTTGTACAAATAATCAGACATTAGGACATCCGGGACGTCGTGAATGGAAGTTGGTTTTGGTGCAGACCAGACGCTCATGGGCCGGCCGAAAACGACCTCGTAAGGTGTCAAATGGTGTTTGGTGGGGGTGGAACGCATTGATAGCAATGCCAGTGGGAGAGCCTCTGGCCATTGCAGTCCTGTGGTAGCCACTATCTTAGCTAGTTTCAGTTTCAGTGTGGCATTATGTCGCTCAACTAGTCCAGCAGATTGGGGGTGGAAGACTGCATGAATTTTTTGTTTTACACCCAACCCCTTCAAGATGAGTTGGATAACTTCGGCTACGAAGTGGGGGCCATTGTCGCTCCACAAAATTCGACAAAGGCCGTTACGAGGGAAGAATTATTTCAGGAGTACCTTTGCAGTGGCAATGGCAGTGTTGTCGTGAGTCGGATAGGCTTCCACCCACTTGCTAAATGTGCACACGACAACAAGTGCATATTTCAGACCTTGGCATCCTTCTAATTGGATGTAGTCCATCTGCAGGACTTCAAATGGGTGACTTGGAACCCCAAACCCTCCCCGGGGTACTACAGTTCCTTTCCCAGGGTTGTGTTGCAGGCATATCAGACATTGTTGGACCAGACGTTTAGCAGAGTCTGCGATCTTGTCATTGTGCCAAACTTTGGAGACAAGTTCGGCCATAGGGGCAGATCCTATGTGTGCAGGAGAGTGTGCCATGGTCAGTATGGGGATAAGGTATGAATTGGGTAGAAACCATTTGTTCGTGTCTTTTGTCCGCCAGCAGCCTTCATCGTCTTTCAGTCCCACCCGTGCCCATTCAGTCAATTCGTGTGGTGAGCTGGCCATTTGGATGTCTCTAATAGTCTCCCTAGCGTCCGTCCATTTTTCTGCTTGTGACCTGCTCACGTACATGCGCGTTGTTGTCCTATTCTCAGCTGTGGTTCGGGCAGTGATGTCGGCCAGTGCATTCCCCTGCCCAATGATGTCTGTCACCTTTTTGTGTGCCTGGCATTTGATTACTGCAAGTTGCTTGGGAAGGAGGACCGCTTCAGTCAGAGCAGAGACAAGATCTCCGTGTAAGATGGGTGTGCCGTGTGAGGTCAGGAATCCCCTCTCCTTCCATAGGAGCCCAAAATGATGAACCACCCCGAAGGCATACTGGCTGTCAGTGTAAATGTTTGCTGTGATTCCTGCTGCTAGGATACATGCTCGTGTGAGGGCAATCAGTTCTGCTGCCTGTGCAGATCGTTGTGTGATGCGGGCTGTCTTTACTACAGTTCGGGCTGTGGTGACTGGATAAGCAGCTGAGGTGGTGCCGTCGGGGAGTTTGATGCAAGAGCCGTCCACCCACAGTTCTCCGTCAGGGTCTGGGAAGGCTGTGTCTCGGAGGTCAACCCTACTCCTAGCCTGTTCGTCCGTGAGGGTCACACAGTCATGTATAGGGGATACATTGGGGTCGTTCTCAGGTAGGGGCAACAGAGTGGCCGGATTCAGCGTGGTGCATCTTTTCAGGGTGATATGGGGTGCAAGCAGAGTCAGTTCGTACCCAGTCAGTCGTGCACTAGTCAGATGTTGCCTCTTAGTCTGGTTCAGGAGGGTGTCGACCGCATGGGGTACTAACACCGTGAGGGAGTTCGAAAGTAAGATCCCCTCACTTTGTCGGATAGAGAAAGCAGCGGCAGCTACAGCTCGAAGGCAGGCAGGCAAAGCTCTGGCTACGGCAGGGCTCTCCAAACCGGTCCTGGAGGGCCGGATCCATGCCAGATTTTTAAAATAACTACATGTATCTCAATGGGGATATCCAAAAAATCTGGCATGGATCCGGCCCTCCAGGACCGGTTTGGAGACCCCTGGGCTACGGGGTCAAGAGTGGCAGAGAAGTAGGCACCTGGGCGTTGCTTTGGGCCAATGGACTGGGTCAAGACAGACAAATTGCATTCCTCCCTTTCGTGAGTGTAGAGGGAGAAGGGTTTTGTGTAATTGGGGGTTCCTAGGATGGGGGCTGAGCAGAGGGCATCTCGTAGTTCTATGAAGGAGGATTGGCACTCAGGGGTCCAAGGGAGTGGGAAGGGGACACCTTTAGCCAGCAGGGAAAGCAGCGGTTTCACAATGAGGCTGAAATTTGGCAACCACTGTCGGCAGAAGGAAGTGAGGCCTAGCAGGGAGCGGACTTGTTTCTGGGTTTTAGGGACAGGGGTCTCTTGAATGGTCTGAATTCGATCGGGTGTAAGCTTTCTCCCGTCTTTGGACAAGAGGTGGCCTAGGTAAGTGACTTGGGGTTGGCAGAATTGCAACTTCTTCTTGGAGACCTTGTGGCCATTTTCCGCAAGGAAGTGCAGGAGTTGGATGGTGGCTGTGACTGCAAGTGGAGTGGTGTCGGCCGCCAAAAGGATATCATTGACGTACTGTATCAACACCACTCCATCGGGTAACTGGACTGCGCCCAGTTGTCTCTTGAAGGCCTGGCTATAGATGCTGGGACTTTCAGTGTAGCCTTAGGGTGCTCGACAAAATCTATACGAGCGGGCTTTTAGGGTGAAGCCGAAGAGGTATTGGCTGTCTGGGTGGATGGGGATAGAGATGAAAGCGTTCTTGAGATCAATGACAGTGAAGGTGGTAGCAGTGGAAGGAATCAGAGTCAGAATAGTGGTTATGTCTGAGACTACGGGGTACTGAGGTACAACTACTTTGTTGACCTCTCGTAGGTCGATGATGAAGCGGTACGCTTTCTCGTCTCCCTCACCTTGCTTCTTTATAATGGGTAGGATAGGGCTGTTGCAAACATTGCTAACTACTTCCTCTACCACTCCTGCATCTAACAGGGACTGGATAATCTTTACCAATGCCTTCTCGCCCTCGGGCGATATCCGATATTGTGGAAGTTTTGGGAGTATTGCGTCCTGTCGGACAGTTATGTGCACTGGGTCGATCATCATGCGTCCTATGTCTGAGTCAGTCTTGGCCCACAGTTATGGAGGTAGAGTGTCAAATAGGGACGAGTCAGCGTCAGAGATGGAAAACATGCGTCGGGAGGGACAAAGGTTGAGCAGAGTCGGGTTCTCGTACAGAAAGACTCAAACTCCATCTTGCGAACACCTAATAGTAGCTCGGAAATGATTCAGTAAGTCAAGTCCCATAATGGCATCAGGGGTGTTGGATGAGAGTAAAAACGCCTTGTCAGTGGTGTTATTTTCTAAGTCAAAAGAGATCGGTGTGGACAAGGGATTAGTGGAGGGCATTCCATCGAAACCTATTGATGTTACAAGTGAGCCAGACAAGGGTGCCCTTGGAATCAGTCGTTTAGATAACGCACTACGTGTTGCGCCAGTGTCTACCAGAAATGGAGACTTCGTACCCAGGACCTTAGCGGTGACATAAGGACCTTGCTGGTCAACATGGTGCTCGACTGGATCCCACCCATGCCCTTGGCAGTCCTATGCGAAGTTGTGAGTGTCGTCGCAGTCAGACTGTTGGTACTGGTTCTGTCGGGGACGGTCAAATGTGTTCGGTCTGCCTGGCCTGTCGTTATTGGCATCATTCGTGGACCCTCGTCCCTGTCCTCTATTTCTTGGCCCACCCGCTACATCTCTGGTGTCCCTATTCTTATTCATTTCTAACAGGACCGGACACTGGGATTTCCAATGGCCGAATCCCTTGCAAAATGCACACTGGTTCTCATCAATGTCTTTTCGTCCAACATAGGGTGCGGGTGTATGGTCTTTAGGGGGTGGGTTTCTAGGAGCATTCGACTGGTAATTTCCCTTGTGCTGCTCCCGTCCTATAGTCACCCCCTGCAACTGTGCGATCATCACTCTTTCCTTCAGGTCCTGTTTCTTTTTCACGTCGCCCTATCGTTTTCATTTTTCTGATGCTCATAATACTGGGCCATCTGGAGGATAGCCGCAGGTTTGGAGGCTGCCCAACTACTCTCGCTAGCCTGTAGTTTCCGAGAGACCTCCTGTGACAGACCTTTAACATAGTTCTGGACAAAAAGATGATGTCCGGTTGCAGTGGTCATGTCCTGGCTGCTGTAATCGGAAAACACCGTTTCGAAACTGGAGAAGTATTCTGACACGTCTTCCTGGGGTTTCTGGCGGCAGGCCGTCACTATCGACCAGTCCACCTTCTTTTCTGGGATCAGGGTTTTCAGTTTCTGTACGATTTTGTCTGGGAGTTCTAAAATGGATTTCAAAGGTTTCTGTCCAGGCTCTCGTTGTCTGTCTATGCCATCGAGTTGTGACCAGGTATGTCCGAACAGCTCAAGGTGGTCGACTTTCCGGATTTGCTTCCTCACATCAGCTGGCAGACATAACCCAAAAAACAAATCGATGTCAGCTAGAGTCATAATCGTTGAACCTAAAGCTGTACCTAATTCAGTGTAAAAGGCAGTGTTTTTTTTCGTAAATCGGGTAGGGATTTTCGGAACGTCAGAATATCTTGCCGATCCCATGGTTGGTAGACCCAGTTATAAACTACCCTCCCTTTCGCATCTTGATGGTTAACATCATTGTGCGTTCCCAGACCTCGTGGGGGAACCCAGTAGGGAGCGGCCTCCCTTATAGGCATCATTGCATTAGATTGTTCTATTCGAGGTTCGGTCGCCACAGGAGTCGTAGTTTTAGCTTCCAACCCCTGTTCAGTGAGGTGGCGGAAAACTTCAAGCGTACGCGTGAGGAGGTCCGTCACGTCACACTCGCCCTCATCCCCAATGTCAACCTTTTCTATACAGAGTTGTTAGGCTCTCGGGACCTTTGTCTCGGTATCGGTCCTCATAAGCATTTAGGGTGTGGTAACAAAATCGCTCGACAAAGTGTTGTCTGTGGCTCTCAGCATATGAATTGTACATATCCATTACGTACTCCTCACTCATCTTCCGTTCCACCAGTGTCTTTACTATCATGTCGATCCCTGCTCGCTCATCCTTGCTCAACCTGTTTATTCTAGTGGAATCTTTCTTTTAGGTCCCAGGGTTGTCTAATACTGCTGCTTGCGCTGCATCGAGTACAAGGGGCTCGGCCGGCGCGGAGGCCATGAGGACCGAGGCCCTGGTACTATTCTCATCTGTGCTTGGGGGTTGTGGGTGCTGTACTAAGGGTTGGGAAGGGGCATATGGAGGGGGCATGTAGATGATTGGAGGACCTAGTAATAGATCATCGTTCACTCGTTGTTTCGAGGGTAACTCGGGGTAGAGCGTAGAGGGTGTTCTGACGGGACACTGACTCAATGTTTCGGACTCTGTTTCTGTTTGGCTTCCTCTCTCTCCTTTATCTCTCCCTCTAACTTTCTGGCTGCTAGGTGAGCTGCTTTTCATAGTTCTTTCTCTAATCTGACTTCGTTTCTCTTTTTACGTTGTTCTGTTTCTTTGCGCCACATGCCGAGACTATCAAGCATAGTGGGCGCTGTTTTATTGTTACGAAGGGCTGTTTCGAGCGCGTTCATTTTATCGTCATCGAAGGATCCTATCAGTGGCCACTGACTTTCCTGATCCTTTTTTGTATATTTGTGCCATAGCTTGCTATAGGCTATGGCGACTAGTCCATATTTTGTGAACATGTCCTTATTAGGGGTGCCTTCCAGTGGAGCTGGATGGTTCACCTCTAATAAGCGGTCCGGGCTGAAGCAACTACCAATCAGTGGGGAGAAGATAGGCATGACAGATTACAACGGGGGACAAAGGTCCGCACTACCTATCCTTCACTACTTGCAAAGACTAGACAGAATATTTCTATTCTACGTTATTTGCAAACAGAGAATATCTCAAAGAACCAACTTCGAACAATCAATGTTCGGACAATCAATCAATCAGTGGGGAGAAAAATAGGCACGACAGATTACAACGGGGGACAAAAGTCCGCGTTACCTACCCTTCACTATCTGCAAAGGAAGAGAGAATATTTCTATTCTTCCCCGTTTGCAGGCAGAGAATATCTCAAAGAAAAACAATCGAAGAGTAATACTAGTATTTTCCAAACAATCAAACAATCGTTTCGCAATTTGTCGTGTTACACGACCTTACCCGGACCGCATAGACAGTTTCTCGTCTTCCGCATCCAGCGCCCGATCGTCCTCTATTCTCCGTAACTGTCGCGGCACTCCTGATGGTTCCCAGTCAGGACCGTAGATCACTCGAGAGAGGTCTGCTCGGAACCGGTGAAGTTCAGATGATCGGCTGCCAGACGAGGGTCTATCGGGCAGGAGCTCTCCCGAGCGTTGCAGTCGTTCACTCTGTTGTCAGGACCTCTCCCACTGGATCTACGTGTCGCTGATGGGCCCCACGTTTGGGTCGCCAATTGTGGAAAAGGTAGGGCCGATGTCGACCAAGAAACTTTAAGTATTGCCCGGCGTTAACCGCCTCTCATACCACTCGAATCTATCAAACAAAGAGGCAGGCGCTGGAGACTGAAAGGCAGGAAACAGGAGTTTATTCCGACGGAGCAGAACACATCAAATCAGACAACAGGGTATCTTCTCGTGGTGCTCTAACTGCATCTCTGAGGCCTGGCCTCTTATACACAGGTTTATGGTCTTTATTGCAGTTTTTTACATGTGGCACATTCTTGCAAATACTTTGATGTACGGAAAGACATCCTCGGAATCCCCGCTTCATGCCCGCTCCCACACACATTTACAATAGAAGTCCCCACCCCGGTCTCAGCAGGTGATGACTGTCGCGCAGCTGGACATTCCGCCAATTCCCGGAATGTGTGCGGCTGATCGGATCTCATGGGGTGGGGGCTTTAATCAGTTGTAGATCCTTTGATGAGAGAAGCTTCCTACTGTATGGGGGCAATAAACGGCATCCGCAGGGCCAGGTGGCGGCCTGGGAACGAGCAGGACAATCGGGCACAGAGGAAAGGGGGGTTCATCAAAAGGATGCATGATCATGAAAGGGATGGAGGGAGGTGTTGGCTGGGTACGGGATGTGGATCCGAGGCAGGGTTGCGCTGAAAGGGAGGTTTATGGCCCAGGCATGTGAGAGCGGGGGCTGTCAGCGTGCAGGGGGGATATTTGCGAGGTTCAGAGGGAGAGAGAGAGACGCGTTGGCTATCGGCAGTGGGCAGAGAGGCCATGGCATTCAAAATGGCTGCTACTTACGCGCACATACGAGCCTGAAAAAGGACAAGATGGCGCCGATAATGTTGATGTCGCAAACTAGATTTTAACATTAAGCTGATAGGCCTGTAATTCAAAGGTAGCGAACTGTCCCCCTTCTTATGGATGGGAATAACCTCTGCTCCTTGCCATGAAGGAGGTATGCGGGCCCGACAGCTATACCATTTGCTAGTAACAACGTGTTAATGGACCAGTTGGGGATGTCAGCTAGAAAGACATCTCCGGGTATTGCATCTGGACCTGATCCTTTGTTTTTGAGTACAGAATTGATACTTTTGATGATATCTTTTGAGGACAATAAGTCAACATTTGGCTGCTTATTGGTGTATTCTTGAAAGGAGCCTTCAATATCCTTCACACCTGGTCCTGAATAAGTACCAGAGAAATGATCAAACCAGCCAGCCTCTGTGATATTGTTGGTGGGTGATCTTGGTCTTTCAGCATCTCTCCTTGTTACGAATTACCAGAATTGCTTTTGGTCTTTTCGTTGAAAGGCATCATTGATCTGCAACCATTGATCCTCAACCCACTCCTTTTTTGCTTCCCTCTGAGCATTTTTGTATAAACTCCTAGCCGATCTTATGTTAGTCGTGTTCTTGGCTTTAATCTCAGCTGCCAACTGTGAGTGTGCTTCTTTGCATTTTGATTAAACCAGGAGTGCTGCGAGTTGACTGGTGACTTCTTGCGATGAGTTCCCGGGCCGGTAAAATTTTCTGCTGGCTGGCGTGTCATTCACATTTTGCATCCTTCCACAACAACATGCTACATAGGGCAGGGGATCAACCCACTACAGCCACTGGACAACTTCACTTTGAACCATTGTATTTTGATCTTTCACGAAGAGCACTTCTGCACACAAACTAATTCACATCTGCACCAATGTTTCTGTTTTTAAGTTATTACTTCGATGCTGCCTTTGTGTTTAGAATCGGATGTGACAGCAAGACATTTTTATATCAGACGTGAGCACGGGCAACAATTCACATTTCATCAGTTCCTGTCTCCTACCAATGCTGTTGTAAATTCCTTTTTGGGAAAGTGCTTCGGACTTTTTCAGATAAACACAGGACACTCTAAAAAAGGATTTTCACAGCATAAAAGATTACAGCCCATTCCAAAATGTCCTGTATTAAGTTATCAAAAGCTTTTTATAATAAACTTTGTCCAGGAATAAAAGCAGTCTTTATCATGTTTAATTTGCTGCACTTGTTACACTTTTTTAATTCACTCTTTCTTTCTTTCTTACTTTCTTTCTTTCTTTCTTTCTTAACTTTTTCATTCTCTCTTTCATTTCCTCTCTTTATTTCGTTCTGTCTTTCTTTCTTTTTTCTTCCTTCCCTTATTTCATTCATGTTTTCATTTTTTTGCTTTCATACTCTTTACCTTCTTTGCTGCGGCCTGTCTTTCTATTCCTTGTTCTTCCTTTCTTGACTGCTTTTTTTGTCTTTCTTTCTTTCTTTCTTTCTTTCTTTCTTTCTTTCTTTCTTTCTTTCTTTCTTCCTTCCTTCCTTTCTTTCTTTCTTTCTTTCTTTCTTTTTCTTTCTTTCTTGTTTTTTTTCTTGCTTTCTCAAAGGCAAGAGGCTGGCAGCCAGTGGTATAACAACTGGATTTACACAGGATTGTTTTTATGCAGGAATGAACACCTTCCTGCACAAAAACAGTCCTAGAGGCATTTTCCTCTTTCTATGTGTGCTGCAGAATTCAGCACATGTGGAAAGAGGAAATTGCAAGGAGAAATATTGGAAAACAGCGTTTTCACACATTCCCAAATTCACAAGTCTTTTTAAATCTGGGAATGTGCCAAAATCCATAGGTGAATGCATGGGAATGCCCATGGTCTAGCCATAGGAATGCCTCCCAAGTTGAAATATAATGTAATACAGCACAAGCAGCTGCAGTGCATTACATTTCTTTACAAAGCCAGGCAAATCAGGAAATCAGTCCTTGTATGGCTTTATACATTTTACTGAATCCATTGCGTTGTCCTTGTGTGGCCATGCATGATGCAAGGGCAATGAAAATGCTTCATAATCATGGGCCCAAGACTCTAGAGGGGAGTAAGAGACCTGATCATGTTTGTGGAAGTCAGTGCGTGGTCATTTTTGAGTAAACATGCAGAGTCTAGGGGTATGTTGGTGGCCAGTGCCAAATATTCTGGTGTCCTGAGCGACATCACCTAAGGAGCTGGGTCCAATGTTCCATTTCGGTGATGCTCACTGTGTGTGGAGCATGTCCAGGGCACAAGTTAGATAGTGAGCTTCAGGGGGATGTTTATCTCAAATTTCCCAGTTAAAGAAAGCAGAGGGCCACAGGGTGAATATCTGAGGTGACCAAGGTTTGGAATGGACTGTTCCCATTAGGAGCATGGTCAGTACTGGTCTGCCTTTGGTAGGTCTCTGGGTCTGATTAAGAGATGGGTGGACAGGTATTCTGTTGTAATGATGATAGAGTACCTTGTTCAAGAACTTAAGATCTGTCTGACAGATTGACTTTGTCAGAATAAAACTTCCATTTGTCAGCCTGATGACGTAGATGCCATTGGAAGTAAGCCACCCAACTGTCCATCCTATTTAGAGTGGACAGTCAGATGGCTTTCATTTTTCTTTACTAACATATATCCTGACAGTAAAAAAAGAAAAATGACCCCCACCTCATGGGAGAAAACTGGTGTGGGGTCATTACTGTTTTTTAAAATCTTTTTATAAATTCCCGCTTTGTGAGTTTGTTTTTGAAAAATAAAATGTTTTGTAAAAGTTTGACGGATAGTCTGCATGTTTGACAGAGCCATTCATTAAAATTTTCCTACATTTACAGGACCTGCCATAACAGTGGCTCCTGTCGCCAATGTATAACAATGTCCGCTTGGCTGGTGGAATCTCTAAATTTGGCATGTGGAGTAAAGGCAGCAAAGTAATCCACCACCCTGACTGCCTTTAATCCATCTGCTAAATCCTAAATCAAACCATCTGTCTACAATGGTAAAAAAGGGATTGCCAGTGGTTAGACTATTTCCAAGCTTTCTTAATTACTTTGTGGGTGTTTTATTGCCAGTCAAATGCCTAGAAACCAGAGACAGTGTAGCTTCCCAAGCCCACTTCCATCAATGTTTGTCAGTTCTAAAAGGTAGTAAATTTCTATTCAAGGAGAATTTCAAGGAGTTCAGATTTGCTACTTTTTTGGTAAACCTGTCACTACACTGCATAATTACAAAAAAGTGGTGCAACATAGGTGTTGTAATCAGTCCAGTAGATCCAGAAAATATTTATTGGGAAAACAGCTCAATACCTGCCTACAGTCAAGGCAAGTCACTCCCAATTCCCACAATTCTAGAGCCAGAACATCCACAATAACAACTGACAGGATAATGACATTCAAATTATAGCAAAGCCCTTAAAGTAACCCCGCCTAATACTTATCTATAACTCACATGTGTATACAACTCACCTGACCCCTTACAAACAGACACACAACCAGACAATGAACCCAAAGGTGCAAGATGAAACACAAAACACCACAAAGACAATCTCAGACAGACAAAAAACTACACATAATCTACAAATCTACAGGGAGGCTTTCTAACAGGACTATCTTGCTTGATCATTGAAGCCACACTCTCCCTCGCACGTGAGATCACAAACTCTTCCTTTCCTTTGCCTTCACACATAGTCACCCTCCTGACATTCCAGACCTTCCCATGTTGGATGACCACACTGTTCCTGTTGACCTTGACTACCCTCATAGCTTGTCAAACTTGGACTCACTTATGGACAAAACTCCTGGCTTTCACATCCTGACCCAGTCTCCTACCATATAATTAGTTTTGTTAGTCTTCCACGTAGCAACATAACCTTCCCTTATTTCTCTTCTACCCTTGAGGCTTCCTCTTCCTTCACCTTCCCCTCATTCTTCTCCAACTGCTTCCTCTTGAACCACCAAGAACACAGCGTAGACACAGGATCTCTACCTTTAAGTCGTTTACCTGGGCTAACCTCTGTGGTAGTATGAGGAGTGATAAGGTATGACCACAACTTCTCCTTCAGTTTGTCCTTCCATTCTCCTCTGAAATCATGTGCCCACAAACTGCTCTCCTTCAACACCCAGTCGAACCGTTCCACTTGCCCATTACCCAGAGGTTCATACAATGCGCTGATAACTATACATGTTGCAGTACCTGGGAAAGCCTTATATTTCCTGTGACTTCAACTGCATGCCTTTATCAGTGATGACGACTTATGGGTAGCCTTCTCGGGCAAAGGGGTCCTAAGAAAACATAGTGACAGACAGAGTGGTAAGCTGAGGCACAAACTTTACCTCATGCAATTTCAAATGGTAATCCACCAAAATCATAGCATACCTACATTCATGTGGTAGAAAGATAAAAGGACTGGAATTGTCCAAACTGACTTTCTGCCACAAGAAGTCTGTCCACTCAACAGGACACAATGGTGCAGGCTCCATTTTGAGAATTTTTTTCACTGTTCCCACACACTTCACACTCACACACAATTGTATGCACCAGTCTGTCAAAACCTGACCACCAAAAGGTTGTCCTGATCAACCTATTCATGGGCAACATACCCAGCTGTCCTTCATGGGTTAAAGACAAAATGCAATCACTCAACCCCACAGGTGATATGCATTTTCTATCCTTGAACAACATTTTTCCATCTACCGCCAACTCACAGAACACTTTCCAATAAGGATACAGTTCAGCCAAAACCTTGCACCTCTTTGCCCACCCTTCTCTTACATATCACAAAACACTTTTTAACAACTGATCCTCTTCTACAACAACCTTCCATATGTCCTCAACTACACCCTCAAAATCCTTTGGCATGACATCTGCTATACTCCCTATTACATCTGAGTCTCCTACCCCATCAGTTTCCTCCATAATGTCACATGGGAGCCTCAACAAACAATCTGCAATAACATTCTTTTTTTTCCAGGCATGAGTTCCACCTTGAAATTGTTCTCTTGAAGTCTTGACATCAACCTTGCAATCCACGCAGTTGCACTACTTCTACCACCAAGAGACAAAACTCAAACCAACAGCTTGTGAACAGTTTTTAGAGTAATGCGAGAGCCCCAAACATAATTACAGAAATGCTCCACAGCCCACACACACCCCAACAACTCCTTCTCTATTTACTGTTCTGCAAAGGGTTATAAGTGTTCAGAAATAAATGGCGCACAACATGTAATGGTTGAGTAGTCACGCAAAGGATAAAGTTGTTTGGTGCAGCTTGTTCAGAGAAAACCCTGAGAACTCTGAAACCAAAGGGTGAGGAGGCTAACCCTTGTGTTTGAATGAACCGACAGGTCAAGCGCACACAACAGATGTACTGATTGAGTAATCCAGGTAAAGTGATTCAAGGATAAGATCCCACACAAATGTTCTTTCTATTTCTGTTTTAATAGGTATGTGAATGGACCTCTTATTCAAGGGGATCCATACAGAAACCAGCCGACACGTGTTTCGTCAGTGAGGGCGTTAACCCATGACTCTTCAGGGCTGCTTAGTTATGGGATATCGTGTAATCGGAGGACCGGTGATAATTCCAACCCGGTCCGAATCGGGTGTCTGCGCTTGGAGGTGCAAGGGTAAGCACACTCTCGAGGGTTATCCGAACGGTGACATGTGAAAGGACATAGGCGGGTAGTGCCTGTTGTCGATGCAGCGAACAGCGTAGTGCCGTAGTGTAACGAGGATGGTATTGCCGGATACGGGAAACGGTATCCTTGAATCACTTTACCTGGATTACTCAATCAGTACATCTGTTGTGTGCGCTTGACCTGTCGGTTCAATTCCTTCTCTATTATGGCATACCTACTCTCCGCATCATTAAGTGTGCTTGATGCAAATGTCAGATTCCATTTCTCACCTCTGCACCTCTGTGACAACACACTTCCCACACCATAAAGATGAGCATAAATAGTATTTTTTATTCTCTATTCACACAAACAGATTTTAGTGTTGGTGCTCCCACAAATTCGGATTTCACCAAATTAAATACTTGCTGTTATCTCTCAGACCACACCAACTCCACATTTCTCTTAGTTACTTTTCTTAAAGACTCCATCTTGGTTGCAAAGCCCTTCATAAATTTACTGTAGTAGTCTGGTTTAACCATGCCGATGCCGGCCCCCACGCCACTGAATTGTTTGAGGCACTCCATAGTCTAAACCTGACCCAGCATGTCACCACCCCTACTCATACCGGGGACCACATCCTGGATCACATTTGGACGCAGGGGGTATCGTTCACCGGTCCAAATATCTCCCCCTGCGTTTGGTCTGACCACTCGTTTATCGAGTCCTCTATTTCTGTAAAGGGCCTGGTCAAGCCACCCCCGCTGGAGGGTGGGATTGCTTGGAAATGGAACGCTCTTGATTCCTCCGCCTTTCTCTCCTTCCTTGCGGAGACTCAGCCCCTACCTAGTAACACTGTAGGCGTCAATATACTGGACGCTAATATTGCTCATTGGCTCACTACTGCTAGCGACCAATTCGCCCCCCCTGTCACGTTTCCCCCGCTCACGCCATAGCAAATCCCATAAATGGTTCAACTCAAAACTGAAATTACAACACCTCGAGCTGCGCCAATTGGAGCGCAGGTGGAGGCGTAATTATTCTAGCACAGACAGGGAGGTGTACATGCTTGCACGCAAAGCATATAAAAAAGCCATTATCACAACTAAGTCTGCTTTTTTTTCTGAGAGAATATCAACAGCCCCCAACAAATCCAAAGAGATATTCAAGGTCCTCGGCGAACTAACATCGGACACCAGGACACTTCCAAATTTGCCCCCCTCCGCAGAGTCATGTAATGCCTTGAACACCTTTTTTATCGACAAGATCTTGGCAATTAAAAATTCCATCCCTCATTCCCCTCTCTCAGTCATAGCTGCAGTCCCTCCCATTAACACCTCCACTCTGATTTGTTTTCCCACACTCGACCCCGACTCCCTAGCCAAGCTGGCCACTCGGGTGAAATCTGGCTGCCCAAGGACTGTTGTCCTCCTTATGTGTTTCACGACATCTGTCATACTCTTCCGCACTGCATTCTACCCCTACTCAACACTTCCCTTAATTCTGGCACAGTCCCTAGATCTTTCAAGGAGGCTGTACTGGTGCCCTTGCTGAAAAAACCTGGCGCGGACCCAGCGGTCCTTGCCAACTATCGGCCCATCTCTCTCTTGCCCTACCTGTCTAAAATCCTGGGAGCACATGTGACTACTTGCCTCTCGCAATTCATCGAGGAGTCCAACTTCCTGGAAATGAACCAGGCCGGCTTCAGACCAGCCTACTCCACCGAAGCTGTGATCCTCCCCGTGTTGGACAACCTCAGATGTAATGCCGACAGAGGACGCCCCCAGGCACTGGTCCTACTGGATTTGTCGGGGGCATTCAACACGGTGGATCACAACATCTTACTCCACCGTGTCGAGTCCGCCGGAGTCCGCAGGCTTGCCCTGTCCTGGGTTAAGTCTTTCTTAGAGGGTAGATTCCAAGCAGTCAGTTTGGGTCCCTTGAGCGCCACCAGTGCACCTTCATCTTGCGGGGTTCCCCAGGGTTCTTCTCTGTCCCCCCTCCTTTTTAATTTGTACCTTTAGCCTCTCATCCACTCCCTGGGTAGTTGGGACGTCACCGTATTCAATTACGCTGACGACTTACAAATTATTTTTCCCCTTTCCTCCCCTGACGCCGTTACCAACTTTAAGGCGGTCATGATACACATCCAGCATTGGATGAATCAAAATCAATTAAAGCTCAACCCTGGGAAAACTGAGCTCCTCCTCCCTGGGAGAAGCGCTTCCCACTGGGGCCCACAGTATTGGCCATCTGAGCTTGGTCCATCTCCTTCTCCTGCTGGCTGTGTAAAGAGTCTCGGTGTCATTATCGACTCTGAGGTCACTATCAAGGCCCAGGTGAGCGCCGTAACATCTTCCTGCATGTTCCAACTACACAGGATACGGAAAGCTGCCCACCTCTTGACCCCTGAAGCTTTGCTACAAGTCCTAATTGCACTGGTGATGTCTCGTCTGGATTTTTCCAATTCCCTGTATCTTGGCCTCTCCAAATCCCTGCTGTCTAGGTTACAGATCATCCAAAACCAGGCTGCCAGACTGGCATTCAAAATCCCCAGATGGCAGTCGGCCAAACCTTTACTACATCAACTACATTGGCTACCAGTTAGCGAAAGAATAGCCTTCAAGGTCGGCTGCCTGGTCTTCAAAGCCTTGACTGGTCCCTCTCCTGTTTTCTTGAAGTTCCTGGTTATCCCCTACTGCCCCTCCCGTACTTTGAGGTCCACTCACCTTCAGCTCCTAGTCATTCCCCGGTTCAAACTTACCAAATTAGGTGGCCGCAGCTTCTCTCATCTGGCTCCCAAGTTATGGAATTCTTTTCCACTCTCACTCAAGACCTCATATTCCCTTTTATCATTTAGGAAAACTTTAAAAACTCTGCTCTTTTCACACTCCCAAGAAAATCCCTCTTGTACAGTTTCAGTGTCCTATCAGCGCCAGGAAACTCATGGTGACAGTGCGCTCAACAAATGTCCATTAACATAACATAACATAACATAGTCGCAGAGACCTGCAAATGAGAGCAACGTTTCCTTACTGTCCGGTGCTGGTGTATTGACAATGGCATCCACCAATTACTTTTTTGGCACAACCCCTTATTTAGATAAAATATGTCCCAAATATTCCACCGATTCTTTGAATAACTTGCCCTTGCTCTCTTTCAATGTCAATCCCTGCTTACCCATTACTGCACATACCTCATTCAAGTGCTCTGAGGGGCAGATTTACAAGCCCCTTGCGCCCCTTTTGCGTCACTTTTAACATGGGAAAAGTGACGCAAAAGTGCCACAAGGGGCTTGTAAATCTGCCCCTAAATGTTTATTTTTAAAAAAAATCAAAATGTCATCTTGGAAGCCTTTGACAGAGATCTCCACACCCCCAAAAAGTTTGAACATTGCTCTCTGAAAAACGTATGCCACCCAAACTAGACCAAATGGCATCCTCCTGCATTGGAACAAACCTTGAGGAGCAATGAAAGCTGTCAGACACTTGGAATCCTCACTTAGTTTGATATGGTAATATGCTGAGAACAAGTCCAGCATACAAAACACTGCTGCACCCTCCAACATATTCAGCGCCTCATTAATGTTTGGCAATGGATAACAGTCTACTATTATGCTAGGATTTAATGCTCTGAAGTCAACACATAGTCTCAAAGATGTATCTGCCTTGTGGGCCAGAACTATTGGGGACAGCCACTTAGAAGATGCTACCTCCGCAATAATCCTTTTATTCAACGTGTCGCTCACAATAATCTTAAGTTCTTCTCTTACATTAATGGGTATCTTTCTCAGCTTTTGCTTCACCGGTACTGCCCCACTTTTAGCTTGATACAGGGAGAATACCCCTGCAGTTTCTCCAACCTTCTAGTAAACACATTAGAAAATTACGAAATAAGCCAGGCACAATCCATCAGGGACCCTAACCACTAGAACCAGCTCCTTGCTGCGTGGATTTAAAATGATGCCCAGCTTCCACTGATGATTCCATCCCAAAATGATTACTCCTTTCACTGCCTCATACAATTTAATGTGCGCTTCTCTACCTCCACATAGCTTTTCATATCAATGGCAGACCCATCAAAACTCTGTGCCACAATATCTGCCTCCTTCAAATCATACACGGTCCTGCACCTCCAAACGTTTCTAAAAAATGTTTCTCAGTAATTATGGTCAAGAAGACCCCGAATCAATCTTAAGCTCCAGCTCTCTGTTAAGAACCTGAACTTTGTGGGAGGTGGAGCTTGCCTGGCTCCAAGATGGCTGCATCCGAGTCAAGCTCCTGTGACGCGGCTGCCCATCCGTCATCATCCTGGCATGCACTACACTATAAAGTACCTGAAGTGTGGCTCCCCTCGCTACCACGCTCACGAGGTGACAACGGCAGAGAAAAAATTAACCAACAGACTGCGGGGAGGCAGATGGCTCAAAGTGGGCCTGGTGGTAGACCATCAGTATGCCCAGGTTGCGCATGTTGTTGCTGCGTGCTGGGAGGTGCACCTGACTGCTGGGATTCGTGGGAGAGAGTCCTGTCATCAAAGATAATGAATCAGGAGGCGTTTGGGATTCTAGTTAAACCTTGGTGAGTTGGCTGTATTTGCGTCGACTGCCAGGGCCCGTGTCAGGGAAAACGTGACCAGGTCACGGCCCGCGGGGACAGCGGTGAAAGGAGGTGCAAGGACCCGAGAGTGGATTGGCTTATGATTGTATCCAAGAACTAGGAGTAACACGCAATATCATAGGCGAGGCCCAGGAGTGCGTGGGAGATGCAGCTAGAGTGACCAGTGGCTGAACCAGTGAGTGTCGGCTACGTACACCACAGGCCGAGAAATGTTTTTCTTTTCGCTGCCGGGAACAAACTTTTTGCTGTGGCGGCAGGCCATATGGGCATAGGAGGCCCTGGAAGCACAGAGATCATGTGTCCATGTGCCGTTGGGTGGGAGAATTCAGGAGCTGTTTTGGCATAGGCCCCCCTGTCACCCTACTCACTGCCTCACCCCGGACCTGGAATCTGCTGAGATCGCAGCTTGTGGGGAGCAGAAGCCTGGTACCCCCTTGGTGATTGCCCCTATTTCAATAGTACAGGCATCTGGGGGCTACCAGTGTACTTAAGACATGGGGACAGCGGCTTACTGAGCTGCCCCGCTGCTTATGGTCACTAACAACAGTAAGAGGTGGTGTGATTGAGTGGCGCTATATTGAAAATGAATTGGTGGTTGATCCTGAAAGGACTACTGATGGGGCTGTGCCTCCAAGTGGGGATGTGTGTGTGTATCGCATCAACATACAATACGCCACAACAGAGATTGTTTCAAGCCCTGTGGAGTCGCTTTACTATCCAAACCACTGTTGTTTGACGTGTTCCTGTTTTCAAAAGGAGTGGGTCACTGGGCAATCACATAATGGGCAAGACAGATAAGATCCAGCCCAAATTCCAATTTGAATTGCGCAAGCCCGCTAGGCCGCGTGAAGCAGACAGGACCTCTGCAGAATCAGGATTGGAGACCTATGACCCTCCCACGGACTCTAAATTGAAACAGATCCTCGCAGCCACGCAGTGCAGCTTGACTAAGATAGATGGGAAAATAGATGCCCTCTCATTTCAAATGGCTAGAATGACAGAACAGCTGTACAAGCATAGGGAGAGACTCAATACGGTGGATAAGAGTGAGTCTGACGCTGAAGATGTACTAACAGCAGAGTCACTGGTGCACAAAAAATGGAAAAGGTATTCCATTTCCTCAAGGCAAAGGCAGAGGATTTGGAGTCACGCTCACACAAAAACAATATAAGTATTGTTGCAGAATCAACTAACATAGATAACATGGAGTCATTTGTGGAATGACTTCTGAATGCTGTGCTGGGAAGGGACACTTTCTCTGAGATTTTTGTGGTGGAGTGTGTGCACCGTTCTCTCATCCACAAACCAATTCCGGGGGCGAGTCCCTATCCAATTATAGCAAGAATCCTAAATTACAGAGACAGGGACACTGCACTACGCAAGGCATGTGACCTAAAATCCCCGCAATATGAAGGCATGGACTTTTCCTTCTACCCGGACCTCTTGCAGCAAATACAAGAGGCACTTCGGCTAGTTGTCCCTGTCAAAAGGAAACTTTGTGATCTTCAGCTTGAATATAGCATGCTGTACCCAGCAATATTGTGTGTTATATCAGGGGGGAAGGCACACTACTACACTGACCCATAGCAGGTGTTCCATTTTCTCAAGCAGAAATACGGGGCCAGGAACGGATGAAGATCGCAGCGCAACATCTCCAGGCAGGCGAGGCTGCGGAGGAGTAGTAGGATCAACTTGGATCAACTTGGGTCGTTACTAGTCACAGCTGGTGGTTGCTACCGGTCATGTCACACTGCACTGTTCTAGCATCTGAAACACTGTTAAGATGGTTCCAATTGTAATGCAGAAGACTCTGTTGCTATTTTAGGAAATGTATATGGACATGGCTGCATCTCGGCAGCTATGTCTCAAACAGTTAAGCTGGTATTGCTTATTGTTTGGCACCTGCTCTTAGAGTAAAAAACATGAAAATGGGTTGAGGTTGGGGTGAGCTAGTGGTCCTCCATGTTCCCTGTTCCCCCACCCCCTTCTTTCTTTTATACTTTGCCCCTCAAGCAATGGGTGCACCTATAGAGTCTTCTCTATTCATTATTGAATGGGGAGACTGGGTCTGTTGGAGACTTAGATGGCCGGTAACATCACCCCTATGTGTGTATCACCACATGCAAATTGCAGTTTTTGTTTGTTGTTTTTATTGGGAAAATGCTGGGGAGGAACCATTTTTGCTAAGCACAGTTTGGGATTACATAGCATGGGGGGTATAGTTCTTTCAGTTTAATATTATGGGGGAAAAATTAAAACACAACTACAGAGAGGGCATGACCGAACATTACTTCTCAGGGAGGATCAATGGGAGGCGTAGAACAGGCAAGGGGGGCCTGCCCCAATAGCCAATCAACTGGAATGTGCGAGGTCTTAATAACCACCGCAAAATTTCGAAGGTGGTTGCTTACCTCAATCGAAATAAGATAGACAAAGTGATTTCGCAAGAAACACACCTGCCACTCAATTGTGACACATTGACAAGACAGCGACTACGTGGCCATTGCCATGCTGTGGGGTTCTCCACACACGCACAAGTTTGTATATGGAAAGATAGTGTTTCGGCGACAAGACTGACGAACGCCTTCACTGACCCAGGGGCAGATTCGTAATAGCTTCCTGCTGGAAAGGTGATTTGGAAGCGGTACTGGTGGGGGTGTAGGGTCCCAATCACAACAACCCTCAGTTTTATCACTCCCTCAGTGCTAGCCTGCTGCAGTGGAGTGCTCTTCCACAAATCTTGAGGGGACATTTCAACTATGTACATGAGCCATACCGAGACCGCTTGAAGGGTCCTCCTTGCTTCCCATCTGCGGCTGCTATTGTACGCACGGAAATAGCAGAATGCACAGGATTAGTTGACATATGGAGACACTTGCTGTGACCATACACCTGTGATACTAAACCTAGAGCTTTTCTCCCCAGGGATTGTTACTTTTACCTAGCATTCCCCCCCACTCCCTGTTTGACCCCGGTTTTAATTCAGAACTAGCACAAGCTATTGAGGAATTCTTTGCCATTAATGTGGGGTCAGTTGACAGCTACGCCAAAGTTTGGGAAACCTACAAAGTCTACACTAGAGGCATTGCATTCACTAAACATGCTAGGGCAGATTGTCACATTTGGAGAAGAAGGTGAAGGACTTGAAAACAGAATGGAAGAATATCACAATACAGCTAATGACAAGGCCAAACACCAGGGTATATATATGCAGTCACTGAGAGGTATGGAGAGGTGGAGCATCCGGAAGCCACTCTGGTGTTGTTAATGCGCCCCAGAAGGAAGCTGAGGTGATAATAGGCATTCGAGATGAAGTGGGGCAATTGCTTAGTGACACGGCCAGCATATCAGACAGGTTCCGAGGCTAATATACTGACCTGTATCGCACGCGGGTCATGCCTGATGAAGAAGCCATTTAGGATAACCTAGAGCACATTGCCGTGACACAGCTTGCAATGGAGCACAGGGAGCACATAATAAATCCACTGTACCCTGTTAAGGTATGCGCTGTCCTCTCTAGTATGCCATCTGGTAATGCACCAGGCATGGACGGCTTAACAGTGGACTTTTATAAGGCCTATCTAGACCTCCACAGCCTGCATTTGGTCACATTCTATGAGGAGATGGCAGAGTCTGGTAAGATGCCTTCCTCAATGAGAGCAGCATTAATCGATACTCTCTTGAAGCCCGGTAAGACCAAGAGAATTGCTCCTCGTGCAGGCCGTTATCCTTATTAAGGGCCTCATTATGATTGCGGTGAATCCGCATACTCCGGGCCGGCGGAAGCCACCGCCGTCCCGGAGTATGCGGATTCACCGCTGCAGCCACATAGAACACCCACCGCCAGATTAGGATGGCGGTGGGATTGCGGATGGACCAGCGGCGGACTGCAGGTCCGTCCGCCACTGATCCGCGGGGAGGGGAGGGCTATTTGGTGACGGTGTCTGCAAGACACCGTCAGCCAAATTAGGATTTGCAAGGAGACATGCTTTTCCGAGGCGGCTTTTCCGCCGTGGAAAAGCATGTGGACTTTGGCTTTTGGGGGCCCGTTGCGGGCCCCCAGGGTGTTGGGGGGTGGGGGGTGCACATGGGGGGTACCTATGGTACCCCCCAACATTTACATGCACAAAGCGGCAGGCACCGCGCGGTGCCTGCCTCTTTGTGCATGTAAATGTAATACATGCATTTTTAACATTGCGGCGGGTGCAGCTTGAAGCTGCACCTGCCGCAATGTTAAAAATAGAGGATGTGACGGCCACCCTGGCGGTCACATCCTAATCTGCATGGAGGGACCACCGCTGCCCCTGCGGACGGTCCCTCCTTCTCTATGGTGGCGGACGGACTCAGGTCCGTCCGCCATCATAATCGGCCCCTAAGTGTTGACACTAAACTATATGCTAAAGTTTTTGCCAACAAGTTGGCCCCTCTGCTGCCAGGAGTGATAAGACCTAGCAGGTTGAATTTGTCCCAGGTTGAAGCTTGATATATAACACCCATACTCTATTAGGCGTCATACAACGTGCAGATCCACATATGAGGACAGCTGCCGTATTTTTAGACACAGGAAAATCTTTTGATTCTGTAGAGTGGCCCTTTCTGCGAGCTGTCCTCCACCAGATCCGGGTGGGAGATGTCTTTTTGAGATTGATAGAGGTCCTGTACACTGAGCCAACAGCTTGGATCTGAGTGGGAAACACTGTGACAACCCAATAGCAATTACTAGGGAACCAGACAGGGATGCCTCCTGTCACCCTAACTTTATGCGCTGGTGGTGGAGCCCTTGTTGTGTGCTCTCCAAGAATCACATGGGCATAGGAGACTGCGCTTCGCAGTTTATAACCTTGTAACATCAGCATACGCAGATGATACCTTATTATATATCTGGAACCCTGAGAGCAACTTCTCACCCATGCTGTGAGAAGTGGTGAGATTTGGGGGGCTCTCAGGCTTCAAGATCAACTGGAACGAGTCCATAATCTTCCTGCTCACACCCGCAATGACACCCAAAGCGCTGGAGTTCCTTCTGCATTGGACGACTGACTCTGTCTGGTACTTGGGGATACAAATGCACACGGACCCGGTGCAGGTCCTGTTATGTTCCATATAGGTACCCTATATAGGAGCAAGAAGCACTGCAACATTTTACCTATATCCTTCCCTACATTACATACATAACGGTTCATAGGGAGTGACCATTTACCTCATTACGACACTGCATTCAGAATGGGGGGTTTTCCCTAGTTTGAAACTCGTACATTATGCATAAGGTTTCTTGGAAGTACAGCTGGACTGACAGCAGGATGAACATCTCCTGTATAATATCTATGTATAAAGTGCAAGCCCAAAGTCATCCTTTAGGCCGACACAGTAACACAGCAAGGTAGGACCTTGGGTAAATATACATCATGTCTTGCTTAGACAGACAGGGAAACCGTGACTTCCCGGCTGACACACTGACAGAGATGCTGAGGTTCCTGCATGCAGACACTCTAGATCGCAGTGGTCTAACATCCCTTGTGGGGTGTCCAACTCGAGACCAGGACGGGGTCCCATATTCTCTCCTTTCTCAGGTAATGGGGTTGACTAGACCTTAGAGGGATTCTAGGCATAACACCTACACAGATGCTAGGTACATCTAGGTACATCTAATTAGGGAGGCATCGTAAGAGTACACACTTTCTTATCATGTGTTTTATGTACTTGTATATATTCATGATTTCTGCAAAATGATAGAACTGTACCATCCCTTTACTTTCGTAGTACTGCTAATAATATATCTCTGCTGATTTCTAAGGGTTGTTACAGCAAATCTATTCTACACTAGAATACCAACTGTTCAATAAATCTTTATTGAAACGTCCAGACTGTTTATTCCGTGTATCTCTGAGACAAATTAAGTGAGCACGAGTGACTGAGCGAAAAGTAGTATATTGTTGCCACGATCCTGGGAGACCCGGGTTGTAATGTTCTGAAGTTGCCAGAAACGATTCTCTCCCCGATAAGAGGAGATTCTAGTGGCACTGTGAGCTGGCTAATGCAAACAGGCTTACATATCCGGTGAGGGTGCTTGGAACCAGTCTGCCACCAAACCCACAGTTTATGTCATCCGAACGCATAGATCCTGTATAGGATATATAGGAACTACACGACATGGTGCTGCCAACGTTGGTTGAGTATTTATTTAACAGTAGATTCTGAGTAGTTCAGTCATGGTATTCTAGGAGACCCCAACTCACAAACACCAGAAACGTCTGGAGTGGGTGGGCACAAAACTCTGCCGCAATTGAGTAGGTAAAAAAACCTATTTATTGGCTGTTGGTTAATGAAGCTTGAAGAACACTGTGTTCCTGAAATTGTGCGGAAAAGCCTTATCCTAGTTCCCTTGAACAAACATCTTCTTTACAAAAATGACTGAGAAGGTGACGTATAATAATAATAATAATAATAATCTACATTTGTAAAGCGCGAACAATCACCCATAAGGGTCTCTAGGCGCTGGGGCCTTCGGAAAGATTAAGCAAGCTATTGCTCAGAGTCACATGGTGCTGGGCTAATCTGCGGCCGGCACCGGGGATCGAACCGTGATCCCCGGATTCCGGAGTCAGTCGCCCTGGCAGCGGCGCCACGTAAGAGTAGATCTACACCTCTCAGCCCGAGAAGAAGATGCAGATGCAAATCCGATTGCTGAAAAATTCAGGAATGCAGTAACCCTGAGATTTCTAGAGCATGGATTATCATCCAGGGGTGGCATAGTAGTTTTTAGGTCGAGCCTAGACAAAAGCAGTGCGAAGCACTGCTGTCTAGCGCTTGACATCTATAGTCGCCCTGTTTTGGGAATGTGGACACGAGTCGGATGCGCGCATTTTCCGTCTCGGATTTGTCCTCGTGCGCGCGCCTTTGCTGCTGGCAGATTTCTGTGTGGGCGAGTTTTCGCTTTCGTTTTCCAGTGCTGTTTTTTTTTTTGACCTGCGATGAAAGCCTGCATTTTATGAGACAAAATGAAAACATGCAAGAGACTTTCCATGCAAGAGACTTTTAAATTAAATCACAGCAGCAATTTACTATTAAAACAATCTTATCTTGGAGCCTGCATTTCGTGCTTTTTGTGGGGCGCGTACTTCACATACACTACGGAAACAGATTTTTCAATCAGAGACTTTTAAATTAAATCACAGCAGCAATTTACTATTAAAACAAAACAATTTTGGAGCCTGTATTTCCTGAATTTTTTGGGGTGCGTACTTCCTACGTCGCATACACTACGGAAAAAGAATTTTCAATCACAGACTTGTAAATTAAATCACAGCAGCAATTTACTATTAAAACAATCTTGGAGCCTGCTCTTTCTGACTTCTTTTGGGAGCGCTGAAAGGCTGCATTTTCAGTTATTGCGAACATCACTTTTAGAATGATGTTTAACTTATGCAGCGCTCAGACACCCTCGAGGTGCTAGCCTTTACGCATGCAGGCATACACACAGCCCTCACACATACAAGCATACACGCACCCCTCCCCACCTCACATACGAGTACACAGAACTTCTTACGGTGCACACACTAGCACAGAACTGAAGGCACTAGCCTTTACGTGCACATGCATACACACAGCCCTCACACATACAGGCATACATGCTCCCCTCCTTTCCATACATACAAGAGCACAGACCATACTTCCTACGTCGCATACGCATACACACAGCCTTCACACATACAGGCATACATGCGCCCTTCCTTTCCATACATACAAGAGCACAGACCATACTTCTTTCCTACGTCGCATACACATACACACAGCCCTCACACATACAGGCATACATGCGCCCCTCCTTTCTATACATACAAGAGCACAGACCATACTTCCTACTTCGCATATAGTACGGAAACAGATTTTGCAATCAGACACTTTTAAATTACATCACAGCAGCAACTTACTATTAAAAAAATCTTGGAGGCTGCATTTCCTGACTTTTTTGGGCCGCGCTCAAAAGGTGCATTTTCAGTTATTCCGAACATCACTTACCAAAGCGTTTAGGAGTTTGCAAGACGCTTAAAAAGCAGCGTGATCCCAAACTTTTTCCCAAAAGCGTGAGGGTCAAAAGCTAGACTTTTACATAAAATGCCAGCAGCAATTTACTATTCAAACTATTGTTTGCTTTATTATGCAGTGATCGTGTGGAAAGGCTAAAAAAGGTTCCTTGATGTGTAAAATAGTTTTGGTTAAAGTTGGCGGCATGGAAATGTTGAGCACTTTAGCGCTAGCCGCATAGGATGTTTAGTTTTGTGTATTGTATTGTGAAGCTGGCGCCATGCAAACGAGGTGATCTGCTATCTTGTCAAAGGTGGGGTCGTGCACCGACTATCAGGTGTGACACAGTGATTTGGTTCCTGCTTTATTATGTAGTATCTGTGCTAAAAGTCGCAAAGGTACTTCAAGAGGTTCGTTGCCGGCGCCATGTTTGCTTGCCAAAAAAAAAGCATTCACGCACCATAAAGAAAAGCCGCCATTTTATGTAGACAGCGTTTGCCAAAATGCCAATTTCTTGTACTTGATCATAACTGCGTGCATGAAACAGCTATATTAACATTCACGCAGAACTAAACTTAAAGCCGCCATTTCTTACAAGTTTCTCCTGAAGCATACTCGCATCATCAGTGCAACTTTTAACTACAGCCACTGCTGGGCTTGCCTTCAAGCATGGGAGCTTGTAGTGCTAATAAACGGGGCAAAATAGGCTTGAATACAGATTTTGCAAACACAGTGTGACACTAGCTTACAGGGTAATGTAGTGGTGATAAACGGGGTAAAGGGGGGCAAAAAAAGCCTGATAAATTGTGAAATTCATTAAAGATGATGAAAGGAGTATACACAACAACATATTCTTTCCATTGAACAGAAACTTGTATATATTTCTCACCATCTAAATGAATTCAAGAAACGAAACTGCTTGAAGCATATGGTTCACCTTTGCCGTTTTGTTGACATTGAGACTAAGCAGACACAAACACCCGCCTTTCCTTCAAGCCATACTCGCCTCATCACTGCAACTTTTAACTTATGCATGCATACACACAGCCCTCACACATACAAGCATACACGCGTCCCTTTTCTCCGCACATACGAACACACAGAACCTACTCATTACGCCGCACACACTAGGGCAGAAAGACAAATACCCAGCCTCCGTTCAAGCCATACTCACCATATCACTGCAAGTTTAACATTCAGCAACAACTGCGGGGCTTCCCCTGAAGCATGGTAGTCTCACGTCACTGCTGCTACTTTAGCCAAGCACTCCGTGATAATTTGTAATAAATGTCTCCTCATGTATCGTTGCTGTTGCCATTCAAACACCCGCCCTCTCTTCAAGCCATACTCACCTCATCAGTGCAACTTTTAACTTCAGCCGCCACTGCGGAGCTTCCCCTGAAGCCACCGCGTCACCGCTGCTACTTTAGCCAGGCACTCGGTAGTAATTTGTTCATTTCTATTATATGTCTCCTCATGTATCGTTGCTGTTCCTATTCTAAAGCACTCTGACACCCTCAAGACGCTAGCCTTCACGTGCGCATGCATATACACAGCCCTCAAACATACAGGCATACACGCGCCCTTCCCCTCCGCACATACGAATGCACATAACACACTTCCTACGTCTCACATACTAGCGCACAAAGATACAAACACCGCCTTCCCTTCAAGTCATACTAACCTCATCAGTGGAACTTAAAACTGCAGGCGACACCGCAGGGCTCCCCTTCGAGCATAGAAAAGCCGCGCCAGTGCTGCTCCTTTAGCCCAGCACTCCGTGGGCGCTCGCTTCCATTAGAAAACGGAAGTCCCGCCCTACCACAGTTTCCAGCAAAAGCACGCGCACGTCGTGATTAAAAACGGGTTTCTATGTTATTTTTCGAGACTTGCAATGCCAATAAACACTTTTACAGCAGCATTACTCATCAAGTGTTTGGCATAGTATCAATGCAGCTTTTACTGTATGCCTCTAACATTCATGAGCAGGCAAACGCGTTTCAAGAAAAAGCTTTTATGAATGCTCCTTGCACATCTATGCTCCTACCTGCCACATTTGCATTGAATAACGATGAGATGTTATATATAAACAAACTAATCATCTATAAAGATTTGTCTGCTGGCATAACTTCAGTAGCGATAGTTCTGCCAGTAATTTAATTAACTATACAAATGCCAGTAATAATGGTTAACAGCCTTTAGACCGCAGCCTTTGTACTGGATGTAACTGTAACATGACAAATTCAATACTAAAAATGTTTTACAAACAATATTTCTTATGTTTTTAAAAAAAAATAGGATTACCATATATGTGTACCTTACCAATATATTGCTAATGCCTTCACACCGATATTCATTAGAAAGATACTTACACAGAAAGCTATTAGTATTGTAAATAACATAGCTATTAATTTCGTTAAGTTCTAAAAAACGAGATAAAAAAAAATGTCATTTACAATACCAATAGATCAAACTATCCTAATGCGAGACCTATTGCATTGCAAATGCTTGTTGTGATTGAGGCGCACAAATCTAACCAATCTGAGATATTATATTCGTTGGTTACATTACCAGCAGTAAATGCAAGAACAAAGACATTTCACTCTTACATAGAAGGAGATGCACCAGGGGAATGTTGTCAGTTTGAGGACATAGAGGTTCCGCTCGCATACCAGGTTTAAAGGCGCCCTACCCCATATAAGAGGTAGAGAATGATTAGGCCTAGTCTGAGAAGAAGGGGGCAACACGGCTGATATTAGCGGCCTACACACCACATCCTGAAATTGACACAATGCCACCAGGAGGCTTACTTATACAACACAAAGATTTCATCGAAATCTATAGAAACATGACGCAATTTGTTATGAGGACATTTACAGTCCAACCGGCAATAGTTGCAACAAATGAAACTCAATCTCAGGGTAGAGCAACTAAAATCATACCACAAACATTACATGCAGTAATGGGCAAAATGCCCACAAAATGCAAACAAATGCTATTCTGGGTAGCTCGGAAAATACCACAGTTAGAGGCAGTTTTCCTAAATACTACCCCGTATGAAATACATAGAATGCCTACAATCTGCTTTACCATTGGGATAATACCACAAGTAGAAGATTATACCACTTGGGGGACAGTCTTTGCTGCCATCTATACCAGAACTCATGTTATTCCATCATTCGGGGTGATACCAGATGTATTAAGACAAATACAGAACGAGTACGAAGCAGAGCCTGCTTTGAACTTAGGGATGAAGTTATTAGGTAACCATGCCCAGGTATCAACCATAATATTAGCTAATATTTAAGGGGAGGCAGCGTCAGTGGCTATCTGCCAACGCCTAAGGGAGTTCAGTCCTTTAGAACAGGAACATGAACTACCAAAAATAATTGAAACTGCGTACGCAGAGTTAGGCAGAGACAGTTTAGGTGGGAAAGCATTAAAACCACAGCTAATGGGCAGTCCTGAAAAGAACATTTCAAAGCAGACACCTGCTTCTTCTAAAAAGAAGTGGGACAATAAAAAACAACAAAGATTCAAGGAAAACAGATCTCAATCCTGAGGTAGATCTCCTCCACAGGAGCCCTCTGAAAAGAGGTATAATCTCATCAATAGGTATCAGGATATTGATACACATACCTCTCGTTCCTTTCAGGGTTCACTGAAAAACTCCAAGAGGGAAGGACGGTCAGAAAGACAAGACGAGCGTATAAAGTCCAGAGACAGGCAGCACGCTCAAGAATACACTTCAAAAAAAGATGAGAAGCCAAAGCAAAAGCCAAAGTTCAAAATGAAGAAGGTTGCAGGTCTAAAGATTAGAGAAGCCCATAATTCTGAGGACTTGGCTAGTGAATGGGGAATGGGCTCAGACAATGCTAGACAGTGTGGCAGAAGTAACAATAGCTCACCAGTACCTGATGGAATTTCTGCTGATAGTGGACTTGAATGATTATATCACAGTAGAAACAACTGACACTAGAGTGAGTGTCCCACATAAAGTATATGAAATAATGCTCCGGATGGAGAGGGACAGGTGTAGAAAATTTAGAGGTCTTTTTGGGGGGTACCTTACGTTTGGCTATGATATCTTGATAGCTCAATGAAATTGGCTGCCAGCATTCGTCATGGATTGCCCTAAAGGAGAAACAGTAATTCTACTGGCATTCTCAGACCATATTTCCAGGCATTTGTAACACACATATGCGCGGGACTGGGTAGTAGCCCAACCTCCAGCATTACACAAAAACCATGTTGGATGGGATGAGGATTCAACCTACCACATAATTCCATTAAAAAATACTCCAACTGTACAGAGGCAGTATCCAATAAAGCAAGAGGCTGAAAAACAGGTCAGGAAGACCCTAGATCAACTTGAATACCAAGGGGTGATTGAAACATGCACCTCTTAGATGAACAATCGTTTGTTTCCAGTCAAGAAACCCGACAATACATATTGTCTAGTTTTAGATTGCAGACATTTAAACACTTGCACTAAGATATTTGCCGATCAAAATGAACACAGTGCCACATTAATGAATACCATTGTGCGGAAAAAATACAGAACAAGACTTGATATCTCAAATGGATTTTTCTTCCAAAATATAGAGCCTGAAACAGGTATCTGACAGCATTCTCAGCGCTAGGGCCCCAGCAGCAATTTTGTTGACTCCCCCAGGGGTATAGGAACAGCCCACTGTTATTTTCGACCAGAGTAACAGAGTTACTACAAAAATTGGAAGAAGAGGCATTGTCCTACGTGGATGATATTTATCTAACGAACAATGAACTAGATGAACACTTGAACAGGGTGAATACCATTATTTTGGGATTTGCATGTGATGGCTACAAATGTAACTTAATTGCCCACCTCAGTGTCCTATTTTTAGGATATGAGCTTTCAAGTAAAGGAAAAACGCGCTGCTCCAACCTCCAAGATCATTAAAAAAATCTACAATCAATACTGGGATTCCTAAATTTTGGTTGAACATACATTTTGGATAACGCAGAAAGAGTAAAACCTTTCTACGACTTATTAAAACCTGAATTCTCAACAAGAAATTGGACACAGGTCCACACAGATACACTACGTTCCTTACAAGCTGACATGATAGCTTCCAAACACTTACAGACACGCGTAAACATATGCAAACTGGTGATCCATATAACTGCGGTTCAATCTGGGTACACCTATCTAACGTATAATAAAGGTGAAACAGTACCAATTGCATACAAATCACATTTGTACACAAATGCTGAGATGCACTTCGCATCCACTGAAAAGATTCGTACAGCGGTACAGACTTCTGTAAAGGATAAAGAGCACAGGTTCAGGGGAAATGAATAATAGTAGTGACTCTTGTTCCAGCCTTAGAGGCTGCGACAAAGGCAAGCGTTCCTAACGCTACAGCCTTACATCCGAGATGGATACAATGGGCTAATTCTCCGAAACAGATGTAGAATACAGGTACAGCCCAAGTTTAAAGACACACGCATTCCTGCAATATGAACAAGATTATCCTCTACCAAATGAAATAATGCCTCTAGATCAGTATGAATATGTAATTTACACTGATGGCTCTGCTCAAACGGCCATAGGTAGTAAGCAACAATATAGCGCAGCATGTGCAATCGTTAAAGGTCGCATGCAGGATGGAGAGTTTCATCCAAGTTGCACTAAAAAGCGATCTCTAGGAGACTGCATGCAATACAGATCGAGAATTCCCCATACTAATTGTGTGCGATTCCTTTTACTGGGTGCAGTCATATAATGACTACTAACAATACTGGGTTCAAAATGGGTTCAAAGATACTAAAGGTGGCACAATTAAGCATAAAATGCTATGGGAACAGGTAGTGGAGTTTAAATCTGAACTACCAAGGACTCATTTCGTACATATACTGAGTCATCAGCGTGATGGCGTTCACGTTCAAGGGAATTGATTTGCTGATGAAGCCGCAAAGGGGCCTTTACGCACAGCTTCAGTAGCTGCAATCACTTGTTCTAAAATGAAAATGGAAGGTGAGATTATGGTGGCTGTTATTGCTTCACGCAAAAACAGCGGTGCAGTACCAAAAAGATTTCCACCCAAGTACTCCTACAAGTTAGATGGCAATAACATTCCATTTGCTCAGATTCCTGGAGGGGGGGATAGAGTCATTCCAAACATGGATCGAAGGTTAGGTTTAATTCTAGCAGCACACGAAAGGATGGGTTCTGCTCATGCAGGAGTACGACAACTGTTTCTTTATTGAAACAACCCTTTTGGTGGCCTGGTTTATGAAAGCAGACTAAAGACAACATCTTGAAATGCGATATCTGCCAGCAGATGAAAGGTTCCACCGTAACACTTCCAGTGTAGTTACCATTGTTAATAGCTGAAAAATCACTAGCGTGTGCCTACCTAGACCACTGCTGCCCCTTGAAAAGAGATGGGGCTAAAAGGTATATAATGGTAGCAGTGGATTTCTGCTCGAGATTCCTATGGGTATGGCCCCAGCGCTTGGCTGACGCTCAAACTGTTATAAAAGATTTGTGAGTTTTCATAGGGACATACGCAATTGGCATTATATTCTGACCAGGGCCCTGCGTTTTGCTCTAGGGCTTACAAGGAAGTCATGGGAAGTTTAGGTGTACCATTGCGGTACTCATCTCGGTACCATCCCGAGGGAAATTCAGTAGTGGAGAGAAAAAACAGAGACTTGAAGCAATCTTTAACAGCTAGAGTATTAGGCACGGGTAAAAGTTGGGTAACACATCTTTATGGAGTCTAGCGGGCTTTTAATAACATGCCAAGAACTTCTCTAGGGGGGGGCACTCCATATGAGGTCCTATTTGCGACAAGAATGTGGGTACCTGATCTTGATTGTGAAGGCGCAGTGGCAGATGAAAATCCTTTTGATATCCAAGATCCTTTGTCTGTTTTGCAGGAACTAAATGAATCCTGGACAAAACAAAGTAATGTCCACCTGAAGCAGATCGCCACTGGGGAAGTCAAATCAGTTATGGAAAGACCTGTCTGGATCCCAAAAGTCAGTGATCTGGTTAGAGAGAAAGTAGCGGACAAATAATTTGGGCCATCTTACAGAAAGCCTGTATCGGGTCCTAGAAGTGAAAAGGACAAGAATTGTACTTCTACGGCCTCTTGCCAGAAAAAAGGAGAAAAGACTTGTCTCAATTGAACTAATCAAACCACACTATGTGGCCGATACTGAGCAGGAGGCCATGTGGACTCCAAAGTAGCAGACTCCCTCCTCTCACTACAATTCAAGAAATTCAAATGGAAAGACTCATCACGTCTGCAGAGTCACCTGTACGGAATGAAGGACTATGAAACAATGCTATGGAACTCATTGCCCTTGAACCTGAAGTTCAACTTCAAAATGAAACTCAAAATAGCAAACATGTTGCTGCTATTCGACCAAATAGAGACGTCTATGTCAACATGCCTCAACAAGAGCAAAGTACGGTTCAACAAATCCTGATGCAATCCCAATATTTGATCAAACTGCTTCTGGCTACTTCATAAACTTTGATACGTTTTCTTTGGATCCAAGTGAACCGGAAATAATGCCAGCCCAAAAATCACGCAAGAAGCAAGTTTAAGTCTTTCTGAACTTTCTTAGGAAAACGTACCTGGTATCACCATGGGTAGAACTATGGAGAATGACCGGGGGGACTGTTCTGTCTTTTCTGGTTAAGCTTAGTGATAGTTTTTAACATGCTTATTACTGGAGGATACATGCGGCAAAGCTCTGCTGCCCAAAAGGTGAAATTAATTTTAAAACCAAATCACCATCTCATCGACAACAAAGATACTTGTCATCAGTCAACATTACAGCAGTTCCTGTACCGGATGGTATAGTTTGGGACAAGGTTGTTTTCGATATATTTGGCGCAACAGAAATTTTAAAAATTTCACATTTATTTAAAATATCGTTAAGTGATATAATTACCGTAAGTACATTTTCCGATGATTGGGATTTTGAAACTGTTAATAACATGTTATCCGATCAGAAGAATCTGCTGCATTTTCTAATAGGGAAACATTGGAGAGCTCAGCAGATTATGAATCAGCATTATGGTCATTGTGTTTTGCATAAATCTGCTAATCCTAGAAATGTGTTCACATACCACCAGTGGGAACAATGTCCAACACCGCCAAAGGGCAGTTGAAAAACATTTGCACAAAGGTTTCAATATTTTTCAAGGTTCAATATGTCTGACCCAGCCTCATGTTATTGTAAGGTTGCACCAATATCAGCACAGAAAAATAAGTTAACAAGCACTAAACAGATTTACTCTGCATCCTTTATTGCCCAGTTGTCTGAACAAGGTTTTGACTTATAGAAAGACACCATAGATTTAACATTGGTCTGGGGTACTAGAGAATGGCAACTGCAGGGAACCAAAGCTTTATTTAGAGTATGCCTTATCCCTCAACAGATCATGTTTTTGAATGAGACAGTGCAACAAATGTCTTGCCTTGGACTAGCCAAGATCGAACACTTGAACACACCTCAGCTGCCAACACCATCTCTAACCGAGGGAAATGAAACACAAGAAGAGGTTACATTAGATGAAATCATGCAATATAATAGATCAGACCTCGATTGGAAAAAATTGTTGGTTTAGCCCACTGACACCAATAGCTGTCAAAACTAGATTCTTGGGACGGACCGAAAGGTTCAGTATCCATAGGCCAGATCCAAGCTATGTACAGAGAGAACATCCAGGGGTAGTGACATCCTACAGTGTTGGGAAGTTGTGCCTTGATTAGCTAAAAACGTCAACACTCACAGAGTTGAAACAGCACTTATCCGCACTCACATGAGACATTGATCTTAGGAATGTTTTACTAGGTCCAGGAAGCCGCGTCAGAAACATTTCTTATATGGCAGCATTTATGCTGCCTACAATGAAATTTGGAAAAAATCACAACAAGAGGCCGCAGAGAGAATACAGGAAATAGCCTGTATTAACTTAGAGAAATCTCTAGCAGTGATAGACAATGGGTTAGCAACATTGACCTCCAGGATATATTCCTTGAGCAACATTGTATCTTCTGCGATAGACATGCTAGAACAAGATTTGGAAATATTACAGCACAGGCAATCTCAGTCACGTTCTATTACGTTGTTGAGGTGGATGCTGCAATCTTTGCATGCAGGCTATGTGCCTTGGCGTTTTATCAATAGTATGTCTCTGTTTTCTGAATAGAATCTAACAGATAAACAGATATAAATGGCACAAAGGGCAGCTAAATATACAATGCTGTGTATCAAAAAACTGGATAGATTACCATTTACAGTGGCTGAGTCACCGTCCACAGAATGGCTAATCTATGGTCACATAACTCTCCCGGTCACTACTTTTCAGTTTCTATATTGTCTTGAACAAACGCAGGCAGGCAAATTTGAAAAAATGGGTAAGGAATATATTAAGTAATCTTGGGAATTACCATACACATTCCAATGCAAGCGTGGGCATCGAAAAGGGTTTCTAAGCGGTACAAACTATGAGAACACTTTAAGTGGATCACTCATATGTCAGGATATAATGCTGCACAGGGCTTGTAATGGTTCCGTGGCAAACTTGTCCTGTCATCTGTGGGGTGCCCCAGCTGCCGTGTTTACTCCAGCTTTTGGGCTACTTTTGAATGGGAGTTACTTGATGCTGAACAGTCAAGGCTGCTGCGGAATGCTCCTGGGCATCGCATATCTGGCAACCGTGAGGTCCAGGGTTACTTGTTGTATGCAAGTATTGTTTCCACCAATACACACAGTCAGGGAGACACCGTTATGGCCTTCACTGAAGGTTTCTTTAATATGTTTTGATACTCTAGGCAGAAAGACAGCTATACTTTTACAGAAGTCTGTGCCCTGAACCTCCGCTCGAGAAACTTTTGATCTCGAGATTGCAAGGTCTTCAGCTGAGATACATGCACTTATCCATAGAAACTGCCCTTTCCATTTCGTAGAAATGATAAATCGTATCTTTAACATGTCTGATATGACTGGCATTGTCCACCTATTAGAGACCATAGGTTCTGGACTTCTAAGCACCTTTCAGACAGTACTTCGAGTTATATCAAACTTCATTCACTCCGTATTTGGAAGCATCTTTGGAGGACTTCTGCTGATCCTGTTTCTAGTAGCAGGTATCCTAATTGTCTTCTACCTGCTAAGCAATGGACGTCCAAGTCACCAAGAAGATGGAAACAGCACACTTGGAGCGGAAAAACCATGACTTAATGGTACAATATCTAGGCACGCCTTGCCTGAGAGAACTAAGTGCATCTTGGTTCCTGTCATTTCAACCAGGCTGAATGGACTGCATCTTACCTGTCCTCCGATACCTGCTTTGCGGAGAAGAAAGCTTGTTAGACCTTTGTTTGACACTCCCTTCATCTGCGCAACCGGACGTGAATGCTCTACTGGACCCGATAACGGCCCATGTTCTGCAGTGTCCTCAGCGTATTCCAATGTTGATGGTGGCATTCCTTGAGCCACTGCAGGTTGTAACTGCACCTGTTGATATGGACACCGGCTCCTCCACTGACTCCCAGGCTTTGGACAGCACACAGGTTGCCCGAGAACAAGCTGTGGACAGCATGGAACATCATCCGTGTTCAATTGATGTACGAGGTCTTATTGGGGCCGGCTACTGTGGAAGCAAGCAACGAAAATATTGCATCTATCAGCCAGGACACGTAAACAATTGACTAATTTTGGCGCGTCACGTGCTGGAAGAAATTCACCCTTTTTTAATAGCAAGCTGAATTTGGAACTCAGATACAAAATTGATGCTCCTTTCAATTTATTTGGGCATAAAAGGCTTTCTAATGCTTATAGTGGTTCAGAATACACCAACAGACACTTTTTAGAGCTAGGGCCTGCCATTGTTTTTTTTTCCTTTTTACATTTATAAGTCTTTTTAAAATTTGTAGACGTTTTTCATTTTTCCAGCTAAAGATATGTTTTAAGTCTTTGTGCGTACCAATGTCTAATTAGCATGGCCGTAGATTTATAGGTTACATATGTTGTCCAGTCGGAAGAGGATTGTGTGTTATATTCCATATAGGTACCCTATATAGGCACAGGTAACACTGCAACCTTTCACCAATAGCCTTCCCTGCATTACATGCATAATGATTCATAGGGACTGACCTTTTACCTAGATATGACACTGCATTCAGAATGCTGGTTTTTCCCTAGTTCAAAACTCATACAGTATGCATGAGGCTTCTTGGAAGCACAGCAGGACGAACATCTCCTGTATAATATCTATGTATAAAGTTCAAGCCCAACGTCATCCTTTAGGCCAACACAGTAACAGAGCAAGGTAGGGCCCCTGGGGGTATATACATATCATGTCTTGCTTAGACAGACAGAGGAGACCATGACTTCCCGGCTGACACACTGACCAGAGACACTGAGGTTCCTGCATGCAGACACTCCAGCTCGCAGTGGTCTAACATCCCTCGGGGGTGTCCAACTCAAGACCAGGAAGGAGTCCCATAGTCTCTCCTTTCTCAGGTAATGGGATTAACTAGACCTTAGAGGGTTTCTTGGAATAACACCCACACAGATGCTAGGTTCATCTAGTTAGTCAGGCATCGTTGGAGTATGCACTTTCTCATCATGTGTTTTATGTACTTGTATATATTCTGGATTACTGCAAAATGGTATAACTGTACCATCCCTTTACTTTTGTAGTACTGCAAATAATATATCTCTGCTACTGTTTAATGGTTGTTACAGCAAATCTATTCTACACTAGAATACCAACTTCAATTAATCTTTATTGAATCGTTCAGACTGTTTATTCTGTGTATCTCTGAGACAAACTAAGTGAGCACGATTGACTGAGAGAAAAGTAGTATATTGTTTCCACGATCCTGGGGGAGCAGGGTTGTCATGTTCTGAGATTGCCAGAAACTATTCTCTCCCCGATAAGAGGAGATTCTAGTGGCACTGTGAGATAGCTAATTCAAACAGACTAACATATCCGGTGGGGGTGCACGGAACCAGTCTTTCACCAAACCCACAGTTTATGTTATCCGAACGTGCATCTCCTGTATAGAATACTAGCAGCCCGTCCCGACCTTGTCCAGGATCAATCAGGCTTCCTGACCCCCGCCCGCCCCAACATTGTCCAGAAGCCCGGGCCCCCGCCCGGCGCGTCCCCCGCCTGCCCCGACCCCCGCCTGCCCTGCCATTGTCCGTGGGCCCCCTTACCTCAGCTGCCGCTCCTCCCCCGCGCTCCTCAGTTTACCGCTCCGCCACTCCTCGCTCCTCACCGCCGCTGGTCACCGCTCCTCCTGCCTGTCTGCTGCTCGTCACCTCACCGCTTCTCCCGCCTGTCCGTTGCTTGTCACCTCACCGCTGATGGTCACCACTCCTCCGGCCTGTCCGCTGCTCCTCATGTCACCGCTCCTCCCCCGCGCCATGTTCGCCACTCCTCGTCGCGCTCCTGGACGCCGCTTATCCCTGCGCTCCTGACGTGAGCACGCACGTCACGGCCGGCGCTACTTCGGCGGGACTACTTTTTTTTATGTACATTTTTTAAATAACGTTTTTTTTTTATTTATATAGCCTATAACCATCTGCACACCCTGACAATTACAACGGTGTATCGGGTGTGTGGATTGGCACTGTGGTTCCCGAGTTTACCCGCCTCAAAGCCTCAAAGTTCTTCCTTTATTATAGTAGTATAGATATAGGAACTACACAACAGTCCTCAAAGATAACTATGGCAAAGCAATACACAAACTAGGAGAAGAAGTTGAGTGCTGGATTACATTTTCCCTGTCTGGGGCAGATAGCGCTCATCAAAATTGTGATACTCCCCAGATTTGTATTCTTGTTCCACCACCTCGCAATGCTCCTACCAAGTCATTGTTTGCAGAGTTGTGGGCTCAGTTGCTTTGGTTGGCATGGGCCGGTAAACAAGCCAGGGTGAGGTGGAAGTTTCTTACTTTGCCAAACAGCATGGGGAGACTAAACGCTCCAGAGTTATACTATAGGGCGCCACAGTGCACGGAAGCGTACCACTGGTTTCATGGTCCACAAGATATTTCGCACTGGTACATTGAAATGGACGCTACACATCCTCTCACGCTCCCCCAGATGCTGTTCCACAACCCGTTGAGATGCCATGGCATATATGACTCTCTTAATTCTGTGATGCATGCTTGCCGTCAACTGCTGAAGCAGACCACAAACTCAGTATCATGTGCTAAAGGCTGGTTTATTGAAACACGTGCACATAACAGTATAATTCCCCTGCAAACGCCTTCCAAAACTAAACCTCACTAATCAAACCAGATACCTGACCTTTGTCCCCGCCCGCCCCTAAAATTTCCTGGAACCCGCCCCTACCTGAACATTACAACATTACAAACAATAGAAAGCAATGCATCAAAGTAAAACCCTATAAATTCAAACCATCCGTTAAACAACCTCCCTTGCTTGCCTCTTAACAACTGTCAATCACCCAACATGTGTAACCGAACTAAAAATTAATCTGCCTACCCTTTCCTTGTCGAAAACCCAATTTCAACAATGACCAAAACACTACCCCCCTCTTTCTGCCCCCCCAAGTAGGCCAGCTGTTATCATTCTAAGCGGAATGCGCCTGGACGTTCAAACATCTCTACAACACCTCTCTGATCTCCAGTAAATAAAGGTCCATGCCAAGCCTAGATATATGCACTCAATCATCTCTGAAAAAATCCACTGCCTCAAAACGTATGTCCTTGTGTGTCACTCTCCCAAAACCTATACTTCGACAAAATCTGGACATTTCAGTGTTCACCTTCCTCTGCGCCCTGTCAATAGCCCCAGGGTTCAACGCGCCCCTCCAAACTCTGCACGGAACCAACTCAGTCCACAAAACGTGGCACCCAGACCATTGCTCTCTTAAACGTGACAAGTCCTTCTTTATTGCCCTCATCAGGACCACACCTTTCACTCCGCACAAATCGTTCTCACTGAGGTGAATCAACAAAACATCCGGGCACTGACCCCCTACCATCCATTTATTCAGACAAAGTATCAATTCCTTCCACAGCATCCCTCCCTTACCCTTCCAGACAAGTTTTAAAAAGACGTTCATTAAAATCCAACATTACACCAAAGTAACACTGCCACCCCTGGACCTGCGCCCATTTGATAATTACTCTACGCCAAAGCTCCCAGCCACCAGGTCACCAAACCTAAAATGGTGTCCGGGAGCAGGAGCTCAACGAATTTATAATTGGGCTATAAATAAAAAGAGCCCAAAAGAAAATGACTGGCTTGAAGCCCGCCCCCCGCCCCTCCCAAACAGCCGGGGGGGACCTCCCTGCAGTCAGTTACCTCTCCAAGCCCCCCTCCTGCAGATGCTGGTTGTGACAGAGATTCCTCAGGACGGTCCTTGACATGAGCAGTGGAACGAGACTCAGGATCACACGCGAACTGCCTGACGCACAATGTTTAAAAGATGCATCCAACAAACGTGCCGTGCGAGCACAGGTACACTTTCCATATTAGTCCCAAAATCTGATGAGTGTCCACTGCTGCCAACGCTGAATAATAATATTAAAAAAGGTAACAAAGCCCTTAAAGTAACCCCACCTAACACTTATCTAAAACCCAAAGAAGCATGCAACAATAGTGCAGCAAGCATGTGCTGTATCATCTGAAGAAAGCAGAACTGGGCCATCTCTTCAAAGAAATGGTGCCCTACTCTCTTCATGCGCAAGCGCGCATTACAGTGCAAGCACCCTTACGCTATAAAGCAAGGGTGTCTGCATTATTATCAGGATAGTTTTTGTGCAGGAAGCGCTACCTTTGCTACACAAAAAACTTTACTTGGCTGCTTTTTCCTCTTCACATGTGTGCTGCAAAATGCAGCACACAAAGAGAAAGTAACTTAAATAAATAAAGACATTTCTCCTCAGTACGGCAGGCTCAGGCAGAAGCACCATTTTGGTGAAACCCATTATTACAACTCTTTGTAAATATGGGTTTCTGCCAAATTCCATGGGCGAATGCAC
Organism: Lissotriton vulgaris; assembly: GCF_964263255.1. Taxonomy (NCBI): domain Eukaryota; kingdom Metazoa; phylum Chordata; class Amphibia; order Caudata; family Salamandridae; genus Lissotriton; species Lissotriton vulgaris. Next base: position 78,568,221 of record NC_141690.1, on the reverse strand, counting down.
GGTAATGCCCATGTACCACCCATGGAATACATACTTGATGCACAATGCGCTGCCTTTCATTACTGTTTCTTACAAAGCCGCACAAATGGACATTTAGAGTGTCACTGGTGTTGAGTGCTCTATATTGGAGCTGCTTTCCACCTAAACTGGAGAGCTACCCAGAGTTCTCTACTTCTTTTTTTGCATAATTTCTCTCAACACCAGGGACACTCTAAATTTGCTCACCTCAAAGTTTAGGATTAGCACAGTGGCATCCACGGCAAGATAGAAAGGGACTAAGGGCCGGATGTAGGTAGGCTATTACCGGTCGGTAACGGCCGAATTCAGCCGTTACCGACCGCTAATAGACTTTTCCTATGTAGGAGGCTTGTTTACCGATTCGGTAAATATCGAATCGGTATTTACCGATTCGGTATTTACCGAATCATCATTTACCGATTCGATATTTACCGAATCGGTAAATGAGATGTAGGAAGCACTGCAAAATGTGCTTCTGGGCTTTAAGGATTCGTTATTTACCACCAACTACTAGTTGGTGGTAAATAACGAATTCCTATGTAAATGAAAATATGTGCATTTACACCTGTGCCATGTGACAGACATACATGCCCTTAGGGCATGTATGTGTGCCACATGTGCACACAAGCACTAATCAGGGGTGCAGCAGGGTGTCAAAGTGACACCCTGCCATCCTTCACTTTTTTCCAATTTTACCGAATCGGTAATTACCGATTTGGTAATTGACATTCATTCCAATGGGCCTCTAGGCCCATAGAAATGAATGGCAAATACCGAATCAGTAATTACCGAATCTTAACGATTCAGTATTTTTTACCAAATAATTACGTACATTGCATTTACCGGTTCAAAAATACCGAATCGGTAAAATTCAATATTTTCGAATCGGTAAATCTAAATTACCTGCATCTAGCCCTTTGCATTTTACCATTTACACTTTAAGCATTAAATTAGCACAGTGCTATCCATGATGAGCTGTAAATTGCCCAAATCCTTTTACCACCCCAGGCACAGTATAACATCTTTGGATTGGGAACATCCCATCCAATGGTAAAACAAGGGAGGGGCTCGAAGCTGATTATAAGGTCAAGCACCCACTCTCCTAAATAATCATAGTTATGTGAAAGGGGGGAGGTTGCTCCTCCAGGAAGAATAGGAGAAAGAATGGATGCAAAGCTGTTGGTCAGGACTAGAGAACTGATCAGAGGAATCGGTGGGGGATCCGAGTGATCAGAAGTGATTGCCCTCATTCACCCAGATGGGTGTCATGCTTCATCGTTGGGCTTCTCCTCGTTGGGCAGGTGCTGCTATACCCAACTAGCCCCTTGAGGTCATTATTGGAGATATTCTGATTTTAGATATAACAGTGATTGAAAGTGATGTTGTAATGGTAGCGAGGCGTACTAGGTGATTTAAAATAGGTCCAAGGGGTACTGAGAAAACGAAACAATCTTTATTTAAACAGAACAAACAGACATTTTTCAGAAGACATAGGCTGACATTTGACATCTATCTTTTAACACACAGCAAATGTGATAAGAAAAAAACCATTATTTGGAGACATTGTTATTGCTCATTTACGTTCTAAATTCCAGCATGGTTATTTAGCGGTGCTGCAGCACCCTCCCCCCACCCTCACTTCTACTTCCAGTGCCTATGATAGAACACTCATCTTACTTCCAGCAGCATCTGACCCTGGGGCAGCCTGAATCTGTCACATGAGCTATGCACCGATCTGCTAATGACAGCTTGAAGTAGATCTCCTGTCCCTATAACAAGTATAGGTCACACTGTGGTCGCGTTGCAGAAGGGCAAGCAAGGATGCAGGCTTACTCTCTGTTGTGGCTTTTATGCTTGGGTGCTTACATGTTTGTAATACGACACTGTGTCAATAATATTTACAACAGAGGAAGTCTTTGCCTGATGACATGCAGCATCTGTGTCACGTGTTTGATGCCACAGAGGAGAAAGAACGTCCTGGGACCAGGCCTGCAGGTACATACTGCTGCTGTTATTCTCTCACCTGCCTCAAATGAGCAGGGACTACCTTATGTCTACATTTTAATCATTTCCCATTCTGCAACTAATGGACAGTACTGGAGGCATGAACACATCTGCAGTATGGGGAGTTATGCAGTGAAACATTCCTCTTTCGCATCTCCACGTACACTTACCACACACCAAAAAAACTCTCACATTGTTTAAACCTGATGATTGCGCAAAGGCCAGATTACATATAGGACGCACTGGATGCTCGGCTTTGCACCCTATTATATATTGTACAAATATTTGTATCCCCCACACTGCCTGGTGGTAAACAACTTGTGGAAAAGATTGGATGGCGTCAGGGCCAACAAGTTTAGGAATTTTGTATTTGCGGGTGGACAGAGAGCATAAGGATGAGAAACGGGGCTGTCAGAGTCTCTAACACCAGAACGACTAATCCCACATAACAGCATTTGCCTTATTCAGACCCCATTATGAGTTATATCGAAATAGCTATCACTCCCGTTGTTGTGACTTTTCATTAGAACATCCTGGACTTTAAACTAAGATTCATGGCAAAATGAGTTGACAGGTTGACAGTTTTTCTATGTGCAACAACACCAATGTTTAGTTGTAGTATGTAGACACCTTAATTTTAGGTCGCAGTCTACTAGACAGTTGCGGCTAAAGACATCTTGGGGACATTGCTTGTCACTGGCTTTGTGGTTTGCAACTCATGTTTTCTTGCTTTCCATTTGACGGCTTTATTTGTTTTATTCTGTCCAGGTTGAGTTTGTACCTTCCCTTGCCCAAACCTTGTTTACAGAAGCCTCCTGCTTGTTCCTTTTCTGTAAACAGGCCTCTAAATCTTGTTTTTCTCTCCTCACATTTCCTGTGTCACAAATGTCAGGCTCTATCTTCCGAGGGTGCTTACATCTTTCAGTGACTTCAAATTGAGAGGATTTATGTGACAATCTTGCCGGATAGTGGGGGTAGGAAAGAGTGTTTTCTAGCACAGGATAACATTTAAATGGACTGTGTAAGTATTTCAGAATATATCAGAATGAGGAACACACATGAAGTACGTTTTTGTTATTTCTGAAGTGTGTTGGAAACAATTACTTTACTAATGATCAAAACAATATAATTACTCTAGGTTATGCAAGTTCCACATATTTTCGTCTGTGCACTGTATAGTTTTATTAGTAAAGCTGCATGTCTGTGCATATGTAATTGTCATTTCAATTCAAAATGTGTTGTCTGTAATGGCAGTGTGCTACCACATCATGATTACTCCAGCCTACGCCACGCTACTCTGAGCCACTGCACTCTACTCTGCACCACACTCCACATGACTACACTCTGCAACACTACACTCTATGATACTACACCCTATGCCTCTGCACTCTATGCCTCTCTAATGTACCCAGTACAACTCTACTCTATCCAATGCACTCTTCACCACTCTACATCATAACACTCCTTGCCACTGCACTGTACACCACTTAAGTCTAGGCCACACCAATCTACTCCGCACAACTCCACTCTACGCCACTGTGGTCTATCTCACTCTGAAGTACTACACCTCACGCCACTGCACTCTACACCAATGCCCTTTACTCTGTAACACTTAACTCTATGCCTCCGAACTCCACGCCAATCCACTGTACGCCACGTTAATATAATATGCACCACTCCACTCCACATAACTTCACTCTTCACCATCACACTCTATGCCAGTCTACGCAACTGAACTCTACTCTGCTCTACTCCACTCTACGCCACTTCTCTCTACTCTCAAATAAACTACTCTCAACCACTGCACTCTAAGCCAATGAACTCTAGACAACTACATTATTTCACTGCACTCTATGCCACTGCACTCTACTCTACATCATTGTACTCCATGCCACTGTTCTATTCATCATTCTACTCCACTCTACACCACTCCACTCTGTCACTCTACTCTGTAACACTGCACCCTCTGCCATTGAACTATATGCCATTCTACTCTACTTTACACTACTCCACTCTACCCCACTGCGCTCTATCCCACTGGACACTACGGTACTATACTCTACTCTGCTTGACTCTATGCTGCTCTAATCTGTACCACTCTACACAACTGCAGTCTGTGCCACCCAACTCTACTCTGCACTCTATGCCACTCAGTTCTACTCTGCACCACTGCCCTCTGCATCAATCAACTCTAAGTCACTCAAGTGTAAGCCCCTCAACTCTAAGCCACTGTACGTCACTCTACTCTACACCACTGCGCTCTATGCCTCACTACTCCACTTTGTGCCACTCTACTTTGCACCACTGCTCTCTAAGCCCCTGCACTCTGCTATGCACCACACTAATTTATGCCACTACATTTTACGGCACTGCAATGTACGCCACTGGGTTTAATGACACTGCACTCAGCGCCAATACACTCTGCAACATTCTACACCATTGAACTCTACACCAGCCCACACTCCTCAATGACACCCCAGTGTATGCCACTCTGCGTGACTCCACACTATAACACTCCAATACACAACACTCTGTGCCACTACACTCTACAACACTTTACTCCACTTTTCCTAATTTCACTCTACGGCACTTTATCCCATTAACTTTTAGCCATGCTGAAAAGCAGCCACACTGGTTTACAACATGGTTAATACACATTTGCAAAGCCAATAGCTCTAGCATAGCCCAGACCTATTGGCTTTACCAATACTTGTTGCGACCTGGATTTATATTTCATCATCAGACTGAGTTCAAGAGAGAACAAACATTTGCAATGCAATCGATTTGGCCTTTGGGAACTTCTAAGTATTTAGCGAGGCAGCACATTATTGCACATTACTGCAATGAGGATGGTTTTGTTCGTGTTTGCCAACTGCTTTTAAGGACTTTTAATGACGGCATTACCAGCTGTGACAACACTACATGTAGGCCTGGTGATCACATATTAATAATTATAAAGTCAGATCTGTTCACGTGATATAAATTTCGGAGATGTCATAATTTGCTAGCCTGCCATCCTCTTTTGCGGCACAAATGTTGAAACTATGCGTATTTAAGCAACAAACCGTTAGAAGGACGACCTATATAATATAAATTGCATTTTAACCCTAATGGCCTTTTTGACTTTCAGAATAATTATTTTTGCTGCATGATTGATAAGACACCACGTGTCTGGGTTCTCATTACTCTTTGTACCGTATGTAAAAAGTATTGCAGTTAACCAAGCAAACCACTAACATCATTCCGGTTACCGGACCAAGGAGGATGCAACAGTGAAAACCTGGAGGAACCTGTGCCTTCCTTGGGAACAGCAGAACAGCAGTACTTCTGGGATGCACAGACCTTGGCAGATATATTGGAATGGGATCACTCCAGGCCACTCCATCTCTTCCAGAAGACATTTGTGAAAGGAGAGATGCAAGCGTGCCACCATCATGGAATGTTGACTGCTTTTATCAGCACAAATGACAGTGGACATCTTGCATCCTACTTGGAACCTTCTGGGACCGAGTCTGCCCCACGCGCTATTCGTGGGAAAATATAAGTTTTACAGTGGCGGTCTTCTCACTTACTTTATTTAATCTTGGTAGAAGTTCATCAAGAAAGAGAATGGAAACTCATATCCTTGGTGAATGGATCGTTCCCAAATATTTTCTTTAGGAAATGCTTCGGTTGGCTTCAGAAAGGTTGTGACAGACATTGACAGTTGGACTTACAATGTGTGCACCAAAGCACTGTGTACGCGCACATCATGAAACATAAGTACTATATTATTCTCGTGAGCAAAAATCACTTAAGTTGCTGTTGAACAAAAGCTTTTTTTAAATTCACAAGGTCGGACGTGCTGCCACTCTGACGGTGGGGATGTCAGCCCAGGGAAAGAGGTGCAGGGAAGGAACACACCCAGCGCTTCGTATAATATCAACCAACTCTGAACCACAACCTCAGTCACCCCTCCACCCACCAACCCAACCCCCCTGAAATGAGAACAGGTGTGTTATGATACAATGTTTGGTGGTCTTTGGGGGTTTTAGAGTATAATATTAGGTACCTGGCCGGAGGGGTTTAGGTGGTTGTGTGATTTCCTCCTTGCAAGAGGAGAGGGCTGCATTGATGTCTCCTATTCCTATTTGGGCTGGTTGTTCCTGTTTGCTAAATCCTGACCTAGTCTTTGCTCTTCAACTCTTCTTGAGGGGCCTTGCTGCTCTCCTGGCCAGAGAGTAGTTTTCCTAATTTAATTTGTGAGTTAGTAGGATATCTGCATTTGGAGAATCCTTTTGTGTGGTAATCGATGATTGTAGCTTTATTGTTATGATGACCAATCACAAATAATTAAATAAAGCATTAAAAATATACAAGTGAGTTTGTCTTTATTAGCGATATTGAATTTAGTTATAATGAGTATTTCTAGATCCAGGTATTAGTTTGCCAAGCCCTGATTACATAAATAAATATTGCATCACCACAAAGTATACGTCAGGATGATATACTAATTGGAAATTGGCACGTTTGGTACTTCACTCTCCCAGGATGAAGGGGCTTGTTGGGTAATGAACTGGGCCCAGGTAATGGACATTTGTTAGTCCCTGATCGCTGGATCAGAGTGAATGAAGGAGGAAAAGGAACACAGAAAAAACAATGACAATGGAGAAAGCAAGTATGAAAAAGAATCTTCAAGTGATATAAAGACTACGGAGGCAGGATTGGACATCTGTTTTCGCCCACCTCCCCCCACTGCTGCATGTGCAGCCTTTGAAGTGAGGTTTCAAAACGCTTTTCGCTTCACACAGATTCATTCAGCAGTTTTTACACCCTCCTATGACTGGGCTGTTTTGATGCAATTGATTTTTACATCAGCAGCATTGGAAAGTGCAGACCAGGTCATACATCAACCGGGGTGCACAAACAACAACTAGATTGCATGCTGGGATTCGAACTTGAGGCTGGTGGTTCTCTTCTGCAAATTTCAATACCCGCCGCTGTGTTTTCGAGCTGATGTATGGACCGTTTGGCATCTTCTTCCCTGGTTAGTGCACATTATTGTTTCAACTCTGGCACATTAGGTTGTTATGCGCTGGTTATTATTCAGTTCACAACTCAGAAGCTGAAACGCGCACTAGCTGCACTCCCGGCATCTGCTTTTAGTCCTGCTGTGTCAATCCGCTCCGTGGCCATGAATAGCGCTCTCAGCGTAATCTCGGGAATTTGCGAGGCTCTCAGCTTGGAAAGTGTCGGACGGAAACCTCTTCATGTCCGTATATTTGCGGCAGGTCTGTGATAACAGAACAGTAAGCACAGTACTTGCAAACTCAACCGGCCAGCACACAGCCACAGCCGTCAACTCACTCGGCTGCGCCTAAAGCGGCTGGCACTGCAAACGAAGGAGGGATTGTGGTAGGTTGTGCCCACACTGTTAGCAATGAGCTGCACGTTGTTTGCGGCTGATTTTGGCCTGAGACGATGAACAATGTAAAGCTGATGCTGCAGCCCAGAGTTAACCAACATCTTGGGCCAGATGATGTAACTGGCCACAAAATTGTAACATCTCTTTTAGTCTGGTCAGGAAGTGCACATTTTATTGCAATATTGCTCAGGACTGGTGCAAAATCGCCAAGCACCAGTGCACGCTCCTTTTACTGGTTCAACTTAGATAAATCTCGCATCGGTTGTGGAGGGGTGAAGCAGAGAACACTTTTGAAATGTAGGCATCCGATAAGAACAATAATCATGTGGGGGCAGCATCGGTGCTTTAGTATTTGATTAGTGGAAGGTGTGCAACGTTTCCTTGATTTAAGAAACAAAAGTCATTGTTAATTCAGCCAATTGTGCAAAACAAGCCCTTCAAATCACGTCTGGAAAACGCCACTTACAGGCAAATTCACAAAAAGTAGGACATCTGCACCCGAAGTTTTAGTTCTTCATGAGGGTGGTTCGGCCTTTTTGGAATTCACCAGCTCCTCGGGGAATCTGCATGGAAGCTGAGTGTAGTGCAGGCCTCCATGTGGCTCCTTGCGAAATCACATTATTTCAAATGTAGGAATCCATTCGTGTACTAGCAGAGATCTCTGTTCAAGGAGAATGGAGTTTGTTTTTTTCCCGTGGCTGAACATATTTTCCCCCAATAATACGCCCTTACCCTTACCTTTCACCCGAACAAATTTGGGGGTAATCCGTCATTCTTCCCACCCTGGAAGGAAAGTTACACCTGCCCATTAGTGGAGTAAATGTTTGGCCATTTGTAGGGTGCAAAGGGGTCGAATGGTAGTTTCAACAAACATTTTGCGGGCATTATAAAACTTTCAACACAACCCACACCCGTAAATTGTCCAGTTCCCTCTCCTTGATTATGATTTACAGCTTCAGGGATGTCCCTATGCTTGGTGGCGATGTCTGCCTCCATAATAGGCCTCATGCCTTCCAGGAATCCATTTGCGAATTCCCAGCAAGCGTTAAAAAGGTAAGTTATGCCGTTCATTTAAATTCAAATTCAAAATTTCGCTTTGCGAATAGTGCCTGATATTTTCTTTCTCTCCGACCTGCACGTTTTCTGCTTCAAGGCAGAATGCTGGGCTCATCTCAGGTGAATTTATCGCATTTCCATTTTATTGCACTGAAGCATTTCCCGCTGGTGCCAGAGGCACGCTCCTCTAAAATCGCTAAGCAAGGTGGTCACAGCCAGCTCTCCCTCTCAGGTGACACTCTCCTTGTCTCTATTTTGAAGCACCTGCCGAAAGGCTAGTTTTCTTTAAAGTAATTTGTCATTATCAAACACCTTCCACAACCCTGGCTGTCTCAAATCAGCCAAGCACCATTTAGTGCTTGGTTTTCATTTACGTTATTTTTGTTGAAGAAAGCACACTCCATTTTCTGTTTCCATGATGACTTTCTGAATATGTTTACATTTTTTTTATGGTTATGGAAAAAGTGCTTTCGGTCGAGTTATCTTATCTGTTTTTCTCACGTGTATTGTGTGGTTGAATTAATCCGTGCAGAATCGCTTCTGTGTCTGAGTGCTGCTGGAAAACTCTTCCTGCCTTCGGATTCATTTACCTCACACTCTCCGGTTCTAAAAATATAATACTTGTATGGTACATGTAACGCGACCCCATGTTTGTTCTTGGCCTGTCATTATGAGACACAAGGTTAAAAGGCAAATATTGTTAAGGGCTTAAATGCATTTGTTCCTATTTCATGGCAACCCCCTGCCACCTCAGCTGCATTCCTCACTCCAAGAACTGGAAATAAAGGGCTTCATGATTTGATAAGTCTTCTATTTATTTATTTATTTCTGAATTTTGTATAGCGCCTGGTTACACTGTCAGTGTGTCCCCGCGCTGTCCGAAGAGTCAGTTGCTCCGTCAGTCAGAACAATACGGGCTTAGTCTTTAGGAAAGAGAAATGTTTTCAGTTTCCTGCGGAAGATGAGCTCCGATGTTTCAACTCTTAAGCTCAGGGGGAGAGAGTTCCATTTGTGTGCCGCCAAAGTACGAAAGGATCTGCCTCCCATTCTGGCTTTCTTGTGTCTGGGGACAGCAAGAAGGCCTGCTCCTAATGAGCGGAGTTGACGGGTAGGCGTATAGGGGCATAGCAGGTTCCGAAGGAAGGCCGGGCCCTTGCCATGTACGATCCTGTGGCCAATACAAAGGGCCTTGAAGTCGATCCTTTCATTGATCGGGAGCCAATGTAATGTTTGTAGGGATTTTTTTGAGGCGGCTCTTCTGGGCAGCCGGAGGACCAGGCGAGCGGCAGCATTCTGGATGGTCTGCAGTCGCCGCCGACTAGAGGCGTTGGCACCTAGATACAGGTTCTATGTGCTATTCAAGCAGTATTTCAATCCGAGTTAATTTAAAACATAACATTGTGGGGCATATTAGCAAGAACCTCGGTAAAATTATCGCCGTTTTAGCGGTAGTTTCCTGCCGCTAAAACGGTGATTATTTTAACGAGGTTCTTGCTAATATGCCCCTTTATTCGGTTCACAACGTGCGCATATCCTAGTGCAAAATTGTATTTGACATTTCGCTTTCCAAAGGCTAGGCCTGTGGTACTGCTAACAAGAGTCCGGCACAAAGAGTATGTCTGAGGCCATCACATGTGCACAGTATTTACCGTGTATGGGGCATAATAAGGGCCGGACGGTCGTACAGAGCATCAGGCATTTCCCCAGGAGGCTGGAAGCGTGGGGGCCAGGGGCATATTACCAAGGGTGGCGATATTGAATTATCGCTGCTTTAGCGGCCGTTTTTGGGCGCTAAGCGACGATAATTCCATTGCCCTATTACCAAGCTGTCGCTTACACCAGTTAGCGACAGCTTGTAGGCTATAGCGAGCGGTTTGGGGCCCGCTTTGCATGTCAGCGATATTTATCGCTAATGACATGCAAAGGGGGTGTACCCAACCCGTTAGCGACTGACAGCAGTCGCTAACATTGCTATCGCCTATTACCAAGAAAGGCGAAGCAATGGAAATATTCACGCTAAGCGTGAATATCGCCAAACGCTTACGCCTGCAAATACCAGTTCTTAGCCATGTTATCCAATGGGAGGTGGATAACATGGCTAACAGCATTTGCACGCTAATGCGTGAACACCGCAGGTTTTCCAGCGATATTCACGCTAACGCCTGCAATATTATCGCTTTTGAGATAAACGTTGGTAATAGGACGTTATCTCAGCGATAATATTGGCGAAGCGCGGCGTTAAAAAAACTAACGCTAAGCTCAGTTAGCGATAAATATCGCTAACTGTTGGTAATATGCCCCCAGATTTGTTAAAGGCGGGCAATTTTGAAGGGATGCTGCAATATCAGCCCTCATTAACACATGCATTGGCATAGCCAATAGGTCTCGCCTTCGGGACCTTGTAATAAAAAAAAAATACTGAGGTGTAAGACTTCATGTTTACATTTACTGCATCCTAAATACGAAGTAAACGTAAACATGAAGTCGTATACTTCATGTTTTTTTTTTACTTACAAGGTCCCAAAGGCAAGATATATTGGCTTTGCCAAAAGCTTGCTTTTTGTTATATTTGTCTCTTCCCTCATTTTCTTTTGCACATACCACTCATTTGCTTAGTAAGTTAATTTAGTGGTGTGCAATTACCTCAGTGGCACGCAAGATTAATGTCCTATTACTTACCGGTAATCTTCATTACTCCGGGTCCCGTTGTCCTCGTCCCCTTCATTAATAACAAGTGAGATATGTCCATCTCACGACAGAAAAAAGAAAGAAGGAATGCTGGTACGCCCCTCCCTCTCCCTATAGGGAGTACATAAGGGTACAGTACCCAGCATGCCTCCTGAACCACCAAGCCCAAGATGAGGGCCGGAAAGCCCGGGAGGGAGGGAGGGATGCAATGAAGGGGACGAGGACAACGGGACCCGGAGTAATGAAGATTACCGGTAAGTAATAGGACATTACCCCCAGGTCCCTCCTGTCCTCGTCCCCTTCATTAATAATAAGTGAGAATACCCAAGCAGCAACCGGCCATCATCAAACAACAAACCACCAGGACACAGCAGAGCAGCAAAAACCCAGCCTTTTATTGAAAAAACAGCACAGCACCAAGGAAAACAAGGGGAATCAGGAACATACCGCCCGAAGAACCCCCAAACCAAAGTTAGTGTCATCCCCCAGAACATTCTGGATACGGTAATGCCTAACAAAGGAATTAGCAGAAGCCCAAGTGGCGGCCCTACAAATTTCAGAAAGGGACACCCCACGAACCTCCGCCCAGGAAGCAGCCATCCCCCTAGTAGAACGCCCCTGAACCCCAGCCGGGGGAGGGGAACCAGAAAGGGAATAGGCCAGAACAATAACCTGCTTCAACCAATGCCCAATGGAAGAAGAGGAAGCACGGTTACCCCGGGAGCCAGCACCAAAAGAGACAAACAGGGAGTCAGAAAGCCGAAAGGCAAGGGTCCGCTCCACATAGACCCTCAAAGCCCGGCAAACATCAAGCAGCGACCACAGAAGATCATCCACGTCCACCTGATCAGAAACCAAAGCCGGAAGGACCAGCTCCTGAGAACGATGAAACTGAGAGGAGACCTTAGGCACAAAAGAGGAATCCAAACGAAGAACCACCCAATCAGCAGAAAAGGATAGAAAAGGCTCCCGAGCCATCAGGGCACCCAACTCCCCCAGGCGACGAGCCGAGGTGATAGCAACAAGAAAAACCACCTTCAAGGTGACAAACTTCATATCCACCTCCTCCAACGGCTCAAAGGGAGCAGCCACCAAAACCTTCAAAACCAAGGGAAGATCCCAGAGAGGAAAAGAAGGACGCACCACAGGGCGAGAAATCGCAAAACTGCGCAACAAACGAGAAACCAACCCATCAACATCAGGAAGGTTACCCCAAGGCGCTCGAAAAGCCCTGATAGCAGCCCATTGAGCCCGGAGAGTAGAGACAGATAAACGCTTCTCGAACCCATCCCAAAGGAACTGAAGAACATCCGGCAAAGGACAAACCAAGGGGGACAAGGCCAGGCCAAGACACCAACGCTCAAAGTTACCCCAATGCCTACCATAAGATTGAAGGGTAGAAGGCTTCCGAGACCGTTGAATAGCCAAGGCTAAATGTTCAGGGAGGCCCCTATCACGCCACCCCTGCCTCTCAACCGCCAAACCGACAGCCGAAGCCGACGTAGGGGCAACATCGGAGAGGACCTCAACGGGGACGGAGGGAAGGGGAAGAACCAAGGACCCTGAACGGCCAACAGCCTCAGAGTGGGAAACCATGACCTGCGGGGCCAGAAAGGCACCACCACCACCACCTCCCGATCCTCCACCAACAGGCGAGCCAGGAACCGAGAAATCAGAACCAGAGGGGGAAATGCGTATAGCAGGCGAGCAGGCCACGGAAGGGACAAAGCATCCACCCCCCAAGACCCCTCCTGAGGAATCCGGGAGAAGAACCGGGGAAGCTGCGCATTGTGCCTGGAAGCAAAGAGGTCCAGAAAGGGAAGACCAAACCTCCCGCACACCAGAAGAAAGGCCGCCGGAGTCAAGGCCAACTCCAGGGAGGCAGGAAAAAAACGACTGAGGGCATCCACCACCCCATTGTCCACCCCCCGGACATGAACAGCCGCCAGGGACAAAAGATGGCCCTCCGCCCTGCAAAACAAGGGGGACACCACCGCGTTCAGGGACCGAGAACGGATACCTCCCTGTTGATTTAAGTAGGCCACCGTCACCGAGTTGTCCGACCGAACCAACACATGCTGGTCCAACAGAAGGAGCCGAAACCCCTGGACAGCCCGACACACAGCAGACAACTCCCGCCAGTTCGAAGACTGACGACCCTCCAAGAAGGACCACCGCCCCTGAAGGCACTCCGACCCCAAAGTCGCCCCCCAGCCCAAAGCGCTGGCATCCGTCGTAAGGACCACCGGAGGAGGACACTGCAGAGGCAAGCCCCTGTCCAGACTGGATGGCAGAGTCCACCAGCGCAGGGCCGGAAGGATCGACAGAGACACAGGAACCAAAATGGACAAGTCCCCCGACAAGGGATTCCACCGGGCCAACAGGCAGGACCAAAGAGGACAAAGATGGAAACGCGCCCAAGGCACCGTGAACACAGTCGCCGCCATCAACCCTAGAAGGCGCAACCAAAGACGGACCGGAAAGGACCGACCCAACAGAAACCGCTGAGCCAGCGCACACAGGGTCACAGCCCGGGCTACGGGCAGGAACACACGATTCAAATCCGTGCGGAAACGGGCCCCTATGAACAGCAAGTCCTGAGAGGGGAGAAGCTGACACTTGGGGATGTTGATCAGGAACCCATGGTCCCGCAAGGCCGCACACACCAACCTCTGATCCACCAACAACTGCTCCGCGGAGGGGGCATGCAGGAGCCAGTCGTCCAGATAAGGATAAACCAACATCCCCTGGAGGTGCAAGAAGGCCACCAAGGGAGCCACCACCTTGGTGAACACCCTCGGAGCCGACCTCAGGCCGAAAGGAAGAACAACAAACTGGTAATGGACCCCCAGAAGACAAAAGCGAAGGTAGGGACTGGAGAGAGGATGTACAGGCACGTGATAATACGCATCCTGAAGATCCAGAGTGCACATGTAATGACCCTGGAGAACCAAGGGAACAATCCTCTGAAGAGTCTCCATCTTGAACGGAATCCGCAGCACAAATTTGTTCAGGGCCTTGAGATCCGGAACAAGGCGAAACCCCCCAGTCACCTTGGGCACCAGAAAAATGATGGAGTAAAACCCCTGGCCCCGCTCCCTCAGAGGAACCACCCGAACCACCCCTTTGTCCAACAGCGACTGAACCCCCCGAGAAAGTTCCGCACATTTGGACGGGCAGGATGGCCAAGGAGTCGGACGGACCCCCGAGACTGGAGGCAGGCTTGAGAACTCCACACGGTATCCCAAGCGGATCACGTCCAGGACCCACAAGTCCGAACAGGAGGACATCCAGGCTGGAAGAAACAACCGAAGCCGACCACCTACCAAGGATCCGACCTCGGACCCCAGATAGTCAGGAACGAGGCTTCGCAGGAGGGGACTTCGCCTTCTTGTCCTGTCCCCGACCAGGCTGAAAACGGCCACGACCCCGGGAAAACTGCCTGCGAGAAGAGGGCCGAAAAAAGGGCTTAGGCTTAGAAAAAGCAGGAGCAGCCGAGGGCATCTTGAAAGAAGAGGAATGTTTCTTCTCCTTAAAAAGACGATGAAGCTTCCCCTCCAACTCCGCCCCAAACAACATGGAACCCTGAAATGGCAGACGCAGGGCAGCAGTCTTCTGGGCAGAATCGGTCTTCCAATCCTTGAGGATCACATTCCGACGAGCCGCTATACAAGCACCCCCAGACAGAGCAGAGGCACGAACCACATCAAAGGAAATGTCAGACAAAAACTCCACCTGACGTTCGATGTGTGCCAGAATGTCAGCGCAGTCAGTGGTATTATCCATAGAGCCATACAAAGTCTTTAAGTCAGACAGAAGAGACTGCGCCACATAGGTCCCATAAATACCCGCCCTCAGGGCCAAATGGGAGCCAGAATAAACTTTACGAAGAGAGGCGTCAACCCTCTTATCCACAGGGTCACGTACCACAGCATCCTCGGCCAAAGAAGTGCGACCAACCAGACTAGCCACCACAGAATCCACAGGGACCGAGTCCGGCAAGTCCTTCTCCATATCCTGAAGAGGATACAGCTTCGCCATGAAGCGGGGCAGCAGAATGCGATCGGGATCCTTCCACTCCCGATCCAAAACCTCCCTCACACAAGGATGCACAGGCATGACCGCAGGAGCAGAATACTGGAACTGGCGAAGGAGAGAACCTCCAGACGTACCAGGGACATCATCCGCAGGAAACCCCATATTCTCCTTGACATGGCTCAGCAAATCCGGTAACATGTCCTTGTCAACATACTTGCCCTTTACCAAATCAGCGTCCAAACCACCATCCTCAGAGCCAGAGGGCGAAGAAGAGGAGGGAGAAGGAGGAGGCACACCCCTGGACCGCGATTTGGACTTAGCCTTAGAACCCCCAGGCCTGGAACCACCCATCTCCAGCAAGGACTCCTGGATGAGAGCTTTCAACTTTGCATCACCCCTCGAGCAACGCCTGTAGCGCCGGGGATCAGGAGAAGAGGAGGAGGAGGAGGAGGAAGCCGAGGAAGCGGAGGACTCCTCGACATGCTTGCACTTACGTGAATGTTTCCCCATCTGAGAAAGCCCCAGCAAGCAGGACAAACCAGCAGGCAGGAAAACCAGCAAAAAATGAGGAGCCCAGGCAGCAGCAGGAGAAACAGCAACAAATCGCCTGCAGCAGCACAAACCAGCACAGCGATCGTGATCCACAAGAAAAAGGACGAAATGCAGGGAACAAAGAACACCCAGTCCATTTAAATGCCCCCAAACCGCTATGCGGTACTTACGCCAGGAACCGGCAAACAAGCCTCTCACCGCCCGCAGCCGGGAACCACAAACGCCTGACTTCCGCTTCCAAATCCAGGAAGTCAGGCCAGGGCCGGAAGGAAGCGCCCCAGCAACCACGGAGCCGCCGCACCTCCCGGAGCCACACACGAGAATGGCCGCGTCTCGCACAGCCCGGCAGCACAGAGACGCGGTCCGACACTGCCTCCATGCCTCCAGAGCCTCACCCCGCCGGAACAGACCTCGACTCCAACGAGCAGGGACAGAGGCGGCAGACAGCATCACGGGAGACTCCCCAAGCCCGGCAGGAGGAGTCAGCCCGGAAGATCCAGCACCCACCCGAGGCCAAGCCACAGGTGAGACTCTAGGAGCCCACCGGCTCCTGGACCTAAAAACAGAAAAAATGTCGTCAGACAGAAAAAAGAACAGGAGGCATGCTGGGTACTGTACCCTTATGTACTCCCTATAGGGAGAGGGAGGGGCGTACCAGCAGTCCTTCTTTCTTTTTTCTGTCGTGAGATGGACATATCTCACTTGTTATTAATGGAGGGGACGAGGACAGGAGGGACCTGGGGGTAATCCAGAGCTCATGCAGAAGACCGAAAAGGATGGAGCACATCCCGGTAAACCAGGGCCACTTTCAGGCCAGAATATTCACAGCATAAAAGAACTGCCTGCACTGGCTAAGCCAAGCCACTGGCCTGCTGGGAGGCCGTGAGGTGCCTCCTCCCTAAGCGGGAAAGGAATCACATAACCATTTAGTTGTCAACAGGTAGCTGCATTAAGAAGCGGCCTGTCTCCAGATACCGACAGACAAAAACACACAGGAGGTGTCAGAGGTAAGAGGTCACTTTTAAAACCAATGGGGCTGGGGCCAATATTAGAGAATTTCTGAGACTGCAAATAAGTTGCCAGTCTCCAGAGAGAGAATCATTCTCATAAAGTAAGGGCTGGTAGGAAGAAGCAATGTGTTTGGAAGATCGGTAAAAATAAATAAATAAAACTTCCACTACACAAGACACAAAATTAAGGACCTGAATTACTATCTTGAAAAAAAGGATGTCAGAATACCAGTCGTGCTCACCATAATTACCGTCTGTTACAGGTGCAGTAACGGGAACGGACTTCACTTTCAAATAACGCACTATCCATGGAAATTCTAAAAAGGTTGTTCACCTGCCGACACTCTGGTGTTTACCGCACACTGTACCAGCATCGGGAAACTGGAATCTGTGCGTCAGGGTGGTTGCTTAGCACCGAGGTATCAACAGCTCTAACTTTTTAGCGGTGTAACAACAGCGGAACTGGAAACCGCCCAGGTGGAAGATATGTTGACCGGAAAAGCACCACCTGCCCCCGTTGTAGCAGTGGCATGGAACAACTTGTGACGCTTAAGCAAGGGAGAGGGTGTTTAATGTAACAAAGCATTAGTTACCCAGCACCCAGTTTGTATACCTCTGGAACATTTTGGTGTTAAACTTCGTGAAAATCTTTCCCGATCAGCCTGTCGATATTGATAAACATAACGCGGCTGTACAGAGTCACGGACACTGAGTGGCCTGGGGCATCCGGAGGGGGGAGCTAGAAGGTGCAGTACCCTGGCACAGAAGAAGGAAAGGTAGCTGCAGCCCATGTGTGGCAACAGGAGCCAGGCAGCAGTGGGGGTACAGGATAAAAAAACAAGCGCGGCCACGAGCGTAAAAGCGTGATGGAGTGAAAGCGCTGCAGCGTCCTCTGGACTTCTGGCCTAAGCCTTGCGGTTACGAGCAACACAAGCGAGGGATGCAGCTGCAGTGTCCCGCGAGTTGTGCACGCACACTAATGTTGCGCGTAACCGCAAGCCTTAGGCCGGAAGTTCAGAGCAATTCCAAGATGTTGTTTTACCTAGAGGGGCACATGCACGCTGCGCAAGGCTCGACCTAAAAACCGTGAAGTGCACGATTGTCTCAACACAATATAAACGTATTTTGACTTGACTTAAGTGGTTCTCTATTTACTTACTTTTATACTATTGCGCGACCTCCTCCGACATGTCTGTAAAACTTACCTTTTGTCCTGAAGTTTTGTCCAGAATTTTGACCTCCTGTCCTGAATTTTTGTCCTGAATTTTGACCCTTTGTCCTGAATTTTTACCCTCACCGTCCTGAATTTGCACCCATGCCAGTTGGTCACCCTACTTAGAAAAGTAAACAGTGTTCAACAACTTTGTGCATTACGTTCATTTACACTGTGTATTAAGCAGGGGCGTCTTTAACCAATACGGTGAGGGCTGATTTACACCTCTGAAGTTTACCACTCAAAAATCGATCAAGCATTAACTCTCTGAAGAGTCACATGTTGCAACTGAGCATTAAATACGTTCTGGGTTGCATGGGTTAAATTCATATCCATCCACATTTTAAATGAGGCCTGAACTTGCTTAGTACATAATGCAGTAGATTTATCTGCAGGGCTGCTAGTTTCACAAAAAGCGGGTCAATCGTGAAACAATGCAGATCAGTCAACTTTATACACTCTTCAATGATCAGGGGCTCGGAGATAACGCGCTGCTCTACTCTGAGACAAAAGAGTTTTGTACACTTAAGTAGAATAAGGACTAATTTGGAATTATAAACCTTCCACAGGCCCCGCCATAGCTACGGCTAGGACTCCCCCTGCGAGTCAACATTTAAAAATTGCCTTACCATTTCCGCTGTGAGCTCAAGGTTAACCCCAGTTTTAATTTTTAATTCTGCGTCATGGCTGGTTTCTTTTAAAAAAAGCGAGAGAGTGAGTGTGTTTTTTATATTTAAGCACATTTGGTTAAGTTACTAATTCACAGGACTGCGGATGCGGTAACCTGGGTCCGCATCACAAAATCACATCCTAAATGCTGCGCTGGCTGTGTTTAGTATTAAACAGTCTGTGTATATTCACAGCACCACTGAACAGTTTAAATACCTGTGTGGGCTCAGCTCTGTCGCATTGACAGTATGATAATGGCTCAAAGTCACATTCCGCCTGGTGCGCACACTTGAAAAGTACTGCAGCGCTCTTAAGAGCCCATCATGAGCGGCACTGTGCGGTCCACAGTGTGCAACAAGCACCCGAGCCTGTATACAAGATGTCGAACCATCTAAATAACATTGTAATAAGATGCACACTTCGAATACAATATTGTTACCGCCTACGGTCAATCACAGTCATCTTAAAGAAAGCACACATTTAGCTTTTGTATACTGCAAAGATGTTTCCGAGTGTGAACGGGAGGGGGTGGCTTGAAATGGTCGTCGACTAGTTCCACCTACAGCACAAAAGTTCCTCTAGCCATGTCATAAACAAGCATTGGCAGACCCAATAATTCTTGCCTCGCTGTCCAACATGACTGAAAGTAAGGGGAAACCAGCACAAGCGCGCACCTCGCGCGGCAGCAAGGGGAGGGGGCCTGCGAGATTCCCTTGCGGGGAGCGAACAGCAAGGCGCGATGATTGCGACCATATGGTGCCACCATATGGAGCCGCTCGCTCCCGCAAGGGAATCGCCAGACGTTCACGCGTAGCCATTGGAAGCAATGCAACGCATGCACGTTTTTACCCTCAAAGCTGTGCCTATGACTAAAGGTCTCTTTCCTATACAGCGCATGCGCGCTGTGTAGGCGAGACCTAAAAAAGCAGCAAGCAAGCATAATCCATTCACTTTCGTTTCCAGCCTCGGGCCAGCCAGTGCTTCACACTTACACATCGCCCTCCCCTCCAACCCCTAAACTCTTCTTATAGAAGTCAGGCTCGCTAACTATGCTTTTTGCAAGGGATGGTCAGAAAAAATAACCAGGGCTGCTTTGGGTTCCTTGCCCAGCCCTGGTCATGATGGTAGAAATATTTCAGGCACGCACTCGTATTGTGCACGCACTTGTACTGTGTACACATACAGCATGGACAAGGCAATGTTCTGTGCTCACTAACCAGAGGACGTGCCTAGACACATTTTCCTCTCTCTCTCTCTCTCTCTCTCTCTCTCTCTCTCTCTCTCTCTCTCTCTCTCTCTCTCTATATATATATATATATATATATATATATATATATATATATATATATATATATAAACCACGTGACTCCTCTGGATCTCTCGGTGTTTCTCGCGCACATGCAGCACACCAGCAAACAGGAAGGAGACGGACCACGTCACATCAGCATAGATGTTATTTATTCGGTACAACAGAAAGCAGCTACGCGTTTCTGGCAAGGTATGCCCTTGTTCACGCTGCAACAAGTACATCGAACTAAATGCTTTTTAAATGCAATTTACAAACAGTGACCACCCCTTCACAGTGACATAGTGAGTCATGTGACTTAATAGATATCGAAAACATACTACCATAGTGAGTGCGAGTACATCTCGTAGAAAATGTCAACAAGAAGAAACATCACTGGTTAAATCCAGATATTCACACTACATAGACCATAATGCATCACCGGTTAAATCCATAAATATGGCCATAATTCAAGAGACCTATCAATTCATTACTAGCAATCTTATCACAATTTCATTGAGTACATGTTAAATAGCTGTAAATGACAGGAAATTCTTATATCCAAAATTAGTACAATTAGTGTTTCTGTTTGCATAACCATGGTAGTATGATAAAGTGCTAAGTGAAGATTAAAAGGTAAAGTGCAAAGTTCTAAGAAAAGTGCGTAAGAAGAGAAAGCTGTACGTAATAAAGTGCAATACCAATCATTATATCTAGTACGATTAGAATATATCTGATCACATTTGAATATTACATGGGTTTTGAGTACCTCAACATTTCATATGTATATTTCGTACTTTAATAATAATAAATAGTATAAATAGTTAAAAAGCTCCTTGAACATCAAAAATAACCCGGATTTGTGATAATCAATTGATGATATATATACACACACATCAATTTAACTGGCATATATATACATCTATATTACATATTTACAACCCACAACAATTTATGTATAATTTCATTTGTGTTCATACTCAAACTATTGGTCCTCTTATCAAATACTAAGCAGTGTAAAAAAGTAGAAAAGTAGAAAAGTAGAAAAGTAGAAACATAGAAAAGTAGAAAAAATCCATATATATATGTGTATGCACATTAAATCTATATACACAAATATATCAATCAGAGTATCTACATGATCATGATAACAAAATTAGGAAAAACTTTTACATGGTTATTTACAATTTTGGCAAGCAAGCAATGTGTTCAGACCCACTCTCAACCTCGAAATAGGGAACCTAACTAAGAGGGAGATCCAAATTACTAATAGACATGGGTCTGTGGTAGTAGACAGGAAATATAGGTGGACAGACAATAATACTTTCTACAAAAAGTGATGCATCTCATCTATATTGTTCAATCCATTTGGCCAACGTGTATCCAGCTCTAATATCATCCTAGTCTCCAGCTGTCTTAACAGTGATTCCCTATCTCCTCCTCTTTTCAAAGGTGGCACAGCCCCGATCACAAAGTGCTTTAAACACGAAAGATCCTTGTTGTGTACTCTTTTAAAGTGGCGTGCCACCGGGTAGGCAGGGTCACTGTGCAAAATAGCGCGCAAATGCTGTAAAATCCTGACATGCACCTGCAGCCTGGTACTACCCACATATTTCAAGCCGCAGGTGCAAGTCAGGACATACACAGCAAAATCGGTTTTGCAAATAAAATTGCCCATGATCTTTTTTGGTTCTGTAGAAAAAGGAGTCATGTATTGTGCAGTATTCTCACCAAATCTACAAGCGCGGCAGCTGGAGCATTTGAAAAAACCCCTAGATGGTTTCAACCAAGGGGTTTTAGCTTTCAATTCAGGGGCAGGTTTGTCCAATGCGGACCCCATGCTTTTAGCCCGTCTGAAGGTTATGATAGGAGTGGCTGGTAACCTGGTGTTTAATATGTGATCACTTAACACTATAGGCCAATTCTTTCTAAAAATTGCTTTCAATTTCCTGTCTTCGCTGCTAAAAGCTGTAATCATTCTAGGGCCCTGTTGTAGAGTGTCAGGAATAGTGCCACTTTCTGACTCAGAGTGAGGGGAAGGGAATAAACTTTCTCTAGATCTAAGTTTAGATTTCTCTACCGCTTCCCTGAGAATCTTATCAGAATACCCCCTGGCTTTCAATCTTGCCAGCAATTCTTCTAAGCATTGTTCGAAGTCAATAGGGCAACTGCAGATTCTCTTTAATCTCAGAATCTCTCCATAGGGTATCCCCACGATGGTGTGTTTAGGGTGCATACTGGCGGCGTGTAGGGTCATATTGCCCGCCGTAGCCTTCCTATGGAGTGTGGTCATAAGCTTGGCATCAGACACATAAATCTCTACATCTAGAAATTGCATTCTAGTTTGGCTGATATTAACAGAAAACTTGAGATTCCTGGAATTATTGTTCATGTCATCCATAAATGACAAAGCCCCCTGTTTAGACCCTTTCCACACCATGAATATGTCATCTATATACCTTAGATAACAAACAACATTTTCCCTCATGGTGATGGAGTGTGAGGCGGTGAGGACCTGCTCCTCCCACCAGCCTACGTGTAAACACGCATAGCTGGGGGAAAAACAGGCCCCCATCGCTACCCCTCTCATTTGCCTGTAAATGTCTTTGCCAAATGTGAAATAGTTATTATGTAGACACCAGTTGATTAACCCCAAAATGACCTTATTATGCTCATAAAAGTCATGGGTTTCTTGTCCAAAAAGTACTTGATTGCATTTATGCCTTGTTTGTGGTCGATACTCGTGTATAACGATTCAACGTCCAACGATATCAGCCACATGTTTTCTTTCCAATCAATACAGGCAGTTTTGTCCAAGAAATCACTGGTGTCGCGGACATAACTATCAAGATTTTTCACTAAGTCCTGGAGAAAGAAGTCGATGTACTGGCCAACGTTTTCGCCCATGCTTTTAATGGCAGAAACTATTGGCCTGCCAGGCACAGGTGTGACTCCTTTATGCACCTTTGGGATCAAATACAGATATGGCATTCTAGGAAATTCTGTGTTCATGTATTTGTATTCCTCGGTGGAAATCAGACCTTCTCTCTTCCATTGGGATAGTAGTCGTTGTAATTCACCTTTGGCATGGAGGTATTCTTTCTGGTTAGAGACTTTGTAACACAAGGGATCTGATAGTTGTCGTTTGGCCTCTAGAATGTAGTCTTGTTTAGGCCAAATCACTAGGTTACCTCCCTTGTCGGATTTTTTTATTACAAGTTCATGATTTTCTCCAAGTTTCTTTATTAGTTTGCCATATTCCCTTCTCATGAATGTAGTTTTCCTCTTTGATTTAGAATTGGTTTGTTTGTATAATTTTTTGATATCACTTATCACACAGTCATGGAAGACGTCAATGGCGTCTTTTGGTGTTACGGGAACAAATTTGGATTTGCTTTTGAACGGACTTAGACCCGCTCCCTTTTGCAAGACAGATATCCTGCTGAGTCTCGCTTGCGTGGAAGCGTCTGAATCCGCCTCAGTGTCGATAGTAGAGGTGTTTAAGTCATTTGCATCCAGAAAAGTATGAACATCTGAAGCTGATAGCATGTTTAAGTTGTCAATAGTTGTTTCCTCACATGTATCCTTAGTAGAGTCTTTGATAGATTTGAGCGCAAAGTGTTTTTTCAGTTTTAATTTTCTAATGAAAAAGAACAAATCCACTCTGGTCATTGTATAATTAAAACTCTGAACAGGACAAAAATTCAAGCCTAATGACAGTAGTTGTTGCTCTGCCTTTGTTAATGTTATATTAGAAAGGTTTATAATTGTATTGTCATTTAGCGGCGTCTCACCCATGGTTTCTTTTGTTTTGTTTGTACTTGGGCGCCATTGTTGCCGCTTGCGCCTTTCTTTTCTTCGCTTGTTCCTTCTTTGTCTGTTCGCGACGATTTTTGCCTTGGCCCTGGTCTCAAAGTCTGTAATCTCTCCTCTACTATAAAATCCATCTCCTGCTGCAAGGTGAGTTTGGTTAGTCCTTCCAAGTTTAAATCCGAGCACATAGATGAAGAGGAAGTTAGGTTTTCACTTGAGTTGCTTATTAGAGAGCTTGCATCCGAGTCCAAGCTACTACTTTCTACAGTATCCTCATTTGACACATTTTCACCTCTACTGTTGGTTTGTGTACTGCTCTCATGTGCGCCAGCACTCGTACTAGCTTTCGTGGCAGCACGCGATTCCGCTGTGGTAGAACCTCCAATGACACTTTTCTTTTTACTGAAGGCTTGTCTTTTAACGGAATCGTATTTCCGTGAAAATGTGAATATTTTCCCATCACGGTAATCATTAGCATCCCGGGTGAATTTAGTTGCCTTTCGAATTTTAATTTTTTCCTCATGCTTTCTCAGCCTTTCATTCATGGTATCCGAAAGCTTTTTCATTTCTTCCCCTTCAACATATGTGGATAATTCATTTTCCAAAGCTCTGATTTCCTCTAACAACCTGATTCTGTCTTTGGCAGCATACTTTATTAAAATGCAGACCAGATTCATGGAAGCTGCCAGGTTGCTCTCCACCCACTCCTGTAGCATGGCGGGGTCTGGTTTCTCGAAACTTGGGGCTAAGAGGATACGCAGCCCACGGGGGACACGTCCAACCTCCTCATACTTGCTTAAAGATTTGTGCTCCCACCACTTAGTGCATTCGAGTTTCTTTAAATTTTCTAACTCCTTAAAGATCGTTTTCAAGTTTCTTGTTTGCTCAGTTTGAATAATTTTATTAGGCACTCTGGTATTGCCACTCTCGCTGGTTTCACCATTGAACAGATTAATAGCAGCTTCCTCACGCTGTCTATCCAGCTCGTCCGACATGATGTATCTCTTTCAGTTTCTAGCGTTATCCAAAAAAATGTACCACGTTTCTCCGTCTATCACCGGATAGCCACCCGGGTTTCGTAGCGTGTGTGCATAGAATTATGCTGTGTAATCTTCCCCACCTGGCACAGGCTCTTGTTACTCACCGACCAGCGAGGCAGGATCCGCTCTGTAAACCGCGCCCTCCGACACGGACCACACCGCAGTTCAACCGCCGTCGCGCCTCAGTGTTTCCTTGTTGTTTGCCGACCAGGGGGCAGCCGCCGAGATTCCCAACAGGACGTTTCCAGGCAAAGGCGATTTGAAGGCGGCTTCCACAGCGCGAGGAAACGTCCGTTACGGAGACAAATCCACCTCCGTTTAACATAAACCACGTGACTCCTCTGGATCTCTCGGTGTTTCTCGCGCACATGCAGCACACCAGCAAACAGGAAGGAGACGGACCACGTCACATCAGCATAGATGTTATTTATTCGGTACAACAGAAAGCAGCTACGCGTTTCTGGCAAGGTATGCCCTTGTTCACGCTGCAACAAGTACATCGAACTAAATGCTTTTTAAATGCAATTTACAAACAGTGACCACCCCTTCACAGTGACATAGTGAGTCATGTGACTTAATAGATATCGAAAACATACTACCATAGTGAGTGCGAGTACATCTCGTAGAAAATGTCAACAAGAAGAAACATCACTGGTTAAATCCAGATATTCACACTACATAGACCATATATATATATGGCCGGATAGTGCACCGCAACCCACTTGGGATATTCATTGAGACTTTTTATTAAAGGAACGGCATGGCGACTCACTTGAGAATAATGAAGAGCACTACAATAACCAACAGGCCACGCGGGTGGCCACGCCCACTAAGGCGGGATGTAGAGGATATATATGTGCTTGAAAATGGCCGTTGCCTACCGCTGCATTGATGTCCACAGCCCATGAGGAAGTGCTTGGCAGCACGAAACGCGTTGGGCTAAGACTGTGTAATTCCAGCGTTTGCAGTGTTTTGCTCCCGCATTGCAACCTCCATTAACGAGTTGGTGCTAAACTTACCTGTGTGGGCCCTTCCTTTGTGGGCAACCTTGTGTGTTTGGATATATATATATATATATATATTGACAATACTTCGTCTCACATTCACCACGCTCTCAGCCACCAAGTAAACGCCAGAGATCAGCAGGGTCCAAGGGTGTTTGTTGACACCTTACGACATGTTTCGGCTATATATTACCTACTGGCGGTCGCCAGTAGGTAGTTATAGTTAGGATTTTTTTCAATGTTAAATCTCAAAATTCTATTTGGAATAACTTTGGCACCGGTTGACGAATCTGCCTGAAAATTTCCTGAAAATGGCCTCGTCGAGCTCCGGTTCTTCCCTGAAAGTTTGGGGGGGATACGTCAAGCGGGGGCTGAGATAAAAGGGGGGTCCCAAAACGCGTTTTCCCCATGTTAATTTCCATAGGGCGGTCGATTTCACTTTTAGCTCGAACGGCTGAATGGATATACACCAAACTTGGCAAAATTGTAGGGACTGGTAGCCCGATTTGCCTTTGCTATGTCTCAAGATATGTGCTCCAGTGGATTTGAAGTAATTTAGGTTCAAAAAAATATATATATCTATAGGCGCTCTCCGGTGCGCGCACCGGAGAGCGCTCCAGGCGCGCCACGCGACTTGCGCGCAGAAAGCTGATTGGCTCTCAGTTGTCTGTAAACATTCTAAACAGTCCGGAGCGGCCGCCATCTTGTGTCTCGGTAGGATCGAGACATGAGAGGTGGCCAAAACAAAGGGGGAAATGACCATAAAGGGGCAGAGTAGACACCCCCTGTACCCCTAGGTTTGATGTGGGGGCCATTAAAGGGCCCCGCTGGGTCTCAACATTTTTTTTTTTTTTCGATTTTCGCGGGGGGAGCGCCCGGTACGCGCACCGGGGAGCGCTCCTGGGAGCGTACCGGGGAGGGTACTATGGAAAAATAATCACTTTAAAAAATTGTATGTTTATTAATTGTTTTTTTTATTTTTTTTTATTTTATGTAAGTACCTACATGTAGGTACCAATGCAGAGACTTAAATTTAATGTACACCATCTCCTCTGTAGATATCTTGCATGTTGTTATTGTATTTTTTGTGGTATATGGAATCCATAACATAGTCTGTCTGGAAAGCAGAAACAGATCTTTTAAGCACTCCCTGAGAATTTCTAGGGGATCATGAGTAGTCTATCCTGCTCCCTTATGAAAAAGAGGTGTAAAATATACATAGGAGATAATATAGTGGGAGAAAGGTAATAACTATGAGTAAACTTACTATGTAACAGAAAAATAGTTGAACAGTATACTATAAGTCTCACTTTATATTTTAAACATTTTTTGGTAATACTTTATGAATTACATATAAAAATGAATATTGTCTCAAACAATTTAAAATTATTAAATATAAATTCATTCCTCTGATTCTTTTTCATAATTTAATAAAATATCTAACATAATATTGTCCAGAATTTCCTCATAATTATAAGTACATGATTCCATTTGTTTCAAACATTCTATTAACTGTTGATCCAAAGAGTCATCCATGAAATCTACTTCATCTTTTTGCTCTTCTGGTTTTTCCACCTTTATTTCGATAGAAGTAACATTTGCTTGATTTTCTCCTTCCATTTTCTTTCTGAAAATTGCATACAAATTAACTATATTAGTAGAGTTAGGGTACTGTATACCAGAGAAGCCTAACTCAATCCATAACTATTACAGAGAAGTCTATCTCAATCTATAACTATTACAGAGGGATAGTATATAACTAACAGAATATTTTTTCAGAAATTAACTTAAAGTGTACAATATACTTCCATAATAACAATTTACCTTGGAGAAATCAGTTGAAGTTGTCAGTGTAATTTGTTTTCAAATGTACTTCTGGAAGCAGTAGTCAAAATGGCTGTGTTTCCCTCTCTTCTTTTATATATATTCTTGTACTTAACCAATGAAACGTCAGGAAATAATCGTAGAAAATGAGAGAAACTTTTTAATTGGTTGTAAATTCTAACATTTCATATGTGTTTTTGTCATGTAATTTACCTCAGGATATTTAGACAGGCCTGTAGCCTAAATGTCTCAATGGAATTCCACCAAATTTGGGTAAATGGTAGGGACTGCTATGTAGTAGGGCCTATTCTATATTTGATGAAAGTGTCTCCAGTGTTTTTTTTGTAAATTGCTTTCCCACCTTTTTTTATGGAGCGCTTACCGGTGCGCGCTCCGTTACGCGCACCGGCAGCGTTACGGGAGTCCTCCATTTTGTGTTTCGGTACAATCGAGACACAAGATGGAGGGTAAACAATGTTCGGTATGGGTAGAAGGGGGCACGGTAGAGACTTCTTGACCCTCTAGGTTTTCTGAGGGGGGCTTTGGAGGCTCATAAACGTAAAAAAAAAAAAAATTCTTTAATTTTCCACGGGGGAAGCGCCTGGTACGCGCACCGTTAAGCGTACCGGAAAGCGTACTTTGGTGAAAAATAGTGAAAAAAGTTAGAAAAAGATAAACGTTTTGAATGATCAGAGGTAGGGTAGCTCTGAAAAGAGCTTTTGGGTTCTGTGGTTGATTTAGGTACCTACAAGTAGGTTCCAATGCACATTCTTAAATTCAGGAGGAATATTCTATTCCCTTCATCTGAGAAGTGCACACCATCTCCTCTGTAGATGTCTTGCATGTTGTAACGCAAGTTATTATATAGTCTCTCATGTAAGCAGAAACAGATTTATTCACATGTTTCCGTGCTTTCTCAAATTGTGGACAAAATTGGTTGGACCAGTTCCATTTCTGTCTTTGGCATATATTGGAATATACCAAGGCAGTTTGTGGAAAAAGTGTCATTAATTGATCAAAGGTGTCCTTTAAGAGCATTTCCAGACCAACCCCAGTCATAGTGCCTAAATCATTTCCACCACAGTGCACTATTAAGAGGTTAGGGTTTGGCAGATGCAAAAAGGTTTTCACCAATGGTATCAATTGGTGACATTTTAATCCTCTCTGGCCAATCCACTTGATTTCCACATTTGATAAATCAAGGTTGTGAAAATGTCTGCTATCTGCATACCTTTGAGCCCAGTGGATGTAGCTGTGTCCAAGGACCCAGACAGAAAACATGATGAGAGAAGGTTCTGATGCAGTCAGATGATGTGTGGGAATGAAATGGCAGTTGGAACAGTAGGAGTTTACAAAAAAATAATTGTGGAGTTTCACTGCTTTTGAATCACAAGCAATGATTGGTGGATTCAGATAGTTAAAAACTTAAAGTTAGGGTGCATGGTTGTGTTGTGTTAAAGAAGAAATTTGAATGGTTAAAAAAAAGTCACTAAAAGCTAAAATACCCTGGATAGGCTGGTGTATTGAGAGGTCAAACATCCTTGCTGAGTTAATTTGCAACATTGTACAATAAACTTTTGAACCTGAGAGTTCAGTTAGGAGGGAGTTGCTATGGTAACAGATAGAAAGATCTGAGAGGGGGAAGGGTGTTGGTTTGAAAATAGTGAGGGAAAACTTTTGATTGGTTGAATTAAGGCATATGTGTACAAAGTTAGAGATTTTCTATGCCAGTCTTGGTTTCAGTGTATTGAGTGCACACTTTTTGCTCTGCTAAAGAGAAATTGGTGTGTGTGTCTGACACTGTTTTCAATCTCCCAAAGCATTTGTAAAGTTAAGTAATGATTTATTTAATTTAGATAGAGACTTGTTTGCTCTATGGAGAATATTTAGAAGCAGATAGTTATGTTTTAGAAGTCAAATGGTATGCTAGTATATAAGTCCTGTGTTGTGTTTCTTATATGTTATTGAAAAAACGATTTTGGGTGAAAATGAATGTTATTTGCATTTGGCCCTTTTTTATGATTGCCTTGTGCAGCTGATGCATCACTTTAAACATGGGTAATAAGTGACGCACTGGTGGCGCAAGGCCTTCATAAATAAGGCTCTGACTTTGTTTGCTGTTGATTTGATTTTGGGTTTTTGATAATGCTTGATATCAACATTTGAAAGATAGAGGATTTGTATTTGGGGAAACAGTGACGTTTTAAAAGTGATATTCTGTGCTTGTACATAGGTTGTGCGCAGTATTTTTTAAATGTTATTCAAAAAACGATTTTGGGTGCAAATGAATGGTATTTGCATTTGGACTTTTTTATGATTGCCTTATGCAACTGGTGCATCACTTTATACATGGGAAATAAGTGATACTCTTGTGGCGCAAGACCTTCATAAATAAGGCCCTGACTTTGTTTGCTGATATTGAGTGGTTGTACATAGGTTCTGCGCAGTGTTTCTTACATGTTATTCAAAAAACGATTTTTGGGTGCAATTGATTGGTATTTGCATTTGGCCCTTTTTTATGATTGCCTTGTGCAGCTGATGCATCACTTTAAACATGGGTAATAAGTGACGCACTGGTGGCGCAAGGCCTTCATAAATAAGGCTCTGACTTTGTTTGCTGTTGATTTGTTTTTGGATTTTTGATAATGCTTGATATCAACATTTGAAAGATAAAGGATTTGTATTTGGGGAAACAGTGACGTTTCAAAAGTGATATTCTGTGCTTGTACATAGGTTCTGCGCAGTGTTTTTTAAATGTTATTCAAAAAACGTTTTTGGGTGCAAATGAATGGTATTTTCATTTGGCCCTTATTTATGATTGCCTTATGCAACTGGTGCATCACTTTATACATGGGAAATAAGTGACACTCTTGTGGCGCAAGACCTTCATAAATAAGGCCCTGACTTTGTTTGCTGATATTGAGTGGTTGTACATAGGTTCTGCGCAGTGTTTCTTACATGTTATTCAAAAATCGATTTTTGGGTGCAATTGATTGGTATTTGCATTTGGCCCTTTTTTATGATTGCCTTGTGCAGCTGATGCATCACTTTAAACATGAGTAATAAGTGACGCACTGGTGGCGCAAGGCTTTCATAAATAAGGCTCTGACTTTGTTTGCTGTTGATTTGATTTTGGATTTTTAATAATGCTTGATATCAACATTTGAAAGAAAGAGGATTTGTATTTGGGGAAACAGTGACGTTTCAAAAGTGATATTCTGTGCTTGTACATAGGTTGTGCGCAGTATTTTTTAAATGTTATTCAAAAAACGATTTTGGGTGCAAATGAATGGTATTTGCATTTGGACCTTTTTATGATTGCCTTATGCAACTGGTGCATCACTTTATACATGGGAAATAAGTGACGCACTGGTGGCGCAAGACCTTCATAAATAAGGCCCTGACTTTGTTTGCTGATATTGAGTGGTTGTACATAGGTTCTGCGCAGTGTTTCTTACATGTTATTCAAAAAACGATTTTTGGGTGCAATTGATTGCTATTTGCATTTGGCCCTTTTTTATGATTGCCTTGTGCAGCTGATGCATCACTTTAAACTTAGGTAATAAGTGACGCACTGGTGGCGCAAGGCCTTCATAAATAAGGCTCTGACTTTGTTTGCTGTTGATTTGTTTTTGGATTTTTGATAATGCTTGATATCAACATTTGAAAGATAAAGGATTTGTATTTGGGGAAACAGTGACGTTTCAAAAGTGATATTCTGTGCTTGTACATAGGTTCTGCGCAGTGTTTTTAAATGTTATTCAAAAAACGATTTTGGGTGCAAATGAATGGTATTTTCATTTGGCCCTTATTTATGATTGCCTTATGCAACTGGTGCATCACTTTATACATCGGAAATAAGTGACACTCTTGTGGCGCAAGACCTTCATAAATAAGGCTCTGACTTTGTTTGCTGACATTGAGTGGTTGTACATAGGTTCTGCGCAGTGTTTCTTACATGTTATTCAAAAATCGATTTTTGGGTGCAATTGATTGGTATTTGCATTTGGCCCTTTTTTATGATTGCCTTTTGCAACTGATGCATCACTTTTAAACATGGGTAATAAGTGACGCACTGGTGGCGCAAGGCCTTTATAAATAAAGCCCTGAGTTGCTATTGTATAAACTTAAATATGTTGCAATTTATTGTTTATATTGTTTGCTTTTTAACATTACTTTGTTGTTTGCTAATAGTAGTCTTTCATGTGTTTTTTTTTAACAGAACAACAGATTCAAATCAACTTTTGAAAAGCAAGCAAAAATGCCTTCAAGGCAAAGAATTATCAAAAATACCATACGGAAAAGGAGAACATCAACAACAGAGTTTATGGAATCCTCTACAACAACTACTTCAAAAAACACCAGAAAAGCTTCTGGTAAGCCAATTAAGTCTTTTCTTCGCAACATATGTCGTAGAAAAAAAAATGATATTGCTAATGTGAATATTCAGAAAGAGTCAACAAATCTAAAAAGGAAGGAGAGGCCCACAAAAAATGTCTCGATTGGAGCAGGAGAGAAGAGAATGGATAGCAATAGAAGGGTAAATCATTTTAGGGACATTCGTAGGCGAATGTTTCGCAATAGGGTAGTTTTAAATTTGCTAAAAAATGATAAGAAAAGTAAACTGAGAGCTGCTTTTTACAAGAAAAAGAAAAGTGTAGAAAAGATTGTTGATCAGGCTTTTGAAGTTAAGAAAAAATTATTTATTTTAATAATCAATAGAATTAGGATACTTAATAAGGCAATTGATGTTTTCAAATCGAACAGTAGATGGAAAAGAATTATTAATCGGAGTAATTTTTTTGAAGTATTTTCTGGTGAATGGATGCATAGTTCAAGTTCTGAGCCTTTTTTCAATGAGGAGAGTTACTTTCAGGAAAATGATTTGGTGCATGCAGTTGACACCAGTGGTCGAGCATATGAGGTGAAAGACGGTTGTGTGATGGAAAAAGAGAAACTTGTATCTAGAGATGCAGAAGAGGTGTTAGCTGATGAAGTTTTAGGGAGACGTACTAAGGGTCCAGTGTACACATGGAAATGCAGTAGTATTTGTAGTGTGCGACAGGAATCAATCGATTTGCTTCGAAATTTCTTACGTACATATAGTAAGAAAAGTCTCAAACAAAAAATGAAGATCTTGCAAGAGTTAGATCCTTGCAGAGTGAGAGAAAGCACAGGTTTGCATGGGCATTCACTAGCTTGTCTTTCTAGAAAAGTTTGTCGGAGTGTTTTTCATCATTTTAGGATGTTAGCAGTGCATCATAATAACGTGAGGAAATTAGTGAGAAAGTTGTATTATGCAAAAAGTCCAGCACTTAAGCTTAAACAGTTAAACAGTGCTCTTTTGCATGGATCTGAAGTGGATTTGAAGAATATTTGTGAAGAAATTGAGTTTTGTTATTTTGGGAACAAAGAGGACAGTGTAGAAATAGATATAGTAATGGATGGTAATGCAGAAGATAATGGACAGATTTCAAGTATAGAAAAGTTTGATGAGGAAATTATCAAGTTTAAGTTGAAATCAAGTGAAAGGCCTAATTTAACTTGTGTGTGTTGTCGACGGACTCATTATAAGATTCAGACTAGGTTAGTTGATTTATATGCAAAAAGTGAATTGGAAAATAATAGTGAATGGAAGGATTTTGTAAGTTATTTGTTGGTGGAGAATTCTTTTGATTTGAGTTTGGATCAGCGTATTTGTAATTATTGTTTAAATAAATTAAATGAAAATAAAATGCCTGCTAGAGCAGTTTATAATAATCTTCAGTTGATAGATTTTCCTTCTGAATTGATGGATCTAAATACTTATGAATCTATTTTGATTCAATGTGTCCATCCTTTTCAGGCTATTGTACGCATGGAGCCTAAGACAGGGAAATTGCCTGCATCAGATTTACTGAGAGGATTAAAGGGAAGAGTTGTTTATTTGCCTCTAGATGTAAAGAAAAATATTGATACAATTGGTGTAGAAAGAGTAGAAGAAGATCCTTTAGTTATTCTAGTTAATGGGGTTCCAACAAAGAGTAAGAAAATCTGGCAAGATTTAGTGGATGTTAAAAAAGTCAAAAAGGCAACGTTGTATTTGGTCAAAAACAATGAGTACTACAAAGATGTAAGTGTTGGAGCAGAGGAAACAGCTATAGAAGAAGATAGTGATTCTTCAGTTGGTCAAATTGAAAAAGTTGATGTGTCTAGAAGTGAAGAAATATATGAACATTATACTGTTCATCCTTTGCATTCCAAAGAAGTAATGGGAAATGCAATTGACTTGTTTCAAATGAAAGCAGCAAAAGGAAGTCCCATTAGTGTATGGGAAGAAAGTTTGGAAGCTCGTTGTTTTCCACAATTATTTCCAACAGGTTGTGGTGGACGATATGATGATCGACCAGTTCAAATTCCTGCAGCTGAATACCGGACTCTAAGATTATATGCTGAAGATCCAAGGTTTCGTCAATGCATTCCATATTTGTTTCATCTACTGTTTGAAAGT
This sequence comes from Lissotriton vulgaris, assembly GCF_964263255.1. Taxonomy (NCBI): domain Eukaryota; kingdom Metazoa; phylum Chordata; class Amphibia; order Caudata; family Salamandridae; genus Lissotriton; species Lissotriton vulgaris. The sequence goes on along the minus strand of NC_141690.1, from coordinate 78,534,113 downwards.
GATTTGTCTGGGCTTTTTTATGCAGTTAATCATATATTAAAAAGTGGAGCTCATTTGCAAAATGTTTGTGCAAGGGACTTTATGGAGAAAGTTAATCTGCAAGACAGTATTTTGGAATCTCAGCTAATCAATCTCATGGCATGTCAACGTGGAACCAACGAGTATTGGTTTCGTCGTCATGGAGAATTGAAATGTATGCTAAGAAACTTAGGAACTCCTACATGGTTCCTCACTCTTAGCTGTGCTGAGTATGCATGGGACGATTTACTTCAATTTCTACGAGAGGCAAATGAAAACATACCAAATATAGAATTGAAAACACCAGGAGAACTGTGTTCTTTAGATCCAGTGAATGTTTGCAGATATTTTAATCATAGATTTGAAGCTATGATGTCTTTTATTACCAACAAAAAAAATCCTCCCCTTGGAGAGGTTTTGGATTTCTTTTGGAGGAAGGAATATCAAGCGAGAGGTGCTCCTCATATACATATGTTGTTGTGGATTAAAGATGCACCCAAATTTGGATCAGATTCAGGTGAAACAGTGATGAGTTTCATTGAAGAGTATTCAACATTTGCTGTTCCAAAATCTACTGAAGAAAACAATTTAAGGCAACAAGTTTTACGTTTTCAATCTCATCGTTGTGGAAAGTACTGTCGTCGAAAATTTAAAAACAAGGAAAAGTACTACACGAAATGTCGTTTTGCGTTTCCTCGACCAGTGATTTCTAAGGGAAGAGTAAATAATTTGATGTCATCTCTACGACATACTGTGACGAGGAAATCTCCCAAAAATACATACAATTTGAAAAGAAATGAAGAATCTAAGTACATCAACGATTACAACCCAGTGATTTTGTCCATGTGGAATGCTAACATGGATATTCAGTTCGTTGCTGACAACTCTATTGCTGTGGCTCGATATGTGACATATTACATCACAAAAAAAGAAAAGACAGAACTGAAGGAAATGTGGGAGGACATTTCACATGAAAAGAGTCTAGGCAAGAAATTATACAGTTTCAGTCTGAAGATGTTGTCGCATCGAGAAATTGGAGCATATGAATGTTCTGATCGGTTATCATCAGCAAGTCTCTATGCCAAATCAAGAACAATCATTTGGGTGAGTCTAGGTCTTGCTGCAACACGAAACCGAGTTTTGAAATCTATACAAGAAATTGAATATTTGGCGGAGAAAGAACCAAACAGTACAGATATTTTGAAGACAAATATGTTGGATACATACTATCCAAATAGAAGTACTCACCTTGAGAACACTTGTTTGTATGAAGTTCTTCAAAACTACAGTTATAAGAGGAACATCACAGAAGATATCAATAATGGAAAATATGCACTCATTGGCTATGAAGGATGTCTAGTGAAGCAGAAAAAAGGCCATTTGATTAATCATCGAAAATTGAGTTGTGAAGTCCCAGACAAAAGAGAATTTTACTATTTAGCTCTTTTGCAACTCTTTAAGCCATGGCGTACAGAAGAGGAACTACTTGGAGATTTTCTCTGTTATGAAGACTCTTTTAATGCAACTAAGGATACCATAGAATGTCCTATTTTTCAAAATTATCTGCAAATGTTGAATGAAGAAATGGAGCAAGAAACCACAATTGCTGAAGAGATAGCTAGAGACAGTTCTCAAGATAGTCAGAGTTCTACTTCATTGAGCCAGGATCCACTAGGAGGACCAATTATCCAAAATGAAGCTGCCACTGCCATGGATGAGGTGGAAAGAGCTATGGAACAAGCTCAAGAGGATGGAGTTAACTTAGAAGATTTGGTAAAGCAACTAAACATTGAGCAGAAAAAGATATATGATGAAGTCACAGAGCAGATTGAACATGGATTCAGACATGAGAAAAAAGAGTGCTCATGTATATCATTTGACTCTGTCCGACTATACGTAAGTGGAGAAGCAGGGACAGGAAAAAGTTTTCTAATTAAAGCCATTGCAAGTTATCTGCAGAAAAGGACTGATTCACCACTCTCTTGTGTTGTAACTGCTCCAACTGGTCTGGCAGCACATAACATTAAAGGTATTACTCTGCATCGTTTACTGATGCTGCCAGTTGAACATGATAATAAATTGCATTACAACAAGTTATCTGGAGATGCGTGTTCTGAAGTTTCAAGAGTCTTGAAGAAAATGAAACTTCTTATCATTGATGAAGTAAGCATGGTCTCAAATCTAATGCTTGCTTTTGTGCATTTGAGAATGCAAGAAATTCTTAAAACAGAGTATGATGTGTTATTTGGAGGAAAACACATTATTGTTTTTGGAGATCTATTGCAGTTGACTCCAGTAAAAGGACAACCAGTGTTTAAAATGCTCACACATGAAGATACCAGGAAGTCCCTTGGAAGCATTGGAAACGTTAATATATGGCTAAATTTTAAATATGCTGAACTGCTTCAAAATATGCGACAGGCCAAGGATGAAGATTATAAAAATATTCTACAAGATGTAAGAATTGAAAAAGTGACTGAGCTTGGGAAAAAAGCTTTGCATAGTCGATTAATTTCAAATTTGTATCCAAATGAAAACATTCTTCCAGAGAATATTTTTAAAAAAATGACTGAGAAGAAATCTGGGATATGTTTGATGCCAACTCTGCAAGAATGTTCCATCTTCAACAACAAAATGTTAGAGTTAGAAAATGAAGAGATTGTGAAACTGGAAGCAATAGATAAAATAGAGCATATGGGTGCAACAATTGTTTTGTCTGAAAATTTGAAAACTAAATTGGATTCATTGGAGAAAAGTATTTCAAAAACAGCTGGTTTTGAAAAGACTCTGAATGTGTGTTTAAATTGTCGTATCATTTTGAGAAGGAATTTAAATGTTGAAAGAGGTCTGGTAAATGGAGCAATGGGTTATGTTGTTGATTTTGTGAATTACAGAAATAGAGATGGAATTGAATTTTTAAAAATAAAATTTGATGGCATTGAACAAGTACAGCAAATAAGTTGTGGTTGTGCTAGATTTTTACTTGTAAAAGACTTATATGTTCGCCGAAAACAGTTTCCTGTTTGTTTGGCGTATGCGGTAACAATTCATAAATCTCAAGGTTTAAGTGTAGATGGTGCTTTGGTGAACATTGGAAGATCTGTGTTTAAAGAGGGTATGGCATATGTGGCATTATCACGAGTCAGAACTTTATCAGGATTGTACTTGATTGCGTGTGATGAGACAAAGATTTCTGCAGATCTAGATTGTGTTAAAGAATACAATAGGTTAAGAAGAGAGTATGCTCCACATTTGCCTCAATATCCTCTGTTTGAAAAACGTGTGGTAGGCCGAAAAAGAAGAAATGAGAATAATTGCAGTGAGGTAGTAGCAAAAAAACAAAAAGTAGAGAAAACTGTAATTGAAAACAGGAAGAAAAAGAATTGTGGAGAAAATGTTGTTGGATTTCAGTTTGAAAATAGTTCTGGTGTCAACTGCTATGCTAATGTAGTGGTTAATGTTCTTTTTTTTCTTCAAACTTTACAAGAACAGATTATTGAAAATCGGGATCAAAGATTGTGTGGTTTATTGAATTCTGTGTTTGAGAAATGTAGCAGTGTTACAGCACAAATAGAAAGTGTAACAGAAATTCGAAATATTTTAGATATGTGTTCTGGTCAAGATAAATTTTCACAGAACATTCAGCAGGATTGTCAGGAATTTTTAATGTATATGTTTGGTGTTTTGGAAGATGAAGGTGTAGATGTAGATAATCTTTTCAGCCTTTCTTATCAATGGCAGCATGACTGCCACAATTGTAGTTTATCAAGTACTACTAGAATAGATACTGAAAAATTTATATATTTGACTTTACCTGACTGTAAATCAGTGTCTTTTAAAAATCTAGTTAAAGCAGCAGATCATAATATGGTGTGTACCCAATGTAACTGTACAATGCTGTCCACATTATTTATACAAAGTTATGGGCAGTATATCATTTTAGTTTTCCAACGATGTAGACCTGATGGAACTAAATTGACAACTTCTATCAAAAATTTTGTAGCTTCTCAGTTATCAATTTCAGGAAGAACCTTTACAACTGAAGCTATTATTTATCATGATGGTTCTTCGACAACCTCAGGACATTATACATGCTACTTAAAATCTGAAAATGGATAGAGTTACTGCAATGATTCTCATTTAACTTATAAACAACGTTTGCCTTATGACTCTACAAATTCTTATCTAGTGTTTTTAAAACCAAAGTTTTAGTAAAGGGAATTGGCCTTTGAAGACGGGAATAGATAATAAAAGTTAGTTAGTTAGTTAATCTAATATTTTAAATTATTTATCTCATGTAGATACTTTAAGTGGATCTCAAAGTAAAAAATATTGATATATCAGACACAAATTGGCCGTGAGGAAAGTGTAAGGTATGATGTTCTTAGATCTTTTTTCATAGGAAGTCGATGAAATGGAAGTTATAGAGCACAGCAGACTTTTTTTCCACCAAAAGGACCTTCACTATCTTCTATTTGGCCTCACGGAAAAGTAAGTGAATCAAAGATTAGTGTACATATATGAGATGTATGTTTGAATGGTTTTTTTTAAACACAATCTTTTAGATTGTGTTTTTTTTTCCCGCTGTTATATGATGAAGACTTTGAACTCACTAATTTAAGTGAAATTCAATATATTCTGAGAACAGCAAAAATAAATAATGTAACATATTGTAGAAGTTATTGTGTAGTTTGCATTATGTAATTTATATTGTGTTCACATTGTCTTACACTCATTTTCTTTTTCACCCTTATTTACCTCTCTTTACTAATTTACACTCTTTTTTCATCGCTGTTTCTTTACTGCACTTCATTCACAACTTCTCAATCTAATAGGAACTGTCTGCATTTCCTCTGTTCCTTCCACCACTTTTTATCTTTTTCATATTCTCTCAGTACCACTGCTTTAGTTTCCTAACCCTCTCTTTCTTTTTCTCCATTTTTTTTTCTTTCGCACTCATTGTACTGTAGTTCACTTAGTTCTTCCTTTTGTCTTTCTGTGTACTTACTCTCTCACTCCTGTTTTATCCATCGTTCTATAATAACTTCATTCCTTTCATCCCTTCACTCTGTGACTTTACTTCACTCACTCTCAATCATCTTCTATTCCTCTTTTTTATTTATAGTTTCTCAATCAGACTTCTCTCCTTTTCACTCATTTTTCTTTTACTTTCTTATCTTTACTGTTTTTGTTTTGATATCTTACATTCTTTTGGTATCTTATTTACCTTTAGGAATTTGTTCTCTTTCTATTTCTTTTTCCTTTTTTTTTCTTTTTCTACATTACTTTCTTTCTGTTTTTGTATCCTTCACTATTGCTTCATTTTTTAGTAAACTTTTGTAGATTTTTAAACCTCATGAACTGTTTCTTCTATTTTATTATATATTTTTAAGTAATTATAACATGTTTTTTCTTTTATCTTTCACAGATACAAGTTTGCATTGATTATATGGTAAGTGTGTTTACAAAATGTTTTTTGTTATCACCTTTGGTTTTATTTTCACTATTTTTCTCTCACCCTCCCTCACCCCTGTTTCCTTACTTTGCTCCCCTCACTTATTCTTTTCTTCCATGTTTACTTCCTACCACATTCAACTTCTTTCAGTACCTCTGCCTATGCACACTCCTTCACTTACCTTTTTAACTGGTTCACTTAGTCCCTTTGTGACACTCCTTCTTTTACTCTCTCTCTTCTTTCTCTCTATTATTCCCCATGTCTTACCCTTATTCACTTACATGTGCCCTCTTTCACCCCTCTTTACTTATATTCACTGCTATTTACTTTCCCTTCATCACTACTATTCCTTTCCTCTGATTCCGTCACTACCTGTCATTCCCATACTTAACTGTCCTTCCTTTTACTTTCATCATCCATTTACATTCTCCCAGAACCTCTGCTTTAGTCTTCTTCCTATTTCTTCTCTTCTTTTGCTCCCTTATTCATTTTTCTTTTCTCAGTTACTTCCTCTTACACTTTTTCTCTGTCTTACTATCTATTACACAGTCCCTCTGTGTTCCTCCCTTTAGCTCTCTTTCTCTTAACACCACTCTCTCGTCCCCATTCCTTATGGTCACTCCTTCATTATTTTTTTTTCTTTTCTTTTGTTGGTGCGCTGACGGTGCGCGCACCGGGGCGTTCATCGGTACGCGCACCGGGAGCGCTCCAGAGTCAAATATAAAAAAAAAGTAAAATACTATTTTAAAATAAAAATATTATCTTAATATACATTATAGTGTTCATTTTTAGAAAAACATACCTTTCTCAGCTAAAGACAATTGTGAAAAAATAAGCTTAGAAATTCACTAAAAAGTACATAGGTATGAAGCCCTACAAAAAGTTAAAAATTAGCATTAAAAAAACCTTTGAAATTCACTGAAAAAACCATAGGTTTCACACCAGTTATAGTTAGGAATTAGCATTTAAAAAACCTATTAAATTCACTGAAAAAACCATAGGTTTCACACCAGTTATAGTTAGCTGGAAATTTTACTGATATAAAACCATTGAAATTCCCACGTTATAGTTAGTCGGACTCACTATAACTTGCGCGTGCAATGCACTGCTGATGACATCACATATTACATCACTCATGACATGGTCAGTGACATCACTCATGACATCACTGATGACACCATCCTTGTGACACAGTGACAGACCTCCTCTCACTGTAAAGTAACCTTTCAAACACATATTGAAAAATAGAAACTAACATTTTCAAAAAAGTGCATATACCCATACCAGTTACAACAACCAATTCAGTAATTTCACCATCTATATACAAATTCACACATTCACCAACAGTTTTATGTATTCACTCATACATATACTCACTCATCATATGTAGTGATACCCCTATTCATTCTGTTACACACCGACAGTCATCAAAAACGTACTCATACATATACTCACACATGCAAATAAACTAATAAACATCCATTTATTTGCATATACAACTATACACACATTAGCACATTACTTCTAAGGAAACTTACACATACTTACTCTCTTAAACAATCACTTATAGAAACACATACTTATTTAAACAGGAACTCTTTCAATCTCTCACTCTCACATATACTTACTTATATACATCAATGCTCATATATACAAGATTAAAACATATGTAGTTACTCATAAAGACACTAGTGAGAGAGGCATTCACTCACTAACACACACATATACACACTCATCCACCCATACAGTCCTGCACATATGCTGTCTTCAAAACACATACAAACAGTGAGTCAGTCATTGATGCATCTATGTGCTAAGTAACAGCCCCACCAAACCATACAGACACTCATACTGATATTAAAAAAACATCTAATAACCCATATACACACACATGTAGCTACTCACCAACCTATGCAGCCACTTATACACAAAGTAAAACACTGATACATATATTTAAATATTAAAACATTACTCGCTAATATATGTATTCACTAAGATACACTTAATAAGCCAGTTAACCAATCAATTTTTAAAAAAAAAACATCCATTTAGACACTTATTTAAACATTTATTCTTCCATCGACCTTAACATATACATATATAAAACATATTTATTTTTCAGAAAGACATACATTCACTGGATGGTGTCATCAGTGATGTCATGAGTGATGTCACTGACCATGTCATGAGTGATGTAATATGTGATGTCATCAGCAGTGCATTGCACGCGCAAGTTATAGTGAGTCCGACTAACTATAACGTGGGAATTTCAATGGTTTTATATCAGTAAAATTTCCAGCTAACTATAACTGGTGTGAAACCTATGGTTTTTTCAGTGAATATATATATATATATATATATATATATATTCACTGAAAAAACCATAGGTTTCACACCAGTTATAGTTACCTGGAAATTTTACTGACATAAAAAAATAAAAAAATAGAAATTCCCACGTTATAGTTAGTTGGACTCACTATACCTTGCGCGTGAAATGCACTGCTGAAGACATCACATATTACATCACTCATGACATGGTCAGTGACATCACTCATGACATCACTGATGACACCATCCTTGTGACAAGTCCAACTAACTATAACGTGGGAATTTCTATGGTTTTATGTCAGTAAAATTTCCAGGTAACTATAACTGGTGTGAAACCTATGGTTTTTTCAGTGAATTTAATAGGTTTTTTAAATGCTAATTCCTAACTATAACTGGTATGAAACCTGTGGTTTTTTCAGTGAATTTCATAGGTTTTTTTAAATGCTAATTCCTTTCTATATCGAGTTTCTAACCTATGTTTTTTTTTACAATTTGCTGTTTTGTGTAAGTATTAATTTTTAAGTTTTTTTTTTAATCATTTTTTCCTGGGGCGCTCTGAATGCGCGCTCCGGTAAGCTCTCCGGTAAGCTCTCCGGTAAGCTCTCCGGTAAGCTCACTGGTAAGCTCTCCGGAAAGCGCACCCAGAGCGCTACTTTCGTTTGTGAAAAAAATATGAATGAAAAGTTAATGATAACGCAAAACATTTCGTACCATACAAATGAAAGCAGGTTTTTTTTTATAAGGAAATGAAAATGATTATACATTTCCGTAAAACTATGATGACGTCACTTCGTCGCGCAACGTAAGCGCCCTCCGAAGCGCCTGCGTTCGCGCCGCGTAAGCGCCCCCGGAAGCGCCTACGTTCACGCCGCGTGTGCGCCCCCGGAAGCGCCTACGTTCGCGCCGCGTATGCGCCCCGGAAGCACCTACGTTCGCGCCGCGTATGCACCCTCGGAAGCGCTCCGGTGCGCGCAGCGTCAGCGCATCAAGTCATGTGTCCTTAAAATAACACTTTTCATTGGTTGCTAACAGTTTTTTTTACAAAGAATAAAATCCCCACCCATTTCCTTCACTTCTTCTTTCACTTTTGTGACTGAAAGGCCTGTTTTTTGCTTCTGAATCTTTCTTGATTTACCATGGCTGCCAGAGAATCCAGCAGTGATGAAGATTCTGATTTCATCAATAAAGAGCCTCCTACCCCAAAGGTAAAGGAACATTTTATTTGGAAATTTTTTAAGATTCCAGCAGACCAGAAGAAGGTGAATGCTCAAAAAGTGGAGTGCAGGATCTGCAAACAGGTCCTGTCACGGGGTGACCCCCCAAAAAAATACTCATTTGGGAACTTCACGATGATCCGGCATGTGCAGAGGAGGCACCCCCAGAATTTTGCCCGGGAAAGTGTCAGGGCTCTGGCACAAGAGGTTCCCAGTGATGGGGCCTCTACATCGACCGGAGGAACAACTTCTTCTGGGAGGGGGCAATCGCAGGAGCTGGTGCCAAACATTCAACCTGCTTTTAACCATGGTGCCCTCAGATGCAGATACTGCAATCAACTGCTTACCTTTGGAGAACAAAGTGTACAGCTCATGGTTCGAGCATTAGAAAACCATCGCTGCCCTTTCCACCCCTAATTTTTTTTGTTCTTTTTGCTCCTGTTGAGCAGCATTCCCTGTTTTTGTTCCTGTTTTGAAAAAAGAAGAAAACAAAAAGTTCTTTTCAGAACTACCTCCAATTCTCATCAAAGAGCTATATTCTTTAAAAAATGAAAAAGAGTAAGTGAAATGGAGTGCATTGATAATGGAAAGGAAAATGAGTAAGAAAGAACAGAAAGGTATGAGAGGAGAAAGGAAGTGAAGTAGGGGGACTGAAAGAAGGTGAGTGTTGGGAATGAAAGTAAGGAGAAGAAGAGTGAATATAGGGAATGTTGATATTCAAAAAAAATGTTGAAAAGGAACGGGAGTGGAAGGTAAGAAAAGATACATTGCTGGAGTTGAAGGCTGAAAGCCTCATTTATGAAGCCATGCGTCACCTTAACACCACCAGAGCGTCACTTTTTGTGACGCATCAGTTCAGTAAAAAATGCACCTTATTTATTCATATTTACAAAGTGGCGCATCTAGCGATGCGTCACTTTTCTGTGCGCACTCCTTACGACATTCCAGATGTGTCATATTTAATGTATGACGAATCATGTCGCAAGGAGTTACAGATACGTCAGAAATACTGATGTATCTGTAAACACAAAAGTGACGCATTGCTGGAGTGCATCACAAAAGTGACGCAACTCCAGCAATGTGTCCTTTCACATGGGGAAAGCACCATGTGAAAGGTCTTGCGTCAGTCTTACACCTGCTGTGAGGCAGGCGCAAGATTTTGACGCAACAGCATCCTAAAAGTGACGCAGTGAAATCTCATAGATTTCATTGCGTCGCTATTACGAAGCTTTTTGCGGGGGAACGCCCACTCTGCATACATTATACCTGATGCAGGCATAATGTGGCGCAGGGTTTTAAAAAGTGACCCATCTACCTAGATGCGTCACTTTTTAAATATAGCGCAATGAGGCACATTTTTTTACACCGCTGGTGCGATGCGTCACTTTTCTGTGCGCACTCCTTACGACATTCCAGATGTGTCATATTTAATGTATGACGAATCATGTCGCAAGGAGTTACAGATACGTCAGTATTTCTGACGTATCTGTAAACACAAAAGTGACGCATTGCTGGAGTGCGTCACAAAAGTGACGCAACTCCAGCAATGTGTCCTTTCACATGGGGAAAGCACCATGTGAAAGGTCTTGCGTCAGTCTTACACCTGCTGTGAGGCAGGCGCAAGATTTTGACGCAACAGCATCCTAAAATTGACGCAGTGAAATCTCATAGATTTCATTGCGTCGCTATTACGAAGCTTTTTGCGGGGGAACGCCCCCTCTGCATACATTATACCTGACACAGGTATAATGTGGCGCAGGGTTTTAAAAAGTGACCCATCTACCTAGATGCGTCACTTTTTAAATATAGCGCAATGAGGCGCATTTTTTTACACCGCTGGTGCGATGCGTCACTTTTCTGTGCGCACTCCTTACGACATTCCAGATGTGTCATATTTAATGTATGACGAATCATGTCGCAAGGAGTTACAGATACGTCAGTATTTCTGACGTATCTGTAAACACAAAAGTGACGCATTGCTGGAGTGCATCACAAAAGTGACGCAACTCCAGTAATGCGTCCTTTCACATGGGGAAAGCACCATGTGAAAGGTCTTGCGTCAGTCTTACACCTGCTGTGAGGCAGGCGCAAGACTTTGACGCAACAGCATCCTAAAAGTGACGCAGTGAAATCTCATAGATTTCACTGCGTCGCTATTACGAAGCTTTTTGCGGGGGAACGCCCCCTCTGCATACAATATACCTGACGCAGGTATAATGTGGCGCAGGGTTTTAAAAAGTGACCCATCTACCTAGATGCGTCACTTTTTAAATATAGCGCAATGAGGCGCATTTTTTTACACCACTGGTGCGATGCGTCACTTTTTTGTATGCACTCCTTATGACATTCCAGATGTGTCATATTTAATGTATGACGAATCATGTCGCAAGGAGTTACAGATACAGGCGCAAGATTTTGACGCAACAGCATCCTAAAAGTGACGCAGTGAAATCTCATAGATTTCACTGCGTCACTATTACGAAGCTTTTTGCGGGGGAACGCCCCCTCTGCATACATTATACCTGACACAGGTATAATGTGGCGCAGGGTTTTAAAAAGTGACCCATCTACCTAGATGCGTCACTTTTTAAATATAACGCAACGAGGCACATTTTTTTACACCGCTGGTGCGTCACAAAAAGTGACGCACAGGCGGCGCAAAACTGTCGCAAGGCCTTCATAAATAAGGCCCTGGATTTTCCCCGTGCTTCGCTCTCCGGTGCGCTTCCCGGTGCGCTTCCCTGTGCGCTTCCTGGTGCGCGTACCGGGCGCTCCCCCCGCGCAAATCGAAAAAAAATATTTTTAAAAAATGCCCCGCGGGACCCTATTTTAGCCCCCACATTAAACCTAGGGGGTCAGGAGGGGGTCTACCCTGCCCCCTTATAGTCATTTCTCCCTTTTTTTTATGTCACCTCTTGTGTCTCGATCCTACCGAGACACAAGATGGAGGCCGCTCCGGACTGTTTCGAATGTTTACAGACACCCGTGAGCCAATCAGCTTTCCGCGCGCAAGTCGCGTGTCGCGCCTGGTGCGCTCCCCGGTGCGCGCACCGGAGCGCGCCTATAGATATATATATGTTTTTTAAACCTAAATTACTCAAAATCCACTGGAGCACATATCTTGAGACATAGCAAAGGCACATCGGGCTACCAGTCCATACAATTTTGCCAAGTTTGGTGGAAATCCATTCAGCCGTTCGGGCTAAAAGTGAAATCGACCGCCCTATGGAAATTAACATGGGGAAAACTCGTTTTGGGACCCCCCATTTATCTCGGCTCCCGCTTGACGAATCCCCCCCAAACTTTCAGGGAAGGACCGGAACGCCGCGAGCATTTTGAGGAAATTTTCAGTCAGATTCGTCAACCGGCGCCAAAGTTATTCCAAATAGAATTTTGAGATTTAACATTGAAAAAAAATCCTAACTATAACTACCTACTGGCGACCGCCAGTAGGTAATATATATATATATATATATATATATACATATATATATATATATATATATATACATACATACATATATATATGTATATAACCTACTGGCGGTCGCCAGTTGGTAGTTATAGTTAGGACCTAGTTTCCATAGGAAAATCCACAACATTCTAATTGGAATAACTTTGGCGTCGGTGGACGAATTTTTGTGAATTTTTCCAAGAAAATGGCCTGCTCGGTTCAGTTTGGGGGTGATTTGTCAAGTGGGGGCCGAGAAAAAAGGGGGGGTCCCAAAACATGTTTTCCCCAGGCAATTTTCCTTAGGGGTCTTTAGCCTGGGCAACGGAATTACACCAAATTTGGCCGAGAGGTAGAGTTCGGTTCGCAGATTGTGCTTTCTGTTAAATGGTGTAAATCCGTTCAGTAGTTCCTTAGAAAATTACAAGTAAAATCATAGTGATATCTGGAGATGGAGTATAGCATGCGTAAGGAAATCCGTACACTTACGAGCACGAGCTGCATGTTGATTGGCTGTCAACTGTACGTGAACACTCCAAATCAGGAAGTGTTGGCAGCCATCTTGTTCGTCGCTAGAAGCGACTCAGAAGAAAACAGTAAAACAAAGTTGAGAAATAAGGAAAGGGGGCAGGGTAGAAACATCCTGACCCTCTAGGCTTGCTCAGGGGGTCGTACATAGATCTTTAGGGTCAATTTTTTTTTTTTTTAAATAAAAAATCGGGGGGTACGCGTATGGTATACGTACGTGGTAGAAAAGGGAAATAAAAAATAGAAGTCCGTTTTATTCATTAGGTCTCGGGGGCCAAATTCCGACGGCAATTTTTAGAGCTATATTTCTATGACAGTAAAACTTTCAGAGTTTTTTTCCTGCATCAGTTGTACTCTCTACGCATGCGCAGCCTTGTTTGCAAGTGCACTTTTTTTTCTTTTTCTTCAAATTCGCAAGCAAACCTCTCCTGATTTTAGGTATTAAATTTGCCGCTTTCCTTTCCCGGGTTGTGTGTGTCATCCGGTGCTATACTTTTGTAATATATTATATTAATAAACATATTGTATGTATATTTATTTGAAATGTAGTGTTGAGGCGCCAAACGTTGATTACATACTCCGTCCAACCGCCATTTTAGTAGTTTTCCTGCGTTACTTTTATTATACCTGTTACTTTCATTTTACCCTACGCATATTTTCTCTGTGATCAATGAGATTTCCTGCTGCAGACACCACGGTGTTTGTCCTTGGCCTCTGATCTTATCAGACTTGGTCACACATATATCTAGAAACTAATTTGAAGGACGTAAGCCATAGCCATTACAACGCGTGTTCGTCAACACAAAGACATTATTGAGATTATGCGTTTATCATGCGTGGTAAATTCATACTAGTTGTAAAAGCATGTGTGGTAAAGCGATATGCGTGCCAATGGTTTTGTGGTGACGATCACGCGTGCTTATGAACCAGGTCTGCACGCGGTGGAGTCTAGGGCACCAGGCGGAGGGCCACGCAGCTCCACTCATACAATATAGAAGTAATATAGGATTTTTAAAACTTAAAAAAATATATTTCATAATTATCCTAGATTAAGTCTTCTGTTAGTATGTTCATTAAATACTTGAACATATGTTTTTAAACAATTGAAAACATTCTCGTCTTTTTTGTACGGGGCGCCATACATGACGTCACACGGAAGCTTTGATGCGACGCGTAACGTCAAAGCGTATTCGTAGCGTATGCTGAGAATGATTAGCAGTACAAACTATGGTGCGATCACTCTCTCACTGTCAAATCAGAGTACAGGGCGAGCTTGGAAAATGGTTAGAAGTGGTCACTCATTGGAGATCCAATTCAGGTGTGTGGCTTATCCACAGTATCATAACGTTATTTTTTAACCTGTTTAAGTTTGAGGTTTGCATGAAATACTATGCTATAGGCAGATATGGGTGTTTAGGCAGCGCCTATCTCCATGAAGCTTGGTTATTACCATTTACATATAGGTACCTGAGGGAGGGAAAAGAAGTCTATGTGAATGGCGGGGATTGCACAATAGCACCAGATCACTCCTTAAGTTGTAGACACATACAATTGCATGGCTCTTGTAAACAAGATGGACCTAATTTGGACTGAGTTTTGAAAGGTAGTATGACACGTGCTATCATAACAACATTCAGTTTACTGGAAAAGGGAGTTATTTACTTTGAAATATTGGAGATTGTTGTGCAATGTTAGCAGGCATCGCTTGCATGATTACGGTAACTGAGCGTGTGGTTTGATTAAAAAAAAGTTGTGTTATTTCCTCTGCATGGGAAGCTGTATGTTTCCATCTGGCTGTCGATTTCGACCTTGAAAGCAGAGTCAACCAAATGAGTCGTATAAGAGCGCTATTGTCTCAAAAAGAGGTTGCTCTTATATCTGCTACAGAAACATTTGTCCTTCATGTAGCAAACACCCACACAGAAGTGCATGATTTATTAAATACAGACATGCTCTTGAATTATGGACACTTAATTTAGAGTATCTTTAATGTGTCCTTGACTACGGGGTTACCTTACTTTTTTAAAGTTAGAAACAGTGGCCTTGTGACTTTTGTAGAAACTATGGGGCCTATTATGATTGCGGTTTTTCCGCATCCTCCGGGCCGGCGGAAGCCACCGCCGGCCCGGAGTATGCGGAAAAACCGCAGCGGACCCACCGAAGACCCACCGCCACATTAGGATGGCTGGTGGGTCCTGGTTTCCGTCCGCAGCTTTTCCACCGCGGTTGGCTTACAACCGCGGTGGAAAAGCTCTAATATGGTGACGGTGTCTCTCAGACACCGTCCACCATATTAGGATGGCCTGTTTCAGATGCTTTTCCGCGGCGGGTTTTCCGCCATGGAAAAGCATGTGTAACTTCACTGCGGGGGCCCGTTGCGGGCCCCCTAGGTGAAGGGGAGTGGGGGGTGCACATGTGGGGTACCTACGGTACCCCCCAGCATTTGTATGCAGAAAGCGGCGGGCACCGCGCGGTGCCTGCCTCTTTCTGCATACAAATGCAAAGGCTGCATTTTTGACATTGCTGCGGGTGCAGCTTGAAGCCGCACCCACCGCAATGTTAAAAATAGAGGATGTGACCGCCAGGGTGGCGGTCACATCCTAATCGCACAGGAGGGAACTCCGCAGCCCATGCGGACATTCCCTCCTCCTCAGTGATCGCGGAAGGACGCAAGTCCATCCGCGATCATAATCGACCCCTATATTTGGTGTCTTTTCGGGATTTTTTCATTCGATTTTTTCCAGCATCTTTGGTGGATTGCATTTAATACTTGCATTAGTTGCCGGTGTGCTTTTATTAATTTGTTTACATAAATATGGATGCACGTGCTGCAGCAGACGAAAATATGTCCCGGCTGTTGATGGTTCACAACCAAATGCTTAGTTATTACGGAGCGTTGCCTCCGGCTACATTGAGTGCAGTTTATGGATTATCGTTTTGATTTTCCCTTTTCACATGGGTTCAACCTGTGTTCCATTGCCTGAGCTGGGATTTCAACTGGGCCCTGAATTTGTGTCTCTGCAGTACGGTGTCTCCCAACGCGGATTATGACCAGCTGATGAACCCCTTAGTGGTTCATGACGTGGTCTGTTCTGGCGGCGGGATTATGGCCTTAGCAGCGATATATGGAATAATGGGACGTTGGAATGTTTTTTCAGCGGCGCTTGAGTTCTTGGCACACAGTTACATTGAAGATGACCCGAGTTTTCCTCCGATGGTGATAGAGGCTCCGGTCATTGAGGAACATGTATGTTCATTCCCACTATTGAATTGGATGGCTGAAATGTTTTCAGATGAGAACAATGACTTCCAGTTGGAGGCTGTTGCTACATACTGTGCTTACACGCTGTTGGATTAAGACTCTTTGATTTTTCTATGTATTCTTTATTATTTAGCTACTGCTTTCTATCACAGCGAATAACTTTTTTTTGGAAATGTGAACTTGACTCTGCTTTTTAGACTTGGACTCTGCGTTCCTAATTCGCTCACGTTTATATCACGTGCTTCGATCAAGGAAGGGTGCCGTGGGGCTGAGCCTTGCACTCTCACCCTGTTAAGTTAGCATGGGTTTATTAGAAGCTTACACGCTATTTTTGCTTTCCTGCTCTGCTTTGCACACGACAAGTACTTGTGATATTATTTAGAGAAGGCTGAGTATTTTGCTTTATTTGAGAATAATTTGGTATGCTAGATTTATAAACTGCATCGCTAGTTTTGTGTGTATAGTGAGAGCATGGAACATCAAGGTTATCTTGAATACTGTGTCTGTTATGCACAATGATCCTCGCACGTTCGAGCCATAACACATATGCAGCTGTGGCCACCTCTGATACTGGCGCGTTTCATAATGCATTGTGGAGGCAAAGTTACACACAGTTGGAGAACATTCGTATCTTGACAGTTTGTGGAGCACTGAATGTGATCCACTACTGCTGAGTACCAGAGGTATGGGTCTGCCCATGTAATCCTATGAGACTTTCAGTAAGTTATAAACTAATCTACCAGGTAGGGAGGGTGAAATGTAGGTATATTTAAAATTTGTTTTCCTTTAGCATTAAAGGATGCTTTTTCTGTTTGTATTTCATAAAATAGTAACAATGCTGACAACCTTGTTTCTGATAATATGTTCGTTGTATTATCTAAGGTACTGTGCATGAGATTATGGCATTAGAAATAAACATTTCAAAGTTGCACGTGTCTTTATTTGCATCTTGTTTTGGACTGGTGCAAGACTATAATGAAAGAGTACTCTTGTTATCCACTTTACTTCATGTAATCTAAGTCGCATGTTCTGGGCTGACTAGTCATTGATGTTTTTGGTCTAGGGCAAAGAACCAATGAGTCACTGATTGCTAGTCTGGTAGGGGTTTGTGTAGTAAGGTGAGTTTTGGTACACTGTAATTCACTGAGGTCCTATGTCTTTATGCACAGTTCTGTGTATGAGCAGAATTCCTGGAACAGTAGTTACAACAAAAATGCTCGATAAAGGGCTTGCACTTTAAAAAAGAATATAAAATTGAAAAATTATTGATAATCACAGCTAAGGAATGCAGCAACGAGATGTGTGTATGTGTGGATGATGTGTAGATTGAGTGGAAGATGAAAAACATGAAAAATAAGAAAGGGTGGAGAGACGCAAACTACCCACTGTATTGTCAGTGAAGTGGATATTTGGATTTCCAGGTCATTACACAGATAGAGTGATGGATTCGACAGTGGGAGCAAGAGAAACTAGTACCACATCTAAAGAAGAAAGCTAGTGCATAAAGTACACACAGTTGGGAATATTTACAAGCTTGTCCAAGTTCGATGTCCTGCCTGACGTGTTTTTGTGGCCAACGTACCACTTCTTCAGAGGCATTTCTCTTGTACGCATTAGAGCGCTCTTTCTACTGCATGCTGATTGGTTGAAAAACCTGATTGGGTTCAACCATGTATTCAATTTCTTCATACAGCGTGCTGGGATGTGTAGTCACATCAAGCTTTTATTAAACGCCTATAGTAGGTTCCACTGCGAACAGATTTAAGAGAGTCAGTTAGAATCCTTAGTAGGATCTGGATGTCATGTGAGCAGGCACTTTTAATCAAGACGCACTGTGCTGGAAACCGGAGCAGGAAGGTTCCTCTCCCTCAGCCTCTCATTACTTCGAGATGGTGCATCTTGCACTGGACAGCGCCCGTGTCATAATATTCTCAAACAATCGCCGAAGCTTCTCAAGATGCACTCGACAGTGCGTGGGCCATCTGGCATCACGGTTCAGCCCGCCTCAGCCATCCAAGATCGTTGTGCTGCCTGACACGTTTCTGTGGCCAACGTACCACTTCATCAGAGGCATTTCTCCTGTACGCATTGGAGCGCTCTTTGTACTGTATGCTGATTGGTTGAAAAACCCCATTGGTACCACCACGTATTCGATTTCTTCATACAGCATGCTGGGATGTGTAGTCACATCAAGCTTTTATTAAACGCCTATAGTAGGTTCCAATGCGAACAAATTTAAGAGAGTCAGAATCCTTAGTAGGATCTGGATATGATGGGAGCAGGCAACTTTTCATCAAGACGCACTGTGCTGGAAACCGGAGCAGGAAGGTTCCTCTCCCTCAGCCTCTCATTCCTTCGAGATGGTGCATCTTGCACGGGACGCACCCGTGTCATAATTTTCTCAAACAATTGCCAAAGCTTCTCAAGAGGCACTCGACAGTGTGTCTGCCATTTGACATCATGGTTCACCCCGCCCCAGCCATCCAAGTTCGTTGTGCTGCCTGACGCATTTCTGTGGCCAACGTACCACTTCAACAGAGGCATTTCTCCTGTACGCATTGGAGCGCTCTTTGTACTGCATGCTGATTGGTTGAAAAACCCCATTGGGTACAACCACTTATTCTATTTCTTCATTCAGCATGCTGGGATGTGTAGTCTTTTTGAGCTTTTATTAAATGCCTATAGTAGGTTCCAATGCGAACAGATTTAAGAGAGTCAGTTAGAATCCTTAGTAGGATCTGGATGTGATGTGAGCAGGCACTTTTCATCAAGAAGCACTGTGCTGGAAACCGGAGCAGGAAGGTTCCTCTCCCTCAGCCTCTCATTCCTTTGAGATGGTGAATCTTGCATGGGATGGAACCTGTGTCATAATTTTCACAAACAATCGCCAAAGGTTCTCAAGATGCACTCAACAGTGCGTCTGCCATTTGACATCATGGTTCACCCCGCCCCAGCCATCCAAGTTCGTTGTGCTGCCTGACGCATTTCTGTGGCCAACGTACCACTTCAACAGAGGCATTTCTCCTGTATGCATTGGAGCGCTCTTTGTACTGCATGCTGATTGGTTGAAAAACCCCTTTGGGTTTAACCACGTATTCGATTTCTTCATACAGCATGCTGGGATGTGTAGTCACATCGAGCTTTTAATAAATGCCTATTGTAGGTTCCAATGCGAACAAATTTAAGAGAGTCGGAATCCTTAGTAGGATCTGGATGTGATGAGAGCAGGCACTTTTCATCAAGACGCACTGCGCTGGAAACCGGAGCAGGAAGGTTCCTTTCCCTCAGCCTCTCATTCCTTCGAGATGGTGCATCTTCCACGGGACGGCACCGGTGTCATAATTTTCTTGAACAATCGCAGAAGCTTCTCAAAATGCACTTGACAGTGTGTCTGCCATTCGGCATCACGATTCAGCCCGCCCTAGCCATCCAAGTTTGTTGTGCTGCCTGACGCGTTTCTGTAACCAATGTACCACTTCATCAGAGGCATTTCTCCTGTACGCATTGGAGCGCTCTTTGTACTGCATGCTGATTGGTTGAAAAACCCCATTGGGTACAACCACTTATTCTATTTCTTCATTCAGCATGCTGGGATGTGTAGTCTTTTTGAGCTTTTATTAAATGCCTATAGTAGGTTCCAATGCGAACAGATTTAAGAGAGTCAGTTAGAATCCTTAGTAGGATCTGGATGTGATGTGAGCAGGCACTTTTCATCAAGAAGCACTGTGCTGGAAACCGGAGCAGGAAGGTTCCTCTCCCTCAGCCTCTCATTCCTTTGAGATGGTGAATCTTGCATGGGATGGAACCTGTGTCATAATTTTCACAAACAATCGCCAAAGGTTCTCAAGATGCACTCAACAGTGCGTCTGCCATTTGACATCATGGTTCACCCCGCCCCAGCCATCCAAGTTCGTTGTGCTGCCTGACGCATTTCTGTGGCCAACGTACCACTTCAACAGAGGCATTTCTCCTGTATGCATTGGAGCGCTCTTTGTACTGCATGCTGATTGGTTGAAAAACCCCTTTGGGTTTAACCACGTATTCGATTTCTTCATACAGCATGCTGGGATGTGTAGTCACATCGAGCTTTTAATAAATGCCTATTGTAGGTTCCAATGCGAACAAATTTAAGAGAGTCGGAATCCTTAGTAGGATCTGGATGTGATGAGAGCAGGCACTTTTCATCAAGACGCACTGCGCTGGAAACCGGAGCAGGAAGGTTCCTTTCCCTCAGCCTCTCATTCCTTCGAGATGGTGCATCTTCCACGGGACGGCACCGGTGTCATAATTTTCTTGAACAATCGCAGAAGCTTCTCAAAATGCACTTGACAGTGTGTCTGCCATTCGGCATCACGATTCAGCCCGCCCTAGCCATCCAAGTTTGTTGTGCTGCCTGACGCGTTTCTGTAACCAATGTACCACTTCATCAGAGGCATTTCTCCTGTACGCATTGGAGCGCTCTTTGTACTGCATGCTGATTGGTTGAAAAACCCCATTGGGTTCAACCACGTTTTCGATTTCTTCATGCAGCATGCTGGGATGTGTAGTCACATCGAGCTTTTATTAAACGCCTATAGTAGGTTCCAATGCGAACAGATTTAAGAGAGTCAGTTAGAATCCTTAGTAGGATCTGGATGTGATCGGAGCAGTTACTTTTCATCAAGATGCACTGTGCTGGAATCCGGAGCAGGAAGGTTCCTCTTCCTCAGCCTCTCATTCCTTCGAGATGGTGCATCTTGCACGCGACGACACCTGTGTCATAATTTTCTCACACAATCGTCGAAGGTTTTCAAGATGCACTCGACAGTGCGTCTGCCATTCGGCATCACGGTTCAGCCCGCCCCAGCCATCCAACTTTGTTGTGCTGCCTGAGCGTTTCTGTGGCCAACGTACCACTTCATCAGAGGCATTTCTCCTGTACGCATTAGAGCGCTCTTTGTACTGCATGCAGATTGGTTGAAAAACCCGATTGGGTTCAACCACGTATTCGATTTCTTCATACAGCATGCTGGGATGTGTAGTCACATCGAGCTTTTATTAAACGCCTATAGTAGGTTCCAATGTGAACAGATCTCATTCCTTCGAGATGGTGCATCTTGCACGGGACAGCACCGTGTCTTAATTTTCCCAAACAATCACCAAAGCTTCTCAAGATGCACTTGACAGTGCGTCTGCCGTTCAGCATCACGGTTCAGCCCGCCCCAGCCATTCAAGTTCGTTGTGCTGCCTGACGTGTTTCTGTGGCCAACAAACCAATTCATCAGAGGCATTTCTCCTGTACGCATTGGAGCACTCTTTGTAAAGCATGCTGATTGGTTGAAAAACCCGATTAGGATTCAACCACGTATTCGATTTCTTCATACAGCATGCTGGGATGTGTAGTCACAACGAGCTTTTATTAAACGCCTATAGTAGGTTCCAATGCGAACAGATCTCATTCCTTCGAGATGGTGCATCTTGCACGGGACGCACCCATCTCATAATTTTCTCAAACAATTGCCGAAGCTTCTCAAGATGCACTGGACAGTGTGTCTGCCATTTGACATCATGGTTCACCCTGCCCCAGCCATCCAAGTTCGTTGTGCTGCCTGACGCATTTCTGTGGCCAACGTACCACTTCATCAGAGGCATTTCTCCTGTACGCAATGGAGCGCTCTTTGTACTGCATGCTGATTGGTTGAAAAACCCCATTGAGTACAACCACGTATTCGATTTCTTCATACAGCATGCTGGGATGTGTAGTCTTTTCGAGCTTTTATTAAACGCCTATAGTAGGTTCCAATGCGAACAGATTTAAGAGAGTCAGTTAGAATCCTTAGTAGGATCTTGATGTGATGTGAGCAGGCACTTTTCATCAAGACGCACTGTGCTGGAAACCGGAGCAGAAAGGTTCCTCTTCCTCAGCCTCTCATTCCTTTGAGATGGTGCATCTTGCATGGGATGGAACCTGTGTCATAATTTTCACAAACAGTCGCCTAAGCTTCTCAAGATGCACTCAACAGTGCGTCTGCCATTCTGCATCACGGTTCAGCCCGCCCCAGCCATCCAAGTTTGTTGTGCTGCCTGACGCGTTTCTGTGGCCAACGTACCACTTCATCAGAGGCAATTCTCCTGTATGCATTGGAGCGCTCTTTGTACTGCATGCTGATTGGTTGAAAAACCCCTTTGGGTTTAACCACGTATTCGATTACTTCATACAGCATGCTGGGATGTAAAGTCACATCGAGCTTTTATTAAATGCCTATTGTAGGTTCCAATGCGAACAGATTTAAGAGAGTCAGTTAGAATCCTTAGTAGGATCTGGATGTGATGGGAGCAGGAACTTTTCATCAAGGTGCACTGTGCTGTAATCCGGAGCAGGAAGGTTACTCTCTCTCAGCCTCTCATTCCTTCGAGATGTTGCATCTTCATGGGACGGCACCCGTGTCATTATTTTCCCAAACAATCGCCAAAGCTTCTCAAGATGCACTCGACAGTGCGTCTGCCATCTGACATCATGGTTCAGCCCGCCCCAGGCATCCAAGTTCCATGTGCTGCCTGACGCGTTTCTGTGGCCAACGTACCAGTTCTTCAGAGGCATTTCTCTTGTACGCATTGGAGCGCTCTTTGTACTGCATGCTGATTGGTTGAAAAACCCCATTGGGTACAACCAGGTATTTGATTTTGTTCATACAGCATGCTGGGATGTGTAGTCACATCAAGTTTTTATTAAACGCCTATAGTAGGTTCCAATGCGAACAGATTTAGGAGAGTCAGTTAGAATCCTTAGTAGGATCTGAATGTGATGGGAGCAGGCACTTTTCATCAAGAGGCGCTGTGCCGGAAACCGCAGCAGGAAGGTTCCTCTCCCTTAGCCTCTCCTTCCTTCGAGATGGTGCATCTTGCACGCGACGGCACCCGTGTCATAATTTTCTCACATAAATCGTCGAAGGTTTTCAAGATGCACTCGACAGTGCGTCTGCCATTCGGCATCACGGTTCAGCCAGCCCCAGCCATCCAACTTTGTTGTGCTGCCTGAGCGTTTCTGTGGCCAACGTACAACTTCATCAGAGGCATTTCTCCTGTACGCATTAGAGCACTCTTTGTACTGCATGCAGATTGGTTGAAAAACCCGATTGGGTGCAACCACGTATTCGATTTCTTCATACAGCATGCTGGGATGTGTAGTCACATCAAGCTTTTATTAAACGCCTATAGTAGGTTCCAATGCGAACAGATCTCACTCCTTCGAGATGGTGCATCTTGCATGGGACGGCACCCGTGTCATAATTTTCTCAAACAATCGCCAAAGCTTCTCAAGGTGCACTCGACAGTGTGTCTGCCATTTGACATCATGGTTCACCCCGCCCCAGCCATCCAAGTTTGTTGTGCTGCCTGACGCGTTTCTGTGGCCAACGTACCACTTCATCGGAGGCATTTCTCCTGTACGCATTAGAGCGCTCTTTGTACTGAATGCTGATTGGTTGAAAAACCCAGTTGGATTCAACCACGTATTCGATTTCTTCATACAGCATGCTGGGATGTGTAGTCTATTCGAGCTTTTATTAAACGCCTATAATAGGTTCCAATGCGATTAGATTTAAGAGAGTCAGTTAGAATCATTAGTAGGATCTTGATGTGATGGGAGCAAGAACTTTTCATCAAGACGCACTGTGCTGGAAACCGGAGCAGGAATGTTCCTCTCCCTCAGCCTCTCATTCCTTCGAGATGGTGCATCTTGCACGGGACAGCACCGTGTCATAATTTTCTCAAACAATCGCCGAAGCTTCTCAAGATGCACTCGACAGTGTGTCTTCCATTTGACATCATGGTTCACCCCGCCCCAGCCATCCAAGTTCGTTGTGCTGCCTGACGCGTTTTTGTGGCCAACGTACCACTTCATTAGAGGCATTTCTCCTGTACGCATTGGAGCGCTTTTTGTTCTGCATGCTGATTGGTTGAAAAACCCGATTGGGTTCAACCACGTATTCGATTTCTTCATACAGCATGCTGGGATGTGTAGTCACATCGAGCTTTTATTAAACGCCTATAGTAGGTTCTAATGCGAACAGATCTCATTCCTTCGAGATGGTGCATCTTGCACGGGACTGCACCTGTGTCATAATTTCCTCAAACAATCACCGAAGCTTCTCAAGATACACTCCACAGTGTGTCTGCCATTTGGCATCACGATTCAGCACGCCCCAGCCATCCAAGTTCATTGTGCTGCCTGACGCGTTTCTTTGGCCAACATAACACTTCATCAGAGGCATTTCTCCTGTACGCATTGGAGCGCTCTTTGCACTGAATGCTGATTGGTTGAAAAACCCAATTGGGCTCAACCACGTATTCGATTTCTTCATACAACATGCTGGGATGTGCAGTCACATCGAGCTTTTATTAAACGCCTATAGTAGGTTCCAATGCGAACTGATTTAAGAGAGTCAGTTAGAATCCCTAGTAGGATCTGGATGTGATGGGAGCAGGCACTATTCATCAAGACGCACTGTGCTGGAAACCGGAGCAGGAAGGTTCCTCTCCCTCACCCTCTCATTCCTTCGAGATGGTGCATCTTGCATGGGACGGCACCCGTGTCATAATATTCTCAAACAATCGCCGAAGCTTCTCAAGATGCACTTGACAGTGTGTCTGCCATTTGACATTATGGTTCACCACGCCCCAGCCATCCAAGTTCGTTGTGCTGCCTGATGCATTTCTGTGGCCAACGTACCATTTCGCCAGAGGCATTTCTCCTGTACGCATTGGAGCGCTCTTTGTACTGCATGCTGATTGGTTGAAAAACCCCATTGGGTACAACCACGTATTCGATTTCTTCATACAGCATGCTGGGATGTGTAGTCATATCAAGCTTTTATTAAACGCCTATAGTAGGTTCCAATGCGAACAAATTTAAGAGAGTCAGAATCCTTAGTAGGATCTGGATATGATGGGAGCAGGCAACTTTTCATCAAGACGCACTGTGCTGGAAACCGGAGCAGGAAGGTTCCTCTCCCTCAGCCTCTCATTCCTTCGAGATGGTGCATCTTGCACGGGAACTGCACCCGTGTCATAATTTACTCAAAAAATCGCCGAAGCTTCCCAAGATGCACTCGACAGTGCGTCTGCCATTCGTCATCACGGTTTAGCCCGCCGCAGCCATTCAACTTTGTTGTGCTGCCTGACGCGTTTCTGTGGCCAACGTACCACTTCATCAGAGGCATGTTTTCCTGTACGCATTGGAGGGCTCTTTGTACTGCATGCTGATTCGTTGACAAACCCCATTGGGTTCAACCACGTATTCGATTTCTTCATATAGAGTGCTGGGATGTGTAGTCACATCGAGCTTTTATTAAACACCTATAGTAGGTTCCAATTCAAACAGATTTAAGAGAGTCAGTTAGAATCCTTAGTAGGATCTGGATGTGATGGGAGCAGGCCCTTTTCATCAAGACGCACCGTGCAGGAAACCGGAGCAGGAAGGTTCCTCTCCCTCAGCCTCTCATTCCTTCAAGATGGTGCATCTTGCACGGGACAGCACCCGTGTCATAATTTTCTCAAACAATCGCTGAAGCATCTCAAGATGCACTCGACAGTGCATATGCCATTCGGCATCACGCTTCAGCCCACCCCAGCAATCCAAGTTTGTTGTGCTGCCTTTCGAGTGCATCTTGAGAAGCTTCAGCGATTGTTTGAGAAAAAAAAATAATATATTTCACAAAGAAACCCTCGTTGTGGTCTGTACCTGGTTTGTGTTCGAGCTGTCTTTTGGTTGCTGGCACTACAGGATTGTGGAGTCCTATACAATACCGAAATGCATCATGCTATGCTGTGTCTATTAAAACGGCTCCCGAAGGTTTCCCTGTGTGGCCTCTTTCCTTTTCCTACCGGAGGGGTCTGCTTGTTTATATATATATATATATATATATATATATATATATATATATATTTCCAAACAGCTCCATTTTACTGGGGGCCGTCGACCCATGCAGGGCGGGCTCTTTAACAACAGGAACGGAGAATCCTGAACATTAACTTCCAAACAAAGAAGAGCCCAACTCCGTCTTAGTTTCAAGAAAGGACATTTAATGGTCTGCGCCACAGCAGTGCATCCACTCTTCTCTCCTTACGCGTTTCAGCGGTCTTGCCGCCTTGTTCACAGGTGAGTGGTTTTTGTAATCCCAGTGGTCATGTGGTCTGTCCAGGATACTACAGACCCCATAATGCAGCATGTAGAAATCACCAAACAAATGTTCTAAAACACGGTGCAAGTCTTGAAAATTAAAAGCACAATGCCTTTGTATGCTGCAGCGCTGCAAGTAGTTCTTGAAAAGCGGCGTAAATAGGGAGAAGAATCACCTCTCCCATCTCCCTTTCTCTGGCTGCCACTCACCGAATTGCCGTGGAAGTCCAATTTAGCCGGTGTGGCAGTTCGAGCGGGTCGTGCCCCCTCCATCTACATTTCCAAACAGCTCCATTTTACTGGGGGCCGTCGACCCATGCAGGGCGGGCTCTTTAACAACAGGAACGGAGAATCCTGAACATTAACTTCCAAACAAAGAAGAGCCCAACTCCGTTTTAGTTTCAAGAAAGGACATTTAATGGTCTGCGCCACAGCAGTGCATCCACTCTTCTCTCCTTACGCGTTTTAGCGGTCTTGCCGCCTTGTTCACAGGTGAGTGGTTTTTGTAATCCCAGTGGTCATGTGGTCTGTCCAGGATACTACAGACCCCATAATGCAGCATGTAGAAATCACCAAACAAATGTTCTAAAACACGGTGCAAGTCTTGAAAATTAAAAGCACAATGCCTTTGTATGCTGCAGCGCTGCAAGTAGTTCTTGAAAAGCGGCGTAAATAGGGAGAAGAATCACCTCTCCCATCTCCCTTTCTCTGGCTGCCACTCACCGAATTGCCGTGGAAGTCCAATTTAGCCGGTGTGGCAGTTCGAGCGGGTCGTGCCCCCTCCATCTACATTTCCAAACAGCTCCATTTTACTGGGGGCCGTCGACCCATGCAGGGCGGGCTCTTTAACAACAGGAACGGAGAATTCCGAACATTAACTTCCAAACAAAGAAGAGCCCAACTCCGTCTTAGTTTCAAGAAAGGACATTTAATGGTCTGCGCCACAGCAGTGCATCCACTCTTCTCTCCTTACGCGTTTCAGCGGTCTTGCCGCCTTGTTCACAGGTGAGTGGTTTTTGTAATCCCAGTGGTCATGTGGTCTGTCCAGGATACTACAGACCCCATAATGCAGCATGTAGAAATCACCAAACAAATGTTCTAAAACACGGTGCAAGTCTTGAAAATTAAAAGCACAATGCCTTTGTATGCTGCAGCGCTGCAAGTAGTTCTTGAAAAGCGGCATAAATAGGGAGAAGTATCACCTCTCCCATCTCCCTTTCTCTGGCTGCCACTCACCGAATTGCCGTGGAAGTCCAATTTAGCCGGTGTGGCAGTTCGAGCGGGTCGTGCCCCCTCCATCTACATTTCCAAACAGCTCCATTTTACTGGGGGCCGTCGACCCATGCAGGGCGGGCTCTTTAACAACAGGAACGGAGAATCCTGAACATTAACTTCCAAACAAAGAAGAGCCCAACTCCGTCTTAGTTTCAAGAAAGGACATTTAATGGTCTGCGCCACAGCAGTGCATCCACTCTTCTCTCCTTACGCGTTTCAGCGGTCTTGCCGCCTTGTTCACAGGTGAGTGGTTTTTGTAATCCCAGTGGTCATGTGGTCTGTCCAGGATACTACAGACCCCATAATGCAGCATGTAGAAATCACCAAACAAATGTTCTAAAACACGGTGCAAGTCTTGAAAATTAAAAGCACAATGCCTTTGTATGCTGCAGCGCTGCAAGTAGTTCTTGAAAAGCGGCGTAAATAGGGAGAAGAATCACCTCTCCCATCTCCCTTTCTCTGGCTGCCACTCACCGAATTGCCGTGGAAGTCCAATTTAGCCGGTGTGGCAGTTCGAGCGGGTCGTGCCCCCTCCATCTACATTTCCAAACAGCTCCATTTTACTGGGGGCCGTCGACCCATGCAGGGCGGGCTCTTTAACAACAGGAACGGAGAATCCTGAACATTAACTTCCAAACGGGCTCTTCTTTGTTTGGATATATATATATATATATATATATGTATATAAATATATATATAAAAAACCTCTTTCTCTCACACACTGGAACCTTGATTCCAACCAGCGTACAGGAACAGACACGGACCCGCTATTGTAGGTGCTGATTATTTATTAAAGTGCTGCCACCATAACGTTTCGGCTCCACAGTGCCTTGATCACATGACAGTGTGACAGAGTGCTTCTACTGAATTTAAAGTGCAAGTGCTACCCATTTTTTAGGTCACGTGGAATGAACATGAAAGACAGATTGTGTTGACACCGGTGTATGACTACATTCATAGCTTATTCAGACTGTATGGTTAAGCACATAGTTGCAGTTGTCTCTGGTTCCTCTGTCATATCCATATCCATAAATGGCGATACAATACCAAATATATATAGTTAGTTCATCGCATTGCTTCTTCCGCCCGACTTGGCCTTTGGTAAATGGATCGTGTCCCGGGGAAGATTACCGGGCAAATGATTTTTTTGTCATGAACCAAGCCATCACGCTCGCTCAGGATATTCCAAAGAATTTGATTATAAATATAAATATATAGCTAGATGTATATACATACCTACATACATACATATATATATGTATATATATATATAGAGATACGTATACAGATAAATAGATAGATTGATAGATAGATAGAAATATAGATAGATAGATAGATAGATAGATAGATAGATAGATAGATAGATAGATAGATAGATAGATAGATAGATAGATAGATAGATAGATAGATAGATAGATAGATAGATAGATAGATAGATAGATAGATAGATAGATAGATAGAAGGAAGTACTATGTTCATGGCATCACTGAAGCGCTTCCTATTGGCAGGGCCTGCATGTTATGGTCCCAGGGAATGCCCTGTGAGTAATTGAGCTGTGGTCTTATGTCTCATGGTCAGTACTTACATGGTACAATCATGGTAGGCAGACCTTTTGAGTACTGTCAACAGTTGTACTGGGCAAAAAACATGACCAATACTACAGCTATATGAGAAATGTTGGCAATCTTTACAAAACCAAAGAGATTCCTTGAAAAACGCTTACCTCTTGGTCTCTATTAAGATCACATATTAAGTGATACTAAAAATATGCCTTCAAAGTTCTTAAAAATCACTATTAGGCCTGACACCCTCCAAAGGAAGTCTCCCAAACATTGTGCCTTCTTCCCATCTGTTTTCCTGAATTCATTTGTATTGGCTTTAGGACTCTTTGCACTTTACCACTGTTAACCAGTGCTGAAGTGCTTGTGTTCTCTCTTTAAAACTTGATAAAATTAACCCACACCTGATTGGCACATTTATTGTACTTGAAAGTCCCTCGTATATGGTACTAAATGTACCAAGGGCCTGTAAATTAAATGCTACTGTGCATCTGCAGCACTCATTATGCCAGCCACTGAAGTGCCACATTAAAATGTATCTCAGCCTGCCACTGCAGTTTTAAATGGACATTTCCACCTGGCAAAATAAGCCTTTTGACAGGCCTAAACGTTCCTATTAAATATTTATAAGCCACTCAAAAAGGTGGCTCAAATAGCTCCTAGTTCTGGGTACACAGTATTTAAATGGAGAACACATGAATTCAAGTTTTACTTGGCCTGGCAGTGAAAAACCTCTAAAGTAATTTTTCCAGTTATAAGGCATATCTCTCCCATTGACTAACACTGGGCTATCTTATTCCATTTAATAAATGGTAACTTTGATTGGGTGCTAGTAGAGATATGCTGTTTAGAGTCAAAAAAATTGTAATAAAAGATCCTCTTTAAAGGTAAAAGTGTAATTTAAGTCACAGTTCTGAAAACAGCACTTTTAAAAAGTTGGCATTTTCATGTTCTTTCATGTCTTTTCCTAGAGCTGGGGCATGGCATTTAAAAAGTAGGACATGTTTAGTAAGGTTTTACATGTCCTGGCAGTGAAAAATTCATAAAGCCTTTTTTGACTATTGTAAGGTTTTTCTCTCCCATTGACTAACACTGTAAGTAAGTAAGTAAGTAAGTAAACTTTATTTGCATAGTTAATTAAACCCATTGCAATTCCTCCATTAAAAAATTTCTTCTACACACAATACATTTTTCACCTCAAATTTGACTAACACTGGGTTATCTTTAAGACATTTAATAAGTGCTAACTTTGGATTGGGAGCAGATAGAGATATGCTGTTTAGACTCAAATGAATTGTTATTAAAAATCCTCTGTATTAGTAAGTTGGATTTTATGCCACAATTCTGAGAATTATACTTAGAAAGATGGCATTTTCTTGCTCCAACCATGTGTGACTTCTGCCAGTCTCCTGCATCACATGACAGTGAATGGTTCGGGTGTAGGGGTTTGTCTGTTCCTCCCAGACAGTGACACAACGGGGACTAGGTGTGGGAATGATGGTTCATTCTGCCATAATGGCAGGGTGGTTGAGCTGTTCCATGCCTCACTTACACTTCAAAGGACTTTCCCTTCTGCAAAGACACATGAACCTGATACCAGCCTTTTTCACCCCAAGGAGTTTGGAGCCTTGACAGGGGAAGGGACGAACTTTCTAGAACCAGATTTGTGCATAGGACAGTGTGTTCCCCTACACACAGAGGCTGGCACGAGGTATAAAACTGGACTCCCAAAACCACTCCTGAGATCACTTCTTGACATGTGGGAGTCTCAGAAGAAGGTATGCTCTGCTGCCTTGCTACTGGAAGGACTGCCTGATTCCCTGCTGTTATAAGGACTGCCCTGATTCTCTGCTGCCTGAGGAAGGAAGACTGGCACTGTGCCCTTGAACCCAGGACCACCAAAGTGACTCCAAGGGATAGTTTTCTGGCTGCGAGTGTGAGCTACAGGGACACAACAAACTCCAGAGATCTGCCCAGCATCTGCCCAGCTGACCAGATCCAATTAGTCCTGTCTGAGCCCTGATGATGGCCTCTGCTGGAGTTAGTCCTGATCCCTAAGAGGTGTCTCTCAGCTCCTGAACCTTTGAATATACACAACTCGCCGCAGTACCTTGCATCGCAGCACCTCGCAGCTCCTGCTCGGTGGTCTCATAGGCACCCACGTAGTGTGATGCAACTCTAATACGAACCCACGTAGTGTGATGCAACACAGGACCTTGAATTACCACAACTCGTTGCTCCTGATAAGCAACCTCATCAGAACCAACTCGGCGTGAGGCAACTTGACAAAGGAGCCCACTTTGGAGTACCTTACATCAGCTTCGTCGGAATCGGTATATCGCGACACAGTGTGATGCAGAACCTCACATCTCAGTACCAAGAAGGTGGGTCACCTTCTAGTGGGCCAAACTAGGTCCTGAATGCAGCCCATGCTTCATTATGGTCATCCTGAATTGGTGACTTTGTCTCAGTCTGGCACTGCCAGATAACTGCAGTTGGTGCTTTGCCCTTTTCTGAATTCTTTTCCTAGAAACTTTAAAACACAATAACTCCAATTCTATTGTTTGAATTTCATTGATTGTGGTGTCATTTTATCTATCAAAATGTACTTTTATTTTCTAAATTGGTATGGTGTTTTACTTTCTTGTTTTATCACTTTATTACAATTGATGTTCTGCATAATCACTTTATATATTACCACTAAGTTAAGCCTGGCTGCTTTTGTGCCAAGCTACCAGAGAGAGAAGCACAGGTTAATTTAGTGACTTTTTGTTGTTAACCTTGACAAGGGTTGTAGTTGTTGCCTGAGTGGGGTAACCCCCACGTCAACCAATAACCACATTTCTTACAATCACCAAGTGAGGAATGGTAAAGTTGTGACCCAAAACCTGAAAAACATTGAAAATCTCATTTTAGTAAGAAATAGAGATAGGCTCAACCATGGCATTTCTCATGACAGTAGACATAACATCTCAAATGATATTAGAAATATTGCCATAGGCAATGTAATTGATGTAATCACAGTCATCATTAGTCACATAGTAAGTATGTATGGGGCTAGCCCATTAATCTTGGGAACCAAGGCAATCAAAAAATGAAAAGAACAGTGGTTTCTTCTGAAGGTACCTTTACATACTTTCATAAGGTAGTTGAAGAATCATTGAATGATTTTATACGGTGCAATAATAAATATTTACATAAAATACAGGAGACACTTCATTTTAGAAACCACAGTATTTATGGCAACTAATGTATTCTCATTGTTATTAACATACAATACATATACGCCTCTTCAAGAGTAGTAAGCGGCATATAAATACAATTTAAATATTTTTATGAACTATAACTGGTAAAACAAGATGCTACAGTGCTAAATGAAGCAAACTGTGCTCTGCTTAGTGAGTAGTGTCCAATAACAGATCCATACACGTATACAATGGCTGTCCAACACACTGAGAAGAGCCTATGCTTTGCTATGCTTTAACCACATTGATGCTAGGCATTTTCCCCTGCTGTGCTGGGGATTATCCAAAATGATGGTTTCATGACGAGCTCAGCTCGTGATCAGTGTACCAGCAGTACACTGCATGACGAGCTGAGCTCGTCATGAGTGTCGAAGGTGTTAATACAAGTGGGCGGTGGTCTAATCATTGGGAGGAAGATACTTAGTTTTTTTAAAATATCGTCAACATTTTGACCCCCTAGGCAGAGGTCATCCTTGGAGGGTTTGTAGTCACTTACATATATTAGCAACTTAATTTATTGGTGCAGGGCTCCCAATATCTGCAGAACCATTCATGTTAACATGGTGTGAAACATAGTTACAAATTCTTCTGTTACCATAGGAAGACTGTATACAATAGACTTATTTAAAGAATGAGACATTATTTGTTGAGCATATTAAATTACTCATTTCCTTTTTGCTTCAGTGATTGTAAGAATCATCCCATACAAATTATACCATATCAGTGTATATGATGTCGTTCTGTTAATAAATTTGTTCAAAGTTATTTAATACGTAATTTTGAAAATCTGTTTTAATGGTAAAGTCAGATATTGTATCACTTTAGTTGAAAAGTAAACTTAGAAAAATGTTCTTTAGGGTTCCTGTATCGGAACTGATTTAAATCCACTTATGACACTTTTCACACCTCCGGATATGGAATACATATCATCCGCCAGAAGAGTTAGAGACATGCCTGAGATGGCCTGTCCTTGAGCCCAGCAAAGGCAGGGAGATGCTACCTGCTGACACCTTGACACAGATCATGAAATGAACAGGAACAGCTAACAGAACAAAGTTCAGCCAAAGCTCTATCTATTTGGCTAAGAGATTCCAGGGAGGCTCCTCCTATTCCCAGGCCCCTTCTAGACAACACAATTCTGCTTCCAGTGGGTGGGAGAACCAGTGGAGAACCTGTCCGGTAGGAGGAGAGTTCATATCAATACTAGAGTGCACAAGGAGCTGCAGACAGAACTGCCTGGTGTCATATCATATTGGAATAGTGACTCATGGCAACATTAATCATAAAGCAAAGAGAATGGTCTGCAACAGAAAGTGGGGGAGGAAGAGGAAATAGGATTGGGTGTATATATATATCCAGTCACTAACTAGGCCAAAGGATACATCTTGCACCTCAACCACCACCTCCTCAAAACATTCCTGAACCTAGTTACACTTCACCCGAAGAAGAATACCCTGCTGCAAGAGGAATTACTCAAAGACTTAAGAATTTGAGGAATCCTTACTTTTGCTGACACCAAGGGACTGATAATGCTCTCTAAGGGTCAAAACACAGAAGGACTCTTGGTTCCAACAGGGCCAAGCTGGCCACAAAACTCCTGACAATGCATGAGATCTGGCTGGAGCTAGGCCTAATTCTGAGAAGCCTGCTATGAGAAACTAGGGACTGCAAGACTGACCAGAAGGAACTTTCTTTGAAGTATAAAAAAGCTGGTCCTTATTGTTTTTTCAACACCTCTAAAGGACTGGCACAAGGTGCTGAGACTTGCACAAGAAAGTCACACCCAAGGGAGTCAAACAATCCAGATTTGTCCTGCCCATAGATTTTTGCCATGCAAAATGGTTCAATGGGTCCTCGCAGTGAAAATATTAGGCCTTCTGGAGACTTGCCTGGC
Organism: Lissotriton vulgaris; assembly: GCF_964263255.1. Lineage (NCBI taxonomy): Eukaryota > Metazoa > Chordata > Amphibia > Caudata > Salamandridae > Lissotriton > Lissotriton vulgaris. Next base: position 78,499,725 of record NC_141690.1, on the reverse strand, counting down.
TACAACTTCCAGCCTTGGCTCGTTGGAGAATCTCATCTTCCAAAAAAACCTTGGATCTGGGTACAGTGGCTAATCTATTTGACCGATGAAGCACACTTGGTCGCCATGAAATGTGACTTTGTCCCATTCACACCCTTTGATGCCAAAACCAGTGGCTTTGTTTGGAGCTTGACTACAATGCATCTAATTTTGAGGAATCCCCACCTGCCACAGCCTTGGAACATGCACACTAGAAGATTTTGAATTCTATTTGAGAGGCTGAGTCCGATAAAATCAGCTTGACCAGGATGACCTGCTTGGTGTATTTAAGCTCTACTCTATGACTGTCAGCCTGGAATCCTCTCTAGGGTACTGGTCAAATGCAAACTGTTCTTTTTCAGTAGTGCTTTAATTTTCAAGCACTTTGCCGTACGCCTATAAAAATTTCAATTCCCTATTTCTAGTTCCATTTATCTAATTTATATGACCTTGGTGGGTTTTTTTCATTAGATGTCTCTACTTTTCTAAATTGGTTTTAGCATTTTATTGTGTTGTGTTCTTTACATTGACATTGTTGATACTACTTGTACTAACACTCACTTACTGCTCATGCCTATAGCTACCATGGTTTCTTTAGAGGTTCTCTCAAAATTGTGCTTTGACCTAACCAGATTGTATTTATGAATTTAGCAGTGGTCACCCTCTCCCAATTAACCGTTTCTGACATATCTGTTTCAAGGTAAAGAAGCAATAGAAGAGACTTTATGTTGCAGAAGCATTCTTATATATAAGAGAAATGTTGTGAGTCAGGTTGGGGACTATGGCCCTATGTGGTAGGTAGGGATGTGTGTATGAGTGAGTGGGATAGATATTTGGGAGCTGTGACTTTAAAGGTTTAGTGGACCATGCAGGGAGGGTTAAAGTCACGCATCTGCTTTTTTGGGAGCCAATGGAACATACTTAATATTGGGGTAATATGATTGCATCCATTCAAACCAAGTGGTATGGGAAAGGTTTTGGCTCATTACATTTTATTAAAATTTTGCATTGATACCTGCATTACATTATTTTCAAATAGTTATGGTGTGTACAAGATGTGCAAAATTATAATGTTCCAGAAATAGTGATACTTTACCCAGACACAATGACATTGAAAAAGCATGTTCAAGTGTTATATGGCTGTTGGAGTCTTTGCCAACATTGCTAAGTTAGCATGAGCTCTGCTGCCATGATGCTGCCTATTGCACACGTTACTACATGACTTTGTTTTGTAAGACTCTGTTTGTGCCTTTCACATGAGAACTGTCTGCTTTCTGCATTCTTTGCCTGTTCCTGGAGTTTAGTCTGAACGGGATGTGCAAAGTCGAGAAACAATGCCCTTGTTATTCTGTTTTGGTCAAACCCTAGCTCCTAGATAAAACATGGTAACACAGCTGCGCTGCTGGAAACTTGTGCTTTGATAATACGGGGATGCATGTTCTTCTAAGACACACTTGGAGAGTGACCTTTCCAGGGAGAAGAGATATGCTGTTCCTTGATGTAAAACTACAATCTAGACATTAAGGTATGGGGTCTGCTGACAAAGCCCAAAGATCTTCCTTTATATAATAAAACTTCTTCTAACCAAGGGAAGGGTGGTTATGCTTTATAATCCTTATTGTTAGAACATGGGTCTGACACTCTGAGCTGCCCAGATTTTTCACTTTTTAGGCACCTATTTGTTGAGCTTTCACTGTTGTGGAGCCTCATAAGTTGAGACTCACCCACAGTGAATTCATGATGAAAGAGACTGCATGTGGATTTTACTGGTGTCCCCCTAGCTTGACTAGGCCGCTGCGCAGCAGCTGGAGTGTGGGGCACTGGGCTGGTGACATTCAGACACATGTATGCATGCGTGTGCATACGTGAACAGGTTGCGCAGGGGAGATTCCTGACATGCGCTTTCCAGGAGCAGCTACAAAGTGAATGGAGTGGCAGGACTTATGCAGAATTTGGTAGTGACCTGGATTAGGCTTTATACAGTGGGAAGAAACATGCCAGGAAAAGTCATTGTGCTTTACAGTGTTTATTCCATTTTTCTCTTATGGGGATAAGGAGCACATGGGCTAGTTTTACTTCCCTAGGGCCTACAAATTCCAGACACGCACCAAAGTCCACTGTAACCGTCCACTGTAACCTATGTAAGAAGAAGTATTCTGCAGGGTCCAAAGTCAGATTTGTACTGCTTTTGGGTCATCCAGAAATGTTATATTTCCCTGATTAAGCTCAAAACCAGGGCCTGGCTGGTGGCTGACCCCAGCAGCCTGGATTGATGACCTTCCCTCCAAGGAGAGAAGATGGGTGGAGCTACATGCAAACAATTCAGCAGCTGTTCCTGGGTGCCAGGCACCAGCTGCACCAGGGAGAAGACAGCACTGGGGAGAAGGGGCTCTCAGAGACCATGTGGCAGGAGACCCTGGACAACACCATTTTGAACAAACCCAGAGGCCTGGGCAGGAAGGAGGGAGCAGGGGCAGAGAAGTGATGTGTCACTGTGTGATAAGGCAAACGGAGACTTCCTGCCAATCCCCTCCCAAATCTTTAAAAAGGACTTGCACAGGAAGAGGAGCTCTCTCTGGGGTGTGGTCTGCTGAGGCAGAGGGTGCTGGGCAGTTGGAAGGAGGAACCCCCTGACTGTCCCAGGATCCTGAACAGCGCCAGGAGAAGAGACCAGGACCAGTTAGCAGAAGCAGGGGCCTCTGTGCAGGGAGAAGAGAGGCCCAGGAGGAGAGCCAGGTGAAAGGATAGCGCAGGGAGCCAGTTAAAACAGCTCCCTGCTGAGTCCACCCTCCGTGTGACCAGGAGGGTGAGGAAAAGTGCTCCCAGTGGCTGGGGTGCTCCACCAGGAACAAGAAGAGGCCAAGATCACAAAAATCGGACCCCTGGGGGCTGAGACAGGCTCCCCCAGAAGGTAGGTGACCTTTGACCTCTGGCGGACTGACTAAGAAGCATATGGGGCTCCGCAGCCGGTCTTCCCTTGGCCACGCCAGATCCAGATCGTGCGGGCCAAGCGGGGAGCCGGCCACGGGCAATTGAAGAGGTGAGAGGGACTGCCCCCAAGCCAGCTCTCCCCTGGGGATCCGGGGGGGACCGTGCCCCAAAACAAGCCTGGAGATGCGTGGGGGCCCGGGTGGGATCGGGCCCCATGAAGGAAAACAGCAGGAGTGGCCGGGGGTGGGCTCCCCGAGCCGTGCAGCCTCACCTGCCATGAGAGGATCTGAGTGGGACCCGGCTCCCATCAGGATTCCCAGCGGCGAGAGACCGCCAAAGATGGAAGCACGGCTCTCCCCAAGCAGCGGGGGAGCCCCTGCTATGTTATGCATGGAGCCGGGAAGCAGCGCCCCATAATGCATTGTAGAGCCTGAACAGGCCTGCATGGGAATGGCGTTTTTCAGCTTGTGGTGGCCCCAGGCAGATGGGTCGCAGCCCAATGCATGCAAAGGTGCAGGGGGAGCTGCAGGAGCAACGCAGTCTCGCCCAGCACGAAGATGGACCCCCCCCTAAGTCTCATGGGGACAAGAAAAGAATAACCCCTCAAGGGCTCAGCCAACATTTTGGGCTGGAACTTTGGTTTTACAGCAGGGGTGTATTGAGAAGTGCATCACGGGATGAAGGACTGAGCATGGAAATCATGTGAAAGAGGCAGTGAGTGAAAGATGTAGCACAGAAGTGTGTCACTTTGTGACACCAAAGATGTGTGGTTTACCAGTAGTGGGCAGAGTAGTAAGAGATTATATAGTGTAGGCAGATTTGTGCAAATGCTGTTTAAGATTAAATCTTTTTCTGAATTGTGTGAGTTGAAAATAGACATGACAGAGGGCTTACTAAAGCTGTCGTTATTAGATTGAGACAACACAGATGGAAGAAAGTAGACATGGTAAATACTTTCCAGAATGGTCCTTATGACAGTGGTCTCAGGAACAGGCAGACAATGAAGCATTTGGGCTGCATGAAGTTGATCACATGTTGCTTTGTATGTGTGAGTCTCTGTAGCAGGGAACTATCTTATAGTGTGGTTATGATTATTATGCCTCTAGTCATCCTACGACTTTTTATAAACCACCACACAGAGTATCTTTCCACCAATGTGACATTCATAATTTTACAAACTTCTGCCACATGAGCCTGCTTATATAGTGAATTGAAAGCATGTGAATGCAGACTAAAGAGTTCTCCATATTGGTCAGTTCATAATATATTACAACTAGCAACCGCCCCAGCGTTTCCTGGGGCAGAAGGGGGCTGGGGGCAGCATTTGAGGCTTGCGTGCACTAAGGGCTCCTGCCCGTCCCTCTGTGCGCACCCGCTCCCGCCCCGACCCCCTCCTGCCCTGACTCCCTCCCGCCCCAACTCCAATGTGTCCCTTTACCTTACCTGAGCCGCCCCTGGGGGCTGAGGGCAGCATTTCAGGCTTGCATGCAGTAAGGGCTCCCGCCCGTCCCTCTGTGCATACCCTCTCCCGCCCCGACTCCAATGTGTCCCTTTACCTTACCTGAGCCGCCGTTCCACCCCGCGCTCCTCACTTCACCGCCGCTCCATGTCCGCCGCTCCTCCTCATCATGACGCACCTGAGCCGCCGCTTCTCCCCGCGCTCCTCAATTCACCGCTACGTCGCGGCCAGCGCAGCGTCGCGGCCGGCGCTACTTTCAGGGCACTACTTTTTTTTTAAAGTTATATTTTTAAATGTACGTTTTTTAAACATTTTTTATAGCCTATGTCCATCTGCACACCCTGACAATTTCTACGATGTATCAGGTGTGTGGATTGGCGCTGTGGTTCCCGAGTTTACCTGGCTCAAAGGTTTGAGTTCTCTCTTTATAATAGTAGTATAGATATCTTCCTTCATCTTCCTCTTCGTTGGCAATGCATTTGTCTTGTGTTGGTGTATTATACCCAGACTGATGCTGGATTGAAAGAGGGCAAATCCCGGGAAAGCACAGCTATTTATGTGTTTGAGAGTGACAGGTTTATAATGAATTTGGTTGATTCTATTACATTCCTAATACTGTTTAATATTTCTTTCAAAAAATTAGCCCCTCACATTTGCAAGAGACATTATTGCAGTTGTCTTATATTTTAATAACATTCTTTTCAACCTCATATTTTGTGCTCACTAAGGACGTTTTCTCTCAACATAGAGGAGCAATCAAATGTGTGTCCTAATTAGGACTTTCATGCAATAGATATTGGGCCTAGACATGAAAAAACAAGTTAGGAAGCCAGCACTAAACAAGGCAGCCGTTCTGTAGCCATTGAGCTGGCTTTCTTTGTAGCATCTATCTTGACAGGATGTTGTTTATGATGGCAGAGTAAGTTGAGGCTCTACTATTGGTAGAAAGCTGTTTATTTACCACTACGGGCCCGGTTAGATTGTGTTATTTCACACAGAGCAATAACTCAGGTGAAACAATTCATGTCCCCATTGCAAGTGGGTATCAGGGCCTCTGAACACTTACAGAGGAGCAGAAGGCAACCACTTGCAATCCTTTACCTGCTGCACCAGCCTTCGATGAAATCACAAGGCAAACTGCCTCAAAGTATGGGTAGAAGATTAAGGAAGGGAACACCAGGGAGTAGATCCTGTTGAAGGCAAAGACTCATTTGAGTGTGGTCTTTGGAATTTGTTTTTGAATTGGTGAGTATGATGCAATTAAAGATCTCGCCTACCTGATGGATGGACCTCAAAACCAACAATGGAGAATGAACACTATCCTTTTTCCGGTGTGGTGGTGGAAGGAGGTATGATCCTCAGCCGGACCATTTAGATGGCGGTCTGTAAATAATTAGCAACGAGGTTACATAGGCATAATCACAAGCACATAGACCTTACCTAGTGTGCAACTCATGCTCTGATCTCACATACTAACCTCTCACTTAAACAAAGTATGAGAGTACCTCCTCAGACTTTTGGCAAACTTTGTGAATTGAATAATTTTCTGAGGATTCTTTACAAGATCTGCAGTCTCCAGTGGGGCAACGAGTCCATGAGTGCTTCTCTTTATTCTGGAAAAATAACATCTTTCTTTGTGCATGTAATCAGTCATTTTAATCTTTTTTTCTCATGATTTGCTTCTTCTGACTCTTTGAGAATGGCGCTCACATAAACTGTTTTCAGTTTCCCACAAAAAAGATTCTTCCTTTCTGTGAAATACGTCTTTATCTTTCTAAGAGTCCACAAACGTGGTTTCATTCATTAGCTTAAACAATGTTATTTTCTTTTCCCTAGGGAAGTTCAAGCAACGTAATTTTCTATGTTTAGGTAGTCTTTCTTATTCTGAATTTTTTCTTTTAAAAAAACATTTTTTTCCTTAATAGAGGCTTACCTTAATACATACCTAAATCACCTAAATCATGTTTCTCTTCTCTGAGGAATGCTGCTGCTTTGTTGGACAAGTTCGACCCATACCCGTTAGGAGAGTGATAGTCCTCAGTAATAACTTCCTGGAGGTAGGTATCCTTACGCATGTAACTACTGGGCTGTGGCTATAATATTTACTTTCCACCTTTGAGGACTGTTACATCTAAAACATTTTTTCTTGCAGTACAGAAACATAGGGCCTATTAAAGAAGTCTTCCTGGATATGTGATGGGTGTCCCACAGACTTCTTGAAAGTTTAGCCTCCTGCACCCTTGGAAACCATCAATTAAATAAGAGGTATACATATTTTGTAGTGTTTTATTTAAGAAATGTATACTTTATTTTGTTAAAAAATAACAACTTTATCTTTGAATGAGATTGCACGTCTGATATATGTTTTGTTTTTTATGTAGGTGAACACTGCATAGTCAGTTAGAGACTTAATTTATACTGTTGTCCTGCAGATGGTGGTCCTTACAGCAGCACCCACCACAATGATAAAGATGTGGGATGTGACCGCCAGAGAGGGGGTTGCATCCTAATTGGCAGTACGGGACTGCCGCACCCCTGGCGGCTGGTCCCAGTACTGCTAAGGTGGCAGGCAGACTGAAGTCCGCCCACCATCCAAATGGGGCCCTTAGAATTTGGATGAGTGTTTCTGTGCACTGTCAGTAAATTGACCAATAGGTCATGAAAGATTTGAAACTGGATCATAAATTCAAAGCTGTTCTAAACAGGGTCCCCGAAAATTAGTTTGTCTCAGGGCCTTCAAACTCATTAAGAAGTCCCTGGTAGCAGGCTTATGAAAGCCAGTCAGTCAGCACCAGGGGCTGGTAGGTTTTCAGGGGGCCCCTCTAAGGCACCCTCTGCTTGTATGTATCAATAACTCAAACACTGGCGGCATCAATGTGGGTTTATTAATACACGATGTTTTATACCAAATAGAGCCATCATGTTCCTGGAGAACTGTTTTCACCAGTGTCCAGCACACATTTTAAAATGGCTTCCCTGATCACTTGTGCTGGTAGCAGTGGAACTGTCCAGTACAGGGGCATGTTTGCTCGGGCAACTATGTCCTCACTTGTAATGTAAAGCACCTGTCCTTAGGGCTGTATGGTCTGATGTAAGGGTGACGTATAAATATTACATGCAGGGTTAGGGAAAATTGGCACAAAGGGATGTGTGGCATGTGTTTTCAGTTTTGGGTCTGCACCAAAACATGCAGCCTGCAATGGCAATCTTGCAGGGGTTTGGTGAGGGGTACCAAAGGGTGGCACAATTCGTATTGCAGCCCTTAGGGACCTGTTTTAGTCCCTAAAGCCCTACGTACCAGAGGTACTATTTACTGGGGAATTACAGAGGGTACTAAAGGTATAGCTAATGAAAGAAACAATAGCACATTTTTGGATAGAGATCTGGCACTGGGGACCAGGTTAGCAGGAACAGAGTGCACCTCCAGATAAAATCACATCAAATACCAGGCAAAAAGAGGGGTGACCATGTTGAAAAGGGAATTTTCCTACATGTATCTGATTGTGCTATCTGCAAGTATATAATGTTGCACTGAAATATTGTGTTGCTGTCCCAATCGACAAGAAACAGAGCTCCCCCATGTGTAACACACACTCTCTCATCTACCTTAGGTTGCTCCTTGAGGTATTTTTATCATCTCATATTGTCATCAACAACAAATAGTACTTCTGTGGCTGTGTTGTACCTTTGACTGCCTTTTTATGACTTTGCATTTTAAAAATGTACGTTTAGTAGCACTGTGACGCACAGGTAACAGTTGAAATATTTCAAACTTATGGAAAAAAACTGGAACTTGTGAGTCAATCAGTAACAGATAATATCTGCAGTTTGTCATAACTAATTTCCACTTATTGTCTATCCAATTACTGTCTCTAACCGCTAAGAAAGATTGTAACATAATAAGATATATCATTCTGTCAAAAAGAAAATCCACATCAAGTTGTTCCCAAAACCCTAGTAAGCACAACTTCTCCTTTCAAAGCAATAGAACATTCTGTGCTGCTAAGTACAATCGGATTGCATAGCCCTCTATTTAAATACGTTATTAGTTCTGGAAGAAACAGCTTTAGCTGGCTGACAGATCATATAAAATTAATACATATTGAAATAGTATGTAAAGGGAATTTAGTTAACTGCCTTCAGCCATTGCTTTGTTAGTGTGTCATTCACATTTTGGTTGTTTACAGGTTTGCTATTATGTGACTGAAGTATCAGTCATCACTAGTTATGACATTTGGCCTCTTTATGTGTTAGTCTGTCTCCATATAGGGAGAGCGCCAAAGGAGTCCACCAGGAAGGATACCTCCTGTGCCATATTATATGTCAGGTACACTGTTCATGTTATTGCTGCAGTCAAGTGCAAACATGAGCAGTGCACCCGATTATAATGAATATGCTGCCCTCAGGGCAGCTGCACACTCAAGGCCGCCCTGGGGGTAGTACATTCATGGAAATACGAAGCGACTGCTTTAATCAGCTGCTTTGTGTTTCACTATGCTGGCGGCACCAGCTGCACTTTAGAGAGGGGCCCGAGATACTCTTTCAATCAATCAATCATAGCATTTGTATAGCGCACTACTCACCCGGGGGGTCTCAAGGCGCTAGAGGAGGCTACTGCTCGAATAGCCAGGTCTTGAGCTGCTTCCTGAAGGCGAGGTGGTCCTGGGTCAGGCGGGTGTGGGTCGGGAGGGAGTTCCAGGTCTTGGCGGCGAGGTAGGAGAAGGACCTTCCCCTTGTGGTGGCTCTTCGGATGCGTGGGACTGCGGTGGGGGCGTGGCTGGTCGATCGAAGCTGGCGTTTGGGAGCGTAGAAGTTGAGGCCGCTGTTGAGGTATCCTGGGCCTTGGTTGTGCAGGGCTTTGTGTGCGTGGGTGAGGAGACGGAAGGTGATTCGCTTGTTGACCGGGAGCCAGTGCAGGTCTCTCAGGTGTCCGGAGATGTGGCTGCGGCGGGGGATGTCCAGGATGAGTCGTGCTGAGGCGTTCTGGATCCGCTGGAGTCTCTTCTGGAGTTTGGCGGTGGTTCCGGCGTAGAGGGAGTTGCCGTAGTCCAGTCGGCTGGTGACGAGTGCCTGGGTGACCGTCTTCCTGGTCTCGGTGGGGATCCACCGGAAGATCTTGCGTAGCATGCGTAGGGTATTGAAGCACGATGAGGAGACGGCGTTGATTTGTCTGGTCATGGAGAGGGAGGAGTCCAGGATGAAGCCCAGGTTGCGTGCGTGGTCCGTTGGTTTGGGTGCGCTGCCTAGGGCGGGGGGCCACCAGGAGTCGTCCCAGGCGGAGGGTGAGGATCCCAAGATGAGAACTTCCGTCTTATCAGAGTTCAGTTTCAGGAGGCTGTTCTTCATCCATTCGGCTACCTCTTTCATCACTTTGTGTAGGTTGGCTCTGGCGGTGGCGGGGTCGTTGGTGAGGGAGAGGATCAGCTGGGTGTCGTCGGCGTAGGAGATGATGTTGAGGTTGTGCTGGCGTGCGATGGCTGCGAGGGGACTCATGTAGACGTTGAAGAGGGTTGGGCTGAGCGAGGAGCCTTGAGGAACGCCGCAGATGACTTCGGTGGCTTCTGATCTGAACGGGGGGAGGCGGACTCTCTGTGTCCTACCGGCGAGGAAGGAGATGATCCACTCCAGTGCCTTCTCCTGGATTCCGACGTTGCTGAGGCGCTGTATTAGGGTGCGGTGGCAGACTGTGTCGAAGGCCGCGGAGAGGTCTAGGAGGATGAGGGCCGCCGTTTCTCCGTTGTCGAGCAGGGCTCGGATGTCATCGGTTGCTGTGATCAGGGCGGTCTTGGTGCTGTGGTTGGCTCGGAAGCCAGACTGCGAGAGGTCGAGGGATCCGTTCGTCTCGAGGAAGGCGGCCAGCTGCTTGTTGACGGTCTTCTCAATGACTTTTGCGGGAAACGGGAGCAGCGAGATGGGTCGGTAGTTCTTGAGGTCGGTGGGGTCGGCTGATGGCTTCTTCAATAGGGCGCTGAGTTCTGCGTGCTTCCAGCTCTCCGGGAAGGTATAGGTGTTGAAGGAGGTGTTGATGATGTCCCGTAGGTGGGGTGCGATGATAACCTCAGCTTTGTTGAAGACGTGGTGGGGGCAGGGGTCGGTCGGAGATCCGGAGTGGATGGAGTTCATCGTGCGGATGGTGTCTTCGGTGCTGATCGTGGTCCAGGTGCGGAGGGTGGTGGTGTGGGGCGGTGGTTCGGTTGTGGCGTGCGTCGGTTGCGTGTTGAAGCTGTTGTGTATGTCCGCGATCTTGTTGTGGAAGTAGGAGGCGAGGGAGTTGCAGAGGTCTTGCGAAGGGGTGATGTCGTTGTTTCCGGCGTTGGGGTTGGAGAGCTCCTTAACGATGTTGAAGAGTTCCTTGCTGTTGTGTGCGTTGTTGTCCAGTCGTTCCTTGAATGCCGTCTTCTTGGTGGTGCGAATCAGTTGGTGTTTTTTTCGTGTGGCGAGTTTGAGGGCAATCATGTTGTCCGGGGTGGGGTCTCTGCACCAGGCGTTCTCAAGGGCTCTGCAGTTCTTCTTGGAGCACTTGAGTTCGTCGGTGAACCAAGGGGCTTTCTTGCTGCCGGGTCTGCTAGGCGGGGTCCTCAGAGGGGCGAGGTCGTCTGCGCAGTCGCTGATCCACTTCGTGAGGTTGGTGGCCGCTTGGCTGGGGTTCGTTGCGCTGGTGGGTGGGCTCTTGTTCAGGGAAGTTGCGAGCTGTTCGGCTGTGATCTTGTTCCAGCTTCTGCGGGCCACCTGTTGCTGGTGGTGGTGGATCGTGGTCCTTCTGAAGCTGAAGTGGACGCAGCTGTGGTCCGTCCAGTGGAGTCCGGTGGCGTGGCTGAAGGCTATGTCCTTGCTGGATGAGAAGACGGGGTCGAGTGTGTGTCCGGCGTAGTGGGTGGGGGTGGTCACCAGTTGCTTGAGACCGTGGTTGGCGAGGTTGTCCAGCAGGGTGGTGGTGTTGCGGTCGTTATTGTTCTCCGGGTGGAAGTTGAGGTCCCCGAGGAGGATGTAGTCAGCGGAGGGAAGGGCGTGCGGGGTGATGAAGTCGGCGATGTCCTCGCTGAATTGTGTGCGTGGTCCCGGGGGTCTGTAGATGAGGGTGCCTCTGAGGGTGGTCTTGGGGTCGATGTGGATCTGGGAGTGCAGGTGCTCAGCGACAGCGAGGGTGTCGTCGGTGTTGGTCGTGATGCGGATGGAGTTCCTGTGGATGATGGCGATGCCTCCTCCTGTCTGGTTGACGCGGTCCCTCCGGATGATCTTGAAGCCGTCCGGGATGGCGATGGCGATGTCGGGCGCTGAAGAGGTGTTCATCCAGGTTTCCGTGAGGAAGGCGACGTCTGGGGCTGTGGTGTCGATCAGGTTCCAGAGCTCGACGGCGTGTCTGTGGACGGAGCGGGTGTTGAGCAGGATGCACTTCAAGTGGCTGCTGTTGTTGCTCGTCGAGGTCTTGGGCACTGCTGGAGTGGTGCGGGTCCGGATGCAGGCGAGCTTGCAGGAGAGGCAGCAGAAGGGTCCGTGGGTGTGTCTCGGGGTGGCTTGGTAGCAACCCGGGAGTCTGCCGGCGTTGAGTGCGATGAGTTCGATGGCGTTGTAGGTCCGGCGGGTGGGCTGGTGTTGGCGGGAACCAGGGGTCCTGGCGCTGGGCGCGGTCCGGTCGCGGACGGGCGCAGACGGGCTTACCTTTGGCGCGCCTTCGGCGCACAATCGGCGCGCCCGCTGCGCGTCACCGCTGCGCGTGCGCGCGGTCGCCATTTATGGCGAAGTGCAGGGAGGGAGGGGCAGCTGGGAGGCGGGAGCGGGGAGGAAGGGGGCGTGGCTACACTCCCCAGCGGTGGGAATCGGCAGCGGGGAGCGGGTGCAGGGGTCAGCAGCACAGGGGGGGGGAAACCAGGTACAGAGAGCAGCACGGGGACAAAAAACAAAGTATCAGGGAACAGACTGTAAAAATAAAATACAGCAGAAACAGGAAGACAGTGGCACACAACGCGGAAGAAACAACAGGCGGGGGCGTGGCCTGAGGGCGGACCCGAGGGCGGGAAGGCTCTGCGAGGCAGGCAGTATCGGCAGGCGGGGGCACACGCAGCAGCTGGTGGCCGTGCGGCGCGGGGGTGTCCTACAAGTCTTTAAGGTGGGGGCAGTGAGTGACAGCACCTGCCTGCAAGGGGAGGTCTTAGGGAAGCATGGGACCCCCTTTCTCTTCTCCAGATCGTTACCTACCGCGGACGCACTGACAATTAACCACTTGTTTGTCATGCACTGTCAATGCGGCTCCTGATGACTTCTTTGCCCTTGCATCCATATCTATAATACAGCACAGGCACAGAGGCATAGAGTGTCCCTCATTTGCGTGGGCCCTCAACCCCATGCAAATGAGTGAATGCCCTCTCGAGTTAGCACCAGATCTACATGCATCAGCATTATCAGCATTACAGAAGGGGCTGCAGACACTTGTCTGTGGCCCTTTCTGTTATTACAAGGTGAAATGGGGGTGCACGAAATTGGCACATACAACTGTTGTTACCCCAGGACACTTTGTGTAATACAGCTCCAGGTGCCTCTGGCATTGATCGCAGTCTTCCGTTGAGCTGATATGTGATGCTAGACAGCACCAGCTTTTTACTTGTTTTGGTTAATGATCCCCCTTATTGTTAGCAATTTTTTTGTGAGCTTTCCACTCAATGTGGATGCCCTTGTCTGTGTCTGGAACTGAAGCTGCTTGTATTGGAAGCACTTTGTAATGAGTCCAATAAAGAAGGAGTAAGGACAGCTTTCAAGAGACTTTATATCGCACCATAGACAGAGAATAATACTAGGGTGGCTCCCTACACACTAAAAAATTACAAACAGCAATACCTCCATGGGTACCAATTGTAGGATTTGTCGCGCAGTGAGATAGTGGTTGCTACAGAGTGCTACGGGTCCTGTGCTGAGCGCAGCGGGGCCTGCATCCCTGTGTGCCTACTGCACCCAGGCCACTGATCCCCAGATTTGTCATGCTTGCCCCAGCGCACCAACGAGGCTCTGCTCAACTGCCTACTCCGGCGTGTTTCAAAGAGGGCCCAGCATGTGCTGGCGCAAGCTCTAAGCTCCAAGCACCAGTCCTGCGACCTCTGCAGCCTCCGCAGACCATCGCTGGCCCCCCTGACGCTAGCCTACATTACCCCTTTCTCATTGACATACTCCAGCGGCGTCCCCTTCGGCCCAGTAGGTCCCACATGTGGAACTGTGTCAGAGGCCTGAATGGCAGTGACCCCAAGTCTGTGGCAGCGGCCACAGCACCAGACTCTCTTCGATCAGTGAGGCATATTTCCATATCGCAGGCCTGCGACACGTGGTGCCATTAACCCTGTTCAACGCAAGCCTGTGACACGTGGTGCCACTAACCCTGTTCAATGCAAGCTTGCGACACGTGGTGCCACTAACCCTGTTCAACGCAAGCCGGTGACACCTGGATGAGGGCTCAGGCCTACCCTGCGAACCAGTAGGTCCCACATAAGGCACATAGTCGCGAATCATGAAAGGGAGAGTCCACACCAGTGAACGCACGGAGAGGAGTAAGAGGAAGATGCGGCTCAGTCCGGTCTAAAGCCGGATCAGAGTCACGGAGGTGATTGAATACTATCAACAACTGACTTGGTGCCATCAACCCTGTTCACTGCACGTCCACGTCCCGTGGCGGTAGGCCTTTGCAGGACGCTGTGCATCCAGGGCCACTAACTGTGCAGCACTGGTCATGCGGCCCTTATGGTTGAATGGTTGTGTTCTTTACGATGTACACTGTTGTCGATTTCTGACTGCACCAGCCAGCCCTTGCCAGCTGGTGTGCACACACATCTAACACAGGTGTCACTCGGTATGTGTGCCTGCTAATAAATGTGGCTGTGCGCACGTACCTGTAGTCATTCACACCACTCGAGCAAGTGTGTCTGTGTGGTCATTGTGTCAGCATGGGCATGGGCCCTACAACATCACAGTGTGCCGTCTTCAGCGGACGTTACCATGTCACCTCAGCGCTGGCAGTGACCACGAGCATGTAGCTTCACATGCACCCCCTGAATGCACAAGAGGTGGGTGCTGGTCCGTGTATATCAGGTCAGCTCAGGGGTGTGCTGATTCGGCAGGGGAAACAGAGCCTGTCTCAGATCTGGCCTTGTGCAGGAAGTGCGGTATGTGTGTCTCTGTGTTGGGGTGTTGTCACCAACAGGGCCACAGTAGTCGATGTTGCAGTGTGGCATGCACCAGGAGGGCGGGCCTGCATGCACGGGAACATGTAGGAGCGCAAGACCGCTCGGGGTCTTCGGACATGCTTGGCAAGTGTTGTGTGTATCAGTCCTGCGGATGCATGAGTCACTTGCCTGGCTTCTTTCACAGCGCGATCACAGCCAGCCATTGGCTATACACCTGTTGGCCTACACTCACGTGGGCGAACACCTCCAAAGGCCAGCATCACAGTGCTGTTGGCATGCTGCTGGACATGCGCGGACAGGCATTACAATGATGTGCCGTAGGAGTGCATGTGATGCAACCGCGCAGCACTCAGATGTGTGAGGACTCGTGGGAGGGAGGAGCAGCTGTCTGGTAATGTCACACACAGTGAAGCCACTCATGTGCCACATGCTGGGCATATCATCCATGATCCCCATGGTCGCAGACATCCAACCACACCCATGACAGGCCTCTGTACATCTCCTGTATGCATGCAGATGGTGAAGTTACTGTAGGGATGAAAGGTCCTTTGTCTGAACTATCAGGCGGTAGCACATCTGCAGCTCCGAGCAGGAATTTGCATGTGGCCAGCACCCCCTGACAGATACGATAGCATTTGCTTGCGACTCCCACACTAGGCACTGCCTGATGTGAGAACAATGGGCCCGATGTAGGTCGCCAATTACCGGTCGGTAACGGCCGATTTCGGCCATTACCGACCGGTATATGGGATTTGACATGTAAGCACTGTTCCCTCTAGGGCGCGCGCGCGCGCACCTCTCCTGACCTCAGCGCGCACCACCTCGGGTGGAGCGCGCACACGTCAGGACGTCGCGCCGCCGGCCGCTTTGAAAGAAGCGAGTGGCGCGAATGAAGCGCGAATGAAGCGGAGCATGTAGGCATGTAGGTAAGGAGGCGGGGAGGAGGGCTTGTGGTGCTATGAGGGAGTGCGGGGCAGACTCTGGCCTTTTGTTTAAGTATTTATGTTAATCAGAGCCCCTTCACGGCTCCAATTAACAGCAATACTTAAACAAAAGGCCAGAGTCTGCCCCGCGCTTTCCTAACAAAAGCGTAGACAGTTTCCAAACACAGAGTGTGTTTGGAAACTATCTACGCTTTTGTTAGGAAAGCGTGGGGCAGACTCTGGCCTTTTGTTTAAGTATTCCTGTTAATCGGAGCCCGTGAAGGGGCTCTGATTAACATCAATACTTAAACAAAAGGCCGGAGTGGCTAGGGAAACAAGCGGAACAGGAGGCATTTAGGGGCACAAAAACAGGGAAAAACGAACTGGGACAGACGGCAGAAGGGCACCAAAAACAAGAGAAAAACGAGTGGAACACAGGACACAAAGGGACAAAACGAGTGGGACAGAGGGCAGAAGGGCACCAAAAACGAGAGAAAAACGAGTGGAACACAGGACAGAAAGGGACAAAATGAGTGGGACAGAGTGCAGAAGGGCACCAAAACAAGAGAAAAACGAGTGGAACACAGGACAGAAAGGGACAAAACGAGTGGGACAGAGGGCAGAAGGGCACCAAAAACGAGAGAAAAACGAGTGGAACACAGGACAGAAAGGGACAAAACGAGTGGGACAGACGGCAGAACGGCACCAAAAACAAGAAAAAAACGAGTGGGGCAGAGGGCAGAAGGGCACCAAAAGCAAGTGGGAGAGAGGGAAGAAAGGCACAAAAAACGAGTGGGACAGAGGGCAGAAGTGCACCAAAAACGAGTGGGGCAGAAGGGCACCAAAAATGAGTGGGTCAGAGGGCAGTAGGGCACCAAAAACGAATGGGGCAGAGGGCAAAAGGGCACCAAAAATGAGTAGGGCAGAAGAACACCAAAAGCGAGTGGGACAGAGGGCAGAAAGGCACAAAAACAAGTGGGACAGAGTGCAGGAGGGCACCAAAAATAAGTTGGGCAGAGGGCAGAAGGGCACCAAAAGCGAGTGGGACAGAGGGCAGAAAGGCACAAAAAACGAGTGGAACAGAGGGCAGGAGGGCACCAAAAATGAGTTGGGCAGAGGGCAGAAGGGCACCAAAAATGAGTGGGGCAGAAGGGCACCAAAAATGAGTGGGACAGAGGGCAGGAGAGCACGGGGCAGAAGGGCACCAAAAACGAGTGGGGCAGAGGGCAGAAGGGCACCAAAAACAAGTTGGGCAGAGGGCAGAAGGGCACCAAAAACGAGTGGGACAGAGGGCAGAAAGGCACAAAAAACGAGTGGGACAGAGGGCAGGAGGGCACCAAAAACGAGTGGGGCAGAGGGCAGAAGGGCACCAAAAGCAAGTGGGACAGAGGGCAGAAGGGCACCAAAAGCGAGTGGGACAGAAGGCAGAAAGGCACAAAAAACGAGTGGGACAGAGGGCAGGAGGGCACCGAAAACGAGTTGGGCAGAGGGCTGAAGGGCACCAAAAACGAGTGGGACAGAGGGCAGTAAGGCACAAAAAACGAGTGGGACGGAGGGCAGGAGGGCACCAAAAATGAGTGGGGCAGAGGGCACCAAAAGCGAGTGGGACAGAGGGCAGAAAGGCACAAAAAACGAGTGGGACAGAGGGCAGGAGGGCACCAGAAATTAGTGGCATTTGGTGCCGCAGACACGCGAGGTTCAGTTCCAGGCGCACATTGCCATGGTTGCAGCACACAGAGACCCTCCACTGCTGCACACAGAGGAAAAAAATTGCATGTAGGTAGGCTTAACTTACAGAATCGGTATATTTACCGATTCGGTAAATTTACCGATTCTGTAAAATACAGAATCGGTAAATTTACCGAATCGGTAAATACAGATGTAGGTGGCACTGAAAACAGTGCCACAGGCTATTACCGATTCGTTATTTACCATGTAATGCTATTACATGGTAAATAACGAATTCCAGTGTACATGCACATCTGCGCATGTACACCTGTCCCATGTGGCACACAGACATGCCCTAAGGGCATGTATGTGTGTCCCATGGCACACAGGGCAAAATCAGGGGTGCAACAGGGTGTCCAAGTGACACCCTATCACCCTTGCAAAATCGGTAATTTTACTGAATCGGGCCATACCGAATAGGCCCATAGGAATCAATTACCGAATCATACAGATTCGGTAAAAATTACCAAATTTTTACCTACATCTGATTTACGGAATCTAGAATACCGAATCGGTAAAATTCAGTATTCTAGAGTCGGTAAATCAGATTTTCCTACATCTGGGCCAATGTGTACATATCCCACACACAGAAGTCCTTCATCATAGTTGGCGTGCGTGAAATGGCCTTCACACATACTCCCAACCCAGGCCTGCACCCGTTGCACACTGACACTGCTCATTGCAATGAGCTGTGCCATTTCATCCACAGGACTGGCGCAGGGCAATCCAGTGCCACTTCAAACAGAGCCACTGACACAATGGCAGACCATCCTGGACATATGCTCAACTTCAGACACGTGGACCTGTACCGTGTACGTCTGCTGCATGAACTGGGGGCACTGCTGTTGGCATAAGTTACCGGCTGAGCTTCCGCCTTGCAGACGCCACCTGCATTCAGCCTGTGTTGCATTGCTGCCTGTGCATATTCAAGTGGTCCATGGATGTCTGCCTCTCAACGTAACCATAGCTGACCTGGATTATGACGTGTGTGCCCCCAGTTGGCCCAAAACCAGGATTGTCACAGTGATGCCCATTTATGGTATGCATGTATGTTTGGCATATAGGCTGGAAACTGGACCTGGGAGATTGCACAAATCGTTGTGTGCAGTGAGCACATTGAGCCACTACCCGATTGGGTTATAGTGCACATTGGGTCCAGTGGTTGGAGTCAGCACATCGGTCTGGGTCAGCTAATGGATTACGTCGACGACATGTCAGATGTGGTGGACAATGATCGCTCATTGGAGATGTTGGCGTACGCAGCTGCACTCGCGTTCATGGACGAGTGACAAGGTACCTGCAGTCACAACTGGATGTGACCCCTTGCACGTGTCCCGACGCCTGGTTGCATGTTGGGAATCTGGTCACATGTCCCAAGACGACTCATTATCCTGGCGCGGACCACCAATTCGGCACTGACTTGTTTTGGTGATGGACTCGCCCGAGGTGGACATGGGCGCTTTCCTACGTTCCTCATTCAGACATGCTGCTGCATTGGTCTGCATATCGTGGCACTTCTCTTTGCCATACTGACATGCACTTGTTAATAAAGTTTCTGCACTTTCACTTGTCTCCAACTGTGTTGAATCTTGATTTGCATGCCAATGTGTGTGTCACGGACTCTCTGGCTCACTGCCATTTGTGCATTGCTACCCCATCAGGACTGTGGTTTTGTACTGGTGCATTATCATGTCCGTTTCCTGCTTAGCCGGATGCATATGGCCTTTTACCGGCCACAGGCTGGTGCACTTGTCTCCTGTGTTCGGTTGTGCAAATGTTGGTGTTTGTACCACATTGTGTTCGATGTTGGGGTGCTCTGCCTCCTATGTGTGTGTGCTGCATTGTGTGTGAGATGTCCCCTCAGCTCTGATTTGGCTCACCCTTCTCCCTTTCAGGCAGTGTGGTTTTCACTACTGTGCTTGTTCAGTGGTGTGATATTGCCATGTTGTGTGACTTGTGCTCCTGGTTGGTGTTGTTACTCTTGGGCATGGTTTAGCTGCAGTTGTGCTGTGCTTAATTGTGCATGTGTGCCATTTTGCCCATCTCCCCTAGTCCCCCAGTCCCTGCTGGTTCATCTCCCTGTTGCCGTTGTGTCTGTTGTTTTGGGCAGTTTCCAGTCCCCGAGTCCTGCCACCATCTCCATACTGAAGTGGTGGACACCATTTCCTCCATGTCATCCAGCTCCTGGTGTGGCGCTGGACTCCCACCCCCTGTGTGCATTGATGCCTTCTTGTTTTGGCGGGTTTCTGCATGTTTGTTCCTTTCGCATCATTCGGGAGTTTCTGGTTTTCTTCCATTATCCTCCTCGGCTCTCAGGCTCCATTCACCTTGTCCAAGATGGCCTGCCAAGTACAATGTTTTGTTGCCAATGGGGCTTGTGGGGTTTTCTTGTGGCTCGGTTTGCCTCCATTGTGCTTGACTGTTGTTTTCTGTTTGGTTTGTCTTTTATTTTCAGGCTTTTGTTGTGCTTATTCCCACCTGCTGTGTGTGTCCCGGGCCTGGCAGGCCTTATCCCTGCTTTCCTCATCGCGAATGGGCTCATTGCATGTTTTTTAGTGTTGTGGTTTGTGTTTTCATCTCTGTCGAGGTGGTTGTATCACGGACATCAGCCATGGTTTCGGCAGACTATCACATGGTTCCGCCTTGTTGCAAATTCAACGTTGACACAGGGTTATTTTCCAGCGAAAGGCTGCGATGTGTGAAGTTGCTGTAGCATTCTTTGGTGATGTTTAGCATATGTTCTTCTGAATATCCCCCTGAGAGTACAGGAATGTAGTGAGAACAGCAAAGTGCGAGTAGAAAAAGAGGTACTAGAAGGATCTGGCAAATGGTTGTGCCCCTGCTTTTTTTTAAACGCTTTTTAAACCTGGTATCTTATCAATAGGGTAGTTACAAGGAAGAACATGGTGATCCCGAGGGGTTGTGGCCTGCTAATTTTGCAGCACTATATGGTGACAGAACAACTTATGCATTGTGTATTGTTTCTGAAAACTGGACTGGAAAGGTTGTTTTGTCACTATTTACATAATGAAAGCAATTAGAGACAGTTCTTAACAAAGGAGCCTTGTCTGGACAATCCTTCCATGGACTTATTTATTGTGGTCATATATTTTTATATTTATTTTCAGAAAGAGTGATTGCCATGATCCATGTTGCTCTAGGTCTTTCTCTTTTGATTTGTTAGCCAAATAATTAGAAAGAACTTTACAGGGTACACTCAGTACATGGGTGCAAGAAAGCAGAATCACAACTGATTTTCAGTTGGACTTCAGGGTGCCTCGGCATCCAGTAAATGTATCTTAATCTTTATATGAGTTGTGCCAAGTAGGTCTTCCTGGTTAAGGGACCAATAATTTAGCCTTTAGAGCTCTCCTCCACTTTTGTAATGGTAGGCAGGTCCAGAGTATGGCCTATTCTCAACTATAAGGGAGTGAGCTTGATATGGGGGTTTTTGCTGCAAGATAATCATGGGCACCTTCAGGCGACTGTTTGGTATGGTTGCAAAGGGAGGTGCACCTCTCTTTGGCTCTGTGAGGGATTTGCAGTAAGGGTGTGTTTGGCAGGCTTCCTGTTCACCCTTTTCACGAGCATACTGGAGTGCACACTTTCCAGTGTGGCTGTTGATTTCCCTAAAATTTGCACCAGAGTGTTATATCTGCTGCGTTATGCTGATGATGCTAATGTATGAACAAAAAAGGTAAATGGGTGGTGGGGTATAGATTGCGTAATGTGATATACCTAAGTGTATTTATACAAGTAAGTCAGACCCTTTATTCATTACAGTGCTTCTAAGGACATCGAACCATTACCACCTAACGTTGTTAACTGGGTGTAGACAAAGTCTGCACACATGACATGTAAAACAAAGTCAATGTCCCGAGCAATATTCATATTAATGCCAACAATAAATCCACACAGTGGTCTTCTTCAATGTTCTTCTCGATTTATTTTGCCAAATGTTAGTCAGATGAGGACTTCAGCTTTCATAATCTTTGTTTCAACAACTGATAGCCACCAAAGCCAACACGTGTTTCGTCTTATATGGGCATTCACCCAAGACTTCCTCAGGGCACGGTCTCTTAATTCTAAATGGATTGAAATCAGAATATCTGTATCCGTAGAACTACAGCTCTTTCAACAATGCAAACTAAAACCCAAATAGTAATGCAATTCTTAAGACAGCAGCTCTGGGAGTTCCAGCAGGGTTATTCTTATCAGTTAATAGAAAGTTCATTTTATCGTAACAGAGAATTGCCTGTCTCATGGAGAGTACTCCGTCTCCAAAGTCGGCGGTATACACACATGGTAATGAAAACATCGAAGATCATGATTGTTGACCCTATTAATGCAAAGACTAGCTGGATAAAATCCATTAGAAACAACAAATATTTTTCCATTTGTTGGAGTTTTCTTGGGGGAGATCATGTGGATTAGGGTGGATAAGATAAATGCAGCCATTTTTTACTTTGCTGGAATACAATGGTATAATGCTAGCTGTATCTAATCTGTCACCTATGGCACCAGAATCTGGGATTGTGTTATTTTGAAGGTAATTCAGACGAAGGAGGATTAGTTTAATAAACCTTTACTGGGTCTTCCAACAGCAATCTCTAGTTTTTCTTTTTTTTATCGCAGTCCTACTGACAATGCTTCATTGCAACCATTTATGCATTTTTAGCATTTGTTTTAAAGTACAGAGAAGAAAAATACTATCCCTTTACTACATGACAAGGGTCAAATATCCTGTAGCCACCTTTATTTCCAATCCGATGCTTCTAAATACAAGGTTGTTATGCTATCCCTTAATACATTTGTATGGGGTGCTATTTCAATGAGGAAGGAGCTTGGAAGTGAGTATGGTTCAGTCTTTTAATTTGTTTTCTTTTGTTGTAATTTTAACCTTTGTGTGTAATGTTTTATGACATTTTTGTCGAAATATGTTTTATGTTTGTGTTGAAAGCTAGTAAAAATGAGCACTCTACACCACAATGCCCAAAATAATTGGCAAAACTTCAGGGTTTCCAAAAATGTGTTAATGAAATATACCACTTTTTTATTGGGGTGCCTTTCAAGACTTCCCAAGAGTGCTCAGAGTTCACCTTCCCCAAAAAGGCATTGGGAGCTCTTCCATTTTTAACACAATTTTATTAAAAATGCTGCAGTCTTACAGGAGGTTCAAACATTGGCATATGCAAATTCACATGTAAATATAAATAGCATCTTTCTTAACTTCTAGATTCCACTTTCTTTCATTTACTAGGTTGGTCTTTGCAAATGAATTCTCAGACATGTTGTTATGGTGGATAATCTACTTCTGATGGGGGTAAAACATTTAAAGATATTTGTTTCAAAATGGCCATCTCTGAAGGGTCACCCAAAACGTTTGCCTTCCTTCTCAGCTTTTTGCTGAACTCTGTTTTTGGCCTTAGAACTCTGAGCACTTCGTCACTGCTGACCAGTGCTAAAGTGTATGTGCTTCTCCCCAAACATGATGACCTTGGTGTATACCGAACTGGCATATTTGTTGTACTGCTATGTCCCTCGTAAAGTGGTATACCATATACCCAGGGCCTGTACTTCAAATGCTACTAATGGGATGCAGCACTGATCTATACACTAAAACCACAGCACATAACACATTACTTAAATATACAAGTCATCATCCACGGAATCTATGGGATAACCTCCCTTTTGGACAGTTTCTTCGTCTACGACGAAACTGTACCAGAAGTGAGGATTATTTCAAAGAGGCAAAGATCTTACAAACAAAACTGTCAATGAGGAATTACCCATATCGTCTGGTTAAGCGCTCAATGAAAAGGGCCTGGTACTATGATAGGCAAGCCCTATTAGAACCAAAAAAGATTAAAAGTGTGGCTGACAACCCGATTACATGTGTTACCACATTCGGGTCTGAATCCAACTTAATCAAGAAGATAGTAACAAAGAACTGGCACTTGATACATAAGATTGAACCGCAACTTCCAGTTCCTCGGTTTGAGGGATTACTTGGTAAAGGCCTATAAAGAACCAGTTGCAAATTCAATCCAGAGCATGTAGGGAATGTCTCCTATAATGGGCCATTACCCATGTGGCTCATGTGGCGCTTGCCAGACCACACTCACTATCAAAAATTGCTGCATTAATGAGAAAAATTGGACATTGAGACAACATACCAACTGTTTAACTAGAATAGTAGAATAGAATGTCCATGCTCTCTTTTCTATATAGGAAAAACCACCCAAAAAGTCAAGAAGCGCATCATGCAACACCAGTCAAGGATACGTTGTAAGATTGAAACAGCACCATTGGTTGAGCATTATTTAGCCAAACAACATTCACCTCATGATATGAAATGGTTTGTCTTGGAGGTAGTTAAAAACTCCAAGAGAAGATGTGATGTGGACCGTCTGCCTACCCAAAAAGAGAACAGATGGATATGGGCAGCTAAGACTGTGGAAAAGGGACTTAATTCCTTTGTGGAATGGCAGACATTAGCAACTTTAAGATAGATTGTCGAGGTGTGATCTGCTTTTTCTGCTTGTTCTATGTTCAAGTTATGGCTGATTGCTTACAAAAGATTTTGTAAAATTCCCCGTATTTCTATCTATATGCAAGGTTTTCATTCCTACCTACAGATATTGATACTATGGTGAATGTGACTGGTATTGACGTTATTGTCATCTTTGATACCCCAACATCGCACAGCATGATAATGAGCAGGATTGTCAAGATTACTGGTATGCCTGACCTACATTCAGAGTGTAGTAGAGAGTCAGGCCCTTCCATTGGGACAAATATGGCCGCCACGCTGCACATAATCCCACGTGATTATCGTGCTACTGGTCATAGAGTACCAGGAAGACGCCGTTCGGCACTCGTCGGTTGTAGCGAGCCTTGGATGTTTGCGGTGTTTAACTCCCATTCAAGTAAGTGAAGCTGACGCTAGGAACATGCGTGCGGAGGCTATGTAGTTTAGACTTTAGTATATATTTTTTGTTGATTTTTTGTTGACTTTTATGATGCATGCGCACTTAGGGACACTCGTTTATGTTACATAGATTTCACGCAGGCATTTTAAATATGCCCGAAAATCACGATTACGAGTGTGAACCTGTCTTCCCTAAGTACAAAGATTCAGGAGGTAAGCGCTGGGCTCCTTGTATCTTATTAGCTTGAGTTGGTTATAGGTGATTGGCCATAACTTAACAGATATTTCGGTTTATTCTTGTATAGGACAGAATCATTGTGACATTTCACTTGTAAGTATTGATGGAAGAGGTGAAGTTGTTTTATTAGATGTTTTTACTTGGTAAAGAGATAGGTGGCTTGCACTACCCTTGACCTTTATTTATTCATGGTTTAAGTGTATGGTTGTATATCTGTATATAGACTAAGGGTGAGCGAGAAATCCGTTCCGCTCGCGGATTTCGCTGATTTTCTGTAAATCTGCAATCCGCGAACTCCAGCGAGCATCGGATTTGGGGGCAAAAGTTCAAGCCTGTTGAACTTGTAACTATTTTAGGATGGCGCCGGCAAACTGCCAGCGCCATCCTAAAATAGTTACTAAATTAGCTTCATCAGGAAGCACTAATAGATAAAATAAAGCAGGTGCTCGAGCACCTGCTTTATTTTATCTATTAGTGCTTCCTGTTACAGGATGATGGGCACTGGCAGGCAGCTCACTCAAGGGACCCATGCGCTCTTCGGTGTGATGGCAAAGTTAATCAGACCCCCCAAAATGTGAGTTTTGTCGAGGCTGGGCAGGTGTGCGTTCTCCCCATATCTATCGTCGAAAATTAGCTTTGATTCTTGATGGAGGCCTTTGCATTATTGACTTTCATCAGCTCAATCCCTCTGCAGTTCCTGTGACCACGAGCTTCTCTGATCCGTGCCTGTCCTTTTATGCACACAAGAGGCATGTGAACTCGCATATAAGCCCCCTTCGTTTGGCCCCTCCCCACACACTAGTGGTGTGCACCGTCTTCGCGCCCTTTACCCACTTGATGGACAGCTCACTCGAGGGACCCTGGCGCTCTTTGGTGTGATGCCAAAGTTAATCAGACCCCCCCAAAATGTGAGTTTTGTCGAGGCTGGGTAGGTGTGCGTTCTCCCCATATCTATTGTCGAAAATTAGCTTTGATGCTTGATGGAGGTCTTTGCATAATTGACTTTCGCGAGCTCAATCCCTGTGCAGTTCCTGTGACCACGAGCTTCTCTGATCCGTGCCTGTCCTTTTATACACACAAGAGGCATGTGAACTCGCATATAAGCCCCTTCCGTTTGGCCCCTCCCCACACTAGTGGTGTGCACCGTCTCTGTGCCCTTTACCCACTTGATGGACAGCTCACTCGAGGGACCCCGGCGCTCTTTGGTGTGATGCCAAAGTTAATCACCCCCCCCCAAAATGTGTGTTTTGTCGAGGCTGGGTAGGTGTGCGTTCTCCCCATATCTATCGTCGAAAATTAGCTTTGATGCTTGATGGAGGCCTTTGCATAATTGACTTTCACGAGCTCAATCCCTGTGCAGTTCCTGTGACCACGAGCTTCTCTGATCCGTGCCTGTCCTTTTATGCACACAAGAGGCATGTGAACTCGCATATAAGCCCCGTCCGTTTGGCCCCTCCCCACACACTAGTGGTGTGCACCGTCTTCGCGCCCTTTACCCACTTGATGGACAGCACACTAGAGGGACCCCGGCGCTCTTTGGTGTGATTCCAAAGTTAATCAGCCCCCCCCAAAAATGTGTGTTTTGTCGAGGCTGGGTAGGTGTGCGTTCTCCCCATATCTATCGTCGAAAATTAGCTTTGATGCTTGATGGAGGCCTTTGCATTATTGACTTTCACGAGCTCAATCATTGTGCAGTTCCTGTGACCACGAGCTTCTCTGATCCGTGCCTGTCCTTTTATGCACACAAGAGGCATGTGAGCTCGCATATAAGCCTCGCCCGTTTGGCCCTGCCCCTCACACTAGCGATGTGCACCGTTTTCCCGCCCGGCCTTTACCCACACAATCCGCAAAATCTGCGAATCTGCAAATTCGCGAATTTTGCAGATCGCGAATTCGCAAATTCGCAAATAGCGAATTCGCAAAATTCGCCCATGCTTAATATAGACACTGTATATAGTTTTCCACTCTTTAGACACCATATCTGGTGGGGGCAGACGGTACATATCACACAATAAGGAGATTACTGATTTTATGCTATTTTACTGTAGATTCATGGTGCAACATTGGTCCTGAGGATGGTCTTGTTTAGTTATGTGGTCTGAGACCGAAATGTCGACGAATTGATACTGTTTTGCTAATACCATCTGACTATGTATTGTATAAATGTATATAGTTGGTAATTAATGTATATATGGCATAAATTGTATATATTGTCCATATAATGTGCAAAAGTGTCTATTATCACTGCTCATATGAAGAATTTAAGTAGCAGTTTTTTTGTTTGAGTTGCCATTCATGAATTGTCATATGGATATTAACCTATTCTGATTGAATATGATATATTTGTATATATATCTTATGTCATTACATAAATTCAATCTCCGGTTGTTTATTGAATGATGTTCATTTTTATGACATTCATATAAGTTGTTAAATGATAGGAAATAATTCCTTCAGGAACTTTTCTGTTTGTGTTACCAACAGAAGAAGCCTTTCAAACCTGTCTCAGACCTGCCACTGCAGTGCCTGTGTGTGCAGGTTACTCACACTTCGACTTGGCATTTAAAACTACTTACCAAGCCTTAGGCTCCCCTTTTATTACATATAAGCACCCAAGGTAGGCCCTAAGTAACTATAAGGGCAGGGTGCTATGTAAGTAAAAGGTAGGATATGTACATTTTTGTTTTGCATGTCCTGGTAGTGCCAAACAGCCTATTTTGTTGTTTACTATTGTGAGGCCTACTTCTCTTATAGGCTAGCATTGGGAATCCATTAATGCACTTGAAGCTGAAATTCCTCAGGAGAGAGGATTAGCTTTTTCATGTTTCATATGTTTGGTATTGTATTGATAAATCCTCCTTACTGGTGAAGTTGGATTTAACATTCTTGTTTAAGAAACGCCACTTTTAGAAAGTGGGCATTACTCTGCATGTACTGCTCTTTCTGTCTTACAGCCTGACTCCAATACACATCAGGGTTGGGTGACAGCTACACTTTGTGCATTCTCTCTAGACAGCCACAAACACAGAAAGGTGAGACTCACCTGCATTCCAAGTACTCATATGCATTCTGATGAGTCTTCCTGGGTGGAGAGGAACAGGAGGGTCTGACACATACACTTCAATAGGTAGGGCCCTGCCCACACACAAAGCAGTGATTTAACCCCCACAAATTGCCTGCTAGATAGGACTGGGTTCAAAGAGATGCTTGTGCACTTCATAAAGTTCTTTTGAAGTCACCCCCTACATCAAAGGTACTTTTGAGTGTAAGTACTGGGTCTCTGAATCCCAAAAATCAGACACTTCTACATCTTAAGCAGAACCTCTGTCAGAAAGACTGCTGTGCTGCTTAAATGACTGCACTGGACTGCTTTCCTGAAAGAACTGATTTTCTGCTTGTTGTCCTGCTGCCTGCTGCTCCCTTATTCTGTTGAAGGAGAGCTGGGCTCTGCCGTCCCTCCAAGTAGTATTCAAGGGTTTGCTGGCTGGTCTCCTGTTTTCTGAAGTCTCATGGACACAAAATACTTTCTACAATTCTGCTGCTGCTGCTGGATTCTGCAATCTGTGAGTCCTACCCTTGCCTGAAGGGCGCCCTCCAACCAACGCGTTTCATTGACTGCATGAGAAATTCTGCTGCATCGCCCTTCAATACCGAAGTAGAGGCTGTCCGATGACAGCAGTTCCACAGCCTGCATGGCTTAACCTGTTCCATGCTCATGACAAGGTCAGCTCGTCATGAGGCACAGTGGAGCTGTGCTTATGACGAGCTGACCTTGTCATGATCCATGGACTATTTCAATTTCCAGAACAGGAGGGGAAAACCCCTAGCAGCCAAGGTGTTATTTACGATGCTCTGTGTTGTTCGGCGATGATGCACTGCATTCACCCAACAGAGCTCAACGACAACGCTGGACCCCCTTTTGCGTGGCTTGATGGCAATGCAGGTGACTCTCTACGTCAAGAAAAGCTTCCTTTCGAGGTATTCCTTCAGTGGGACCTGTCTGGGTCCTGTAGCCGGCCTATCATTGATCTCTGTAGGCCTGAACTTTGGATTTGCACCAGTCCCTAGCAACCTCAAGTAACGTTTTGACCGCTAGTGACTCATAACCAGTATTTTTTATTCAAATTTAAATATTCATATCTCGACTTCTCCTTATCAGATGTTTGATGTTTGGGTCTCATTTTTCTCAGATAAATATTCTCTATCTTTCTTAACCTTTGTGGAGCAATTTTGTGGTGTATTCATTGTGTTATTGTGTGAGTGTGTTGCACAACTAATTTACACATTGTCTTTGTGGATAAGCCTGACTGCTCTATGACAAGCTACCAAAGGGTAAACCCAGGTTATCTTATTGGGTATCTAGCTTACCCTGACTAGAGTGGTGGTTCCTGTCAGGTCTGGGGGCATGCCTCAGCCAACCAGAAATCAAATTTCTAACATTCTAACAATATTCAAACCAGAAAATCAGGGCCGTTCCTCCCTTAGGGTGAAGGAGCGTCACCCCCCACCCCCCATGACAGTGCAGCAAGCATGAAAAATGAAACGGTAATGAATAGAATTATAGATTTCATAGCATTTTATTTTTGCGTTCAGCTGGAGCCGAGTGGCAGCACTGGGCATTATAGCTGATGATTGGCAGCAGGGACTATTGTTGCTGCCAGTACCTGCTGCTACCGTTTAGGAGCGGTGGGGCTGGGGCAGGCGTGGGAACGAGGGGGGTGTGGGAACAAAATGAAGAAAAAAAACACTTACCTGGGCCAGCCAGATGTCGCCTCTCTCCTGTCCTCTTGTTCTTGTCTCCGCCGGCAGCAGGAAGTACCCAGACTCCCAGCGTTCTGAATGGTCTGACCGCCATGGTTCAGCATTCAGACAGGGATGGGGAGGCTTTGCATGTGCCTCACAAGACTGTGTTAAGCAAGCCTGGTGGGGAAGATGCAAAGTGCGCAGGACTGTTTGGCAAGCCCCCGTGGGCCGAACAAGCAGTCATGCGCACATAGGAAGTGCAAACCACTCCTCTCCCTGCCCTGGCCAGCCTTGCCCTGCTCCGGGAGCCATCAACTTCAATAGGAAAAATAAAATGATAAATACTATATGTTATTATTTTTTTATTTTTACTTTTGAGCAGTGAGGCAACACACCTCCACCTTAGCAGAGGAGCTGAGCTGCTACTGGTTGCTGTTTCAGTTTGAACTGCGTATCTCACTGTCATACACATTTTAAACCTATCCACTCATCTGTCTTAGACAGCAGATGAAGAGCAGGCATAGGCCCCCAGAGCCTTATCGTGCATTGAGGAAGACCACTCCAGCCAATCCTGGTGCTTCTCTCAGACAGCCTAACATTATCAGAAGCATGAGACCAGCATCAAGGTCAGTTAGCAGAGTGGCTCAGAGACTCCTTACTGCCTTGGCGCCTCGGACTGCAGCAGGACTGAAGAGGAACACAAGGTTAAGGTAGAGGGTACGTTGTCTATTTTATTTTTTTATGAAACTGCTTTCAAACCCACTTGCAGGCAGTGTGAGAAGATCACACTACCTTGGTTCAGCCTCAACTTCATAGCTTTCAATCATGGCAATTATAAACACTGCTTATAACAGACCACAATTGAGAGCTGTGCTGGTTTCTCATAGTGCCTGTGAATGGGTCAGCATTTTTGCCCCATCATTTTATAGTGTCAGCAGCATAAAATCCCAAGCCAGAAACGATAAAGCTGGACAGATATTATAGACTGATGTATTGCATAATTTTCAGATACTTTATATGATCAGAAAGCAAAATAGAGTCACTAATCTTACTTGCTCAGTCAGTCGTTGTAATATCTTGATAAGCTACTGGTCTAAATAAAAAAAAATAAAAAATAAGAGGACACATTAGCCCCCAGTCCTGGATTGTTTGTTTGTATGAGGAACACATTGTGTACAAGCAAAATTACCCTCTTAACTCTGATTTCTTTAAACAAATTTCAAATACACACAAAAAAGTTAATAAAAACCCTAAGTTGCCCACGTTTCCCTCCATTCTTCAGACAACTGTTTAACTGCACATGAGACATGCAATACTGATCCTAATTGCAAGAAATGTGGAATTTGCTGCACCTTGTAATTATCTTTTGAGATGCATTTTGAAATCCAGCATTTTTCTGCTAGACAATTACATACAGATTTATTTTTCCAAGGTTTACCTGGGGAAAATTGCCTGCTGATTACCAGTATATGTGGAATTAGGTGTGGTAGCCACAGTATGCCCTCTTTCCAGGAGTAAACTAGGAATATGAGGTCTTTAATAGACCTGTAAAAACCTCTTTCTGTCTTTACCTGGTAATCTAAATACCTCATGCTTTTACTCCATTCACTTGAAATCATGGTCAAATGGTGGTGTTCTGAAGTTATCCAAGTCTACCTTATTTTTGTTGGGCCTTTATATGAAATATTGTCTTTGTAGTTCTTTATTTGAAATCTGTGGTGTGAATAAATCTTTTGTACAAATTTACAACTGTTTTGTAGACTCATTGGTCCAGATTAGGATTTAGAAAGACATGTTTATGCCTCTGTATGCATCGGTGTACAATGAACATAGCAGAGTTTTATAACTATGGGGCCAATAAGAATGCGGTCAGAAAGGGCTTCGGCCATTGGTCAGAGCCTTTCCGACTGCATCGAAATATGCCGGTTGGATTCCTTTCCGACCGCCTCATTATGAAGGAGGTGGTCGGAAAGGAATCCAAATGGTCAATCTGTCTGACTGGCTTCCGACATGCTCGGAGAGTCTATCTGCCAGTCGGAATGCAGCCAGTAATCTTAAGGAAAGCTCTTTCACTCTTGGGATTGTGATGTCTGGTTTCGGCATCCTTTGCATGCCGGCCTTTCCGACACAGAAAGGCTGCCTGAACTCGACTTT
Source organism: Lissotriton vulgaris (assembly GCF_964263255.1). Lineage (NCBI taxonomy): Eukaryota > Metazoa > Chordata > Amphibia > Caudata > Salamandridae > Lissotriton > Lissotriton vulgaris. The sequence continues at coordinate 78,468,434 of NC_141690.1, read as the reverse complement.
TTGTGCCCCCAGCAGGGTCCCCTTAGGTGCATGACTTTCAGTTGGAGGTTGAGGGGGCACCTACTGTGCCCCGCTGCTGATCCCTGCATCCTGTGGCAGGCACCCTGAAGTGCCTGCCATGGGTTGCTGGGATGAATTGTACCTCCTATTTTACAATGGGACCAAACATTCTGGCCGGTTTATGGCCAGAATTCATGCTCTCATTTTAAAGTATAGGAATGCGTCCGAAAAGTGTTCGGTCTCATCCGAATTAGTCAGTTGGGACTGCTGACCAGGTGTCGGTCGGTTCCATGACCGAGACGATGTCGGGTGGAGGAAACTCCACACGACACTGTAAATTAGCCTCTTATTATTTGTTTCACAGAATTGTTAGGCACATGTTCATTTGATTGTATTCTCTACTTCAACACAAGCTTATTCTCCCTATTGGGTAAATCTGCATGATTATAAACCTAAAAAGTGTAAAATTTCAAAAGCATTTTCTTTTTCCTTATGGAGAGATTTTTTCTATGAGGACTTTTTCCTTGCTCTTGGTTCAATCATGGCAAATTTTAATAGGGCCAGTAAGCATGGGTTGTAGCTTGGGCAATAAGATTAGGCGGTTGTGAGCTTCAGATTTCCCAACAATCATGCTGGGATATCTTGTTAAACAAAATATATGAGAGGCAGAACATGAGGTGTGCTTAAAGGGCAGTGGAAAGAGAGAGAGAGAGAGAGAGAAAGAGAGAGAGAGGAGGGCTTATTGTTAAGGAGCACTTAAAAACAACAGTTTCAAACTAATCAACTTGGTTTAAGACCTTCAAAACAGAGGGGGAAAGTGTGTATGTGTGATTATGTGCATGTGTGTGCTTACGTCAGTGTGAGCATGTAAAAATCCCAGGTGATATCCAACAGACATTTCACCATACGCTACTGAAAACACTTGTACCCAACTATTTACAACACAATGCATTTTTTAGGGGTGTAACACCATGTTGCAGCATGATTTTAAACATTATAATACACAATAATATGTTTATACATGAAAGACACGAAAGGTTGAAAGTACACTTTATACACGTTAGACATAGTGACACGCGCAAAAGAGACAAGTCTAGAAGAAGCATCATAAAAGATTGATTTAAAAATGAGATAAAGAAAACACATCTATAAGACAACACTAATACATATAAACGATTTGTGATAATGAATTTGTAATGCATATGTTGCTTATTAACATATATTGATAAAAATTGTGGTGCTAAGTGAAGTGGCCTAGGGCCAGATGTAGGTAACCCAATACCGGTCGGTAATGGCCGAAAATACCGAATTTCGTCCGTTACTGACCGGTATTTGGTGTTTGAGATGTAGGGGCCACTAAATCGTACGATTCAGTAAATTTACCGCATCAGGAAATTTACCGAATCGGAAAATGTACCGAATCGGAAAATTTACCGAATCAGAAAATTTACCAAATCGAAAAATTTATCGAATTGGTAAAATTACCGATTCGGTAAAATTACCGATTCGGTAAATAAGAAATGGTAAAAATGACTATTGAGATGTAGGTAACCTCTAAAATACCGAATTTACATGAAATTAGGTATTTACGAGTCTGTATTTACCATGGATTCAAATCAGGTGGTAACCAGGTGCAGGCTATAAAAAAGGGCCTAAAACACAACTGTTTGACCAGAATGGCGGCATTCTATGTGATTGCGAGGCGGCTACGGCTCCAGGCAGAAGGAGAGAGGGTCTGGAGAAGGGAGGAGCAGGTCTACAGGCAGAGAATCACCCTATTCAAACTGACTGAGCCAGAGATAATACAAAGGTACACGCCACACCCCCAAACCATCCTGGAGCTGATCAGGGACCTCCACCCATCTTTGGAGCACCCAACTCCAAGGGCGCATGCCATCCCACCCCAAGTGCAGGTGCTGTGTAGCCTACACCTGCTTGCCTCTAGGAGTTACCAGAGTGTGGTTGCTGCGGTAGGTGGGGTGTCTCAGAGCTGCCTGTCACGTTTTTTTAGGAAATTCCTAGGGGCCATGATGCAGAGAATGCATCATTTCATCAGCTTCCCTGACACACATGCAGAGCTGCTCAGGACCAAGACAGAGTTCTATCAAATGGCACATTTCCCCAACATCATTGGCTATACTGATGGCTCATTTATAGGAACAGGAAGTCTACCCACACCATAAATGTACAGGTAATCTGTGATGCAAAGTACATCATCACGGACATAGTTGCCAAGTACCCACGACTCATAAATCTTTCAAAACAGTGGAATATACAGACGCCTGACAGCGAGGCAATTCGGAGAAGGATACCTGCTAGGTAATTCACTGTGTGGCACTCCCTTGATATATATTGCAGATGTATGTGTATGTGTGGATGACTAATGTATTTTTCTGTTACTTATAGGGGATAGTGCATATGGGGTTCAGTCTTTCATCCTAACTCCCTACCTCAACCCTTCAACCCCCAGCCAGAGGAGATACAACAGGGCACACAAATCTACCAGGAACATTGTGGAGCGCACCTTTGGGCTGTGGAAAAGCAGGTTCGGCTACCTCCACAAAAGTGGAGGGGCACGCCAGCATACACCAGTGACCTGCTGCAAGATGATTGCAACCTGTGCAATGTTGCACAACCTTGCCATGAAGAAGGGCACCGAGGTGGAATTTTCTGATTATGAGGACCATGATGACGTACAAGCACTGCCTGAACCCAACACTGCTGGAGTAGCAACACCAACAGATGGCAGACACAGACGGGAAGAGATCACACGCAACTACTTTTAAGTAAGTAAAGAGACACAGACAGGTGGAGTATGCACCCAACGTAGTTTAATTCTGTCACTACGCAGGTTTCTAAAGCACAATTGTGCAACACAAATTATGTACATTCAATGAGTCAGTCCTGGGTCACTACCCCATTAAGTGAAGTACTCATTTGCGTCCACGCTTAGCACTGCCAGATGTTTGTGGCTGGCTGTCTTTGCTTGGCGTTTGAGCTGTTGCCTCACCGTGGCGCCTGCTGCTCCTCCGTGTCTCTACGCCAAGGGGGCTGGCCAAGCTGCTCCTATTGTGCTACCTTCACTCTCTGGCACATCCAGAACAGCACTTTGAGCTGTTTGTGCATTTATGAGCACCTCAACAGCACTGGTCTTCCTAGCTATGCCCCTTGACACCTCATCGGTATTTTGAGTGAGTCCCTCCTGCATGTCTATGCATCTCCTGCATAGCAGGGAAGTGGTTGTGGCCAGGCGGTTGATGGCTTTATTTTGTTGTTGTGCACGCTGCTTCTCCTTGCACCTTGATGTCATTTCTTGATCTACTTTTGTGCACAGAAGCTGCACAGATTGTGACGTATCACGCATCCCTGCAGCCATTTCCTTGTTGACATCAACTAGTTCTCTGATGCCCTTCCCTATGTCTTCCATGTTGTTGTTTAGGCTCCTCATTTGGCGTTGGACACACATGATGGCCTTTCCCTGCATCCGTTGGATTCTGACCATTCTCCACTCTAGGCCACTGAACACACTGGGAGCCTCCACATGTGCTGCTACTCTACTTTCTCGGAGCCTGCAGCGTCTTCTACCAGTATGGGCAACCTCTGCACTGGAGTGCAGTGTGGCAGAGCTACCTTCCACTGGCAAGGTGTGTGTGTCTTCCCCCTCATTGTCACCTGCTGATGACTCCATTTCCAATAGTGGGGCAACAACATGCCTCCTGCTCTGTTGTGATGCAGGTGTAGTAACAGGCAGTGATGAAGGGATTTCTGGGGATGACAATAACAGTGGTGATTGTGAACGTTTTGGGGACGCCTGCAACTCTGGAGCCATTTCAATATCTTGGGATGGTTGCTGTGTACTTGGTGCACCTGTGTCCTCTGATTCAGTTTGTGCGCTAGGACCTTCCTCCTGGCTCTCATCCCTCTCTGGGGCCGTACCTTCACTCTCCCGGGAACGCCTGTGAGATGTCTGACCTGTGGATATATGAGCGTATATGAGCTAACCACTACTCCCTCACTGCCACTACAATTGAATGATTTTCACTTGAACAATGTACATGTTGCCTGCGCTTCATTATGTCTGAAAATATTTCTCTAACTTTGTGGTTGCTCTGCTGTATGACATGGTCTTTCATTTAATGACTACATGTCCCATGATGCATTGCTCCTGTATAGTGCTTGCTGTACTGGACTGTCGTTCAATTAGACACATAGGGTAAAGGGAAGGATGATGGGGTGGGGGGATTGCTGTGCATGCATCTTAGCTTTTCTGCTGTCAGCTCTGGCTGAGCTGTCTGCATCTCCCAGTCCGCAGACGCTTTCAGGTTCTATGGTTGAGCCCATCATCTCATCCAGGTCAGTAAGGGGGGGTGCTGGGTTCTTCCCTCCAATAGTTTTACTTGCCTGCTTGTGGTGCTCTGCAATTTTCTTTTTTGTCTGGCTCCTGAGGTCGTATAACCTCTTTTTAAGGTCCTCTATATCTCTGGGAGTCACTCCAACTGCATTCACTTTTTCTTGTATGTGCAGCCAGATATTCCTTTTGCAAGACTCTGCCACTGTGAGGGACTGCCTGCCAAATAGTTTTTGGTGCTCCTTAACCACCTCCTCCACAAACACCTGCAGCTCCATGCTGCTGAATTTCAGTTTCCTTTTCCTCTCTGGCTGGTCTTTGTCTGTGCTGCTTGCCATTTTTAAAATTCAAAAGTGCTCAAAACTTTTCTGCTGCTCAGGCACTCAGCTCAGCTCCAACTGCCATTCCAGAAGCTTCGAATTAGATGCAGCTGCCTGTGTAGCCACTTCCTGGTAGAGAGGGGGAGGGTGGTAGCACCTGATTGGCAGCCTGATTCAGTTTCACTTTATTTGCTTTCTGATTTGGTATTTACCGAATCGGTATTTACCGATTCGGTATTTACCGAATCGGTATTTCCAATTCATTCCTATGGGCCAGAAGTCCCATAGGAATGAATGGAGAATACCGATTCGGTAAATACCGAATCTGTAAATACCGATTCAGTAAATACCGATTGGCCAATTCCGAATTTTACCGATTCGGTAAAAAATACCGATTTTTTACCTACATTCCATTTACCGACTCATAAATACCGATTCTGTAAAATTCGGTATCTAATATTCGGTAAAATTGAATTACCTACATCTGGCCCCTAGTGTTTTTTATGCTCTTTGCTGAGAATGCACCAGCTAGAAAAGTTGGCACAGCATTGTATAATCATGAAGTAAAACCTTGATATTTTGTTATATGATATTAGAGAATCTATAATTTATGAAACATTAAGAACAAAATTTGTAGGAGGAAATTAGAAAAACTTCAATTTATATGAGTATCATATTTTTTGTGGTAGTAGGCCAATTGTAGCATTAACCATATCCATGTAATAACATGTTGTGAAATTGTATACATTCTTCATTTGAAATTACTTAATTTTCTTAGACTTGAAATAATGTAAAAGCTCATTTCATTTAAACATGCAATACTAACTTAAAGGCCGTCACAAAATGCGTTTTCTCTAGTGCTGACCTTTCCCCTGATTTAATAGAATGGATCATTCTTTACAAGTGAAATGTTACTTATTTGTCCAGTACATGTTTTCACTGACATTCCTGAATGTTTCTTCAACGTTCACAGTGAAATATTTCTGTGGGAATAACATTTTAGCTATGCCTAGGGATATTTGTTTGTTTCTCATGACTAGCAGGGTAAACCAGCTTGATGTTTCAAACATCTTAGGTGCCATGATGTGAAAATGAATGTTAACAGGTAATGTGTGCCGACAATGAATTTCACTTCAATAATTATTTTCTAGCTGTAGATCAGTAGGGAATTCATTCGTCACTGATTTTAAATCTTAATTTCATGAAGAAGCTGTTAACCAATCAGGTTTCTAAGAATAGTTAATATGCAATAATGATGAAGAAACACGGGGATATTGTATATTCAAAAGGATATATTTTCATTTTAAAAAGGGTACATACATGATGAAAAATCAATCTCATATAGACATTTAAACAAGGCACTTCACTGTGGACCTATATTTCAAATGTCAAATGACAACCAATACAGAGAATATATGTATATTAAGTGCTGTGTTGCAAAAATCAATCTACCAAAACACTTAAAATATCTCTCAAGAACAAGGATTAGGAAGATACAGTCGACGTTTCAGTCTTCTCGGTGTGACTCATCATTATTGCATATTAACTATTCTTAGAATAGTTAATATGCAATATAGTTTCCGGCAGGCTTGCTAGGAATCTAGGAGTTCTGGGGTAAACTAGCTGTCCCTCTTGCTGGTGTCTCTGTGGGGGGGTTTCTTCAGCGGGTGAGGGTGTTTGCGCAGTCCTCGATCCAGCGTCTGAGGTTGTGGGCAGCGACATCGGTGTTGGAGGGTTCGGTGGGTGGGCTGAGAGCAAGGTTTGCATGTAGTTGGTCTTCGGTGATTTTGCTCCAACAGTGGCAGGGGATCTCTTGGGTGCGGTGGTGTGGGGTGGGTTTCTGGAAGGTGAAGGGGATGCAGCGGTGGTCGGTCCAGAGGAGTTCGGTGGTGTGGCTGACGAAGACGTGCGGGCTTCAGGAGAAGATGGGGTTGAGCGTGTGGCCGCCAGAGTGGGTAGGCGTTGTGACGAGTTGTCTCAGTCCGAGGTAGGCGAGGTTATTGATCAGGGTGGTGGAGTTGTTGTCATTGTTGTTCTCAAGGTGAAAGTTCAGGTCTCTGAGAAGGATGTAGTCGGTGGAGGTCAGGGCGTGCATGCTGATGAAGTCGGTGATGGAGTCGCTGAACTGGGGCAGGGTCCGGGGGGTCGGTAGACGAGGGTGCCTCTGAGGGTGGAGTTGGGGTCTGTGTGGTTCTGGAAATGCCTGTGTTCGGCGGTGCTGAGCGTGTCGTCAGTGCTAGTCGAGACCCTGTTGCTGTTCTTGTGGACGATGGTGATTCCTCCTCTGACTCCGTTGGTGCGGTCTCTGCGGGTGATCTTGTAGCCGTCTGGGATGGCTATGGCGTTGTCGGATGCGGAGGAGTTGTTCAACCTGGTCTCTGTCAGGAAGGCGACGTCTGGGGAGGTTGTGTTGAGCAGGTCCTGGAGCTCGACGGCGTGTTTGCGTGCGGAGCGGGTGTTCAGTAGTATGCATCGGAGGTGGTTGAGGTCTTTCTTGGCGGGTGGTTTGTCGGCTCAGTGGCTGGTGTAGCTGCAGTTCCGGCAGGTGAAGGGACCGTGTGTGCATTTCGGGGCAGCCTTGAAGCAGTTGTGGGTCCGTCCGGGGTTTAGAGCTTGCAGAGTGCTGGCGTCGTACTGGTGGCTGGTGCGGGGGCCAGGAGTTCTGGCGCTGGAAGCAGTCCAGGCGCGGGCGGGCACAGACAGGCTTGCCCCGCGCAGCGCCTGGCATGTGTGGGGACGTGGGAGTGAGGAGCAGCTGGGAGGCGAGGGGAAGCATATGGGCAGTCAGAGGGGCGGAGCCGCAGGGGACGCAGTTGCGGGGGCAGTGAGGGGCGACGAAAGAAACAGAAGGCAAAAGTAGACAGCAATTGAGGGGGAAACGAGTGGCACAGAGGGCAGAAAGTTCACAAAAAGGGCAAAAAGGTAACAAGAATACATGGGGAAATGAGTGGCACAGAAGGCAAAAAGGTCACAGGAAGTGCAAAAAGGTCACAGAAAACGGGGGGAAACGAGTGGCACAGAGGGCAAAAGATCACAAGAAAGGGAAGAAATGTCACAAAAAATGGAGGGAAATGGGTGGCACAGAAGGCAGAAAGGTCACAGAAATGCAGGGGCAGCTAAGCAACAGAAGGCAAAAACGGGCAGAGAGACACAGGGGCCGCGAGGGGAGCAGAAGGAAAAACCGGGCAGAGAGACACGGGGGCAGCGAGGGGAGCAAAATGGAAACCGGAGGCAGCGAGGGAGAGAACAGGCACAGGCGGTGCTGTGCGGAGGGGGAGCGACCTACCTGGAATTATAGCATAAGAATGTAGAAACAACATGAACCAACAGAACATCAGTGGCTGGTGTTCATAGCATATGTTTTTTCAATGCTATTATTGTGTGCAAAAGGGGTCCTCACATGAAAAAGTAGCAAGACGATACATTTTGAACTAAGTTATAGATTTGCATTTTGCAGAACGTCCTGAAACTGTCACATAATTATGTGAATGCAAATGATGTGAAGTTCACACATCCCTAGTAAGCACTACAATTCACTTGAGAAGCCCCATTTTGCAGAGGTCAACATCGATAATTATCGCAGTTGCTAATTTCTGATCCCTGGTGTATCGGGTTTTAGAAGCTGAGAATATGATTGTAAATGAGGCCGGGCCACTGGTAATAAGTGCTTAAGTACACAACATGCACATAAAAGTAATTAGACCAATAAAGAAAATTAAATAAGATAGTGGCTGGGCAGATTTACAGTGAGTCAAAGTAAAATAGCATAAAGGAGCTTGTGTGAAAGCATGACTTAGCTCTTCATAATAAAAGAGAGTATTTTAAAGAGATCATGGCTTACGTTCAAATATAGTGTATTTTTTTACAGTATGATTTTAAATCATTCATAAGAAAACGGCATCATATGTCTCATTCAGAATCTATAATTTCTTAAAGCAAAAGGGTGGGAGCTGACTTTGGTGCTGTAAAATAATGCAATGAATCTGCTGAAGTACAGTTATTCAAGCCTGCAATATGCTTTTGACAGGGTTTCTTACACACATCTGAGAAAGAACTGCGATGCATTTACACTCACCCGGATCCCTACCTTTGTCTGCTTAAAATAGGCATAAAGGCTATTAGGAAATAGGGTAGAAAAGATGATACTACCTGGTGTGCGTAGATTTACTATACTGTGGCAAAGCTTACGTAAAATAGATTTATCACCTGTCTTAGGAAGAAATCGCAAAAGAGGGTCAGAAAAATAGCCTTCATGGAGAAAGATTTAGAATGTTTGTTCACATTATCAGATCACGAGGAGCTCAGACATCAGAAAAAAAGAGTAATTTCCAAAGAAAAATTATCCAATGTAGAGGCCAGATATTTTGACACAAGTGATATGGTCACTATTTAGCATACTTGGGCCTAGATGTATCAAGCCTTTTGCGATTCGTTAAGACCGAAATTCGCAGAATTTCGGCCTTAACGAATCGCAACAACATTTTGCATCTTTTGGAATGTATGTGAAATTAGCAAAATAAGCAATTGCAAAAAATTGCGATTCCTTATTTTGCTTAAGCATTTAAGGAATCGCAATTAAATGCCATGTATGAAGCTTTTTTAAATTGCGAATTCAGGTTAAGGAATTGCAAATTAACACCAACTTGAGGTTCGTGGTAATTTGCGAAATCCTTTCAAAAACCAAAATTTGGCAATTTTTGGCCATATGCACACATATGTAAGTTTCAGGGGTGTAGCAGGGTGTCCATGAGACACCCCTGCACCCTTGAAATAATTCTCAAATTGCGATTCGCAAATTGCGAATCGCAATTTGAGATTTAATTCGCAATTATTCCTATGGGCCTCCTGGCCCATAGGAATGAATGGGAAATTATTCCTTATTTGCGAATTCGCAAAATGCGATTTCACAAATAAGGAATAATAAGAATCGCAAAAAAATAGCGATTTTCAACATACATCACATTTTGTGAATTCTTAATAGCGATTCGGTAAAAATCGCTATTAAGAAATCGCAAAACGTAATGTTGATACATCTAGGCCATAGACTCTTAATAAGACCTTGAAGCTAATGAAGTTACTTACAAATGTCTGTGCATCGATTTGTTAGTAGGTTTAAAACTATGAGCTTCATATATAAATCTTTAGGTCTATGTTTTGTTAGAGCCATAATATCGGACCATGAAATGTTATTTTGCACACTCATTCACATACACATAAGTGAACATAGACACACTCTCTCACACAACACCCCCACCCTTCGAAAAGTACTTACATTTTGGCACTCACGTAAAAGGAAAGAATCCAGCCAAAGCGACCCCCATTTGGACCATCTCATGGACTGCTTATTGAGCATGCCGGTGATTTTGATTCCCTACTCAGGACCTGGTTTAGAGTTTGGTGGACAGGTACTCCATTGCAAACGTGAAGGATTTCCCTCTTTGCTAAAATTGACAATCAACCTACTTCATTTAGAGACCAATGGACTGTAAGTTTCCTGTTAAATGAGACCTCTTTGTGTCCTTTGACGGATTACTCCCGTTTCTGGTCTGACCAAGAAGGGGTCATTAGAGAAAGGACTTTAAATTATCAGCCCTTTTTGGTAAAGACGGTGGATAGTCTTTTTTTCTCTTGTATGTCACTGCAAAGGAAAACCAGTTTGTATGTGACTGGAAAAAATCTAAAATGACTCTGACACCACAAACACCCAGAGACGGGGGGCTATTCATTTTTTTTTAAAACAAAAGCAAACTCCCACAGAAAAGTTTGATCAATATTATGTAATCAGAAGAGCAATTTGAGATACTAAAGGCTCAGCAAATGATAGTAGGATGAATATGAGGACGCTGTATGGCTGCGTGCAATGGACCAGCATCACAAATAAGGATGGTGGCAGTAGTCAGGACATAAATGTGAAGTATGAGAATGGCATAGGTGCATAGGGTTTAATCCATTAACCCCTTAGCTGCGGCGGCTATTCCGCCGCAGCGCTAAGGGGGAGGCGGGGCCGCGCAGCGCTCCCGTACTCATGATGGAACCGCTCCGTCACGGCCCTCGGGTGGGCTGTGCTTGTGACGGAACAGTTCTGTCATGGCCCCGCCTGCTCTTTAGAATGTCAGCGCAGGCGCGGAATTCGCGCCGCGCAGGCGCGGAATTCGCGCCGCGCAGCCGCGGCGAGCGGGCCGTGACAGAACCGTTCCGTCACCAGCACAGCCCACCCGAGGAGCGTGACGGAACGGTTCCTTCACGAGCACGGAAAGGGTTAATGCTATAAGAACCAGGGGTACCGTGAAAAGTGAGTGCTGGAGTTTTTCGGACGTTGGCCCTGATGGTTGATAGTGTGGTCTGTCAAACTTTTCATACCATAATGTGATAGATGCACTCATGGATGGGCAGGCTGCCTGAGATACCTCATCAGGCAGCTCCACTGAGAAACGCACACTCCTGATGAGGTGGTGATGGTAAAGAGGGGGGTCTTGGCAGAGTGCATGCTGGATGGCGATTGAGAAACAGTAACTGGCCTTTTTACTGCAGCCAATACAGCTCGTTCTATGAGCTGGACTGTTCTGGTAAATAAAAACAAACATTTAGAAAAAAGCCTATTAAGACAAAAAGAAGTGACCTGTTCCATCGGCAGATCCTAAGTAGTGTGGGGGCTTTTTTTTTATAGTCAAGTCAGTTTGTTGTATGAACTGGGCAAGTGCTGTTCATAAAACAAGCCAAAATGACTTTAGAAAGAAAGCGATTAAACTAAAAAATAGGGCTTTGTTATGTTGTGCAACATGTAATTTATCTTTAACTGTGCACATTCCACATTCTTTAGAATGTACTGTACTGTGTTCCACTTTCCTCTATGTGTTCTACTGGTTTCTTGTTGACGCTGACTGACTACCTGTCAGCTGTGTACCTGCTTGCTAAAGGATTAAACTACATTACAACCTACATTGAAGTGTCCATCTTCAATTCAACAAGTGGCGACGATCGGGATATTCTGCTTATTTTTTTTTTTTTTTAAAGAATTAATTTAATCCTTTGTTATCTACAAGCAGAGACGACGCTACGGAGTATCTGCAGACGCTTTTGAACATTTCTCTATGGACTTCGAGTTATTGGGCGGTGAGCACCTTTCATGTGTTTATGGATCGCTAAATATTTATTTTTTAAATGAAATTGCTATTTTCAGAGCTAATGCGCTTTGAAATCCGGAGCTCTTACCGTTGCATTTTGAATAATGCTATTTGGAGCCTTCGCGCGTGACTGCCTCTGATGCTCGCAAGTTCTCTGCCATCTCCAGCGTCTTCACTCCTACGTCAGACGTTCATTGTGAACGTGTGCGTCATACGCGGCGGCCATTTTGGATTGGTCTAGCCTACTTGCAGTCGGACAATCACTTAACTGTCGCGAATGAATTCAGTTATTTCTCTCACACAAGGAAATTACTTTTTAAAACGTTTTTAAGGTATTTACAACAATTTCTTATATTATTCAAGAAATTCTACGTTTTGGCATTTAACATTCTTTTGTTTTTACGAACTTTTACATTTCCTGCTTTTCAAACCCACTGGTGGTGAAGAAAGGACAGTGAAGGAAAGACCTTTCTTTTTTTTTTTCTTGTTTCTCAAGTAAATATTTGTTAATCATTTCTTTCACTGAACAATTCCACCGGAATTCATCATATTTTTTTTACTTCTCTTTCTTGGAAATGAGTCAACAAACTTTCTCCTTGAGTAATCCTCAAGACTTTTGGTCCAAAGGTTCTTCACCAGATTTAAAGTGGTTGGAATGGAAAGACTATTTTCTGAATTACATGGAGACTGTGGACTCTGATGGCAAAATGTCTGCAGAACAAAAGAAACGCATCCTTTTGCACTCTTTAGGTCCACAAGGTCTTAAGTGCTATAATCAGATGAACAAACCTGTTGTTGGGGCTGGGGACAGTAATGTTTTTATTGTTGCTCTGTCAAATTTAGATAAGTATTTTGCCCCCAAGGTTTGTATTGGTATTACGCGATATACATTTTTTCAGAGGAAGCAATCCAAGAATGAAAGTGTTGATGACTATGTGGGTGAGTTAAAAAAGATGGGGAATGATTGTGCGTTTGGTGTTTTACTAGATGATTTAATTCGCGATCAGGTGGTAATGCTCGCAAACAATCCTGCTATTCAGGAACGTTTATGGATGAATGGCGACGCCTGTCTAGATGACATCTTAGCCTTAGTTCGTAAAGCTGAAACTTCTAGCAGGTGTGCTAGTGCCTTAAAATCCGATAGCATTACAAAAGATATAGTTGCTAAAGTTAGCTCCAATTATAAAAAAGTCAACAATTTCAAACAAAAGAATGAAACTTGGGCAAAACCCAAAATGAGTGGCGAGACTCCTAAATGTTACAGGTGTGGGAGTTCTGAGCATTTAGCTTTTGCTAAGTCGTGTCCGGCTAAGAAGAGTAAATGTGGTGCATGTGGTCTGTATGGCCATTATACCAAGGCATGTAGAAGAAGAACCAAAACCGTAAAATGCATTCAAGAGGATGTTGATTCAGATAACAACTCTTCTAGTGGTGATGATCAAGCCTCTGAATGTGCAGTGGTTCTAAAAAAGAAACTCCTTCTCAATATTCGGGATGGATGTTTATTAGTTGACAATAAGCCTGAATGTTGGATGCACATTGGAGGTGTGCATGTTAAAGTTTACGCGGATTCTGGTTCGCCTTACACTATTGTAAATGAGGATGTTTGGCGCAACAATTTTGTTGATCGAATTGGTTCAAATTTATCATCTTCTGATATTGACCCAGAAGGTTATAATGGAGGGAAAATTGATATCATAGGTTTTCGTTGGTTGAAATTTGAATTCAAGAATCGCAAATCTTATGGTAAGTTATACATTTCAAAAAAAGGACCATCGGTTTTAGGATGGAAAGATCAGGGTGATTTACACATTATCCTTGATCCCAATTCAGTTGAAAAGGTTCTAGTAATGGATGAAGGGACCAAGACTGGTGATGTACTGCTAAAGAAAATTCCTTCTGTTTTTCAGAAGACAATTGGCAAATTAAAGGATTTTGAACATAAGATAATCTTAAAGGATGATGCAGTTTCCAAAATCCATAAGGTCAGAAGCGTCCCAATTGCTTTAAGACAAGATGTTGCATCTGAACTTGATAGATTAGTCTCTGCTGGCATTATTGAGCCTATTGAGGCATCTGCTTGGATTTCTCCCTTGGTTGTGGTGAAACATGCAAATGGAAAATTGAGACTCTGTGTGGATTTGCGCCATTTGAATGACAACATTGTGGTAGATCAGTTTCCCTTACCTAAAATAAATGAGATGCTAGCTTTGCTCGATGGTGCTAAGTGGTTCACCACAATTGATTTATCTGCTGCGTACCACCAGATTCCTTTATTTAAAGACAGTAAGCAATACACTGCTTTTGTAACTCCGCAAGGTTGTTATCAATTCAAAAGAATGCCTTTTGGCTTAGCCTTAGCAGCTGCTGTTTTTCAGCGCTTAATGCATAGATTGTTCTCCTCCGTGAAAAACACAACATTTTTCCAAGATGATACTCTTATTTTTGGGAAACACAAGGAAGAGCATGACAAAACTCTAGAAAAAGTTTTGAGCATTTTGGAAGAAAAAGGTCTCACTATTGAGTTTTCAAAATGTACATTTGCCAGTGATCATGTTACCTATTTAGGTCATGTTATTGACTGTGAAGGGATTAGACCTAAGCCTAACCTCATTGATGCTATCAAATGTGCTCCATCTCCTAAAGGTAAAGATGATGTTAGATCTTTCATTGGTTTAGCTGAATTTTGTTCCAAATACATTCCTAATTTTGCAACCAGGACGTATAATATTAGACAACTTTTGAAAAATAAGACTAAGTTTGTATGGTCTGTGGAGTGTGAACAGGATTTTGAGGACATAAAAAGTTGCATCACAAACATTGCTTCTTTAAAAAGTTTTAATCCTGAAGCACAAACCATTATTACTACTGATGCCAGCATCAAGGGTTTGGGTTACGTTTTGTCTCAAGTTGGATTGAATGGAAAAGAGCAAATAGTGGCTTCTGCGTCTAGGTCTTTATCACCTACTGAGGAAAAGTATTCGACTATTGAAAAAGAAACCTTAGCTTGTGTGTGGGCTGTGAATCATTTTAGAGCTTTTGTGTGGGGGACAAAATTTATTTTACGTTGTGATCACAAGCCGTTACTCAAAATTTTAACCACTGAAGGAACCACAAACACTTCTGCAAGAGTAGCCAGACTTGCTATCAAGTTGCAAGATTTTAGTTATAAGATGGAATTTATACCTGGTAAAGAGAATTGCATAGCTGATTTTTTGTCTAGAATGCCCAAGCAGCTTGTAGAATGTGAAGATGATTTGTGGAATTCCTTTTAAGTTGCGTATGTACAAGACCTGGAAGGTAACGGTATAGTGAAAGAGAAATGGGATGAAGAATATCTCAATGATGATGAATTAACATCGGTCAGATCACATCTAGCTGGTTCCTGGCCTAAGAAAGTGGATAGCAAACATCCTTTGAAGTCTTTTTGGGAGGTCAGATTTGATCTAAGTACCAGGGAAGGTAACATTTGGTTTGGTGAAAGGGTCATTCCTCCCAAAACGTTGCGTTCTTCTATCATGGCTTTATGCCATGAAGGACATTTTGGAATTGTTCGTTCCAAACGCACTGTGAAAACTTCATTTTGGTGGCCTGGAATGGATGCAGATATTGATAAATTTGTGAGGAATTGTAAATCATGTCAAGTTGCTGATAAATCTTTGGTCTTGTGTAAGCCTCCTATGGGCACTATGGTGGAACCTAGTTCGCTGTGGGAGCACACAGCTATTGACATTATGGGTCCCATTGGTGATGACCAAAAGTATATTTTAGTGTTGATGGATCTTTTCTCTAGATGGCCTTTTGTTAAGATTGTTAACAGAGCTGACACTGATACTGTTTTACAGTTCTTGGACAATTCTTTCACTTTAGAAGGCACTCCTTCTGTTTTATTAAGTGACAATGGAGTTCAGTTTATGTCCAGTAAGGCTAAAGAGTACTTTGATAGATTAGGTATCAAGCACAAAACCACTGCTTTATATAACCCCAACAGCAATGGCATGGTTGAGCGATTCAACCGAGTCATTAAAAACACCATTCAGATGTCTGCTAGTAACAAGGATTGGGAAACTCAAGTATTAAAAATGGTTTGGTCTTACAGAACCTCTATTTGTGATGCAACGGGGTTTCCTCCTTTTGTTCTTATGCGAGGTAGAAATCCACGAACAAAATTCACTCCTGGGTGGTTGTTCAAATCCAATGTTGTTAATTGGTCTGAAGACCTTGTAAAAGAAAAGAGTCAGGCCTCGCACCTAAAGGGTAAAATTTGGTATGATTCAAAGCACAATGTTAAAGATGTTGACATTGTTATTGGTCAGTGGGTAAGAGTCAAAAAACCTGGCAAAACTCCGAAGGAGGAAAGTCGTTTTTATGAGCCTATGCAAGTTGTGGAAGTAATGAACAATTCTGTTCGTCTTACTGATGGACGGGTGTGGAATCTTAAAAGAATTGCTAAATGTTGTGATCCTTTGGATTCTCTTAACAAAAACAATTCTTCTGATTCTTTGGATTCCTTTAACAAAAACAATTTATCTAATTCTGTTCCTTTGCACTCTTTCAGTAAATCCTCTAATTTGTTTGACTTGGAGGATTTGATGGGTTCTACTTCGTCTGTGTCATCTAATGCTAACGTCTCCAGTGGGAATGCTGCTAGCTCTAACTTAGCTGTTCCTAGTGTATCAGGTTTAGCCGATCAAGATGCTTTGACTAGTTTGACAGTTCCCAGTCTTCCTGTCTCAGGTTGTGCTGGTCAGGAAACTTTCAGCTCTAACAGGAATTCTAGACGTGAAAGAAGGCCTCCTGTTTGGTTGGCTGATTACATATCTGAAAGTTTTCCACTATAAAAGATGTATTTTTTTTTTGTTTTTGTTCAAAGGAAAGGGATGATGCTTGTTATGATCATTTTTATGTTTTTGTTTTTGCGTTCCAAAGGGGATGTGTTATGTTGTGCAACATGTAATTTATCTTTAACTGTGCACATTCCACATTCTTTAGAATGTACTGTACTGTGTTCCACTTTCCTCTATGTGTTCTACTGGTTTCTTGTTGACGCTGACTGACTACCTGTCAGCTGTGTACCTGCTTGCTAAAGGATTAAACTACATTACAACCTACATTGAAGTGTCCATCTTCAATTCAACAGGCTTCCATAAAAAATAAGCAGAGAATGAGAGAGCTAGCATAGTGGTGGGCAATAAACAATCCAAGGCAAAGATGACGTGGTTCAGGAGCCAGGTAGGCAAGCAGAAAGACTGGATGGAGAGCAGAAACATGGATGGTGTGGGGAAGGTGAGGGAAAGAAATACAATGGTGAGAAGAAAGGCTCTAGCAGAGAGGAAAAGGAAAAAAGAGGGTGGAAGAACGGAAACACATCCTCTTCCATGGAGAGCTTAAAACAAAATAAAATAGGCGATTGCAGTGCAATAGGTCTCACATTTTTTTTAATTTCGAGCTTTTGGTGTTGCAAATGACAATGTGTTTTATCTATGTGTTTTTGTTTGGAGTATAGTGGATGTATAAATGTGTCCTCATGTAATGCAACTGATGCTCGTGTAAAGCGCTCTGATACCCGATACCTTCGGGTCAGGTTTGCGCTATATAAATCTGTAAAAAAAAAATATATATATCTGTAGCTGCAGCACTGTATAGGGAACTTAGAAGGAGGAATTACCATTGGGACTAGAGAAGCAGCTGCAGTATTGTGTAGAGGATTTAGAAGGAGGAATTACTGCTGAGGGTAGAGAAGCAGGTAGCAGCAATGTGCTGAGTATTTAGAATGAGGAATTATGGATGGGATAACAGAAGCAGTTAGGAACACTGTTAAGAGTAGTTAGAATGAGGAATTATTGACAGGAGAATGTAGAATGAGGAATTATAGATGAGAGCAGAGAAGCGAATGCAGCAGTGTGTATAGGAGTTAGAATGAGCAATTCATATTGGGACTAGAGAAGCTGTTAGCAGCACTGACTAGAGGACTATGAATGAGGAATTACCAGTGGGCAAATACACAGTTGTAGCACTGCTTAGAGAATTTAGAATGAGGAATTCCTAGTGTGACTAGAAATACAATTGCGGCACTGTCTGGAGGAATTAAAATGAGGAAGTAAGGGCAGGACCAGAGTACTAGCTGCAGCAGTGTTTAGAGGAGTAGGAATGGGGAATTATTATTGGCATTAGATAAGTGCTAGCAGCAGTTGCTATAGCAACAGGAATGAGGAATTTCTGGTGGGAAGAGAGATGCAGCTGCAGCTTTGCCTAAAGGATTAAGAATTACTATTGGTAATAGAGATGCAGGTATAGCAGTTTGTAGAGAACTTAGAATGAGGAATTGTCGATGGGAACAGAGAAGGCTGATTTAGTAGCAAACGAATCCTGGAAGCATATACACAGAACAAACGGAGCAGTGAACATGTCTGCCACACTGACACACATAGCAAACCTAAGCACAGTCCTCAAAGTCCTTTACTAGAGGTTCATGTTTAAATAAGAAACACAAAAATGCAGTGGTACTGCTTTTATCAACGTCAAAAGGATGAAAGGCTAGGTAGACCCCCAAGATGTGAATTTTCAACTTGGAAACAGGCCCACATTCTCAGTTAGAATAAGGAACCTAAACAGAATTATAAGTTGTGCCAAATGCACCACAGAAAGAGTGATAAGCTGACCACCACAACACATAACTTCAGAGGAGGTGTTGGAGTTTGGACAATGGAACGTCTTACTACAAGTTCTATGGTCTAAGAATTGTATCACAACACCACTGCAACAGTCAGCGTACATTTTATTATCACATAGGGAAAGCATGTCACATACATGTTCTAATAAGTGAATTAAACACAAACAAAAGTGCCCTAAATAAACAAAACCAAATGGCAAGCAGATAAATTTGTAGAGGCCGCCCCCAAAGGGGGCCTGGAGGGCGGGCACAATAACCAAGGCTGAGCCCTGCAAGGATCCAGTTCTGTGCCCCCTAGAGCACCCAGAAGCTGAACAAGGTATCCCTGTGCCCCTCAAGGATACCAGAATGGCACCAGGCCCCTATCCAATGGGGGGCCTGGCGAGGTACAAACCCCCCAATGGAAGTACACCAGGACAAGGCGGGAAAGTGTTGGGGGGATATAAGCTACCGCTTACCCAGGTAGATACTATCATCGTGGAGCAGGGGAGCTGTGCACCGTAGGAATTTGGGATTTACTGGATGATCGTGGCTTGGAGAGGCGAAGCTCTGCGTGTTGAAGGTCCCAAAAAAGTCCTGGCATAGCGCTGTCTTGGATGTACCCTTGCGGCTAGAGGAACAGCTGGTGAGGACCGGGTGATGGCGGCACCGTGCACAGGAGTCCTGTGTTTTTGAGTGCACCTTTTTACTCATCTGACCCAGGTGCTGGACTCTGGTACACCCGCTTGGTATCCGGGGTGAAGAAGTGGCGACTGGGAGCGGCTGGCCACGTGAATGAGTGGCGTGCTACTTCTCCACCGCTCCTGAGGTACGCGTCATCAGTTAAGGCGTTAAGAGTCCGTCAATCCGTCCGGTTTCCCCTGACATTCATGTGTACTTAAAGGCACCAGCCAGGTGCGGTGCGTCCATTGGGGCAAAGGGGCGTAGCCCCACTAAGCCCCATGGGCCCACCGCTCCGTTGCGTCGTCGTCACTGAAATAAAAATAAAAATATAGAATGATCGCGCTACCCGCCGGCCGGGAATCCGGGAGACACCCGACTTTTCCGGAGTGCGCAGGGGGGGAGGGGGGGATGGGCCTGCTGCAGCTTGAGTGACAGTCCACTCAGCTGCAGCAGTACTGCGCAAGTAAATGTTTGGGCAGAAACTAGCCCAAGCATGCGCAGATAGTTTCCCTGCTGAATTCCCCCTTACAGAGAGGACCAGGGGGCGGGCCGCAGCCCCGGGGTTCTAAAGGGCGACTGGGCGAGCAGTCATGGTGCCCCCCTAGCCAATACTGGCGCTGCATGCAGCGTCAGGATTGGCTGGTCCAGTGGTCCACGTGCAGGCCAATCACTGTGTGAGTTCGCGCC
Source organism: Lissotriton vulgaris (assembly GCF_964263255.1). NCBI lineage: Eukaryota > Metazoa > Chordata > Amphibia > Caudata > Salamandridae > Lissotriton > Lissotriton vulgaris. The sequence goes on along the minus strand of NC_141690.1, from coordinate 78,448,619 downwards.
ATCCGCTACTGTAACATACATTAAGTACATATGTCACACTGTGTGTGTGTGGGGAGGGGGGTCCGCTTCTGCCTCCCAAGCAGCATAAGACGCTGCCCTCTTCAGTGACTATCAGCGCATTACAAAATGAGCTTGCATGGGAGAAAGCGGGGATTCCCATTTTGGTGTGAAGTTGTAAAAATGTATACATGACTTTGGTGTGAATATGTACCATCAAAACTGCAGGGCCACACCAAAGGGGAGAGGATGTGGTCTGACGGTTAGCGCGGCCGACTTTGGTGCTGTGAAACCAGGTTCGAGCCTCTTATCGAGCCATAAAAATGTATACGTGACTTTGGTGTTAAATAAATAGATGTTTTAAAAAAACAAATAAAAATGATGTTCCGACTAAGGTGTGAAATCGGTGTCGAATAAATACATGTTTTATAAACAATTAATATTAATCTCAGATCTTCCACCCAATATACACTCTTCCGTAAGGCGCTAAAAACTTTTCTTTTCTCACAAGCCTTTTCTCCATAACTGCTTTTCTCTGTCTCCCCTCGATCTTCCTGTCCTTTTGGGTTCAGTACTATATAGCGCCATGAAACCGCCAGGTGAACGTGCGCTTTATAAATATTTTAAACTCAAACTCAATCATATATCATTGGTGCTGGAGTACAAGGTTCGAGACTGGTATTGAACACTGACAAGCTGTGTGCATGTTATATGGTCATAAAATACATGAATGATGGATGGATGCAGGGTGGGTGTATTAATGATTGTCGGGTGGATGGGTGGGTGGATGGGTAGATGGATGGGTGTCTGGATGGGTGGATGGATGGGTGGATGGATGGGTGGATGGATGGGTGGATGGATGGATAGATGGATGGATGGGTGGATGGATGGGTGGATGCATGATGGGTGGATGCATGATGGGTGGATGGATGCATGAATGATGGATGCAGAATGGGTGGGTGGGTGGATGGATGGATGGGTGGATGGATGCATGAATGATGGATGCAGGATGGGTCGTTGGGTGGATAGGTGGGTGGATGCATGATGGGTGGATGCATGATGGGTGGATGCATGATGGGTGGATGGATGCATGAATGATGGATGCAGGATGGGTGGGTGGGTGGATGGATGGGTGGATGCATGAATGATGTATGGATGGATGCAAGGTGGTTCAGGCTCGCTCGCTGCAATGCAATATGCAAATTAGTTTACGCCCGCCACTTTCAAATGTCACCAGCCGCCCCTGGCACCAGCGTGTTGGCCCCGGAGAGCTGCCAGCCCTCAGTTTGCCGGCCACCTCTCCACCCCACTCTTGCAACTTGCGCAGTTCGGGAGAGGGCAAGGAGCACTGCTAATGGCAGGTCGAGTAGGCGCAGGGGCCGGAAAGAACGGTCCCGCAGCATAAGCCCTCCGCGGGCCTAACTCCCTGAGAGAAGCTACCCCTCACATGCACAGGGCATGGAGAACAACCAAACAATAGTTCCCAGAAGTGACTAGAAAAGACAAAGGACTACAAGGAACTACCCAAGAACTTTCGGTGCCATTTACGAACTCTTGATATGCATACAATGTACCGCATAATATTATGTGTGACAAGCTAAGTAGATGATTTATGACCTACTATGTGACATTTCGCAAATGATAATTTATGACCAGGGATCATACCAAATATGACCGAAGTGTTTTGTATATGCATACAATCCTAATAAACTGCAGTCAACAACTACTATAATCACAATGCCTGTTGGCTGTTTATTAGGGAACACAAAAGTTGGTTTGGTGGTAATGCATGTTCACTGGGATGGGCACAGTGCAGGGGTTATAACAAATACCTAACAAAGTTTGTAACATGATAATTTAACAAAGGAAACATAAACATGGTGCTTCAAAGCTATTTGTGGTCGTTAATGTTTAAGAAGGAAACACGAAAAAAACAGCAAAGAAATTCTATACACATGAAGACGGAACAAACAAGCATTTACAATGCAATGGTTTTGCCTTTGACAATGTTAGAGCTATTGCCATTGTAAATGTTAAAATTTTCATCTATGTTTTTTTTGAGTAAACCGATAAATAAATGGTGTTGTTTAGTAGTAAATAGCTTTATTTTTCGCAAATGTGAGACTTATTACATTTGCACTTATACACACACACAGGTATATGTACACAGAGCTATACATACACAGAGAGAGAGAGAGAGCTAGAGTGAGAAAGACAGAGAGAGAGGGAGCTAGAGGGAGTAACACAGAGAGAGAGGGAGCTAGACAGAGAGAGGGAGCTAGAGGGAGTAAGATAGAGAGAGAAGGAGCTAGAGGGAGCTAGAGCGAGTAAGACAGAGAGAGAGGGAGCAAGGGAGAGAGAGGGAGCTAGAGGGAGCAAGACAGAGAGAGGGAGCTTGAGGGATTATGACGGAGAGAGAAGGAGCTAGAGGGAGTAAGACAGAGACAGAGGGAGCTAGACGGAGCAAGACACAGAGAGAGGGAGCTAGACGGAGCAAGACACAGAGAGAGGGAGCTAAAAGAGCAAGACAGAGAGGGAGCTAGAGGGAGTAAGAGAGAGGGAGCTAGAGGGAGTAAGACATATAGAGAGGGAGCTATAGAGAGTAAGACAGAGAAAGGGAGCTAGAGAGAGCAAGACAGCGAGAGAGGGAGCAAGAGGGAGTAACAAAGAGAGAGGAAGCTAGAGGGAGTAAGACAGAGAGAGAGAGAGCTAGAGTGAGAAAGACAGAGAGAGAGGGAGCTAGAGGGAGTAAGACAGAGAGAGAAGGAGCAAGAGAGAGTAAGACAGAGAGAAGGAGACAGAGGGAGCTAGAGGGAGTAAAACGGAGAGAGAGGGAGCTAGACAGAGAGAGGGAGCTAGAGGGAGTAAGGTAGAGAGAAGGAGCTAGAGGGAGCTAGAGCAAGCAAGACACAGAGAGAGGGAGCTAGAGGGAGCAAGGGAGAGAGAGGGATTTAGAGGGAGCAAGACAGAGAGAGGGAGCTAGAGGGATTAAGATGGAGAGAGAAGGAGCTAGAGGGAGTAAGACAGAGAGAGAGGGAGCTAGACGGAGCAAGACACAGAGAGAGGGAGCTAGAAAGAGCAAGACAGAGAGGGAGCAAGAGAGAGGGAGCAAGACATATAGAGAGGGAGCTAAAGAGAGTAAGACAGAAAGGGAGCTAGAGAGAGCAAGACAGAGAGAGAGGGAGCAAGAGGGAGTAACAAAGAGAGAGGAAGCTAGAGGGAGTAAGACAGAGAGAGAGAGCTAGAGTGAGAAAGACAGAGAGAGAGGGAGCTAGAAGGAGTAAGACAGAGAGAGAAGGAGCTAGAGAAAGCTAGAGGGAGTAAGACAGAGAGAGAGAGAGCTAGAGTGAGAAAGACAGAGAGAGAGGGAGCTAGAGGGAGTAAGACAGAGAGAGAAGGAGCTAGAGAGAGTAAGACAGAGAGATGGAGACAGAGGGAGCTAGAGGGAGTAAAACAGAGAGAGAGGGAGCTAGACAGAGAGAGGGAGCTAGAGGGAGTAAGATAGAGAGAAGGAGCTAGAGGGAGCTAGAGCGAGCAAGACAGAGAGAGAGGGAGCTAGAGGGAGCAAGGGAGAGAGAGGGAGCTAGAGGGAGCAAGACAGAGAGAGGGAGCTAGAGCGATTAAGACGGAGAGAGAAGGAGCTAGAGGGAGTAAGACAGAGAGAGAGGGAGCTAGACGGAGCAAGACACAGAGAGAGGGAGCTAGACGGAGCAAGACACAGAGAGAGGGAGCTAGAAAGAGCAAGACAGAGAGGGAGCTAGAGGGAGTAAGAGAGAGGGAGCTAGAGGGAGTAAGACATATAGAGAGGGAGCTATAGAGAGTAAGACAGAGAAAGGGAGCTAGAGAGAGCAAGACAGAGAGAGAGGAAGCAAGAGGGAGAAACAAAGAGAGAGGAAGCTAGAGGGAGTAAGACAGAGAGAGAGAGAGCTAGAGTGAGAAAGACAGAGAGAGAGGGAGTAAGACAGAGAGAGAAGGAGCTAGAGAGAGTAAGACAGAGAGAAGGAGACAGAGGGAGCTAGAGGGAGTAAAACAGAGAGAGAGGGAGCTAGTCAGAGAGAGGGAGCTAGAGGGAGTAAGATAGAGAGAAGGAGCTAGAGGGAGCTAGAGCGAGCAAGACAGAGAGAGAGAGAGCTAGAGGGAGCAAGGGCGAGAGAGGGAGCTAGAGGGAGCAAGACAGAGAGAGGGAGCTAGAGTGATTAAGACGGAGAGAGAAGGAGCTAGAGGGAGTAAGACAGAGAGAGAGGGAGCTAGACGGAGCAAGACACAGAGAGAGGGAGCTAGAAAGAGCAAGACAGAGAGGGAGCAAGAGAGAGGGAGCAAGACATATAGAGAGGGAGCTATAGAGAGTAAGACAGAAAGGGAGCTAGAGAGAGCAAGACAGAGAGAGAGGGAGCAAGAGGGAGTAACAAAGAGAGAGGAAGCTAGAGGGAGTAAGACAGAGAGAGAGAGAGCTAGAGTGAGAAAGACAGAGAGAGAGGGAGCTAGAGGGAGTAAGACAGAGAGAGAGGGAGCTAGAGGGAGTAAGACAGAGAGAAGGAGCTAGAGAGAGTAAGACAGAGAGAAGGAGACAGAGGGAGCTAGAGGGAGCAAGATAGAGAGAGTAGGAGCTAGAGGGAGCTAGAGGGAGTAAGATAGAGAGAGTAGGAGCTAGAGGGAGCTAGAACGAGCAAGACAGAGAGAGAGGGAGCTAGAGGGAGCAAGGGAGAGAGAGGGAGCTAGAGGGAGCAAGACAGAGAGAGGGAGCTAGAGGGAGCAAGACAGAGAGAGGGAGCTAGAGGGATTAAGACGGAGAGAGAAGGAGCTAGAGGGAGTAAGACAGAGAGAGAGGGAGCTAGACGGAGCAAGACACAGAGAGAGGGAGCTAGAAAGAGCAAGACAGAGAGGGAGCTAGAGGGAGCAAGACAGAGAGGGAGCTATAGAGAGTAAGACAAAAAGGGAGCTAGAGAGAGCAAGACAGAGAGAGAGGGAGCAAGAGGGAGTAACAAAGAGAGAGGAAGCTAGAAAGAGCAAGACAGAGAGAGAGAGAGAGAGAGAGAGCTAGAGTGAGAAATACCGAGAGAGAGGGAGCTAGAGGGAGTAAGACAGAGAGAGAAGGAGCTAGAGAGAGTAAGACAGAGAGAAAGAGACAGGGGAGCTAGAGGGAGTAAAACAGAGAGAGAGGGAGCTAGACAGAGAGAGGGAGCTCTTACAGCGCTACAGTACAGTAGCACAATGACACACACACAGTGCTGCAGCCCGCTGGATGAGGTGCACCCCCAGGTTCAACTAACAACCATTGACAAAGCCAATGGTCCTGCCTTGTTGTAGGTATGATGTCACTCGTATCTCTGGATGCAATGACAGAAACATCAAAATACAAGTCGGGCGGAACAGAGTGCTGAATACAGATTTTTAGCTTATGTGTTTTAAATCACACCCTTAATTACATTGGCCATACCCCTTTACGAGACCCCCTAGTTTTTTCATCCCACTTAAAGCTCCACTGCTCTTCCCAAGTATAAGTGATGAGCGCTTTGTGCCGCGTGCACTACATACAGCGCTACAGTACAGTAGCACAATGACACACACACAGGGCTGCAGCCCGGGGGATGAGGTGCACCCCCAGGTTCAACTAACAACCATTGACAAAGCCAGTGGTCCTGCCTTGTTGTAGGTATGATGTCACTCGTATCTCTAGATGCAATGACAGAAAGATCAAAATACAAGTCGGGCGGCACGGCGTGCTAAATACAGATTTGTAGCTTAAGTTTTTTTAATCACATCCTTAATTACAGTGGCCACGCCCCTTTATGAACCCCCTAGTTTTTCCAGCCCACTAAAAGCTCCACTGCTCTTCCCGAGTATAAGTGAGGAGCGCTTTGTGCCGCGTGCACTACATACAGCGCTAGAGTACAGTAGCACAATTACACACACAAAGGGCTGCAGCCCGCGGGATGAGGTGCACCCCCAGGTTCAACTAACAAACATTAACAAAGGCAATGGTCCTGCCTTGTTGTAGGCATGATGTCACTTGTATCGTATCTCTGGATGCAATGACAGAAAGATCAAAATACAAGTCGGGCGGCACGGCGTGCTAAACACAGATTTGTAGCCTAAGTGTTTTAATTCACACCGTTAATTACAGTGGCCACGTCCCTTTATGAGCCCCCCTAGTTTTTTTATCCCACTTAAAGCTCCACTGCTCTTCCCGAGTATAAGTTATGAGTGCTTTGTGCCACGTGCACTACATACAGTTCTACAGTACAGTAGCACAATTACACACACACAGGGCTGCAGCCCGCTGGATGAGGTGCACCCCTATGGGAGGCCCCTCAGTTTTTTTCATCACAATTAAAGCCCTGCCTCCTTGGATATCTCCGTAAAATTGACCTTTTGTCCTGAATTGTCACCTTTGCCCTGATTTTTCACAGCGACTACCCAGAATTTGCTTTCATTCTAGGGGGTGACCCTCCAAGGTTAGGGGGGGTTGGAGTCCATGTGCACATGCAGGCACCGTGCTCCTGGTGCTAGCACTTGAACCTGTGGGCAGCATGGGTGCCTGCCTCCCCAGAGAGTAGTTCATGCCTTTCTGTACAGCAACATTCCTTCCCTCTGTAGCCCCCACCCCCCTCCTCCTCGCCACTGCACTCCCGTGGGGTCCCCCGACCCTACACAGCTGCGTGAATATTTTCTTCTCTCGGAGAGCCGTCCCCGGCCTAGCGTGAGGAGTCCTGAGCGAGGGAAGTGTCACTGTGGTATGCCGCTGATGAGAAGGCAGACACTGCTTGGTGCCTGGAGGGGCAGAACAGGGCTTGCACTGAAAATGCCCCACCCACCCCCTCCTGCTTTGTCTCTCTGAGGCCGGAGGAGGTGGCTAGGACAGCCCTCACTTTCCCTTGCAGGAGCAGCTTTCCCTTACTGTTTGTTTTCAGGGGCTGATGCAAGTAAGGAAACAAGCAACGGAGAGTAAAAGGAGGGGGGGTGGGAACGGGCACACATGGAGGGGGCGGAGCGGACACACGGACAGCAGGAGGGGGGCGGGAAGGCAAGAATTAAAAAAAACACTCACCTGGACTTCTTCCGGCGGCCGAACATGTACACCTTAGCACAGCGCTCCCTTTTCGTGGGCTCAGCTACGACAGCGAAGTACAACCACGCCCAGGGAAGAAAACGCGGGAACGCCCCCGAATCTGGTCCGGCCTTGACGGACAGACCTGGCTTCCAATGGCTAGTCTCCATTTATGGAGCTAGCCAATGGGAGCCGTGGGGCGGGTCATCGATACCACATTATACTCATAAGGTTTTTTTGCGCATGCACACTACCTGCGCACTTGCCGGCAAAACCTAAAAACAGGAACAAAATCAGCAGCGAACACGTCTGCCACACTGGCACTCATAGCAAACATAAACACAGTGCTTTTGAATAGTGGGTGAGCCACGTTACTTTGTTGTTTGTCTGTTGCATTTAGCTTTCTACAGCTAGTGAAGGTGCTTTCGTAGTTCATGACTCAGATTATGTTACTGAAATAAAAATACTTAACTAATATGTAAAATTATATGGAAAAGAATGTTGCCAACTATTAAGAAAAAACATTTAAACATAAACAAAGGGGTGTGTCAGAATTGGGATTCGAACCCACCCCTCCAGTAAGAAACCAGAACACCTATACGGGAAATGCTTTACTCTTGAGTCAGGCGCCTTAGACCACTCGGGTATCCTGACCCTATGACATCAACTGAACAGTGAATTTGGTTAAAGAAGCACAAAGACCATCTGTGTATGTTGCTCTGATAGAATATTGTTTTTGGTGAATGTACGCCAATCGATGAGTATCGAAAATGGATCACTGACAAAATATCGACCTACAAAATATCGACCTACAGGAATATCGAGTCAAAAATATCGAGGACAAGAATATCGACATCCTATCTACAACATGGTAAGTACAAAAATATTGAAATAATAATATAGATGTTAAAAATATCGATGTTAAAAATATTGTTTTTTTTTTAAATATAAATGTAAAATAAAGTAAATAACACTAATAAATAAAATGTATATAGTTAAAAGTATCTAATAATGTTGAAAATTAATAAATAATACACATATAATATTAATACTTTAATTAAATATATACTGTAAATATATAATATATATGTACTGAACAATAAGTAGTAATAATTATTTTACTATTTTATAAATTAATAAAATATATTCTAATTTAATAATACATTTACAAACATAAAACAATAACATAAAATTTAAAAAATATAAATAATTAAATATACTTATAATATTTTTAACATTAATTATTTAAAACGTTGGATAGCGTAAGGCTAATAATTACTAATCCCACTCCAGAGAGTGCAACAGTAGGGAAAGCGTTGGATAGCGTAGGAGTATAAATTACTATTCCCACTCCAGAGAGTGCAACAGTAGGGAAAGCGTTGGATAGCGTAGGAGTACAAATTACTATTCCCACTCCAGAGAGTGCAACAGTAGGGAAAGCGTTGGATAGCGTAGGGGTAAAAGTTACTATTCCGACTCCACAGAGTGCCACAGTAGGGAAAGCATTGGATAGCATAGGGGTAAAAATTACTATTCCGACTCCACAGAGTGCAACTGTAGGGATAGCGTTGGATAGCGTTGGGGTAAAAATTACTATTCCCACTCCAGAGAGTGCATTAGTAGGGAAAGCATTGGATAGCGTAGGAGTAAAAATTACTATTCCCACTCCAGAGAGTGCAACAGTAGGGAAAGTGTTGGATTGCGTAGGGGTAAAAATTACTATTCCCACTCCAGAGAGTGCAACAGTAGGGAAAGCGTTGGATAGCGTAGGAGTAAAAATTACTATTCCCAATCCAGAGAGTGCAACAATAGGGAAAGCGTTGGATAGCGTAGGAGTAAAAATTACTATTCCCACTCCAGAGAGTGCAACAGTAGGGAAAGCGTTGGATAGCGTAGGGGTAAAAATTACTATTCCGACTCCACAGAGTGCAACAGTAGGGCAAGGATTGGATAACATAGGGGTAAAAATTACTATTCCGACTCCACAGAAGGCAACAGTAGGGAAAGCGTTGGATAGCGTAGGGGTAAAAATTACTATTCCCACTCCAGAGAGTGCAACAGTAGGGAAAGCGTTGGATAGCGTAGGATTTAAAATTACTATTCCGACTCCACAGAGTGCAACAGTAGGGAAAGCATTGGATAGCATAGGGGTAAAAATTACTATTCTGACTTCACAGAGAAAAACAGTAGGGAAAGCGTTGGATAGCGTAGGAGTAAAAATTACTATTCCCAATCCAGAGAGTGCAACAATAGGGAAAGCGTTGGATAGCGTAGGAGTAAAAATTACTATTCCCACTCCAGAGAGTGCAACAGTAGGGAAAGCGTTGGATAGCGTAGGGGTAAAAATTACTATTCCCACTCCAGAGACTGCAACAGTAGGGAAAGCATTGGATAGCGTAGGGGTAAAAATTACTATTCCGACTCCACAGAGTGCAACAGTAGGGAAAGCGTTGGATAGCATAGGGGTAAAAATTACTATTCCCACTCCAGAGAGTGCAACAGTAGGGAAAGCATTGGATAGCGTAGGGGTAACAATTACTATTCCAACTCTAGAGACTGCAACAGTATGGAAAGTGCTGGATAGTGTAGGGGTTAAAATAACATACTTCTAAATAAAAGCTTTTTTTAGTAATAAAAATATAAACTATTAAATAAATATAAACCATACACAATACCTATACATAATTATTAAAGACATGATTATCAAAATATATTTAACCAAAAATAAATATTTAAAAACACCATTTTATATTTTATTACCAACTAATAATTATTTATCAATTATATTATTATCAAAACAATCACTTTAAAAACATTATTACTTAATTACATTTAAATTACTTCCCACCATATTCCCCTATAATCCCACTACCCGCAACAGAACACATTTATCTATTTATTAATTAATTTAAAATATTTACAAATTATTTAAAATTAATTACCAATTAATTAAAATTAATTACCAATTATTTAAAAATTACCAATTAATTACAAATAATTTACAATTCCTACTAATTAATAATTAATTAAACATAATTAAATTACTTCCCACCCAATTCCCCTATAAACCCACAACCCGCTACAGAACATATATATATCAACTAATCAATTAATTAAAATAAATTACCAATTAATTACATTTATTTACCAATTATTTAAAATATTTAATAATAACTACTAATTAATAATTAATTTTACATAATTAAATTACTTCCCACCCTATTCCCCTATAAACCCACAACCGGCTACAGAACATCTTTATCAATTAATCAATTAATTAAAAATAATTTCCAATTAATTAAAATTAAATAGCAATTAATTACAAATAATTTATAATTCCTACTAATTAATAATTAATTAAACATAATTAAATTACTTCCCACCCTATTCCCCTATAAACCCACAACCCGCTCCGGTACTAAAACATATAATTTGTTTATAAATAATTGTTTTAATATATTAAATTAATAGACATATAATGTTATTTATTTTAAATACTTAAGTAAAAAATATAACACATACATAATAAAAAACAAAAAAATTATACAAATATCGATATTAGTGTCATCAAAATTAGTGACATCGATATATATGCTATTGATATTACTAACTTCGATATTACTTACATCGATATGAAGAATTTCGATATTACTTACCTTAGGGTCGACATTCTGTCCAACGATATTCTTGACATCGACATTCTACACCTTCGAAATTTAAAACACGATATTTTGGTAGGTCGATATATACAACTCGATATTTTGACTGTGTACCTCGAAAATCTTCCATCTCTCAGCTTGATGATAATTTATCAAGCAAAAAATTAATTCTTGAGTGCCTTCACTTTTTTAGTTGTCTTTATGGGTGTACAGTTTCGGCGTGTACACCACAATATATTAATAAATGTGCTAATTTTATGTGTAAAATCTGCTACGGGCATTGTTTACAGTGTACTCCCTGAGATTGGCGCGTCACAGAAACTACATTTCCCAGAATAAGTGTGTCCGAGAACATTTGAATCTTGGTATTTTTTGTTAAAGACCCGGTGTTCTCAAAATGTTTGGAGGCGAGAAAAAATGTTAATCTGGGTTACTTCCATCAATCACTTTGAGGTAATTGAAATTTTTATGGTCAAATGTGTCCCCTACCGTGTACCCCAACGGCTCCATGTACGAGTTTTAAGTACGTGTAATTTCCCTCCACAACCGAATCTGAAGACGCAAATACATTTGCGTCCAACGTTAACATGTCCTCTATCAGATCCACCATGAATGGATTGATAATTCAGTTCCTAAGTATGCCGTGCCACCGTCTTTATATGGTGCACTTTCACGTTTTTCCTGGCTCTGCCGAGCTAGGCCCTGATTCCTGTCTTCAAGCCACTTCTGTTTCTGCCTCTGAAAGCTGCAGCATGGAGACGCATCCCTGACCTCTACCTTACTTCCTACCAAGCGAGCGGTGCCCGGCTCGGCCTGGTCTGCCTGCCAAAAACAGTATTTTACCTTCAAGTTATCAGCGTAGCCAGCTCAGCTCTTCGAAAACACATTCCTGTCTAGTGATTTAGGTAAACATATTCCCGGCTGCAGAGCAAAGAGCAAGTCTCCCTGTCTCCGTGCAAGTAATTTACAGTTCCCGTTGCCAGAGTAGGCCCATGGCCCCGCACGTAGACACGCAGGCACCTATACACGCACTAACATTCAGTATAGAGTAGCCTCTGCCCAAGTGACCTTTTACTCTAGATTAAACATTCTCTAAATATTAGATATCAGATATGTTATAGGGACAGGTCGATCTGACATGCCAGACTTCTGTCTCTTCTACTAGTGCTAAATGTCAGACCCTTAGCTTCCTCCAGATGTACGTCAATAACACGTCATATTAGCTGCGCGCATTCAGGCCAAAGGTTTCAGCTGACTCTGCAAGAATTCTCTAAGCATCCACCCACTTGTGACGCTTTTCTGTGACGTTTCCAGTGTACGCCTCTGTGCACACCCTGTACACGCCTTTTTGCTACGCACATGTGTTCTTATCATATACATTTCACTTGTCACGCCTACTGTATTCAATGCCATTGTGCCATTTTACTATATATGTCATGTACTGTGAATAAATCGTTGACATCTTTCCTGCCATCATTGCATACCCGAACCCTTGTATTGATGGAATAGATTTCCATGGCTCGAGTCATCATTCATGATTAAAGCCCTTATGACTCAGACACCACGGACTCTGCCTCTCATTTGATTGAGCTATTTTCTTTAATTTTCCGAAATTATCTGGCAAACTCGTATACGGTAAAATATTTACCACATAATTTGGCGCCCGAATAGGAACCCCTCCCCCACCCCACGCGCAGGTGATGCGTCGCAGGCTTTGCCCCCGACTACAGCTGTGACGGACCCCATGCGCATCTGCAGGTTTTCCTGTATCTCCCTCAGGCCTACGGAGGTGACGGAGACTGCGGTCGACATCCAGACGAGGCGGTGAGGAGTGCGGAGGATCCCGACCAGAGCCCAGCCGAGAGAGCAGTGTCCGAGGTATCGAGAGGCCCACCAGTAGTGTCGAGGCGCATGCGTAGTGCGCAGCAGCAGCAGTGACGTCGTAGCGGTCCAGTCCAGTCGAGTTTCCGAGGCCTTCTGTTCTGTGCTTCCCGGTGAGTACCGTTGCTGGGGACGCATCAAGACGGGTGCATTAATTTGTGTCCGGTCAAGACGGGTTTGGGTACACAGATCCGGTCTGCACTGTTTTAGCAGTGTATCTGTACTGTTTAGCAGTGCATCTAGTATCCAGATATCCAGTTAATATTGTTTGTTTCGGAATGTTTCAATGTGTTTTAATGTCGTGGTATGAGTGATTGTTTGCATTTTCTTATTGTTTTCATTGTGTCTAGACCGAGGTAGCTATGCCTTTATTTTCGAAGTTGCGACAGATAGGAACTAGGAAAGGGATACTCAAAGAAGCAGTTCCCATCCCACCCAGGGACACTCCTGGACATTTTATGTACCACAAGCACGGCTTAGATGCCATATTATATCTAGACTTGTGGGTGGATTATACGAAAGACTTAGCAGAGAATCAGAGATGGCCCGTAACAGGGACATGGGATGCCGAGTGCATCATGAGAGTAGAGGAAGCGTTATGGAAAAAGAAAGCCAGACAATCACAGAAAGAGGCCATTGAATTATGGCGTAAAGAATCACATAGACGGACAGAGAAGGCGCTCAGAAAAGTAGAGAAAAGCAGAGAGGATTCAGAAAAAGCCAAAGAAAAAGACCTACTAGAAGAAGGACAGCGAGTCAGAATAGAACAACACGAAAGACAGAGTAATGCCATTATGACAGGATTGTATCCAGTCCTGGCCGAGGGCCTGCCCAAGGCGACCCCGGAAATACCGAAAGATCTGCCCCCTCCATTGGTTCCGACTAAATTACGTCACAAAACCGCAGCAGATATTTTCCTCTCTTCCTATTTAGACGACGTAGCTCCCGCATATACCAATGTAACCGTACCACCTGTACCTGTACCCCCTGTTGATCATCTGCCCCCAGGTCCGCAACAGCAGACCCCTCCCGCACCACTTCCTGCACCTGTTGTCACTTCCCCTATTGTTCTCCCTGGTATTATTCCGCTTAATCCCTTTGGGGCTGGCGCTGCTTAGGTTCCAACTCCGTTACAGATACCGACCCTACAGTCAGGTTATGCTCAAGCCTCCTCCTCAGGAGGTGCTACAGGAGGTTATCGCACCCCGCCACAGTTACAACGTATGACAATGAGAGATTTAGCAATGCAGCGTACGCCTAAAGCAGCCCCAGCCGAAAAGCTTAAAGAACAGCTTACAGATTGCAGATATGACACAGTGCCTGGTAAAACAGGACCCATGATGTTAGCATCCCTACGTTTAAGACGTGTTACAGATTACTTGGTGTTATTACCAGAAATGCCAGACCATCTAGACAATATATATCATTTTATTAGAACAGGAGAAAGACCCGAGTGTGTTGGTGAGGCCATGTCACGTCAGAAAGTCGAGACACACGGTTTAATAATGCGATTTTTGGTTAATTGTCTGATAAGGGAACAAGATCAGCCTAGCTTTCCTCTAGAAGAGATGGGGCGATTGTCAACATGGAGTCAGAATATTGCCGAGGGCAAACATGATAGAGAGAGAAGTATACATGCTATGGTTAGAAAGATCCGTAAAGAAATAATAGTAATACATGCCCGTCGAGAATCTGAAAGGCATTCTGGGTCAGACGACAAAGAGACCTCAGATGAGGAAGAGCCAGAGAATCCAGCAGAAACCTCGCAACAGGCGAGGGGAGACTTGGTGGCGTATGTAGGTAGAGAGAAACTCCCTAGACAGTACCCTCTTGATAGGCCCTTCGACAGACCCATTCGTTTAGAAAACAAGAAACGTTACCTTTGTCCGATACCAGAGCGATGTTCTCTTGAGCATATATTCCAAATTACTGATAAAGTACTGAAAGAAAGAGTAGGTTATCACGAACTCAATACCTTACGTGATCAGGAACTAGCCCGGTCCGCGGTACAGTGGGCCGGGGATGACAGCATATATAAAGATGATTCAGTAGTGCAAACATTTTTAAGTCTTACTCCAGAAGAACAGCGACTAGCTGGTATATACATGACCCAACACCTCATTATACAGTATGAAAACCAAGCATCTGACCCAGGTCCATTATATAATTTATTGCAGGACTTACTCATGAGAAGATGGAGAGGCCTAGGTACCGATTTAATAGACATAATCTTAGAACAACGTCACAAGTATAGAACATTCTTAACTCCTCATCTCGTCTCCGTTCCACCCCCAGTCAGGCAACCATATCATCTAGACAAACAGAATCCTTTACGAGAAGTACATCCAGTCAGGAAAGCCGACGATACCCTTGAACGCGTGTTTGTATACACGCCTATAACTAAAATGAAATTGTTAGAAATGAAGAAAATAGTGCCCAGTCATGATAAAGACCCTGCAGGTTTCCACCGTGAAATAAAAGACATGTTACTAATGGGAGATTAATTTTGGAAAAGGTGATGGACAGAGTTTCTGAATGATGCAGAATACTCCTACCCAGTCAAGAGATCAGGGCTTGATCCATCACTGTTTTTTAGCTCACTGCACATCCCAGCTTCAGAACCTGGCTATATGCAAATTAGTCTGTTCCTGTCCCAGTGCATGATGGGAACAGGGCAAACCAAACTACCAAGCCAATTCTTATACTGGGAAGGAGACAAGCTACCGGGGACCGGTTTCTGGCATTTCAGCCTCGTCGGCCCGGCTTGCTTGAATCCTGATGGTGCAATGAGCTAGGGTCTCACGTCTGAGTATACCCTCCCACACATAGTGTGGATAAAATCAATTTTGGAAAAGGTGATGGACAGAGTTTCTGAATGATGCAGAATACTCCTACCCAGTCAAGAGATCAGGGCTTGATCCATCACTGTTTTTTAGCTCACTGCACCATCCCAGCTTCAGAACCTGGCTATATGCAAATTAGTCTGTTCCTGTCCCAGTGCATGATGGGAACAGGGCAAACCAAACTACCAAGCCAATTCTTATACTGGGAAGGAGACAAGCTACCGGGGACCGGTTTCTGGCATTTCAGCCTCGTCGGCCCGGCTTGCTTGAATCCTGATGGTGCAATGAGCTAGGGACTCACGTCTGAGTATACCCTCCCACACATAGTGTGGATAAAATCAATTTTGGAAAAGGTGATGGACAGAGTTTCTGAATGATGCCGAATACTCCTACCCAGTCAAGAGATCAGGGCTTGATCCATCACTGTTTTTTAGCTCACTGCACCATCCCAGCTTCAGAACCTGGCTATATGCAAATTAGTCTGTTCCTGTCCCAGTGCATGATGGGAACAGGGCAAACCAAACTACCAAGCCAATTCTTATACTGGGAAGGAGACAAGCTACCGGGGACCGGTTTCTGGCATTTCAGCCTCGTCGGCCCGGCTTGCTTGAATCCTGATGGTGCAATGAGCTAGGGACTCACGTCTGAGTATACCCTCCCACACATAGTGTGGATAAAATCAATTTTGGAAAAGGTGATGGACAGAGTTTCTGAATGATGCCGAATACTCCTACCCAGTCAAGAGATCAGGGCTTGATCCATCACTGTTTTTTAGCTCACTGCACCATCCCAGCTTCAGAACCTGGATATATGCAAATTAGTCTGTTCCTGTCCCAGTGCATGATGGGAACAGGGCAAACCAAACTACCAAGCCAATTCTTATACTGGGAAGGAGACAAGCTACCGGGGACCGGTTTCTGGCATTTCAGCCTCGTCGGCCCGGCTTGCTTGAATCCTGATGGTGCAATGAGCTAGGGACTCACGTCTGAGTATACCCTCCCACACATAGTGTGGATAAAATCAATTTTGGAAAAGGTGATGGACAGAGTTTCTGAATGATGCAGAATACTCCTACCCAGTCAAGAGATCAGGGCTTGATCCATCACTGTTTTTTAGCTCACTGCACCATCCCAGCTTCAGAACCTGGCTATATGCAAATTAGTCTGTTCCTGTCCCAGTGCATGATGGGAACAGGGCAAACCAAACTACCAAGCCAATTCTTATACTGGGAAGGAGACAAGCTACCGGGGACCAGTTTCTGGCATTTCAGCCTCGTCGGCCCGGCTTGCTTGAATCCTGATGGTGCAATGAGCTAGGGACTCACGTCTGAGTATACCCTCCCACACATAGTGTGGATAAAATCAATTTTGGAAAAGGTGATGGACAGAGTTTCTGAATGATGCAGAATACTCCTACCCAGTCAAGAGATCAGGGCTTGATCCATCACTGTTTTTTAGCTCACTGCACCATCCCAGCTTCAGAACCTGGCTATATGCAAATTAGTCTGTTCCTGTCCCAGTGCATGATGGGAACAGGGCAAACCAAACTACCAAGCCAATTCTTATACTGGGAAGGAGACAAGCTACGGGGGACCGGTTTCTGGCATTTCAGCCTCGTCGGCCCGGCTTGCTTGAATCCTGATGGTGCAATGAGCTAGGGACTCACGTCTGAGTATACCCTCCCACACATAGTGTGGATAAAATCAATTTTGGAAAAGGTGATGGACAGAGTTTCTGAATGATGCAGAATACTCCTACCCAGTCAAGAGATCAGGGCTTGATCCATCACTGTTTTTTAGCTCACTGCACCATCCCAGCTTCAGAACCTGGCTATATGCAAATTAGTCTGTTCCTGTCCCACTAAGTGTGGGAGGGTATACTCAGACGTGAGTCCCTTGCTCATTGCGCCATCAGGATTCAAGCAAGCCGGGCCGACGACGGCTGAAATGCCAGAAACCGGTCCCCGGAAGCTTGTTTCCTTCCCAGTAAAAGAATTGGCTTGGTAGTTTGGTTTGCCCTGTTCCCATCATGCACTGGGACAGGAACAGACTAATTTGCATGTAGCCAGGTTCTGAGCTGGGATGGTGCAGTGACCTAAAAAAACGGTGATGGATCAATCCCTGATCTCTTGACTGGGTAAGAGTATTCTGCATCATTCAGAAACTCTGTCCATCACCACCCCCTTTTCCAAAATCGATTTTGTCCACACTAAGTGTGGGAGGGTATACTCAGACGTGAGTCCCTTGCTCATTGCGCCATCAGGATTCAAGCAAGCCGGGCCGACGACGGCTGAAATGCCAGAAACCGGTCCCCGGAAGCTTGTTTCCTTCCCAGTATAAGAATTGGCTTGGTAGTTTGGTTTGCCCTGTTCCCATCATGCACTGGGACAGGAACAGACTAATTTGCATGTAGCCAGGTTCTGAGCTGGGATGGTGCAGTGAGCTAAAAAAACGGTGATGGATCAATCCCTGATCTCTTGACTGGGTAAGAGTATTCTGCATCATTCAGAAACTCTGTCCATCACCACCCCCTTTTCCAAAATCGATTTTGTCCACACTAAGTGTGGGAGGGTATACTCAGACGTGAGTCCCTTGCTCATTGCGCCATCAGGATTCAAGCAAGCCGGGCCGACGACGGCTGAAATGCCAGAAACCGGTCCCCGGAAGCTTGTTTCCTTCCCAGTATAAGAATTGGCTTGGTAGTTTGGTTTGCCCTGTTCCCATCATGCACTGGGACAGGAACAGACTAATTTGCATGTAGCCAGGTTCTGAGCTGGGATGGTGCAGTGAGCTAAAAAAACGGTGATGGATCAATCCCTGATCTCTTGACTGGGTAAGAGTATTCTGCATCATTCAGAAACTCTGTCCATCACCACCCCCTTTTCCAAAATCGATTTTGTCCACACTAAGTGTGGGAGGGTATACTCAGACGTGAGTCCCTTGCTCATTGCGCCATCAGGATTCAAGCAAGCCGGGCCGACGACGGCTGAAATGCCAGAAACCGGTCCCCGGAAGCTTGTTTCCTTCCCAGTATAAGAATTGGCTTGGTAGTTTGGTTTGCCCTGTTCCCATCATGCACTGGGACAGGAACAGACTAATTTGCATGTAGCCAGGTTGTGAGCTGGGATGGTGCAGTGAGCTAAAAAAACGGTGATGGATCAATCCCTGATCTCTTGACTGGGTAAGAGTATTCTGCATCATTCAGAAACTCTGTCCATCACCACCCCCTTTTCCAAAATCGATTTTGTCCACACTAAGTGTGGGAGGGTATACTCAGACGTGAGTCCCTTGCTCATTGCGCCATCAGGATTCAAGCAAGCCGGGCCGACGACGGCTGAAATGCCAGAAACCGGTCCCCGGAAGCTTGTTTCCTTCCCAGTATAAGAATTGGCTTGGTAGTTTGGTTTGCCCTGTTCCCATCATGCACTGGGACAGGAACAGACTAATTTGCATGTAGCCAGGTTCTGAGCTGGGATGGTGCAGTGAGCTAAAAAAACGGTGATGGATCAATCCCTGATCTCTTGACTGGGTAAGAGTATTCTGCATCATTCAGAAACTCTGTCCATCACCACCCCCTTTTCCAAAATCGACTAATGGGAGATTATACCTATCCAGACATTATGAAGATACTGAAAGTGTTATTGCCTGCCGGTATTTACGAGAAACTCAAGGAAAAAGAATGGGAGGTGGGAGACAAAAAGATTAATTGGGCTGAATTAGAAACCGAAGAAACTGGTCGAACCCCAGGTTTAGGTCTTGGGGATAAAACTAAAGCATTACCAGGATTATTAGTACAGGTCTTGCCAAGATTATTGGCAACTAAAAAGGAGGATTGGGATGCAATCTCAGCCTGCAAACAGAAACACGACGAAGACACTAGTGATTTTTATTCCCGATTCGAGAAATGTTTTATTATTAATAGTGGCCTGAAAACAAGTAGCGAGTCATACCCACACCTTTTTGTATCAAAGTTAGTCGAGAACTCCCTGCCCCAGGTTAAGAACCGTGTACTGAAGGTCAAGAGCACATGGCAAGCTAATACGCCTTCCCAAATGTTACAAATGTTGCAGTACCACCAGAACAGAATCAGGGAAGAACATGATCACGAACAGAGACGTATGAAAGACACGAAAATGAAAGTACTAGTTGCTCAGTCAGTTCCACCTGATGGCCATAAAAGGGGTACGACACAATCCAATAATTCAAATTCAGCAGCTCCTGTTAAAGGGATATGCAACTATTGTAAACAGCCAGGTCCCTATGTAAACGATTGTGCAGTTTTGAAACACAACATAGCCACAGGTAAAACTAAAGAGAGACCGCGTCCTCCTAGACAGGACTAGGTCCAACAACACGTTCCACAGAATGTTCAGCCTATACAGGTTCCACAACAGACCGTAGCAGTACCACAGCCACAACCCATTGCCGCAACACAACATGTTACACAGCAGATGTACCAGTATGCACAATCTGACTATCCCGATTACCAGTCATACACATGAAACAGCCTAGAGAGGGAGGTTGGCTTGCCCCTTATCGAAGTTCCTGTAGATCAAGAAGGTCCTTACGTACACAGTCAGGTATTAGGGAAAGATAGAAAATTTTTGATTGACACAGGGGCAAGCAGAACGACCATCAGTCATGACGAGGTTCCAGGGGCACCCCTCTCAGGCTCACAGAATGTTTCCCTTGGATTTTCAGGAAAGCCTATAGTCAATGAAGTATCGAAACCTGTTCCCCTAGCAGTTGGTCCATTATCTCGTACTACAGACTTATTGCTCACGAAATCATGTCCAGAAAACTTGCTTGGTATAAAGACCCTGAAAGCTCTAGGAGCTGTAATTTGTTGTTCTCCGGAAGGAGTAAGGTTGTTCCTTCGTGACTTCAAGGGACATTATGTATTGAGAGATTTTGACCCTAGGTTACAGAATGTTCCTGCACATTTATGGGCACAAGGCCCCACTGATGTAGGTTGTATGCACATTACTCCATATCATGTCACACTCAAGCCAGGAGTAGTACTACCTCGTATTCGACAATACAAGTTACCGCCAGATGCTGTAGTGGCTCTACTGAAAATCATTGACAAGCTCATTGCACAAGGAGTGGTTGTAGAAACCGACTCAAATGTTTGTAATTCCCCTATCATTCCAATTCTTAAACGTACAGATCCTAACGCACCTCCTGTTTATCGATTAGTCATCGATTTACGAGAATTGAATAAATGTATTATACCACAGTATCCTGTGGTCCCAGACATTTCATCCCTATTGACTGCTATTGATTCTGGGGCGACGTTCTTTACTGTAATCGACCTCAAGAACGCCTTCTTTAGTGTCCCCATTGATCCGGAAAGCCAATATCTTTTCGGATTCTGTTTAAATGGCTGAAGCTTCAAATTTGCACGCGCACCTCAAGGATTTACAGAGAGCCCCAGCATCTACAGCCAAGCATTAAAACGACAACTTGACAGTATTCTCATGCCTGCCAACACTGCCCTACTCCAATACGTCGATGATCTATTGATCACCGCCCGTAGTGAATCAGAATGTGAACAAGCATCACTGACAGTTTTGCTTTTCTTGGCGGACATGGGACACAAGGTGTCTCCTTCGAAGCTACAATACTGTGCCCAGCAAGTGGTGTACCTTGGGCACTTGCTGTCCAAGTGGGGTAGGCAGCTGACACCTGAACGAATTCAGTTAATTGCACATCTTCCGCAACCCAAGACACAGAAAGAAGTACGAGCCTTTATTGGACTCACTTCCTATTGCAGACAATGGATTCCACAATATGCATTTCTAGCTAAACCACTCATACAGTTGACAACACAGGAGGCAGCGTCTTCGACTGTCCTCCCTTGGACTCAGGAACATACACAAGCTTTTGACGAATTAAAGAAAGCTTTATGTCAAGCACCAGTTTTAGCGACACCATGTTACAGCAAACCTTTTACACTTTTTGTCACAGAACGCGATGGCACAGCGTTGTCGGTTCTCACTCAGGTACAAGCAGACAAACACAAACCGTGTGCTTATTTTTCGAGTACATTGGATCCAGTAGCCCAGGCCCTGCCTGCGTGCTTAAAGTCAGTTGCAGCAACAGCTCTAGCAATCCGACAAAGTGATTCCATTGTATTAGGACATCAATTGACAGTACAAGTTCCACATTCTGTAGAGGTTCTCCTAAACAGAACACAGACTCAACACTTGACTGTAGCACGACTGACAGGTTATGAATTGACATTATTCCAACCACACATAGAAATCAGACGTTGTAATACACTGAATCCTGCTACACTTTTACCATCGAGCACAACAGACCCTACTCCACATGATTGCGTGGATGTAGTTGACACAGTTACTAAACCCAGACAAGACTTGACAGATGTCGCATTATCCGATCCAGACCTGACACTTTATGTGGATGGTTCATGTTTAAGAACAAGTACAGGAGAATTAGTGGCCGCATATGCAGTGACCACTGAAACTGAAGTTATAGAAACACATCGCATTGACACCCTGTCAGCCCAAGCAGCAGAGCTCATTGCTCTGACTCAAGCCTGCAGACGAGCCAAGAACTTGAAAGTAAACATATACACAGATTCCCGTTATGCATTCGGAGTCGTTCACGACTTCGGTGTCCTCTGGCAAGAAAGAGGTTTCTTGACCTCTCACGGAGCCAAGATTCAGCATGGTCCCCTCATTCAAGCCCTATTAGAAGCCATACATTTTCCTACAGCTATAGCTATCATGAAGTGCAAGGCACATACGAAAGTCACCGACAAGATTTCTCAGGGCAACGATTTTGCAGATCGAATAGCGAAACATACAGCACTGACTCATACTCAAACAACGGACATGACAAAGACTGATGTAACCTCACTGACACATTGTATGACAGTTAAGGACCCCACACAAGATGTCATAGACATACAGACACATGCTACTCCAGATGAAATAAAGAAATGGACTGAACAAGGAGGGGTCCAGACAGATCAAGGATGGATGACGAAGGGAAAGACCACATGGTTTCTCCCCGACTCTATGGTTCAGGTTATCATAAACACAGCACATAGTCCAGCACATTTAGGAGAAAAAGCCATGTTAGACAGTTTACAGAACCTCTGGTTTAACAAGCATTTACGAGCAGCAGCCAAACAGAAAGTGCGTACCTGCATGATCTGTTGTCAGTTCAACCCGGGAAAAGGTGTTCCCGTAGAGCAAGGTGGATTTCATCCTCCCGACTATCCTTTTGAAGTCCTCCAGATGGATTATATTCAGATGGAAAGATGCTGAGGATTCAAGTATGTCCTCGTAGTTGCCTGTGCTCTATCCCGATGGACAGAAGCATATCCCGTCCCAGATTACACTGCCCCGACCACTGCCAGGCAGTTGGTTCGTGAATTCTTCCCTCGATACGGTTTGCCCCGTGTCGTGTATTCAGATAACGGTCAGCCATTCTCATCCGAACTTATGAAGCAGGTCTCGCTTCTATTGGGGTACCAGTGGAAGTTTCACTGTGTCCGGCATCCTGAGGCAGCAGGTCTCGTGGAGCGGCACAATCAGACTCTGAAAACTCGCCTTGCAAAAGTGTGTAAAGAGAAGGGAGTAGATTGGATAATAGCTTTGCCAGTTGCTCTTTTTTATATGAGAATGGTAGCCCACTCTAGGACAGGGCTATCCCCGTATGAGGTGGTCTTCGGTAGACCTCCTAATATGTGGGGGACGCCTCTGCCTCGAAAAATTACCGATGTTGATAGTACTATGTTGACAGATTACCTTGCTTCCTTGATGTCTGCACTACAATCATGTCGTTCACAGGTCGCGGCAGCCTTCCCAGACAACACCGAGGTGAAGCCACATGAACTGGTCCCGGGTGATGTTGTAGTCGTTCGGAATTTTGACAGATCGAGCCCTTTGGAGCCCCGCTGGAAGGAGCCGAAGATCGTTTTGTTAACAACCAGGACTGCCGTGAAACTGGAGGGGCGCAAGGGTTGGGTGCACTCCAGTCACGTTAAAAGATTTCATGGAATTCCGCCAAAGACTGAATCCCAGAACTTCCACGTACCAGTGACTGATACCAAACTTCCCCTTCTAGAGAAAACTCCCCAAGAGGAGTACAGACAGAAATTGAGGTCTAGTAAGTCAGACAGTTTAATTGTTTAAGTCCCCTCCTGGGTGAAGCGGTTAGGCAGTTTCTGACAATGTATAAGTTAGACCCAAATAGAGAGAGAGATAGACAGGAGACCAAGAAACGAAATTATTGTAAAAGTCTCCGGAGCAGATGCGTCTGCACATTACTTATTATGTTTTTTCTGAGTCTTGCGATTATTGCAATAAGTTGGATGTTATGCATATATTTTCCTCTTGCACATTCTTTTTCTAATGATACTGTCGAGCACACGTTTAGTGCTCTTCCTCCACACGAATTGTCTTATCGACTTGCGCTGCGCAACAATACATTTATTCGTATGTTACACCATTCTCACCAGACCAGCAATGCTACTAATTGTTGGATATGTGGCCGACTCCCTCCCTATCAGAACTACAAGGGAGCTCTGCCCCTCTTTCCTTACCCGTTTACACATAATGGTTCCTGTGGTGCATGGTTTAGTTTAATAACCTCTATAAACACCGAGTCTAGAGTTTCCCAAAGCAATTGGATGTGGGGAAATCTGAACACAGTCATGAACAAAGCATGTTTCCCAGACAAGGAGGGTTTTCCACAAATGACAGGGACAGATCTAGAAAACGAAGTGTATGGATTAGGCAATTTTACACTTAACCTCATGATTCTAAATGTTCAGTCAGAAACCAGTCCAGACTTGCCATCCATATCGGTTCTACCAGCGAAAGGTGTATTGTGTGTCAGAAAGAAAGGTTCAGTACATCTAGGTCACAGTGACTGTACTACTGTGGTCGAATTCAGTGATAAAGGCAAGTCTACATTCAAGGCTTCCCGACATTCCTATTTCATTTGTGGTCAGACAGCCTATGTCCGTTTACCTCCAGACTGGGATGGTACCTGTTTCATTGCATTCTTATTGCCACCAGTATTCCTAGCCCCATCTGACTATCACAGGAATTCCCGCCTTAATATTGTCAGGCACAAGAGAGACCTCCCAATAGTTGATCAGACTGAAACTACATGGGAACAATATACAGATTTCAATAAAGGATTCTTTCCCTATCTAGGCACTGTCTCCAATAGTAAACTGATACGCAAATTGACCAGAATACTTGAAGCCGTAGTGAATGAGACTACTTCTGCCTTGGGCAACTTAACAGAGGAGCAGTCTGCTATGAGACTTGTCGTTCTTCAGAACCGCCTTGTCCTTGACGTCATCCTGGCCGATAGGGGCGGGGCCTGTAGAGTCATCGGATCCAGTTGCTGCGTGTTTATTCCAAATAACGCGTCATCAGTCTATAAGGCCATTACCAGACTTCATGAAATTGCCCATCTGATACACCAGAATCCAGGCTCCTGGACTTGGTCCGGTTGGCTCTGGAGTGTAATCACAGCCTGGGGATGGAAGCTACTGTCATTCCTAGGAATCATATTGGCCATAGTATTCAGTTGTTGCCTATGTCTGCAATGTGGGCCCGCGATTTGCGGCTTGTGCGCCACAGCTTGTGTTCCCCATCCAAGTTCACGTTCCCATTCCCGAAGAAAGAAAGAAGAACAGATGTTGTTATGTGAACAGATTGATGGTCTCATGAACATCGACATATCATGAAGGGTCCGTAGGGGACAAGGAGGGAATGAGGTAATTGAAATTTTTATGGTCAAATGTGTCCCCTACCGTTTACCCAAACGCCTCCATGTACGAGTTTTAAGTACATGTAATTTCCCTCCACAACCGAATCTGAAGACGCAAATACATTTGCGTCCAACGTTAACATGTCCTCTATCAGATCCACCATGAATGGATTGATAATTCAGTTCCTAAGTATGCCGTGCCACCGTCTTTATATGGTGCACTTTCACGTTTTTCCTGGCTCTGCCGAGCTATGCCCTGATTCCTGTCTTCAAGCCACTTCTGTTTCTGCCTCTGAAAGCTGCAGCATGGAGACGCATCCCTGACCTCTACCTTACTTCCTACCAAGCGAGCGGTGCCCGGCTCGGCCTGGTCTGCCTGCCAAAAACAGTATTTTACCTTCAAGTTATCAGCGTAGCCAGCTCAGCTCTTCGAAAGCACATTCCTGTCTAGTGATTTAGGTAAACATATTCCCGGCTGCAGAGCAAAGAGCAAGTCTCCCTGTCTCCGTGCAAGTAATTTACAGTTCCCGTTGCCAGAGTAGGCCCATGGCCCCGCACGTAGACACGCAGGCACCTATACACGCACTAACATTCAGTATAGAGTAGCCTCTGCCCAAGTGACCTTTTACTCTAGATTAAACATTCTCTAAATATTAGATATCAGATATGTTATAGGGACAGGTCGATCTGACATGCCAGACTTCTGTCTCTTCTACTAGTGCTAAATGTCAGACCCTTAGCTTCCTCCAGATGTACGTCAATCACACGTCATATTAGCTGCGCGCATTCAGGCCACAGGTTTCAGCTGACTCTGCAAGAATTCTCTAAGCATCCACCCACTTGTGACGCTTTTCTGTGACGTTTCCAGTGTACGCCTCTGTGCACACACTGTACACGCCTTTTTGCTACGCACATGTGTTCTTATCATATACATTTCACTTGTCACGCCTACTGTATTCAATGCCATTGTGCCATTTTACTATATATGTCATGTACTGTGAATAAATCGTTGACATCTTTCCTGCCATCATTGCATACCCGAACCCTTGTATTGATGGAATAGATTTCCATGGCTCGAGTCATCATTCATGATTAAAGCCCTTATGACTCAGACACCACGGACTCTGCCTCTCATTTGATTGAGCTATTTTCTTTAATTTTCCGAAATTATCTGGCAAACTCGTATACGGTAAAATATTTACCACAACTTCTAACCCCTATGAACCGTGCCCCGATCTTAGATCTATAGTTAGAAAATAATTCTGCTCAATTTAAAACGAAGTCAAACTTGAGTGATGCAACTTAAATTAGTAAGAAAACTGTGCAAAGGACAGATGTGCAATGAATGTCCTATTACTTACAGGCAATCTTCATTACTCCAGGTCCCGTTGTCCTCGACCCCTTCATACTGACTAGTGAGATAAACTATCTCCATGACAGAAAAAAGAAAAGCAGGAATGCTGGTACACCCCTGCTGCTGCCCACTGGGAGTACATAAGGGTACAATACTCAGCTTTCCTCCTGATCCACCAAGCCCCAGATGAGGGCGGGAAAGCCCGGAAGGGAGGGAGGGATGGTATGAAGGGGACGAGGACAATGGGACCCGGAGTAATGAAGATTACCGGTAGGTAATAGGACATTACCCCCAGGTGCCTCCTGTCCTCCTCCCCTTCATACTGACTAGTGAGAATACCCAAGCAGCAACCGGCCATCATCACACAACAAACCACCAGGACACAGAACCACAGCAAACCCAGCAGTTTATTGAAAACAGCACAGTATCAAAGAAAAGAAGGGAATCAGGAACACACAGCCTGCTTCAACCAACGACCAATGGAGGAAGTGGAAACCCGGCAACCCCTGAAGACCACCCAAAGGAAACAAACAGGGAGTCATTACACCAAAAGTAACGAGTACGGTCCTCATAGACCCTCAAAGCACGGCAAACATCCAGCAAGGACCAGGTAAGGTCATCCTCATCCACCTGAACAGAACACAGAGCAGGCAAGACCATCTCCTTAGAGCGATGGAATTGGGAGGAAACCTTAGGAACCAGAGGAATCCAAACGAAGAACAACCCCATCTGCAGAAAAATAAAGAAAAGGCTCCCGAGCCATCAAAGCCCCCAGCTCCCCCAGGTGACAAGCAGAAGTAATAGCCACCAAAAAAACAACCTTAAAGGTGACAAACTTCAAATCAACCTACTCCAAAGGTTTAAAAGGAGCAGCCACCAAGGCCCTCAAAACCAAAAGGAGGTCCCAAAGAGGAAGAGAAGGCCGAACCACAGGACGGGAATTCGTAAAACTGTGCAACAAACGGGAAACCAGGACATCAACATCAACGTCGTGCAGATTTCCCCAAGGGGCACCGAGACAGGCAAATGCTTCTCGTACCAATCCCAAAGGAACTGAAGAACATCAGGCAAAGGACAAACCAAAGGAGACAATGTCCGACCAAGACACTAACGCTCGAAGATCCCCCAGTGCCTGCCATAGGACCGAAGAATAGAAGGCTTGCGGGACCGCTGAATAGCCAAGGCTAAATGCTCGGGGAGACCCCTATTCCTCCACCCCTGCCTCTCAACCACCAAACCTACAGCCAAAGCCGCCGGAGGGACAACATCGGAGAGGACCGCAAGGGAGAAGGAGGGAAGGGGAAGAACCAAGAACCCTAAACCGCCAACAACTTTAGATTCGGAAACCACGACCAGCGGGGTCAGAAGGGCACCACCACCTCCCGATCCTCCATCACCAGCTGAGACAGAAACTGAGAGATCAGAGCAAGGGGAGGAAACGCATACAGCGGGCGAGAAGGCCAAGGGAGGGTCAGGGCACCCACCCCCCAAGACCCCTCCTGAGGAACCCAGGAGAAGAACCGGGGAAGTAGGGCATTGAGCCGGGAAGCAAATAGGTCCAGAAAGGGAATACCAAACCTCACGCACACCAGACGAAAAGCCACCGGAGTCAAAGCCAACTCCAGGGAGGCAGGAAAAAAGTGACTGACGGCATCTGCCTCCCCATTGTCCACCCCCTGAACCTACGCAGCCGCCAGAGACAAAAGATGGCCCTCCGCCCAGGAAAACCACCGCGTTCAGGGACCGGGAAAGAATACCCCCCTGGTGATTCAAGTAAGCCATGGTTAACGAGTTGTCTGACCTAACCAACACATGCTGGTGCAACAGCAGGCTCCGAAACCCCAAGACTGCCTGACACACAGCAGACAACTCTCACCAGTTCGAGGACTGCCAAACTCTCCAGCAGGGACCAATGACCCTGAAGGAACTCCGTCCCCAAAGTCGCCCCCCAGCCCACAGCACTGGCATCTGTCGTAAGGACCACCGGAGGAGGAGACTGTAGAGGCAAGCCCCTGGCCAGATTGTCCGACAGAGTCCACCAGCGCAGGGCAGGAAGGATCGACAGAGGCACCGGATCCAAAATGGACAAATCCCGACACAAAGTATCCCACCAAGCCAACAGTTAAGACCAAAGAGGCCGAAGATGGAAACGCACCCAAGGCACAGTGAACACCGTAGCAGCGATTAGACCCAGAAGGCGCAACCAAAGATGGACCGGGAAGGATCGAACCACCAGAAAGCGGTGAGCCAGGGAACACAGGGTCACCTCCTGAACAACTGGCAGGAAGACCCGATTCAGATCCGTGCGGAAACGTGCCCCTATGAAAGTCAGATCCTGGGACGGCAGAAATTGACATTTGGGGAGATTCAACAGGAACCCATGGGCCTGCAAGGAAGGAGCACACCAACCCCTGATCCCTCAACAATTGAACCTCGGAGGGAGCATGAAGGAGCCAATTGTCCAGATAAGGGTAAACCATCAGCCTCTGAAGATGCAAGTAAGCCACCAAGGGAGCCACCAACTTGGTAAACACCCTGAGGGCTGATCTCAGGACGAACGGAAGAACCAGGAACTGATAATGGACTCCCAGAAGACAAAACCTCAGGAAAGGACGAGAAAGGGGTAGACCGGTGTTAGACCTGGCATCATTGGCATGAGTCTCCTTTCCATTTTGACAGATTTCCTCCTCTGTTTTGATATGTTTTTGCTGGATTTATGCTTTGGGCACTGTGCCAATGCTAATCAGTCAAGTCAGTCAGTCAAGTATGCTTTATTCGAGGAAAAAAAACTCATAAAAGCAGAACACATATAAAACCATACGTTCATAGCAATGATGTTAAAAACCTATTTACAATCACAGAGATGTTAAAAAATAAAGCTTCAAGACTTCCATTAAAATTCACTATAAAACCACAAAATTCATACAGATACAACACCAATATGTAGGCAGATTCTCTTTATGCTAATTGGAGGGGCAGAAAAGGGGCTGCATTTCTCTAAACATCCTGTTGTTGTGCCAGAAAAGGTCTTCTAATTGCCCATACCCAGCCTAAATATTTCGCAGCAGCCACAACAATGGTGGAGGAAGAATTAGTACGTATTATTCTAAGGGCCACAACACTGTCCCTTGTACCAAGCTGTTTGCACATGGCCCTCAACCAGACACGTCAGGCTAGACGGTAGGCCGCACGTACAAATAGTAGGTGGGCAATGGTCTCTGTGCAGACTCTACAAGATGGACAAGTATACGAGTTACCTTCGGCCCATCTTCCAGTTAGTGATCTGATAGGAATAGACCCCACCCTGAGCTGGAAGTATAGCTTCCTTTCCTGGGGCTTAGTTATAATGTCCCAGTAGGACTCAAGGTAAGGGCAAGATTTCACTTTGAGATACTGGCCCTCCAAAGTAGAAGCATCAGCATCATTCCAGTTCCTATGGTTTACTGTTTCCTAGTACTTTGTTTTTATAACTTCCTTAGCTGGGAACTTCACCTCCTCTGGTTTCTCTCAAAGCTCATTCATACCCAAAGTCCCCAAAGATCTACGCAAATCCCCTAACCAATCTATCTTATGGAACTTATCATGGTTGATTACATCCAGGAAGCCCCTTGCGTAATGTGTGAGTTCAGGAGTGGTCCAGATGTGACGCCAGTATAGAATAGGTCGCAATCTAGCCATATCAGATATGGCTTTCCTACCCAACTCGCCACGTAGCTGCTTCATGGGTGTACTTTTAGGTAGGGCAGTGAGGCTTCGGAGGAATTTGTTTTCTGTGAGTGTTAGTGGTACCAGGTTGTCATAGCCCCAAAGCTCAGCGCCGTATAGTGCAGAGCTAACTGCTTTGGCCTCATATACCTGGAGTGCTGGCTTGATTGGTCTAGTCAATGATTTTTTATGCTCAGCACTTATGACACCTGTGTTTTGACGGAATTTGAGGGCCGCCAATTCCATATGTTTCTTCCACTTAACACCCTTGTCTATATGAACTCCAAGATAGACAAAGTCTGATACTATTTCCACCTTTTGGCCATCCAAGAAAAAGTTCCCTCTGTAGCTGGGGTGAGGATTAAAAGTCATGAGCTTTGTTTTTGCCACATTTACTTCAAGCCCACGATCCCTGCAAAAGTCCTCAAAAATGTTCAGGGCACGCTGGAGGCCACTAGCGGTTTTAGATAATATCAGCGTGTCATCTGCAAAAAGTAATATTGGTGTTTTCAGACCATCCAAAAATAGAGCGTCGACAGACGCAGACAACATGCGCTCCACAACACCATTAATATATAGGGAGAAAAGTGTTGGAGCCATGGCAGAGCCTTGGCGTACCCCTCTTTCCACTGGAAACTCCTCAGATACCTGGCCATGCCTACCCCACTGGATCTTTGCATAATTAGCCTCGTGTAATCTCATGACCAGGAATAGTATCTCAGCTGGCATACCCATCTCGCTTAAAACCTTCCATAGCATGGAGCGGGGGACTAAATTAAAAGCTGCACGCAAATCGATGAAGGCAGCGTACAGACTACCCTTCTCCAGCTGGACAGTTTTCCAATATAGCAGGGTAAACCGAAAGATCTGATCTATCGTGCTGGTCAATCTGCGAAATCCAGCTTGCTAGGGAGATAATACATTAGATTCTTCCACCCAGTTAATGATCTTTGTTAGGGTCATTTTACCTACAACCTTCTGGACCGTATCTATTAGGCTGATGGGCCTGTAATTCCCCGGTATAGTTTTATCTCCCTTTTTGAATACGGGTATTATTACAGCCCCCAGCCACGAATTTGGTACTGGTGCCCCTAAAGCTACCGCATTCGACAGGTTCAAGATATACTTCCCCCAGCATGTTTTTTCATGGAGAAAGACGTCTGCGGGCACCCCATCTGGAACCGGGGCCTTGCCCCGCGCCACTGAGTCTAGGGCCATTGTTTCATCAGTTTTAATGAAAGGTGGTGTTTTAAAAACTGTAATTGTCACAGGTTCTCCCAAGATGTCCTCTGGGCGAGACATGTATTGAGGCCCAAAGTAGTCCAACCAGCTACTCTGGGAAACATAGTTTGAGGGTGGTTCGGGGATGCCACCTTTCCCCCACTTAACTATATTCCAGAATAGTCTGGAGTCTTTGGCCGAACTAGCGGGCTTAAGATCTAGCCAATGCTGCTCATCCCAGTCCTTCTTGGCCCGGAGAACACTGGCCTTATACACCTGTCTCCCCTCCCTCACAACAGCTGGAACTTTATTCTTAATAGCCATCTCCAGTGAACTTCTTGCTGCCCTACACTGGGCGTTATACCACCCTATTTGATGTGGGGGGTTTTCTTACCAGGTTGCACACGTACTGCCCTATAGAAGTGACCTTTTATTAGGCTAAAGAATGCACAATGGAGTTTGGTGATCTCACCCATTTCTATAACTCCCTCCATTCCCATCTTCAACATAGCTTCCATGGCAACAGTAGTAGTCTCCAGTTCTTTGTTAATACTATCCAAGGCCTCTTGGTTCACCGCTACTTTGGGCCACTTTACTCTTCTCATATCGTTTGTTGGGACGATCTCTGCTATCCCCACGGGAACAGAGGTGGAGTGCAATCGAGCGTGAGGCATTTGCTGTGGTCTGGGCGCTGAAGAAGTTGAGACCATACTTGTTTGGGACTCACTTTCGGGTTCAGACTGACCACAGGCCCCTCAGATGGCTGATGCAGATGAGGGGTGAGAACATAAAGCTGTGAAGGTGGTCCATTTCCTTACAGAGTATGGACTTTACAGAGGAACACCACCCTGGTACAGAACACGCAAACGCTGATGGTCTGTCCAGATTTTTCCACCTTAGTAAAGAGAACTCCCAAGGGGAAGGGTAGTTCTCCCCGCATTTCAGCTGGAGGGGACACGTGTTAGTCCTGGCATCATTGGGATGAGTCTCGCTTCCATTTTGATGGATTGCCTCCTCTGTTTTGATATGTTTTGTCTGGATTTATGCTTTGGGCGCTGTGCCACTGCTAATCAGTGCCACAGTGCAAGTGCTCCCTATGTTACATTAATGTACTAATTGGTTATTCCATGATTGGGATATTTGATTTATCTGTCAGCCCCTAGTACAGGTACAGTGCACCATGTGTGCCCAGGGCTTGTATATCAATGTTGCTGGTGCGCTTGCAGCACTAGTTGTGCCACCCACAGAACCAGCTTGTAAAGTGTGTCTCAGGCCTGCCATTGCAAGGCATCTGTGCAGTCTAGCACTGCCATGTCGACTTGGCCAAGTGCACCCACTTGCCAGTCCATAAACCTTCACTCTGCTTCATATTAGACAACCCTATGGTAGGCCCCGGGGAAGGGTGCATTGTAAGCATAAGGTAGGACATGCTCTGATGTGTGTAGCATGTTCTAATAGTGAATTACAGCCATATTCGTTTTTTACTATTAAAGGCTACCTGTTCTCATAGGGCAGAATAGGCTGTTAGATTATTACATTCTTATAATCCTAACTGACTGAGGGAACATGGTAGAAAGTCAAAGTTAGTACGCCTGAACTCAGAATAATAAAAAACATATTTTAGTAAAGCTGGTTTTAATATTCTGTGTTTGAAAATACCACTTTTAGAAAGTAGGTACTTTCTTGCCTCACTATACAGGCCTACCTCTGCTGGGTTGTGTATTCCTTGTCTGGGTGTGTGAGTCACAGGGCTGGGGGATTCGAGGAGACAGGCTGGGGCAGCCCAATGGTGAATATAGATATCTGCATCTAGATGGGAGGGAGGAGTTGCACCTGGGACCTGAATAGGGCTGGGCCTTCCCTCTACAATGCTGGCTCCACCTCCTGTGACTTGTCTGATGTCTCTGCCATGCACTGTGAAAGAAGAGAAGGAATCATGTCAACAGAGTGCTCCAGAGCTGTATCTTCCCTCCCTGTGCTGGCTCCACCTCCCGTGGGGCGGCTGATGTCTCTACCCTGCACAGTGAAAGGAAGGAGAGAGTCATGTAAACAAAGTGCTCAGGAACTGGTTTGGACTAGGCAGAGAACAAAGGATTTTGGGGTATAAATATTGGGACCCTGATCCCAAGAAATTAGATCACTTCTGGAAAAGAAACCTTTCTGCCAAGGAGAAGAACCAAGGAAGCTGCAGGAGTTTGGACTGCCCCTCTGCCAGTGTGCTGTTTGCTGGGTTGGCCTGCGGTGGTTGCTTCATTGCCAAGGGAAAGGAGAAGAAACTTTGTAAGGACTTTCATCTACAGAATATTCTCCAAGGGCTTGAACTGTGCTTGCCTCATGCTGAAGTCTCAGGGCCAAAGACTTCCCCTCCAGCTCCCTCCTGAATTTCCTTGCGGGGAATTCTGACTCCAGACACTTGCGTGCCGCTGGGAGCTGAAAGCGCAACACATCGAGAAGAAGCGTGTCGTCGCCGCAGCTGAAATCGTCGCAACGCCGGAGAAGCAAGCCTTCGTCGCATCTCCCTGGAAGCGTGTGTTCATCGAAGATGCCTGCTGTCGCATCACTGGAGAAGTGTGACGCCATCGGGAGAGTCGCCACCGCATCACCGGAGAAGCGTGTCGCAGGGCCTGTCGAGGCTCCAAAGTACAGAGTCGTCGCAAGGCTGCCATGGGCATAATCGCATCGTCATTGCATCACCGCATCAAGGGCGACATCTTCTCGCATCGCAATTGGATAGTCGCATCGCATCAAGGCACCATTTGCGCACCGCAACGGGCCAGCAGGCCAAGAATCTACACATCACCTCTGCACCGGTAAGGCACACTGCCTCTGAGATAAGCCTGTCTGCTCGTGCCAAGCTAGCAAGGGGGTGAGCAGGGGTTATTAAGGAGTGTAATCCCCTTACCCTGACTTAGAAGTAAGGGTCCCTATTTGGACAAAGGTGAATACCATTGCCAACTAGAGACCCCCAGATCTAACATTGGTGGTCAGCTGTAAGGATTTGGACCTTGTTTTTGTGTTTCATATACAGTGATTGGTTTACACTACTAGTGAGTGCAGACCAAATGTGACCACATACTTTTTTTTTCATTTTAGAACCTTTTTCCTAGGACTGTTAGTTTTCCTGAAAACTCCCAATTTTTACTACCATGAGTAAACCAGTCTCTGCTGCATCTATGGATCTTGATTTTGAGGAAGAGAGGTTGGAAACTTACATTGTGAAACAGCTAAAGTATATCAGCAGGAAATTGAAAGTTGCTACACCAGGAATTTCTAAAAAGGAAGACTGCCAAAAGGCGCTGAGGGCCTGGGTAGAAGCCAGAAATGTCTCTGATCTTGTGGTGGAGCCTGTTGGGGATGCAGATGGGCAAATTGATGGGCCAGAATTTCCAGCCAGGGGAGGGGTGCCGTCCCCGCCTGGCAGCAGCATCTCTTCCAAAGACCTGTCCCCCAGACAATTGGAAGACAGGAAGAGAAATAGGCCACTGAAGCTGGAGTTGGCTAAGCTTAAAATGGAGAGTCAGAGGGAAACAGAGAATAATAGATTGCCCTTGGAAAGGGAGAGAATGAGAACGGAGCATGAGAGAATGTTGAGGGAGTTAGAGATCAAGGCCAAAGGCTTAGAAATCAATCCCTATGGTGGCAGCGCACCATCTGTGCCTTCAGAAGGCAGGGTACATATTCCCAAGGATGTCATCAAGGATTTCCACAAAGGTGAAGATACTGGGCAGTTGTTTGCAGCCTAAGAGATAGCAATGTTGCCCCATGGGGTCCCTGAGAAGGATTGGGGAGCGGGGTTGTGGGGTCGCTTTTTAACTGAAGGTAGGAATGCTTTGTTAGACTTGCCTAGTACTCATATGATGTCTTATGCCCACATGAAAGAAGCACTGATGACAAGGTATGGGTTAACTCCAGAGCTCTATAGACAGACGTACAGGAATTGTATGAAACTGGAGGGAACTACTTGGGTAGAATATGTGTCTTTC
The DNA here is from genome assembly GCF_964263255.1 of Lissotriton vulgaris. Classification (NCBI taxonomy): domain Eukaryota; kingdom Metazoa; phylum Chordata; class Amphibia; order Caudata; family Salamandridae; genus Lissotriton; species Lissotriton vulgaris. The sequence continues at coordinate 78,413,168 of NC_141690.1, read as the reverse complement.
TTTTGCAGAGCTATGGATGGTTGAGTGAGGGGTAGCAATGTTGATAATTTTCAAGCGCTCTATGATTTGACTGCTTGGGCGTACTTGTCTGCTAATTGTTTTCCAGAGCTACGCCAGCACCTTATTGATAGAAAGTTGACTAACCCTAGAAAGCTTGCTGAAGAGGCGGACCTCTGGGCCAGCGTCCCCAGCATAAGAGTGGGGGGGACAAGGGTAAACAGAGGGAGTTCCAAAAAGTTCCCCAAAGTAATTCCCAAGGGAACCAAGGTTAGGGTTTCCAGTCCCCCCCTGAGAAGTCAGGACCCCCGACAGGTAAACCTGTTCATAGGGTGCCAGTTACCTACTTTCCATGTAAGCAGGTGGGACACCTTTGGTATGATCCCGAGTGCCCTCAAAAGGGTCAGTATGTGCCACCCCGAGCACCACCCCGTCAGATGTCCAGTGTTGCCCTGGGTGGGGAGGATAGGGGTGACCAAGGTGGGTGGGGTTCCGCAGAAATGTCCCTTGTCTCATAAGGAGACTTTGAGATGGTCCCTAGAACTCAGCTGCCTGTTAACACTAAGAAATATAGGCAGTGGGTGGCCATCAATGGCCATAGAGTGGAGGCTCTGAGAGACACAGGAGCAAGTGTGACAGCTGTCAAGTGTCACTTGGTCTCTGAAGAGCAGGTAGTCCCTCATGCATTCTTCCCAGTTGTTGCCGCTGACAACACAGAGCGCCATTGTAAGGTGGCTCAAGTTCCCTTTCAGTGGGAGCATCTCTGGTACTCTTTAGGTAGCTGTGAGGCCATCCATGCCTGTTGACAGTCTGTTAGGCAATGATTTACAAAGCTCCCCTTGGGCTAAGGTGGAGAGGAAGGTGCATTTAGAGATGTTGGGTCTGCCTGAGTGGGCATGTGTGACCACTCGGTCTATGGCAGCTAAGGGTGTTCAAGAGACACTGGAGCCTGAAAATATGGCCCAGGGACCTGCCTTAAATAAATGAGGTAGGGGGTGTGGGAAACCCCCATTGTTCCCACTGGCCAAGAGGAGACAGACCTTGAGGGGGATGCCCTGGAACCTACAGGGGAGCAAGTTTCTGAACTGGGGAACCTTTATGAGCTGACCCATAGGCATCAAGAAGGAGGTCCCTCCAGGGAGAAATTTTGTGAAAAGCAGCAGAAGTGCCCTTCTCTTGTCGGTTTGAGGCAACAGGCCACAAACCAAGCAGCATGTGATCAGTCTGGATCACATTGGATCTACTGGGAGAATGGCCTCCTGTATAGCGAGCCTAAGGTTGCTGAGCCTGGGTCAGCCCATGTGCTGGTGGTACCCCAGGGCTTTAGAGCCTTCCTACTGGGGTTGGCTCATGATGTTCCTTTAGCTGGTCATTTGGGGCAGAACAAGACCTTTGAAAGGCTTGTCTCCCACTTTTATTGGCCCCAGATGCGGAAGAGTTCAGATACTCATTGTAGGACGTGTCAAACTTGACAGCCACGTGGGAAGAGTGGGAGGAGGCACGAGGCCCCTCTCCAGACTTTCCCTGTAGTCAGTACTCCCTTTGAACGGGTAGGGATTGACATTGTGGGGCCACTGGACCCCAAGACAGCCATGGTAGCAGGTTTATCCTGGTCTTGGTGGACCATGCTACCCGGAAGCCATTCCGCTCAGGACAGTGACGGCTCACGTGGTGGGACATGCACTGATGGGGATCTTTACCTGCGTGAGGTTCCCCAGAGAGGTTGTGTCTGACCGTGGTACAAACTTAATTTCCAAATATATGAAGTCTCTGTGGAAGGAGTGTGGTGTTACCTACAAGTTCACCACTCCTTACCACCCACAAGGAAACGGGCTGGATGAGAGATTTAACCGGACCCTCAAAGGTATGATCATGGGTCTTGAGTAAGTGGGACATCCTCTTGCCATGCCTTCTGTTTGCCTACCGTGAGGTGCCACAAACGTTTCTAGGGTTCAGCCCCTTTGAGGTTTTGTATGGTCACCCGGTAAGAGGACCTTTGGTAAAGAAAGGCTGGGAGCAATCTCCCAGGAAACCTCCCCAGGATGTATATAGCTACATACTGGCCTTCAGGAACCAGACTCGGCGTTTCTCACTCAGGCGAATCTGGAAGCCAGCCACGAGAAAATAAAGCTGTGGTACGGTCAGAATGCCACTCTGATTGAGCCGCAGCCTGGATAGAAAGTTTGGGTCATGGCCCCTGTGGAGCCTTGTGCGCTACAGGACAGGTGGACCGGTCCATATGGGGTGGTGGAACCCAAAAGTGATGTCACCTATCTGGTGAACTTGCGGACTCCCAGGAACTCCTTGAGGGTCCTGCATGTGAACCACCTGAAGCCCCACTTAGAAAGGTCTGACGTGGGCATGCTCCTAGCGACAGATGATGGAATGGAGGAGGAGACCGAGCCTCTTCCTGACCTCCTGTCTGCAACAGAGCAAGATGGGTCAGTGGATGGTGTCAGCCTCTCTGCCACAATGACCCCTGATCTGCAGCAAGATTGCCGCAAGCTGTTGGGACAATTCTCTGATCTATTTTCCTTGGTTCCTGGTGTCACAGAGTGGTGCATCTATGATGTGGACACTGGAGACAGTCCTCCTGTGAAGCACAAGGCTTACAGAGTGACTGACAAGGTTAGGGCTTACATTAAGGAGGAAATCTCCAAGATGTTTGCTTTAGGGGGTCATTGAATCCTCAAACAGTCCTTGGGCCAGCCCAGTGGTCTTGGTCTCAAAGGCTGTCTTGCCGGGTGCCACACCTGAACTCCAGTTCTGTGTGGACTACAGAGGGCTCAATTCAGTCACTGGGACTGATGCACACCCTATCCTCAGAGCTGATGAGCTCATTGATCGCTTAGGGTCTGCACGGTATTTATGTATTTTATTTATTTATTTGCTTATATAGCGCTGGACTCGACCCCCGAAGGGGTATCTCCGCGCTTGATTCGCTGATGGTGCCAGATTTGGTGCCTTTAGTGGGTGTAAATAGGGAGCTATGTCTCACAGAAGAGATATGTCTTGAGTGCTTTCCGGAATGATAGAAGATTGGCATTTTGTCTCATACCGATAGGGAGTTTATTCCAGATGGAGGGTCCTATGTATTAAATTTGAATTTGAATTTAAAAACACTTATAAAGCGTGCATTTACCTAGCGGTTTCTTGGCGCTGAAAGTGCTCGGCCACCCTGCCTGGCCTTCTTAATGGGGGGAATTTTTAGTAAGAATTGATTGCTTGAACACAAGAGACGTTCCGGTTTATGGACTTGGAATTTCTGAGTCAGGTATTGGGGGCTTGATCCATAAAGGCTCTTATGTATGATGCAGCAAATCTTGAAGTTGATTCGCTGACGTATGGGCAACCAATGGAGCTGTTCCAGTAGGGGCCTAGATGGTGTTCTCGAGGAGACATTGAGGACCAGCCTGGCCGCAGTGTTTTGGGCCACTTGAAGACGGTTGAGCACGTATTCATTTGCTGCGATGAAAAGACCATTGCAATAGTCCAATCGACTTATTACAAGGGCATGGACAAGGGTCTTTCTATAAACGTCTGATAAGAAGGGAAAAACCCTTCTTAGGAGACCGATTGTCCGGAAACAGGATCCTGTCACTAAGTTCACATGTTCTTTTAGAACCAGGTCTTGATCCAGTCTTACTCCCAGATTTTTCACTGATTGCTTTGGGCAAGGGACGGGTCCTAGCTCTAAGGGCCACCAATCCGGTGACCATAGGAGATTGGCTTTCCCGAAGAGCATGACTTCTGTCTTGCCGACATTACACTGGAGGCAGTTGGAAGCCATCCAGGTGGATACCGCTCTCATGCCCTCGGCAAAGGAGTTCTTAATTTCCGGGGTAAGAGTCTGGAAGGGAAACAAGAGCTGCGTGTCGTCGGCATACGACACTGGAGTAAACCCGTATGCTCTCACAATGTCAGCAAGGGGGGCCACGTACACATTAAATAATGTGGGGCTTAGACATGAGCCCTGTGGAACCCCCTTGGTGAGCTCCCTAAAGGTGGAACAGTAGGAGCCCAGGCTGACATTTTGTGAGCGGCCAGTGAGAAAACTCTCCAACCAGGACAGAGCTACGCCTCCAATTCCAACTCTCTGCAAACGGCCGAGAAGGATCTCATGTGACACAGTGTCGAAGGCTGCAGACAGGTCTAACAGCACCAGAATCATGGAGCCTCCTCTATCCTGTGTCATCTTGATTTTATCTGCCACGGAGAGGAGCACGGATTCGGTGCTGTAGTTGGGTCTGAACCCTGATTGAGAATAGTCCAGACCCCCTGTGGCCTCAATGAATTTTGACACATGTGTGTTCACATGCTTCTCGGCCAGTTTGCTTAAGAGCGCCAATAGGGAAATGGGGCGAAGATTGGAGAGGTCTGTCCATGGCAAGGCCGTGTTTTTACGGATAGGGTTAACTATTGCTTTTTTCCAGTCTTGTGGTATTTGTCCTTCTTTAAAGGAGAGATTAATAATTGTTTGTATCATTGGGCAAAGTAAACTGCTTAGTATAGTCATTATTTTGGCCGGGATGAGATCTAACGGAGAGCCTGTTTTGATGCTACTTATCAATGACAGGATTTCCGTATGACTGGCTTCAGGAAAGGCGGTCAGCTTAACTTGACTATTGCTGGAGGGTGTCAAGATGCATTCGGCACTGTCCCTAGAGTTATTGGCCATAATAATTTTGTCATAAATAGCATCTATTTTATTTTCAAAGAAAAGAGAAACGTCATTACGTAGGGTTTGGGAGAATTCATCAGGACTCTCGCAGGCTGAGGGTTTCACAAAAGTCTGTAAGATCCTGTACAACTCTCTTGAGGAGTTCCCGGCTTCTGCTAGCTGTGATGTCAGGTTATTTTTCCTGGCTAGTCTGATGAAGATAAAGCTTCTGAATGATTTTTCCTGCTGTCTTCAGTATGGGACTTTCTCCATACTTTTCATACCTTAGGACGTTTGATTTGACGCCTGGGTACTGGCAGATCGCCTTGACTGATGGGGCTAAGGAGAGGTCAGCATTCTCCACACCAGAATGGCACTACCAATTCCGGGTTATGCCCTTTGGGATGAAGAATGCACCTGCCACCTTTCAGAGGTAAGTCAACCAGGTGATGGCTGGACTGGAGGATTTCAGTGCCGCCTACCTGGATGACATTGCAGTGTTCCGCGCCAGTTGAGAAGAACATCTGCAGCACCTCTGGGAAGTGTTGATGGCACTGCGCAAGGCAGGCCTCACGATCAAGGCGACTAAGTGCCAGTTCGGGCAGGGTTCCGTGGTGTACTTGGGTCACCAGGTAGGAAGCGGCCAGGTGGCCCCCCTACAAGCCACGATTGATACCATCCTAGCATGGGAATCCCCAAAGACTCAGACACAGGTGAGAGCCTTTTTAGGACTTACGGGGCACTACAGGAGGTTTGTCAAGGGGTTTGGCATTATTGTTGCACCCATGACTGAGCTGACTTCCAGGAAGCAGCCCAAGAAAGTGAACTGGACTGACACCTGTCAAAAGGCTTTTGATGCCCTGAAGACTGCCATGTGCACAGCACCCGTGCTTCAGGCGCCCAACTTCTCAAAAAAAATCATTGTTTATATGGATGCTTCAGAGCATGTGTGGGGGCTGTTCTATCACAGATTAATGAAGAGGGCCTAGACCAACTTTACAGTGGAACACCACCCTGGTACAGAACACGCCAACGCTGATGGTCTGTCCTGATTTTTCCGCCTTAGTAAAGAGAACTCCCAAGGGGAAGGGTAGTTCACCCCGCATTTCAGCCGGAGGGGACACGTGTTAGACCTGGCATCATTGGCGTGAGTCTCGCTTCCATTTTGATGGATTGCCTCCTCTATTTTGATATGTTTTGTCTGGATTTATGCTTTGGGCACTGTGCCACTGCTAATCAGTGCCACGGTGCAAGTGCTCCCTATGTTACATTAATGTACTAATTGGTTGTTCTATGATTGGGTTATTTGATTTATCTGTCAGCCCCTTGTACAGTGCACCATGTGTGCCCAGGCCTTGTAAATCAAAGGCTGCTGGTGGGCTTGCAGCACTGGTTGTGCCACCCACAGAAGCAGCTTGTAAAGTGTGCCTCAGGCCTGCCATTGCAAGGCCTGTGCTCAGTCTAGCACTGACACATCAACTTGGCCAAGTGCACTCACTTGCCAGTCCCTAAACCTTCCCTTTGCTTCATATTAGACACCCTATTGTAGGCCCCAGGGCAGGGTGCTCTGTAAGCATAAGGTAGGACATGCTCTAATGTGTGTAGCATGTTCTAATAGTGAATTACAGGCATTTTCGTTTTTTACTATTTGAGGCTACCTGTTCTCCTTGGCTAGAATGGGCAGTTAGAATATTACATTCTTATAATCCTAACTGACTCAGTGAACATGATAGAAATTTGAGTTTAGTATGCCTGAACTCAGAATAATAAAAGACATCTTTTAGTAAAGCTGGTTTTAATATTCTGTGATTGAAAATACCACTTTTAGAAAGTACGTTTTTTCTTGCCTAACTATCCAGGCCTGCCTCTGCTGGGTTGTGTATTCCTTGTCTGGGTTTGTGAGTTACAGGGCTGGGGGATTCCAGTAGACAGACTGGGGCAGCCCAGTGGTGAATAGAGAGATCTTCATCTAGATGGGAGGGAGGAGTTGCACGTGAGACCTGAATAGGGCTGGGCCTTCCCTCTACAATGCAGGCTCCACCTCCTGTGGCTTGTCTGATGTCTCTGCCCTGCACTGTGAAAGAAGATAAGGAATCATGTCAACAGAGTGCTCCAGAGCTGTATCTTCCCTCCCCTGTGCTGGCTCCACCTCCCGTGGGGCGGCAGATGTCTCTACCCTGCACAGTGAAAGAAAGGAGAGAGTCATGTAAACAAAGTGCTCAGGAACTGGTTTGGACTAGGCAGAGGCCTCTCTGCCTTCAGAGAACAAAGGATTTTGGGGTATAAATATTGGGACCCTGATCCCAAGAAATTAGATCACTTCTGGACAAGAAACCTTTCTGCCAAGGAGAAGAACCAAGGAAGCTGCAGGAGTTTGGACTGCCCCTCTGCCAGTGTGCTGTTTGATGGGTTGGCCTGCAGCGTTTGCTTCATTGCCAAGGGAAAGGAGAAGGAACTTTGTAAGGACTTTCATCTACAGAATATTCTCCAAGAACTTGAACTGTGCTTTCCTCCTGCTGAAGGCTCGGGACAAAAGACTTCCCCTCCAGCTCCCTCCTGAATTTCCTTACTGGGAATTCTGATTCCAGACACTTGTGTGCCGCTGGGAGCTGGAAGCGCAACGCATCGAGAAGAAGCGTGTCGTCGCCGCAGCTGAAATCGTCGCAACACCAGAGAAGCAAGCCTTCGTCGCATCTCGCTGGAAGCGTGTGTTCATCAAAGCTGCCTGCTGCCGCATCACTGGAGAAGTGTGACGCCATCGGGAGAGTCGCCACCGCATCACCGGAGAAGCATGACGCAGGGCCTGTCGAGGCTCCAAAGTACAGAGTCGTCGCAAGGCTGCCATGGGCGTAATCGCATCATCATCGCATCACCGCATCAATGGCGCCATCTTCTCGCATCGCAATTGGATAGTCGCATCGCATCAAGGCACCATTTTGTGCACTGTAACGGGCCCGCATGCCAAGAATATACGCATCACCTCTGCACTGGTAAGGCTCATGACGAGTCCCCTACTCAGTGCAAGCATTAAGGCAGGACGCAACCGTTCCCCTGGGTCACAGAACCAACGCATCTCCGCTGTTGCGAGCCTTTTGTTTACTTTGCGTTACACATACAGGTACTTTGTTGAGAACTTTGTCGCATTTACCAACAACTTGACCTAAGAGACTTTAATCAGCTTTTAAGTAATCTTAAGTGTACTATTGTGGATTTTTGTTGTTTGTGGTCTTGTGTTTAAGTCTGTATAAAGAATACTTATTTTTATAAAACCTGTGTTGTGTCCATCTGTAGTGCCTTCCCTGTATTACTGTGTATATTCACAAATGCTTAACACACTGCCTCTGAGATAAGCCTGTCTGTTCGGGCCAAGCTACCAAGGGGGTGAGCAGGGGTTATTAAGGAGTGTAATCCCGTTACCCTGACTTAGAAGGAAGGGTCCCTATTTGGACAAAGGTGAATACCATTGCCAACTAGAGACCCCCGGATCTAACAACCGACATGTGATAAGAGGCATCCTGAAGGTCCAGAGTGCACATGTTATGACCCCGGAGAACCAGGGGAATCACCTGTTGAAGAGTCTCCATATTGAACAGGATCCGCAGCACAAATTTGTTCAGGGCCTTCAGATCCAGGACAAGATGAAACCCCCTGTCACTTTGGGAACCAGAAAAATAATGGAAAAAAATCCCTGACTCCTCTCTCCGGGAGAAACCACCTGCACTGCCCCCTTGTCCAGCAGAGACCTGACCCCCAGAGACAGCTCCGCCTGCTTGGACGGACAAAATGTCCTGGGAGTCTGACGAACCGCCGAGTCTGGAGGAGGGGTCGAAAACTCCACTAGGTACCCCAACCGGACAACGTAAAGCACCCACAAGTCTGAACAGTAGTACATCCAGGCTGGAAGAAAGTACCAAAGCCAACCTCCGATCAAGGATCCGGCGACGGCAGCTAGATAGTCAGGAATGAGGCTTCGCAGGAGGGGACTTCGCCTTCTTGTCACAACCCCTTCCAGACTGAAAACGACCGCTACCCCTGGAAAACTGCCTGCGAGACGGAGGATGGAAGAAGGGCTTAGGCTTGGAAGAAGCCGGTACAGAGGACGACTGCTTGAAAGAGGAAGAATGCTTCTTCTCCTTAAACAGCCAATGCAACTTGCCCTCCAATTCCTCACCAAACATCATAGAACCCTGAAAAGGCAACCGAAGAGCAGCAATTTTCTGGGCCGAATCCGTCTTCCAGTCTTTCAGAACCAAGGAACGACGAGCAGCCACACAAGTCTCCCCCAGAGAGGGCCGAGGCACGCACCACATCGAAGGAAATGTCAGACAGAAACTCAACCTGGCACTCAACCTGAGCCAGAAATTCCGAACAGTCAGCGGCATCATCCATAGACCCATACAAAGATTTCAAGTCCGAAAGCAGAGACTGAGTCACATAAGTCCCGTAAATGCCAGGCCAGAGCGCCAGATGAGAACCAGACCAAACCTTCCGCAGGGAAGTGTCCACCCTTTTGTCCACCGGATCCCACACCACCGCATCCTCAGCAAAAGAAGTGCGCCCAACGAGACTAGCCACAAAAGAATCCACAGGAACAGAGTCCGGCAAGTCCCTGGCCATATCCTGAAGAGGATAAAGCTTTGCCATGGATCGAGGGAGCAGGATGCAATCTGGATACTTCCATTCCCAGTCAAGTACCTCCTTGACACAAGGATGAACTCGCATAACCACAGGAGCTGAGCACTGGAACTGGCGAAGCAAGGAACCCCCAGAAGTACTAGGGACTTCTTCAGCTGGAAACCCCATATTAGCCTTAACATGACCCAACAAGTCCTGCAACATGTCCTTGTCCACATACTTGCCCTTCTGAGCATCACCCCCCAACAATTCATCCTCAGACCAGGAGGAAGAAGAAGGAGGCGGAGCCTGACCAGCGGACTTGGACCTGGGAGCACCCCCCATCTCCAACAAAGTCTCCTTAATCAGCTGCTTTATCCAGGCATCAGCACCCCGGGAACGATGCCTGGAATGCGCAGGAGAAGGAGATGAGGAAGATGAAGCAGAGGAAGAAGAGGAGGACTCAACCACATGCCTGCTCTTCTTGGCATGTTTACCAATGAGTGCAGGAGCACAGGGCAACGAGGTGCAGCAAGCCACCCCAGGAGCAGGATGCAATGCCACCGAAGCACAGCCAGCCACCACAGGAGCAGGACCTCAGGCCACCCAAGGACAGAACACAGGCAGTCCACATGCAGCCCAGGACCACAGGGAAAGTGTAGATCCAGCGAGGGGGCAGCCCAAATGAGGAAAAGGCAGCAGCAGAATGATCCCAAAACAGCAGCACTGCACAAAAATAAGCCAACACAGAAATGCAGCAAAAACATCAACAAGGGCCATATAAATAAAGAAAAAACGCTATGCGGTACTTACAGATAGGGCCGGCAAGCACCCCATGCAACCGCCGCCATCCGCCATAAAAAAACGCCTGACTTCCTGCTCCAAACAAAGGAAGTCAGGCAATCCCCGAAAGGAAGCGCCCCTGCCACACGGAGGCCGCTGCACTCCCGGAGAAGAAACAGGAACCACTGCGTCCCTGCCAAGCCCAGCAACACAGAAGATGTGGCCAGGACACCACCAGCGAGAAGAAAATCAGGAAGCGCCAACATGGCTCTCCCCAAGCCTGGCAGGAAGGGACACCAAGAAGACCTGCACATACTCGGAGCCCAGCAACAGGTAAGCCCCAGGAGCCTCCAGGCTCCTTGTCCACTTCATACTGTCGGAAGATAGAAAAAAGAACAGTAGGAATGCTGGGTATTATACCCTTATGTCCTCCCAGTGGGGAGGTGGAGGGGTATACCAGCATTCCTGCTTTTCTTTTTTCTGTCATTGAGATAGGTTATCTCACTAGTCAGTATGAAGGGGACGAGGAAAGGAGGGACCTGGGGGTAATCTTGTTTACTAAACATTAAATATACACTTCACAGTTCCAAATGGCTTCAACAATAAACCTCTTTCCCACTACGCTGCTTCTATAAAACACCAGTATCTCCATATTTCTAACATATCCGCAAGATTTGAAGGTAGGACCGGTGCTTTGGAGAAGCCTGGAGGGAGAGGGGTGCAACAAGAGAGGTACGAGAAGCTTGGAGAGGGGTGCCACGTTGTGTCGACTAGGAGGAATCCTGAAGGCAGAGGGGGAGTGGCGAGGAGTGATTCAGGGGGAAGTACGAACAATCAAAAGAAACCATTAGTGAAATCGCCATGGGAGGAAGGAGCCACACAAAGGAGGGACAATTGCAAAATTAGACCAATCAAAAGCCAGCATTTCTGAATCCTGCAGCTAACAGCCAATGGCAATGGGTGGGTTTGCCAGAGCCCCACACAAATACAACAGGTCAGCGCTGATGCTTGGCCTATAAATGACCTTTCAAGATTGTAGAGCAAGGATACAATTAAACACAATACTATAAGAATGAAACGCATCGGGTGAGGAGTAGAGGGAAAAGCAATTGAATGACGACGAGCACACTACTGATATAGACAATAAAACTGTGAATTCATGAAAAAGGTTTGAACTAAAACATATATGTTATGTATTGGAAACAATAGTTCTGCTTACAGTCAGCTATCTGTGTCCAAAAAGTGAAAAAGGTACTTTGGGGAATAATCACAAAAGTAAACTTACAGGTGAGTAATTATACACATGTAAGTTTGGTCTTACAATTGTTTCTTGACTTTACAACTTTTGGCTATTCACTATTTGCAAGTGTAAAGTTACTCAAAAGTGTAGACTTACGCATCCCAGCCTTTAAAATCAAGGGACGGAGCCTAATTTGCGAGTGTAAAGTACCTACTTGCAACATTTCAAACAGTGGACAAAGGTCTCCACCACCAGTGTGGAGACACTCTTTTGATAAAGCAAGGGGATTAGTTTAAAAGTTTATTAAACTTAAAAATTAATTAGTAAACATATGTTAATTTGAATTATTATGGCAAATTAAGTTAAACATTATTTTTATGCCAACACGAATTCAAAAAATGTGAAAAGATTATAAACCTATTTTTAATTATATATTTAATTAGTTTTAATATATTCAATTAAACTAACATTATTGTATTAAGATTTAAATATTTCAAAAAACCCTCCTAAGTTATAGCTATTTATTATAGAATTATATATTGAATTAATTTAAATTGTTTTAGAAAAAAATATAGTGTCATAAATATTTATATTATAAAAAGATTGTGATATATTTTGAAATAGAATATAACGTAAGGTGTATTTATATATGTGTTTACAATAAATTGGATGTATTTATATTGTTTAAAAAAGTTAAAGAAAGTTAATTTAATTTTAATAATAATTTCTATAGGCATTTATTTACTTTGATGCTAACCATCGTTATTTTCTAAGTCAGGGTGTTGCAGTACAATTGCTTTTCCATTTGCAGTACTGGACTTACTCCTGGTCTCAGCTGGAGTACATTTACAACTGTTTTTGATCTTTTTTGTTTGTAGTAACTATAGAAGTATGTGAATAGCAAGGGACTTACTCTTTTGTGGGTGGAAGCATGTCACTCCCTAAACTTCTCCCTATTCCTCTCATAATCTACTCTTACTCCTCCCTAAACTCCTACCTTTAAATTAGAAAAAAATGTGCTTATATTTCAGCCACCTCATGCTCCTCCCGCATTCACTACTAATCTGAGGAGATCTCCACAGTTGGGGGAGATCGCCACACATGAATGATAAGAGAGGCTGAGGCTTAGACTTCTACATGTAGGTCAGTAAATTGCATTTTTTAGTTTTCAGTAGTACCATTGTAGTGCAACAAAACATACTATAAAATGCAGTTTGTAAACACACCCCAATATCTTGAAAGTGCTTATGTGACAGAGAAATGCAGAAGGAAAGCTTCAGGCTGGAATCCCTTTAAAGAAGGGCAAAGCATGTGTATCTTGTCCAGATATCTACACTGGGAGGGGGTAAATGGGAAGAAAAAAGATGCTGCTGTCTCACTGATATGACAACCTCAGTGAAGCAATCCTTAGGATGGGTGCGTGCTTCATCTGTTTTCTTTATGTTTGTTTTTGAATGGGGTCGGAGAAAGCAGCACAAAGTCAACACAACTACAGACATTAGTGCTTTGGTACCCTTATTAAACCTGAAAGAGTTTAGATAGAGAACGAGCATCAAAGGGTCTTTCGAATGTTTTTTTTGGCAGCATTTTCTGTAATTTCAAAGGCAGACCATCACATGTCCCCTAAGCTTTAGTGAGGTAATCTTATTGGCTTGCAACACTGATTACAGACAGGACAGGGACTGCCCATGAGCGGCTCCTCAACAAAGGAACAAAGGTGGAGGAGCATCACCCCACTGCTTTAAGTGGGGTGATGTGGCAGGGTAGAGAACAAAAAAAATGATAACAAAAAGTTAATTCTATTTTTCCCTTCCTGGGTGCAGGGAGGGGCGTGGCTGGCCAGAGCAGGGGCCAAGGGGAGGACTGGGCCGGCCATTCATGCACACCTTGCAAGTCCCCTAACCTGGTGAGGAATATGCACAGGCTCTCTGTTCCCATCTGAGCGCTGTGGATCGGCGCTCACTGACCGCGCTCAGACCAATCACAACATAGCAGCATTGTCATTGGCTTAGGGAGCCCAGGTGCTTTCTGCGACGAGGAGAGGCGGCATAGAGGCCGCGGCTGGTGACACAAAAAGCAATCAATCAATCAATCACTGACATTTATAGAGCGCACTACATACCCGTGGGGTCTCAAGGCGCTGGGGGTGGGGGGGTGCCGCTACTGCTCGAACAGCCAGGTCTTCAGCTTCTTCCTGAAGGAGAGGTGGTCTTGGGTCAGGCGCAGGTCGGTCGGGAGGGAGTTCCAGGTCTTGGCGGCCAGGTAGGAGAAGGACCTTCCTCCTGTAGTCGCTCTTCGGATGTGGGGGACGGCGGCGAGGGCGTGGTTGGCTGATCGGAGGTGGCATTTGGGAGCGTGGAAGTTGATTCGGCTGTTGAGGTAGCTCGGGCCTTGGTCGTGTAGGGCTTTGTGTGCGTGGGTGAGGAGGCGGAAGGTGATTCTTTTGTTGACGGGGAGCCAGTGAAGGTCTCTCAGATGTCCGGAGATGTGGCTGGTTCGTGGGATGTCGAGGATGAGTCTGGCTGAGGCGTTCTGGATCCGCTGGAGTCTCTTCTGGAGCTTGGCGGTGGTACCGGCGTAGAGGGCGTTGCCGTAGTCCAGTCAGCTAGTGACGAGGGCCTGGGTGACGGTCTTCCTGGTCTCGGTGGGGATCCACCAGAAGATCTTCCGTAGCATGCGTAGGATGTTGAAGCACGCCGAGGAGACGTTGTTGACTTGCCTGGTCATGGAGAGGGAGGAGTCCAGGATGAAGCCCAGGTTGCGTGCGTGGTCTGTCGGTTTGGGTGCGGTGCCCAGGGCGGGAGGCCACCAGGAGTCGTCCCAGGCGGAGGGTGAAGAGCCCAGGATGAGGACCTCCGTCTTGTCCGAGTTCAGTTTCAGGCAACTGGTCGTCATCCACTCGGCTACCTCTTTCATCCCTTCGTGCAGGTTGGCTCTGGCGGCGGCGGGGTCGTTGGTCAGGGAGAGGATCAGCTGGGTGTTGTCGTCGTAGGAGATTATGCTGAGGTTGTGTTGGCGTGCGATGGCCGCGAGGGGGCTCATGTAGACGTTGAAGAGGGTGGGGCTCAGTGAGGATCCTTGAGGGACGCCGCAGATGACTTCGGTGGCCTCTGACTTGTACGGTGGTAGGCGGACTCTCTGTGTTCTTCCGTTGAGGAAGGAGATGATCCATTCCAGCGCCTTGTCCTGGATTCCGACGTTGCTGAGGCGCTGTACTAGGGTGCGGTGGCAGACAGTGTCGAAAGCCGCGGAGAGGTCCAGGAGGATGAGGGCCGCTGTTTCTCCGTTGTCCATCAGGGCTCGGATGTCATCGGTGGCGGCGATGAGGGCGGTCTCGGTGCTGTGATTGGCTCGGAAGCCAGACTGTGAGGGGTCGAGGGATCCATTCGTCTCGAGGAAGGCGGCCATCTGCTTGTTGACGGTCTTCTCGATGACTTTGGCTGGAAACGGGAGGAGCGAGATGGGGCGGTAATTCTTGAGTTCGGTGGGGTCCGCTGTGGGTTTCTTGAGTAGAGCGCTGAGTTCGGCGTGCTTCCAGCTCTCAGGGAAGGTGGCGGTGTCGGTGGATGTGTTGATGATGTCTCGCAGGTGGGGTGCGATGACAGCGTCGGCCTTGTTGAAGACGTGGTGAGGGCAGGGGTCGGTCGGTGATCCGGAGTGGATGGAGTTCATCGTGCGGATGGTGTCTTCGGTGCTGATCGGGGTCCAGGCGTGGAGGGTGGTGGTGGGGGGTGGTTGTTCGGTCTTGGTGTGCGTTGGTTGGTTGTTGAAGCTGTTGTGTATGTCCGCGATCTTGTTGTGGAAGTATGAAGCGAGGGAGTTGCAGAGGTCTTGCGACGGGGTGATGTCGTTGTTTCCTGCGCTGGGGTTGGATAGCTCTTTCACGATGTTGAAGAGTTCCTTGCAGTTGTGTGCGTTGTTGTCCAGCCGGTCCTTGAATGCAGTTTTCTTGGCGGCGCGGATCAGCTGGTGGTGCTTCCGGGTGGCCAGCTTGAAGGTGGTCCTGTTGTCCGGTGTAGGTTCCCTTCTCCAGACTTTCTCGAGGGCTCGGCAGTTCTTCTTGGAGCTCTTGAGTTCGTCGGTGAACCACGGGGCTTTCTTGCTGCCGGGTCTGCTGGGCGGGGTCCTCAGCGGGCGAGCTCGTCCGCGCAGATGCTTATCCACTTCGTGAGGTTGTCGGCGGCCTGGCTGGGGTTCGCTGAGCTGGCAGGAGGGTGCTGGCTCAGGGAGGTGGCGAGCTGGTCTGCTGTGATCTTGTTCCAGCTTCTGCGGGTGGCCTGTTGCTGGTGGTGGTGGGTCGTCGTTCTCTTGAAGGTGAAGTGGACGCAGCTGTGGTCAGTCCATTGAAGCTCTGTGGCGTGGCTGAAGTTGATGTCTGTGCTGGAGGAGAAGACTGCGTCGAGTGTGTGTCCGGCGAGGTGGGTGGGGGTGGACACCAGCTGCTTGAGTCCAAGATTGGCGAGGTTGTCGAGCAGGGTGCTGGTGTTGCGGTCGTTGTTGTTCTCCAGGTGGAAGTTGAGGTCCCCCAGGAGGATGTAGTCAGCGGAGGGGAGGGCATGCGGGCTGACGAAGTCGGCGATGTCCTCGCTGAATTGTGTGCGTGGTCCCGGAGGTCGGTAGATCAGGGTGCCTCTGAGGGTGGTCTTCGGGTCGGTGTGGATCTGGAAATGCAGGTGTTCGGCGGTGGTCAGGGTGTTGTCGGTGTTGGTCGTGAGACGGATGGTGTTCCTGTGGATGATGGCGATCCCTCCTCCCATCTGGTTGGCGGTGCGGTCCCTCCGGACGATCTTGTATCCCTCTGGGATGGCGATGGCGATGTCGGGAGCTGAAGAGGCGTTCATCCAGGTCTCTGTGAGGAAGGCAACGTCAGGGGCTGTGGCGTCTAGGAGGTTCCAGAGTTCGATGGCGTGTCTGTGGACGGAGCGGGTGTTGAGCAGGATGCACTTGAGGTGGGTGCTGCTGGTGTTCGACTTGGCGGGTGCTGGTGCGAGGCAGGTCCGGATGCAGGTGAACTTGCAGGCGTGGCAGCTGAAGGGTCCGTGGGTGCGTCGTGGTGTGGCTTGGTGGCATCCTGGGAATCGGCCGGTGTTGAGTGCGATGAGGGCGGCGGCGGAGTACGTCAGGTGGGTCGGTCGGGGTCTTCGTGGGCCAGGGGTCATGGCGCTGGTCGCGATCCGGTCGCGGACGGGCGCAGACGGGCTTACCTTTGGCACGCCTTCGGCGCACAAACGGCGCGCCCGCTGCGCGTGACCGCTGCGCGTTTGCACGGTCGCCATATATGGCGAAGTGCGCGGGTGGGCGGGGCAGCTGGGAGGCGGGAGCGGGGAGGGATACAGAAGGCAAAAGGGGCGGGGCTTAGTGGCGGTGGCGGGAAGCGGGGAGCGGGGAGGGAACAGAGGGACAAAAAGACTGCAAAGATTACAATTTAAACAAAAAGACAAAAGTACAATATTACACTAAATACTGAAGTACAGATCTAGGGTAGGCTAACAGAAGCGACAGCAGGGCACAGGGAGAGAAGCGGCGCACAGGAGCTACCACGGACCGCGTTGCTCGAGGGAGGGGGCGTGGTCCAGCGGCAGCAGCCGGGCAGCGAGGCAGAAGGCGGAGGGGGCACACGCAGCAGCTGGTGGCCGTGCGGCGCGGGGGTGTCCCACTAGTAGCAGGTAGGTTTTCTTTATTTGTTCTATATTTTTTTTATTTTCTACCCAACCCCACTTTCTCTTGTCCCCTGTTTCATTCCACCTACCACTGGACAAACCCCAAGTACAGCTCGCTAGCTGCCTCAAAATTAGAAACAGTTCCATTATAAGTTTTTGTTGTGAACAAACTATAAATTCAGTGTTTCGCTAGCAGATGACAACTCTTGAGGTGGTTTTAGGTCTAAGAGGGACATGCGTGCGTTTCTTTTCTTTATATTATTCACATTCCTTATTGGAAAGACAAAAGTTGCTCTCCTTAAAAGGCAGTGCGGGGTAACAACAAATGGCTTGAAACTCAACTTGCTTTCAATAACTCACATTGAATTCAACATAGCGAGCTCCAAACCGAGGGACAGATACACATAAAGGACAACCCCTCAGCTTTCAACTAATCCCCAGTGGCATAGCAATGTCAGGTGGTACCCCGTGTGGAAATTTCGTGTAAGCCCCGGCTTGACAAAATGGCAAAAATATGTGTTTAAAACACATATTTTTGCCATTTTGTCAAGCCGGGGGTGAAAAGTGTCATCACTGAGGCGGGTGACGAAATGGCAAAAATGTGTGTGTCACATATTTTTGCCATTTTGTCACCCCCCTCAGTGATGAGAAGTGGGGCGGCCCTCACCCACCACACCCCCCTTCGTGGCCACTGCTAATTCCCACATGATTGCCCTGTTATTTACTGTTTTTATTTTTCAGTTTCTGTCTTCACTCACACAGTTTGTGGTTGTGTGCTAGCTGCTCATTTCTGGTACAAAATCCTAAAATGCACCCACTCTTAACGTGTTCCGTGTATACCGCTCCTGCTTTCCCAAGCTAGCAGCGAACTTTCTTAAGCCGTAAAAGGAAATTTAAAAATTACGTTAAATGTAACTTTCTCACAAAAAATACACTTTGCTTAAATGTTGTTCATACCTAGACTGAAATCATAAATTATTTCCTAAACACAAAGGGGCATATTTACATGTTCTGGCGCATCTCTGCAAATCAGCAGGGATGCGCCAGAACAGTTGCGTCATGCAATCCCCTCCTTCCGCCACCACAGATGCGCCGCATTTACATTGCGGCGCACCATGGTGCAAGGAAGGGAAGATGCGTGACGCATCTTCTGGCGTATGGGCGGCGCATTGCTGGAGTTGCGTCTCAAGCGCGACGCAACTTCTGCAATGCACAGGGGCCACCCATACTCAACATGGTGCGTCACTCCTTACGCCTGCTTCAGGCAGGCGTAAGGATTTGACGCAGCAGCGTCGTAAAACTGACTCAGTGAAATCTTGTAGATTTCACTGCGTCAGTTTTACAGGGCTTTCCTGCGAGGGAACTCCCATCCTGCGACAGAACGCCCACATGAAACCTGACGCAGGTTTCATGTGGCGCAGGGCTTTACAACGTGACGTATCTGCCTAGATGCGTCACGTTGTAAATAAGTTGCAATGTGGCGCATTGTTTACGCCGCCGCTGCGTAACAAAAGTGACACAACAGCAGCGTAAAAGTGTTGCAAGGGGCTTGTAAATCTGCCCCTAAGGGCCTCATTTATGAGAAATGACGCATCGCTGCGTGAAAGCAGCGATGCGTCACTTCTCAGTGCGCACTCCTTGCGACATTCCTGATGCGTCATATTTAATGTATGATGCATTATGTTGCAAGGAGTTACAGAAACGTCAGTATTTCTGACGTATCTGTAAGCGCAAAAGTGACGCATTGCTGGAGTGTGTCACAAAAGTGACGCAACTCCAGCAATGCGTCCTTTCACATGGGGCAAGCCCCATGTGAAAGGCCTGCGTCAGTCTTATGCCTGCTGTGAGGCAGGCGCAAGATTTTGACGCAACGGTGTCCTAAAGTGAAAGGGTAAAATCTCATAGATTTCACTGCGTCACTTCTACGACCCTTCCTTGCGTCAATACGCC
Organism: Lissotriton vulgaris; assembly: GCF_964263255.1. NCBI lineage: Eukaryota > Metazoa > Chordata > Amphibia > Caudata > Salamandridae > Lissotriton > Lissotriton vulgaris. Next base: position 78,394,264 of record NC_141690.1, on the reverse strand, counting down.
CCCCCTTGCATACATTATACTTGGCGCAGGTATAATGTGGCGCAGGGGTTTACAAAGTGACGCTTCTGCCGAGATGCATCTCTTTGTAAATATGGCGCAACGAGGCACATTTTTTACGCCACTGGTGCGTCACAAAAAGTGATGCACCAGCGGCGTAAAAATGACGCACAGCCTCATAAATGAGCAGGCCCGGACTGGTGAGTCCGGGCACCGGGCAATCCCCCGGTCAGCTGGAGGGTTTTGGGGGCCGGTTTCCGAAAAGGGGGCCAGTTTTGTGTCTGGGGGCCGATTTTGCCCCCGGCAGCGTGCGTCACTCACTTTGTTCAGGCACGCACTCGCCTGACTCGCACAACTCACGGACTATATAATGCATGCACTGCAGGCCTGCACGAACCCCCACCCCCCGCCGCCACAAGCAAGCACTGCAAGTTGCAAGCAAGCAACCACCTGGTCCGAGTCCGCCCGCGTAACCGTTCGTTACAAGTAAACACATAAACAAATGGAGGAGGAGGGGGGAGGTGCCTGTGTGCAGCGCGCAGAATTATGCCTGCCCCCTCCTCTGCCGCGTCTGCGCGCCTCTCTAGGGTGCGGCACTGTGGCTGGTGTAATTCTCCTCCTTCCCGGAGTTCCCGCATGCGCATTGGCAATTTACTGCGCGTGACGAGTCACGACAGAAGAGCAGTCCAGTCGGTACACACGGAGTCGGAGTCCCGCCAGGCCCATAAATTAATTTTATTCTAGAGTGGCTGGCTACTGGCAGTGGACTGGCTACTAGCGCCGGCGCCGCCTAGCCCGACCCCCCTGTGTCTGCCACAGTGCCTGTGCCACCGTCCGTGACCGACACTGACCAACAGCACTCAGCAGACACTGGACGGCAGCCAGGCCTGAGTGAGGTGAGTGACTGAGTCAGTTTAATTTCTGCCCGCCGTGAGCGCACCTGATTCCCACAGCCGTTTCCAGCCCCGGCTGCCTGGGAAAAATGTCAGAAGGGCTGCTGCTGACTTAAGCAAAAATGATAAAGTGTGAGTGGAAGCAGGGCTGTCTGAGGCTGATGGAATAAGCCAGAAGTTATGTGACGCATTCCATCAGGGGTCAGGTAACCTTCCTTCGCGACGGGCAAATACGACACATACACAGCCCACAGCCCTCCAAAGATGGCCGCATCATGCGGCGCGCATGGTAGGTACTGCCTTGCAGCAGCGGAGTATTTATAATAAAACTGTAACCACCAGGCTAAAACGAGGCAGTGAGCAGGGCTTCTTAACCCTTCGGCAGCGGACTGACGCCGCGTTCGGTACAGACAGCAGAGCTACATCCTTTGCTTGTCAAAGAAATCACCTTGACCCCTGACCTGTCACAGACAGCAGCGCCGTCTCCCATTGGTTACAGGGAGCGTATCTATCTGTGCCTTGACCAGCTGCCCCATCCCTGGACAAGAGAGTACCTACTCTCGGACTCGATGTCTACTGTTACGTCCAGCAGTCTGCCTACATCCAATTATGTGGCAAGAAAAGCCAAATGATGCAGCACATTTTACAATAGCATTACTTCATTTTTTGATCTTTTTTTTATACATAGTGAAACTCTGTAGAGTTGGCCTAACAGCTAGGGCTGTCACCCTTGAATGTGGGGAACTGCCTGGGTTCGAGTCTCGGCAATGACACTGAACATCCTGTGATTCTGGGCAAATCACTTAATCTCCCCGTGCCTAACAAAAATGAATGTGTCCTCATGTAATTCAACTGGTGTTGTGTAAAGCGCTCGATACCCGATTCGGGTCAAGTTTGTGCTATATAAAACTCTGTGGAAAAATACAACATATTTTTCCAATTTTGTATCAGTAGATCCAAAGTTCAATTGTTAAAAGAATTCCCCAAATCTTATTGAACTTTTGACAATTCCATGACGGCGATAGTAAATTCTTTCCTTCGCCATAACTCTGTTTATAGTGTTAATGCTTTCCAATAAAGTTGGGCTGTGTTATAAATTCTATTTTTACACTATAGAGGATCTGGCCGTTAAGAAATGGAAAATACATTTCTAATCCGGACATTCCTTCCATTTTAAAGAGGTAATACAAGCAAGGAATGTGGGTCTTTCCATTCCTTACTTTGGTGGGGAAAATGATATATAATCTGAGCGCAGTTTGCCCGTCATAATATAATCTGAGCGAAGTTTGCCAGTCATACCCCTTGGCTCCGGTAGCACAACACCTTACAGTCCGCATCAGCAGGCCTGCCGCCTGAGTGAGGTGAGTGAGTCCGTTTTTCTGCCACGGGCCGAGACTGAAAGAAGCATTCAGGATCCTATTCTGAGCCGGTGCACTGTGCACAGGAAGGGTTCATGAGTCAGTTTTGAACAAAATTGGCCGGCCAAGGGTTCAGACACTAACTTGGCAAGCAGGGTAAGAGAACTTACATTGGTTTGGAACACAGGGACCAGAATACACGATTAATCCTATCATTCATGAAGCGAGTCATCCAACATATAATACAGGATCTACGGTCTATGTACAACATGTATTTGAAATAAGTTGGCCCACGTACATATAAGGATTCTTATTTTGGCCCTTGTTTCTTTTATAACAATTCTACTTGATTCTATTGAATTTGCGTTATATATTTATATTTGACTGATATGTGTGATTTGAATGGACTTTATGTAGTGCGATTGATAGTTTGACTCTGGTATTTGGGGGGTTGAGCCTGGGTCTCTCCAGGGTGTACATACATTGTTATGAATATTGCTACTGTGGTGTTGGCATTTGAATAGATATTGTATATACCTAAGTCTAAGTGTATGCACCATAAGAATCGTTGAATATTGTGAATAAATATGATGTATACATTTTTGCCTCAAACCTGGCTTTGACATTTGTGATGTATTGAATCGCTGGGCTTAATTGCGACTTATTGAGCTTTGAAATTATTGATGAGATATTTTACTTCAATCTATGTACCAGACGGGTGGTTACTTATACTAACTCGGCAACTTCCAGTTAGTGCATGAGATGCAGACGGCACAACTCAGAAACAGGAAGCGCCAACCACTTCTTGCTGTTCACGCTGCGCTCGCTCGCTACGTGCCGGATGGGGGCTGGTCTGACAAAATTTGCCTGGGCTGCTTTCAGTTCCCAGTCCGGCCCTGTAAATGAGGCCCTAACAATCACGCACAGTTTCGAGTGCTACCTGTTGCGATGCTCTTCAGCGCCTCGCAATGGGTATGAAGCACTATAGAAATGCAATTACAATTACTTAATCCCACTTCCCAAAGACTGTCTTCTTGATCACCATTTCAACAAAGGGGGGGTTTAAGTCTCCAAGACTGGAAGGGGACTAAGAAGAGTTTATGAACTGATGTGTTTATGAGAGAACACTAATTCTGATGGCAAACTACTCTTTGGACTGGCCACTCTCTGCCCTTGTGTGGGATTTTATTCTGCACAAAATTAAGGTACAGTGGGGATCGTTAAATCACCTTTACAACTGAAAATAGTTTTGTGAGTCGATCAAATGTGTTTTTCCCGCAACCACTGTACTTACTAATGGCATAGAGATTCTCCTAGCCGAATGAGCCTTATGTACGTCGATGTACACGATTTCTGACAACATACTGGTCCAGGAAAATGTTATTTTTTGACTGTGATGAAAACTGATAGTCCGGTGAATTGTTAAAAATATTTGTCTGATCAGTAAATTGATCTAAAATGTGAAATGCTCAACCACTCTCCTTCAATAGTACGGGGCGTGATACTAATGGTAGGGGTATCATTTATGGAAAATTCCCCCTGGCACTCCTTGAGGAGAAGCTTCGAAGATCATACTGGAAATAATTATATTTGCCTTTTTCTGTGCCTCCTGAAGCAGTGCTATTGAATTTGCACTTGACGCAAGCCCTGCAGATAACAATTACAACTGAAATGTCAAATTCCTATAGCTTGCTTTGACTGTGTCTATCTAGGATGCAGATAACATTAAAATGCAACTCTATCAAACAAAGTCAAGCAAAGGACATGTGTTCACTGCAGTAACAATGTGTGCACCGTCATCGATTTTACAGCCCTGTTTTTTAATTTATATCTGCACTTTTAGAATGACCAATCATGCTATGACAATTTTTATAAAATAAAAATGTAAGAGGATACTTTGCTTTAAACGCAAAATGTCTTTCTATGTAAGACTAATGGTGTTTCTCTTTCAAAAGTGGCTGGTATTAGTATCTCTAGAAAAAGAGAAAGGTAATCTACATACTTAAAGAATGACACATGTTTGCTCTGATAAAAAAAAAGGCTATGATCTTAGCACATTTTAGATTACAACTCCAGGTAGAGTAGACAAGGACGCCGAATAACAAGAAACAATATCACATCCACGTAGTTGACTGTAAATCAAAGTTTTAGTAAAAACCCACAAACCTTTGGATGTAGAATACTTGTGAATGCGTGTAGCCAGGTCGCTGCAAAAACGTGATAGTGTGGCCGCTGCATTTTCTGTATTATTATAAATGTCATGCCCTTGACCCAAATAGTCGCTGTATAATTTGCATATTTTAACAAACATATGACTTCCGGCGAAAACAAATCATCATTTAATAGCATTGATGACGATGGGGTGCCGTGCAACAACAAACACATTACAATAAAGTTAACAATGGTGTCCAGATAATGTGAACATCCCCATAACATCGACTTGCAGAAAGGCTATAGGTTGTAGAATAACCAATACATAAATGTAAATCATACAATATCCTTAGAATTGATCTAAAATGTGAAATGTTCAACCACTCTCTCAATAGTACAGGGCGTGATACTAATGGTAAGGGTGTCATTTATGGAAAATTCCCTCTTTCACTATTATTGCAACTTCTGAGTAATATCACTTACACTATTCTCCAAGCTGGAGTTATCACATATGTTGAATCTCTTTTTAAAGTTCCATGACTTAAAAAGTTCGGCAGTACTATTTTTAATGGAATAAACATTAACATTGCGTTACTCCTTTCCCCAAAAATGTTAGTGCACCCAAGCTCTGCAAAGAAAATAGACGCTACTGTTTTTTGAAATGCACGAAAATGCTTAGATAAGAGCATATCAAATAATGAATGTTGCTGAAGTACCTTTGTTTATTAAATGGTATGAAATATCCATATTCACTGATGAGAATATGGAGTGGCCATGTTGTATATACAGCTCACTTCTGAAAGGCAGTGTCTAAACAACTGAGTTTAAGCCACAATGATCATGCAAGCTTTGTGTGCCCTAGAGAAGAGGAAACACGCAATACATACCTGGAAAAGTGCATTGTTATAACTGCTCTATTTGGGAGACAAGAGCTTCTTAGACACAGAAGGGAACTCTGAATATGACTAAGGCCAATGATGGGAGGGTGTCTGTGCCACAAAGACAGTTCAGTCACTTTTATGGAAGATGTATACTTCTGTTTAAGTGCCATGTAATTGGTCTGCATTGAACCTAAGGTTACATCAAGGCAGGTGTTTAAAGAGACCGAGGATTAAGATGCGCTTGATGTAAAAAGTATATTATGTCATATTCAAAAGAGTATTGCTGCAAAATAAAGCCTTTGAAATGAGAGAAGTGAATGATACATAGATTGGAAATATTAGAGGAAACCCTAAACATTGACAAATGTTAAAGAGCCTTATTAATGGTACTGAAGCACTATGGCATCTATAGTCAGTTCTCAGATACAGACAGAGAACGGGATAATAATATTCATAATAGAATAAAATGTCATTAGGGATGTGTGCAGAATACACTGAGAAGATCATTTTGTGTCACATAATTGAGATTTGAATTTATGCAAGTTGAATCAGGAATTAATGCAAGAATGTTTGACTTGTTGGAGGACCAAGAGAATAAATACCAAAATAAGCATTTGGTGTTTATTTGTATCCCAAAGGCATTTCATCGATATTAAATAATTCAAATTCAAATATTTCTTTAATCAGCATTTAAAAAATACCATAAAAGTACATAAAACCAATTAAAAACATTAAAAAACAATTCAATTCATAGCATTTCATTTGACAGGGGTCTCTCGGTTAACGGACATTGCAATCAGCTCCTCCCTCTCGAGTTCATTATCCTCACCGCCATCTTAATAAAATTCGTAATACAAAACAGAGTATATGCGTCATTAGCCTTTTGCAAGAACAATAAAGCTACCTTGGCGTGTTTGAACTTGGCTCTTTTCAGGATTCCCACAAGGAACTTGCGCCTAGGTAATGTATAAAATGAGTATAGTAAAACAAAATGAAGGGTATCCTGTGGAGACCAATTGTCGCAGCCGCAGGTACCCTTCTGCTAAACCGTTAGAGTAAAACCTGGGGGGTCGGCCAGTAAGTGATGCAAAAGGTTGAACCTAAAACGGGTCGTATAAAATCTGTCCTGTGCATTGTGGGTCAGTGAGAGATAGGGTTCCATTCCACTCTCAATTTTCAATAGTCTATAAGCAACAACTGTGGGTTTGCGTTCTTCAATGGCCACCCTGCTTGCAATTATCCATTCCCCAAACATTTTCTTGACTCATTTTATCCTGGGGAGTATTGGCTTCAGGATTAGTAAAGAGATTCTTGCAGCCAATGTCTTCTAAAGTACACTTTACATATTTTAGGCAGGGGATAAATCTCCCTTTATCTCTTTTCAGACAATCTGTAATAATTTGTCTACTAAGGACTGCCTCCGGGTTAGACCAGATCTTCACCCAGGCCAAGAGCGGCCTGACCTTGATTTGGTCTTCAATATAGGCTTCTCCCAGTTCTTCATGTGTGATATAGGCAGGGGTTATCTGTGGGATTTTATGTATCCTTCTAAAGAATTTATTTTCCTCTGCCTGTACCTGATGAATGTTTGCAAAGCCCCAAACATCTGCCCCGTAGGCTACTTTGGCGCAGCAGATTGATCTGTACAAAATCATGACTTGCTCAGGGGACCATCTTCCCAGCCTACGACCATAATTCATTATTGCCCTGGTTGAGGCCACCAGTTTTAAACAGTGTTTATACACAAGGAGTCTAAACTTTAACAACCCATCAAATAATAAACCTAAATAGGAGAAGGACTGAACTTGTCCTATTTTATGGGTGCCTATATTATAGGAAAAGTTCTTGTCTGGTCTGGCCCCCGCCAGCATGACATAGGATTTGTCCAAATTTGCTGATAAGTCAAGTGTGTTCATAAAGCTTACAAATCCATCGAGCAACCGCTGTAGCCCCCGAGGGGTCCGAGCTAACAGCACCACGTCATCCGCGTAAAGCAGGACGGGTACCGGGCGGGTGCCTACTTGAGGAGAATCTACACCTAGTTTGCTTAGTTCACTATCTAAATTATTAATGTAAAGTGAAAATAAAAAGGAGCAAAAATGCAGCCCTGCCGCACACCACTGTTGCATGGGAATGGTGAAGTCCTGCATCCGTCTGGGTTAAAACGGACAGAAGCAATGGTATTCCAGTGCAAGGCTTTGAGGATGTTAACTAAGTCCTGGTCCACCCCTAGGCCTATCAACAGGGCCCAGAGAAAGCTTCTCTCTGTTCACATGATCAAAAGCTGCAGAGAGATCCATGAACCCCAAGTAAACCGCCTCCTTGCTGGCTATGGTGTACTTAGCGACCAACAAGAAGAGATTCAAGCATTGGTCCGTAGTTGACCTTCACTCCCTGAACCCATATTGTGTGTCCATTATTATCTGGTGGGTATCCGCCCATTCTGTAAGGCGATTTAGGACAATATGACCCAGCACCTTTGGCGTGACATCAATGAAGGATATCGGGCGATAGCATTGAGGGTCGTCCCTATTCACTTCTTTTTTACATATCGGAACTATTGTTGCAGAGGACCAGGAACAAGGCCGGCCAGTTTCCACTGCCGCGTTAGGACTCTCGTGAGAATGGGGGCCCACAACTCCACCTTGCTAAGGTAGAGATCGGGAGGTATGCCATCGGGCCGGGCGCTTTATTTTTGGTTAGCCCCAAGATGGCCCCTTCTACTTCTGCCAGGGTGATCTCTAACCTTGCAGTCCATCTTAGCCCATGCCCCTCATCATTGTTGGTTTCGCCCGTGTTGTTATATAAATCTTTAAAATGGGAATACCATTGCTCTGGCAAAATGGTGCTTAAAATATGTGGGGCATTTGAGTCCTGGAAACACGGTTTATTTATGATTTTCCAGAACTCAGTCGAGTCTCTTCTGTCCGCCGCCTCCATTAGGTCCTCCCAGGCTTGCTTTTGGAGGCTAGATTTACGTTTTTTTAATGCCTTCTTATATGCCAGCCTGCATTGGGCAATGTGTAACTTATCCCTAGGTAGCGATTTTAGGCTAGCTTTCAGCTCTTTATGTGCCTGTGAACAGTCTTTATCAAACCATCTGGGGGTGGTAGTTAATCTCCCATTCTTAGTGGTCTTTAATAGTCCTTCAATGAGGTGCGCCATCTCTTCAAATGCATTTACAACAGAGGCCCCATCAATAGTGGGGTCGAGGCATACATTAAATGTGTCTGCCCCTGTAGTTATTAGAGTTTTATAAAAGGTGTCCCCATCTATTTTGGACCATCTAAGTCTCCTCCCCTGGCCTGTTACGTTCTCTACAGAACCTACCCCTCGTGACACATTTTTAATGGTCGGGCCTTTAAGTCTAACACAAGGGGATTATGGTCACTATATATGCTCCATTCTATAATCTGCCCTTTTGACCCAGGCTTTAAGCATACAAGAGACCATAATATAATTAATATAAGATCGACAACCTCTACCCTTGAAGGTAGGATTAAGATCCCCACCGCTACCCAGTTCTACCAGATCCATGGGGTGGACCAAATTGTGACCTTTAAACACCCTGTCTAAGTCTATCCCTTCAGGTGAGTGTAGAAAGTGTGGCCCTTTCGCCACTGTGCAGCGGGACCAATGCTTATTAAGAGGTCTTAGGTTCACGCACAAGTGACAGTTAAAATCAACGACTAGGACTAGGGACGGTGCTGCTGCTGACTTCGCAACCGCCAACTGGGCATTTAGGCGAGAGTCTAATTCCTTTATTGTATTGTGCTTCCCATTGACTCCCACCGCATTATACAAATTAATCAGGGTGATGTTTAGACCTTTTGAGTGGAAGCCCAAAGCCTGCATATTGTGTGATGGCCAAGTGAGGTTGGACCACACCCCTTTTATCTGAAGATCCACATATATGATCAGCCCTGCCTATAGCTCTCCCTGATGCTGACTTTTGGGCAGGGACTGAGAAGCACGTAAACCCCTCCAGAGAGAAAGGGTTGCAGTCAATCGCCCAAGTCTCCTGGAGACATATAACATAAAACCCGGCAATATGTTGCCTCCATTCCTATTCCTCGTATTTTGCTGCGAGTCCTGCTATGTTCCAGGATATCAGTTTTAATCCATCCTGCCTATCGGGTCTCCTTGCACTTGATATGATGGAATTATTACTTACATTCCTATCAGTTACCAGGGTTTCATTTAAGTCGACTAAACTATATGATTTTGTTAATTGGGTACATACAGCACTGCTGTTTGGCCCCATTATTTCTATTTCTACTGCAGACCTAGCTTGTGGGCTCTCTACTATAGTTACCCGTTGGCCGTCCACTCTCTGCGATGACTCGCGCCGCGGTGGGTGAGTCAGAGGTGCCTTATCTTGTTCAGAGCTCTTATCCCTGTCTTGACTCTGGTGCGGGGTTGTATCTATCCATAGTCAGTCCAGTTCTTCTAAGGGTGGCAAGGGGTCAAATCTATTCTGGAGTAAGCATGGGCGGAAAATCCGTTTCGCTCGCGGATTTTGCGGATTTTCGGTAAATTCGCAATCCGCGAGATTCGCGAATCTCCCGCAAAATCCGCAAATCCGCGAGCAGCGGATTTTGCTCGCACTGTTCGCGTGAGTTCGCGGCTTCCCAGTACAACTTCGCGCCCCGCGAATAAGTGCAAAATTGCAGAAATACGATTTTAGCAAAACTGAAACTACTTACCAGGTTCAAAAGTTCAGGCTCATCATTAGTAGCCATTTCCTGTAGTGCTTCCTGAGGGGCCCCTCCAGAGTTCAGTTGCCAGTTGCAACTATTATGTGACCCTGCTCTGAACCTCAGAATAGTTACACATATGCCACAAAGGTCCTGAATTACAGCTAAGGGAGACAAGCAGGAGCCAGGCTGGAGGTTCAAATCCATTAATCAGCCCCTAATTCATTATTGTCAGTTGGGGCAGGGCAGGTGTTGTAACTAATTTTGCAACAATGAAAGCACTTAGCAAGTTCAAAAGATCACTAATCAGGAAGCACTAAGGAAGCAGGTGCCAGCTAAAAAAATATTCTGTGACACATTAATCAGCCCCAAATTAATTCAGGTCACTTGAGGCAGGGAAGGTGTGCTTGTTGCCACAATAATGTACACTGACTGGACAACCAGAGGGTGCTGTGAAGAAACAGAGGGTGGCATGGGTGGGCCAGAGGGTGGCATGAGTAGTCAGAGAGTGGCAGTGGTGACAGAGAGTGGCAGTGATGAAGAAGAGTGTCCCAAACAGGCTGGACACGTAGAAACAACAAGTTCGCGAAACTTGCGACCCGACAGGTAAGTTCCCAATTTGCGACATTGTACAAAACCCTCGCGAACTCGCAGAAACCCGCGCAAACACACAAAAAAAAAAATCCGCAAATTCGCGAGAATTCGCGGATTTTGCGGATTTGCGAGTTCGCAAATCCGCAAAATTCGCGAACGCGAGATTCGCAAAATTCGCCCATGCTTATTCTGGAGGTCAATCACTCCCCGGTTCCTTGTGGCTACGTGTTGGGGTCTACGACTATACCCAACCAGGTTCCACTCCCTGCAGCTTTGACCATCCAAGGCCCGCCCCCAGTTATAAATCCCCCTGGGATAGAAGAAGCTCAGGGGCATAGATCTAATATTGCTCGAGTCTGTGGTTGGGCCCCACCATAGTATCCTGTCAACAACCTGCTTATTTCGGAAATTCACCACCACACAATCCCCGGTAGGGTCCTTGGGCCTGCTTCTCACCCAGTTCACCCTTCGTACCATTAGTATTCCCCCTGTTCATTGCCTACTAAGGGCCTACACTTATTTAACCAGAACATGGTTTTATTTTTGAGCTCACCATTGGGCTCTATCTGATCTGGTCTCATCACCGGAACTCCTGTGAGGATGATTACGTAAGGGGCTGCGTCAGGGGGTAGATTAAGGGTTACTGACGTGTTGGAAAGCGCCTTGGTGGTAGATTTTTCTAATTGACACTGAGTCACAGATGGGGGCGAAGCTTGTCTGTGGACCATAGCTTGATGGATACCTTTTGGCGCTCCCCGGGTAACTTTCCTAATAGTAGCGGGGAGACCCGGGGGGCCTGTGTCAAGTCGGATGATTGGGTGCTCAAAGGGATCAGGGGGTGTATGGTAGTGGTGCTTTGTTCATTTCGGGGGAGGCTTATAGGTAGCGTATCTGGACTGATGCTAGTGCACTCCCCCATTAAGATGTTACACGGGGGGAGAGATTGGAACCACCAACCGGCCCCTTTGTTTTCACCAGAGTTACTACTTTATCCAGCCTACTAAGAATTAGTTTGGTTTGGTTGGCAATAAGTTGCTCTAGGTGGTTCTGTAAGTCAGATATTATTTGGGCAACCCACATTGGGGGCACTTGTGTGTTTAATTTGTCCCCTCCATGAACCCTTACTCCTGTGAGAGAGCTGTCAAACAGGACCTTATTTGGAGTAACCCTCTTTCGCCTTGTTTTTTTACTATTAAATAATTACTATAAGATTCTCAAAAAAGTTGGAAATCCACACGTCGTTTTTCTCGAACATTTAGAATAAATGTACGTTTTTAAAACATTCCCAGAGTACTCATAGTAAGCTATGACTTTCTATGTTTCCTCAGAGCAAAAACATATCTGATGTGTGTAAATACATCATAATAGTATTACTGTACTTGAAAACATTTTCTCATCACCATTTCCATTCCTGGATGTAAAACGGTGAGTGACGTTGTGAGAAATATGCAAAGTTCCACACCCAATTCACAACCGTGCACACTTTTTAAAAAAGCGTAGTAGGCTATACAAAGCGTGAAGCTTTTAAAGCTTGAAAAAAACAGTAGCAGTGGTGGCCCTTTGGAGGAGTGGGAAACAATGATGTCAGATGCTCAGTCTAGTTGAACGGCTAATTCTGTTTCACACCTATTCCCTATTTCTTGTTCCGAGGCCACATCCCTTCGAATTTTGATAGCCCTAACCCCTTCACGAACACAAGGTAATCTATATTTATTCTCCCACACAGAACTCTTCTCTGCTGTGCTGATCCCTTTGAGCATTCTTTCCCATAGCCTGAGTCGCTGTCAAAGTGAGCAATACTTCCTCCATCCCTCCTAGGTCTCTTTCTCCAGTGGTTGTAGAGAGGGTTGTAGACTCAGCCATGGATTCCGACAACAGAATATTTCACTCACAGGGCATTCTTCAGCAAGAAAATGCCGCTGTGTGGACTGAATATATTGAAGCTTGCTTTGGTGAAGTCAGGTGAAATTGAAATACTTCACTTATGGGCTGTTTCCAATCTCGCTCGGAATCAATCAATCAATCACTGAACTTGTAAAGCGCACTACTCACTCGTGAGGGTCTCAAGGTGCTGAGGGGGGGGGGGGTGTCCGCTGCTACTGCTCGAAGAGCCAGGTCTTGAGGAGCTTCCTGAAGATGAGCAAGTCCTGGGTCTGCTGCAGGTGGGTGGGGAGGGTGTTCCAGGTCTTGGCAGCGAGGAAGGAGAAGGATCTGCCTCCGGAGGTGGTACGCTGGATTCGTGGGAGGGCAAGGCTGGCGGAGCGGAGCTGGCGGGTAGGGGTGTAGAAGTTGAGTCTGTTGTTCAGGTAGGCTGGTCCTGAGTTGTGGAGTGTCTTGTGTGCGTGGGTGAGGAGCTTGAAGGTGATCCTCTTGTTCATGGGGAGCCAGTGAAGGTCTCTGAGGTGGGGGGTGATGTGGCTGTGTCGGGGGAGGTTGAGGATCAGGCGGGCTGAGGCATTCTGGATGCGTTGTAGTCGCTGTAGTTGTTTGGTCGGGATTTCTGCATAGAGTGTGTTGCCGTAGTCCAGCCGGCTGCTGACGAGGGCTGGGGTCACCGTTCTTCTGGTTTCGATCGGGATCCACTTGTAAATCCTGCGAAGCATGCGGAGGGTGTTGTAGCAGGGGGAGGAGACGGCGCTGACCTGCCTGGACATGGAGAGGGAGGAGTCGAGGATGAATCCCAAGTTGCGTGTGTGGTCGCGGGCGTCGGTGCTGTTCCTAGTGTTGTCAACCACTAGGAGTCATCCCAGGCAGACGGGGTAGGGCCGAGGATGAGGACTTCCGTCTTGTCCGAGTTCAGCTTCAGGCGGCTACTCCTCATCCACTCGGCGACGGCCTTCATACCCTCGTGGAGGTTGGTTTTGGCGGTATGCGGGTCCTTGGTAAGGGAGAGGATGAGCTGGGTGTCATCGGCATAGGAGATGATGTTCAGGTCGTGTGGGTGGGCCATTTGTGTGAGGGGGGCCATGTTGATGTTGAACGGCATCGGGCTGAGGGATGAGCCCTGGGGTACGCCGCAGAGGAGGTTGGTTGCTTCAGATAGGTAGGGTGGAAGGCGGACACTCTGGGTTCTCCCAGAGAGGATGAAAGGGGTCCAGTCCAGGGCTTTCTCACTAACTCCGGTTTCTTGGAGGCGTGTTCTTAGTGTGTGGTGGCAGGGTGTAGGAAGCTTGGTTTGGAGGGTGTAGGAAGCTTGGTTTCCTGGAATATAGCTGGGGAGGGTGTAGGAAGCTTAGTTTCCTGGAATATAGCTGGTATCCGCCCTAAGCTGGAGTCCCAGGAATGGGTAGATTTTGTAAATTGCTATGATGTATGTATGTTCCAGGAGACCTGGATGTGTGAGCCATATTTTCTCCCAGGGTATCTGAATTATTCAATTCCGGCAACCAAAGGCCAAAAGGGTCGTCCGAAGGGTGGCCTGATTATATGGGTACATCAATGTCTGCCCATTTCTATCAATATGGTTGAGACTGGTAGCAACAATATCCAACTTATAAAAGTGAGCATGGGCCTATCTGGGAGTCTGGATATATACAATGTATTCACCAGGTGTTCCAACGGGGGAAAATCAGTAGTTCTCCCTACTTGAGACATACTCCATGAATAATAATATCATTATTGCTGGAGATTTTAATCCTACATTTGAACCCCGGGACATATGTGATAATCTAGTTGGGATGGACGAGGATATGATATGGGGTTTTCCTAAACTAAATCTAGACCCTATCAAACACTGGCCTGAGGACATCATATGTTTGAATGCCATTTACCTGGAAAGGGGCCTCAGGGCTCTAAATGGGCGAACAACGAGTGACAAGGAGGGGGCATGCACTTTCGATAATGGTAGAAATAGGAGTAGGATAGATTATTTTTTGTGCAGTCTTCAACTATGGAAGGGAGTCAACGATATGGAAGTAAAGCAGAGGTTGGAAAGTGACCACGACCCATTGTGTGTAACCCACAAATGGTGGTGGCCCGCAACAGGGAAGACCCCAAAAGAGTGGATTGGTGTTCCCCTGCCCACATCTTCTAATGATATGCGACGGCTAAAATGGCCTATGGTTTTGCCTAACCATCAGTCTATGGCTAGTATAGACATGGAGGTGGACAAGGCTTTGACCGAGTGAACAGGGGCCGGCTCTGGGCAAAACTTGATTCCTGGGGGCTACCACAGGCTCTGCTAAAAGCTATAAAAGCGCTTTATGAGGGTACCTGGGTCAAGGTGAAGCTAAGCCCTACAATAACAACTGCAAGAATTGACACCAACTCGGGCCTCAAGCAGGGGTGTGTCTTGGCCCCCATACTTTTCAACTTGTATACTGCGGACATGGGGACAGCTCTGAAAGATGCCAACTTAGCACCTCCAAAACTGGGGAAGCTCGTCTTGGGAACACTCCAGTATGCAGACGACACGGTGATCATGGACCACACTAGGGTGGGGCTCCAAAGAGCCTTAAACAGTTTGGCCTTATACAATAAGTCAAATGACTTACGGATCAACTTGGGCAAGACCAAAATCGTCATTTTTGGCAAATAACCCCACAAAAAAGAAGCTTCATCGTCACTGCCCCATCCTACAACTATCTGGGCACCTGGGTCTCTCAGAGTGCCTCTGCAGTTAAACATCTGAAGGAGCTTAAACCAAAAATTGACAAAACCATTCTGTCGCTAAGACGCCTAAGCCATCGCTTGGACAGTCCCTCAGCAGAATCAATGTTGACAGTGCTCAGGGCAAAACTGATCCCTGCCATTGCATATGGGCACATAGCCTACCCAGGTGCATTTGACAAAGTGGTCAACGCGGCCCAGGCGAAAGCCCATCAGGTGGTGCTACAGGCCCCTAGATATGCAAGGAACAATAGATTAAGGCTAGAAATAGGCCTCAAGCGACCTGAGCTGGCATTACTGGGGGACCTTTTAAAACTCTATATTAGAGTATTGAAAGCGCCAGAACATTCGCTAAAGCACTCCCTAAAATCAATCTTCGATGAGGTGGGCTCTCCCTGGCACTCAAAGGTAGGACAAGCTATTGTAGCATTGAAAATCGAAAGAAGGAGTTTACCCCTGCACGAAATTCCATTCTCAGCCTGGGCCCAAGCTGTTAAGCGCCAAGTCCGGATCATTTCCTTTGGACTTGACCTTGCATCTCTTCGGCAAAATCCACTAACTCAGGCCCTGGACAAATCATATATTCCAGGTAATCCCCAACCTTACCTGCAAGACCCAGTATCTACTTATGCGAGAAAGAAAATTTTGTACTTTCGCCTTTTGGCCCTCAGGATCATGGACTTCAACCCCAAATGGGCCCGTACGGATGGCACCTTAGCTTGTCGTCTATGCAACTACCGTAGAGAATCCTGGCTACACTTGTTGTGCTGCTGCACAAAGCTGGCCAATGACCGCCATCGCTTGCTACTTCCGATTTTACAGAACAAGGACTATAGAACTTGCAGAGAGGCTTCGGACTGGTGCCTCTCAGTCTCCACGACCTGTTTGATAGCCAGAGTTGGGAAATTTATACACCAGGTAAAAATGGCACTCGACTCCCACTTAACGGCATTGCCTGCAAAGTAACTGGAAGCCTTCGGCCCCAGTTATCCAACCTGGGCTGGTTTAAAGATCCACGAGGAATCCATCTATCGTCAACTGCCCTTGGCGCATGAATTGACTCTTCCGAACTTTCATGTGCCTCCCCTTATCAGTTGGGAAACACTGGTGCAACCTATACATCACTCCTTTTAAAAGAACTCTGTTTTGGACAGCTAAACAGGACCAACATGTTAGTATTTTAACTTAAAGTGATATTCACTTTCATGAGTGGATGGGACATGTGAGGGGGGGAGTCGGGACATTCATCAAGTTTCTTTTTTCTTTTTTTATCTTATACTGTAAAGATTTTAAGTAATCATGCAGTTTATTAATAAAATTGTCAAATTAGTCTATAACACAAAACAGGGAGAGAAGGGTCATAGGGAAGACCTACTACATTCTGGTTAAGTAGTCTGCCAGGTAATCTTCTTTTCCAGGCTTATGAATCATTCTAAAATCATAATCCATTAATCTCATTCCCCATCTTTCTATTCTTGGCAGCATTTTTTGTTTTTGTATTTCCAAAGATGGAAGTGAGGTCTTGGTGATCTGTTATAATTACAATTGGTTTTCCAAATATGAAATCATGGTAATGCTTGCATGCCCAAACAACCGCTATACTTTCTTCCTCAGGCTAGGAGTGTTGTTATTCAATCTCAGAACAGCTTTTGATTTCATGAGAAACTACAAATCTAGGAATTTATCTTCCGGGCTTGTGTTGTACCAATTGAATTCCTAGCCCTACAGGACTAGCATCCATCACTTATTCCGTACATAAATTCAGTTCTAAGTACTTTCAATTTGCTGTCAATGAAATTTGTGATTTTATTTATTTCTTTGAATGCCTGTTTACAACCATCACTCCACTCAAATCTTCGTCCTTTTCTTGTTAATTCCCTGAGAGGTGATCCTAAAGTTGCAAAATTGTATCTTGCGCAATAGCTGGCCATTCCTAGAAACTATTGTAAAATTGATATATCTTTCGGTATTTGTATTGCATTAAGAGCAATTTTCTTCCTGGGATATTATTTTATTCCTTCATGTGAAAATATATGTCCATAAAATGTTAATTCACTTTTATTTATTTACATTATTTTTTAAAGTGAGAGCTAACCCAGCTTTGAGAAGTGTGTGACATGTGCTTGATCATGTTCCTCTTGATTCTTACCAAAAACTAGAATATCATCACTATAATTCATGTAGTTTTGTACAGACCTTATGACAATTTTTATAATTTATAATTTCTTGAAAGATTTCAGCAATAGAACATATTCCAAAGTTTAATCGCTTATATCTGAACAGGGCCATGCGTTTCGAGAACTTTGTTACATATCTTGACTGATTATCAATTTCCAACTGTTGGTATCCCTTACATGAGTCAAGTTTTGAAAAATCAACTGCCCCATTGACTTTACTAATCATATAATTGAAATGAGGGCATGGATATCTCTCTCTTTCAATGGCAGGGTTTGAAATTCTCATATCTACACAAATTCTAATATCTTCAGTGTCCTTCTTTGGGACAATCACGATGGGAGACACCCACCATGTTGGGCTTGTTGCTTCTTCAATTGTGTCTTGTTCCAGTAATGCTTTTATTTATTTCTCTACTTTCGCTTGCATGCAAACTGGAACTCTTCAGTGTGTTTGCGCTACAGGCTTTATTGTCTCATTTATGTGCAAAGTAATTGTTTTATCCTTCAGTTTTCCTAGTCCATCAAATAATTTTGGACACTTTTGCATAATAGGATGATCAGTTGTTAAGTAACAGGTCACCGCTAGTAAGCCTGTGAACTGAGCAGTTATATTGCTTAGCAAACATGGTCCTGGAACTTCTCCTTGTAGCACACGTATCTCTTCTTTGCTACTTACATATCGATGTATTAATATTTCTTGAAATGTTCCTAGACAGGAGACAGCATACTTAGTTCCTCATAGGAAACCATTCACATTTGAAGTTCTAAGAGGTGATTGCTTGGTCATTTTTGCATAGTCAGTTACACACAATATATTACATGTTGCTCCACTATAAAGAACACATGGTACCTTTTAAGACCCACCAATCAACTGGAGTTGTTTTTTTGATCTCTTATTTCTTTATCATGTTGAGTTGTTGAACTTCACTTCCTTCTTGCATCATATATAGCCTTTCACTATCGTCAAATTCTTCTTCAGAGTCTCTTTCTCTATCAATTCCTTCCATTTCTCTTATGTTCTTTATAGTTTTAGTTTTCCTTTTTCCATCTGGACTAAGTTGTTTGTTTCCATTTTCTTTCTTTATCCAATTTTCTCTCTTCTCCTTCTTGAATCTACATACACTTGCAAAGTCATTATATATCCCAAAATCCTTACATTGCTGTCCCATACCTGGGCAAAATGTTTGATGTGAAAATTGAAATCCGCACTTATAACACAATTTATTTTATGTATGTTTTGTCTCTATTGTTATTCTACTTTTTACTTTTACTGACATTTGTCTCACTTGTTCTAGAGTTTTTACTTCCATGTTTGTGGCATGTTTCTCAGCTTGCGACTCTGTTCTTGCCATACATAAAATTTCTAATAAATCTTCTGTTTTCTCTAAGAGTTTTTTTCTGATTTCTTTTTAACTACAGCCGTGTATTACTCTTAACCTTATTGCTTCTTCATTGCTAAACTTGTTAAAGTCACAAAATGTTGCTAGTTTTTTTACCCTTGTAACAAAATCATCCATTGTTCCATCCTCTTTTTTACATGCCATATAGAAATTGGAGGGTCAAATGGATATTTTAAACATTTCATGAGAAATGTATATGTATTTCATTCTTGTAATTATTAAGTCCTCTACTTCATCTCCTACAAGATTAAGCTTCAGATCTTTTGCTTGTTTGTCAGTATCATTCTTGCATGTTGCATTAAAAAAAGTTCAAATCTCCTTGTCTATTTTTCCTGCCTTTTGAGCAACATTTTTTTGTTCTGACAAACCAAAAGGCAATGGTCTCCTGAAGACGGTACTATCAGGATTCATACTTATTGTTACTTTTCTTTCTGTTGTCATAACTGTTATTATTTTTACTATACTTTTTGTTAAACAAATATTCTTACTATTGCTCCTAGATTTCCTGAATGTCTACAATATTGTTGCTTCCCCTTTTAAAAAAAAAAATAATAAAGCATTTCTTTGTGCTTATTTTATTATAATTTATTGATTTCTGAATCTCGAGTTGAACGTGTTAGAAAAAAATAATTGTTAAAACTTCTTTAATTTTTTTATTTACTTTCGTAAAGCTTAAAAAATGTTTGTTTGTTGAAAATCACCACACTGCCTAATCCTAAGAGGGCCGATGTGTGTGACGTGTGTGGTGCATGAACGTATGCAGTCAACAACGCTTGCACATGCGCGGTCAACTACCTCTGCTTTTGATCTTCGTTTTTCCTCTTTTTTTTTGTTTGCACACAACCTCTCTTTCGTTCAGGGGGAAACGTATACGACATCGGCACAGCACTTCACTCACTGTTTGTTTTCTGTCATTGTGAGTTCTTCAACTCTGTTTATGACAAGTGCATTACAGTGACACAGTGTTTCACTCACCACTCGTCCTCTGACATCATGAGTGCTTCAACTTTGTTTGTGACCCACTCCTCACATAAAATGGCCCCAGGCAGTGCCGCGACTTGGCTCAAACTTTGCTCACAACAAGCAGGACGCTACGCTCCACTCCTCAAACAAAGATAGCCTCAGGCATCACTGTGACGTGATGCTTTTGGTAAGTTATTTCTTTTGGTTCTTCCACATCATTGCCATTATAATAACTTAATCCAAACACCAAGATTTCTTCTTACATTCTTTATTAGCATATGCAGATCAGCTTCCTATCTCCTCCAGCCTCTAACTACAACTGCTAGTATTCACTTGAAAGACCCCGTACCTTCCATCCTAGAATGCCTTCCTATTATCATTCTACCTCACATAATATTGTACATCACACAACAGTTCAAGGTTCGGGTACATAACCAAGATAAAACAAAAGTAGCGAACCAAATTCAGTGTATAGTGAGTTACTTCTGCTCCTAAAGCACCTAACTATTCTCTGGAAAGTGATAACCTGATGAGTAATAGCAACAAGTGAAGAACAAATATGTTCATTGTTTTTTTCACAAATGGAGCTATAGAGAAAAGTAGAAACGAGTTTGAAGAAAATGGCCATGTTGATTGCAGCCCCTACATTTTAGCATCTGATTCTAAATACATGTGAAAAGTTGTAACTGAAAATAATAGAAGCCTTACATACATGTCGTTGCATACTTGATATTAACGAGGGGCTTGCTGATATTGATGCTACTCCCATCAAACTGCCAGCCATTGGGTAACTCAGACTACTTAATGCACTTTGAAGTTAATCAAGACAAAGAAAAGGAGGAAGCCCTTCAAGGGCTTGTAAAGTTGAGGAGGCATATTTACCACTGTAACAACTTATCATGTCATGTGATGAAGATATAGCTTCCAAATTTAGAAATAATAAAGTCTTGATGCCAGAACCCCAAAAGAAATTGAGGAGGGGACTCTGCAGTCTAACAACCTGCTAGAGACTCCTCTGACACAACCAAACGCTGTTGTTGATTACATTTATTTATAAGACACTGCACACAATTGCTGGAGTATACACCTTCCAATCTTCCAAGCCCGACATTCAAATCACAATTATGAAAGATTTGATCGCTCAAGTTGCAGCAATTGACGAGAAGCTGGGATCACAGGGGTATTTAAGGCTTAGGGAGGGGGATCCGGCGGCCCCTTCTCATTTTCAGTGATTTAGAAATTAATTACATATCAGTTTGGAAAGGGTATCTTGTGGTTATACCTCCAAACTTTGATTCCTATCCATATCTATCAATGCTTTGGAACCCTACTAATGATCTCAAGCCATTGAAAGCTACTGAACCTCAAGTTGGGGTGATAACTAAGTCACAAAAGGGAAACAGCATCTATAGATCTCTTTCCCTTTGTGAATGGGTTAAAGGTTCCAGGGCAGTAAACAGTGGTCAGGTGGACCACTGCCATCTCTCACTGGAACTTTTAATAAAAGAAAATAATTTTTATGAGGGAAGTCCCTTTTCCTTCAAGGAAATTGGGATGTTTCTTTTTGTTTTTAAAAATCTTTATTTAAAAGCAATCACAGGCATGGTTGTCTGCAGACCCTTACAAGCCATCATTCCTATGACTATAACCAATCAGAGTGAGTAGCAATTTGCACCCTACCTTATGAATATTTATTAAGTAGGTCGGGCTGCAATCCACTCTGACTCCTTATTTTGCGTACTGACTTACTAATAAATTTAGCAAAATATGCTTCTTCTCTCAAATATTAGTCATTGATTATGACTGGTTTTGCAACCAGGAAGATTGTACATATGGCCTTTGGGTCTGCAAAAACAACGAAAAACCATGGTAATATAACGGTCCAGAGCTTTGAAGATCAGTACAGCCTTCTAGACAATTATTAATCAAAATTTCAATCTCTGCATGAGACACAGAAAGTTTGCCATTTTTCTCTGTATATATCAGTCGATGTGTTTGGGAATTTTAATACTGTGGACAATTTGGTGACATTCTTATCTTACTTTGCCATAGAGTGTCTCCAAAAAGGGCTAGACAGCAGGCATGACTTTGGGGGTTAAATTGCGATTCTCCTATTAACATGACCAGAGAATCTGGATTTCATTAAAGACACGTAGGCTAACATTATGCTTACAACTTTTAATGCAGACCCAAGCAGCCGCATATGTCACAAAGTAAAAGTTCTATACTAGAACATAACAGACCAAGGAATGCCTCATGTGAAGGTGCATAAAAGCGCTTTAAGAGCACCAAAGCCGAAATCGGCAAATATAAAACACATCGGCATGCGTAAATGGCAGTGAAAAGCGGCGAAAAAGGGGGGGTACACATTGAGGGGAAGCCGATCTCCATAAATTGGAGAACGGGTGCCCGAATCAGGGATAGGGTAAGGAACAAGTTAAACAGGTGAAATAAACAAAACTCATTTGAAAAGTAAAGCGCTTGTCAGATAAAGAGAAGGCAAGTGTAAGCAACATGTATAGGTTGATAATACATGGGTTATAATAGATACATAATCAGATAACAATCAATAAAATTAGTAATGATAAGGAGGATAAGAAAAACATGACTTATCTGCTTGGAGACGCATTTAAAAGAGGCTGATTGCCTAGTGATTACTGTTTAGTCTGTTATGTTCTAGTATAGAACTTTTACTTTGTGACATATGCGACTGCTTGGGTCTGCATTAAAAGTTGTAAGCATAATGGTAGCCTCCGGTCTTGTAATGAAATTGGGGAATTTCACCTGCTGAATCATATTAATAAAATGTGGTATGCCTCATTTTTTTCTTCATTTTCCCTACTACTGTTTGTCAATTTCACTTTTATGCTAGTAATTTACAAATGCTGGTAATGTACAAATGTATTTGCATGTCCCTTATGATGACTTTTAGATGCTGTCTTAGACCATCAAGTTGTATGCTCTCACCTGTGAGTGTGCCTTATGTTGCACACTCCTGGCTTTGCCACAAGGTAGACCTAATTGTGTTTACTCAGGTTAATACCCATATGGAGGCATCAACTCATTCATCCGAATTATTTCCTATACTTCTGCATTTATGCTGCTCACATTCCATTATTATGATTTGTAATAATATGCCATGTTCATTTAGGGAGGGCAACCCTTCATAAAGACGCCAATGTAATTTAATTGTTGCTGTTCATCCCTATAGCACTCAAAAAATACAAACCAAATATGAAAATCTAGTAACATAATTAATGTACAAAATATTTACATTCACTATTCAAAAACATATGTGATATACCTTCTAGTACCACCTAACATGCAGCATGTAATCTAGACATTATGCATACAAAATTAATTTGATAAATAGGCTAACTAAATGGAGCTGCAGCCCTCTCCAAGATGATAATCTTACAGATGATGATTTAATATGTTGCTAATCTTCCTGTGTGTGTGAATAAGACCTGATTCAGGTCTCTCAACATGGGGAACTCATTGGGGGAGGAGACTGAAAAACTGGCAAAGACCATAAGTAATCACTGTGAGATGACCTACGAGAAAGGGCTGCCTTGAGGTACTGGTTTATGAGATGTACTTACAGGTAATCACCCGCCTTCCCGTTGATAGGTTTACCCATGCCACAGGGAAGGGGAGCTTTCACGTGAATCAGTTGCAGAAATGGATTGCAGCAGGTTTACAAATGAGCATGGATAGTCCTGCTGAAGAGATACTAAGGGATTTACAAACCATAGTTGAAGAAGGTGGACTGCCCAACAGACAGTTCCTGATATATGGGGCACTGCCCTGAGTGGTTAGACACTTATGGGGTGCAGGATCCCAGGAGCTGCCCATGAATGAGTTCCTGCAGGTACTACTGATATTTAGGGAAAGTAGGAGACTTATCTCCTGGTTAAACTCTGTGCTGTTTTGGCAGTAAAGAGTGGGAGGGGGCATGCTATTTTCGGTAAGCACCGTTTAATTACTTGCACAGAATGTACCTTACAGCACACCAAATAATCACATGGCACAAGCATCAGACAGCAGATGTCCCAAATGTGTGCTGTGTCCTGTGACTAAACCAAGCAAAAACCCAGAGACTGATTAACCGTAAAAGTAAAAGGCATGAAAATAGCTCTTAGACTAGTTATAGGTTACACTATCTGCCAACTGCTGGGGGATTTAGCCTGAAGATGATTTGTCTTGGTTTTATACAATTCCACTGTGCCATTATATTGTACCTTTGGGGAAAGCCATGCACACTGAACTCTTAGGTTTAAAATTATGTTCTTAATCAGGTTCCAAAGTGCAGCTGCCAACGGAGTGGTAGTTTCAAAATCTATGTTACGGCACCAAGAATATGGAAGATGCTTCCTCCAGAAGAGAGAACATCCCAAATCTTCTATCTTTTTGTTGAGTTGTTAAATCTCTCCTTATCCAAAATTGTGTCATTCTCTATCATTTTGAATTATGCCACCAACTAATGTCATCATATCAACCTTTGCACTGAGCACAGTTGAGGAGGTATGGGTACATTCAGCCCAATTGGGGGTGCAGTGGGTGCAGGGTAGAATTTGTTGGGATTGGCTGATTGTTCTTGTTTTGATTCCTTTTTTAATCTCTGTCTTTGTCCTTCCTTTCCCCTACTGTCACACACAGTGGCACTTTGTTACTGCATCCCAAGGCCACACTGGGCTTCTGACCAATTTCTCGCCATATCCCTACTGCTCTGAGATGCCGCAATTAACTTTTATGACTTGGAATGTGCGCAACTTAAATGATAGACGCAAGGTGAGATTGGTCATGGCATACCTGCATTAACATGACAAAGATAGGTTTTTTACAGGATCTGCATTTAACAGATCATAGGTCACCGCGCCTGTGAGCAGGCTGGATTGGGGAAAGACATGTTGCCTGTTATTTGAATCATGCACATGGCATAAGCATAACTTATAAGGGAGGGCCTGCCCTGGTACACCCATCAGGCTAAATGTAATAAACAAGGGTGATAGGTGATGCTTGCTGGCACTCCTCTCCCATTGCCCTCTATATACAGTCCCAATGTAGAATCCTGGTGGCTGGTCAACACTCTTGGTCAAGGGCCCACTGTCTGGGGGGGGAGATTTTAACATGATTTTAAACCCACTTCTGGATAGATCCGGTGCTTCACATCGCCCTCATCCGAGAGTGGCTGTTCAGTTGTAGGATATTATGGCTAATAATGATCTTGTAGGTCTTTGAAGGGGACAAAATGGAAGCAGACAGGAGAGCATGTGTAGGGCCTCTGACGTACATCCTGGTCATGCATCAACCATTGGCTGGCCTCCCATGATGTAGTTAGCCAGACCACTGAGATACATCACTTACTGCACACCCTTTCGGATTACACCATGGTGCTACTCTGACTTTCTCCACCCGGATTCTGCTCTCGTGTAGTGCTTGCCTTCGGGAACACTGAGAGATCAGGTTTTTTTAGATAGAATAAGGGCAGCCATAGTTGAGTATTTTATGAATAATGTGGGCATGGTAGACTCTTCCTCGACCCTGTGAGAAGCATTTAAAACTATAGTCAGAGGCAACTGCATTGCTAAACAGGCTGGTTTTCTGAAGACGCTTCATGGGGATCTGGTGCAATTCGAGGGGGAGATCTGAGAATTTGAACTTTCCTACTTTATTGACCAAGATGCATCCATGCTTGCTAGTATTCACAAAATAGATTGGCACTTTTGAGGGGCAGTACACTGGGAGACACACTAATTAGGAAGGGAGCTTATGCCCAACATCACAGGGAGGGTGAGTGGTTGGGCAAGACCTTAGCGGGTCTCTTGCATCACCCCTGGGCAAGTGACTATATAGCTGACCTTCACACAGATGTAGACGTCTAGGTTGTTGACTCAAGTAAAGTTCAGGAGGAGATGACTAGAGTCTACTCCTTATTATATACCATGACTCAGCTCTGTACCTCGCCGGCCCTTGACCCCTTCTTTGACTCATTACAACTGCTATGACTAGAGGAAGGACACCGTAGATTCCTACATAAACCTTTTTCAGTGGAAGAAGTTACACAGGCTAATGGGGCACTCCTTGGGGATAAAGCTCTGGGGCTAGATGGTCTCATAACTATATTTTACAGGAATTTGCACCTCTGTTGGCCCACCTTCTTATCGATATGTACAGTAAATCACTGGACAGGAGCTTGCTGCCTCCAGCCCTTTGAGAGTCGCTTATAGTCACAATTTTAAAACCTGACAAAGAGGCTGTGACTTGTATAGACTGTTATCCATGATATATTTTAGCCCAACAGATCGCATCTTGACTGCTCCCTATGCTCCCACTTATAGTTTGCACAGACCAATCAAGTTTTGTCTCTGGCAGGTCAACCATGCATAATATTCTTACTTTCTTTGCCATACTTCAGGTCATAGAACCCACAATAGGTGCAGCTGTGATTTTTAGGGATGCCACCAAAGCATATGATTCTCTTGAGTGGCTTTTCCTCTTTGCTTTACTGTTGATTGGGATTTAGTTCCAAATTTCTTCAATAAAGTGGCCAGCTATACAGCACATATTTCAGGATCAATGGGGTTCTCTCCCCCTTATCCGGTCTCCGGAGGTACATGTCAGGGATGCCCCCTTTCGCAAATCCTTTTTGCCATAGCAATGGAAACTTTAGCAGCTCGACTCAGGCAAGTCCATTCTCATTGCAGCCGTGCTTTTACCCCTTGGGCTACACTGGTATCCATGTACACCGATGATGTCCCTTTATATTTTAGAAATCCTAGTGTGAACTTAGACCCCCTGGTTAGCGACTTCATTTGATCCGGGTGGTTCTCGGAGATTAACACCTACTGGGCAAAATCTTTGATCTTTTTCACTCACAGAGGGGAGTTTACATCGGAATTCCCATCACAGTGGGCAAAAGGCCCAATAAAATACCAGGGAATTTGGTGCATATAGACAACCTTTGGAAGTCCAACTATGGCTGCTTGATGGAATGGCTTGAGAGTAGGGTGGTGAAATGGTTGAAATTCCTGCTGTCTGTGGCTGGAAGACTTGAGATTGTGAAGAAGGTTATCTTATCTAAGTTACTATATCTGTTTATCAATGTCCCGCTTCAATTGCTTGGCTGTTTTCAATGACAGCTTCATTTGCATATGATTGCACATGCATGGGCTGGAAAGCAGGCGAGACTTGCCTGGGAGATTTTCATTCTCCTCCCATTTGAGCGGGGAGGCCTAGGGGCTACAGACATGGATCTCTATTATTAAAAGTTGGTTAATAAACAAGTATCCAACTATCTCGAAATCAATGAACTCCTGGACCCATCTCAGACTGGCTTCAGAGCCACTAACGGTACTGAGGCTACCCTCTTGGCTGTCCTGGACAGCATCAGATCTCTAATCGATCAGGGGAGAGCCGCAGCCTTGATCCTGTGGACCTGTCGGCGACTTTCAACACGGTCTCACATGAACTACTGTTGAGCACCCTACACGAAAAGGGTATACATGCCAAAGCGCTTCCGTGGTTCAGCTCCTTTATGAGCAACAGAACGCAAACAGTACAAATGAGCTGCTTTTCTCCAAGTCAAAAATCCATCAGTTATGTTTTCCCGCAGGGAGCTTCCCTGGGCCCAAAGCTCTTTAACATCTGTGTTTCATCTTTGGCTAAAATCAGTGAGAAATGGGGATTCAGTATCTGCTCCTATGCAGAAGACACACAATTGATGATAGCCCTCTCAGAAATGGCGATCTGGATGTCAGACCATTGTCTGAAATTGAATGCTGATAAATCAGAGATTCTACACTTTGGGGGAGCCCAACTAATATGGGATGCATCTTGGTGGCCCCAATTTTTGGGATCTGCCCCTGCACCGAAGCCGGTTGCAAAAAACCTGGGCATTCTTATTGACAACACTCTAACATCCAGGAGCATGTTCGGGCTCTGTGCGGGAAAAGCTTCACTACTTTAAAACTCCTAAAAAGGCGTTTCCCATGTATCCCCTTGGAATGTAGGAGAACCATCACCCAAGCTCTACTTATAAGCAGAATGGATTACGGGAATACGTTGTTTTTTGGCATGGCTAATTATCTTTTCACACACCTGCAGGTAATCTCGAATGCAGCTGCCAAACTGGTGTGCAATAAAAGTAGGTAAGCTCGGTGTCAGAATGCATGAGTCAGCTCCATTGGCTGCCCATGCATCAAAGAGCCAGACTTAAACTTCAACTCAATGGAATTAACTACCACTAGAATTACATCTTTCTGATGACTATATTTAATTTAGAAAAAAGCTGAAAACCCATGTGATCCCTAAGGTTTAGTTCAGTATGGAGTGGCATCAATCAGCACCTCATGCTTGCCATGGATCTCGCTCTTCCAGCATCGTGATATCCTTTCAGATGAATGCTGCGCTTTATAAATATATCAATGAACAAATAAATATTAAATAGTTCCCAAGCGCAATTTGTGATCCAGTGGCTTTACTCCAGTCATTTTATGGCACATACAAAACCTGAACATGACCATGCTGCTCCTTACCCTCTCCACATGGCACTATATCAGCCCCATGTAGGCTGAGAGCAATAATAGATATGGTTGGTTGCACGATGGAGCTTATTTTACAAGCGTGCAGGACTGCCTCCTGGGCATTCTGCCCGTCACCTGATGATTTGTGTTGCGGTGTTCCGGCAATTGTACTGTATTGTGGCATTGTTTTCTGTTTTTGTTTGTCTAGCATTACTGTGCTCATTTGACTGTTTTTGTGGCTGGTTTTTTCATCTTCCATCTTTGCGCCTGTCACGTCCTTCTCCCGCTCCCCACATCATCCGCTGCTGCCCTGTGGCCCCTCCCCTCTGTTCTTGCCCATTTCCTGCCTCCCAGCTAATCGTCCCTCCCCCCTCCCCTTCTTAATGGTGGCCGCTGTGGAGGAGCAGGAGTAAGACCACTGACCTTTGGTTTCTGGCCTGCTCTCTCCCAAACAGCTACGCTCTACCTTCCCTGCTGCTGAGCCCTCCAGCGCCTCCTGCTGTCAGGCTCTGCTTTCTAGCCTCTTCGGGGCTGTGTTGCTATGCCTATAACCTCCCCTATAAACGACCTCAGAGTCTGAATCAGATAACAGACTACAGAAGAAGTTCAACCGGGGAGGGAAAGGAAGGGGACGGCAGGGAGGGAGACCTATAACAACAAAGAACAACTCATTTAGAAGACCCTCCCTGTTTTGTGAATATAACCCACCCACTTCTCTCGCTGACCCCGTAACAACAGAAAGACTTTACAGTACCACTCTCGTACCTGTTAAGGAAAATACAAATGGTTGCTTCTCAAGAAGACATGACGTGAGGTGGTACCAGGCACTCTACTCAACTAATAAAAACCAGACAAAGAGACACTTCGTGAAAACCTTAACCTATGAGGGTTGTACTATGTAAAGGGAGTATTGGCACACCTACCTAAAACAAGTAATAAACATTCCTCAATGGGTGCGCTGAATCCCTCTGAATATGTACCCCTCTTGTGTCTCTTGAGTAAGAAGAAAGGAAAAACAAATGTTGTGCTATGACATCAAATAATATAGAAGCAGGAATGGAATGGGTCCTCTGTTCAATATCACACCCTGCACTGAGGAGCACTATAAATACACAGCACAAAATTTCCAAAGTTTCACCGAGGTTCAGCCTCGATTTCCCGGACTTGTAACACTGATAATTGCACACAAAGGTTCTCTTCTTTCCCCCTCATCCGAGAGGAAAAACCCAATAATCAACAAGATGCCCATTTTTCCGCCGTGGCTCTGATGCGCGTAATACAGTGTCTCACAAGTTGCGCTACAGCGCCATTGATTCCCCCTCAGCCAAGAGAAATCGGGAAATAAAACAAGGTTCCACGCCACCAGCGTGGATAGCACTGTTACAACACAGTGTGCCGCAGGGAAACAGGAATTTGCTGTACTATTTTGCTTTCTTACCGCTACCGTCCGGAAACAAACCGTCCTCCGAACAGGATTAGGAATTATCGGCAAAGCCGTGGCTGCCGGGGCTCCTTTTGATTACGTGTTGCGCACGCTCCATGCGTCCATCACGTCACTGCCCCATAGTCTGCCGGGAAACGTAGTTTCTTGTTTTCCCGATGCGCGAGGAGCGCGGTATCCAGGCTGCTTGTGTATCGTGGACGTGCGAAACATGACACCTGCGAGGTGTGCTCAGCGGCTGTAGGCCCGCGAGTCGCTGCTTCGTGCCTCCTGTGTATTCTGCCCATCACCTGGTAATTTGTGTTGTGAGGTTCCGGAAATTGTACTGTATTGTGGCATTGTATTATGTTTTGATCTGTTTTTATTTGTCTAGCGTTATCGTTCAAATGTTTCTGTTTTCGTGCCTCATGTTTTCATCTTCTCTGTGTCCATCCTGTCCTTCTCCCGCTCCCCATGCTCTCCGCTGCTGCCGCTGGTCCCAGCATAGAGGGCGTTCCCGTAGTCCAGACGGCTGGTGGCGAGGGCCTGGGTGACCGTTTTCCTGGTTCCAGTGGGGATCCAGCGGAAGATCTTATGGAGCATGCGGAGAGGGTTGAAGCAGGCGGAGGTAGCGGCGTTAACTTGCTTGGCCATCGTGAGGGAGGAGTCAAGGATGAAGCCCAGGTTGCGTGCGTGGTCTGTGGGCTTGGGTGGGGGGCCCAGAGCAGGGGGCCACCAGGAGTCGTCCCAGGCGGAGATGGATGCAACAACATCACACTGTCCCAGGAACTCTTCAACATGATCAGCTCCTACTTCCACCTGAAAATCAAGGTCCTCTACGACAACTTCAGTGAACAGACACCGAACACCATCCCTCTCCACTCCATAGACAACAAGCCAACCATCACAACGTGGCAACCTACCACCGTCGAACAGACCACGGCGACCATGAAGAACACCCACTCAGGAGCTCCCGTGGACCTCTGCCCACCGTACATCTACCACAGGGCCGCCGCCGCCATCGCAGCAGAACTAGGACGGACCATCAATGCCTCCTTCAAATCTGGCATTTTCCCACATGACTAGAAGCAGGCTGAGGTCAAAACCGTCCTCAAAAAAACCACAGCTGACTCGACGGACGTGAAAATTACCAAACCATCTCGCTCCTCCCCTTCGATGCTAAAGTCACAGAGAGAATCGTAAACGCCCAGCTGACCGCCTTCATCAAAGAGAACTCCATCTTAGACTCCCCCCAGTCTGGATTCCACAGCAACCACAGCACTGTGACCGCCCTCCTCGCCTCCATGGACGACATCTGCTTACTACTAGACCAGGGCCACCCTGCGGCCTTCATCCTACTAGGCTTCTCCGCAGCCTTTGACACAGTCTCACATCGCACTCTCGCAACCAGACTTCACAACACTGGGATAAGAGGAACCACCCTCAGCTGGATCCAATCCTTTCTCTCCGACAGAACCCAGAGAACCAAATCCCCTCCCTTCCTCACAGAGCCCACAGAGATCAACTGCGGAGTACCCCAAGGATCATCGCTCAGCCCCACTCTAGGTAAAATCTACATAGCCCCCCTCGCTGCCATCGTAAGACAGCATGGGCTCAGCATAGCATCCTATGCCGATGATACCCACCTCACGAAGAACCCCGAAGATACCAGACTCTACTTCCAGGAGGAAATGAAGGACGTTGCAGCCTGAATGAAAAATAGCTGCCTGAAGCTCAACTCGGACAAGACCGAAGTCCTCATCCTCAGACCCTCCATCTCTAGAATCACCAAAACTCTCCTACACAAGCTCCAAACCACCCAGAACGCTACAGCCAGACTCGCTCTCGGGACCCCACGGCACAAACACATGACCCAACACCTACGAGACCTCCACTGACTCCCTGTCGAGATTAGGGTAACCTTCAAACTACTCACCCATGCCTACAAATCCATATAAAACATCGGACCCAAATACCTCAATGATGGAGTCTCCGTCCATGCACCCAAAAGGAACCTCCGCTCCGATGACCTCACCCTAGCAGACACCCAAGCATCTGCAGGGCCTGGACATATGACAGCCTGGAGTAAAGTAAGTAAATAAATAAATAAAAGTATTTAAAATCGAAGCACGTCCGGCTGGATACACAGCCAACTATTGGTGCAGAACACCCATCCGCAGAAAATAAAGGGGTCATGGGCTACATAAAATCTAATAGGAAATAATATTAAATTATAGTGAACATTTTTTACTTTTTTTAAATATATATAACTGTAGTGTATTGTTTTCACAATTATATATAAATTATACTTAAATAATCGTATTATGTAAATTAATTTAAATGTAAATGAAAACATTTTAAAACGATCCTATAGATAACTACATTATTTTACTGTTGAAAATAAATATAAATTTCATACTCCAAGAGGGCTTTTAATTCACGAAATAATTTTAATATAATTCAAAAAAGAAAATACATAAATATTTAATGAAAAAGTTAATCATGCTGCTGCATGTTTGTTTTGTTCTACATTTAAAATAAATATTTTAGGTTTATTGAAAGTAATATTTAGCATAAAAATGTTTTTACTAATTTATATTTAAGTTTATTAAACTCTTCAACTTTTCCCTGTACTTTACTATAAAGAGATCTCCACCCATATGGTGGAGACCCGTGTCCCAGTGGTGGGAATATCCACATCCACATATAAATGGCTAATAGCCAAAAGTAGAAAAAAATAAATGAAAAGTGCAAGAGTAAATTTAGACTTGTGGAGTTAGTCATGCGTAAATTAGTCCCCAATCCGAAAAGTGTAATAAAGACTGACTTTGAGACTCCTCTCTATTGTGCTTTACAGGTAAAGCTAAACGCAATGTTTAAGTAAAAATAAAGTCAAATTCACAAAGTTATCTCAAAATAAAATATATATTGTATTGTACAAATAGGCAAGTGTTTTATTCCACCCGGAGATTCCATCGCCCATTATAACATAATACTGCACTCAAGCCCGCAGGCACAGACACTTTCTGCAGCCAAATGTATTTGAACAGGAGGCAGCCTATTGTTACTGGCTATTAATAACAGAGCGCTCTTGTAATAAAGGTATTTAACCTCAATCAGGACTCCTCACAGAAAGAACAAAAACACCAAAGATAGAAAGTTCTTACAGCAATTAGCAGTAATGAGATCCAGACCTCAGAGTCAATGTGACACCGAGATGGTACGCTCCTAAAATAGAACGGGATAACAGTATTTTCAGCAAAATACAAATGCAGATCTTAGCATAGGAAGCGTTGCTGAAGGGCTCGCTTCATTTTATTGAACATGTTAGTTAATACCACATGCCAGGTTATATCTGACGCTTCATTTCAGTTCGAAGTTACAGGAGAAAGACTC
Organism: Lissotriton vulgaris; assembly: GCF_964263255.1. Lineage (NCBI taxonomy): Eukaryota > Metazoa > Chordata > Amphibia > Caudata > Salamandridae > Lissotriton > Lissotriton vulgaris. Next base: position 78,361,204 of record NC_141690.1, on the reverse strand, counting down.
TTGTCTTGAAGTACTTGCAAACTTTCAGGTCACTTTCTCGGGCACCTATTAAAAGTTCCTAAGGAGTTCCGTCCTTTAATACAGCTACGAGGAACACATTGCCCTCTGGCGCAGTTTGTTATTGTGCTTTCAAGTGGGCCTTTAGGGAGTAAGCACAGGTCGAAACACATTAATTTGGAAACCGGGACACAATTAATGTGAGATAGGGTGGGAGATGCTACCTTCAAGTGACTCTCACTAGAAGGCATACTGCACCATTGTGTAACAGCTAACACCTTCAAACAAGAAATACTTAAAACCCCATACAAAAGGATGCTGTCAGTCTACAACGAGGACATTAACAGAGCTGCTCTGACATCAATGAGGTTTAAAATGACAAAGGAACAGAAATGTGCCATTTTTATCTGCTATGGACAGAGAAAGAGTTGCCCAAAATGTTCAATTTGATTGACACCAGATTGTGTTGCAAGGATTATAATGCATGACAAGGAAAGTATACTCAAGGATCTCCCTCTGGGTTCCTCACGGTAAATTCCGCCTCAAGGTATTTACATGAAAGATAGTCCTACATGTAAACAACAGTGCAGATGCAAAAAAAAGTGTGAAAACTGCAGGGCGAACGCAGGTGGTGCTCCCCTCGAACATGTCAGGGCACTATTGCACCTTTAGATGTGGATGGGTTAATTGATTTTTATGCAGATCAATGTTTAATAGGGAACAGTTTTATCAGGCGTATGCAAATGAAAGCCATCGATGTTCCCCTCATAAAAAAGGCAGGAGCCAACCCGCTAGATCCCATCAATTACAGACCTATATCGCTGTTACCATACTGTGCCAAGCTGCTGGAGTCACATGTGTGCGAAACTATCTCCAGCTTCTTGGAAAAGTCGGAATACCTGGCACCGAATCAAGCAGGGTTCCGCCCTTGCCACTCCACCGAGGCGGTCATCCTCTCGGTGTTAAACACTCTGAGGCGGAATGCAGATGCAGGAATCCATCAGGCGCTTGTGCTACTGGACCTTTCTGCTGCGTTCGACACGGTCGACCACACCATCTTGGTCGACCGTGTCGAGCAGGCAGGTCTCAGGGGCCCCGCATTGAGCTGGATCCGCTCTTTCATCTCGGACCGCACACAATCGGTCAGACTCGGCTCCTTCTCCGCTCCCATTATACCCACCACCTGTGGGGTACCACAGGGCTCCTCGTTATCTCCCCTTCTTTTTAATGTTTACTTACGCCCTCTTTTGCACTCCTTGCGTCATGCTAATGTAACCATCTTCAATTATGCGGATGATTTGCAGCTCATCTTCCCTCTTAACAACATTGACTCAGTGGACGTATTCCAAAGAACTATGTCCCACATATTGAGTTGGATGAGCTGCAATCATCTGAAGCTCAACCCGGGCAAGACCGAGCTGGTCCTGCCCGGACAGAGCCCACTAAGCTGGAACCCTAACTTCTGGCCCACTAACATGGGAGCCCCCCCCACTAAATCTTCCGTGGTTAAAAGCCTAGGCATTTTTATCAGCGAGGATCTCTCGCTAAAAAGACAGGTTGGAGCGGTGGTATCTTCCAGCATTTTTCAACTGAAGAAAATAAGAAAAATTGCTCGCTTTTTCTCTTCAGCAGCCCTTACACAGATTGTCCTCTCCTTGGTTCTGTCCAGGCTGGATTTCTCTAACAGTCTTTACCTCGGCCTCCAAATTGGTGAGCTTAAACGCCTCCAGCTTGTTCAGAACCAAGCTGCCAGGCTACTGCTGAATATATCCAGGAGGCAATCCATCAGACCTGGCCTTAAGCAACTACACTGGTTGCCAGTTGAGCAACGTGTGGCCTTTAAGGCTGGGTGTATTCTGTTCCGTTCTCTGAACGACTCTGGCCCTTCTTTTATCAGAGATCTTTTCAAAAAATATTGCCCCTCCCGTCACCTTCGATCCACCTACAAATCACTTTTGATTGTTCCTCCATTCAAGAGGAAACGCCACGGAGGCAGCTGCTTCGACCATCAAGCTGCTGTACTCTGGAATTCTCTTCCTCTCCATATAAAGCAGAATGATAACATCCTTAGCTTTAGGCAATCTCTGAAGACCTGGTTGTTTTCTCAAGCTTACTACTGATAGCACTGCTTATCCTTTGACTGTCTTGTTTGGCTCCTTCTACAGCGCCATGAAGCCTCCGGGCGTACGAGCGCTTAACAAATCCCAACTAACATTAACATTAACATTAACATGTTGAAAAGACAATTTGGTGGGTGCTGTGAAGAAGGTTTAACAAGAATACGAAACATCAAGTGGCTTAAGAAATATCTTGATGACTGCATTCGGAAGCTGGGCTTTTGGATGGGGTTGTGTGAAAATTCTCAACACATTCTTCTAGCATGGATTTGTCAGACCTTTTCTCTTACCAGTATGTAGGGATCACAAGTATTGGCTGAACTAACACCACATGGTAAAATCCAACTGGAACTATCCTGTGATGTAATTAAATAAACTATCAGCAGAGCATGTTGCCTGCAGAGGCCTGGGAGATGTTACCTTTCCTGGACTGGTGCGTATTCCCATTGTTCATATAAAAAATTACCCATTTTTGGGCAGAAAAGTTCTATTATTGGGTGATAGTGAATAGATTTTGACTGAATGAATGTTGTACTTTATGGGGCCATTTGAATATTTTGGGACGGTTCAATGGTATATTAGCTTTTAAAAGGTAAAAATAGTTCTGTTCAAAGCAAAGTACCTTGGATGCCTCGTGCACACAAACAAAAACTGTCGTAGGGAACATGACACATCAGTTTCTTACGCCCAGGGAAGGTGAAGCGTTGGTTCCTTACTTCAGGGGAGGTAATGCATTAGTGCCTCACTGCCACGCAGCGGAGGTGATGCATCGGTTCCTTACTGAAGGGGAGGTGATGCGTCAGTTTCTTAGTATGTGGGGAGGTGATGCGTCTGTTTCTCACGGCGACCCCGGTGTTCTGGGCGTGGTGCCCAGATGTGATGCGTGAGGATCGGGGATGCGTAGTTTCTCAATTAGCCGACAACTCAGTGGTGTTCTCTCCAGCCGCGGTCCCACGATGCATTGGTTCTTGCAGCCGCACAATAGGGCCTGTGTTGGAATTGGTGTGGTGATCTCAGACATCGGAGATTGGTGCACGGGATTGGGCGTGTGGCCATTTCTCGATCAGCTGCCGTCCCTGCATCGATTTCTTCAGCGATGCATTGGAAACAGGTGCGCATGTGTTGCGCTTCTCGAAGTTACCTTACTTTTCCAGCTCCCAGAGGCAAACCGCCTCCAGAGGTCCAAAACAGCGGCAGGTACCTGTCAGCAAGCCAAAATTCCCAGCAAGGGAGTTCAGGGGAGCTGATGGTGAAGTCTTTGTATTCCCTAAACTTCAGAACAGGAGGCACGCTCTATTTCAAGTCCTTGGTGATCTTAATAATGCAGGGGACACAGTACCCGGCAAAGTCCTTGTCCTTTCCTTGGCAGAAACAGAACAGCAGGCCAACCCCAGATAGCAAAAAGCAAAGGGGCAGCACTATTCCTCCTCAGTTGCTCCTGCTCTTCTCCTTGGCAAAGGTTCCTCTTGATTCCCAAAAGTGATCTAACAGTCTGGGCCCTTCTTTTATAATACAAAATCCTTTGTTCTCTGTGGCAGAGAAGCTCTTTGCCCAACCAAACCAGTTCGGCCTTTCTGGTGAGGCTTCCTGGCAGGAGATGGTGACAGCATTGCCTAAGGCAGACTAGGCCAATTCAGGTGTGAAAGAAATCTCCTCCCCTACTCTCTCAATTCTCATTGCATTCTTCTATCATGGATTTGTCAGGACTTTTCTCTTACCAGTATATAGGGATCGCAAATACTGGCCTAACATAATCCACCTGGAGCTATCCTGTGGTGTAATGAAATAAACTACCAGCAGAGCATGTTGCTTGCAGAGGCCTGGGAGATGGAGCCTTTCCTGGACTGTTGCGTCTTCCCATCAGTCATATGAAAAATTGCACATTTTTGGGCAGAAAAGTTATATTATTGAACTCGCAGAGGAAGAAAGAAGATTAGTGCTGAAACAACCATGTTTTAAGTTGTTTCCTGAAAAGCCAGATGTCGGGAAATTGCCTGATTGCTGTTGGGAGTTTATTCCATAGGTGTGCTACCTGAACTTGAAAAGAGCGACCTCCTCTATGGGAGCTAGCGAATTTAGGCACTTTCATCATATGTTGATGAGAGGATCTTAAAGCTCTACCAGGTGTGTAAAAGCTCACTCTTCTACTAATGTAATTTGCCACAGTGCCATGCAAGGCTTTACAAGCCAATTTCAGGGCTTTGAACTGAATTCTGCAACGAATAGGGAGCCAATGTAAGTTCTTGAGATGGGGGAAATGTGGGCTCTAAGGCCCAGCATGAGAATGGCTCTAACGGCCGCATTCTGCACAACCTGGAGTTTACTCAGTAGGCAATCTGGGAGACCCAAATAGAGGACATTCGCGTAGTCCAGCCTTGAGGTGATAAGGGCCTGGACCACCGTCCTTCTATGGGAGAGAGACAGAAGAGGTAAATATTTTCAGAACATTTTCAGGGTTCCATAGCAGGTTCCAGCCACTGATTGAACTTGGGTCTTCATGTCCAGTGAGTTGTCCAGTTTTACCCCTACATTTTTGGCTACTCCCACGGAGGTCTGTGGGGGGGACATATCAGACGTCCACCACTGCCTGCAGACTTCTGGGTCTAAAGCTCCAAAAAGAATCACTTCTGATTTAGCAGAATTGCACTGGAGCTGGTTTTGACTAAACCAGGAAAAGACCTTTCTCAGACAGTTCTTGATTTTGCCCCCATCAAAAACCTCTCCCTTTTTAAAGGTGAACAACAGCTGGGTGTCGTCAGCATAGGATATAATAGTGGCTCCAGCCTCTTCAACCAAGGGGGCGAGGGGAGCCATGTATAGATTAAACAGTAGTGGGCTCAAATTCGAACCCTGAGGGACACCCACCTTCATAGGAGGCATAAGGGAGGAAAAAGGCGGGTTCTAAACTTCCTGCCTTCGATCTCCCGAAAAGGAGGAGAGCCATTTCAACACCGTGCCCCCCACTTGCCCTAGTCTCTCAGTCTCTGTATGAGTCTGTCATGGGGCACGGTGTCAAAAGCGGCTGATAGATCCAGCAGTATTAAGGCCGCTCTCCCACCTGAGTCGAGTCACTTTAATGGATTCCGATATCTCAAGAAGGGCCGATTCCGTGCTGAAATTGGCACGGAATCCTGCTTGACTCGGATGGAGGAAGTTGTTCATCTCAATGAATACAGTAGTGACAGAGTTCACATATTTTCAATAACTTTAGCGAGGAAAGGCAGGAGCCAAATGGGTCTGTAGTTTGATACTATTAGAGGATCTGCCGCAGGCTTCTTTAACAAAGGCAGAATACTATATGTGTGCCAAGAAAATAGGTTGTTTAAAAAAAACTCCTAATTTTTGTTTTATTAATGAGTCCTATCAGGTAAATCCACTGTCTCTGCTTTACCCTACCTGTTTAGGGTTACCACTTAAGGGTTTTAAATAGTGACTTCTTGTTTTCTTGTGTGTCTATTAGATTTACTGTACAAGAGTAGAATATTTTTCTTAGCAGGTTGCAACTGAAAACTTTTAGAAATGGGGGTCTCTAGTTAGCAAGGGCTTGCACCTTTGTCCCAGTAGGGACCCTTCTTCCTATTCTGGCTAAGGGGGATACACTTCTAAAATAACTCCTGCTCACCCTTTTGGTAGCTTGGCACAAACAGACTGGCTTATCTCAGAGGCAGTGTGTAAAGCATTTGTGAACACATACAGTAATACAGTGATAATAAAAAAAATGGACACCACACCAGTCTAGAAAAATAAGTAATCTTTCTCTAAACCGAACAAGACCAAAACAATAAACATCAACAATACAGTAATCAAAATATGACTTTTAACCCCTTAAGTGCTGCGTCGGTGCGTTGGCCGACGGCAGCACTACCTCCCCAGTGCTGCGCACGACCATTGGACGTCCATTCAGCACTAGTTCCAATGGACAGCGCAGCACTGGGGAGGGATGTTTACTAGCATCTATGAGGTTAAAAGGTAAAAATAGTTCTGTTCAAAGCAAATTGCAGATGTAACACATTTCACACGTTAAGTACTTTGGATGCGTTGTGCACAAAAACAAAAACTGTCACAGGGAACGTGACACATTAGTTCCTTACACCCAGGGAAGGTGATGCGTTGATTCCTTACTTCAGGGAAGGTAATGCGTTGGTACCTTACTGCCATGCAGGGGTGCTGATGCATCGGTTCCCTACTGAAGAGGAGGTGATGCTTCACTTTCTTACTGTGCGGGGAGGTGATGCCTCGCTTTCTTACTGTGACCCTGGAGTACTTGCCGGCACGGCACCCAGATGCAATGCTTGATGATCAGGGATGTGGCAGTTCTCGATGCAGCAGCGAAGACAACACTGTGTTGTTCTCTCCAGCTGCGGTCCCATGATGCGTTGGTTCTTGCTGCTGCACAACAGGGCCTGCCTCTGAATTGGCGCAGTGATCTTGGACTTACAAGATCAGTGCACTGAATTCTGCATGCAGCGATTTCTCGAGCAGCGGCAAGCACTGAGTCAATTTCTTTGCAGATGTCCCTGAGTCTTCAGAACAGGAGGCAAGCTCTATTTCCAGCCCTTAGATATCTTCCTCAAGCAGGGGACACAGCCCACAGCAAAGTTATTTTCCTTTCCTGGGCAGAAACAGCCACTGCATGCCAACCCCAGACAGCAAACAGCAAAGGGGCCGTACTCCTCCTCAGTTTTTCCAGCTCTTCTCCTTGGCAGAAGTGATCTAAAAGTCTGGGGTCTATGCTCCTCTTTTTATCATACACAATCCATTGTTCTCTGTAGCAGGGAAGCTCTTTACCCAGCCAAAACCAGTTCTGTCCTCTTTGGTGCAGCTTCCTGCCAAGAGGTGGAGACAGCACTGCCTAAGGCAGACCAGGCCCATTCAGGTGTGAAATAAATATCCTCCTCTACTCTGAATGCAGCCGAGGTCCATTCAGCCCAGCCCTGACTCACCCTGGAAAGGCAAGACACACATAAGCCCCCCAAGTGGATTGCAGAACAGAATACACATCCCCAGCACCTGTCACTCCAAAGTCAGACAGTCAATACACAACCTAGCAGTGACACAATGGAGGTTTAGGCAAGAAAAGAAAATACATGCTTTCTAAATGTGGTATTTTTCAAACCCAGAATGTAAAAATCACCCTCACTAAATGATGCATCTTAGCATTCCGAGTTTGGCATATCAACCTTTATTTTCCTATCTTGTCCCGATGGGCAGTAATACTCATAAGATGTTATGAGCATGCTCCCCATTCTATCCTATGGGACAGACAGCCTTACAAGAGTGAAAAACGAAATTGGTAGTATTTCACTATGAGGACATGTCACTCACATCAGGGCATGGCCCACCTTCCACATACACTGTACCCTGCCCACAGGAGTACCTTTGGCCTACCTTAGGTGTGACTCACATGCAGGAAAAGGGGAGGTTATGGCCTAGCAATTGGGTGCACTTGCTGGGTCGACATGGCAGTACCAAACTGCGCACAGACATCGCAGTGGCTGGTCTGAGTTACATTTAAAGGCTGCCTATATGGGTGGCACAATCAGTGCTGCAGGCCCACTGGCAGCATTTGATTTACAGGACCTGGGCACGCACAGTGCACTATACTAGGGACTGACTAGTTAATCAAATATGCCAATCATAGAATCACCAATCCATAATTACAATTCACAAAGGGAGCCCTGCACTTTGGCACAGATCAGCAGTGGCAAAGTGCTCAAACCATCTAGGACAACAAAACTAAAAAACTAAATCCATCACACGTTACAAATACATGAGGCAAAGGCAAAATATGCAGAGGAAACCCACGCCAAGGTTGCCAGGTCTAAAAGAAACTATATGCAAGTCAGAGCACACATTATTGGAAAAAGAACCAACAATAATCCTCATACAAAAAATGCACTTGTTATGATCCCTGTATATATAAGGACATAGCATGAAAAGTCAATATTATATTGAATATGATCCAATTATAACATTAATTAATCACAGGCAATTTTCTCTAGTGTAGACTTCACATAATGCAACCAACAAAGAAAGTTGGGAATGTTGATACCAACAACAAATATTAAACTTAGCCAGGTCACTCCGAAAAGCAAGTAGTCCACACTGATACCCCCTGGACCAGTGGGACACATTTCAATCTATCTTCCAAGTATGCAATGGCAAATGCATAATGCTACAAACAGTTGAGGTTGAAAGGAGCAGCCAAGAGATTTGTGCAGGAACAATATCACCTCAATCTGAAATAAATTGTTACAGGGTATCCAAACACAGGAGCCCCATATACCATACAAACAAATTCTGAGGCTTAGGTACTGAAATCATAGACTGTACATGTTGGAACTAGCCCTTTTTGCAGGGTTATCCCCAAACTTTTAGCTTTTTCCAGTCTTATTTTTCCTGACCTGTGGCTGTTGGCAATAGGACTCTTTACCACTGCTGATCAGTGCTAAAGTGCATATGCTCTCTGTGTAAATTGTTATGGTAATTGGTTATCCATGATTGAAATAGTAGTAACCCCCAGAAGTCCCTAGTAAAGTGCACTGAGTGTGCCAGGGCTGGTGATACAAATGCTACTAGTGGGCTTGCAGCACTGGTTGTGCCACCCACATGAGTAGCCCTAAAATGGTGTCTCAGGCCTGCCACCACAGTGCCTGTGTGCAGTCTGTGAACTGCCATGTCCTCTTGGTCAGTGTCCCCACTGACCAGGCCTAACCCTTCCCTTTCTGTGCACATTGGTCACCCCTGTGGAAGGCCCAAGGTACCCCCTTGGGCAGGGTGCAGTGTATGTTAAAGGTAGAGCATGTACTGGTGCAGGTGACATGCTCTGGTAGTGAATTACAGCCATTTTCTTTCTTTTTAAAATACTTGTATAGTGCAGCGTTCACCAGACGGTTTCTTGGCGCTTTGAAGGCATAGTAAGCAGGAGCGAAGCAATAGATGGATTACTGCGGGAAAGCCTGATTGAACAAAAAGGTTTTCAAGCCCTTACGGAAGAGGGAGTAGTGTTTGGTTGACCGCAGATGGTCAGGGAGGGAGTTCCAGAAAGTGGGTGCCAAAAATGAGAAATTGGCCCCTCCTCACTTTTTACGCTTGTAGCGGGGTACCTGTAGAAGGGATTGAGAAGATGAGCGAAGCTCTCTGGCAGGGACATATTCCTTTATCAGGGAAATGATAAAGGCAGGGGCTGATCCCTGGCGTGCCTGGAAAACCATGCAGCCAGTTTTAAAGAGGGAACGTTCCCTGACAGGCAACCAGTGGAGCGCCTTCAGTAACGGAGTTGAGTGGTGGGAGCGGGGGAGGCCGTACACTAGCCAGGCCACCTGGTTTTGCACCAGCTGTAGCTTTCGTAAACTGTAGGCTGGAATGCCATTGTACAGGGCATTGGCGTAATCCAGCCGGGAGATCACTAATGCGGACATGATCAACTTAAGTGCCAAGGGGGAAAAAAAGCGGGAGACAGTGCGAATAGTACGAAGAGTGAGAAAGCAGGAAGAGACGACAGAGCTAATTTGTGAGTGAAGGGTGAGGTGATTATTCATTTTAATGCCTAAGGTCTTAACTGGAGTGGGAGGGGAACCTAAGGAAGAAGGCCAAAATAGAGAGTTCCAGGGACTGGAAGAGCCACCAGTGAGAACCAGCTCGGTTTTATCCGGGTTCAACTTCAGGTGGTTGTGGCTCATCCAGTCCCTGATGAAAATCATAATAGTCTGAAAGTTAAAGATAGAATGGGAGGAAGGAGAAAGGTTGAAGACGAGCTGGAGGTCATCCGCATAATTGTATACGGTGACCTCCAGCTGCTGGAGTGCGAAAATTAGAGGATAGATATAAAGATTGAACAAAAGAGGGGAAAGAGAGGAGCCCTGGGGAACACCACAAGTGATCTTGAGTGGGGTGGCCGTGAAATCCCCCAGCCGGACAGCCTGGGTGCGATCCCTCAGGAAGGACGATAGCCAGACCAGGGCTGAGCCCCCGATTCCCGCCGCTCTGATACGTGAAAGCAAGATGGAGTGGTCCACCGTATCAAAAGCGGCGGAGAGATCGAGGAGCACCAGGGCCTGGTGTTTATTTTGGTCCATGCCCTCCCTGAGGTTGTCCAGGACCGACACCACGACGGACTCAGTAGAGTGCCTAGGCCGAAAGCCCGCTTGACAAGGCGCCAGGCCCCCCGTTGCTTCCACGTGGGCACTGAGTACTGAAGTAACATGGCGCTCGAGCACCTTGCCCAAGTAGGGCAGCAGGGAGATGGGGCGGTAGTTGACTGGGGTGGACGGATCTGCACCAGGCTTCTTTAAAATAGGCACTATTGTGGCAGATTTGAGAGCTGGAATCACAACCCCTTGCGCAAGGGAGCTATTAAGAAAAGTGATCGGGTGCTGGGTGCAGTCGGAGTAAATCTGTTGAAGGATGCGGGCCGGACAGATATCGGCCAGGGAACCTGACTTTACCTTAGGAAGAGTTTCCAAAAATACTTCTTCGGTGAGAGGAGGGATCGAAGACAGACGACACTGGACTATGGGAGGGAGGGGATCAACAAAAGTAGAAGAGGGGGGTGGGATGTTAGTCTTGATATTGGTGATTTTATCCAGGAAATAATAATTCAGTAGATCACATAGGGACTGGGTAGGAGGGGGTTTAGGGGTAGTCCTCTCAGAAAAGGCTAAATCGTGTACGATGGTAAAGATCTCCCTAGATTTATTCTCTGCCGCCAGGATTTTTGATGAGAAATAGGCAGTTTTGGCTCCTAGAAAAGCTTTTTTATAATCATGTAATAGTGTGAGGTAATGGGTTTTCAGTAGGGGATAGTAGTCCCTTCTCCATTGCCTCTCAGCATGCCGGAGGGTCAGCTTTTTATCCTTTAAGTCTTCGCTGAACCACCGGTTAGACTCCTTAGGTCTTTTGGTTGAGATCCGACGTAAGGGAGCTACTAAATCGCAGCCTCCAGCGAGCCAGGTATCGATAGCAGTGGCTTGCAATGAGGAGGATAGGCCCACCAGATTGGGTGAGGAGTTCAACAGAGAATAAGATAGTGAGGGGAGGTCAACACGATTCCAGTTCCGTGCCCAGGTGTTTTTTGCAAGCGGAACCTTAGTTGCAGGGTTGAGGTGGAGGGAAAACGAGATAAGAGCATGGTCAGACCATGGGCATGGGGACACAGATACGGATGAAATGGATTAGTTGAGAGACCAAACTTGGTCTAGCACATGTCCGTGTGTGTGTGTCGGAACTTGAATGTGGGGGATAAAGTTCAAAAATTGGAGTGATTCTGTGAATTGCTTGGAGGATGTGCATTCAAGGGGATCTGTGGGCCAATAGTTAAAATCGCCTAACACTAGGACTGAGGCATAATTGACCGCCAGCGTGGCGTTTTTCACTATTGTAAGGCTATCTTGCCCATAGGCTATCAAGGGGAATGCTGGATACAGTGGCTACCAGCATATCTTCCCATAGGAGCAAGATAGGACATAAAAGTCTGGCATCCCTGAACTCAGAATTTAATAACACATCTTTTAGGAAAGGTGGTTTTTAAATGCTGTGTTTGAGAACAGCACTTTTAGAAAGTAGCTGTTCTCGTGTCTGACCTTTATGTGTACCTTGGCTGGTTTGTGAATTGACTGTCTGGTTTGTGAGTGACAGGGCTGGGGAATTCCAGGAGACAGAAGGAGTCCGCCCAGTGGTGAATAGAGATTTGCATCTAGGTTGGAGGGAGGAGTTGCACCTGGGACCTGAATTGGACTGTGCCCGCCCCCCACAGTGCAGGGCCCCCCTGTGGTGCGTCTGATGTCTCTGCCCTGCACTGTGAAAGGAGAGAAGGAACCATGTCAACAAAGTGCTCCAGGGCTGTGCTTTCCCTCCACAATGCTGGCTCCACCTCCTGCTGGGCGGCTGACAACCCTGCCCTTCTCTCTGAAAGGAAGGGAGAGGTCAGGAAAACAAAGTGCTCAAGGAACACCCAGAACTGGTTCAGACCGGGCTCAGAGTCCTCCTGCACAAAGGGAATAAAGACTTTTAGGGGTATAGGTACAGGACCCCTGACTACAGAAAATTAGACCTCTGCCAAGGAGAAAGCTGAAACTGAAGAAGGAAGACTGTCCTGCTGTTGCTCTGCTGGACTGACCTGCTGTTGCTTTGCTGCCAAGGAGAGGGGAAGGACTTTGCTTTGTGCTGTGTCCCCTTACTTGAAGGAATCTCCAAGGGCCTGAGAAGAGCTGGCTCCGTGTTCTGAAGTCCCAGGCACAAAAGGACTTCCCCCCCTCAGCTTCCCTGAACTCTACTGAGAGAGTTCTGTCCTTCCTGGAGTGTGTGGCCCATATGGGTGCCTCTAGAAGTTGTACCTGTGTTGGGAAGCTGGAAACCAAGCTTCTAAAGACTTTCTGCAAGTTTTGTCGCATCGCTCCCTTGCGGAGCGCATTCCTGACCGTGCGAGGAAATTCACGCCGCTACGAAGGTCTAGATCGTCGCAGCGCCTGTTGCCGCTGCCAAAGCCGTTGCATCCTTCGTTTGCGGGATGCACCAGACCGGTGAGGGAAGATTACCATTGCTGTGAGTGTCGTCGCAGAGCCTGTTGTCGCTGGGTGAGATCGCCGCACTGCTTGCTTGCGGACCGCATCACGTCACTGCGAGTGTCGTCGCAGAAGCCATCGCATTGAGGAGATGCGATAGAGAGATCACTGCTGGTCTGCGCATCGTCGCCCCAGAGATCATCGCAACTCCAAAGATCATCGCATCGTACCTTTGCGAGAGAAAACTTTCTACGGAACCTATGCACCGGAATCCATACAAGTCCGCCTTCCTCCCCAAACAGACCGGATTCGTCGCAACACGCCCGCTGCTGCTTCGGGCTTGTCGCATCGCCTCCCCAGGGTCTCAGGAGCAACGCATCGCTTGTTTTCCACCGCACCAGCTTCTGCTTTGGAACTTTGTCACATTTAAAAGGTACTGTTGGCTAAACGTGACGCAACTGTGAACTTTTCAAGCAACTGTGGATTATTTTATCGCAACCTTAAGAACTCCTTTGCAACCAATATTGCTCATACTTCTCCTGAGGCGGAAGCCGGGAGACTTTTAATCAGATAGCGATTTCAATTATTTTATTCTACTCTTTGTTGTTGTTCCTTTGTGTCCGCTCCCCCCCTCCTTGTCACTTAGAGCTCACGGATTTTATCGTGACGCTCTATTTACTTTGCTTCATATACTGTTGTGGCACGGACCTCCCAGCACTTTGCACTTTATTCCGCTGACAATCTTTACTATTCTCCTTACCTATGCACCTCGGGCAGTTCTCGGCAGATTGAAGGGCTGAGGCTCCGGGGCTGTGTGAATCGGCGGCGGCCATCTTAAGTTGGGCACTCTACGATCGCGCTTTAGTCACCAGTACTTAAGCAGCCCTTGAAGAGCAGGCGCGAGAATATTGCTCATACTTCTCCTGAGGTGGAAGCCAGGAGTCTTTTAATCAGATAGCGATTTTAATTATTTTATTCTGCTCTTTGTTGTTGCTCCTTTGTGTCCGCTCCCCCCCCTCCCTGTCACTTAGAGCTCACGGATTTTATCGTGACGCTCTATTTACTTTGCTTCATATCCTGTTGTGGCATGGACCTCCCAGCACTTTGCACTTTATTCCGCTGACAATCTTTACTATTCTCCTTACCTATGCACCTCGGGCAGTTCTCGGCCGATTGAAGGGCCGAGGCTCCGGGGCTTTGTAAATCGGCGGCGGCCATCTTAAATTGGGCACTCTACGATCGGCGCTCTAATCGCCAGTACTTCAACAACCAGTTATGGCTCCGCGCAGTGGACGCGATCAGCGGTCGCGCCGTATTTGCGCCGGAGTCGCGCCAGAGTCCAGCCCGTCTGCACCCGTCAGCAACAAGGAGGCGCCAGGGGCCAGGTATGCTGCCCCCTCACCTCCCAATACTTTAGGTGAGCCCCTTTATTCCTTTTCGGTTTTGCGAGCACTTAAACCACCTAAACTGCCTTGTCGTTACACCTTTGGCCCTGAAACGTTTGCTACTACTTCAGTTTGCGGATGTATTGACACTATTACCCAGTGTAAAGCCTCTGACACGGCATCTTACTGCCACCCTCCCACTACACCTCCTCTTTCGTCCACCGCTGTCCACACGGGCTTCTTGATCAACTCCCGCTCGCTGGTCAAAAATAACTTCTCTTTTAGGGATTTTATTTCACAGAGAAAGCCCTCTTGGGCTTTTATTACTGAAATATGGGCTACGGACTTGTCTGAACCTGATTTGTTAAATGCCATCCCTGAAGGATACTCATTGGCTAGAATGGACAGAGTGGGTCGAGTGGGAGGAGGCTTGGGGATATTGTACCATAACTCCATTAAATGTCGGACGGTACATTTGCACTCCTCGCTTTAATATCTTCAGGCGATGCATTTCACCTTGAATCCTTCCCCTACGATCTCCTTCACTGGGATATTGATCTATAGACCTCCTGGCCCTAGGTCTGCTTTTAGCTTAGAACTTCTTAAGATTATTGAGCACTATATTGACAGACCTAGTCTAACCATTCTAGGGGATATTAACTTCCATTTGGAAAATCTGAATTCCCCTGACACGATCCATCTGTTGGACTCCCTAGCTTCGTGCGGCCTGTCACAATTGGTGACTAGTCCCACCCATTTAGCTGGGCATACTTTGGATGGGGTATTTAGTAACGATTCCCACCTTCAGACCGGCACCCCCCCTCCCTTATCATGGTCAGATCATTTTGCCGTTCCCCTTGACTTCTCTTTCTCCCCTCCTGCTGTCACTCAGCCTGGTTACACCAATTGGGTATTGAGGAGGAACTTTAGGGAAATTAACAACAATTCCCTTACCCCCTTTCTATCCACTTTTAAATTCCGGCCTTCTGAGGATGCTCACACTGTGGCTCTTCATCTTTCTAACACCATAGCGGAGGCTGTCGATTCGCTTGCACCATCCCAGCAATGCTATTCTGCCAGGAAACGGCCTTCGGCCCCCTGGTTCTCGGAATCCCTCAGGATTCTCAGACAAGGATGCAGGAGGCAGGAAAGGCTCTGGAGGGCACACTTGGACCCCCTAGAGAAGAATAAACATAAAATCCTTCTCAAAGGCTATAAAGCCTCGGTCCTGACTGAAAAACAGGCGTACTACTCCAAACTAACGTCCTCTCTTAAGTCACCCAGGGATCTGTTTAAGATAGTTGACAATCTTTCCCTTATTCAGACACCTGATCCTATTACAGCCTCCCAGGATTCTTTGTGATCAGATCTCCACTTTCTTCCACGTGAAGATCTTGGATATTTACACAGACCTGGAAGCCCTCAACTTTAGTTCCTCTCCTCCCACTCCCTTTATCCCTATATCGGAAATCCCACCTCCGGCCCCTTCCCATTCCCTTCTTCAGTTTCCCCCTATCACTCTTGAACATCTTGGCACGCTGCTTGACAAGCTTAAGTCTAGGTCGCCGCTTGACCCCTGTCCATTAAGATTTCTTAAAGACTGTAGACAGGCCATCCTGCCCCCTTTGATGGATATAATGAATTCGGCCATTGCAGAGGGGGAGTACCCCCTGTCTTGGAAATTGGCCATTGTCATGCCCTTATTAAAAAAACCTACTTTAGATCCTGGGATACTAAAGAATTTTCGCCCGATCTCCCTTCTTCCCGCCCCTGCTAAACTCTCATTTGAGTGCTTTCCTTGACAGCACCAATGCTTTGGATCCCTCACAACATGGCTTCTGTAGGATTCACAGCACTGAGTCGACGCTTACAGTGGTTGTCGATAGTATTCGGTCCAAGGTCGACACCGGCCAGACTACTCTGCTGGTGTTATTAGACTTTACGGCGGCTTTTGACACCCTGTCCCCTACCATTCTGGCCAACCGACTCAGTGAGCTGGGAGTCAAGGGCCCTGCACTTAGCCTCTTATCATCTTTCCTTGACCAACAGAAACAGAGGGTTAAGCTGGGTGAGTTTTTGCCACCCATCAAGCCTGTGAAGTGTGGGGTGCCTCAGGGCTCCTCTTTGAGCCTGACGCTTTTTAACGTCTATGTGGCCCCACTCGCCAGGCTCATAAGATCTTTTGGGTTGGAAGCTCTTTCCTACGCCGACGACACGCAGATTTTAGTCTCTATTTCTCAATCTGTGACCATAACTGCCCATAACTTTAAAAACTGTATGGAGGCGGTCGCCGGATGGATGATCAAGAACTTCCTCTAGTTGAATGGGGAGAAGACGGAGGTCCTCATCTTTGGGGGCAAGAGTGACAATGGTCAATGGACTGGTGGCCTGCTGTTCTGGGTACCTGGCCCCTGCCGTCCCTTTTTGCTCGCAATCTTGGGGTCATCCTGGATACCACTCTTTCGCTCGACAAGCAGGTCAGTAGGACTGTGTCCACCTGCTGCAATGCTCTGAGGATCCTCAGGAAAATTATTCATTATCTTTACCCCGATGCACGCAAACAAGTTGCAGTTGCGCGTATTGCATCTAGGCTAGACTATTGCAATGCGCTGTGCTTGGGCATTAGCAATGGTCTGGTCCAGCGCCTTCAGACGGTACAAAATGCGGCTGCCCGGTTTGTTGTGGGGGCTCCTAAACACTCCTGTGGCACGGCTATCAGAATGAACCTGCATTGGCTTCCCATGCAGGCGAGGATTAATTTTAAGGCTCTTTGCCTTACTCATCGCGCCCGTAATGAGTCTGGGCCTGAAGCCATTCGTGCTCTTGTGGCCTATTACACCCCCGGTAGAGCACTACGCTCTTCCAGCTGGCTGTTCCCCATATATCCAAAGCTAGATGGGGGGGAAGGGCCTTTCGTTTTCTATCACCCAGACTCTGGAATACGCTCCCTAGTGAGCTTAAGGGGATCTCTTCCCATACCCTGTTCTGCAAAGCCCTTAAGACCTGGCTATTTCAGAAAGCATATCTGTAACTTTTCCTCTGACGACTCTTGAGTTTTGAGCTTTCTTTTTACCATCCTCTAGCGCCTTGATGCCTACGGGTTAAGTTGCGCTGTACAAGTCCTTAAATAAATAAATAAATAAATAAATAAATAAATAACCATATTCTTGAACTGTGTATGTTGGATTTTTGTCATTTTGGTCTTGTGTAGTTTAGATTAAATACCTTTATTTTTCTAAACTGTTGTGGAGTCAGTTTGTGGTGTTTTCACTACGTTACTGTGAGTGTTGGTACAAATACTTTACACATTGCTTTTGGATAAGCCTGACTGCTTGTGCCAAGCTACCAAGGGGGTCAGCAGAGGTTATCTAAAGTGTTTCCTCCTTACACTGACTAGAAGCAAGGGTCCCTATTTGGATAGTTGTACCTACCTCTGCCAACTACAGACCCCCAGTTCTAACAGTACATATGACTCTCTTGGTTCTAGCAGTAGTACACAAACATAACAACTTAAATGAGAGAATAGTACTGTCCACATTAACAGTTGTTGGAAATTAAGTTTCTGGTTTGCAGAGGTATGTGCTCTGTCCAATCCAGAAGCACAATCCTAGTCAGGGTAAGTCAGATAAACACCCTAAATTAACCTGTGCTCACACTCTGGTCGCTTGGCATACAGCAGTCAGATTTAACTTAAGAGTCAATGTGTAAAGTATTTGTGCAACACTTAAAACAGTGAAAACACCACACAAAACATACGTTAGCCTGGATAGAAGAATAGAGCTTAATTTATTGAACAAAACAAGACTAAAAGCTACAAAGATCCTTGTTAGAAATGGGATCTCTGGCTAAGGCTTGTGCCAAAGCCAGGCAGAGACCACTACTCTAGTCAGGGCAAGGGAGTTACATGCCAAGATAACCCCTACTTACCCCCTTGGTAGCTTGGCACGAGCAGTCAGGCTTATCCCGGAGGCAATGTGTAAAGCGTTTGCGCAACACACACACACACAGTAGCAACACACTATGAACACCACAAAAAAGGAACTCCAAAAAAGGTTATATATAAAAATAGCCTTTGTATTAACATAAACACATTAGATCATAATCACACATATTACACTGTGCCAACTGGCACTGGGCAGTATTTACAGGGGATTATTTACACATGACAGGGCCACGTGGGCCACTGTCAGAATCAGCACTTAGGAGAAATAGTAGATGTAGCACATAGAATAACTGTATCACAAAATAACAATTGTAGAACACAACCAGTAACCACTGGTAAAAGGTAGGTACACACTACGCCATACTAATCACCTTAGGCATAGGTCACGCAGTGAAACATAAACTGACTAGCATAAATTGTACTAGGCAAAAAAACCTCCTAATCATAAAAACAAAGTTAGAGGTATGACAGGCATAAAGGCATTGCACATTACGCATAAATCACATTAGGCAATTATCATTATAAACACAAAAGGCAATCATCTTGCGCAAGAATCACAGAAGTTACAGACCCCAGGCCAACTGGCCTTCCATGGGGCTCAAACGCCCTTTGTGCAACAGTCAGGGCTAGCTGCACAAAGCAGCGACAGCAAAGGGGCGCAAGAGTTTGGGGCCTAAACGTGGCAGCTGCCCACTAATTGCTGGGCAGCTGGGGATAGATGGGCGAATGAGTGCGTCTCACTCCTATTTTCAATCCTGCCCCCCAAAGAATTGTGTGCCTACACGGTGAAGCTGCCCACTACTTGCTGGGCAGCTGGAAAAAGGTGGCACGGGCTCTCAATGCGACCCATGAACAAATGCCAATGTTAGCGCGGCCCTCTGGTGAGCGGGGCCGCTTGAGGATAGAGCACTGGCACCACTGTGCCCTGGAAACAATTAGACCCAAAACGTTGCAGCTGCCTTCTGTCTGGTGGGGCAGCTGAGTATCAAAAAATTAAGCCTGGCACTAAGTGGCTCACGAGCCCCACTCTGGGACTCTGTCCAGCAAATGGCCCCTTTGAGGCCCTTAAACAAAATGTGCCCCCATGTTGGAGCCATCTGGCTCTGAATAGCAATAAAACACTTGCCACATTGGAGCGGCTCTCTAGCTAGCGGGGCCACTCAGGAAACAAGCATTGTGCCCTCACTGGCACCCCATGGGGCTTTTAAATAAACTTGCCCCCTCGGTGGAGCCACGTAGGCTCTGAAAAGAATTGCCAACTGTTGGAGCGGCCCGCTGCTAGACGGGGTCACTCTTGACTGCAGACATGACACTGTGCCTTGAGCAGGCACCAACAGTACACCCCCGGAGCCCCCAAACCCATCTTCACTCATCGGGCTGCTCGTTCCTGGCGGGAGCTCTTCTCTTTGCCCGGTCTCACCTCACTTCACAGGAGCGAGGGGTGAACTCCCGGCTGCTTCCTGCTTCTGTCCGGTCTTTGGCAGCTGAACGCGGGGTTTCCTCTCTATGCGGGAGCCCTAACGGTCACTGCAGCCCTCCTCCATCTCACTCAGCACCACGGGGCTCTCCCTCGCTCTCGGGGGCCCAGGGTGCAAACGCCGGACTTGTCCTTGCGGTCTGTTTCATGGGCACACGCAGGAGTGTGGGGTAGGCTCCAGCTGCTTCCTGCTTCCTCATCAAGCTCCGCCCCTGTTTCCTCTGAGAATGCCTGACTTCCAGGGTATCCCGCGTTGCGGCGGCGTTTCCCTGCTGTCCCAGGCCGCAGCGGTGATTCGGGGCAGATGAGGGATAGGTTCCCTCTCGAATTGTAATATAAAACGGAGTGGGCACCCCTAGGAGTTAAAGAAATCAGCACAAAGTCGCTGGCTGGTTGGGCACCCGCTAGGGATATCAAAATCGGCAATAATGCGGCAGGCAATGCAGGGTGGGCACCTGTGCCGCAAACAATCACAATTGCGGGGTAAACTCCACATCGGGGGTCCCCCACCAAAAGTGATTGCAGTCTCATGCTGCTGCTCAAATCAGAAGCGCTGCTCCTCTGGGAATACAAACAAAAAGCTCCCCATGAAAATAAAGCGCTTTTCAGGCGCAAAGTCCAAAGTATGTCTCGTAGAATGTAGGAGGCAAAGGCTGGGCCCAGGGGCCAGCTTACAGAGCCCTTCAGCAGGGAGGCAGTCACCTGTGGTGGTCTTCCTGGCGCCAGCAGCAGCAGCAGCAGGCCCCCCTCAAGTTAGGATAAGAGAGAACAACCTTTTTATATACACATTTCCTTTGTCTCAGGGATGCAGGGCAAGGGGAAAACCAGATGCATCTGGTTCTGGAGCACGTTGTGCTCTGCCCCTCTCCCTATTCACAGGACAGGCTAGGGACATCAGACACAACATAGGGGGTGGAGCAGCATTGTGGAGGGAAGGCGCAGCCTTTTTCAGGTCCTAGTTGCAACTCCTCCTTCCCATCTACATGTGGATCTCCCTATTCACCGGGCAGACCCATCCTGACTCCTGGAGCCAGGCACACCAGCCAGCTCATGTCAATCACAAGCCAGACAGTCAATTCACATTCACTGCAGACAGAAATGCCAACTTCTAAAAGTAACACTTCCCCACTAGACACATTCAATCTGCGCACACCGTCGTGCAGCATTTAATCTCACGAGTTTGCAGATACCAAACTCGCCCCTACACTCCTCTCACACCAGGAACTACCATGGACACACATATCCCCCATGCATTCCTATAGGAGGGCAGGCCAATCTCACCACACGCATTCAGATTGCGCACGCATTTTACACTGGGACACAGTGTTAAAATGCGCAGAAGCCAAAAACAACTAACATCAGGTCACGTTTGAAAGCAAAAAGTTTAAGGGTGAACCTGCCAAAAGGGCCAAGTCCAACAATCCTAGAAACAAAGTTATGAATCATTAAAAAATATCTGCCAATATAGTGTTCAAAAGCATGAAGCGCCAACCGGGATAAATCCAAAAGTTCAGGCCACCCATGAAGAAGCATGGGTCATATACAAGGACCAGCCTTATTCCGCGGAAAAAGTACTTTTGGATGGAGGATGTTTCGACATTGAAGACCTGATGCAAGGAGCAGGGAAGGAGGTGCATCATCATCAATGCAGCTGGTTGTAGAAAATGTGTTGTTTCTAATCCGCACAGCTAGAGAAGTGTCATTAACAAAACCTTTACCATGAAGGTGAAGTGTCGTCTTCGAGCTGCACATCCAGCCATGCGATGTATTTGTACTCAAATGCCGCTGTGTTGAGCTGGCATTGAGGAGAGATGTGTCAGTTCCGACTGGCGCAACAATAGTGATGTGTGCTTTTTGCAGCAAACAGCCAGAAACCCCACTTCCAAGAGCCCAGAATTGATTTGGCACCTCTCGGCAGGGCTCGTCTCACAGTTGGCTGAGCCCAGGGGCTGTAGCAGTGTTGTTGAAACTATTTGATGTCCCTGAGACTTCAGGACAGGAGGCAAACCAGCAAGCCCTTGGAGTCACTTTGGTTCTGGGAATACAGCGATGCAGGTCCAGTCCTTCTCACTCCTAGGCAAGGATGGCAGCATGCAGGCACAGCAAACCATAAGTCCAAAAATGTACAGCATAGTGCAACAGAGTGGCAGTCCAGTCCATGTTTCTCTTAAGAATGTCCTCAGGTCCAGAATTGTACTGAAGAAGGGATGTCTGATGTCCAGTACTTATACCCACTTGTGTATTTGAAGTGGGAGAGACTTCAAAGAGGGGCTTTTGAAGTGCACAGAGTCCCTGCCCTTCCTGCCCTGGCTCCAGACTCACTAACAGGGAGTATGCAGCTCCTTTTGTTGGGACATGCACAGCCCATTCAGGTGTAAGTGCCATCTCTTCCCTCCCATCTTGCCCAGGATGTCCCATGAGGTAGTTGATGACCCATCGGTTACACCTAAGTTCCCTTTCTGTGTGGTTGTCGGAACTGCACTAAGCTCAGCTATCAACCAGATGTGTATTCCGCGTCAGGCAGAAGGCATACAACGATTAAAGTAAAAAAAAAAAGCCAAATTCCTAAAAGTGGCATTTTCAGACTTGCAACTTAAAATCCAACTTTACTATACGTTGTGCTTTTAAATTGTGAGTCCAGATACAACCAACTTGAAATATCTATCTTCTCCCAATTGGAAATTAGATTTATAAAATGTAATAAGGTAATCCCAACGTTAAGCAGGTTCTATTACCCCAGTGCCAAGTAACCAATTGGTGTACATGTGCTCAACATATATCTGTAACAAACTATAACATAAAATAACCTTGAGGTAGTGAAAAACAAATGTAATAGTTTTGCACTACCAGGACATGTAAAACCTAAAATTATGTGTCCTACTTTTTAAGTACACTGCACCCTGCCCTTAAACCTGTCTGGACTTACCTTGTGGGTGACTTTTATGTATTAAAAAGGAAGGTTTGGGCCTGGCAAGAGGCTTAACTTACCAGGTCAACATGGCAGTTTAAAACTGCACACACAGGCACCACAATGGCAGGCCTGAGGCATGTTAAAGGGCTAATGAAGTGGGTGGCACAAGCAGTGCTACAGGCCCACGAGTAGCATTAAATTTACAGGCCCTGGGCACATGTAGTACACTTTACTAGGGCCTTATACATAAATTATGTTACCCATATTGTGGATAAGCCAGTGTTGCCATGTTTAAAGGACAGAGCACATGCACTTTTGCACTGCTTAGTAATGGTAAAGTGCCCAAAGTCCTAAAACCAACAAAAATTAATTCAGCAACAACGGAAGGAGGAAGCCAAAATGCTTAGGGGTGACCCTGCAGAAAGGGTCAGGTCCAACAACAGTCTTCGATATATCGTTTTTGGGCTAATAAAGATAAACTTAGAATTAAGTCAAAGTTGAAATAGTTACTAACCAAGTTCTCTAGACACATTCCTAGAATGGCATTGTCCTTGTAAAACAGAAGGATGTAATTGATGTCACCACGTTTAGGAGGGTTTTCATGGCTGAAATATGCACCTCCCCCAATCCAATTGGTTTATAAAAGAAACAGAAAGAGGGCAAGAACACATCCTTCTTAAATCTCATTGCTAGCTCAATTGGGGCTGGACCTTACCCCATGCAACCCTCATGGACTTTAGATCTTAGAGAGAAATGACGTCTTTGAAATAGTGCAAGCAGTCCTGCCCCACCCATATGGGACATAATTGACCATGACCAAGGCAGTCAACCAGTTCATAAATGGTAACTAAACTCCCTTTTAATCTTAATATACTTCCCAATCAGGAGATAGAAGTTAATGCACTGCTCTTTTGCTCTAAATCCCTCATTAATACCCAACTGACCTTTCGAGATTACTCCTGCAATGAATGACCTTTCCTATAAACCTCACCATACGCATTCTTCCAACAATTTGTTGCAGTGAGGAGGGTATTTAATGATAGCTGCTAGGGTGTATTGGGACAGTAGACCCCAGTCGACAGAGAAATGGCCCATATTGCAAACGGTATTAAAGTATTTAGTCAATTTCAGTAATCAAAAGAAAGTATTTTACTAAAGATATCAACAGACTCCCCATCTGAAGCTGGTCTCTGATTCGATTAGTTATTCTTAGGTGATTTTTCACATTTACTCATTTCAGTCTGGATTAGTTGTGATCCCTTAATTAGATTGGGACAAACACTACTTCTTCTCTAAATGCCCATTCAGATTTCTGTAATGGGAAAGCCACATATACTCTGAAATAACTAAGTCCAGGCCTTCATCTTATCTCCCGCCTAATACAATCTTCAAAAAGGATCTGCAATCCCTTGGCCTTCATGCTGAGTTGAGTTCCCATTTTCTCCTAAGTTGTTCTTGCTTGACTCTACATCTATTGACACTTCTATTTTTCACAATAGGTTCCAGATATTTGGGACTGATATAATATCTTTCTCGATATTGTGTTATTTTGTACACTTATTGTAAAACCATATAGCCCTCCATTTACATTTAGAGCTATTCATTGTTTTGCCTTTAAAGAAGTGGTACACCTACTGATCTTCATAAATCCTAAATAACTTTCTATAAAGTTTAGCCAACCAAATACAGATGTCAAGCTTGCAAGATGGTCTTCAATATGTGCACACTGTATTGAGCTCTTATGACTTGGAATCCAAATATTTCAAAGTTCTTGTAACGTCTATCCTATCCTACTGTGCAACATACCAGGAAAAGCCCTTCAGTGTGTATAAAACAATAAAACAATAAAGCAATAAAACAGTTGCAAAGGGTGCAACATACTAGCTACTGGTAACCATTGCTACCTGGGAGGGTCATGTTGACGTTTGAGCATTGGAGCTACAACACCAATCCACAACTCTTCTCTTGATAAAATCTGAAGGCTGAGAGTTTATTCCATTCAAGCCAAGGACTTCATGTGTAGGGAAAGTGGTTTAGGGAGAAGAAGAGAAAAACAGACACTGATGGACTGATTTGCATCTAAGAGAGTTTCAGTAGTATGCTTCGCACACACTCACTGACAAAAAGGGAGAAGAAGTGTCATTCTTAATTTGGTAGAAGGGAGATTAGACTATGAAGGTATACAAACTCAGCGGCAAATTTACAAGCCCCTTGCGACACTTTTACGCCACTGTTTTGTCACTTCTGTGATGCGTAAAAAGGGGGGGTTAAACCAATAGACCCATGCGAGCTTGGGCAGATAATCTATCAAAACAAATTGCCAGCAAGGGATTTGTTTCACACTTTACTAAGCAGCATTTAAGGATCTCTATTGAAAAGAGTATTGGATCCTAGCTGTGGACATCAGTTGCTGTGCTGTATTGGAAAAGTCCAATTATTTGGGACAGTGCACAGAGTCACAATGTAAGGCTACCACACTAGCCAGACAAATAAAGAGAAGCAACACAAAGAGATTATGTATCAAACATTGTTATTATTTAGAAGCAATTTATAAGAGTTATTCATCAGTTGAATAGAATCAAACATAAAAATTCTAATGTACAAGGAAAACATTCATTAATCCAACAGTACATGAGAATACGTCCCAGCTGTTACATATGTTACAATGTCTACTACTAAATTCGCAGTAAGACACTGAACGCAAGGTGTCAACAATAGCAGGAGTGGACGTGAAGGTCGGCGTTTCGTTCTTATCAAAATTAGTTACAAGACCATCATCAGGACAAATTGTTGGGTATGAGCTGATGACCCCTAGAAAGTAACATAATACATCAATCAATGATAATGTTCGGTATGTGTTGCAACATAATTAGCAAGAGAGACATTCTAATTTATTACTAATTATGTTTCCAGACATGATTTAAAACAGGAAAAATTATGGCAAATGCTCAGCACTCAGTATTGACAAAGACGGTGTGGTGTCCTTTATACTTGCAAAATTATTAAAACATAAATATTTGAATTACAGTTAACTCTTCATATGTGCTTGAGCATGTCTACAAATACATATTGCCTCCAGATAGCACAGTATGATGCATGGACCCTAAGGTTCTGAAATGGGCACCCTAAAGTTTCTATGGCATTCCTATATTTGTGATGCAGCGGCGGCGTAAACCATGCGCCACGTTGCAACACATTTACAATGAGATGCATCACGTTGTAAAGCCCTGCGCCACATTAAACTTGCATCAGGTTTAATGAATGCAGAGTGGGCATTCCGTCGGAAAAAGCCTTGTAAAAGTGACACAGTGAAATCTTTAAGATTTCACTCAGTCACTTTTCAGAGGCCGCTGCAATGAAACCTTACGCCTGCTTGAGGCAGGCGTAAGGAGTGGCACAGCACATTAGGTATAGGCAGTCCCTGAACATTGCTGAAGTTGCATCGCGCTTTCGACATGACTCCAGCAATGCGGCGCGCTTACGCCATCAGATGCAACACACATCTGTCTATCTCTGCGCCACGGTGCACTGCATTGTAAATGTTACGTATCCGTGGTGGAGCTACGGTAGAATTGTATATTGCATCGTACTGGTGCATCCCTGATAGTATGCAGGGATGCTCCAATCTTTGTTAATTTGCCCTCCACTGTTTATATCAATATTGGTTATTATGGATGCCGATATACCACCAACTCCTTTAGCTTATGGCTCACCTCAGGTGGAAAATGCTGGAAACAAACAGAGGAAGTACCTAGAGACATTTCCCAAACCCAGGACAGCCAGGGAACTCTGAAGATGAGGCAGGTTGCAGCCAGTCCGACACTGATAAAGGCGCTGCCCTTGTGAGAACTACAGGTAACACAGGGGAAATGTTAAAGAGAGACGGGAAAAAAACAAAGATGCAAGGATCAAAAAGATGGTGAAAGAAGGGAACAAATGGGGACCATACGACCAACTAGTTGCAAGGGAACGTGTTTCCTGCATCTCTCCTGTTTAAATTATCCTTGATGCAATTCTCCCGGTACTTTGATCGGTCCTGTTTTTCTGTCCATTCTGTAGGGCGTTTCCTATGTATCACAGCCCCACTCGCCAGTTTTCTATCTTTCATAGATTTCAGGTAACAGACTTTTCTTGTTTCTCCCTGCTGTTATTGTTTATTGCCTAATTCAAGGCATCTTGTCTGCTTCTGATCTTCGTTGACTCATGGCATCTGCTGAAGTTTGTTCTGTGAGCCTGATCGAATGTAGAGCTCTGACACCTCACAGTGTGGGATCCAATGGGAGACCTTTGCAAGCCTAGCCCTGGAGAAGAACTGCAACAGGGAATTCGAACAGAAGGCTCATTTCCAACAGCACCGGAAGTTCCCTGTACCAAGCGGCAACATCCCAGAGAAAAGCCTAATCTTCAGACGACTATCTGTATGGTGTGATGTGACAGCTATCCAATTATCAGTACTTCCACAAACAGTTGGGATGAGTTATCTACTATTGCTGCCCACCCACCCTTGCTACTGGCTTTCCAGAATGTTTCACTCCATCTCAGCACTTCATGCTTGTCTTGGGCTAACATGGCAACCTGTAACTACATGACCAGTGTGGCTAGTTTCCCTGCCATGGCAACCCTCCTACGATGGTTGCTGGCCTCGCTAACTGTGAGAACTTGGTTACTGGTTGAGGGAGATGAAATACTACTCAAACAGAAACCGCAATTTTTCTTAGGGTGAAACAGAAAAAACTCAAAACTAACCTGTGCTTAAAACTCTGGTAGCTTGGCAGAAGGCAGTCAGGCTTAACTTAAAAGCAATGTGTAAAGTATGTACGCAGCACCTAAACAGTAATAAAGTGAAACTATAACACAACACAACATAATTACCACACCAATTTAGAAAAATAGAATAAAATTTAAGAGATTATTTGAGATCACAATGACAAAAATTAGTTGATCCGCAGATATGCAATTTCAAGAATTTAGATAAAAATAGTGCTTTGAAAGCACTAAGCACCAACAGTGGTTATCTGGTTGAACCAAACCAGGACAAAGTCAGTACAGGCTGACTGTGAGGCAGCACCGGCCAGAAACAGGGACCAGGTTAGACCTGCTGAACAAAGTATGTTGGATCCTGGTGTAGAGTCTGCACGGCATTGCTGTGAGGCTTTGATTCCAATGATCTGCGAGGACCACATTGTGAGGTCATTCATTGAGTTGCATTGTGCTGCATTAGTCCCAATGAGGCTGTGCGGCAGGGCTATGTGAGACTTCGCGTCACGTCGGTTCTGATAAAGATGGTAGTGGGGAGGTAAGGCTTGGTGTGGCTTTGTGTTACTCAGTGCTGATGTTGTTGAGGCTGAGAGCAGTGTGGTGAGGGTTTGCGGGGTTCCACATTGCTTGGCATCAGTTCCAATGGTGGTTGTAGCTATGCGGCGAAACTTTGTGGGATTTTGCATTGCTTTGTGCCAGATTTAGTGACAGTACTAGCATGCTTTCTTATCTCAACTTAAAAGAATCAAAGACTCGAGGGGCACCGCTTGGGGGGGTTAGGACTCACAGCAGGCTGAGTCCAGGTGCAAAGCTCAGTTGAGTTTAGCCTTTGTAGTCCCTGAGGTGCTGATCAGGAGGCCAGCCAGCTAGCCCTTGGAGTCACTCTGGTAGACCTGGGCTCAAGATAAAGGTCCATCCAGTACTTCTCACTCATGTAGCCGGCAGCTGGGCAAATGGGTAGCAGGGTGGCAGAGTAGCAGTGCTCTTACAGGAGCACAGCAGCCCTTCTTCCTAGTCTTCCACATGTCTAGATGTGTCTCATATTTATACTTGGTGCCAGCTTTGATGTAGGAAAGGTCTGTAAGGGTTTCCACCTGCCCTGGTCCCAGCTTGTCTGGGGGCACAATTGACAGGTGTGAAACCCTTTGTGGGTGTGATGAGGCAGAATCTATTAGTGTGGAAGGTGACAGCTCAGCCGCTTTTCAAGTCAAAGATGGCTCATCCTGCCATCATCTATTACTCCTTTGTCTCACTGACTAGGAACAATGCACAAAGTCCAACTGCCAGCTACTCCAAGTCATGGGAACCATGATACAGGCTGCAGACACCAAACATTGTGACTTAAAATGTTACTTTACCATTGAAGAATGTTTTAAATTACAATTCTTTAGATACCAAACTCCACATTCCTATTTGCTCCCAATTGAAAGTTAACACTTATTAAATTTCATACGGTAACCCATTGTTATCCTATGAATTAGGAAGGCCTTGAGGTAGTGAGATAGTGAGAAATACAATTAAGAGTTTTCACTATTAGGACATGTAAAACTTAAAAGTACATGTCTGTCTACAATTTGAAATACACTGCACCCTTCCCCCTGGTCTGTGCAGGGCCTGCCCTAGGGGCGACGTATATGTATTAAAAAGAAAGGGTTGGGCCTGGCAAAAGGTTTATTTTGCAAGGTCAAAATGACAGTTTAAACTGCACACACATGTTGCAATGGCAGGCCTGGAACATGTTGAAAGGGCTACTTAAGTGAGTGGCACAATGAGTGCTACCGGCCCAACAGTGACATTTAATGTACAGGCCATCAGTACACATAGTACCAGTTTACTAGGGACTTACAAGTACATTTAAAGCACCAATTGGGTAGAAGCCAATGTGAACATGCTCTACAGAGACAGCGCAGGGCCCTTTAGCACTTGTCGGCGCTTATAAAGTGTGCAGTGTCCTATGGCCAGCAAAAAGGAAGTCAGCAAAAACAAGAATATTGAAGGCAAAAAATGGGGGAAACCTGCCAAGGAAGTCATGTCCATCACTGAGCAACTCATGCTAGCTCACCCCTAAGAGCAAAGGTCCCATGCCTCATGCTACACCTGTGTGGCCCCTGAGGAACCCAATTCAACTGAATGTGTCTCCTGAGAAAGACCCCCAGCTTCAGAGATATCCAATTTCACTGAGGTTTCCGTAACAGGCAACCTGCCTAATGCCACTGCAAGCATCCTGAGTGGTTCACACCCCATTCTATCCAATCTGCTGAGGTTTAGGGTCACAGCTTAGCGGCAACCATTTTGGAGCAACCCCTTTTGACTTATCAAGAAAGCTGAACGTCTAGGCCCATACCCCCAAAAGACAAACTAATTGATCAAAATGACTAATTCACATTAATAATAGACTAAATTCCTTTGATCCAAAAGAAAGTATAGAATACATGTATAAGAATACTGAAGAAAAACCAAAACCCTGTTTATATAATAGCTACAATTAGAATATGCCTAATCAGATATCCTTCCAGATAAACTATCATGTATCCACCACTACTGATCTTACTTTGGTCCAAACCTTTGCTAAATTTCAACAGGTACTACTTTCAAATTACTGACATACCCTCTCAGACTTATAAACATGAGTGACTTCACAATAAACACTACATTATTGGCAACCTGCTAAGAGAACCAATACCCTTCACCCCCATTCTTTCCGCAATGATCTGGAAAAACACAGCATTACAACTCCACAAAACCTGTATTGCCACATAGTCAATTTGCTGCTATTGAATTACCTTCCAAGCCAGGCATGATGTCCTACAGGACCTCCTACTCCATCAATCAATGAATCAAACAATATTTGTAGAGCATTGCTAATCACCCGTAAAAGTATAAGTCATAAGTCAGATGCTCTTGTAGAGCGCACATTTCACTGTGAGGTCTCAAGGCGCTTAGCAGCGAAGAACACACAAACCTTGACAAAGGCATGGTCTTGATACAGCACTGGTTATTTTGGGAAAAGCCAGGTTTTTAAGTTTTTGCAAAAAGATTGGTGATTGGTGATAGACAATAGATGCGGAGGTAGTTTGTTCCAGAGTTGAGGAGCAACATAAGAAAAGGACCGACATCGGTTACGTGACATATGTACACGTGGCTGAACCAAGAGAGATTTAGAGCGGTGCTGTTAAAAAGCCAGGTCTTGAGTTTGTTCCTGAAGTAAGCTAGAGAGGGTGATGTTAGGAGGTGAGGGAGAGGCCGTTCCAGTACGTGGCAGTGAGGTATAAGCAGAAAGGACCCTGTGTGAGGGAGGCAGTGCGCAGGTGGTTGAATGGTTGGTGGAAGTTTAGCCGGTGGTTCATGTATGCTGGTCCTTGATCATGGAGGGCTTTGTATGCAAGCCTCAATATATTGAATTGGCATCTTTTCTAGATGGAGAGCCAGTGTAGGTCCCTAAGGTGCGGAGTGATGTTGGTTCATTTTGGTAGGTTGAGGATGAGTCTGGCTGCTAAGTTTTGTATCGTCTGCAGTCTTCCCATGAGTTCAATTGTTGATCCTGCATATAGTGCGTTGCTGTAGTTCAGCCGGCTGGTGATTAGAACTTAAGTGATAATTTTTCCCATGCCAATGGGGAGCCATTTGAAGATTCTTCGGAGCATGGTTGTGGGTGTGGTCTGTTGGTGTGGGTCCTAGTTCGGTGGGCCACCAGGTGTCATTCCAAGAGGAGGCGTTGTTGCCGAAGGTTACTACTTCGCTGTTGTCAATGTTTCGCATCGGGCAGTGGGCTTTCATCAAGTCGGCAACATTGGTCATGCAGTTGTGGAAGTTGTTATTGTGGTGTTGGATTCTGCTGAGAGTGAGAGGATGAGCTTAGTATCGTTGGTGTAAGATATGATGTTGAGATCGTGGGTTCTAACGATGTCAGCTAGAGGTGTCATGTAGGTGTTGGAGTTGGTGGGGCTAAGGGATCAAGCTTGAGGGGCGTCGCAGATGAGCTTTTAGGTTCCGAGGTCAAGTGAGGTAGGTGTATTCTCTGAGTTCACCCGACAAGGAAAGATGCGATCTATCTGAGTGTGTCTCACTGGATCCCGATGTGATGCAGTCTTTTGATAAGTGTGTGTGTTGGGATACAGTGTTGAACGCTGTGGAGAGGTCAAAGAGGGTCAAAGACACCGATTCTCCTCTGTTGAATAGGGTACAGATGTCATCAGTGGCATCAATCAGGGCAGTCTCCGTGCTGTGGTTGGCGTGGAACCCAGATTAGCAGGTTGCTTCTCTCTATGTGTTTGGTCGTCTGCGGGTAGAAGGCCTTCTCGCGGACCTTGGCGGGAAAAGGGGCAACAAGATTGGATGGAAGTTCTGGAGTTGGCTAGGGTCGGCAGAGGGTTTCTTGAAGAGAGGTCTGACTTCTGCATGTTTCCTTGTGTCAGAACACGTGGGTCTGTACATGGATGTGTTTGATGTATTGAGGATGGTGATGAGTTGGTGACTGATATTCATACTACCTGAGATGAAAAGTAGGTGGGGCAAGGGTTCGTTGGTACTCCAGAGTGGATAGAGTTCATGATGGCTATGGCAATTTGTTGGTGATCTGGGCCAATGTGTTGAGTCGCTGGTTGGGGGATGCTGTGGAGGTTGGTGGGTTGGAGATTGAAGTTCCTGTAGATGGTGAATATTTTTTTGTGTTAATGGTACGCTAGAGCATCACAGAATCCCTGCGAAGGGGAGATCATGTTCTGGGTGGCTGTTGGGCAGGAGAACTGTCTGATGATGCTGAAGTGTCCCTTGGTGGGGTTGGCGCTTGCTTCTATGCATTCTGCTAGGACTTCTTTTTGTGCGTCTTTGAGTCATTGGTGGTAGTTGGTGAGGGTTGACTTGAAGGTGGTGCAGTCAGTGGTGTCTCTGCTGGTGTGCTATCATCTCTCCAGTTGTTTGAGGCTGCGTTTCATTTTCCTGAGTTCTGGTGTGAACCAGCTGGCTTGCTGGGTGGATCTGTGGGTCTTACCTGCTTTGATGGGGCAACTAGGTCAGTGGCGTTGGTGATCTAGGTGGTGAATTTCTGGACTACTTGTTCCAGGTCTGTTGCGTGGTAGGGTTGGTTGGGTTGAGGGCGTCTATCCACTGGGTCTGGGTTTGTGTCACTTTGTTTCAGCTGCAGAAGGAGGTGTTGGGGGCTAGAGGGGGTGTACGGTGATCATGAAATGGTGAAGTAGAAGATGGAGTGGTGGGTCCAGGGGAGTTCTGTGGCATAGCTGGATTTGACTCTGTCACTGAACAGGAAGATTGGGTCCAGTGTGTGTCCTGCTCTGTGTGTAGGGTCTGTGACCAGCTGGGTGAGGCGGATGTTGCCTATGCATTAGAGGAGGCTGGTGGTGTTTATGTCTCTGCGTTTCCCAGGTGGAAGTTGAGGTCTCAAAGGAAGATGTAGTGCTTGGACTCAATGGCAATTGGGGCAGTGAAGTCTGTGGAAGCCAATTCAAGGTTTTGGGGGTCTGTAGGTGAGGGTGCCTTAGATGGTCATCCTGCCATTGGTGTAGAGTTGAATGTTGAGGTTTTCCATGATTGATGTGGTGTTGTCTTCAGTGGTGGTATAAAGGTAAAACAATATCCCAAAAGGTATGAATGAAAAGGCAATTTATATTGCATGCACAAGGCATTACATAGGTCAGAGAAAGGAGACACTTATTCAAAGGATTTAAATTCAAAATTAATTTTAATATTTTAGTATGCAAATCATGAAAGGAAAAATTCATCAAGAAATAATTATGTACAGCACATAGTTCAAGAATTCGAGTGACAACCGATAAAACTTGGTGTTCAAAACATACAAGTGGTATGTGGCAACGCAAGTGAAGGAGTGAACAGCGGCGGACGGCGCAAGGTGAGCAAGGTGAAATATATACAGTGAATAGCTCAACATGTGACACAAAAATCAGTGACTTTATATTGCACAATTCGCAATTTTAATGGAGTCACAACAGAGTGCGCCTATTGTTTGCGCTTTGGAGTCGACAGCGTTTCGGTCCTTAGTCAATGTGGACCATCTTCAGGACGAGGTTGTCTCGTTTGGGGTGCTGTGGGACAAAGGGGACAGGTAAGGGTCCCAGAAGAAAAGGGTAACTCATGGGTAAAGGGAAGGACGGGATGCGGAAAGAGAGAGAGGGAAGGGGGAGTGGAGGGGGGCGGACGAGCAGGGGAGGGGGATGGAAGTGTGACTAATGGCGGGGTATTGATGACAGGGACACAATTAAGGTGGAGGAGAAGTCAGCATCTGGTAGGAGAATCCTAGTATGAGCCCAATGGGTCTGGACAATAAAGTCCATAAGAGAAAGGTCCAATAGATTTCCTTGAACTAACGGGTAATGGCACACAAAGTTGTGAGTTGTAAAACCACCCTGGCAATCACAGTTAATTAGAAAGGGGGTACCATTGTGGGTTGTGTACGAGGGCGGTCGATAAGCCATTTGATGTGAACCCAGCCTCGGCGGCTAATCTTCAAAGGGCAAGAGCACGGGGACATGGGGGAAAAAACGTTCGGGGAAGAGCAGGGCTTGGTCTTACCTGTAGGCAGCTCCAGTATCAGCCCCGATCCACGGGATCCGGCAGAGGTCGTCTAACCGCCTGGGGACTGCAAGGAAAAGGAAGGGAGATAAGGAAAGCCAAACCCCGCTAGAGTTGAGAAAAGCACAACAATAGCTTGTGATATGTACCTGATGTTTGGATAGACGAGTGAAGCGTCACTGAGCGATCGCGGCAATTGAAGTATTATGGCGGCCAGGGACCTGCAACAGAAAGGATCCGTGAGATCCAGTATTGTGCATCGGATCGCAGGACTAAGTAAGGCAAGGCTGGGTCGTAGGTTACCTGAAAGTGGTGGTGCATCAGATAGTTTATTTGTGGATGATGGCAAAGCCTCCTCTGTGTGTGTTGGTGCAGTCCAGGTATGCCATCTTGTAGCCCTTGGGTATTGCAGGTAAAGTAGGGGTTATACATGTCTCTGTGATGAAGGTCATGTTGGGGTGAGGGTGGAAATGGTGTCCCAGACTTCGGTGATGTGTTTGCGGGAAGATCTGGCATGGAGTAGGAGGCGTCGGAATGGTTCGGTGGTTAGTGAAGTGACCTGTGTAACAGACATAGATATCACATCACATCTTTACTAACTACCAAGTCTCCAGAGGCAGAAAAATGTATGACACATTTTCATGTGTCCCCCAGGAGACAATGATTACTGGTAACATTGGATATGGCTTCAAATCCACTTTACTTGTGTAAAATGCTCTGCAGTGAAGTTCCTATATGATATATTACCTCCTCCTTTGCATATCTTTTTGTCAGAGAAGAGGCTGGCCATTTTATTAATTAAAAATGTTGACCAAATTTACTCTAATCCTATAACTTGGGAGGACGAAGAGAATACCAGTCCAGTATACAGACTTCTCTGGAATCGTATAATGTAAATTAGGGTATACTGTTCCACACTCACTCGTCAGACTCTTGACAGGGGTCCGGTAGTAGTCACTGGGAGAATTTGCTCATAGAAGCAAGTGCCGTTACCCACTTAAAGGTGGCATGCTTCATCATTGGGCTTGCTCCTCATTGGGCTGACGCATCAATGCCCAATGGACCCAGCTAGAGGACACTTTACTGGAGATCTTTTAATCTCCAAAGAGGGACTGGAAAATGAGTGAGATCCAGTCAGTAAGTGAGAAGATTGTAGAAAGTGAGTTAAAATCAACTATAGGCCTGGTCAACCTATCACTTTAATGGGAATCCAGATAGCTGTTGAATGTTGAGGCGTAAGTTCCATAGACAAAGTGGCGGAGACTCATGCAGTGTTAACAGATACCTTTAAGGATATTTAGGTAAAACATTCCCACATGGTAAATAGACAATGCAGGAATGCTAAAACTGCTCTAATAATAGCAGTCAAAGCCAAAGACAGAGCATGGATCCAAAGTTTGAGAGCCTCACACTGAAACATTATCAAGTTAGCTAAGAAAGAAAGAATCCTGTCTTGAGTGCAACATTGCTGCCGAAGGGTGGAATGGGCAATTCCAGTTCCTTTATAATGCTAAAGACTGCCAGGAGGAGAGGGTGGGCACTACCCCTAAATATTGCACTAGGTACGATCCAAAGGACTTTCCTCCCATAACTCTGCCAGAAGTATATAACAGTATTAGTGAAATAGCACCCCATAAGGTGCCTGGCATAGACAAAGTACCTGGGGATTTATATTCTCTGTACCAGATGTCTGGTGCCCTTACTTGTCGAGGATATTCAGTGCCATACTGGGGGTAATGCACATTCCAAATTCCTGGGCTGGAGCTGGAATAATTCCCATGCACAAAAAAGGCTCCCCTCTGCTACACGAGAATTATAGACCTACCAATTTGATAGACGTGATGCCCTAAATATTCTCAAGGATAGTATTGGAAGGATTACAGGTGTGGATGGAGGATAACAGTGTACTTAGCCCACCACTAGATGGCTTTCCGAAGTTAACATCTACTATCGACCAGGTCTTCAAGCTCTAATTCCTATACTGGAAAATAATCATACTGGAGGGTTGCAGCCTATATTTAACATTCGTTGACCTCAAGTCAAATGTCAATCTAATTCTGAGAGTCAAACTTTGTTCTGCAATGATTAACGTGGGGGTTCCCTCCCATCTATGAAACATTTTGCTCAAGTTCGCCGCGGGAAACTGAAGGAGATTTCAGAAACTTTCCCTGTGAGAAGGGGAGTATGCCAAGGTTGCGCTCTGGCTCCCACTTTATTCAGCTCATATATAAATGGCCTGGTAAATTCATTTAATGTGGTCAGCAATAAAAATGCTCCTGAGATCAACACAACTAAAGTTCCAGCATTAATGATTGCTGACGATAGCCTTCTTTTGTCTACATCTCCCATGGGTTATGCGAAGGATTTTAGATGGGTTCAGCTAATTTTGTAATAGGGGTTTGAATTAAATGTTGCCAAGACACAATGTATGGTGTTCAACCTATCGTATTCCTCAGGGCCCAATCCCTGCCTGGAAGGATCATCCTTGAGAGGGTGTATACCTTTGACTACTTATGCCCAGAACACAGGTGATCTTGCTAGGGTCTACCGGGACTCCTTTTCAAGTCCATAAGTCCCTCAGTACAGAGCTATAAAACCCTAGCCATTGCCTATGGGGCAGAGCTTGGGTGGACAAAACCTATGAAAATCATAGTGTTGGCCAAAAATACATTTATTAGACAGCTAGTGAGTCTTCCCCCTAGTACTCCTTTACTCCCACTCAAGCTCGATGTAGGAATAAGGCCCATTTCTGAGGGAATCGGCTTGAGAACCATCTTCTATGGAGGAGAATCTGTGTCACCTAGACACCATATAGACTTGCACTGGAAGAGATACTAGAACTACCTCGGGCCAAAAGATAGCCATTGCTTTCCTACATTAGCGACACTCTGACTAGAATTGGCCTTGTGAACCTATGGTACGATCCTGCAGTAGCTTGTCT
Organism: Lissotriton vulgaris; assembly: GCF_964263255.1. NCBI lineage: Eukaryota > Metazoa > Chordata > Amphibia > Caudata > Salamandridae > Lissotriton > Lissotriton vulgaris. Next base: position 78,324,627 of record NC_141690.1, on the reverse strand, counting down.
ACTAATATCTATAAAGGATCTTGTGAATCGCTATAAAGAGTATAAACTTTCCTCCTTGTTGATGAATACTACTCTGGGCACCCTGACAGAAATGTTCATTGGGATTATAATGTATATAATCCTGAGGCCTTTCTAGATGAGATTCAGTCAGCATTGACCAGAAAACTGTACATACAATTCAGACATGGATCCCTCCCTTTGCATTCCTTACCAACACCTAGAGAGAGGATTCAACTCAGAGATGTCCATCGTATGATACACCTGAAAAAACTGAGGCTCATGCACTCTTTATCTGCCCAGTCAGTTCAGTTTCAAGGCTTTATTCGATTATTAAAAACAATCACAAAAGCATACAATATATAAAACACAGGCTACAGACATTTCAGTGGAGAAAACAACTCATCAATAATGGGATTAAAGGGATTAAAACACCAGGCTTTTCCTATGTGAAACAGCTTTAAGAAAAAAGGTAGCAGTAAAAAAACAGATATCTATGGTATCAAGTGCAAATAACAGTTTCAATGCTTGGGCTGTAGTATACACAGAATATTTCTTAAAAACAGGTCTTAGATAATAACGACGAAGGTGCATATAAAGAGGGCAAATAAGCATAAAGTGCAAAGTGCTTTGCCTAGATAGGCCATCACAGGGGCAGGGGGATTGGCTATGAATTTTCATCACTGGAAAAGCCACTAGATTATGTACAATACCAAGTCTCAACCTCGTGAGAACAAACTGGTGCGATTGCTTGGTAATAGTTTTAAGGTACATAGGCATGCCCCTGTCTTCCAACATATTAGAATAATAAAATACATGAGTTGACATGAGGCTGCATTTAGCCCTGCGCAAATTAGATTTGGTCCCAATAAAGACATTTTTGAGTTCTTTCTTTGGTACAATAACAGCACTATGGGGGTCATTAACAATGTCCAGGTTAAAGATTTCACTATAGGAAGATGAAACGTAATTTAACCAGGGAATCTTGCGGGCGTTGTCCAAATTAAGACAATCTAAGATAATCCGGCTGGTGAAATCAGTCTCATCTTTAAACCAGATTGACCTCCAGACCATTAAAGGTCTCATTCCCATTAGGTCTGTAAGATGGTTCATGCCTACCTCGCTATGGCACAGTTCATTGGATGCCGAGGAGGGTAAACAAAGGAGTCTTTTGAGGAACCGATTCTCGGTGACTTGTAGTTCCCTGTGCTTACAATAGCCCCATATACCAGAACCATATAGAGCAATAGATACACATCTATGCCTATAGATATTTAACATGTCTGGTATGCGGCGACTACCTAGCTTAGATGCAAAGCGAAAAACTCCAAAGGAGCTTTTGCCCATCCTAGCATTCACGTTTGAAATCTCAGGTGCCCAAGTCCCTCTGTTATTAAATGTTACTCCAAGGTAACAAAATCTGTCCACCACCTCAATTTTATAATTATTAAAATGAAACGGCTGGGAAGGTTCATCCGTTTGCCACAGGCCATAATGTAAGTCTTGGAGTTGTTAATTTTCAGTTTTCTCCCCTTAATGAAGGCATAAAAATAGTTCATTAAGTTTTGGAGCCCGTTCGGAGTACGCGAGAGTAAAACCGTGTCGTCGGCATATAGCAGGACTGGCACAGGGTAGCCACCAACCTGCGGAGAGTCAGCCTGTACCCTCTTCAATTCAGACTCCATAGAATTTATAAAAAGGGAAAAAAGCAAAGGGGCCAGCACACAGCCTTGTCTTATGCCTGAGTTAACCCTAATTTTCCCAGTGCATTTACCTGCCTGGCCATAACGGATCTGAGCCGATAACTTATTGTAGAGTCTGGCCAGGAAGTATATAATTGCTCGGGGGGTTCCCATGTCCAATAAAGTGGACCATAACAAAGTATGGTCCACTAAATCAAAGGCACTCGAAAGATCAGTGAAACAGAGGAATAAAGAGCCCTGTTTCGCTTTCGTGTATTTTCCGATAAGGAGGTCGAGATTGATACACTGCTCTGTTGTCCCAAGGCCTTTGCGGAAGCCGTATTGGGACTCGGCCAGAATTTTGTTTTCCTCCGCCCATTCCTCCAAACGCATCAGGAGAACCCTACTCATAATCTTAAGGGAGGAATCCAGAAGGGAGATAGGGCGGTAGTTCTTGGCCTCTCCTCTATCTCCCTTCTTGTAGATGGGTAGGATTATGGATTCGCTCCAGGTAGGTGGTGTACTCTCCATGACTGAGGCATTAAACACCTGTGTTAGGAGTGGACTCCAAAGTGTCGGGTTGGATTTATACAGGTCAACCGGGACCTCATCAGGTCCCGGTGCCTTTCCCCCTTTACTCTGACTAATAGCAGTATCCACTTCTTGTAGTATAATGTCCAAGGATAACTTCATATCGAACATAGGAGGGGAAAAAGTGGCGCAATCCTCCCTAGTCGGATTAAAAATTCCAGAAAAGTGTGCAACCCAGTTCGCTTCACTAACCTGGGCTGACAATATAGGGAAGTCTTCTTTTACAAGAAAGGGGCTATTAACCGTGGTCCAGAAGAGCCTACTATCATGCAATATAGCTGCTTTATTAAGAGCATCCCAAGCTTGTTCCCTTAGCTCTTGTTTCCTACGTATAAGATGAGTTTTGTATGTCAGTCTAAGGGATATAATAGCCTCCCTGTCTCTGGGTTGTTTAGTGAGTGCCTGCTTAAGTTCCCGGAGAGATTTAGTGCACATACTATCAAACCAACCCACATTTTCCTTCTTGATTTGGCCTTTGGTAATGGTAAGACATCTTTTTATAACTGTGCCTAACTCCACAAAATCAACTATAATGCACTCAAGGGGTGCCTCTGGATCCAAACATTTATATATTGCAGCAAACCCTGCTTCTATGATTTTAAGCTGCAACTTCTCGGAGTTACCCATACACCACTACAGGGGGTTACATCTTCAATTATCAAGCGATGAGTGTTAACTGCTAGCCCCCAGACAGAAATCGACATGGTAATAGCATTATGGTCGCTACTTCCAAGGTCGGCAACAATGGGAACCGTACAAAAAGGGACAAAATGTGTAGAAACCAATAAATGATCGATAACGGAGGCCGAATTCAATCCTACAAAGGTTGGGACAGAGTTACCATCAGCATCTGCAGCCGGAGGGTGAATCATAAGATCCAAATTTAACATAAAAGAATTAAGAGAATCACCATAGGGTGAATGAATAAAATGTGCCCGGTTTTCCCCCTTATCCCCATCATATCCACAAATTCTGGTAAATGAATGAGGACAGGTACGAATATTAAAATCCCCTCCCCAGATGATATCAAAAGATTTATGAGTGCCCTGGCGAATGTTACTCACGGCTAAACCCAACTCCTCCACCACAGTAGTATTAGAAGCATCAAACAAATTGTTGTAGTGTTTAATCAACATAGTTACATGGCCCCTTACATGTTCTAAAATTAAAATTTGTGAATGGTGACCCACAGACTGATGTAATTTCATACAAACAGGGAAATTCACAGAAAGTAAAATTACTAGCCCCCCTTTGGCCCTGCCCATATTAGACCTTTGTGCCGGGTTGTTATATGACACAAATCCATCAAGGTTAATATCAGTGGTTACCCAAGTCTCTTGTAGACATAAAACATCAAAATCAGAAAGGATTTCGCTCCAGCACAAGGACGACGTTTGCCGACTCCAACCTGCAACATTCCAACTGGCAAATTTAAAACCAGGGAAACAGGGGGATGGTTCAGTGGTCACTGGTATATTGGAAATTGAGGGCTTGTTGGCAACTGGGGGAACCATCATAGCAGGAGAATCGGCAGGGACGGGTGAATTAGCTCCCTGCGAGTGTATGTGCACCAGTGTAGAGATGGACGATGTTACGGCTACTATGCATTGGCCCATATCTGCAACTAAATTATTATCGATGGTTCCTAATCCCTGAGAGGGTGAGTACCCCGGGACAATAGTAGGAGGCATTACAGGTGGGGGAATGAAAGAAGAGCTGGTACCTGGTGTTACAACTAGACCATTACCAGTAATGAGGGGAGTGGGAACTAGGGCTGGGGGCAGTCAGTCAACACCATCCAGCCCGTTAAGACAGTTGAATCGGTTATAATCATAGAAGGGGGTCTCCGGGGGCTGAAAAAACCGGTCTTGCTTCATACCCACGATATTTACCCCTCCGCTCAACCCTCGTCCAATTACCTCGGACTTGGTCATGGTGCATATGGGTAGGGGGGAAGAAGAAAGACACTGACAATGTCTGAATGGTGGAATCGAGAGATCTATTAAACCCGGCACATATGTGTAGAACAGTCCTAGGGTCTCGAAAGCTCACCGTAATCTGCCCAGTCTACAAAACATATAGAAAGAAATGGATAGTGAAGATTTGTAGGAACCTAGGGACCTCTAGCTGTCAAATGGCCATTAAAAGTATGACACTAATCAGCCTATAGCTTTTGCTGTTTCATGGTATGTGTTTGCCATCTGGTGCATAAGAGAAAACCTTCGGCAAACCACTGTTTAAGATTCAGAGCGACTACAGCTGCTGGCTGGTTGCCCTGAACAGCACAAAATCAGATGCCAAGGCATTGACATTTGGATTCCATACTTGTCAAGCTAAAGTAATCAAAATCAACTGCAGTAAGGTAGCTAATAGTCGAATTATGCAAGAAATCAACCTGAAACCCTCAGTAAACAAACTAACAGAGAGGTCCCTTCCAGTTTTAGAATTAGTTGAACATGTTTCAGTCTAATAAGAGATGCACAAGATATCACATTTTATTGAGATTAGTACTGATTTGAACTATCTTGTGTGTTTTACTGGGCTTTTAAAATTGTATTTAGATCAACTTCTGCTTGTCTCTTGTATTTATAGGTTTTATGAATATAAAAATAAAAAACAAAATAGATAATATGGTGATTATTTTCCCCTAATATGCACTTAGCACTTTAAACTTAGCTTCAATTGCTACCTGCCATGGACTTCCTGGCCAGCATGCCGGACCCAATCCAAGCACATTCCCTAGGACTCCTTTTGAGGTTTTTGTGAAACTGGGAATTCTCTAATTAACGGGGTACTTGTTTGGGCTTAGCATTCAATCAACTATATCAGGCTTTAGCCCATTTCTAGCTTAAAGTATTTGGCACAGGATAAATATGATCATACTATTTTTATCTTTTAAGTCTATGTGCATCACATTGGACCGTTTGTACCCTTTCACATTTTTATCTGCGTATGCACTGTGTATATTTATGTGTACTTGTATGGTTTTCTATGAATTGAAATAAAGATGATGCTGATGTATTTATAATAAGACAGGATGGCTCACCTCTTTTTCTCCCAATTAAGGGACATAATTTTGTTTTGGAATGTGTTGGACTTGGCCCTCTCTACTGGGTTACCCCTGAACTGTCTGCCTTCATTCCTCCTAATTTTGCTCAAATCGTTTTCGTTGGCATAAGGACTTTGCATACTTTACTACTGCTGACCAGTGCTAAAGTGCTTGTACTCTCTCCCCTAAAGATGCTAAAATGGTATACCATATAACCAAGTCCTGCAAATTGAATGCTACTGGTGGGCCTGGAGCACAAATTGTGCCACCTACTTAAGTAGCCCCGTAAATATGTCCCAGGCCTGCTATTGCAGCCTGAATGCAGAGTAAATCTGCCAATTCGACTTGCCAAAATAAACCCTTTGCCAAGCGTAAAACTGATTTTTAATTTCACATGTCACCACTAAGGAAGGCCCTACGTAGAGCAGGGATTGGCCATGTACTTTAAAACTGTACATATCCCTATGGCTCTGAACAGGTGGTCAGCAAACTATCCCTTGGAGTTATGTCTGGTGGTCCTGAGTGCAGATAAAGATGTAGGGCTCAATAACAGGGCTGACCTCTGAGGGTTCAAAGCAGATTACAGGCAGCAAAGCAGTCCTTCCAGATATGACTACAGTCTGGCAGAGTACACAGCAGGTCACACCAGCAGGCAGTCCTCTGAGAGTCCTTCCACAGGTCCAGTAGTGAACTGAAGAGTGTGTTTTAAATTCCTATTTTTATACCCTTGTGTCCTGCTTCTGAAAGCTGGGAAAAGTATCTGTGAAGGTTCTTTCACGTGTGTGGAATTCAGGCTGTACTGATCAGTAATGGAGGCATAGATATGGGCTCCTTATTTGTCAGCCCCAGTAATCTGGGAAATACAGACAGCAGCCTTTGATACATGGAAAAAATGTACTGGCATTCAGGGACACAGGAGCAAGTGTCACAATGGTTATAAAAGATCTTGTGGCTGCTGAGAAAATCATACTTGGTTAGATGTACCAAGTGACCAATGCTAGCAATGTCAGGACAGACCATTCCTTGGCAGTTGTTAATTTTACCTGGCGAGGGGTAACTAGCTCAAAGAAGGCTGTGGTAAGTGCAGGCCTCCCTGTTGAATGCTTGTTGGGCAATGATTTAGAAACTTCAGCTTGGGCTGAAGTGGAGCTCAGGACTCATCCAGAAATGCTGGGCATCCCTGCAGATGTGTTTGCTATGACTAGGTCACAGACACAAATGGTATCCACTGCAAAGGCCCTGGATCCTGGAAAATGGACCAGGAACCTTCTAAGAAAAGGAGCAGTAGGGGTAAGGCAGTGTCTTCCCCCCTAACTCAGAGTCCAGATCAGTCTCTTGAGGGAGATGATCTCAGTCCTAAAGAAGGCAATATCCCAGAGGATCTTGAGCCTGATCAGGATGAGTTCTTGTGGACAGGGGGTCATTCCAGGGCATGTCTGAGCCAGGAGCCTTCTCTTTAACCCTTCAGGCAACAATCTGTTGCTGAGGCTGCTGGGAGTGCTAGTGGGTCCCATAGGATCTACTGGGTGGATGGACTCCTTTACTCAGAGAGTAGAGACCCCAAGCCTGATGCAGCCAGGAGGTTGGTAATAACTCTGAAGTTTAGGGACTTCCTATTGACACTAGCACCTGCCATCCCTTTAGCAGGTCACCTAGGTCAAAACAAGACTTGGGACAGAATTGTCCCTCACTTTCATTTGCCTCACATGTCTGAAGACACAAAGGAGTTTTGTGGTTCCTGTGTCACCTGTCAAGCCAGTGGTAAGGCAGGTGGAACAACAAATACCCCCCCCGATACCACTACCTGTGGTGGGGGTTCCATTTGAGAGGGTTGGAGATTGACATTGTTGGTCCCATGGTTCCCCAAACTGCATCTGGGCACAGATTTATACTGGTGGTGATGAACCATGCCACTAGGTATCCAGAGGCAATCCCACTTAGGACCATAACAGCTCCTGTGTTGGCAAGGGCCCTCCTGGGAATCTTTTCCAGGGTGGGTTTTCCTAAGGAGATAGTTTCAGACAGAGATGCAAACTTCATGTCTAGTTACTTAACTGCTATGTGGAAGGAATGTGGAGTAAATTATAAATGTATCACCCCTTATCACCCACAATGCCATGAGTTAGTTGAAAGGTTTAACAAAACCCTCAAGGGCATAATTAAGGGTCTCCCAGAAAGGTTTAGGCGCAGATAGGACATACTTTTGCCCTGCCCTCTCTTTGCCTACAGAGAGGTTCCACAGAAGGGGGTTAGCTACAGCCCATTTGAACTTCTGTTTGGTCATCTAGTTAGGGATCCATTGTGTCTAGTGGATGAGTGATGGGAGTTACCTCTCAAACCACTTGGTCTCCGCTCCAGGATGGCTGAGTACATGAGGCTACCTAGGAATTATAGAAAGCCTGGCATGACCAAAACTGTACTGACTGTTTAACAGCTAGGGCAGAAAGTATGGGTGTTGGAGCCTGTGGCCCAAGCAGCGCTCTAAGACAAGTGGAGTGGCCCTCATACTATAATTGAGCAAAAAGGAGAGGTTACCTATCTGGTGGACCTAGGAACTCCCAGGAGCCCCCATAGGGTGCTCCATGTCAACAGGCTCAAACCATATGTTGACAGAGCAGACATGGGCTTGCTCATGGCTACTGATGAGGGACAGGAGGAAGAGAGTGATCCACTCCCTGACCTGCTCTCAAAGAACCCTGATGATGGGTCAGTATATGGTGTAGCCTTGGCAGGCAGACTCACTGACCAGCAACAAAGTGACTACAGGAAATTTCTACAACAGTTTAGACACATTTTCTCACTGACTCTAAGTCCGACTACCTGGTGCACTCATGAAGTGGACACTGGGGATGGTCTGCCTATTAAAAATAAGATTTACAGGCAACCTGATAATGTCAGGGACTGTATCAGGACTGAAGTCCAGAAGATGTTATAATTGGGAGTTATTGAACCCTCAGATAGCCCTTGGGCTAGTCCAGTAGTCTTAGTCTCCAAAACTCACACCAAAGGTGACAAGAGAGAAATTAAGTTTCGTATTGACTACAGGCATCTCAATTCAGTCACTCAGACAGATGCTCATCCAATTCCAAGGGCAGATGAGCTTATAAATACTTTGGACTCAGCCAAGTTTCTGAGCACATTTGACTTGACAGCTTGCTACTGGCAGATCAAATTAGATGATGCAAAGCCAAAAACAGCATTTTCTATCCCTAGTGGGCACTAACAATTTGTGGTGATGCCCTTTGGTTTAAAGAATGCACCTGCCACTTTTCGAAGGTTGGTTGTTGTGTGGCGTTTAGAGCTCCGAGTGAATATTCCCGATTCATGCCCTTCTATAGGTACAATTCACATTGCCCTTACATAGGCATAGAAATCAAACCCTTATTTAGGCATAGCCCATGCTACCCAAATACAGGCATGGCTACTTCCACCCGTACCAAACGTCACAGCGATTTCTTGGAAAAATAGCTTAAGCAGTTAGGGAACTTCCCCTTGCTTGAATATTGATTTGTCCAAGAACTCATGTACTTCACAAAGAACAATTATTCCCTAGGGGTTCTTTCCTGACTTTAATATACCTGACTTAACGTCAAACTGTGGCATTCCTAAATACCTTCAAGGTATAAATATACCTTTACTTGCTATGGAAAACTACGGTGGTTTGGAGCAGTTCGACTATCTACTGGCCCGACGCTGCTCACTACAGCAAGTGCCGAAGGAAGCCGACTCTCCAGCTGACGCACTGATCAAGAGGCTGCCCTTCTCTCGTTGAGAATCCAGCTCCAGTGTTTCGAAGCTCCATTCTTACTCTGGTATGGAGCTGATTAGAACCAAGAGAAATCTTTGGTAGATTCTTGGCAAAAAACAACTAAACCTATGCTACACAATACTTACTTCTTCCCGCGTACTAGACTTAGGTTGGGTACATTAGGGTAGGCATATTTAGAAGCACCAGTTGAGTATTTTAGTCAGTCAGTCAGTCAATGTTATTTATGTAGGTATTTTTTTATGGCTTAGACACCATGCAATGCTTTTACAGTATTATTTTATAATACTATTCTCACTGTACGCATTATACCTTAACGATTGTAGCAGTTCACTTCTCTAGTATGAGAAAGAAGACTGTTCAATAAACCTTTTTATTGAAAACGCCTGTCTCTCTATTTCTCTACAACACTGTTGAAACGAAGCATGCACGATTGACTGAGCTAAATACTTATTTATTGTTTCTACGACTCTGAGAGATATATTTCCTATTCTTGGGAAACAAAGTTGTCATGTTTATGCGGTTGCCAGAAACTAATCCTTTCCTGTGAATTTGAGAAAGTTTCCAGTGACCTCTGAGCTGGCTGGCACTCACTATTAGGTTTAGTATATTCGACAGAGACCTAGTCGGCCTCAGTCCTACGTCTAATATATAGGATATATTATTCCAATGCGCAGATCCTATTGGGAATATAGGAACTACACTACAGGTGACCAAAGTCCTTAGAGGCCTGGAAGACTACAGTGCAGCATACCTTGATGATATTGCTGTCTTTAGCTCCACCTGGGAGGATCACCTGGTCCACCTGAGAATTGTTTTTGAGGTCCTGCAGAAAGCAGGCCTCATTATCAAGGCCACCAAGTGCCAGATAGGGCAGAGCCAAGTTGTATACCTGGGCCATCTGGTAGGTGGTGGTCAGCTTCAACCATTTCAGAGCAAAATCCAGACCATCATGGACTGAGTTGCTCCAACCACCCAGACTCAGGTCCGAGCTTTCTTGGGCCTGATTGGGTACTATAGAAGATTTGTCAAAGGTTATGGATCCATAGTGACTCCTTTGAATGATTTAACTTCTAAAAGAATGCCAAAGAAAGTTCAGTGGACAGTTAGCTGTTAAAAGGCAATTGATGACCTGAAGCAGTACACTGCTCCCATTCTGCAAAGACCTAACTACTCTAAACAATTCATTGTCTAAAGAGATGCATCTGAGTTGGAGGTAGGGGCTGCGTTATCACAAGTGAATGATGAAGGTCAGGATCAGTCAGTAGCTTTTTTTAGCAGAAGGCTGACCTCCAGAGAAACGTTGGTCAGCCATTGAGAGGGAGGCCTTTGCTGTGGTTTGGCCTCTGAAGAAGCTGAGGCCATACTTGTTTAGCATTCATTTCATTGTTCAGGCAGACCATAACACCCTCTTATAGCTAAAACAGATGAAGGGTGAAACCCTGTAACTTTTGAGGTGTTCCATTTCCCTACAGGGGATGGACTATACATTGGAACATAGACCTGGGAGAAACCATGCCAATGCAGATGGACTCTCCAGATATTTCTACTTAAAACATGAAGACTCAACTGGTCAAGGTTAGTTTAATGTCCTTACATTTGGGGGGGTGTAGGAGAGTAGGATCTGCTTTTTATAGTTACCCCCACTTTTTGCTGATGTTTCACTGTTTTTTGACTTCAGTCTGGCTGGGGCCCTGCTATCCAGGACCCCGGCCTAGCTACTTCCTCTCTAAAATTATTGCAGGTACTTTAAGTACACCACAGACTGGATTCTGGGGTACTCTTATAAGTCCCTAGTATATGGAATCCTATATACCCAGAGCATAGGTACCCCAGAGGCCTCTAAGGGGCTGCATCATGTATTATGCCACCCCTGAGACATCATTCAAAATGACACAACAGGTTTGCTACATCAGCCTGTGTAAGGTGGTGTATGCACCCCTTACTTAGATGTACGTCCCCTATATCTACCTTATATCACTACACATATACACCCCTATGGCAGACCTTATCAATCCTGAAGGCAGGGTGCCGGGTTTTATGTGAGAGGGTGCCAATGCATGAGCAGGGCCCCTCTGCAGCTTTTGGATCTATCCTCCGGGGTTGTTCTGTGATACAGCCATACCATATATTCTTAAGTGCATTATAACCTCACGGTAAATGCTAACTTTGATATGGCTGCGAGGAAACATGTCATGTTTGGTGTCATTGAGGAAAGTAATAGCAGGAAAACACACTGGAATCATACCTCCCAGCCAGTCCTGGTGGAGGAGTTATGATTCCACCCTCTTAGAGGGAGAAATATGACTACACCGGTACACCCGGTACCAGCTTAACAGAACACTGGTACCACAAAATGAATGCTGCCAGCCACAGACACGCTTCTTCCCTCCTGCTGATGTATTAAACTCTGTCAGGGGAGGCTGGACAATAGGTTTCCTGTCAACAGACAGGCTTTAGTGTATTGAGGCTGGGTGGGTGCACTCCAAGAGTGCTTTGATGTCTGCACTGGGGGCATATTTGGTTTCCCAGTGCATAGTCCAGCTCCAACCGGTTGCAAGAGCTACTAGCCCCTGTTCTGGCATGGAACTGGTCAAAGGATATGTTTGTAGCCACCCCCCTATCTTGACCCTCCCATAGGTGTTTCCACAGAGTTTGTCCCACCCCTTTCTTGGGTATAAAGTTGGAAACCCTGACTACAGGACTTAAGATTTACCTGGACGAAACTATGCTACAGAATCCCAGAACTTCAACTATCTACACTTTGTTGGATGACCGAAGAATCTCCCTTGGAGTAAAGGTGTTACTCCCTTACATGGCAGGCACCAAAGATGCATCCGTCCTGTTTGCAACTGCACAGCTCCTGAAGAACTCTGAAGACTTTGCAACTCAGGAGGTGGGTTTCCATGCTTCCCCGAAACCGATCCGTGCTCTCAGCAAACCTGAGATCCAAAGCCCTTGTGGGGACCGTGCAACCCGAACCCCTGGACACCGTGCACATTTGCAGCAGCATATGCTTCTTGGCGATCCCTGAGGCTGTGCTTTGGGCTACTTGTAGTCCAGATGCCGAGCAGTGATTCCACCAAAGATTACTGGCCTACACTCCTCGAGTGACCCGTCGGCTGGTATTTAGTGATTCCTCTCGAGGTCCCTTTGCGATCCCTTGTCCGTCGACTTGTGGGTCCCTGAGAAGCGTACTGTAACATTTAATGGGCTTACCTGGTTGATCTAGATGTGCCCTGACTCTCCATCGCTTGGGGGGTCACCTGGACCTTGCTGGTCCACACCAAAGCCTTTTTACTCTCACCATGTGGGTTGCTGTTGCCAAGGCTTGTTTGTCTCCCGGACACTGACCCCCAATACCCCCCCCCCCAGCACTCAACATCCTTCTTGGGACCACTCACTGTAGACTCTGGTTGTCTCAACATCTCCTGGTCCCCGTGACAGCAGAGTCAAGCTTCACCTCAAACACCTGACATTGGCGGGCATTGGTCGATCGTGCCCCTGGTAATCCTGAAGTGACCAAGACTCTGTCCCCTCTGCTTTCTGGTTCTTTGCATCGTGCATCCAGGCTTGGATAACACCGGACACTTGTCCTTTCCACAGCAGCAGCACTTTGCAGCAACTTACCAATCAAAACAGCGATGATTCCCGAAACCATTTGGCACCTATGCACCGGGCTTCCCTGGGTGTGGTGACACGAGTACTCCAGTGCTCACATGAGTGCTTGCCTTAGAACCTTCTAAGTCTAAAAGGGTTTGCTCCAAGTCCTCTCCGAAGTGTCCTTGATCTTTTAAATTCCAACCGCAACTTTCCCATAGGATTGTAGGGAGCTCGCGGCTGTGTTCTCACACTGCACACGTCCCCCGTGGGTCCCCTGTGTCACTACCTTGGGTGGTTCCTTGGGGTCCCAGCGATTCTATGTGCTCTAGGCACTGTAGCTAGTCAAGTTGTGGTTCTTATACCACTGTCAAGTTGCCAATTCACTCTTACCTGCAAGATGTTGTTTCTTATCTGTAAGGTGCTTGGTGGGTTTCGCTGAGACGCTATGAGCCAACCTCCCAGAACCCCTAAAGCATAACCAGTGATTTTGTATAAACACTATGGCTACCAAATAGAAACTAGGGAGGAGGGCCGGACTCAGACGCTGATGAATTCCTGTTATTGACCTGCGAGGCAACAAGGAATACCTTTTAAGGAATGTTGTCCAATGGGAATTCTAATTAGTTCTACAGTCCCTAATGTATCAATCAGGTGAATTGGGAAGCGTAAAATGTCCTACCCGCGAATCTACAGGAATGTTCTTAGCGTCCTTGTTGCTGTAGTGTGATGGAGGATGTCTTCATCTGGGTAGTCACAAAGGATGTTGTCCTGTAAGTTGAGTCACGATAGATGTGTCCGTAAGTTGTATGATGTCTTCTTCTGTTCTTGTAAATAAAAATATATATATTAGTGCTTCAGTTCTTATATCCCAAAGCTGATAACTCTTAATTTGTTACACCTTGCTTCTGATTTTACCCACTTACATAATATAATTCTGCTTCCTTGTTTGTTCTACTCCATCACTCAATTTTGTTCTTCAAAAATGAAAAAATGCAACAAAACATAGAAAACATTCTTTTACAAAATGCTACATTTTCCTAATAAGAACCGTTTTACCATTATCACAACTGTGCCTTTAAATTGTCCTTTTGTAAGTCCAAAACGAGTGTCCAAAAATTGTCCTTCTTGTGCGCGCTTTTATTTCTGCTGTCTTGTGGTGGGCACCTTAGGTATAGAAGAATTGAAAAGTACTTAGCTGTCTTTTTCTATTCTCAGCAATTGTGAATGCTGCTGAAGTTGAAAATACCAGGAATCCGGAAACTCGGGTAAGTGAGCCAATGTCACTGCGACCGCAGGCTGAAGGCTAAGCTCTGTGTTTTTTATCACCCTGCCACACCCGAACCGCACCCAAATGGCTGCTACGTCATACGCGTTCAGACGAGGGGCGACGTGCAGTCAAACCAAGTGTTTGTCATCCATGAGTGCTTCAGCGCGCATGGGTTCATTATTATTATAATAATTATTATATTATTAATATTATTATAATGGATATCATTATTGCTGAGTGCTGAAACACAAGACTTTCGACCATTTCAATTGTGGAAGCAAAACAAGTTCTTTCAGCGTTTCCTCATACACAAAAGGAATAACAGAATATGGCAGTGATTAATCAAACAAATATACTAAATAAACACGCAATAATGCTTAGTTCTAAGATTGTTAGTGATAAAGCATACAATTTACACTTGAGTAGACACAATTATACTGACGTACATAATTGTCTCAAGTATAAACACAACACTAGGCTTATATCATTTGGAGTGCAGGATGCACGGGATAAGGATGGGTTTTTTATGGGATCCCAAAAGAGTATGCAGCCAGCAGACTTTACGTCTGTGCTGTCGCAAGCTAGTCCTAAGGACCTACTACAGTCCAGGCGTGGAATCATCACAACCACTTTCTTAATATATCGTTTGGTCTTTCCCTGGGGCCCATTGTATGATGTGCTATTTACTTATGTTCTAGTGTGTTGATATTGTGTATATTGCTCTCTAATCTCATAAAGAGGTTAGAAGAGAGTGTTTAGTAATAAATACATATATTTTATATATACCTTGTGTGTGTCCCCTTTCATTTGGTCATTCAAGAGGTTATAATCTGGTAAACCAAGCTGCTTTACACTCCTTCAAGACTTAGCCTGAAGGCTGCTCTCCATAGATACCACTAGGAGAGCTTTCAATATAGCCTTATAGTCCGCTGGAGACGGCTATACCGGCTATTAAAGGCCCTCTCCAGCGTTAAAGGCCCCGAGCCAAAGCCGAGGGCCTTTAACAAGGGAGAGGGACTTTAATAGCGGTATAGCCCTCAACGAAGGGCTATAAGGCTATTAGAACATTCTGTCACTAGAGGACTGAATGTTCTAACAAAAAAAACCAAAGCCTTTTGGGATCGTGAAGGGTTGGAATCCCCTCAAGATCCCTGAAGCCTTTTTTCACAGCCAGAGCAGTGAACAAAGAAACATTGGAATGTTGGAGCTCCAGGCTTATACCAGCCATTATAAGCCCAGAGCACTCCATTGTTTTCAATGGAGCTCCTAACATTCCAATGTTCTAATAAAGGTTGTCTTAAACCTAATCCTCATTAAGGGTTGTTTGGACTGGCGCAAGGTGCCCACTATAACTAGTGAACAGCATATGCTAGGCCAACTTCTCACGGATGCCTGCAGCTCCCATGGGTTGTAATTGCTAACAATGTATTAAATAGTTAGGCCTGTCCATTACCTAACAAGTGTTCTTGTGTACTGTAATGAAACTGGTGCTCATGTGAAGCGCTCCAATACCTTCGGGTCAAGTTTGAGCTATGTAAAAGCTGCACCAAAAAAACAAAATGTAAGTAATTTTAGTATATTTAATTCTAATTAGTGACAGAAATGGTAGAATGGAACTGGAAACACGGTTGTGTGTTTCACATTCTCAATTAAATTCAAGTGGCCATCTTAGTTTAATGAATTGCTAGATGGAGACCAAAAATAAGATATGTCATAGGTTTAGCACAGCCATATCTTGAATGATCCAGCACTGAACAATCAGACACTTTATAATATTTATTTTCAGAACTTTGACCAATAGTAGAATGGGTGGGACATGGTTAGTGAACCAATAAGCGGACTGAAGTTAGCCTGCACTAACGCATTCAAATGGGTGGCAGCAGTTGCTGCTTACTTCTGACTCTGAGCTGGGTTTGTCAGGCTGATGGACTTGATTGGTTGTTCTATATAGCATAGGATGAAGCAGATGATTAGGGCATGGGATAATGTGGCAGGTACGTGAATACTATGGGGAGAGTGAGGAGTGGAAGGGGATCTGGGATAGTTAATGGAATGTGGTGAAAATCAACCTGCTGCCCTTAAATCCCCAAAGAATGAAATATTTATTACTGGCACTCACATCTTTTTGTTCACACTGAACACGCGCATGAACTGAGTGTATGCGGTTGGGCTACCATGTGGAAGGAGTCGGGAGAGGATCATAAAATGGGCTGTTGCAGAGTCCTCGTAGCTAGAATTTTGTAAAACTGCAGATTGTTCAGACTGATGTAAAATGTTCCAAGAGAATCTCCATGCTAAGGAATGTGCCATTTAAATTTTCAGAGTGCCCCTGCTTGGTGAAATTTGCCATAACATTTTTCTTTCACTTTGCAACTACTTTGCCACACACCAGAATTAATAGAGGAGGTAATGGGACAACTCCATGGAGTGAAACTCTGCGAGCTCCCCCCAGGCCTATTAAAAATCCTAATTGGGTATATGTCAATCAAACCATGTTTAGAGGAGGAGGCACAAGCACTTTAGCACTGGTTAGCAGTAGTAATGTGCACAGAGTCCTAAGGCCAACACAAACTAAATCCAGCAAATATTGAAGGTAATTAGGCAACAACTATAGGGGAAAATTCACCTAAGGCCAGGAACCGCCCATGCAGGTAAGAGAGGTTATGCAGTTGGGCCAGGTTGGGGGGATTTGACAGACAAGCACAAGGGAAATTAAATAAATAAGTAATTGTCCCTCGTCAACGTCTGCTGAAATCCTCCCCCAGCCGGCTCCACCGCCCCACCGCTCCTACCTGCACAGGCTGTGACTGCCTAAGGCTGACAGGTCTAACACACAACATTAAGTTGTTAAAGAGAACAGACCACCACATCTGCTGATCTGAAAATAAGGGCAACACAATCCCCTCCAAGGAATTTATCAGAGGGTTCTATGCAGGCAACTGTCATTTAAATACCATACAGAGGATTTCATCAACGCAGAAATACTTCTAAAGTTGCACTAGTCAGTGTACCTTAACTCTAATGCACACATCAGCATTGATACCTAGTGCTAGATCACACTCATATAGCCGGAGTAAATTGAAGACCTTTGATGGAATCATGGGGCTTTGCAAACCTACATATCTCCGTCTTCAGAGATGGTCAAATACAAAGTGGTAGAATATAGGGAGTTAATTTCAATAAGCAGTTGTTATTCTTGAACTGAGATTCAGCTGAGCCCAGAGTCCAGATAAATAAACATTTTCGAACAGGAAGTGAGAAATTTGGAGGTAGAAAAGAGTATATTCCTGGAATCATGGTTTCCTTTTAGACATCGACTTCTGAGAACGCGTTTTATCTCTGAATAAACAGAAGCAGCCTTATCTTAAGAGGCTTAGAAGACATATTTATTCAATAGCTCTTTTGCTTTAACTCTGTGTGATAAAAATAGTTCTAGCAAGGGAAACATTAATTCAAAGCATTTATTCATCAAAAACACTTTTTAATTAATTGTCAATGGATCTGTATGCAGTGTTTAGTCATATTCTGAATGTGGAGTAGACCACACTATATACTCATATGCTGAAGCTATACCATAGTGACACACATTCAATAGGAAAGTATCCATAATAAAGACTAGATTTGTAAAGGAATTTCGAAAGAATTTATGTTATTGGGAAAAATAACAAATTGATCTACTTAGTTGCTTAGGACATGAATACAAACCCATTCAAACAGTGAGCTGGAGCTTCTTGAAAATGATACTGGTTACATCTCGACTAAAACATTATCCTCTACAAGAGGTATTCCACTACTAAATGTATATTAACTTTTAAGTCACAACATTAAGTATATATAAATACCAGATAGAAATTAATATATGTAGCTATATGAAAACGATATTAAAATTGGAAAATATTTCCACATTTTAAAAAATACTAACAAAATGTAACAATAATGTGTTTGTTCCTCAGTCCTTAAAGTCCCAAGGAAACACTTTTCTAAGAACCCATAACAACATCTTCAATGGGAAAGCCAAAATCTAAGCTGGAAGTAAAATTATACAGGCGGATAATATGAACTATTTATATGCCCCATGGTAACCCAATGGTGGATAGAAGTTTAACTGATACTTTAAGCACTTGGGGCCCAATTCACAAAGGGCCTCTGCACTCATAGCGGAGGTATAGTAACAGCCGCGGGGATCCTGCACTCATGGTGGGATGTCCACATTGCGGAGATCCGGCCACGAGTGCGAAGGCCCTTTGTGAATCGGACTCTTGCTGTTTGCACCTTCTCTTTCGAAGTAACAAAATGAGAGCTGATCACAGCCATCTAAATTAAAAATGTTTGATCATTCCCAAACAGATAACATTACAGATTTGGCTATACAGACATAAGAAAAAAAATAGGAAGATTATTTGACCTTACACATTAAGTATCACTGAAATGATGATCACTGAAAAGCGTCCCAATGAGTATAGTGATCTAAATGCACCTGGAAAAATATGTCACAAAATATCAAAGTCAGGATGTCTGTTGCATTCAATGTTATTTTTATGTAAATCAACAAATTATGGGTATGTGACCTACTTTATATTTATATGATGAATCACTCTTTGCCCTATTCCTTAGCTATGTCCTAATGGATTAATCATATCTCCTCTTCACCTTCCCCAGCTTCCTAACTATTGGTTCACTTAACAATGAATTACTCTCCATAGTTTATACTTTATCATACCAGAATTGCACTTAGCATCTTTTGAGCTATCTACATCAATACTTTGGATGGGAATTTTTCAGGCTACTATAAAACATAGGGGCATATTTACAAGCCCCTATAGCCAACATAAGGTCACTTTTTTGGACGTTGTGGTGGGGATGGGGGCTTTGCTCTATTTACAAGGCAGCGTTAAGCCACTTAATGTGGCATAACGCTGACTTGTAAATAAGACACCCTTTTGCACTATACTTAGTGTAAAATGGGAGGGCAATGAGTCTTGCAGTGGAAGTTCAACTGCTACACTCATTGATTCTGACGCTGCCCCATTTTTTCAAAGAGTGGTGTAAATATGAGGCAGCGCCATGATTAAGATCAGGGAAAACCTGATCTTACCCTTGAGAAACTAGGAGAAATGTTTAATTTCTCTTTGTTTTTGCTGTTTCATTGTGTGCTGTGTTGTGCAGCGCACATGGAAACAGCAACAGCAAAACGCCATTGATTGTGTAGGAGCAGGAAGGCGTCCCTTCCTGCACATAAACAATCATTAACAAACATTATGTTTTGCAACTTCTGTGTGTGCTGTATTAAGCAACACACATAGAAGTTACAAGATGCCATTTAAAGATTGTTTATCTGTAGGAAGGGACACCTCCCTGCACATAAACAATCTTCCCTTGCAATGCAGACACCCTTGCACTGGTGCAAGGGTGCTTGTGTTGGTGCTAGACAGCTACATTTAGCACCAGCACAGATATAAATGCAGGGCTGCACCATATTGTTGTAAATGGCAGATTACGTCCTTAGGCCAAGATGACTAACGCCTAGCTCCGTCACTTCCATTGTAAATATGCCCCATGGTTTATACACAAAGTATTAGAAAAATGGACCAACTTTAAGAAATAACACAAATAATAAATGTAAGCATCTCATGCAACAACTTTACCTCAAGACTAGCTATTATCACTATGGTAACCTTGGTCTTTGTCTTTTTATGGCCTAGCTTGACAGTGCAGCTGTCCCCAGACAATTATGTGAGCACCAGCAGAAGAGGGTCTTTGGATCTGTGTACATATTGGGAGCCAGTATCACGTTTAATTGGACATAAAGGAATGCTTCCATAAAAACGTGCTTGCCCTCCACAGAGTTATGATCATGTTGTTATTTATCCAGCTGTCTGAGGTTGAACTTTCAGTGCCACACACATGACATTGTAATGCTATTAAGGCGTCTTAGATAACTAAATAATTTTTGGTGTTTTTCTCTGGCAGTAGCAGAGATGAGAGGAGAATAGCCAATAACCACCACAGACGTTTTAACCTACACCTAGCTTTCGCACAATACATATCCATTCCCATGCTATTTGCTTGTAATGCTTCATGTTAGCATACAACAATCTTTTAAAGACAGACCTGTTGGCATTTCATTGATTGTGACAGATTGGCCTATTTATGAGTCTAGCAATGAAAAGGCGTTTGTGTCTTCTAGAAACGAAAGCCACATATTGAATAGGCCAATAGCACAAGATCAAGACAAAATAAATATACAAGTAGCAACATTTTGGTAAAAAGGTCCTGCAGTTGTTCCTATGGGCCACCTGATCTTTCATGCAGTGAGACAGTTGGGATTGAGGCTATTGCAATAGCCATCCAGTTGCTTTAGATCAGTGTGCAGGACTCTGGTAGCATCTCACCATAAACCCTATGAACTCAGTACCAACGGTTAACATAGACTTCCTAGCAAGAGTGTAACTTTGCGTTTGCATTTCTTCAGCACTTAATTCACTGGTAAATCCAGTGCAACAGAGTAACAGCTGTTTTTTTCTTGCCACAGCGGCAACAGCACTTAGCTGGTCAATCAAAAACTAGTTATACCACATATAAATAATATCTGCAAATTGTTACTCATTTGAAAAATGTGGCACTGTGAAAAGATTATTTGCATGAGGTCAAATATTCCCATATAAAGAAAAGTTTTGAAGGCGAGTTCATCCACATTCTATGAGATAGTTCCTTGCTTAAAAGTGTGAATTTGATAGCTTTTTGACCTATGAAATCTACTTCTTCAATTTTTCTTTATTGCAACTATAACTCAGAAGTCTTGGCAACAACCACGGAATCTGCTTTCTTTACATGCATTGCTTTACTGGAGTTAACAGTGCTTAATTTGAACCCGTGTTTTCCGGTGCTCAGCACCGCCTCTTAATCATCAACGACAGTGCTTTTCATGAGCACCAGGTAAGGATACCTTCATTTACGGGTTTAAATGATTTGCCCAGCACTACAGGATGTTTAGTGAGCCAACACGGAGACTTAAACCTAGCTCTGCAGCTCCGCCGCCGGTAGCTCTGGCCATTATGCCACATCATTGCCTGACTTTCGTGGTTAGTAGTTGGTAGATAGTTCTTTTTTAGGTGGCGTTAACAAGAGAAATGGGCTGGTGCGAGCCCCAGCTTTTATTTGCTTACAAATTAACCACCATCTATCTGTATTCAGACAATGGAATCAGAACTATTGCCAACCATTTGAGGGGGTTAGTGTTGGGTTATTTGAGGATGTGAAGTCCCAGTTCACACGTTAGCACCGACTTTCTTCATACTGTTGCCCATCATGAATTTTCATTAGAGCTGCCCTTTGCATCATTTTGAGTTATGTTTGCTTACTTTAGTCAAAAACTATTACCAGGATCCCATCAAGAATCATAACCAGTTCCAGGGCACACGTTGGCTTTCCTTCACAGGCATACACCTTTACCAGAGGTTTAGACTGCAGCTTGTTTGAAAAGTGTCTCTTCATGTAGAACCCCTGTGGTTAAAGCACTCCAAGGACACACAAGTCGTGTATGCAAAGAGAATATATCCAGTCCTCAAGCACAGCCATCTAGTGATTAGCATGCTGAACATACTTCACCTTGTTGGCTTCTTTTATCAGAGAGAAATCTGAAAGGAAAATACAAACATCACATTAGTGTACTCTGTAATGGAAGCTTCAAGCTGCTTATCACACTAAGGTCAAATACTGCTAAGCAGTGAACTATAATTATGCTCCTTAAAATAACTTTTTCAAACAAAATGCCAGCATCTGATAAAATGCAGCTTGTTTTGCATTACACAAGGTCAATATGGTATATTATTGTATTGTGCAGTGCATTTATTATCACATCCGCATTGAAACATGGCCTATGACGTCAAATTCCAATCTTGTAGCAGTAAACTGAGCGCATCGCGCAACCTTCGCCCGCTCACATTGGTCAACAGACTGGGGGTCAGACTGTACACTCAAGGCCTTTCATGATGCTTTCCTCATAGCTAGTTTTCTTTTAACTGCACTTTGGGAGCATTGATGTTAAGTTACTGTCAATGTCACTGAAACCAAGTGTTTGGAGCCTTCCTGTCCTACAGCACCGAGCTACTACCCCTCTCCCCACAGATGGGCGCCCAGTACGTACTACAGGACAGACCCGGGGTCCAGCATAGCACCTTTGCACACCACCACCACCGGGCATTCTACCCCCACAGCCAGCACTAGTTCGGGATCCCTCCAGGCACGTACGAACTGACCAACCTCTTGGCATCATTATGCCATGCTATAAGATATCAGTATGCTATTTCTATATTCTTTGTGCTCACTTCTTGCCAATACGTTATGCTCACTTCCCACCTACACTGGCAGATTACATCTACACTGTTAGTTTAAATTGCACATCTCTTATACACACCATTGTAACTTTTTATTTTGGTGCATAGACGCAAGTATCTGTTTTGCATTTTATATCCAATTTATGTACGCTGGGGTCCTTCTGTAATGTAACTTGTTCTATTGTAAAGCGCTCTCACACCTTTGGAAAAAGTATGCGCTATTTAAAAACTGCATAGATAAATAAATAAATAATGAATACATTGTGCAGTCGCAGCTTCTTTTGTGCAAACAGCAATGTGCTTCACTTAACGCGCAATCCACCACCTGAAGTATAATAGGTAGATTTTATTTAAAAGAATGCGTTTCCAGCTCATGCATACCAAATGTTATCAGAACCATTGTAAATAAGGTAGCATAGATGCTTTGCATAGGTTAACGACTCACTATTCAGCTGTAAAAAGCTATATTGCCTGATTGTGCTGAATGCATACTTGGATTTACTCTCCTTCGGTCATAGCCTAGCTTTTTAAAAACATTTTCTCGTACCCTCCCATGTCTAATGGTTGCATGTATGTTTTCTGATAATTTTGCATGTGTACAATCAATCAATCAATGTTCTTTATTTCGCTATAATTGAATCACATAAAAAAGCATATTAAGTTCAGATTTGAATTACATTGTAAAAAAAATAACACAATAAAATATAGTAATATAATACTAAAATTCCATTAACAAATGTTTCATAAAAAGGCTTTCAGAGGTGACTATAAAAAAGGGGGGACAGGTGCAGATATCGACACAGTTAACAATAAATGTATGACCCATTCAATCTTCTAACTGTATGGTTGAGATCTCCTACTCCTCAAAGAGGACTATAAAAATTATGCGAGGCAATAACCTGTTAAAGGGCTAGTCAACATTTGCACCAATATGGAGCTGGATGACATGGTCAGAAATTGCTTTTGTCAATACGCGGGAGAATGTGCATAATAAATGTTGTAGAAAAATATGAAATGCAAGTCTGTTTAGGGGTAGGCAGGAAGGGCTTCAATGGTGTGAGTGTCAGTAGGGTGACCTAACATCAGAGGAATGTAATTTAATTAAAACTTCACTAAGATGTATCCCTGTTGGGGATTTGTCACAAAATGTAAGTATAAGTTTATGTCTGTTGTTTTTGTTGATGTCCTCTGACATAGCCTCACTGTTGGTTTGTTACAATTGGATTGCATTCTTTCTCTTGCCATCTTAGAAAAGAAGATTCAATTTATTTTTGCCTTGGAGATTGTTGTTCAACTAGATGGGTTCTTGAATAGCACCTCAGAGTACCTCAAATATATTGTAACCATGTGACCTAGTGCACTTGGTCAAGTTTGCAATCCTTCAAGAGTTCTGGGTGAGGTTGACTGTTTCACCCTCTTCACACTGAATGCCACAACAGGATCGGTGCTACGTTGATATTATCTGTGATGTATGCTACACTCAGCTCAGTGTGACAGTTAGAGCAGCTTTTGGGGAAGGGCTACTAGCCTCTTGAGAAAACCATCCTCAGTTCGTTGGATGGAAGCTTTTTTGATGCCTCTGCCGGTTTGCATCCTAACTTTTTGGTGAACCTAAAGATGACCATAATATTTTTTTTCTCCAATTCGAGCACTCAGTTGACTACCATATTGGACATTGTATTTTTTCTGTCATATCAAACCCCTAGATAGGAGAAGGTATCTACCACCTCTGCCCTGTTCCCCTCTATTTGGAATTTCTCGACCCTCACACTAGTACAAAAGATTTTGATTCATTTACATGAAAATCTCCATTTTTTATACATTGTGTGCACTCCACTATGAGTTTCTGCAGTGCTATTCGTGTACTGGCTATTAGCACTGAATCTTCTGCATTGGGGAGTATGGGGTCAATGGCTGAGTTCACTAAGGGCACTTCTTTGGTAGACTCAGACAGAGCTGCCTCCACACCATTACTGTAGATTGAAAACAGGAAGGGCGCAAGTACGCACCCCTGCCTGACACCAGGCTGAATAGAGAACTGTTTCGTACATATTCATTCCCTGCCATACCGAACACAGTCCGTTGCTTGTGAATACATCTGACGTATACAAGTTACTATAGTATCATCTATTCCCATGCCTTCCATGACTGGACACAATTTAAAGTGAGAGACACAGTCGAAGGTGGCTGATAAGTCCTTAAAAGCCATATAGACTTTCTTAGTAGCTGTAAATTTTGAAATAATCAAACCCAAATTGTGACATTGGTCCAATGTCCCTTTCTCTTTTTTAAAACCATGCTGTGAGGGTATTAGTATGTTCCTTGCCTGCATCCAGTACACCAGTTTATTCAGTGGTTGATGACCCATCAGTTTTGATGTACCTTCCAAGAAGGAGATTGGCTAATATAAATAGGGATTATGACTGTATGTTTCAAAGAGATTGGTGGTGGGCCCATCTTGGCTATGACGTTCAGAACATAAGTCAATATTGGCGCCCAAAGATCTTGATTATCTAGGAGAAAGTCTAAGGGGACACCGTCCTAGGGGCTTAGCAGTGGTGCACTTCTTCAACCCGTGTCTAACTTCCGCCAAATGAAAATCTATATCGCCTTTTTGGTCAGCCTGTGGAGTACTATATGCAGGTATTACGCCCTTGTTTAACACCCTGAAAATTCTAACAAAACAGGCCACCTAAACCTCTTCGTTCACAAGTAGTGCTAGGTTAGGGTCACTTTCGTCTTTGAGGAATGATGCATTAATTGTACTCCAAAATTCCCAGCTGTGTTTTTTGACTGCTGCCTGGTGTAGTTCGTCCCATGCTTCCTCCTTCAGGCCCCTTAGTCTGGATCTCGCTGCTTATTTGTTTTGGCAGTGCAGGTTCCGCTCTAAAACCTTATCTCTTGAGTTATACCTGGGGCTGCTCGTAGATTTTTTAGTGTCTTTGAACATACCTTGTCGAACAAGCACACTATTTTAGATATATTGGGGAAATAAAGGCACAGCAAATTACTTTTGATTTCTCCCAAAATCCCTTCAAAAGCAGACATGATATCTTGCATGTCTGAATTTAGATCTAAGCAGGCCAATTCCTCATACTGCATTTTATCAATAATACTTAAGCAGATTTTACTGTGTCAATCTTATCCCATTCCAGCACAATACCCTTCGTCCTTGCTATTAATTGTTTTGTGCTTTGGTAACTGGGTGCTTATACCCATTTCCCCATTTCATTTAGCATGCAATAGCCTTGTGGTCACTAAAAGATGAGAATTTAAATTCAACATGGGTAAAATGACCTGAAAAAGCTTTCGAGGCAACTGTAAAATTAATAGTAGAACCATTGCACAAGGAGACAAATGTATGTACTAAAAGAGACCAATGTTAGGGTCAACGGTATTCGTTATCTTGAGGTTCCTGGGTATTAACAGTCTGTTGAGTTTGTTACCAAAGTCTTTGTCGGATAGGCCCTCCCTCCTCGTCAGTCACTCCACATACAGGTTTTCCCAGCTTTTACAGCTGCGGTCACTAAAGTCTCCCAACCATAATATATTAAGACAGTTGTGGTGTTCCTTAATGATGGAGCGAGATCTTTCCCCACTGTGGCCACCACCGTATCCATATTACTGCCAAAATGATGGCTATAAAAATGTATTAAAATCCAGTCCCAACCTTTGTAACCTTTGCATAGCAAAATATGGAAATATGGGGACTCATTTGGTAATTTTATTACATTAAATCTAACTGTATTTGCAATTAGGGTTAGTATGCCGCCTCTTGCTTGGCCAGCTCTAGTGGTGCGCCTGTCTTTAAGAATGAGCAGTAGCCATCCATATAGGTATTGCCTGTAACCCAGACTTCCTTGAGGCATATAACCTCAAAGTTCTCCACTAACCCTGTCCAGTTTAGGTCATCTAGTTTCTGGATAGACCGGCTATATTCCAGGAAATCCTTTTTATTGTTTCCATATCCTCCCCTATTCTAATTCCTTCCGCAGTTTGACACTAGGTCTCATAATCTTAGATAGATAGTATCATTATCAGTCAATCACAGTCCTCAATACCTTCCAATGGAGCATATTGATACTCATACCTGTTTTTGCCCTTTCTGGCTTTGGATTGAGCAGGAAAGAGGGGAAATAAGTCACAGTCCTGCCCCAACCCATCTCCATGGGGTTTGGCCTTAGTGGTTTGTAAAAGAACCAAATGGGAAGAGTAAAGATCTGGGTGTCGAATGTGGGTATATTTCAGAATGAGCTACTACCCCCCATCTCATCGGCCATATTGGGTAATTTATGTCCCATTGTGCACCGGGACTGTATGCCCTCAGCTATTAAGGAGTTCTGCCTCGGCTGGGGTTGAGATGGCTGAGCAGGCTTTGAAAATATCCTTTGATTAGCGGTGGATGACGACTGTGAGTTAGAATGACCGTCCCTCCTCTTATCTTTCCTTGGTGTGAATGATCCTGTTTTTGTCGACGGGGGTACTGCAGGGCCACTAATCAGAGTTGATGGTGTTGTTAAAGATGATCCATTTCGTTCTCTGCCTAAATCTCCCTTTCAACAAGAAGTTGCTAAACCTCCCTCAGTTCCTTTTATTATATTGTCTTTTCTTTTCTTTTTCATAATATTCAAAAATTGCTATGTCGTTTAGTATTATATTTCATAGTAATGTATTACTCTTTATCTCCTAGCTGGTATTTTTCTTTTTATCTTTTTTGTATTTATCTCATATGAACTGTTTTTTCTTATCCATTTTTGATTTTTGATTCTTGTTCTCATGTGTTTCATTTATTCTTTTTGTATCAATTTTATGCATTCGTGTATTTAAATTGTTTATATGACTTTTTCAAAACTTTCAATAAAGCTTATTTTGAACTTAAAAAGATGATCCATTTCCATTTGGTTGACCTTGGATGGTCCACGCCTTCGCGATCTCCCCTAATTAGAGCCAGCTCCATGATTAGTAAGAATAGCCAAGCTCTCTTCAATTTTTACCAATCTGCAGAAACCGAGTTGCAGGAGTAATGACATGACTTGCTTCATTCTTTGGCACAGTTCATTACCAGTTAATGGACCCAGTCTTGAAGAGGCTTCTGACCTCACAGTTTTTGTGATTTTAGTGAGCTTATTGCTCTTCATTCCTCCCCTTTTTCTCTTCACTGGTGGTTCTACTGGGGTGCTACAGTCCGCTCCACAGGAGCTTGCTACAAAGTCTTATGAGAGAGACATCACTCATGGACATAATAGTGGAGCTTGACAGACTTACTGTTTGGGGTTTTACCTCCTATAGCAAAAGCGGCATTCTGTTAATTCAATTTCCCTGGATAATGAGTCAGTCGTCCTTGTCAAAAAGGAATCCAAGGTGTTAATAATTTCTTCCCCATGGTCCCCCACTTTTTTTCCATTTAACTCCTGAAGGGGAGCCAAGCCTGTAAGTGAACTTTATTTTGTTTCTTCTTTTAAATAATTATTCTTATGCTGTTTTATTTTGACAATTTTCACCTCCGTCTGGTCTTCCTGAATGTGGTTGCCTTTTCTAATCATCAGCTGGTGGGTCTGACTGTCCATAGCACTTAAAGACAGCCACTGCCAGGCGAAATCAAAGCACAGAGAGTGCTCAAACTATGGCCTGGATACCTTGGTTGTGCTGGATATATTACTTACAAGAGTTCAGTTATTTCATAGCCTAGACTCCTTTATTTTCGTTACATTTTGTTTGTTTTCTTTTTATTTCACATATCCTTGAAGGGATGCTTGTCCAATGCATTTTCAAATGGGTTTTTCTTATTATAGTTATTGATTCTTTAGCAGTTTGCTTTGTTTCTCCAATTTTTAATTGCCTTTGACTTTTTCCTCAAGAGAAATATCCATCCCCATTGTTTTAGAGGCACTTGCATGTTCTTTCTTTCTTCTTCATCAGCAGTTGGGACTGAATGTTCATGGCATTAAATGGCAACCACTAATAGATACACAGTGCAGTGGGCCTATCAGCATCCACCCACCCACATCAGGCAGGGGATAGGGTAAGACATGGTACCTGCTTCTCCAGTATTGAGCAGCCTCTAGCATTATATTCATCTGACTATGCATTATGTGCACTGGCCCCTTTGCACAGAAAATCATTTTGTACCATTAGAGAAATAGTAGAACAGTGATTAAGCAGCTAATACTTCCTAAGAAAATATTGCTGCAGGATTTATTAATTCTCAATCTGTGGTAAAGAATGTTCATGTAATATTAATCTCATGTTAGTACATGATCTAAATATGCTATTTATAGCTCTTCTCTATATTGCACTTCGCTAATGGGTGATTTTGTACCCCAATTTTGAAATGTTACCACACGACTGAAGAAATAAAAGATGGGGAGTAATAGTGTCATTTTGCAAAATACTGTGGTGCTTTTGACTTCGCTCAGTCCCTAGTTTGCTGGTGCTCGGATTTCAATGTTATCTTTGCAAATTTCCAAATCTTCGAAAATTTGAATTAGTCTATTATATCATCCGCTTCCCCAGCCAAATTATGTTTTTTAACTGGATATACAATTTTATAATTCATCATTCTTCTCTGTTTGATGAATTTCTAACTCTTAAAGATTTGAATTTTATGAAGAGAAACCATTTAGTATGCACATCTAAGCTGTAGATACAGTGGGCCAGATTTACTAAGGTCTTACGTTTCCCCTAAATGGAATTTATAAAGCCACACAATGCACCACTGTTAGACCTGTCGGCCTCAGGATGGACTTCCCCTAAATATTTTGCTTTCACCCCTCCAATTTTTCGGAATAAGACGTTTAGGAATCTGTGCTCTTTACCACTGATATCCAGTGCTAAAGTGATTGTGCTCTCTCTTTTAAACACAGTGAAATTGACATACATCCAATTGGCTTATTAAATGTACTTGTAAGAGAATAATAAAGTGGTACTACATGTACTCAGGGCTTGTAAATTAACTGCTATTAGTGGGTCTGTAGCACTTATTGTGTCACCCACTTAAGTATCCTCCTATTGTGTTTCAGGCCTGCCACTGTAGCCTGTGTGTGCAGTTATAAATTGCTATTTCAACCTAGCAAAATACAACTTTTGCTAGGCCTGAGCCTTCCTTTTTAATACATGTAAGACACCTCTAGAGTAGGCCCTACACAGCCCAGAGGGCAGGGTGAAGTGTATTGTAAAAATCAGACACACACTTTTAAGTTTTGCATAACCTGGCAGTGGAAAACACATAAGTATGTTTTCATTATTGCAAGGCCTACCTCTCCCATAAAGTAACATTGAGTTACCTTATAGTATTTCAAAAGTGATAACTTTCAATTGGGAGCAAGTAGGATTGTTGAGTGCAGTCTCTAAAGAATTGCAACTTAAAACACTCTTGATTGGTAATGTCCGATTGTAAAACATAACTCTGAAAATGCAATATATAGAAAGTTGACATTTTCTTTTACCAACCATTTGGAGCCTGCTCCTTATATCCTGGATCAAATGACTATTTGTATCTGGCAGTTGATCTTTGTGTATTACTCCAGGCAGTTAGACAAGGGAAATATGTATTGTCAGGATGGGCCACCTCTGTCATGATGAGGGGGAAGGAGATGTCACTGGCCACACTTGCACATCACAACGGCTCTTACTCAGCACACTAGCAAAGGGTTACACACTAGTCTTTTGTGCTCCCAGACAAGCTGGGGCTAGGGCAGGGAGACAAGAAATTGCTGACACCTCTGTAGCAGGAAGGCTCTGGAAGCTTCTCCCACTTCAAGTGGGCAACAGGCATAAATAGTGGACCCTCAGACCCAGCTGTTCAGCTCACTTCTGACCATGTGGAAAACTCAGAAGAAGGGCTGTTCTGCTACAAGAAGTACTCTACTGTTCTGCTGCCTTTCTGCTTTGCTGCTCTGATGTCTGAGCAAGAAAGACCTTTTAGTGTCAAATAATTTATTATAATGTACTCTACTTTTCTAAAGAAGTGTTGGATGTTTCTTGTGCAGTGTTTCCACTTTATTACTGTTTGTGTGCTACATAAATACTTTGCACGTTGCCTCTAAGTTAAGCCTGACTTCTGTTATGCCAAGCTATCATTGGGTTAGTCATGGGTTAATTCAGTGACTTCAGTGGTTCCCCCTGATGGTGACCTGTGGCTGTTGCATGAGCAGGGGTAACACATTCCCCATAACCATCAACCCAAATTTCTCACAGCCATCTTGCATGACTTTGTAAAGAAATGTAGTACAATGCAGCATTTCATTGTGGCAGACATTCCATAGGAGAAGCATAGGCATTTTGTGTATTAACCAGCCACGGCCGATAGTAGGTGTAACTGCAGGGAAGTGACGTAAGGAGGGGGAGGGACAGGGTGGGGGGTTGTAATGTATGGATTACCGACTTTAACAGGTAAGTAAACATATAA
This sequence comes from Lissotriton vulgaris, assembly GCF_964263255.1. Lineage (NCBI taxonomy): Eukaryota > Metazoa > Chordata > Amphibia > Caudata > Salamandridae > Lissotriton > Lissotriton vulgaris. Next base: position 78,293,929 of record NC_141690.1, on the reverse strand, counting down.
ATAAATAAAACGAATTTTGTTGCGCGCACTGCATCGCATTTGGTGATGCAGTGCACACAACAAAATTTGTTTTATTTATTTATATGTTTACTTACCTGTTAAAGTCTGTGATCCATACAGTACCACCCCCCACCCTTTCCCACCCCCTCCCTATGTCACCGCCCTGCAGTTACACCTACTACCTGCCGTGGCTGGTATTATCCCATGGGTTTGATGCAATTCCAGACTTACTAATCGCAGTAAACCTGGGATTGTATCAAAAGCCTATCCTGTCAGAGAGAAAGAGGAATAAGCCTCTAAGGATTGCATTGTACTGAAAGGTATTCCTTTTTGCACCAAAACAATCCTACCTTTAATGAAGTCACACTTGCACAATGGTGCAAGTGTGCTTGTGCTGGCGCTAGACAGCACTCGATGTGCCAGTGCTAGGAGGGAGCAGAAGTGCTTCATATCTTAGCAGACATGGTGCATTTCTGCTTTCTCCATTTCACCCAACACAGTACAGTAAGGGACATATTTACAGCAGAATGGCAAAGTGTGGTGTTAAGCAAACATTGCTAATACCATGGTTCACCATTCTGAAAATGCAGGGATGCGCCATATTCACCAGAATGCAGTGTACCCCTGTTGTTTACCCTAGCTGTGGAGCTAAATCTAGCTGCTTAGAGCCAACGGAGGAACAGTTGCACCACAGTGCAAGGGTGCCTGCGTTGGGGGGAATGATTGTGTATGTCTGGGAAGGTGTCCCTTCCTGCACATAAACAATCCAGAATGCCGATTTGAAAAACCTTTGTGTGCTACATTGTGCAGCACACATAGAACTTACAAATTGTCATTTTTGTAATGATTGTTTATGTGCAGCAAAAACGAGGAGAAATTAACCATTTCTCCTCATTTCATCATACTAAGACCAGGTTTTTCCTAGTCTTAATTTTTGTGCTGCCTCCTATTTGCGCCACCCTTGTAAATAGGGGGCAGCTTCAAAATCAACACCCATTGCACACACCTTTCAAGATAAGTATAGCTTGAAAGGGGGCCTTCTTTACAAGGTGGCTTAAGTCATGTTGAGTGGCTTAATGCCACCTTGTAAATAAGGCGAGGGGTTTATCGCCACAGAAACGTCATGAAAAGTGACGCTCCTGTAGCGATTGGGGCTTGTAAATATGCCCCTAAGTTCTATTTCTGCATTGCGTTGACTGAAATATTAGTAGATCTTAGCCCAGGGAGTAACATGTTGTTCTCCTCTTACCAGACACACTCTGAATCCAATTTTTAGTGCACCAGGATGACTGGAGAGTTCGCTTTCCTAATCCTTCCACTGTAGTCTAGTTACTTTTCTTATTTCTGTAATCATCTTAGGCGACAGTAGAAATGAGGAGATAAAAATGTGTTTGATTTTTTATGCAGTTCGGTCTTCGATAAGTACCACAGATGCCTTCCCCCTTGGATAAGTACCACAGATACCTTCCCCCCTTGGATAAGTACCACAGATGCCTTTCCCCCTGGTTCTGAAAAATAAGCTCCTCAGACAAGCACATTCTCAGTCCCAAACAATGATGTAGCTAACCTCATTTGTCTTAACTCTATGGTAACTGCTGCTCTTGATGAGCTTGCACATATTCGAATGGTCAAAATTAAAATGTAATATTAGTTTCATAGATGGTGTACTCCAACCTGCAAGGAGTGAAATCTGTCCTCCAGAGGCTGCAAAATAAATGGAGAATGTACTGTTAGCACTGAGGGTCTCTAGTTGGCAGAGGTAGGTACCACTGTCCAAATAGGGACCCTTGCTTCTAGTCAGGGTAAGGAGGAAACCCTCTGAGATAACCCCTGCTCACCCTCTAGGTAGCTTGGCACGAGCAGTCAAGGCTAATCAGAAGGCAATGTGTAAAGTATTTGTACCAACACTCACAGTAACACAGTGAAAACACCACAAACTGACTCCACAACAGTTTAGAAAAATAAAGGTATTTAATCTAAACTACACAAGACCAAAACGACAAAAATCCAACATGCACAGTTCAAGAATATGGTTGCAAAAGAGTTCTTAAGGTTGCGATAAAAATAATCCACAGTTGCGTGAAAAGTTCACAGTTGCGTCACGCTTTAGTCGACAGTACCTTTAGTTGCGACAAAGTTCCAAAAGCAGAAGCTGGTGCGGTGGAAAACAAGCAATGCGTTGCTGCTGAGACCCTGTGGAGGCGTTTGCGACAGCCCCGTTGCAGCAGCGGGCGTCTTGCGACGAATGCGGTCTGAATGGGGAGGAAGGCCACTTGTACGGATTCCGGTTCGTAGGTTCCGTAGGAAGTTTGTTCTCGCAAAGGCACGATGCGACGATCTCCTAAGGGGCTGCGACGATCTCCGGGGCGACGATGCACGATCCAGCGGCGATCTCTCTCTCGCAGCTCCTCGATGCGATGATCTGCAACGATATTCGCAGCGATGTGATGCGGTCTGCAAGCAAGTGGTGCGCCATTCTCACCCAGCAACGACAGGCTCTGCGACGACACTCGCAGCGACGTTAGTCTTCCCGCACCGGTCTGGTGCGTCCCGCAAACAAAGGATGCAACGGCTCTTGCAGCGGCAACAGGCGCTGCGACGATCTCGGCCTTTGTAGAGGTGGCAATTTCTTTGCACTGTCGGGGATGCGCTCCGCAGCGAGCGATGCGATAACTTTTCTGTAGCAAAGTCTTTAAATCTTGGTTTCCAGCTTCCCAGCACAGGTACAACTTCTAGATGCACCACACATGGGCCACGCACTCTAGGAAGGACAGAACTCTCTCAGTAGAGCTCAGGGGAAGCTGGGGGTGAAGTCCTTTTGTTCCTGGGACTTCAAAACAGGGAGCCAGCTCTTCTCAGGCCCTTGTAGATTCCTTCAAGTAAGGGGACACAGCACAAAGCAAAGTCCTTTCCCTCTCCTTGGCAGCAAAGCAATAACAGGGCAATCCAGCAGAGAAACAGCTGGACAATCTTCCTTCTTCAGTTTCAGCTTTCTCCTTGGCAGAGGTTCCTTCTTGATTCCAGGATGATCTAATTTTCTGTTGTCAGGGGTCCTGTACTTATACCCCTAAAAGTCTTTGTTCTCTTTGTGCAAGTGGGCCCTGAGCCCGGTCTGAACCAGTTCTGGGTGTATCTTGAGCACTTTGTTTTTCTGGCTTCTCCTTTCCTTTCAGAGTGAGGGGCAGGGTCGTCAGCCGCCCAGCAGGAGGTGGAGCCAGCATTGTGGAAGGCAGGCACAACCCTATTCAGGCCCAGGTGATATCTCCTCCCACCACTTAAGTTGCAAATGCAGTCATTCAGCCTAGGGCTGACTCAGCCAGCCTCCTGGGGAATCCCCATTCCCTGACACTCTCAAACCAGACAGTCAATACACAAACAGGCCAAGGTACACAGAAAGGTCAGACAAGAGAACAGCAACTTTCTAAAAGTGCTATTCTCAAACACAGGATTCAAAAACAACCTTTCCTAAAAGATGTGTTATTAAATTCTGAGTTCAGGGATACCAGACTTTCATGTCCTATCTTGTTCCTATGGGAAGATATGCTGGAATGAAAAATCAAAGGGGAGAGCAAGGGATCGTGTTCACTCTAGGTGAACAGAGAGTACTCCTGTTCCCCTGGTCAAGGACTGAAATAAACAAAGAAAGGAGTACCACCATAAGAAAAAGAGAAGATTTCCTAATGGGGTGTTTTGACTGACAAAAGGAAAGAATTTATCCTTTTGTAATAAACCCCTCACTCACAAACCTAGTGGTGACATGCTTCATCATCGGGGTCCACCCTGGTGGCCTAGCGTCACCAGGGTGTGCAACAACAGATGAAGTACAGTGGAGCAGGTTGTGAATGTAAGTGCAAAAAAGTGTTAAAAATTGTCCTGGTTTAACTTACTGAAAATATGAATTTTATTTTGAAGCAACTGGACAATATTAAAAAGGGTGGCGAGATACTAAGAGGGTAGTTATGGCCAAAGTATCTCTATATGTGTGTTGGTCTACATGTTTCAACCTTCCGTGGGAGTGGCAGGTTTTCATCAGGACCATGAACAAGGAAATGGATGGTATGTACCCCCTAAAAGACACACCCAATCCTAGATCCTCGTGAACCTATTAGCAAAAATCGCTAATGGTGGGATGCTCAGGAAAAAGTGGGTGAGCATGTGTAATAAAAATCAAAAGACCTGTGGAGAAGAAAGAAAACAAACATTTATCAGGCGTGATCAGTCTTACATGCCTGTTACGTCGTGCAGTGTCTCTGTGCTTTCATGCTTCATACCACTGTCATTTTGAAAGCTTTGTTCGTGTCCGCGTGATTTTATCATGCTGATCGGGTGCCCGTTGTGGGCTATTGTTATGCCAATACATGCATACTTATCAAGAAGTGCGTGCTCAATCGCATGCACTATATTTATTGCAATCTCGCTCATTCCTATTGATACATAGAGGCGTGATTTCTTATTCTTATAACCCCGCTATGGTGGTCGGGATAATCGTTGTGCAAAGTTTTCCCATAAACCTTGAAATGACACAGAAGGATTAACAAACAAGTAACATTAATAGACACACAGGTAATTCATGGTGGGGAGAGGCTTACTCCTATTATAGTGTCAATTGCTTCGGCGGGCAGGGGGTAGTCTCATCACTCAGTGAAACGTATTCTGTAATAACATGGAAACAACTGATAGTGAGAGACGGATCCGCTAATGGCCGCGAAACGTTATAGTTACCAGACTCGGTAAAAACAGAGAGGGAGGGTTCTGTGGAAAAATTCCATACGGAACCAGTTCATTCTACTTACAGTTCTGTCGTGATGGACGAGGCCAAATACCTACATCTACCTTCCGCTGCCCTGCTGCCAGTGCCGGTGAGCCTGGGATGTTTAAAATAAAGTTGCCGGCTTCCATGTAGGGCGCGGTTGGAGTCACGTGGGGGCGTAGTCTTGGAAACAAGGTTGTTGCCGAGTGGTACGGGAGCCGCGAAAGGCTAAACAGGCTAAAAAGCTGACGGCTTCCACGTAGGGAGGAGTTTAGTGTCAGGTGGGGCGTAGCCTTGAAAACAGAGTTGTTGCCGAGTATTACGAGAGCTGCGGGAGCCGGGAAGGCTAAACAGCCATAAAGAATGCTTGCTAATGTTGGATTCTAAAGTCTGGATTTGGTTACCAGTTGTGGGCGATAGCTGGTGTTTGTAACGTGGCGATATAATAAATGAAAACTATGCCCATTGGAGGTGATGTTATAGTGTTCATCCAGTGAAGCAAATGACACTGATCACCCCGGGCGTGGAATGGTCTGAGAAAAGGGGCGCTTAGAAATGGGGTTCCATACATGGTGGAACAAGCAGCCCAAGTAAGGGGGGATATTGATGCTGGTCGGAATGGGATGTCATTGCACCGCTATTGTTATGCTCCGGTAATAGTACCTGAATTGTAAAATCTTTTGAAGTTATTCACAAGAGCATAGGCTCAGGGTGGGGAGTTTAAGAGAATCAGAACCATACTACACGGGACAATACTCAAAGAATACGTAACCAACAATATAGCCCCAAAGGGACTACTAGTTACCAATGCCCCTCACATTTTCCTGGATGACCCGGAGTTCAGAAAAGATTGGGCCCTCATTGCATGGTACTGCACACATGATTGGATTATATTGATTCTAAAAACGGCACTACTACTACTACTACTGAAATCAACCTACATTGGCTACATCAGCACCTGTGTTGTCCTGATTACTACAGATACTTTGGCCGTAACTACCCTCTTAGTATCTCGCCACCCTTTTTAATATTGTCCAGTTGCTTCAAAATAAAATTCATATTTTCAGTAAGTTAAACCAGGCCAATTTTGTAACACTTTTTTTGCACTTACATTCACAACCTGCTCCACTGTACTTCAGGCGTTGTAGCACACCCTGGTGACGCTAGGCCACCTGGGTGGACCCCGATGAGTAAGCATGTCACCACTAGATTGGTGAGTGAGGGGTTTATTACAAACGGATAAATTCTTTCCTTTTGTCAGTCAAAACACCCCATTAGGAAATCTTCTCTTTTTCTTATGGTGGTACTCCTCTCTTTGTTTATTTCAAGATATCCTGGTAGCCATTGTAGCCAGCATCCCCATGTTAGCCTATGGAGCAAGATAGCCTTGCAGCAGTGAAAAACGAAAATGGCTGTAATTCACTACCAGAGCATGTCACCTCCACCAGTACATGCTCTACCTTCCACATACACTGCACCCTGCCCGGGGGGGTACCTTGGGCCTTCCATAGGGGTGACAAAATTGCACAGAAAGGGAAGGGTTAGGCCCGGTCAGTGGGGACACTGACCAGGAGGACATGGAAATTCACAGACTGCACACAGGCACTGCGGTGGCAGGTCTGAGACACCATTTTTAGGGCTACTCATGTGGGTGGCACAATTAGTGCTGCAGGCCCACTAGTAGCATTTGTCATCACCAGCCCTGGCACACCCAGTGCACTTTACTCGGGACTTCATGGTGATACAAATATGCCAATCATGTACATCCAATCATAATAACAATTTAAACAGAGAGCATATGCACGTTAGCACTGATCAGCAGGATCAGGAAAAATAAGGGAAGAAGAAGCAAAAAGTTTGGGGCTGACCCTGCAAGAAGGGCCAGCTTCAACATGTACTGTGAAGAAAAAGCACAAAACCAACATTGGAGACAGCTCAGTAAATATTGTTATCTCATTAGACAACCAAACAAAAATTACTGTTCTATAAAAATGTCAATTTAGGAAACAGGCTTTGAAACTATTAAAAATCCTATAAATGCTAACTCATGCATCTACCTCCTCTACGGAGGTGAAATATTCAAAACAGTTATTTTATACCTTACCTGCTTTGTTGCTTGATAAAGTCCACCAGCTGACTCCCAAGATGGTTTTAAGCATTCACTGGTAGAGCGCAATGACATCAACCTATGCTGGTCTCATTCAATCTTTGCTTATTTGACATTTGAGGACTTAAGAACATTTTTAAAATCTAGTAAACTCTTTGGTTCTTCTAAAGGATCTTTGCCAAGCTAAAATTCTGCTATGGCCATGTCTGAACTGGGGTGGCAGAGTGGGCTAAAGAACGGTGATAGATTAAACCCAGATCCGTTGACTGGGTGTGAGTGTTACATTGGTTCAGATGCTCCGTCCATCACCACCCCCTTTTGTACCACTTTGTTCACCATAAGTTGACAGGGTATGCTCAGACGTGAGTCCCTTGCTCACTTTGCCACTGGATTCAAGCAAGCCTGGTTGAAGATGGCTGTAATGCCAAAAACCGATTCTAGGAAACTTGTTTCCGGTCCAGGGAAGGCATGGCTTGGCAGTTCGGGCTGGACTGTTCCCATGAGGCACAGGGTCAGACTGATTTGCATATGGCCATGTCTGAACTGGGGTGGCAGAGTGGGCTAAAGAACGGTGATGGATTAAACCCAGATCTGTTGACTGGGTGTGAGTGTTTGATTGATTCAGATGCTCCGTCCATCACCAGCCCCTTTTGTACCGATTTGAGAAATAGGGGACAGTCCCATCTACAGTCTTTCTCAAAATGTTTGATGGAGTGGCGTGTTAGATTCATCACACATCAAGGTTCCAACCTGTGGAACTCTCGCCCTTTATCATTCATGGGAGGATCCAACTTACTATGCTTCAGGAAATTAAAGACTGAATGGTCTACATCTAATTACAACTTTTCCTTTGTAAAGAGATTTTTGTTCCTAACCGGGCAAAGAGACTTTCTGCTCTGGATGTAAGCTGAGCTACGCAACACATGCACACATTTTGTTTGTGGCAGAAACCTAAAATTAGGAAAATAATAAAATAGGATGGAGATGATTATTCATACTTTCTCATAAACTGTTTTGTTTCACTTTTCATGCAAATGCCTTTTAATATCAGACAGACAGATTCCAAACTATCAGGTATTTCAAGAGTGCATTCAGACCACAAATGTGGTGCCCATTTTTAAGGTCTGATATATATTAAATGCTAAAGCACCCCTTTTTATATGTTGCATCATAAATATGAGATTTATATTCCATTGTTACGGAGGACTGTTTCTAAAGGCACTCATAAGGAAAAAAAGGTTAACATGAGACTAAAGTATAGCTTTAGAACATTACTTGTATTCAGCGAATATATAAGGAACAACTTTATTACTAAAACCTTGCACATATAGACTTGTGGAGTGATATATTGTATATGTTTTACTCAATCTATTTCAGTCTAGGAGTTAGAAAACAGAGTTAATAAAGTCAATCACGTTGCTGCGCTTTCTGGAAGACAAAGTTAATAACGGTGATGAATTATATTTTGAATAGAATTTGCTGAATCTTTGCTATTTTGTTTCTAGAAGACCGTCGACCGTCAACAAGCAGCTGGCCGCCTTCCTTGAGACGAATGGATCCCTCGACCCCTCACAGTCTGGCTTCCGAGCCAACCACAGCACCGAGACCGCCCTCATCGCCGCCACCGATGACATCCGAGCCCTGATGGACAACGGTGAAACAGCGGCCCTCATAATTCTAGACCTCTCCGCGGCATTCGACACTGTCTGCCACCGCACCCTAGTGCAGTGCCTCAGCAACGTCGGAATCCAGGAGAAGGCTCTGGAATGGATCATCTCCTTCCTCGACGGAAGAACACAGAGAGTCCGCCTACCACCGTACAAGTCAGAGGCCACCGAAGTCATCCGCGGCGTCCCTCAAGGATCCTCGCTGAGCCCCACCCTCTTCAACGTCTACATGAGCCCCCTCGCGGCCATCGCACGCCAACACAACCTCAACATAATCTCCTACGCCGACGACACCCAGCTGATCCTCTCCCTGACCAACGACCCCGCCACCGCCAGAGCCAATCTGCACGAAGGGATGAAAGAGGTAGCCGAGCGGATGACGACCAGCCGCCTGAAACTGAACTCAGACAAGACGGAGGTCCTCATCCTGGGCTCCTCGCCCTCCGCCTGGGACGACTCCTGGTGGCCCCCCGCCCTGGGCACCGCACCCAAACCGACAGACCACGCACGCAACCTGGGATTCATCCTGGACTCCTCCCTCTCCATGACCAGGCAAGTCAACACCGTCTCCTCGGCGTGCTTCAACATCCTGCGCATGCTATGGAAGATCTTCTGGTGGATCCCCACCGAGACCAGGAAGACGGTCACCCAGGCCCTCGTCACCAGCCGACTGGACTACGGCAACGCCCTCTACGCCGGTACCACCGCCAAGCTCCAGAAGAGACTCCAGCGGATCCAGAACGCCTCAGCCAGACTCATCCTCGACATCCCACGTACCAGCCACATCTCCGGACATCTGAGAGACCTGCATTGGCTCCCCGTCAACAAAAGAATCACCTTCCGCCTCCTCACCCACGCACACAAAGCCCTACACGACCAAGGCCCGAGCTACCTCAACAACCGAATCAACTTCTACGCTCCCAAACGCCACCTCCGATCAGCCAACCACGCCCTCGCCGCCGTCCCCCGCATCCGAAGAGCGACTACAGGAGGAAGGTCCTTCTCCTACCTGGCTGCCAAGACCTGGAACTCCCTCCCGACCGACCTGCGCCTGACCCAAGACCACCTCTCCTTCAGGAAGAAGTTGAAGACCTGGCTGTTCGAGCAGTAACGGCACCCCCCCCCCCCAGCGCCTTGAGACCCTACGGGTAAGTAGTGCGCTCTATAAATGTCTTTGATTTATTGATTGATTGATTGTTTCATAAGAAATCTCTGCATTTATAAAGAACATAGAATCAGTGTTATAAAATGTAAAAATAGCCAGAACATTCCAAAGCACGTATTGCTTACTTTTCCATCTCAATAGTATGGCACGCATTTCAAACACCTGCATGGTATATAAGTTCTGTATGAATTGCATTGCGGTGCCGTATTTGCTCTGATTCTCAAACCACATATGACACAACATGGTATGTGGCAGTCACTTTTACACTCTAATTTCACAGTAAGATACCCAAAATTAATTTCTTTAACAGAGAATTCCAATATTGTGCTTACTAGTCCATGTATAGTATGGATCTCTGGTGTTTACAGTGACAGAAGACTATTGACCTAGAGAGGTGAAAAGCAATCGTTAACTAGGGGTGAGGGAAGTTTAAAGTATATGATAGTGACCTTCCACAGGCCCTGCATTTCCACCAATTTGTAATTTGCTGTTTCCAACTTTTGATATGTTTAAGCAGCTTCTTTACAGTAACACAACTTAGTTGGTTTGGGCAACTCTTTACCATTCTGTATGTGAGTGCTTATCTTGCTTAGTTTAAAAAAATACATTAATCTGAAAATAATGCTCACAAAAGCCTTGATTTTCTCCCTAAAACCTAACTTTCTTAGAATTTGGAAGAGATCGTGTTGGAACAGGCATTTTTGACATGTTCATTCCCAAACCTTTTGCTTTTGCCCTCCGGTTTTCCTGGCATTAGGGCTCTCTGCACTTTCTCACTGCTAATCAGTATTAAAGTGCATATGCTCTCCATGTAAATTGTGTTATTGATTGGTGTATCCATGATTGCCATATTTTATTTACTACTAAGTCCGTCGTATTGTGCACATGTGTGCCAAGGGAATGTAAATCAAATGCTACTTTTGGGCCTGCATCACTGGTTGTGCCACCCACACAAGTAGCCTTTCAAATGTGTCTCGACCTGCCACTGCAGTGTCTGCGCTCGCAGTTTTTACCTACCATGTCGACCTGGCAAGTGCACCCACTTCCCTGGACCTGGCCTTCCCTTTTTTTACAAGTTAGTCATCCCTAAGGTAGGCCCTAGGTAGCCACATGGGCAGGGTGCAGTGTATGTAAAAGGAAGGACATGTAATAGTGTAATTTACATGTCATGATAGTTAAATACTGCCAGTTTCATTTTTCACAATTGAAATGCTGTCTCTCCTATAGGGTATCATTGCAGCTCCCTTGTAACATTTTACATGTGTAACTTTCAGTTAGTAAGAGATAGAAATTTGGGGTTCAGGTTCCCAAAACTCAGAATTCAAAAATACATATTTTGGTGGAGAGACACTCACACAAAGGGAGCTGAGGTTTGCCCTGAATATCCTGAAGAGTCTTCCTGGGTTAGAGTGGTGGGAGGAGTTGTCACTAGCACCTGAATACGCTGTGTATGGCCTGCACAATGCTCCCTCAACCTCCTGGTGTGTGGCTGGACCAGGGAGGACAGAACTGTTTTTTTCTGAGCAAGAGAGACTTTTGGAATATAGATTTCAAACAGAAAAAAGGGGTATAATTATTAGACCTATAATCACAGAAATGTAGAATTCTTTTGGACTAAGTGACCTGCCAAAAATAAGAGCTGAAAGAGCTGGCAGAGCAGTGGAGAGCAGTGGAGAGCTGAGAAACTAGTCTAGTCGTGAGGCCTCGGACCTGGGCGATGACAAGGCGGACAGAAACCAGTAGGCGTCAGAGCTCACCGGAGCACAGGGGGTGCTGGGGTCCTGTTCCAGGGCAGCGCAGCAGAAGCACTAGGGAGACAGGTTTGTGAGGCACTAGGGAGACAGGTTTATGAGCCTTTGGGGTGGTTTCATGGCCTCAGCAATTTACGGGGCTTGAGAAGCTGTTAGATATAGTGGCGATTTTAAAGGTTAGCAGGAGTGGAGTGGTCATGTTGGTATAGTATGCCGCCATTATAAGGTCAGGCAATAGGATGCAATTACAATGTCCTCGTAGAGCCACCATCTTAGGGTCAGGCAGCCATTGGCCCGTTTTCGTATAAGCCGCAATATTTCTCACTCACCCATATTCATATTAATAACAAAGATTCTCGTTCACCCACCTCTGGTCCAGAACGAGCACCAATCTAGTATGCGGTGACAGTAATGAAGGGAAACAGAGATCCTCGTAATGGCGAGGCGCCACCATTTTGGGTCCAGGCAATCAACAGCCAGTATTCGTCCAAAAAGTACTGAAGGCGATATTCCTCATTCATCCACCTCTTGTCCTGCACGAGCGAGCGACAATCTAATCTGCGCAAGCGCTGACAGGGGGGAAGCCGCCTAGAGACTCAGGCTCCAAGGGGAGTTCGACGAGAGCTTGCAGCCGGGGGTCAGAGGTCACGCACTGGCCTGGTGATCGGTGTTTGTTTCTGGGCCTCCGGGCTCCAGGCAGCGAGACATACAGTGAGAGTCCGTCGGAGAGCTGGGGGGCGCCCGGAGTTATCGGCCGCAGTCCTTCGAGCGTGATCCAGGCAGGACGGAGCTGCAGTGCTACAGGCTGCAGGGGGATCTTCATTAGCCAGTAGCGACTCGTCAGCCACTCCGCTGAGGCCTGGGTGAGGTCCTGCTGGATTGCAGCCGTTCAGCTGGGCAACAAGGAGATCCTGCGATCCAGGCAGTACCCGGGCCACCGCGATTATGGATCCAGCAGGTAGGATGCCTGTTTGGTTCAGCAGCCATGCTTCTGTAGGTGTCCCGGTCAATTTCAGTGAGCTTCAGCAACCTTCAGCTTCAGGGCGGGCAGGTCGGGGGCCAGTGGAGTGGTTTATACGGGGATAACTGCAAAGAGGTAATCCCCAAACCGGAAGCTCCCTTGGAGGCTCTTTCTCTGCAGTCTTTGGGTCCTAGTCCTACTAATACCTATCCATGTGTGATCTTCTCGTTGCCCCTCTTGTTCTTACAGCACCTAAGCATCTAATGAAGCAGGACTCACACCGAAGGGTCATTAGTCCCAGTGTATCCACTGTAAAAGGTGTTGATCCCAAGCTCCAGTCATCCCCCATGTTGGTGTAACCACTGAAGAATGCACAAAGTAGCACATAACCTGCAACATTTCCCTCCTTCCCCTTTTCTTGGACCATCCGTCATGCCTGGAGAGGCTCTCTCCAATCATAGACTGTCAAATTACGGCTGAAAGGCATATTTTGCCCTGGTCATGCTCATGAACACAAGCAGACCTTCCTCGTACTTGCTTAGGAGGTGTGGCACCAGCATAGATATGTTTATGGAGTACTTTTTTTCAAGCACGGTAATCTTTTTAGGTGTTATTGCAGTACATTTCCAGCACACAGGATACTTTTCACAAAGGCACTGAGGACTGAATGGCTGAATGACCAATTGGGAAATATAATTTTCATGCGAACGGTTCAAGCGTTGGTGGTAACATTTATTAAATAATGCAAACATGTGGATTGTTAATTAAAAGTGAATAAAGACACTCTACTGTGCGACACCGGGGTGCACCCTGATTTTGTGTGCCAACAACAGACAAGGACAACGTGAGTCTTAATAACAAAAAACATTACTATAGCCAGGGCAGGTGCAAATTCAGGGACTGCACAGCACTGAAAGTCATGAAGGCATTTTTTAACAGCCATTCCATCTGTCAGACCAAACAGGTGGCGGGAACCACCCTCAGCCACAGATTGGTGCAGTGTGTACCTAATCTACAAGCAGGCGAACTGTTAATGAGCTCCCAGGGGCTCCCTGTTCCCCTATAAAAAGGCACAATTCCGGGAACTATCTGCTCCGCGCTTTGTAGGTGGTACACAGCTAGTGCTCCTCCCACAAGCCTGTTTGCCTTTGCTTCTGCATCAACAATACAACACCCCTGAAAGGGCAGGGGCGTTCCCTTATTTTTGCGATGGCTCACACCCCATGCAAATACTATATGCCTTGCGTAATGTGCACCTACTTGCACAAGGAAATGACAAGTCTCTGAAGGCCTATTACACGGTGGTGTCCCAGAAAAAGAAAAAGTGGGAGCAAATGAACGTTGGGCTCCCAGGCAGTTTCATAATCCAGCAGCTGCTGATTTTGGCTCTATGCCCATTTGTCAAAAATGTGTAGTGCTGGTCATTGTTCAATTTACCACTCTAATTTTAATTCTGCAGCACATTACTACTGGAAATGTTCTCTTGTTTTTCTGTGTCGTAAATTGGAATAAATAAAATAACTCCTCCCAGGAAGTATACACCGAGCTAAATGTTTACCTCTGCCATACGAGGTGACCTGTAGTTCACAAGCGGGAATCCCAGCAGATGGCTCAGCCTTTTATCCTTTGGAGGACACGGCATTGTATACCACTAAGTTGGGTAATAGTATTCTCCTGTTGAACAGAGTACAGAAATATGGTAGACATATGATATGATCATTATATAAACACGTATTATTATTATTATTATTAATAATAATAAAAGGTCTTAATCTTTTTCACATAAATAATGAGTTCTCTGCAACAGATTGATCGCACTGGTGTTTCACCGCCCTGCCAACAGTAAGCAGGGGATATTAAGATATACAGAAGATGCATATAAAAAAAAATTGCTCCGTGCCCTTCTGTAAGCAAAGTGTGCCATAAGCTTGTCAGCCCCTCTGTGCATTGTGCACCTATGAACGTGCCAGGTCGTATATAGCTTAAATTCAATTTCACTTTGGTTTGGTATATGATGCATTTTATCCACGTTAAAAGGCGGTGTGGACCCTTGAATACCTTGCAGCCAATGGACTGGCGATAAAGAACAGGCAAATCGTAAACCTTCCACCAGTATCGCCAACCTCATAAAACCAGGCATTATTTATATGTCGATTTTATACAATATAACTTTATAATAAACTTTATTCGGATTTTAAAGATCCATAAAAGCAGTACAGATAAAAAATCTTCAGTGAAATATAATTACAGATTACTTAAAAACAGCAAAAAGGAGTTTCGGTAATTTATACAGTACTATTATAATTAAAGGTTTTTCCTGTGTCCATATATACATTTCAGAAAGTTAAGAACATGGTAACATGTGGCTTCGGTATCCAAAAGCTGCAAGCTCAACATGGCTACTCGGCATTGTCTAAGACCCCAAGATTTTAAAAGAGTTAGTAACCAAAGTTTGCGGTGTTCCTGATAAAATTTGCAGAACAGAACAGTATGAAGGGTGGTTTGACCTGATATCCCATCGCATGGACATGGAAGTGGATTTGGGTCCCAAACGTTTGGCGTTGGGAAAGCTACCAGTTTGTGAAATATGTTCAGTCTGAATCTTATCAGGAGAAATCGTTCGAAGGTACCAATGTCAAGGTTTAAATAGGGCTGCATTAAAAGGGTAGATTGAACCATTATTGCGTGCTGCACCGACTGTTTCCCAGCTTCTATTTGTAGTCTTAGATTACCCAGATGGTCCAAGGCTCGTTTTTTAAAATTATTTTTTGAGAGTTCTCCAATTTTTTCGGGGTTTGAATAATATTTTTCTATTCCAAGGTCAAAGAGAAAGGTCCGGATATAGGCCAGCCATTTAATTTTTAAAACGTAGTCCAGAGACATTGCATCCGCCAGTATTGTTTTTGTAATGTCGTTTTTATCTGACGCCCAGATACGTCGCCAAAGGAGGAGTGGTTGAATTTTGGCAAGATCTTCGATATATGGTGCCCCCAATTCTAAGTGGCAGGCGTAAGTCGAGGAACTTTTGGGGGCGGATAAGAGGAATCTGAAAAACTTGTTTTCTGCAATTTGCAGAGAGGTGACATCCGTATGGCCCCATAGTCCTGCTCCATATAAAGCTGTAGATTGACATTTAGCTTTGTATATGGTTATCAATTCCCTGGGCGGACGTTTTCCTAGTTTTTGTGTAAACGACACCAATGCGGCTAATGCTCTTTTAAAACAATGTTTTCTGGCTTCTACTGCTGGTTTCCAGGAGAGTTTATTATCTATCATGACTCCCAGATAGCAGTATTCATTTGTAGAGTCTATTTTTTGGCTGCCAAGGTAGATGGAGTTTTGCTGTTTCCTCCCAACCCCAGCCTTCATTACGAAAGTCTTTTTTACGTTTATATGAAGGTCAAGGGTTCTCATGAACTGCGAATATCTATTAAGGGACCTTTGGAGTTCACGGGGGGTTTGTGCTAGGAGGACGGCGTCGTCCGCGTAGAGTAGAGTGGGGATCGGGCGATGTTTGGCCAGTGGAAGATCACGGGCACCCTTCAGGAGCTCGACCTCCAAGTTGTTGGTATAGAGGGAGAAAAGGAAGGGTGCCAGGACACATCCTTGTCTGACCCCACGCTCTACTCTAAAAGACGCCGTCAGTTCCCCCTTTGTCCCGTAGCGGACTCTTGCGGATGGATTGGAATAGAGTTCCCTTAAAAAGTTCAGGAGTGATGGATCTACCCCCATCTGTGCTAAAAGGGACCACAATTTTGTATGGGAGACGCAGTCGAAAGCCGCGGACAAATCTACGTAGGTCATGTAAAGTTTTGCTTTCTTTGCATGCACATATTTTCCAAACATTATCGATAAATTTAGGGCTTGTTCCACAGTACCTAGTCCTTTTCTAAATCCAAATTGAAGGTCGGATAGGATGCCTCTCTCTTCCGCCCAGTCCTGAAGTCTTTCTAAAATCACTCTTCCTGCTATTTTTCCCAGTGAGTCCAGCAAAGAAATTGGGCGATAGCAGGCAGGGTCCATACGGTTACCTTTTTTAAATATCGGCACCATGATGGACCTTGTCCATGACTCCAGAATTCCTAATTTTGCCGTAGCGGTGCAGACCCTTGTTAAAATCGGTGCCCAAAGTTCTGTTTGGTGTTTAAAAAAGTCTGCCGGGACTCCGTCCGGCCCTGGAGCTTTTCCTTTTTTGGTTGAGTTCAATGCCACAAGAATCTCAGAGATTTCAAAATTTATGTCTATAGGGTATGGTAGGAATGTTTTTTCCTCCTCTTCCGTCTCTTGATCAGAGGTTGGTTTTTGGAAGATGCTGGTAAAGTGTGATACCCAAGTTGCAGCGTCTATAGCAGCTTCGATTTTTGGGCAAGTGTCGTCTGCCAAGAAAGGAGTTCTTATAATTCTCCAGAAGGCTTGAGAGTTTTTTTCTTGGGCACTGGTGTGGAGTTCATGCCACAGCGCTTGCTTCAGTTCCTCTTTCCTCTTTTTCCTAATTTTGTGATATTCACTTCTGAGGGTGGCTATTGTGCGGGGATCCCTTTCGTTTTTGTTTAAGGCTAGCTTCAATTTTGTATGAGCCTTAGTGCACTCTTGGTTGAACCAGCCTTTGGGCCGGGATGGACCGGATTTTTGTGTTTTTGTGAGTAAAACCTTTAGTTTGTCCATAATTTGGGCAAAGTTATTTAGAAGCTCCACGTCCTTAGTTGCTATGTCCAAACAAATTTTGATTTGGGGATAGACTGATCTTATTAACTCTTTGGTGAGTTCCTCTGGGTTTATCCTTCCCCATTTTATTGAGTACCCGTTTACTTTATCCATATTGATATTTTCCTGGGTCAATGCATTGGCTATTATTACTGGAGAACATTGTTGATAGTTTAGTGAGACTTCCAAGGTTAATATTGCATGGTCACTTTGAGGATTCGGTTTGACTTCAAAGTTTTTTATTCTTAGTTGTAAGGATGTTGATATAATTATGAAGTCTACCGTGGTTTTGTAGCCTCTTCCTATATAAGTAGGTGCAAGTGAGTTATCCCCATAGTCCAGAGTGTTTACTATCTGGAGATCCAGGTCGGATAGGAGATCATTCATTTGTCTACCCATTTTGTTATGCAAGAAATGGGTGAGTGAGAGGCCATCTTCTGTCACCATGCCAGGACATTTTCTTTTTGGTTGGGTACAGGCGTGAAGATTGAAGTCGCCTGCCCATATTATTGCGGCCGGGCCTCTTTCTCCTTGTTTCATTCTGAGAGTAGTTAATTTTTCGTGGAGGTGGGCCAGGACTCCCTCAAAGTCCAGTTCATCCAGGTTGTTATAAAAATTAATGATAACCATTGACTCTTTTTTCTGGAGGAAAAGACCAAGGATCTGCAAATTAGATGCCAGTTCTATAACCTTTATTTTAGCGTTTTGGATAGTGTTGGCTACATAGATGCACAGACCTCCCTTTGGTCTACCTGTGTGTCCCGACTGCGCGAGAGAGGAGTACGTTTTGTACCCCTGCAGGTGATGTTCTTGTAATGACCATGTCTCCTGTATGCATATTATTTGGTGATTATGCATGTGGTGCATGATTGTCCCATCCTCTATTTTTGTCCTTAGTCCAGCGATGTTCCACGAGATCAGGCTCAGGATTGTTGGACTGTCCCTTGAGCTTTTTACTCTTTTTGATTCGTTAAAGATCTCTGGGGCTGGAGGAATCTCTGGGTCTGGAGGGACTAATGGGGAGACCGTGGGTTCCGATAGGTCTGTGTGGATTTGGGAGTGTTCTTGTGGTTGTGGTAGTCAATCGACGCACTCCAAGGCGCTATACCTGTTTGCTAATTGTATGCCATTCCAGCTATCCCAACGTGTGGGGTCACTGTACTTTCTCCAGTGTTCCTGTCCACTCCATTCGTCCCTATCTCTGCCTTGGTGATTAAGGCCTAGTGGGTTGAATGGGGGAAACCGTCCTTGCCGCGGCTGCTGCCATAGGTGAGTGTTGTGTTGCGTGGATTGCTGGGGTTGCCACCACTGTTGGGTGGTATGATATGGGTATTGAGGAGGATGAGCAGGTGGTTGGGTAGCAAGGTGTATAGGTTGAGGAAGTTGGGCGGGTGGTTGCCACTGGAAAACTGATTGTTGTGGAATTTGTGGGAATCGTGGCAAGTGTGGGTGCTGCTGGTATTGATACATATTGTATTCAGAGGAATTTATAGGCCCAGTGTTTAATGGGAGTGCGGGAGAGGGAAAATTTTGCCTTGAAGATGGGGGTAGGAAATAGGACAAGGGAAGGGGATTTATTTGGGTGGCTGGTCCTCTGTTGGGTGAATTGCAGATATAATTTGATGCCCCTATCTCCCTAAATTTGATGCTGATGACATCTCCCGCTATTGCCTTCGTGCTTCTGCCAACCCAATCTCCTCTGCGTGCGGAGAAGATATCACCCCTGATGTGAGCGGGTAAGGGTTTGTGGAGTTGGAGCCACTGGGCGCATTTGTTCCTCAGCTCCGCGAAAGTTTCTCTTACACCCTCCTTCAGTGGGGGAACAGCTGTTAACACCACCACGAAGGGAGAAGCTTCCGGGGGTAAATTGATTATTTTGGGCCGAGACTGCTTGGTCTTCAGTTCTGGTGGTTTTTCTAGGGAGGGGGTCTCTGCTGGAATGGTGGTATTTCCTTTTGTTTGTCGGTTGTTTGTTTTAGTTTGACCTGCTGGACCTATTTGTGTAGCAGGGGGGAGATCTACCGCGACCGGAATGTCTTGGGGGGCATCTAGATTACTCCCTTTTTTAGCTAGGGGTTGTGTTACTGCCGCTTTTCTGGTTGGTGAAGTGTGAGGCTTGTTTGTTATACCTGTTATTTGTTTGAGACTAGATGGTTTTTTTGGGAGTATTTCCTTTGCCCCGTGCGTTGGAGCGGGACCATTCCCGCTTGCCTTACAACTGCATTTCGTATTGATTAGTGACGTAAGTCTGTCCAACTTTGATATTAGGGGTTTGATCTGTGCTGTAATATTAGCTTCAAGGTCTGATTTTAGGTCCATGACCATGTTTTCCACCCAACAGGGGATACCTGCCGAGGAGTTTGGGGTGGGCGTGATCAGATTATGATTCTTTGTTTTTGTTTTAGGTTTTTCCTTGATAATTGGCATTGCCTTAGGGAGGGTGGAGGTGTTTTTCCTTGTTTTTGTTGGTTCTAAGGTCGTTACTGGATCAGGTAGTAAGGGATTACTAATGGCACTCTGGTCTAATTTTTCAGTCGGTGATTGGCAGGCTTCTAAGTCTGGGGTTGCTTCAAGGTCGACATATGATTGATCAGAGTCTGTTTGGGTTACGGATAAATCTACAGAATTTGGAACAGTCATCGTAGGAACGATAGTTAGTGGCAGTGGTAAAGAGCAATTATTAGCAACCTGGTGAGCAGGGGAATTTGCGGTGGCAAGTGAGCCGAGCGAGGATCGTTTGGCCTGCATGAGGTCCAAGGAGACTCTTTTCTCCAGTAGGATAATACTCTTATCAATGGTGTCGTTTACCCTGGATATGAAAAGGTCTATAGGACCGGTCACTTGTGTCACCAGTGTAGCTTTCTTAGACGTGCTTCTAGTTTTGGGATTCTCAGTGATGTACGTCAGAAGTCGTGGGGGCCTGCGGGAACGAAGTAAAGTACAGGGTGACAGGGCCGGGGCCGTCCTCTGCCGTCCTCGAACGGCCTCAAACGGCCCTGTCTTTGCCCAGTCTTCGCCCGTGCTGCGTCCCGCGCTGCGGGAGTAAGATGTTATTAAGTAGGGGGCGTAAAGGGCAGGGGGCGGGCCAGCAGGGAGAGCGGACCGGAAGCTCTTCCTTGGTCTTGCAGGGACTTCTGGGAAATGAAGTCCCCGCACACTCGCAGCCCCGCTGGTTCCTCGCGCCCCTTACCGCCTTGCCACCGGCGTCCTGCGTTGGTCCTTGAAGATGTTGCCTCTACCAGCGCCCACCAGCGAAGCGGCACCCGCGAAGCGGGTGCGGCGAGAGGTGGGCTGGGAGGCCGGTGCGCTGCTGGGCTGATAGGCTACAGCGTGAGTGATGCCTTCCGCTTCAAAAGTAAGTAAGTAGGTGTCCCACAGGGTAGAGGAAGAGGAGGACTTTTAACTGGCTTTGATGGGCGGGGGGCGGGCCAGCAGGGAGAGCGGACCGGAAGCTCTTCCTTGGTCTTGCAGGGACTTCTGGGAAATGAAGTCCCCGCACACTCGCAGCCCCGCTGGTTCCTCGCGCCCCTTACCGCCTTGCCACCGGCGTCCTGCGTTGGTCCTTGAAGATGTTGCCTCTACCAGCGCCCACCAGCGAAGCGGCACCCGCGAAGCGGGTGCGGCGAGAGGTGGGCTGGGAGGCCGGTGCGCTGCTGGGCTGATAGGCTACAGCGTGAGTGATGCCTTCCGCTTCAAAAGTAAGTAAGTAGGTGTCCCACAGGGTAGAGGAAGAGGAGGGCTTTTAACTGGCTTTGATGGGCGGGGGGCGGGCCAGCAGGGAGAGCGGACCGGAAGCTCTTCCTTGGTCTTGCAGGGACTTCTGGGAAATGAAGTCCCCGCACACTCGCAGCCCCGCTGGTTCCTCGCGCCCCTTACCGCCTTGCCACCGGCGTCCTGCGTTGGTCCTTGAAGATGTTGCCTCTACCAGCGCCCACCAGCGAAGCGGCACCCGCGAAGCGGGTGCGGCGAGAGGTGGGCTGGGAGGCCGGTGCGCTGCTGGGCTGATAGGCTACAGCGTGAGTGATGCCTTCCGCTTCAAAAGTAAGTAAGTAGGTGTCCCACAGGGTAGAGGAAGAGGAGGACTTTTAACTGGCTTTGATGGGCGGGGGGCGGGCCAGCAGGGAGAGCGGACCGGAAGCTCTTCCTTGGTCTTGCAGGGACTTCTGGGAAATGAAGTCCCCGCACACTCGCAGCCCCGCTGGTTCCTCGCGCCCCTTACCGCCTTGCCACCGGCGTCCTGCGTTGGTCCTTGAAGATGTTGCCTCTACCAGCGCCCACCAGCGAAGCGGCACCCGCGAAGCGGGTGCGGCGAGAGGTGGGCTGGGAGGCCGGTGCGCTGCTGGGCTGATAGGCTACAGCGTGAGTGATGCCTTCCGCTTCAAAAGTAAGTAAGTAGGTGTCCCACAGGGTAGAGGAAGAGGAGGGCTTTTAACTGGCTTTGATGGGCGGGGGGCGGGCCAGCAGGGAGAGCGGACCGGAAGCTCTTCCTTGGTCTTGCAGGGACTTCTGGGAAATGAAGTCCCCGCACACTCGCAGCCCCGCTGGTTCCTCGCGCCCCTTACCGCCTTGCCACCGGCGTCCTGCGTTGGTCCTTGAAGATGTTGCCTCTACCAGCGCCCACCAGCGAAGCGGCACCCGCGAAGCGGCACCCGCGAAGCGGCACCCGCGAAGCGGGTGCGGCGAGAGGTGGGCTGGGAGGCCGGTGCGCTGCTGGGCTGATAGGCTACAGCGTGAGTGATGCCTTCCGCTTCAAAAGTAAGTAAGTAGGTGTCCCACAGGGTAGAGGAAGAGGAGGGCTTTTAACTGGCTTTGATGGGCGGGGGGCGGGCCAGCAGGGAGAGCGGACCGGAAGCTCTTCCTTGGTCTTGCAGGGACTTCTGGGAAATGAAGTCCCCGCACACTCGCAGCCCCGCTGGTTCCTCGCGCCCCTTACCGCCTTGCCACCGGCGTCCTGCGTTGGTCCTTGAAGATGTTGCCTCTACCAGCGCCCACCAGCGAAGCGGCACCCGCGAAGCGGGTGCGGCGAGAGGTGGGCTGGGAGGCCGGTGCGCTGCTGGGCTGATAGGCTACAGCGTGAGTGATGCCTTCCGCTTCAAAAGTAAGTAAGTAGGTGTCCCACAGGGTAGAGGAAGAGGAGGGCTTTTAACTGGCTTTGATGGGCGGGGGGCGGGCCAGCAGGGAGAGCGGACCGGAAGCTCTTCCTTGGTCTTGCAGGGACTTCTGGGAAATGAAGTCCCCGCACACTCGCAGCCCCGCTGGTTCCTCGCGCCCCTTACCGCCTTGCCACCGGCGTCCTGCGTTGGTCCTTGAAGATGTTGCCTCTACCAGCGCCCACCAGCGAAGCGGCACCCGCGAAGCGGGTGCGGCGAGAGGTGGGCTGGGAGGCCGGTGCGCTGCTGGGCTGATAGGCTACAGCGTGAGTGATGCCTTCCGCTTCAAAAGTAAGTAAGTAGGTGTCCCCTATATAATAAAAACACGACTGCATTCAACAGTAAAGTAAATATAAAACGTAATCAGTTAAAACGCATTGCTTCAGAAGAAAAGGTACAGACCCCAGTGCTGAAAATAGGATTCATAGTGTATGGCAGCCCACAGGAGGCAACATTTATCACTGACTTCCCTTTAACCTGGACTCAGAAACAATTCTTAATATCCGGCCAATGCGAGTACACGATACATTTATCTGTGAGCAGGTAATCTTGAGAGTATCAATTAGCAGCAGCTAAAAAAACAGGAGGGCTGAAGAAAGACCGTAGAAGAGGTCATGGGCGTGAAGACGTAAACAACAAACGAGCAGGGGAAGAAATGTAATCTCCATGGTTCCCAGATGACTCCATGTCACCTGAGGACCCAGTGCTTAGTTTAACAAGCTAATTACGCCACAAAGCTGTATCCTTTAAAATAAAACAAAATCTGCATTTTCCTAATATTTTGGAATCTCTCATTACATTGGGCATTTATGCTTTGTGACGTGAAATGCATAATATTATACAATAACAGCACAACACCTAATACGATTCAAGAAGAACAAGAAGATTAGTGCACTGACATCGTTAAAAGCGTGAGTGGTTGTATATACTTTTTTGTGTCCTCTGGCATCGGTAACTGAATGAAATGTATTTCGTGTGCATTCTTTCTTTATCGAAGCCCCATTAAAAAAATAGTGTGAAAGTTATTCAACTATCTATTTAATTACTTTATTTTAATTGGGAAATTCAATAGAGTGAAATTCTCTTGTACCTAAGCAGCAACTTCCCATCTTTCCGACCCCTCCCTGTTCCCTGTTGCCTTCCTTGCTCATTGTAGAATTGGATACTGGAGGGAAAGCTTCCCTCATTCATTGTCAACAATCTCTGTGGCATCCTTTGATGATTTGAGAAAATTAGGAAAATACAGGGGCATATTACCAAGGACCTTATCGCCGCTTCAGAAGCACTTTTTGCCACTAAAGCAACAATTTTTTAATCGCACTGTCAGCAAGCTGTCGCTAACAGGCATTAGCGACAAGTTTCTGATGACAGCGGCTGATTATCCTGTCGCCTTGCATATGAGCGATAATTATCGCTAATGACATGCAAGGTAGGCGTTCCCAACTAAAGGCAACTGAAAACAGTCGCTAACACAACTTCCCCCTATTAGCAACGCGGGGGAAGCGATGAAAAAAGTCACGCTAAGCGCGATAATCGCTAGAATTTAACACCTGCTAAAACCATGACTTACCTGTTTGTTCAATGGGAGGTGGATTGTCAGGCTAAGTCCACCATGGCATTAATGCATTAATATAGCCGGATTTCCAAGCAATATTCACGCATTTAGCCGCTATCGCTGGATATTTTATCGCATTAGAGATAAACATTGCTAATAGCGTATCTCCGTGATAATATCCTGCGATAGGCGGCGATAAAAAAAACGCGCTAAGCGCATTTTGTGATAATTATCGCAAGTTTTTGCTAATATCCCCCCCCAGTTCTATTTTTTTATCAAGGTACTTGTTTTTGATGGGCTGAGGTTTGAGGAAGGACAGGCACCACTAGTGAATCCTTCTTTTTGGTAAAGACTTGGGCATATAATTCTTCTTTTTTTATCTTTTGGTTGGATTTATTGCTCTTGCACTGTGCTCTTTACTTTTGGGGGCCTAATGGGTAATTAGTGGTTTGCAAAAATTGAGTAATTCACATTTGAGTAATGACACAAAATTACAGTAAAATTAAGCAAACACAAATCCATATTTGCATGCTATATTTTAGCATGGAATGTGTTATCAATGCAATATTTGGTATGAGGACACATATCACCCTTAAAAAAGTGCAAACAAATATAAGCATCGCAAACAACAGCCAGTCCGGTTTTATTGTTCCCAGGCCTCCAGAGGAATGGTGTATTTTCGATAAAAGGTTTACAGCAAATGGCATGTCATTATACAAAGTGGCCTGATCTTGGGAATTTCATATAGCAATGAGCCTAGCCCTATTTTGTGATCCTTACCACAACAATGCTGCCTGTGTTTTGTGGGCAGTGGGAAAAGAAGGAGAGTCCGGACCAGGGTGACATTTCCTCATTGTTCTCAATACCTTCTTCTTCCTTGTCAAGATATTTGCTCGTTCACCATGTCATAAACAAGTGTTCCTAATTGGTAGCAGTTTCCTCTTCATTATTCATGCCGCCTGTTCCTTGCCAAGCAATATTTTTGTCCATGATTTTGTGATATCATTGTATGCCTCAGATGGTTGATTATTGCCCACTGTTTGCTAATATGAAAGCCTTATATTGCCAGCACAGACATTTTTTCTCTTTTTTCTTGTTTTTGCCTAGGTTTTCTGCTGCTTTATTTGTGGTAGTCTTTAGGCAATGGCAATCATTTCATTAATGAAATCAATTAATTTGTGTAGGCTTCCCTGTTAATCTTACATGGCTCCCATCATGAGCCCTATAAGGATTCAAGGCATTTTTGCTAATTTTACAATTGTTTTCTGAAATTCTTTACATTTGTGATTAGGACTGGTAGGGAATGGATATTCTTTTATCAATGTAACACATTTTCGCTATCCCACTGAATGCTCTTATATGGGTCCCATGGGCACTCAAGGGACAGCAGATATGTATTTCTCTTCTTTAAGTCGCTGTGAGTATCAAACTCATTGTATCAAATATCACTATGAAGGTCATTTTTTAGGATAGCAAAGTGTATTTTATAACATTTATGTAATATCCTTATTTATTAATGGATTCTTAACCCCTTCCATGCTAATGACAAGGTCAACTCGTCATGGGCTTTACCTGCACTGTGCTTATGACGAGTTGACCTTGTCACGATCCTATACGATTCAAGGATCTTCAGCACCCAGCGGGGAAAACGCCTAGCACAACTTTGAGATAAGTCTACTAACTAAATTATGAATGGGAATATTATGTGTTATCATGACACACATTGCATTCACTAGTATGGCCAAAAGACACAACAAACAATAAAAATCCCACACCAATTTTAAAAATATGAAATATTTAAAATGACACCAAAGTGACCAGAATCCACTGTAGGGTGTTGGAAATATTAATTTTTAAAGAATAAACACTTTCTTAAGCTTACAAACCAAAAGCGCCACTTCTGGGCATCTAGTCACGCTTGATCGGGGCAAAGTCAAAGTTTGAAGCTGTCCACAATGGAGCTCTGCTCAGATGCCCCACATGGAAGGCCTCAGTCAAAAAGTTACCTTTGCACTTAGAAAATTTTATGGAGCTTTTTCCACAGAGGGCATTTCTGGTCTCCACGAGTCCAGATTCAGTGAGGGCATTTCGCTTCACTTTCAGGGAGCTCCTCATCAAACTCTGGTAGTTGGACCTCAGGAGATCTTCAGTGGGATGAACCTGAAATCAAGGCTGGACCGTGGTTGAAGGTGGCCAGCTTGGCTTTTGCCGTCCGGTCGCTCACCTCCTGGAACTTTTTCCAAAACGTTTCCCAAACCTTTTGAGGTCCTTCCTGTGGAGAAGTGTGGCTCAATGGTTAGAGCAGGCAGACCTTGATGCAGAGCTCTGGCCAGGGACCAGGGTTCGATTCCCGCCTCGACGGGTCTCGGGCTCATAAATTCCTCTGACTGGATATTCTCTCGCCTCAGTGCCTATTCTGATCATGGGTCCCACGCTGCAACTCTGGGCAATAGCTTGCTTAGTCTCCACAATGGCCCCCACAACGCGAGGGATGCCTTGTTTCACCATGGGGGTGCCCAGGAGTGGACACTTCACAGGGAAAAACCAGGAAGGGTTCCCTTGCGGTATTTGTACAAGCGCCGGGAAACCCATTCAGGGGAGCTGCGCGCTATACAAGTACGAAAACATTTACATTTCCATTTGCTTCCAAGTATCCAAATCACAAATCCAAAGGTCTGGAATCTCCTAGATGATCCTTGGCAGGCCTGGACTTCACTTCCCACAATGCACTTGGTAACCTCTGAAAACACCAGTAGATGCACTGCAGGAGGGGTGCTCTGGATGGAGAATGGCCAATCAAGCTGTATTAACCTGTATCTGCAGGGACTCTACCCCTTACTACTCCTTGAATCAAGGCAAAGTCCTCAGAGCTGTAGTCTCAGACGGTGCAGCAGGGGCAGTCTTCACCAGGCAGGCCATTGGGTGTAGATCAGGTTTCCAGTAGAACAATCCTCATTCTTCTTGTAGTTTCAGTGCCCCCCTCTGGGCATCAAGAGGGGGGCATCCCTGACCATTTGGATGCAGGGTGCCACCCAGGTGCATGACCACTTCCTGGCATCTTCTTGTGTAGGGCAGCACTATTCCTCCAAAATCTATCAAGGGTGAAATCTCAGCAGAGCAGTAAGAGCTAACTAAACCAACTCTTGGTGTGACTCATTTTCATAGCTCTCCTCCCCCTAACATCTGGAAATTGCTTCCTTCAAGCCTTCTTGTTGGTTGGAGCACAGGGTATTGAGGGTAGGGGGTTTTGTGCCTGTCCTATCCTCCTGTGATGCCTCATTCTGTACGACCGCTCTCCCCTGGCATTCCTATATAGCTGCAGAGTTCTCTCCGGCAGATAGTCTCTCCCCTGGATAGTCACTTATCACCTAATCAAGGTAGTCTTGCTAAACCTGTTAACACTGACGAACCAGGGAAGACTGCAGATAGGCTGGATTTTGGCTTACAAACAAGAACGTGTTTTAACTTTTTTTCTGTATAAGTTAGAATAAATTCAACAAGAGCAATCTGTTGGATTTATCAATATCATTCTGTTAAGTCTTAAAATGAATGTTTATACTTTCCTAGCAATAGTTAGGCATCCATAAAATATTGCCATGTTAGCCTATAAGGCCAAGTTACTACAATGGGAAAATTAAACAGGCAATTCCTCCCTCACCAGGGTTTATATAACATAATTTATAAGGGCCCTACTTGTAATTAAGGGAACCCCCACCCCTGGGACTTCAAGGGGAAACCTAGGGGTTGCTTAATATGTAAAACTGATTTAGATTAATACTTATCAGTGCCCACAGCACCAAAGTCGACTTTGCAGGACATTTCCTACACTGGGGGAAAATAACATGGGGCCCGATTCACAGAATGAACTTAAGACTCAATCCTAAACTTACTACTCTTTTGGTATTCACAGATTGCACTTACTACTTTTGGTATTCACAGAATGAACTTAATACTTTTGGCATTCACAGAATGCACTTACTACTTTTGGTATTCACAGAATGAACTTACTCATTTTGGTATTCACAGAAGTTAGGACTCCTAACTTTAGGACTCCTAAATGCCTTCTGTGAATATCGAAAGTCCTAAAACTACGATTTTTCTCAATTTAGTAGTAGTAAAGTTAGGACTACTAACTTTAGGACTCCTAAATGCCTTCTGTGAATACTGAAAGTTTTAAAATTAGGATTTTTCTCAATTTAGTAGTAGTAAATTGACATCACCAGACAATAAAGGGGACAAATGGAAAGGCCATCTCGCTGTACGCCAGGCACTTGCTCTTGCAGTACATTTTAAATTAGTCAAAAAAGCATCAAGATCTTCTCCCGGTAATAGTTTCTGTAGTGTTACCAGGGGGTACTGGGTGTGAACGCCCTTTGACCCACTAACCGTGAGGTGGTCTTTAATTGTTCACAAACCAAGTTAGTCAGCTGTTCTATTTGGGTTTTCAGTGCATCACTGAACAATTCTCGATCGGCTTTGGTGAAAGACGTTTGTCGCTCCACAGCCCATTCCAACTTTCATTGTCCTTGAACTAGGTGTTGGTTTAAGGCATCAATTTGTGTGAATGGAAGGGGTGTGCCCACATTGTCCACCACTTGTCGTTGAGTATAATACCAATCAACTCAAATAGGCTGGAATATTATGCAGGTTTTCTTGCTTATTTATATTTTATTCTTTATACATTAAGTAAGGCAAGTCCAATCTGAGGAGTTTATACGATTCTCTTTCTTGTCCTTTCCAGGTTCTTCTGAGCTTGTGTCGGCCACCAGTACCCTGGGCAGAAAAGAATAAGCTCAGGTAAGAATCAAATCTGTTTGCCTTACTGTGTATGGTGTGGTTAGTAGGATCTTCTATTTCTCTCTTTCTCCTACTTTTTGGGATTGAAGGGCTAATAGGAGAATGTGAGGGGGGATTCCTTGTAAAGGAAGAATTGAGTGGTAAGTGTGAGGTTCCTAAAAATAATTCTCCTCCTCAGGACATAAACAAAAGAATATGAGAATCTCCTTACTACAAATAAAAAAAATATATGTGCCAAAAGTAGTTCTTTCTGATTTTCTCTCCCCCTTTTCTTTCAGTAACTCTGCGACATTCCAAAACTGATACTTCTAATTATTAATTGCAGAACTTATTTTTATTTCACACTCTCTGTTTCAAAATCGCCCACCACCCTCTTTTTCTCTTTTTAAACTACCCTCCTGCTTCTATTTGTGAGCTTCACATGCACCTAGTGAAGCCACGTCATTCCAATGACGTGGCTGGGCCTCGGGGATCCCAGGCGGGCAGGAAACTTGGCTCTTCTCCTTGTTCCTTCACCCGGGGCTCGAAGACTCGCTGCATTCTCGACACCTCCACTGGAACTCTCTGCTCCTACGGATGACAGAGTGGGGACCTCCACAGTGAGGGGGCAAGATGGCCGACAGGTAAGGAGCTCTGGCCGGGAGCTCTCAGGCTAGGGATTGCCTCTTTGGCAAAATATCCCAGAAAATGTCCCTTCTCGACTCCACCACCCCTTGGGATCAGTTGACATCAACACAGCGATTCTCCAGTGTGGCTTAGCATCTGTCCCGACTGTGACAAAGCTAAGTAATGAATTGAAGAGCCGCTACTATCGCAACCCTAATAGGTGCCCTGCTGGAAGAAAGCGGCTTCGCCAAGGCGGCGCACCTAAGTCAAACCTGCTGCACAGAGAGCAATTGTTACCCTGTAGCTGGTTAGGGAGAGCAATGGATATTGTAGACTGGGTAGCCCCACTAAAAACAACCAGAACGGGAGCCGATGTCCGTGATGCGAAGGGAGGATACTGAGCAACTGGTGTCCTCTCTTTTTGCAGCTTGATCAGAACAGGAGAGCCTACCCCCTCTACTGGAGCTGCTGGTTCTGGGCAGGAGCTCGGTGAATGCTTACAGCTGAGAGTGGAGGTGAGCGACTGATGTTCTGCCGCAGATATGCAATGGTGATCTTGCCTTTGCTAGCGAGCATTGTTTAGGCACCCATTTGTGAGGTATGAGGAGCGCCCCACCTTTCCCCTGTGGATCTGCACAATTGGAGTCTTGTAGCCTGGACAAGTGTTCCAGATTCGGTGCCTGTTGTTTATTGGGATTGATCTGTTGCTGGGACATTCTCGCTAACACCAACTTTTCTCATGGGTGCTGAGCCTGTCCCCAAGATGGCACCTATGCTTTAATAACTTGGAGTGTTTTACGAGTGATATAATGGTAACTGTTTCCCGGCTGTCACTGGCCATTGCAGATGCTTTTACTGCTGATGGGGAGGTGTGCTTCGTTGGAATGACTGATTTCTCCTCCAAGGCAATCTTTGTGGGAGGGATGCCTGTCCCTAGATGGTGCCTGTGACTCTCTTCTTGGTGCTTTCAATCAGGACTGTGGCCATCTGGTGGTTCTCCAGGCTGGGAGACTCTTTCATCTACACTGCCAGTTTCTTGGTAGACTAGCCTGCAGAGTTTTTGCCAAACCCTCCGGGGACCGGAGTCTGCATGCTCCTCACACCGAGTGAGCTGCGTCCAGCTGGGAGAGATGAGTACTGGATAGCTAGAGGTTGAGGCAGGCAGCGTTCCCCAATACCACCTGAGCCTGGTGTGGCTGACTGAACTTTGATGATGCCCTCTGGCAGAAACTTTATATGTTATACTGACAGCGGTGCCCGAGCAACATGGCCAATGCCAGGTGGAGCTGTATTGGCAGCTATAGAGGAGATTGATTTTGGTTTCACCCCCTTAGCCGTCACCAATCCAGTCAGACATTGGACATTGTTTTTCCTTGTCTCTCCACTGTCTCCTTTCCCTCCCCCGCCCTCTCAATCCGTGACTACCCTTTCCAGCCCCACATAACCCTATTTGTTTTTCTCCTGCACCCCTGTCGCATACCCCCACCCTCCACCCTTCCTCATGCTCCAGATAACTTGTATATATTTTTATTTTATGCTATGGTAACGTATGTAACTTTGTGCAACTTGTTCTCATGCAAAGCGCTCTTATACCTATGGGTCTAGCCAGCGCTATATAAAAGTTTTCAAATACAATAAAACGAAAAAAATAGGATCTTTCTTCCCAGACTCTCCATGCCCTGCACTGTATTTTGTCCTTCCTTCTCGCTCCTCCCCAACGTTTTTACTTGCGGGGAAGGACCGTGACTCCTCCTCTCTGCCGTACTTCCGGATTGGGGCGTAAGATGGCGAAAAAGCCCGCGGCTCCTGTGTTTTGTCGTCTTCTGGCGATTCTTCAGGTAGGTGACGTGTGTACACACATTAAACTGCAATGAAAATCAATGGCCTACGCAAGTACTCACACCAGCAATCATACCCACAGGCATGCAGTCACATAGAAGCGTCCAGTCATACACAGAGGCCTATTCTGATGCACTTGCACATTATTTAACACTGCCAGGCAGTTAGTATATACTTCACCATCAGGCGTAACCATAAGTATTTTTTATATATATCACAGAAGCCTCCAAACGAGCTTTCGAGCACTGCAGATTAAAGTGTTCTGTCACATTCAATAAAGAGAGAGACGTTTTCATAAGCACCATCAACTCAGTATGTGTTTTGTAAGCCACTGAACAAATGAACTGGAATTGCACACCGATTTAAAGGCATACAGTGCACTCAGATATAAATTCTACATACAGACATGTGCCTCGCAAACATAAGTAAACACTGATTTGTATAATCATAGAGTCACACACACACAAAGAAAGATGGAATACATGTACATGAGGGCACATTGTAACAAACTGAACCACACAACCTTCAAAAGGAATTTCCCTTTGTCTAATTACACAACACAAATAAACAGTTGTTTCAAGAACTCCAGCGAGGCCTTACAATAATTCACTCTGCTGGAATGCCCGCAGTCGGGCCTTATTTTTAACTTCACTTCCTTTCACTCAATAAACCATAATTCCCAGCCCCTATTACTCAGGAAGATAGCAGCACTGCAAACCCATAGTGGCACAGAGTGCACTGACTGCAGTCCTGCAGGGAAATGGGGCGGTTTACAAGTGGACTGGGAAAAAGTCAGAAACAAACAAAGGTACCAATGGCAGTCAACCCAGTACTCCCTTATTGTTCATTGTTGTGGACCTTCTGCATTCCAAAAGACCAAAATGCACACTGGGACACCTGTTTTTTTCAGTTGGCAATTTGATTTGTGGCATACGCTGTAAATTGCAGCCCCCAAGAAGTACCACTATACATGCAGAGATTCCCTGTGTGAAGGAGTAGGGCATTTGGATCGGTACTTTATGGTTCTTTGGCTAATTGGCATGGCCAGTGCCGTGGTCACACTCTCATACGTTTCACCTGTGCCATCAATGCTACCAGGGGAATATCAAAGTGCAGAAGACTTTTATATCATGATTAATGCCAAGTACGCTACTTGGCATTAATCAGCATGTGCTTTAAAAGTACATGCTGCACCTCAGCCACATCTACCTCACCTACTCTAATGCCAGTGCTGTGCTCTCTGTTATGCTAGTGTGGGTCCTGGCCAAGAGGCCGGGGTATCGAAACTGAACGTAGCATCGAGCTGACCCCCCCCCCCCCCCCCCTCAGCTTGGAGGGGGTCTGTGCAGAAAGGAGGGATAGTGAGGGAGATACCAGTAGTACCAAGAAACTCATTTCATTGCATAATTCACATATGATGTAGCTTGCTGGCCCAACGTTAACATAAAACAATTTGTATCCTACTGGGTGCCATCTGTGCCTGCTTTAGCGTCCTTGTCTGTCTTCGATTACCAGAACTGCCGATATATTGGAAATGAAAGACCGACAACAGTACTCTATTCAGGAACAGTGCAAATGACACCCACCAAACTTGGTGCCCAGTGCGGTGGCACCCTTCGGACCATCCTAAAGCCAGCACTGGCCCACTGCCAGGGTTATCGAAGGTCAAGGTGAAGCTGCTGCACAGTCTTGATTCCACCTCATGCCTGTTTCATCCAACACCTGATACTCCCTGCACTGCCAACCTCTTTATCTCACTCTTGCAGGTTCCTTTTAGTCCCTTCTTTTTTGTCACTGTTTTTCTGTCCTTCTGTTCCTCCTTCCTTCCCCCTTTAATGTTTTTTTCTTCTGGGAAAAAGTCTGGTGAGGGAACGTAAGTACTGGGCGCCTCCCCCCCTGGATATCTCATTCAGAGAGTAGATAGAGCGCTACAACGAGCGGGCAGCCTCGGGATTATCTATCGTGATACTCTCAGGTGCACCATAGACCAACTACAGGACCTTAAAGGAGCAGAGGGTTTTAGCTTCTGTATTCATTTATATTACTCCTTCTCCTTCGCAGGAGCACTACTTCATTGCCCCCCAGGTCCGCATAAAGAATTCCTATAGAATATCGGAGAATTGATTAGTGCGCTAGCTCTCAGGTGCTCTAATTTTACGCTACTAGGCGATGTTGATTTACACATAGACTCTCAGAATGACCCAGGAGCTATATTTTTAAGGAGATAATGGACGTGCTTGGCTTAGAATAACGTTCCATATCCCCCCACTCACAGTGCAGGTCATATGTTGGACTGTATATGTTCTGACTTGGAAACCCTCGAAGTCAAACCTCCTGTTTACCTAACATGGACAGACCATAAACTAATTTCCTTTGATATCCTGACTAAGAATAGGCCACTTAGTAGAGATTATAACAAGGCCTCACAACAAGACAAGGCTAGATGGAAAGAATTAATAGGACACCCAGATCTCCTTCCAAAAGCCCTCATGGACAGACCCAACATGCTAGGGGACCCCACAGCAGATAGACAGCTTTTTGCACAGTGGATGCATGCCCTGAAAGATCAGCTGATACCCCCAGTCTCATATCACAGGTCCACAAAAAAAAACCATCAACCCCATGGTACTCACAATCCTTTTTTTTTTTTTTTGACGACCTGTATTGTATCTTAATGCAAGAACACAGCATTTGGCCTACAACCCGCAAACAGGGCCGGCCGCAAATTAAGGTGATATCCACACTACAATCATCATGTCAAGGTACAGAATCAACTATCCATAGCATGGCATTACAATCTAGCAATGTATTAATCCAAAGTCTTGCATTGTCAATATACAGTTATAAGCAGTCTTATTTTCTTGTTTTTGGTATACATTAGTAACTTCCGAACATTGCAACTACCCCCCTCCCCAACAACCGGGAATCCAATCAGGTCAGCATTTCAATAGTACAGAATAACAGAAGATAGGTAAGGTAAGCAGGACTTGAGTTCGTCGCGGTAGCGGTGCAGGCATTGGTCAGTTCAATCTCACACATACTAGATTCATGCAGGAATAGAAAACGCATTGCAGACCAACTAGGACTAGGTCAAATGGCTTCAGATATCGAAATGAAAGTGACCATTCACCTGACGAGACAAGGAGCATTGACTCCAAAATCCCAACTCGACAGCAGGCATCCATTGAGGTAGTACAAATCGGAATAATCCACTCAAGGAGTTCACGCATTCATTAGATCTTACATCAGTCAGCATCAAGCTTAGAGAGCATGTACGTGGTGTAAGGACCCCAAATGTCACGTGGGTGCGAGTTAGCAGGTAGTTCTTCATAGTAACAAGTTAGCTGATCACAACAGTATGCCATGTCCTGCAACCAAAGTTTGACATCAGGCGCCCGTTTCCCACCCCAGCAAGCAGCCACCTTTCGTGTAGCAATCTGCAGCGCCAACACAACTAATTTCCTCACTCCGGCGGGCACTCCAGCAGCTATGCCCAATAGAGATAGGTGCGGATCTCTAGCAATCTCAATTGATGTCATTTCGGACAACGCTGTAGTCACACCCGCCCAGAAAGCAGACACTCGTGCACATCCCCAGGCCAAGTGGAAAAAATCGGCGCCATCCAACCCACAACGCACACAAACAGATAAGTCACGGAGGCCATAACTGGCCAGTTGTGCAGGTGTATAATACCATTGCTGCAAGAATTTATAGTGAATAAGTTGAAAATTTCCATTCGCAGCAAATTTGCCGGTCATAGAGCAGCATTCAGACCATTCATCATCAGTCAAGGGATCAGGCAAACACGCATCCCATCTTGCCTTCGCAATCTCACCCCCACCTCCCTCATCCTCCTGTGACGCTCGATAGAGCCGCAAGATCAGTTTCACCCGATTAGTTGTCGTATATACTCTCTGCAAAGCGCCTAACACAGGCGGTTCCGCCGGGAAAGAAGAATATAAGGCTCGTATCGCTGCTCGCAACCTAACATAAATAAAGGTGGCCATAGTTGTATTCGGCACCAGGTCCAGTAAATTCTGTAAGGGGAGAAACGGTGTATCCGGGAAAATGTCTCCCATAGTCTGCAAACCGGCACCCTGCAGCACTTGTAATGCTCCCACTTCACTCGAAACCGAGATATCTGCATGATATAGTAACGGCATTTCCGGCGCGTACAGTGGTAGCCTGTTCGAATGTTTGCCCAATTCCCCCCACGCCTTAGAAGTACACTGTACCATGTCCACTTCCCCCTTCTCATACTACTCACAATCCTTAAAAGAACTACAAGGACATGTGAGATCATTAGAATGCATGTGGTGGCGAAACTAGGAAGAAAATTAGCTAAAAAATATCAAAACAGCCCCCAGAAAATATCACACCCTGATCAAAAATCTCCAAGAAAGCATATTATATGGAGGCTATTACCAATAATAATCAAAAAGAGATTTTTAAAATGGTCAATCTATTCACAAATCCTAAAAGTCCACAACAAGAAATCCCCCCTTCTCAGAGTTTCTGCAATAAAATAGCGGATTTTTTTGAAGAGAAGGTTCAAAAACTACTTAAAGACTTCCCCCTCATCCACTTACAATGATATTCCCGAAGAGACGAGCAGAGCAAGTATGCTGACCTTTAATCCTACTACACTGGAAGAATCGTGTTTGGCGATCATGTCCATTAAATCAGGATCTCCCTTCAATCCTTGCCCCCATACCCTATTACACGTTCTCATAGACATTGTGAATCCCAACATAAATAACATAATCAACTTGTCCCTCTCCACAGCAAAGATCCCAGTAGCGTGGAAACTTGCTGCAGTCAAACCACTCCAAAAGAAACAATTGTCAGATCCGACTATTCTCTCTAACCTACGCCCCATCTCGCTCCTTCCTAGTCTGTGTAAACTAACTGAAAAATGAGTAAATAGGCAACTTACAACTTTCTTAGAGGAAACCAATGCACTTCACACCAATCAATCAGGTTTCAGAGGACAACATTCCACAGAATCCGCACTACTGTGTACAACTGAAACCCTGAGTGAAGCTCTGGACCAGGGAAAGAGAGCAGTCTTAGTGTTATTAGACCTGTCAGCTGCTTTCGACATGGTCTCACATGTCATTCTTCTAGACCGTCTCGTATCATATGGCATATCTGGGTCTGTACTAGAATGAAATAGTAACTTCCTGCAAGATCGCCGTCAAGTGATCACATTAGGTCAATATTACTCTCAGGAGAAGACAATCCTGTCAGGGGACCCCCAGGGCTCGAGTCTTAGCCCGACCCTCTTCAATTCCTATATATCTCCGCTAATTAAATTAATATGGTCCTTCAATATAAACACCATCTCATATGCGGATGATACGCAGATAATCCTTGTCTTAGACAACGATACTACCCAGATGGAAGAAAACCTCCGCAAATGTCTCACAGCAACTTTCAGTTGGATGAACCATAACCACTTGAGATGTAACTCAGAAAAAACTGAAATATTACCATTAGGTCAACAGAATATTTTCTCCCCCAAACTCTCGTGGCCAGAAGATACTACTCCTCCTCAAAACACTGTAAACGTGGTCAGGAACCTTGGAATAAAATTTGACACTACCCTATTTTTTAAACAGCAATCCCTGACAGTTTCTGGGACCTGTTTTCACATCATAAAAAGCCTCAAGAAATTCTTTGATCTAATTCCCATGTCGGCAAGGCAAACGGTCGCCGTTGCCCTTATCACCTCCAGGTTAGATTACTGCAATAGCCTATGTGCAGGAACTAATAGAGCAGTACTGCACAAGCTCCAGATGGTTCAGCCTGAAGCTTCTCGGCTGGTACTGAAATGGCCCAGGCTATCATCCGCAACAGCGTCACAAGATATCCTACACTGGTTACCAATTCTCAAATGCATTTTGTTTAAGGTCATTATTACTTTCAGGGCCTTTCATTCTCGGGCCCCCAATACCTCCGACTGGGCTTCAAACGCTATGTTCCCTTCCGTAGCTTGAGATCAGCGAATGCCAATCTGCTAAAAATGCCTGCCTTCAGATTAGTATCAAACGGAGGAAAATCACTTATGGTTTTAGGCTCAAAGGCCTGAAACAAACTCTCCCCAAAACTACGCCAATTACATGTTAAGGAATGCACTAAAAACATGGATCTACAGTGCTAGGGATACTCTATGCAAAACACTGATTTGATCCCCTTTCACTACCATCTTGAAGTAAACCACCTCCTCTTCCAGTGGGGGTCCATTCCTCAGGGCCAGCGGTTTGCAAATGGGTCTTACCTGCAACCACCACTTCAAATTAAACCCTGCTCCGAGTAAAAACACATGATGACAATGCCCACAGAAGTTAGAAGAATGTGTGAGGGGTGAAGGGGAAATGGAGGACCTAGAAGAGAGGAGGAGAGGGGTGGGAAGAAGAAAAGTGAGAGTGAGGAAGGAAAAAGTCTGGTGGTAAAAGAAAGGTAGGCAAGCAGAGAGAGGCAAAGTTTTGGAGGGAGGAGATAGGAAAGGAAGGAAATGCAGAGTGGAGGGAAAATGGATAGACAGAGAGAAATATTAGGAGGAGGATGGAAAATGCCCAAAGGGGAACAGTAAGAGGAGCGTAGAGAGGTGAAGAAAAGAGTGAGAAAAGAACACTGTGAGGCAAGTGGGAGATAGAAGATGAGGAGGGAAGGGAAAGTGAATGGATGCAAGGGTGAATGAGAAGAATAGGAAAGAAGAGGTGGAAAAGAATATGGAAAAGGGAAATAATTCATAGGAAGAAAGAAGGGTTGAATTCAGATGGGAAGGTAGGAGCTAGAGAGAAAGAGAGGAGAGTGGAACAAGAAAGACAAAAGGGAAGACATGGAAAATAAAGGAGACACAAGGTATGAAAAGGAAAAAAAGTGAAGGCATTGAGAGGAAGGGTTGTCAGAGAAGGTAACGGTCAGTATAGTTGAGAGGGGAGCGAATCCTGAAAGATCTAGCTGAGAATGAAACAAAGGGCAGGATTAGATGTGCAAAGAAAAGAAAAGGGGGAAAAAATGGGGTAGAAAACTATGAAGGCGAGAGGGGAAATCGAAGGGAACAGACAAGCAAAAGTTCAGTGAATGGGAAAAGATGGGATAGAGTAAGGATGGCAGTGGAACAAAAAGAACACTGACGGGACAGGTGTGGTAGCAAAGGCTGTGTTGGGGCCTCCTCAGTGAGGCAGTAGCCCCTGCCAGAATTCTGGACACTCAAGCCTGTTCCCTCCTCTTCTCCCTTCAGTGTGCGCAGTGGCTGAAGCATTGGAGGCCTACTCCCGGCTAAACCGAAAGCAGCAACGGGCTCCAGAGACGAAACCTCTGCATTGGGACTGAAGATTCAAAGTCATCATAAATGCTGCAGATTTGCGACGGTGTTAAGAGTGTCCCCACTGTTTCACACTATCAAGGGAATCCCCTCTAAGTATTTTGAGGTCTGGGAGAAAGGGGGAAACAACACATCAAAGAAAGTATCAGAGCCTCACAGTATACCTATATTTCTTTTATCAAAGCTAAACACAGCTCTATGGGGCCAGCCAGAGTGAATACATGGTACACAATTTCTATTTTGACATAAAATGTGTGTTATTCATAAATTATTATTATATCAAAAGGGGTTAAAAAGCATTCATTATGTTTATAATTTTCTTCCACATTTCTTTTACTTGAATGTTCCACAATTTAATTTTTTGAAAACAATATACCATAGACGTTTGAACATTGTAATGTATGCCATTCCTAAAAGCTTAGATGACCACTACAAATTGACCACACTTTCGGTCTGGCCTCTCGCATCCAAATACATGCTCATTCATACCACAAATCATATCATACCCTCCCAAGATCGAATACACTATATGGTTACTATTACAACGGGTATTTTCTCTAGCGTGAATTTTATCCTATCTTGTAAAATGGCCACTTACTTTATATATGTTCATATATGGTATGTTCCTCGTTCCCCCCCTGTTTACTACTTGGTATACTCCTTTGTTCCCTGGAGGCTACCTTAGAATGTTGAGTTAGGCAGTTGATTTCTACTGGAGTTGCTGACTGCTGGTGGAGAGAGGAGTTGATAATAACGTAGAATTCCTACCTGTCGAAGTTTCTTCCTTTATATCAGAACTCAAAAGACAGCTGTGTTACAGTCTTTGTGACAATGTTGTGGGTCAGCTATCTCGCAGACAGAGCAACACACGTTTCGGTGGATGTGCATAGTTTCTACACCACCTTCTTCGGGACCACCAATATAACAAAATCAAGGCAAGTGGTTGAGGTTTCTGAAATTTCAAAAATGGAAACACGTCTAAGGTACTCCCCTTCTCCAAATGTTACAATGCCTGGACAGAAAGTGCTCCATTAGTGTGCCAGAGATTAACCGATTCCATATATGGTTGGTCATTCTGGACAGATAATAAAATATCGACCAACAACACCACTGAAATGAGAAAAATAAGACCAGAATACCGTTTGGAAGTAGAGAAGTTCTAAATAAGCTAGTATGTGAAGGGAGGCATCCCTTATCACCGTGTATCTTGAAAAAGTGATATTTAACAGGTGATGCAGAAGACAGCAATGCCCCTCCCATTTCATAGTGTCTTCTAATAAGAAGAAGAAAGATAAGAGGTTATGAAAGTTCAAAGCTAAATAGTTTACAACTGCCAGATGAAGAAATGGTATTTCAGAAGACTTGGGTATTATTTATCCATGGCAATAGAATCCCTCAGATCGCCCAAAATCTCACATGAGGGAACATGCATCTCCACGCTATTCTGTTGATAATGCAAAAAAGCTTTTTAAATCAAATACCGATGAATACATAGCTCCAAGATCAGAAAAAAGGTCTAAGAGACTTCAAAAAGCTTCTCTGCAATCACTGTACACAAATGTATATACCTGATAAAGATTGTAGTCTCAATCAATCAATCAACGCATTTATATAGCGCACTACTTACCCAGTGGGTCTCAAGGCGCTGGGGGAGGGGGATCTGCTACTGCTCGAACAGCCAGGTCTTGAGTTGCTTCCTGAAGGCGAGGTGGTCCTGGGTCAGGCGGAGGTGGGTGGGGAGGGAGTTCCATGTCTTGGCGGCGAGGTAGGAGAAGGACCGTTCCCCTGCGGTGGCTCTAAGGATGCGGGGGACGGCGGCGAGGGCGTGGCTGGTCGATCGAAGCTGGCGTTTGGGAGCGTAGAAGTTGAGGCGGCTGTTGAGGTATCCTGGGCCTTGGCTGTGTAGGGCTTGGTGTGCGTGGGTGAGGAGACGGAAGGTGGTTCTCTTGTTGACCGGGAGCCAGTGCAGGTCTCTCAGGTGTCCGGAGATGTGGCTGCGGCGGGGGATGTCCAGGATGAGTCGTGCTGAGGCGTTCTGGATCCGCTGGAGTCTCTTCTGGAGTTTGGCGGTGGTTCCGGCGTAGAGGGTGTTGCCGTAGTCCAGACAGCTGGTGACGAGGGCCTGGGTGACCGTCTTCCTGGTCTCGGTGGGGATCCACCGGAAGATCTTACGTAGCATGCGCAGGATGTTGAAGCACGACGAGGAGACTGCGTTGACTTGTCTGGTCATGGAGAGGGAGGAGTCCAGGATGAAGCCCAGGTTGCGTGCGTGGTCTGTTGGTTTGGGTGCGCTACCTAGGGCGGGGGGCCATCAGGAGTCGTCCCAAGCGGCGGGTGAGGATCCTAAGATGAGGACTTGCGTCTTATCTGAGTTCAGTTTCAGGCGGCTGTTCTTCATCCATTCGGCTACCTCTTTCATCCCTTCGTGAAGGTTGGCTCTGGCGGTGGCGGGGTCGTTGGTAAGGGAGAGGATCAGCTGGGTGTCGTCGGCGTAGGAAATGATGTTGAGGTTGTGCTGGCGTGCGATGTCTGCGAGGGGGCTCATGTAGATGTTGAAGAGGGTCGGACTGAGCGAGGAGCCTTGAGGGACGCCGCAGTTGACTTCGGTGGCTTCAGATCTGAACGGAGGGAGGCGGACTCTCTGTGTCCTTCCGGCGAGGAAGGAGATGATCCCCTCCAGTGCCTTCTCCTGGACTCCGACGTTGCTGAGGCGTTGTACTAGGGTACGATGGCAGACAGTGTCGAAGGCCGTAGAGAGGTCTAGGAGGATGAGGGCCGCTGTTTCTCCGTTGTCGAGCAGCGCTCGGATGTCATCGGTGACTGCGATCAGGGCGGTCTCTGTGCTGTGGTTGGCCCGGAAGCCAGACTGCGAGGGATCGAGGGATCCGTTCGTCTCGAGGAAGGCGGCCAGCTGCTTGTTGACTGTCTTCTCAATGACTTTTGCAGGAAACGGGAGCAGCGAGATGGGGCAGTAGTTTTTGAGGTCGGTGGGGTCAGCCGATGGCTTCTTGAGTAGAGCGCTGAGTTTGGCGTGCTTCCAGCTCTCCGGGAAGGAAGTGGTGTCGAAGGATGTGTTGATGATGTCCCGCAGGTGGGGTGCGATGACAGCGTCGGCCTTGTTGAAGACGTGGTGAGGGCAGGGGTCGGTCGGAGATCCGGAGTGGATGGAGTTCATCGTGCGGACGGTGTCTTCGGTGCTGATCGGAGTCCAGGCGCGGAGGGTGGTGGTGGGGGGCGTTGTTTCGGTTGTGGTGTTCGTCGGTTGAGTGCTGAAGCTGTTGTGTATGTCCGCGATCTTGTTGTGGAAGTAGGAGGCGAGGGAGTTGCAGAGGTCTTGCGAAGGGGTGATGTCGTTGTTTCCGGCGTTGGGGTTGGAGAGCTCTTTGACGATGTTGAAGAGTTCTTTGCTGTTGTGTGCGTTGTTGTCCAGTCGTTCCTTGAATGCAGTTTTCTTGGTGGCGCGGATGAGTTGGTGGTGTTTTCGGGTGGTGAGCTTGAGGGCAGTCATGTTGTCCGGTGTTGGGTCTCTGTGCCAGGTTCTCTCGAGGGCTCGGCAGTTCTTCTTGGAGCTCTTGAGTTCGTCGGTGAACCATGGGGCTTTCTTGCTACCGGGTCTGCTGGGCGGGGTCCTCAGGGGGGCGAGCTCGTCTGCGCAGTCGCTGATTCACTTCGTGAGGTTGGTGGCCGCCTGGCTAGGGTTCGTTGTGCTGGTGGGAGGGTTTATGCTCAGGGAGGACGCGAGCTGGTCGGCTGTGATCTTGTTCCAGCTCCTGCGTGCAGCCTGTTGCTGGTGGTGGTGGATCGTGGTCCTTGCGAAGCTGAAGTGGACGCAGCTGTGGTCCGTCCAGTGGAGTCCGGTGGCGTGGCTGAAGGCGATGTCCTTGCTGGATGAGAAGACGGGGTCGAGTGTGTGTCCGGCGTAGTGGGTGGGGGTGGTCACCAGTTGCTTGAGTCCCACGTTGGCGAGGTTGTCCAGCAGGGTGGTGGTGTTGCGGTCATTGTTGTTCTCCATGTGGAAGTTGAGGTCCCCGAGGAGGATGTAGTCAGCGGAGCAGAGGGCGTGCGGGCTGATGAAGTCGGCGATGTCTTCGCTGAATTGTGTGCGTTGTCCCGGGGGTCTGTAGATGAGGGTGCCTCTGAGGGTGGTCTTGGGGTTGATGTGGACCTGAAAATGCAGGTGCTTGGCGGTTGCGAGGGTGTCGTCGGTGTTGGTCGTGATGCGGATGGTGTTCCTGTGGACGATGGCGATGCCTCCTCCGGTGTGGTTGATGCGGTCCCTCCTGATGATCTTGTAGCCGTCTGGGATGGAGATGGCTATGTCGGGCGCTGAAGAGGCGTTCATCCAGGTTTCCGTGAGGAAGGCGACGTCTGGTGTCGTTGTGTCGAGCAGGTTCCAGAGCTCGATGGCGTGTCTGTGGACGGAGCGGGTGTTGAGCAGGATGCACTTCAGGTGGTTGCTGCTGTTGCTCGTCGGGGTCTTGAGCACTGCTGGAGTGGTGCAGGTCCGGATGCAGGTGAACTTGCAGGCGTTGCAGCAGAAGGGTCCGTGGGTGCGTCTCGGGTTGGCTCGGTAACAGCCCGGGAGTCGGCCGGCGTTGAGGGCGTTGAGTTCAGTGGCATCGTAGGTCCGGCGGGTGGGCTGATGACGGCGGGGGCCAGGGGTCCTGGCACTGGGCGCGGTCCAATCGCGGACGGGCGCAGACGGGCTTACCTTTGGCGCACCTTCGGCGCTCAGTCGGCGCTCCCGCTGCGCGCGTCAGCTGCGCGGTCGCTGAGGGGGCGTCATAAGTAGGAGCCGGGAGGGAGGGTCAGCGGGGAGGCGGGAGGCGGGAGGACCAATGGGAGTGGAGGGGAGGCGGAGCTACTGGTCAGCGGTGGCGGGAATCACGGAGGTGACCGGGGCAGCGGGGCCGGAGAGGAGCGGGGGCAGAGGCGGCAGGCTGCGGGCAGAAGGCGAGCCTGATGCGGAGGGCAGCGGAGGAGGTGAGCGGAGGTCAGCAGCGAGCAGGTAGCGGCCAGGCAGTCTATGCACTTCTGCTCCTGCTTAAATCGTCAGTGTCATAAAGAGTCTTAGGAATCAAGATGGTGAACTGTGTAGTGCATCAATGGCACTTATGGGATCACTCAAAGAAACAACACATATGAATGGCCTGTATGGACCACTAGTAATAGAGTTGAGAGTGGAGTGAATCCAGAAAGAAACTAGGGGCGGATTAGATCGGCAAAGGAAGAAATTGGGGGACTAAATGGGGTAGAAAACTATATAGGGAGGAGCGGAAATTGAAGGGAACAGACAAGCAAAAAATCAGCGAAAGGGAAAAGATGGGATAGCGTAAGGTTGGCAGTGAAACAAAAAAGAACACTGACGGGACAGGTGTGGTAGCAAAGGCTGTGTTGGGGCCTCCTCAGTGAGGCAGTAACACATGACAAAATTGTGGACACTCAAGCCTGTCCCTCCTCTTATCCCTTTAGTGTGCTCAGTGGCAGAAACACGTGAGGCTTACTCCTGGCTAAAACAAACGGTTCAAGGGGCTCCAGAGACAAAACCTCTGCACTGGTACTGAAATCATCATAAATATTTGGCTGCAGAGTTGCTGCGGGGTTAAGAGTGTTCGCTCTGTTTCTACAGCTCCCTTCCCTCTAGGAGGCTTTTAATTAGGAAGAAGGCCTGTTTCACTCAGCTGCTGTAGTCTACTCCCTCCATCTGTTTGCATTATTTGGTGTTAAACCTTTTAATGCCAGCAGGTATGTTATGTTATGTTATATTGGTATTTGTAGCGCGCACAACTACTCTTGAGTATCCTGGCGTGAAATGTAGTGAACTGAAGGCAAGAAAGTGAATTAATA
Organism: Lissotriton vulgaris; assembly: GCF_964263255.1. Taxonomy (NCBI): domain Eukaryota; kingdom Metazoa; phylum Chordata; class Amphibia; order Caudata; family Salamandridae; genus Lissotriton; species Lissotriton vulgaris. Next base: position 78,249,697 of record NC_141690.1, on the reverse strand, counting down.
GGCCTGTGTAAAAAGGTGAGTTTTAAGGAGTTATTTAAAACAACATAGGTCCTGAGTGTGACGCAGCACAGGGGGGAGGGCATTCCATAGAATAGCTGTTTTGACCGAAAAAGACTGGCCGCCCATCCTAACTAGACGAAAGCAGGGGACTATCATTAGTCGCTGGGCAGCTGACCTTAAAGATCGCTGAGGGATGTAAAAAGCCACTCTCTTCTTGATATAGGTGGGGCCAAAGTCATGTAAGGCTCGATGTGTTAAGACAAGGGCCTTGAATTGTACCCTCTGGGCCACTAGCAACCAGTGGAGTGAGCACATATGTGATCTTATGCTGGTTCGTTTAGATATGGAAGGAGTCTTGCTGCAGCATTCTGGATAATTTGTAGCTTGTTGGTCAGATATGCCTGAATGCCGAGGAAGAGTGCATTGGCATTAGCAACAGTGCATTAGCAACAGTGTCGCCAGTTTTAGTGACCATGTGCAGCTGGGGCTCAAAAACAGTTGCAATGTGCAAAGAGAACAATCATCAGAAGCTCACTTGTAAAATGGTGCCAAGCTGCATTGTCTCAGTAAATGATTAGCATTGCTATGACTGTTTGGTCTTGCACCTAGCCCTGCAACCACCAGCGTTCCAATTGTTCTTCCCATTGTCAGAATGGCCAGTCCCGTTCTGAACGGACTCTCAGAGATAGCCAGCATACGTTTTTCAATACTCTATTAACACCAGGTAAATCTGTATTGCTTTGGAAACAGCACTAAGGAGCAATGCACAACTGTGTGTAGGATTACAAAGTTAGGCCAGTGCATGATGTGCAAAGGCCGAGTGGCAGGAGGCAGCGGTGACTGCATCAAGCGCCGGTGGAAGGAGGGGGCTGAGGAGGAAGTTTGATCGCTCTGCAAGGCATTCTTAAATGGGAAGATGGGTTCAGCTGAAGAACTGTTAGCGGAAAAAATGTCTAATGACTCTGGAGGGCACTTCTGTATGCAATATCAGCCAGCAGGTAGCACTGGAGTGGGATAGAAAGTAGTTATGAGGGCACCAAGAGCAGCAAAAACGGGTAGGAGCGGGTGGGAAGTCAACAAAAAGCATCATGTGGAAGTAGGTGAAAGGGTATTGCAACCAGTGTGTTTGAAAACTGGAAGAGGCACTATTTTTACTATGTTTACATGTGCAAAATGCTGTGGGCTCATACCAGTATCTGAAGCCCCCTGAACCAGGGTAGCCAGTGATTGAAATGGGCTATCCAAAAGCCCCTTTCTGTATATGTATCTTTTTATATATATTTATGTGTAGGGTGTGTTTGTGTGTGTATGTTGCGTGCAGCGGCAGCTGGCAACTACGTTGAGTGGAGGGTGGGCAAATAAGTGCTGGACGGGTCGGTATATAAAATAAATGCATTTGTAAAATGAAGCAAAAATAATAAAACTTTGCTTACCCTGCTTGCTGCATCCTCCTCGTTCCTATCCTCTTCTTCCCTCATGACGTCTAGGACTCCCTTAACCAATACTGGTGCTGCTCTCATCCTGTTAGAGCAGCACCAGGATTGGAGGGAGTGGCCACTATCAGTACTCACAAGAGCAATAGAGGCTTTTACTTTCTCTAACCCAGCTAATAGACAGCTGGGTTAGAGAGGTCTAAAGTGTCATGTGTGGCTGGAGACCACAAGACGGCCATCCAAAGAGACATGCACACTTTAAACTAGTGCACAGGCAGGCCGCTCATCACTCCTCCCTGCTGCTGCTGCCAGTCAGCAGGCCACCCCCTGTCCTGCAACTCAGTGCGGGATGAGAAAAATAAAATGGTGATGAATTAACTTCATTAGCATTTTATTTATCGTCTCCGGGGCTTTTCTGGGGGCATTTCAGTGGGGCGACGTTCCCCTAATATAACAGAGGAGTTGCCCCTGCTTGCATGATTTCTGGTGTACACTGTGTGATGGAAACACGCTCTTGCCAGACAGCTAAATTTATCTGTAGATGAGATCTAAAACCACAAGCACAATATTAAGTAAATGACCCCCGCCCCCTTAGTTGGTCCCTCATTAGGCGCTGTTGTATAACACTCATCCATCATTAGATACATGAAGGGGCTTATTTACAAGCAGCCTGTGCTGCCAGACCCTCACTTTTTGTAACATTCCAATGGCATAGATTACAAAATCAAATCTATGAGGCCACACTAAGCCCCTATGAATGGCTTTGGATGGCCCCATAGATATGGAGTAAGGCAAGGCAGCACAATCCACTGCATTGGTTTACTCTATGCTCAGGAGGCATTCCATGGGTGTTGCAGTGAGTTTTCCAACGCAATACCCATGGATTTTAATGCTGCCCAGGATTATGATAATGTAAACCTGTGGAAGCACCAACTTCTTGTACAAGGTGTTAAAAGGAGAAATATCTTAATTTCTCCTAATTTGTGTTCCTCTTTCTATGTGTCCTGCATTCTGCAGTGCACACAGGAAGAGGAAAACGGCTCTTAGGATTGTTTCTGTGCAAAAAAAGATGCTCTTTCCTGCACAAAATAAATCCTGGCCACAACACAGGCACTCGTGTGCCATGGTGCAAGGGTTCTTGCATTGGTGCTATGCAGCCAAAATGGCACCAAGACATGGGGAAAGGACAGTAAGGCACCATAGTGCATAAATACAGTGCATTCTTGCCCATTCACGTTGGTATAGGGCGGTGCAGCCCTCTAAATGAAGGCCTACATTTATGTTGCCCATTTTGTAAAGGGACATTATTTTCACAAACGGTGTTTACTCAAAATGTTCCATTAAGTGGTTTTATTGTGTGGTGCTCACGTTTGTTCTTATAATTGAGTTTTTGAACTCGCATCAACCCCCAGAGGCATTTTATAAAAATCATAAATCACAAGGGGAGCCACTGGCAGGAAAAGATAATGGGTGAACTTCAATGGGCAACACGTACTCAAAAACCCACACAATCACGCTGATGTATCATGTATGGTGTGTTGCCAACACCGTTTAACAGATGAATTTCCTGAAAACCTTTTAAGGCGAATCAAGGTGTTGTAAAGACAAATCATCAGAGACGGTCCAAGAGCAGTTGAAAATATCCTTTTTCCTTTGAATTAATTAACCTTCAAATTGTGTTAGTGAAATGATGCACCATGTCACTAAAAGGCACTGCACTTCTTAAATGTTCAGTATGTAAAGAAAGTCTGAAAATATGCCTATTGCAGAACAATACACTGTAAAATAGAAGCAAGGTATGAAATTCCGATGTCTCCACCTAATATTGCTGTGTAAGCTATTTATTAATATGCCAACGCACTGTAGAAATGTAACTAAATAAAAATGTTCACTCGTCATCTTAAGTTAAAAGTAACTGAAGGCACGGATTCTCCTCCCCCAAAATCAATACATGATAAGGAAAGAAGATACAATCTGGTATTTGACATCACAAAAACCCTATGATTTGCTGGTAACTTTTACCCCTTTGTCTAGGAAGTGGGCAGGAGTTTCCTCCCCCGCAGGCTGGTTCCAGGCATAAATGTGGCATCCCCAGTATCCTCTTCTCAACACTTTCTGGGCCTGTGGAAGAAAAGAAGAGGACTGGACCTGCTATCTGTGAACTGAAAGAACATAAAAGACTGGGCCTGTTCTCCCTCTTTTTCACAGGACAAAGAAGAGGACTCCATGGGTCATAAGGCTGACCTCATGTTCAAGCTACAGGGATGCAACAAGCTGCAAAGGCTTTTTCTCCAACTGTCCTGCTGCCCATTTCCAACCAGACCTGCCCTAGAACCTGCTGCTGGCCTCTGCTGGAGTGAGTCTCATCCCCAATGTCCTGGATCCATTAATGGTGTCAAAGTGTAATACTAATAACATTTCCTGAAACCCGGCACTTAGAAACTTTTTGACTTCATGAGCCACCAGAGGACCAGGGTCACCTCCCAAGCTGATCTGTCAAAAGTGCATTGCAACTAGGCCAAACATTCAGGTTGCTCATGCTCGGAGCTAGCTGGAGCAGCCAATCCAATTTAATAGTCAAGTCAAGTCAAGTCAAAAAATTTATATAGCGCGCTACATACCCAGAGGGTCTCAAGGCGCTTGAAGCAGGGTGGGGAATTACTCGTCAAATATCCACGTTTTAAGTTGCTTTCTGAATGCTAGGTGGTTCTGAGTAAGGCGAAGGTGAGTGGGAAGTGAGTTCCAGGTTTTAGCTGCCAGGTAGGAGAACGATCTACCTCCCATGGTGGTTTTGTTGATGCGAGGTACAGTGGCAAGGGCTTGGTTGGAGGATCGTAGCTGGCGGGAGGGGGTGTAGAAGGACAATCGTGTGTTGAGGCATTCGGGTCCGATTTCGTAGAGTGCTTTGTGTGCGTGGGTTAGGAGCCGGAAAGTAATCCTCTTATTGACGGGGAGCCAGTGGAGGTTTTTCAGGTGACCAGAGATGTGTTCTTTACGCGGGATGTCTAATATGAGCCTGGCTGAAGCGTTATGGATGCGTTGGAGTTTTTTCTGGAGTTTTGGGGTAGTACCGGCGTAGAGGGTGTTTCCGTAGTCCAGTCGGCTCGTGACCAGTGCGTGGGTGACCGTTTTCCTAGTTTCGGTGGGGATCCAACGAAATGTTTTTTTGAGCATGCGAAGAATGTTGAAGCAAGATGAAGAAACGGCGTTGACTTGTCTGTTCATCGAGAGTGAGGAATCCAGGATGACGCCCAGGTTCCGTGCGTGGTCCGTCGAGATGGGTGCTTTTCCAAGGGCCTCTGGCCACCAAGAGTCATCCCAGGCGGAGGGGGAGGTGCCTAGGATGAGGACTTCTGTTTTGTCTGAGTTCAGTTTCAGGCGGCTGTGCTTCATCCAGTCGGCTACTTCTTTCATTCCTTCATGCAGGTTGGTTTTGGCAGTGTTCGGGTCTCTGGTGAGAGATAGGATCAGTTGAGTGTCATCGGCGTAGGAGATGATGTTGAGGTTGTGTTGGCGTGCGATGACCGCGAGGGGGCTCATGTATACGTTGAAGAGGGTGGGGCTGAGTGAAGATCCTTGTGGTACGCCGCAGATGACTTCAGTGACTTGAATGGTGGAAGGCGGACTCTTTGGGTTCTTCCGGTGAGGAACGAGGTGATCCATTCCAGTGCTTTACCTTGGATTCCGACGTTTCTGAGGCGTTGTAAAAGGGTGCTATGACAGACTGTGTCGAAGGCTGCGGAGAGGTCGAGGAGGATGAGGGCGACTGTGTCTCCATTGTCCAGTAGAGTTCGAATGTCGTCTGTTGCTGCAATGAGGGCGGTTTCAGTGCTGTGCTTGGCTCGGAAGCTGGATTGTGAGGAGTCGAGGGATTTGTTGGTTTCGAGGAAGGTGGCGAGCTGGTTGTTCACCGCTTTCTCGATGACTTTGGCCGGGAATGGGAGGAGTGAGATGGGGCGGTAGTTTTTGAGTTCGGTGGGGTCAGCTGTGGGTTTCTTCAGGAGGGCGCTGAGTTCGGCATGTTTCCAGCTTTCCGGGAAGGTTGCGGAGTTGAGGGAGCAGTTGATGAGGTCTCGGAAGTGCGGTGCTATGATGGAGTCTGCTTTGTTAAAGATGTGGTGAGGGTATGGGTCTGTGGGGGATCCTGAGTGGATAGAGTTCATCAGACGGATGGTGTCCTCAGTGGAGATTGGCTTCCAGTCATTGAGGGTGTTCAAGGGGGGTGGGGGTCCTGCAGGGGGTTGGGTGGGTTGGTCTTCGGGTCGGTTGTCGAAGCTGTTGTGGATGTCTGCAATTTTGTTGTGGAAGAATGAGGCTAGGGAGTCGCAGAGGGCTTGAGAGGGGGTGATGTCGTTGGAGTTGGCTGAGGGGTTGGTAAATTCCTTGACGATGTTGAATAATTCCTTGCTGTTGTGGGCGTCGTTGTCTAGTCGGTCCTTGAAAGCGGCTTTCTTGGCATTCCGGATCAGTTCGTGGTGTATGCGGGTGGCGTTTTTGAAGGCGTCCTTGGTGCTGGTGGTTGGGTCTTTTTTCCAGGCCTTCTCAAGGGAGCGACAGAGTTTCTTGGATTTCTTAAGATCATCGTTGAACCAGGAGGCCTTCTTGCTGCCTAGTTTGATTTGTCGTTTTTTCAGTGGTGCTAGGATGTCGGCGCTGTTGGATAACCATTGGGTGAGGTTGGTGGCGGCTTGGTCGGTGTTTGAGGAGTGGGCTGGGGGGTTTAGAAGAAGCGATGAGGAGATCTGGTCGATGGTGGTTTTGTTCCAGTTTCTTTGCAGAGTGGGTTGGGGGTGGTTGTTGGGTGTGGGCTTGTTGTAGGTAAAGTGAACGCAGCTGTGGTCAGTCCAAAGGAGAGCCGTGGTGTGGCCGAAGGAGACATGTTTGCTGGAGGTGAAGATAGGGTCGAGTGTGTGACCTGCGATGTGGGTGGGGGAAGTGAAGTCCGAGGTTGGCGAGGTTGTCCAAAAGGGTGGTGGTGTTGCGGTCGTTGTTCTTTTCAAGGTGAAAGTTGAGGTCTCCCAAAAGGATGTAATCTTTGGAGGGGAGCGCATGTGGAGTGATGAAGTCCGTGATGTCTTCACTAAATTGTGCGCGCGGGGTCCTGGAGGCCTGTAAAGGAGGGTGCCCCTGAGTGTGGTCTTGGGGTTGATGTGGATCTGGAAGTGAAGGTGTTCAGTGTTGGCGAGATTGACGTCTGAACTGGTTGAGATGCGGATGGATTTCTTATGGACGATAGCGATGCCTCCTCCTGTGTGGCCGGTACGGTCCTTGCGAATGATCTTATAGCCTTCCGGGATGGCAATGGTGATGTCTGGGGCTGATGTGGCGTTCATCCAAGTTTCTGTTAGGAAGGCGACGTCAGGAGAGATGGTGTCTAGTAGATTCCAGATGTCGATGGCGTGCCTGTGGACTGAGCGGGTGTTGAGCAGGATGCATTGTAGGTGGTTGGGGTCGGATATCTGTTGTGTGTTCCTAGATGAGGAGTTGTTCTTGGTGCCGTCGAACTTGCAGGAATTGCAGGAGAAGGGTCCATGTGTGTGCCCAGGAGCGGCTTGGACGCAGTAGGGGGAACGGCCGGGGTTAAGGGCTAGGAGGGTGGTGGCATAGTAAGTAATGCGGGAGGGGTGGACATTACGAGGACCAGGGGATCTGGCGCTGGGCGCGGTACAGGCACGTACGCGCGTAGACGGGCTTACCTTTGGCGCACCTTCGGCGCGGCCGAAGCGCGTGGACGCTGCGCGTTGGGACATTGGACATAAATGGAGAGTGGAGTGGGCGGGGCAGCTGGGAGGCGGGAGCTGGGAGGAGACACCGGCACATACAATGTAAACAAACACTCCACAAAATGGCAGCCCGGCAGCAGAAACGAAACTGGGGCAAAGCTGGAATGCGAGACAAGGTACACCAATTGCTAAAATATTTCAAACACAGTGCAGGCGCTTTAAAACTTCCCCGCAATGCAGGCCAATGAGCACAAATTAAGTATGCAATACAATGATGTTAGGCGCGATACAAACGCTGCAATAGGGCAAGCAGGCACCAAATCAATTAACGATACCAAGCGCTGCGCGCACCACGAGGCGCTCAATCTGGACAATCAGGCAGCAATCAGGGCAATCAGGTGACTGGAAGCGAAGCGTCTGTAAGGATGCAAAGCGCGAGTGGAGCAACCGCTGTGGTTAAGGTCCAGCTTGTGGAGAAGGAATCCGGCTCGTGGAGACCTCTTCAACTTCAGCCTGCAGGCTTGTCCCATTGGTAGCATCTGAGCTCCAAAAATGTGATTATGTCCAAAGGTAGAGATCTTCACTAGGCGATGGCACCAACATTTTCCAGCTGGTACAAGGGACCTTTGTTGTGCACAAAACTCAAATTTCTCCAACTTGGAGCTTTTCCCTAAAAGTCAACAGCTTCACCAGGACCTCATACAGTGGCTTCTGGCGTTGTGGAGCCTGCTGCCTTGCCTCACTGGCGATTTTTGCTTCTATTTCAGAGACTAAATCTAAAGGTAAAACGTCCATCCGGATCAAACCTGATGTCTGTTTCTGACCCTAACTTGTGCCTAGGTTTTGGTCAAGTGCAACCAGGTGATGGTTGATTGTGCTTAACAATTTTTGGTGCTGTTTTTATATTTAAACTTTACAAATTCATAACTCCAGGTTCACTCATTAGATTCTATTTTTTTGTGTCATTCTGTTTATTAAAATGTATGTTGATTTGACATTTTTCTTGTGTTGTGACTTTAATATTGTCATAAATAGTAAACACATTGCCTCTAAGTTAAGCCTTAATGCTCTTATGTGACTTTAGTGGTTCACCCTGACAAGTGTTGTGGTTATTACTTGAGGTGGGCACTTACCCCCCTCAACTAAAACCTCAATTTCTTACAATCAGTTTCTGTTAAATGGGGTCTAGTAGTTAAACAACAACCCGGAGACCTGTGTCTTGACCTTAGCTTTGCCACTTGACAAAAAAATGATGTGAATCTGAGCAAATCCTTATATCTCACTGCAGTAAATCTGCCTCTGTTGCCTGGTCATCCCAGATTTCTCACATTTTATTACCCCTAATTTTGGTGGACTAACTCTGTGCACTTTTACCCCTCCTAAACAACCTGTACCGCCTTTAAACCTGGTTAAAATGGTAAATCCCTGATTGACACATTTTAATTGTCTGCAACTACCTAGTATATGGTGTGGAAAACACACCCAGGTCCTGAAAGTTAAATACTACCTGTGGACTGCAGCACCTAAACTGCCATCCAGAGAGTGATCTGACAAAACATTGCTTTAGTCCTACTGTGCATAGCCTGACAGCAGCAGCCTAAAACCTTGCTGTCAAACCTGTCAATATAACCCTTTTTGACAGATGGAAACCTTGATTTTAAGTAGTAATGAGTCAGCCCTATGTACACCTTGTTGTCCATGTGGCAGGTCAATGCTAAAATTGGCATGTTCTTCCAGTGACTAGGCTTCAAAGGCTATTTTTACTGCGAGGGCTGAGGTGGATATTAGAGAATGTCAAAGTACAGATTCTAAACTTTAATCTATAACGTTGGACAGGAACCAGTCATAAAAGTAAATCAAAGACTGATATTAATTTTTAGTAAAAATCAAATTTAGTGATAAATTCAGATTAGAACTAAACAATTAGGAAAAGCAACTTTTAGAAAGTTACCTTTTACCAGCCTAAACCTCCAGTAATCTATATAGCATTAACATTCTGACACTTGGGGGTTGATTAGGATGGCAGCCATCCACCCACGATCGAACCCCGGAAAATCAAAGGTCCGATTAGCATTGTGGCCGTGACCACGGCGGTGTGATTTTCCGCCTGCCACTTTTCCGGCAGTTGCAGTCTGCCCTCTTTCCTGGCGGGTGGAGATGGACCTCTACAATTGTGGCGGATCAGGGCCAAGCACCGCTGGCACGATTATGATGCAGGCGATACCCAGCCTTTCCACTGCGGTGGAACCACCATGAAAAGGCATGTGGAGAATGTCTCCAGGGGCCCATTGCAGGCCGAAATGTGTTAGGGGTTTGTGTGTGTGAACTGGCCCTACACGTCCCTGTACCAGGTGGCAGGCACTGTGCAGTGCCTGTCACACAGTGCAGGGATATGTAGGACATGCTGCTTTTAACATCGCGGCAGTGAAGCTGGTGCAGCGAGTGCTGCAATGTTAATCGCCAGAATCCGACCGCCGCGGTCAGATTTCGACTGCAGAGTATCCTAATTGGACCGGCTGTTATGCTGCGTTCCTTGAGGGCGGTGTTTTCCCGCTACCATGGCGGTCGGGGAGGTTATCCGACCGCCATCCTAATAGACCCCTTGGCTTGGCAGTGTTTTGCCCCAATGAGGTGAGAAAGCTGTTACCAAAGCAGAAGCAATAGCCTGCCTGTGGGGAACTGTTTTTCTTCCTTTTGCATTAAGATCAGTTACTGTAGACCAAAAAGATTCATTAAATTGTAAAGGGCATGCCCTTTCATGAATAAATGTAAGGTGAGAACTGGGGAAGGCAAACCTTTGAGTCCCAGCAAGGCTGTCAAAGCCATTAACCTGGTATCCTTGGATAGTTGCAGAAGCAATGTATATCTACCAACACTGCCGAAGAGGCACAACCCTCGCTGAGATTAGATGCTAAAACAGCAGGGAGCGTACACCAACAGAGGAATGGGGTTTTTATGGAATGGAGGTGATTCTGGTCCCTCTTTTTCTTGATTCCACACCAAATCCTTCTTTGATTTTCTGAAGACGTAGCCTTAGAAAAAAGAACTTGCATAGTTCACCAGTTAAATAAAAGGCTGGATTAATCAGAAAGCCTGTTGTTCCAATTTACTGTTTCTTTCTTGGTAGTTCGCAGATTAAGAAACCACATTCTTTGTTTATTTCACAAATTGAAGCTCTAAAACCATGTTACAGTTTGCTTGAGTTTCTTTAAAACAATTTGAATTACATACCTTGAGGCTTGGTATCTGAACCTTGAAATCTGTTTCATCTAACTCTTTGCAGATCTTGTGCCAGAGGAATACATTTAATTGATACTGTCAAAGAGCTAGCTCTCTTATTTATTTCGAAGGTCTCTTGTTATGCTCAAAAACTATTTTTTGAAAAACCACTAACTTTGTTCTTTTTGTTTTCTTTACAGGCACAGTAACCTTCTTTCTTCAAAGAAGGCAACTAGACTCAGGGAAGGACTCTCATCCTGGGAAGATGACTCAGCTTTGTTTGAAGCTTGAACTGGCAAGTGGGAGTAGCAATTGGAGAGTGAAGCAATTGGCACATACACTGGACATTGTATTTATAGGGTGGAAGTCCAAAATATTGTGCATCTATGTGACCTCATGATAATTCCCTAAGTCATATAATCCGGGTTTGATCTTTTAGAATGTTGAGGCCCCGTGCCCAAAGCTGATGGGAGGACCAATTATTTGTGCCACAATAGTTACTTTAGTTTCAGGTTGGGGTCATTCTTATGAGACAGCCAAGTCATCTGCTCAGTTGGGCAGAAGGGATTGGCTGGCCAGTGGGGCCTATTGTGGGGCACAATTAATCCTAATTGAAATTGAATGAAAGGCATTTTATAATGCGCAAAATTAGCCCCAGAGGGCATCGAGGCGCGATAACAAACAAACAGAAAGTCCAAACTACCAAGTGAAGACCACTATAACCACCAGAAGCGCTGCCTCTAGTATGCCTGAGAGAAAAGCCAGGTCTTCAGGCGTTTCCTAAAGACCGACAGAGAGGCCTGACTGGAGAGTTCCGGAGGGAGAGAATTCCAAAGTTTTGGAGCTAAGGTGGAGAAAGCTCTGTCTCCCCATTTTGCCTTTGCAACTCTGGGGACTGAGAGCAAATTCTTAGATGCTGAACGAAGGGTTCTTCTGGGAGTATAAACACGCAGAAGGGACCTGATACCCTCTGAGCCTGAGCCATGAACAACACTATGGGCCAGGCACAGAAGTTTGAAAGAAATCCTAGAGGGAATCGGAAGCCAGTGAAGATCCCTTCTGGCCAGAGTTACCGAAGCTAGCCTAGGAAGATTCAGGACCATCCTGGCTGCAGCGTTCTGCACCATCTGAAGACGGAGGATGGAGCTCTTGTTAATGCCACTATAGAGGGCATTACAATAATCTAGCCTCGATGAGACCAAAGCAACTGTTGCTTGTTTCCGGGCTGCAAGGGACAGATAGGGAGCAATCTTCCTCAACGTTCTTATGATGGCACAACAGGTGGACACCGTTCTATTTACCTGAGCGTAAAATGATAGAGCAGGATCAATTAGCACCCCAAGGTTCCTGGCGGAGAGGGAGGGAAGAGGGCATTCCCCCAGGGAAGGTGGACACTAGTTGTGACACAGAATGGCTATAAGCTCAGTGTAAGAGCTGCTACCCCCATAATCAGTTTTGACTGACCAGAAAGAAGGAGGCTACTCAGTTCACTGGGAACACCCCTATTCACAAGGGAGTAAGGGTTAATCCATCTTGGATTTTATGAGTGAGATAGACTATGGAATTGTTAACAGTAGGATAACAGTAGCTGTTGAAAGCGTGGGTAGACAACCTCTAGTATCTTTTACTTTATTGGTTAGGGAGGGGCTAGGAGTAACCCTGGGCGTAGTGGGGCTTCGCGGAGCTATGTGAAGTGGGCGAGAAACTACGCCCACCTCCGCACTCCGCGTAGCCCCACTACGCACCGCAGGCCTCCCTCCCGCCCTCCCTAAATACTTTAAATTAGGAGTGTAAAAGAATTAAAAGGCACTTACCTTGCCCGCCGCTGCCCGTCGCTGCCCGCCGCGTCCCCGGGGCTCGCTATCTTCATTGCTGCCGTCTTGTGTACTAATGCGCATGCGCGGGCGGCCGCGCATGCACATTTTTCGTGAGAAATGTGCATGCGCGGCCGCCCGCGCATGCGCATTAGTACACAAGACGGCAGAATGGAGATAGCGAGCCCCGGGGACGCGGCGGGCAGCGGCGGGCAAGGTAAGTGCCTTTTAATTCTTTTACACTCCTAATTTAAAGTATTTAGGGAGGGCGGGAGGGAGGCGGGTGGCGGCCAGCTACGCTCCATCTGCGGAGCGTGCGTAGTGCCGGATTCTACGCCTGCTACGCAAAATGCGTAGAAGCCGGCACTACGCACACTCCGTGCACGGAGCGTAGCCGCCCGCCCACCCTTAGCTAGGAGTCACTCTTACAGCACAGGGACATACATTTCTGATGTTTTAAGTGAAAATAAAACCAAAAAGTGGAGGGGAGCACATTGCTTGGGAGCCACCGGAAAAGAACCTTCTCTATATTCTAAACTCTTTCATTTTATCTTTTAGTTATGCCATTTTTCCTATTGTTATTTCATGCTGTGGCAGGCATACTGATATGACAAAATCCCAGGTTCACACCCATGCTCCACTCTTGTCATGCTTATGCAACGTAACGCAGCACAAGCTGCTGTGCTATGTTACAAGTCTATAAAGGCATGCAAGGCAAATCTGAAAGGTGAAGTGGAAATGTTTTGGCTTAGTTGTCATAACATGCGCAATGCTCTTATTTTTATGAGCAGGTTCTGACTATCCAAACAGAGAACAAGGCTATCACACTTGAAAACTCTGAACTGCTTGAAACATGATTCTTCAGGATCATAAGAGGTTGAGGGCAGCACATTGATTAAGAGCCACCAGGAAGGTGGCTTCTCTAATGGACCCACTATTCTTAACAGTGTAGATGATAAGGTATACATGGCCAATGGAGGCACAGGAATCTCACAAGACTTTCACATGTTGTTGGACATCTTGCATACTTGGAGAATAAGTTACTCGTGGTCCATAGAGACCTTGGTATGTATTTGAGATACAAAGGGCCTTGTTTTTATTAAATATAAATACATTTACATTAATGGTAAAAAATATATGAAATTGTCTTTCCTTATTTAATTATAAAATATTTAATAACACACTTTGAATTAAAAAGTCCTGTAACAATAAATCCTATGACTTATAGCATTTATTGTTGCATTATTATTACATTATTTGTGTAACAATAAATGTTTTTATGTGTAATAACATGTATTGGTAAATTGTTTTAAATTCAAAATAGGTTATTGAATATGTTATGATTAAATAATAATTATGCAATATTTGACATATTTTTAACATTAATTTATATTTGTATTTATACTTTTAACTGGTTTAAATAATTAACATTATTTTGTATGGGGTTTGATTTTAAGTCCCTACCTCCATTATTTTCTATGGGATGGTGTTGTAATGCCAGTGGTTATCCATGTGTAGTGCTGGACTTACTACAAAAGTGTAAGTTACTACAAAAGTGCATTTTGTGAATAGCACAAAGTAGTAATCTGACTTAAAAGTTGCCTTTGTGAATCAGGCCCTATTTTCATGAATCATCCATTAGGATTATGAGTATCCACATCTTCCTAGGACTTTGATAAACTTTCTTGAAGATACTTATAATGTTGAAGTATTGAGTTAAATGAGAAAGTGATTGGTGGTTGCAGTTGCGGCTGCTGGGAGGGTGGCAGGGCAGTAGTGGTTTTGGTGGCTGGGCAGGGAAGGGTTGAATTATAGAATAAAATGTAAAAAAATAGAACCTGATCCTGCGGCTGCCTCGTGCTTCTGTACTCCTGACAGTTCCTGAGACAGACTGCCCAACAAATCCCTACACTGCTCTCATGCTATAAGGGCAGCACCAAGATTGGCCTATGCATGCTTTGACGCTCTGCTCAGTCAGAGGGAGTCTGTGCCGTTTCTTAGAAAGCCATGCAAGGTGAATCGCAAAAGCCATGCAAGGTAAACTTACTGAAACCTGTGCCTTGTCCGTACGTCGTCTTGGCCTCAGATAACAGGGGAGACCAACCACAATAACCTAGTAAGAAAAGTTGTGTTTATCACCCAAAAAGGTCTGGCTATTGTCCTGCATTTTGCTGACATCCATTTTTTTTGTTCTCATTCTACTGCCAGTTTATTCACTATCCTCTTGAGAGAGGTGGAAACTCAATGCTGTTCCCAGAAAAAACTGACAAGCCTTTTTTCTGAATGGCATTCTAACTGAGCCTCAACCCTTCTCAGCATAGCAATGGAATAATCATTGAAATGTCTTGGCACTTATCTCCCCATTATACCAGTCCATAAACGGTGACCACCTGCTGTCACCCTCTCTCTGTCACAGGCTAGGTCACTTTTACAGATAGAACATGCTGTATTTACCCAGTCTTGCCATACTGGTTGATCTTGAGATATCAGTTCTTACAGATTATTCTCCTGGATGTCAATAATAAAAGAAAAAGTAGTTGCATTTAGCATTTAATCTGAAGGTTTAGTGCTGTATCAATCTTATATAATATCAGAAAGTAGCATACATTTACTCCAGTGCCCAAGATTTCAGACAATGCCCCACTTACCTCACTCCAATAGAGGGCTAAATCTTGACACTCCACACACATGTGTTTGCCGTCGGCATCTGCCACTCTGCACCTCGTACACGTTGATCTCCCTGTGCAATCTTGGCCAACTTTATGGGGGTCCAGAAAGCCCGATGGATCCTGATGAGATGGCATTGCTTTTACAGAGCCTGTTTCTCTATCTATAATAGAAAATCAAGGGATATTTGCCATAAATCTTGGGACACAAGCTCTGGAAAGTCCTTCTTCCAAATCTTGCATGGATTCACTCATTTCATGTCTTCAGCAGCTATCATGTCCCAGTACCACAGGCAGCGTCCTTTTTGATACTTTTAACCTCCACTAGCAAAGCATTATGTTCCCAGTTGCCCCCTGAGCCAAATTCTGTGCAGCCTACCATAAGCACAACTGAAGGGATTTAAACATTGCCACTCCTCCCTAGCAGTGAAAATGTTCCTTCTTAATGTGAGGCTAATGCTGTCCTTTAACCACTCCAGAGTCCCAGAGGAGTACCCGATCAGAGACAGGTGAATCCCCACAATTTACCTTATAGAGACCTACACCCAGATTCTAAGGGCTGATTGGAGAACCTTCAAGCAAGCTTGTTTAAAGACTTTAGGATCACTGAACCAGTACAAAAACTCTCTGGCCCAAGACCAGTGAACACAGCTATGTATAGTCTACCCAAAAGGGGATCCCTTGGATTCCCCAATAAAATGTGGACTTTTTTAATCTGAAAGGCATAGCGATTCTTTTGGAGATCTGGAGGGCCAACTCCCCTGTTTTAACCTCCCATTTAGTTTCTTCCAGGCAATGCTGGCACTCCTGGACCCTCATTAAAAGCTGGCTGTCCTGGCTTGCAACTTCTCAATCTGTTTTTCCGGGAAACGCAATGGAATACTGTCAAAAAGGAACGTCACTTTTGGGAGGACCATCATCTTTACAGTGCTAAGTCTACCGTAAATACCAGATAACTGATACAACATCGACTCTCATAACATCGAACTACAGAATTATCAAGTCAACAATATCATAAATAAAAATACCTACACACAATACATAAAATAGAAATAACACTAATATCGATAAAAAATATAATTTAAATAAATCTCGATGACAAATATTGTCGACAAAAATATAGAACACAAACATATCAATAACATTATAATAAAATGAAACACATCAAAAATATTGGTACAAACAATATCGACAACAGAAACATCAATAAAATACATATAACCTATATTGAAAATAAAACGTAAACATAAATAAATACTATTTACGATAATACAATAAAATAAACTATATCCAATATTTTAAATAAATAATAAAATGTATTAAGTATTTACCACATTCATTTAAACAAATAAATTAAATATACAAAAACAAATTAATAAACAAACAAAATAACATGACAAATAAATCAAAATTAACGAAAATAAACAAACATAAATATATATAATATAAAAAAATTATAAAACGTTTATCTACATATAAAATTAAATAACAACAATAAACAAAATATAAACAAACAATAAATAAACATGATAAACATTAAATAAATTACAAGGTAACAGCTGAAAAATTCAAAAAAGCAATCTCAACCAATACATTTTAAACACACAAACACAAACTAAACCAAAAGAAAACTCTAACTAATTAGACAAACACTATAAAAACAATCAAATAATTAACATAAAATTTACTGTACAACAGACAGCCATGGTGGAAGAGTAAACCTTCGAGAGAGAGAAGAGAAAACGAAAAACAACTACACCAAATACGATTCCAAACATCTTGCAATAAAAGTAAGCTCAAAACGTTGTAACTAAATACATTTTAAAAACTTGTCAAATATTATAACATTTATATATAACAGACTCAACATCACAAAAATTGCATCTAGAAAATTCAAAGATTTACCTATAAAACAACAATAAAAGATAACACATAGGGGCCGATTCCGATCTGGGCCGGAAAGCTCTCTGACCGAGCTGGATCCAGAATGTTTTCCGACCGCGCCGGAGTCCTGCAGTCCGACCGAGCAAGTACGATGCAGCCGCATGCTGCCGGATTCGGTTCGGTCAGACTCCCATTGAAGTCAATGGGAGCCAGTCGTACAACGCGTACATGAGCTCCCGTTGACTGAATTGGTACATCTCGCACAAGAGTGCCCCCTACATTGGGTACACATCAGTGCCATCCCCACTGTACATGCCTGTGTTGGGGAGAGCCTTGGGGCTGCCCCTGTGTCTGAGTCGTAAGGCTGCGGGTGGCTAGGGGTCCGAGGCGGACCCCTAAAGGAAACTACTCTGACATTTTGCGAGTCAGAAACTTTGGCTTGCACTGGCTGTCCGACGCATGCATCGTACTGGCTTGGTCGTAAATTGCATCAATTGCACGGCACGGTTTACTTACGGACGAGGCGAACGGAGCGGTTCGGACCCGGAAATGAATCGATCACTGAATTTCACGTTGCTCGTATTGTACTTGCTCGCTCATACAGCTGTACGAGTCAGGCAGAAAACAGGTGCACGGCTTGTACTTTTTCCGGCCCGAACGCATCTGGTGCCATTCCGAGCGAGATCTGAATTGTCCACATAGTAAGTATATGACTTCACCAACAACTAATGTCAATTATTTAAAAAAACTAAACTGAATTAAAAAGCAAAACATAGCTAACACATGTTCTTTTATTTTTAAAAGCTTCTACAGTTTACAGAACCAGAACATCTACCAATAACAATGCTTCACTTAAAAAGTGTAAGTATATTTATATAATTGCAAAGAAATAAAAAGTAAACACTTAGGGGTTTATTTGGATGGCGGGTGAATCGCCCCCGCCAGGCTGGCAGTAGGCACTGCCGGACCGGAGGGGGTGATCCACCCGCCATCCACATCTGAATGACCCCCCACCATATTAGGATAAAGCGATACCAAAGGGGATGATGGATGGAGCGTTTGACCTGGGCCAGAAACAAGCATCCTGAGCAATGGTCACACATCTGGGCATACCCTGCCAACTTAGGGCGAACAAACTAATACCAAAGGGGATGCTTATTTCCTGTCCAGAGAAGACATGGCATGGCAGTTCAGGCTAGACTGTTCCCATGAGGCACAGGGTCAGACTGATTTACATATGGCCATGTCTGAACTGGGGTGGTGGAGTGAGCTAAAGAATGGTGATGGATTAAACCCATATCAGTTGAGTGGGGGTGAGTGTTTGATTTGCTCAAATGCTCCGACCATCATCCCCTTTGATATTGCTTTGTTCGCCCTAAGTTGGCAGGGTATGCCCAGACGTGGGTCCCTTGCTCACTCTACCACTGGATTCAAGATAGCCTGGCTGATGAGGATTATGAATCCGAAACCGGTCCCAGGATGCTTGTTTCCGGTCCAGGGAAGACATGGCTTGCCAGTTCGGGCTGGACCGTTCCCATGAGGCACAGGGTCAGACTGATTTGCATATGGCCATGTCTGAACTGGGATGGTGGTGTGAGCTAAAGAATGGTGATGGATTAAACCCAGATCAGTTGACTGGGGGTGAGTGTTTGATTTGCTCAAACCCTCCATCCATCATCCCCTTTGGTATCGCCATATTAGGATGGCTCGGGGGTCCGCGGTGGATGGGAAGACCTGCCAGCGCTTTTCGGCCCATCATTGAGTTGACCGGGCAGAAAAAGGGCTTAATATGGTGGCAGTGTCTGCAAGACAAGTCCATCGATATTAACATGCCGGCGGAGAGCAGCCTCTCCTTGGCGGTGTTGCTGCCATGGAGAAGCATGCGGTCTTTGCTGTTGGGGGTCCATAGCGGGCCCCAGGATGTTGGTGGGGTGGGAGGTGATCATGAGGGGTACATATGGTACCACCCTGCATTGGCATGGACAAGGTGTCAGGCACCACGCAATGCCTGTCACCTTGTGCATGCCAATGCACAACGTGCATTTCACAGCACTATGCTGGGCAGTGCTGTGAGCACCGCCCACCACAATGCTGGGAATGGGGGATGCCACCACCACAGTGGTGGTGGCAACCGAATTGCAGGTGCGGGATGGCCGCACCCTTGGCAGATGGTCCCGCATACTGTTAAAGTGGTGGGCGGTCTTTGTACGCCCACCATCATAATAGACCCCCATATAATATAAATAATCAAATTAACTAAAATTACAATGTTATGTTTTATTTTTCAAAGATTATAATTCACAACAACTCCACCCAAAAAAAAAAAAAATCACATTTGAAAAATATACAAAATCAACATAATAGAAAATAATAAGACAAAGTAAGTATATGCAATAACCAACAATTAGACCAAACTATTAAAAAATGATATATTTATTAAAAAACAAATTATTACTAACAAATACTTTTCTCTTATCAGCTTCTACAAAATTTAGCAAAAAACAAAATCAACGAAAGAAACTTCACCAACTGCATTTAGTAAGTATTTTTATTGCTTCAATAAAATAAATATAATAAAAAAGCGAAACAAACAAATAAACAAACTATACCCTTCTATTTTATATTTCACAGATTACACTTCAATAAAAGTCCACCTTAAAACAACAAAGCAAGAATTAACTTTGAAAACAGAGATAAAAGCAACATTACAGAAAAAGATAAAATGAAGTAGGTTTATAAATTAACCAACAAATACAACAAACTAATTAACAAAATTAAAATAAATAAAAAGCAAATATAACTAACAAATATTTTTCTCTTGGCAGCTTCGACAAATTACAACCTACAGCAAAATCATAAAAAAAATCATCAACGAAAAACAGTAAGTAGTTTTTTTAAAATAAATAAAAATTGAAGCTAAATAAAAAAAATAACACAATAAAATGTAACACTTTATTAACAATAACATTTTGCTTTTAAACCAAAAGAAAGAAACAAGTAGATAAACATCAACAATTAAAAGAAAATCCATCAAGAAAATAAAATCAAAATGCATGTAAGTGTTTTTCAAACATATTATTATACAAAATGTTTATTGTTCAACATCCTATAATTAATAAATATATATACATATATTCACAGATTAACCAACAAATGGCAGAGGGAGAAAAAATAGTTACTTCACAAAAGTGGGAACTACTTCTCTGCTACATGGGATACACTTATACCTAAGAAAAAAGTAGTGGAAACAAAAAACATTGGAAATACAGTAAATATTACTCTAACTCTTGTTACAGTACAGCCAATAAAATAGAACCAATGTAGTAATATTTGAAAGAACATAATCATCTACCCAATGTAACTGAAATTGAGGTTAGAGATGGTCTCGAGACAATAGGATAAGCAAGTACCAGCTCACAACAAACATGTCCCCAAATACTTAAAAATGTGTTAACTAGGGTACCTGAGCATGTTACAGGACAACTACTGTATATCCACACTCTGAAGAGATTAATTTCCTGAACTAATAGAGCTACAGCTCAAACACCGCTCAAACGTTTGCTTAAATGGAAATATTACCTGAATATATCATCACTCAAAAAGATGAAAAAATCCTTCCTCATGATAATAAAAGTCATGAAAAATGAATTTTCCTCCTTGCAACAAATAACAACTTACAAAACCTTCAGAACTGCAAAATGTGAATGATTGATGGTACATTCAAAGATTGCCCCAAGCCTTTTTTATCAACTATACACAATCCACAGCGAATATGAAGATAGTAACAGACCTTTCATATAACACACTACTCCCTAATAAAGAGAACACCACATACATACAGATTCTAACAATATTAAAATAATACACCAGCAACTACTTTCTGAAAAAAATCATCACTTGATTTTGAATAATCAATGATTCAATCAATTTTAAAACTATACCCACACACTGCAATACAAGGTTGCTACTACCACTTTAATCGAAGTATCTGGAGGCACCTACAAAAATATACTTTAAGTATAGATTGCACCACCAATAGCAACTTCGCCTGCCAAAATAAAAAAAATAATAGCCCTGACCTATGTACCAACAACTGAAGTAGTAAGCCATTACAATCTACTTCTTGAAAGCCCCTTCTATCAGGCAAATGAAACTAACTAACTCCCTTCCTAGACTACTTCGAAGATACTTGGGAGGGAAGGTTACATAAGTCAGGGCACTGCAGGCAACCAAATACCAAATACCTTGGTGGAACGTATATGACAGTACTCTAGCTGAATAATCAAAATAAAAACAATGAAGTGAAAGGATGGCACCATGCTTTCCAAGCCACAATTGGAAGAGGACAACCAACCCTACATAAACTTATAAAAGCTAATAAAAAGAACAAAGCTATCAAGAGCTCAGACTAGAGCTATCCATAACAAAAATCGTCCCTAAACTAAGTAAACAAACTAAAATGATGTATCAATATCTACAACATAAAAGTAGACTATTTGCAAACACCAACGGTCTAGAATACTAAGAGATGATGCTAAATCTATACTGTAAAAAAGCAACAATGCTAAATACAATAAACATTTAAAACTTCAAAACATTTAAACATCATACTCTTTTTTTAAATTAATAATTATAACTATGTCATATAAAATAAAATAAAAAACACAAATATATATGACATATTATAATTATTACATTTAAAACAATACAAAGAAATCAATGTAACAAAAACATTTCTCACCCATAATAATTATTAATAACTTACAGTTATGTAGCAGTAGAAGATCCGGGAAATCCAATAAATCCATAGAAGATAAATCAAAAACAAATCCATTAAAAAAGGGAACCCCAAAAAATGCAAATATACAACTGTTGAAAAAATGATCCAACTACGCAATCCTCTCAATAACGGAACCATCAAAAACCCGAATATTTGTGTAAAAAAACCACAAAAATTAAACTGTAGAATAAAGGCTCCAATGACGCAATCCTCTCAATAAAGAAACCCTCAAAAACTCAAAAAATAGCTTTAAAAAACAACCCCTCCAACAAACCCGTAAAATAAAAGTAAATATAAAAACTCTTGTTTAAAATAAACAAACTACATTTAAATTATTTTGTAAAAAAGAAGAGGTGATCGAGACCACCATCCGTTCAGAATTGCTAAAACCCGCAAACCCCCCCAAAAAAAGAATACCCACTCACAATAACACGTACAAACTCACAAACATTAACATTAACAAAAAATAACACAATTAAACAACACATAACTAACACCACATGACACTCTACTCTTACCCAAAACTATGGCAAACACATAAAACACTAAACTACCAAAACAACACCTAACTTTACCAAAAATGAACAAACATAGTTAATTAAAAGAAACTTACCTTAAGTGACGAAACGCAGCTCCCAACAGCGAGGTTCCATCTTCCAAAGTGACCTAAAAACGAAACAGATAGATAGAAAAGTGAGGAAATTAGAAAGAAGTGGCCCCGTAATAAAAATTTAAAAAAGACTTACTCGTCATAGAAAAGAATGGAAAAATAATATTAAAATGCATAACAAATTTATATTTTTATATATTGTAAAAAAAATAACAATTTTGCAAAAAGATGCCAAACAGTGTAAAAAATATAATAAATATTATATTATCCGAAAACAAAAAATATAATATTTAATATATTTAAATATATGTTTTTTTGATGTACTGTAGAATTACCAAAAAGATTAAAATGTATAATGAACAAATATATGTGAACATATATATTTGTAAATTATTTAACATAATAAATAATATTTGAATACAAATGATATTCAATATACTAAATAATATATAGGGAAAATATGTAAAATAAATATTATGTAATTGTATTAACAAATTAAATGATATGAAATGTATCCAACAAAAATACAAATGTTTACTTTTTGTCATAAAAAATGATAAACAATGAAAGTCCAATTGTTTAAAATAAATAACCTATTAATATATTTACTTTACTATTACAGTAAATCATTCACAATTTTTCTATTATGTTTAAAAAAATATGTATGATACAAATATTGTTAATTTCCCAATTCTACATTAAAAATGTATGTCAATAAGCATTGTTAATTTTCCAATTCTACAGGAAAAATGTATGTTAAAAATATTGTTAATTATCCAATTCCTACATGAAAATTGTACATTACAATATTGCTAATTTTCCAACTCTACATGAAAAATGTATGTTAAAATGATATTATACTTTGTCATACATTTTGAACAACATCAAAATACCTGGATAATGTTTTTAATATTGTGAAAAAATATATAACAAATGCAAAAGAGAACAAAGAAGTTGTAAAAGAAATGCATAAGCAATAAAATTGTTTACAAGAATAACTTATAAACATCTCCTTTCGTATTTAAATGTACATACAAAAATAAAAGATAACTAATAAACAAAACAAATGTACTATGCCTAACTCCAAATAAATTCAGTGAAAGTGCTGGATAATAAAACATAATAAATTACTATTTCAACTCCAAAACCAACAAAACTCAGGAAAAGTGCTGGATAACAAACCTAATTAAGGGGGTAATTATGATGGTTGGCTGACCTGAGTCCGCCCGCCATCATTGAGATGGGTAGTACTGCCTGCCAGTCATGTGGCGGTCCCACCACTGAAATTACGATGCACCCACGAAACTGGCGCATCACAGGGCTTTAACATTGCCGACTGTGCTGCTGGCTGCAGCACCGTTTGCCATTTTAATTTGTCATGCATTGCATTTCCCTGCACCACTTGGCAGGTACCACATGGTGCCTGCCACTTAGTGCTGGGAAATGTTGGGGAGTACCATGGGTACCCCTCAGTGCACCCCCCAGCTCAGAGGGGGCCCGCAACGGGCTCCCAAATCCAATCTCCACTAGTCTTTCCAAGGCGGTTTCACCACCATGGAAAGGCTGGCTGATGCCAGCCTTGTAATCTGGTGGACGGTGCCTGCTAGGTACTGCCACCATTTTCCAGGACCTGACCGCTCCGCCAGGCAATCAAGCAATCATTCTACTTGTAAAGCGCTGTAACTTACCCGTGAGGGTCTCAAGGCGCTGGGGGGGGGGGGTGGAGGCGCTGCTACTTCTCGAAGAGCCAGGTCTTGAGGAGTCTTCTGAAGGTGATTAGGTCTTTGGTCTGCCGCAGGAGGCTAGGCACGGTGTTTCAGATCTTGGCGGCGATGAAGGTGAAGGATCTGCCGCCTGAGGTCGCTCATTGGATGTGAGGAACAGCGGCGAGAGCGAGGCTGGCAAAGCGGAGTTGGCGGGCGGGGGTTGGAAGCTAAGTCTGCTGTTAAGGTAGGCTGGTCCGGTGTTGTGGAGTGCTGTGCGTGCATAGGTGAGGAGTCTGAAGGTGATCCTTTTGTCGATGGGGAGCAAGTGTAGGTCTCTCAGGTGGGGGGTGATGTGGCTGCGGTGAGGGATGTTGAGGAACAGCCGGGCGGAGGTGTTTTGGATGCGTTGTAGTTGTTGTAGGTGTTTGGCTGAGATTCCTGCATAGAGTGCTTTGCTGTAGTCCAGTCTGCTGCTGACGAGGGCCTGTGTCACTGTTCTTCTTGTTCCGGTAGGGATCCACTTGTAGATCCTGCAGAGCATGCGGAGGGTGTTGTAGCAGGAGGAGGAGATGGCGTTGACCTGCTTCGACATGGAGAGGGAGGAGTCGAGGATGATTACTAGGTTGCGTGCGTGATCAGTGGGTGTTGGTGCTGCTCCCAGCATGGTTGGCCACCAGGAGTCGACCCAGGCTGATGGGGTTACTCCGAGGATGAGGACCTCCGTCTTGTCTGAGTTCAGTTTCAGTCGGTTTTACTCATCCATTCGGCGATTGCCTCCATACCCTTTTCGAGGTTGGTTTTGGTAGTGTGCGGGTCCTTGGTGAGGGAGAGGATGAGCTGGGTGTCATTGGCATAGGAGATGATGTTGAGGTCGTGCTTGTGGGCCACTTGTGCGAGGGGGCCATGTAGACATTGAACAGTGTCGGGCTTAGGGAAGAGCTCTGGGGTACATCGCAGATGAGGTCAGTGGCTTAAGAATGGAAAGGTGGGAGGCAAACGCTCTGGGTTCTGCCGCTGAGGAAGGATACGGTCCAGTTGAGGGCCTTCTCTTGGAGTCTGGCTTCTTGGAGGCGTGTCTTTATGTGTGGTGGCAGACCATGTCGAAGGCAGCTGACAGGTCCAGGAGGATGAGGGCTGATGTTTCGCCGTTGTCTAGTTGGCGCCTGATGTTGTCTGTGGCGGCGATGAGGGCTGTCTCAGTGCTGTGGTTCTTCTGAATCCGGACTAGGATGGGTCTAAGATGTTGTCCTCGAGGTGGCGGGTCAGTTGTATGTTGACGATATTCTTGATGACCTTCGCCGGGAATGGGAGCAGGAAGATGGGCTGGAAGTTCTTGAGGTCCTTGGGGTCCGCCTTGGGCTTCTTGAGAAGGGCGTTGATCTTACCGTACTTCCAACTTTCCGGGAATGTAGATGTCTCGAAGGAAATGTTGATGACTTTCCATAGTTGGGGTGCGATGGCTGTGTCTGCTTAGATGAATACATGGTGTGGGCAGGGGTCTGATGGTAATCCTGAGAGGATAGAGTTCATAACTTTGCATGTCTTGTCGTCGGTAACGTTGGTCCAGGAGGTCAGGCCGTTGATGCGGGTGGTGTTCGTTGTGTGGGTGCCGCCTGTCATTATTGGGGCAGTTGGGGTGTTGAAGCTGTCATGGATGTCCACAATCTTGTGGTGGAAGAAGGTGTGGGTGGGAGCTGTGACGAGTTGTCTGAGGTTGGTAAGATTGTCGATCAGGCATGTGGAGTTGGCGTTGTTGTTGTTCTCGAGGTGGAAGTTCAGGTCCCCGAGGAGGATGTAGTCAGGGCTGGCGAGGTCGGCGATGGAGTCATTGAAGTGCGCCCGGGGTCCAGGGGGTCTGTAGATGAGTGTTCCTCTGAGGGTTGTGTTGGGGTCAGTGTGGATCCAGAAGTGCAGGTGTTCCGCGGTGTTGAGGGTGTCATCTGAGTGGGTGGAGACCTTGATGGAGGACTTGTGGATGATGGCAATTCCTCCTCCGATTCCGTTGGTGCGGTCCCTGTGGGTGATTTTGTAGCCGTCCGAGACAGCTATGGCGATGCTGGGTGCCGAGGAGTCGTTCCACCAGGTCTCGGTCAGGAAGGCTGCGTCTGGTGCAGAGGTGTCAAGCAGGTCCCAGAGCTTGAAGTCGTGTCTGCGTGCAGAGTGGGTGTTCAGGAGTATGCAGCGTAGGTGGTTGGGTCCGGTCCTTGGAGGTTTGGTGGCTCTGTCGCAGGTGAAGCTGCAGGTGCGGCAGGAGAAAGGTCTGTGGGTCCATTTTGGGGCGGCTTGGAAGCAGGTGTGATCTCTGCCGGCGTTGAGTGCGTGGGGTGTGCTGGCATTGTATCGGAGTATGGCATTGTGGCATTTTTGGGGTCCAGGGGTCCAGGCGCTGGGCGCGGTCCAGGCGTGGACGGGGGCAGACGGGCTTGCCTCTGGCCGCCAATTAAGGCGGGGAGGGAGAAGCAGCTGAGAGGCGGGAGCGGGGTGGCGAATGGATGGCGAGGGGGCGAGGCCACAGGGGAGCAGCGGCGGGAAACAGGCAGGGGGAACAGAAGGAAAGGGGGAGGGGGGATATGAGGCAAAAAACGAGGAGAAAAACGAGGAATGAGCAGAAACAGAACAGTACAGCAATTCACAGAATCATAGGTTATAAGGCACAAAACGAAGAACGTTACCACTGGGGCAACAGCAGGATCAAACTCACAGTGGAGCGGAGGCACAGGGGGGAGGGACACAAGCACACAGGTGGAGCTGTGCGGCAGGTGGGGAGCGACCTGGCCTGCAAGCATCGTAACTTAACGATTGCCTGTGGCGGAAGCATGGCGGGCGGTCTTTGCGTCCACCATGCTTGCCGAACGATTCCTCCACCAATGCAATATAGCGGGCGAAATTGGCAGTCAAATGGCGGAGGGCCCACCACAGCTTGGCTCCCTAAATTACGATTCCAACTGCATAAGCAACAAAACTTAGGGAAAGGTCTGGATAATAAAACTAATCAAATTACTATTCTAACTCCCACAAAAAATTAACTCAGAGAAAATGCTGGATAATAAAACTAATTTAAATACTATTCCAACTCTGAAACAAAATAAAGTCAGGGAAAGTGCTGGATAATAAAACATAATAAATTACTATTCCGACTCCAAAACCAACTAAACTCAGGGACAGTGCTGGATAATAAACCTAATTAAATTACTATTCCAACTCCAAAACTAGCAAACCTCAGGGAAAGTGCTGGATAATAAACCTAATTAAATTACTATTCCAACTCCAAAACAAAATAAATTCAGGGAAAGTGCTGCATAATAAAACTAATTAAATTACTATTCCAACTCCAAAACGAAGAGAACTTAGTGAAAGCACTAGATAATAAACATAATTAAATTGCTATTTCAACTCCAAAATCAGAAAAACTCAGGGGTAGTGCTGGATAATAAACCTAATTAAATTACTATTCTAATTTCAAAAGTAAATAAACTCAAAGAAAATGTTGCATAATACAACATAATAAATTACTATTACAACTCCAAAACTAAAAAAACCTCAAAGAAAGTGCTGAAGACTAAAATATAATAAATAACTATTTCAACTCCAAATGTATTATCATTAAATAATTTGTTATCAAATGTATCTTTATAATACATTTTTAAATTCTAAAATACATAAAATTTTACTACAAATTAATTTTTCTGTAAATAAATTACAAAAATTATAGAAAAATGTACTCAAACATAAATATAATCTCAATATTTTTTAAAGAAATTCTAATGTAAATTTTCGAATGTAAAAGCAAAATAAAAAATTTCAATTTCTACTTTTAACAAAAAGATATTTGCAACCAAACATTAAAAACTACTTCCTACCCCTATCCCCTGTAAAATCAACATCACACTACTAAATTTTCTCAGACAATTCTAAAAATATTCAAAATTTTACAATTAATATTTTTAAATTACTCCCCACCCTAATCCACTATAAACACAACAACCCGCTACAAAAAATGTACAGATGATTAAAAATATTTCTATTTTAATTTAAAAAAATGTAATACTCCACATACTTATCCCCTATAAATACAACATCCCACAAATAAATATTTGAAATATTTAAAAAATATTTTACTTTTTTTAAATAACTCCCTACCCTTTTCCCCATAAATCCAATCTCCCACTCCTAAAAATTTTAATTTGATACCAAATTTTTTAAATACTCCCCACCCGCATCCTCTATAAACCTAACATCCCATTCCTAAAACAACACATTTTTTAAAAATATTAAAATTTGAATCCTACTTTTTTAAATTACTCCCCACCCTTATCCTCTATAAAACCCAACATCCCGCTCCTAAAACTTAATTAAAAAAAAGAAAACCAACTTTTTAACATATATTGTTTAATCTATAAAACGTATAATAAATAATACTAAATTAATAACAATAAAATACTAACATTAAAGAAAAAAACAATATAATTTACAAAAATATTTTTGACATCGAAATATACAAAATCAATATTTTTACATTACATAAAATTCGATATTTTTAACTACGAAAAAAATTACCTCAATACTTTACACCACCGATATTTTTGACTAAGCATGGGCGAATTTTGCGAATCTCGCGTTCGCGAATTTTGCGGATTTGCGAATTCGCAATCTGCAAAATCCGCGAATTCTTGCGAATTTGCGGATTTTTTTTTTGTGTTCGCAAGGATTTCTGCCAGTTCGCGAGGGTTTTGTACCAGTTCGCAATTGCGAACTTACATTTCGGCTCGCAACGGTCGCGAATTATGTTGTTTCTACGTCTGGTTCATCATCACAGGTTCCCAGCACCCTCTGTTTCACCACTGCAACCCTCTGTTACATCAATGCCACCCTCTGGTTCATCATTACTGTAGATTATGGGGGGGGGAAAGCAAGCACACCAGCCCTGCTTCAACTGAGATGAATTAATTTGGGGTTAGTTTATTAATGTGTCACTGTTTTAAAATTCCAGTCTGGCACCTGCTTCCTTATCTGTAATTTTGCTTTCTGTTGCAGTGCATTTTTTTTCCCCAGGACCTTTGTGGCCTACTTGTAGCTATTCTATGAGCCTGCTGTGAGGGTCAGAGCAGGGTCATACAATTGTTGCAACTAGCAACTGAATTCTGGAGGGGCCCCAGTCAGGAAGCACTACCGGGAATTGTTACTAATGATGAGTTTGAACTCTTGCCCCTGCCGAGTGCTTTCAGTTTTGAAAAACTCGTTTTTCTGCAATTTCGCGGGGTTCGCGGGGCGCGAACACGCGCAAGATCGGATTCGGAAGCCGCAAGGCGCGAAGTTACCCTCGCGGTCGTTCAAGGGCGCAGCCATCTTGTTTGCCTGACGTATTTCCGTTTTCGGGCGCGAAGTGTAATCTCGCAAAGTCCGCGGCTTGCCAGTACAGTTTTGCGCGTGTTCTCAAGGAAAATCTCGCGCGAACTTATCCACGCGGTCGTGAAGGGGCGCGGCCATCTTGTTTCTCATTCATTGCTATGGTTCTGGGCATGGTCTTTGTATCCTCTGTCAATCTCTGCCATCCTTTGCTTGTTTGAAGTTTTTTTTGATCTATTTTACTTATTATCTATCCCTCTATTTTTCTAGCCCTATATTTTTGTGTTTACTGCTACTTTTGGTTAATTTTAAACTACTTTTGTAAACTCTTTTCTTTTCTTCTCTTCCCTATTCTATTTTCTTTATTCCTTTCCTCCCAGACCATGGTGAAGGGAGCCGGGAAGCATCCCGAGAAGGGGAAGGGTCCCGCACCTCGTGTCCGGCTCCCATGCGGGCGTTTGAGGGGGGAGCTAGTGATGCCACGGGAGATCTTTAGCCCGGAGGAGGTGGGCCAACTCGTTTTTTATGTTCAGCGCCGCCTCCCCAGGACCATCATTGGAGGCGGCAGGATCAGTGCCGGGTACGGGGCCCGGGAGCGCCGGAAGCGGTGGGAGAAGGTGTGCCAGGCCATTTACCACCACTCTCGGGTCTGGCGCACCTACAACCAGGCCACCCACCGCTGGACGGATGTCCTGACCCGTGAGCGAGATCTGCTCGACCTCCTTGGCCTTGAGATCCCCGGGCTTGGTGAGTAGTAGTAGCTATGTCTTTACTACTATGTTTTCTCCTGCTGTGTTATTATATTGCAAATTTTTGTTTTTTACCAAGAGCAATAATTCTGCTCATTACATTGTAGGTAAATTATATTTCAAAATCTTCTGTGCATTTCAGGTACACTGCTCTCCTTCTTCTCAGTAGTGTTGCTACTATGCTTATTTGTTTTAGATTTTGTGTTCATTTCATTGGCCTGTGAAATTATGTATGAGTGTAGTTGAAAGAACTGCGTAATGCTACACACTAAGGTTCAGATTTTTAATTACCGGTGCATCCCTGCAAAGTAGCAGGGATGCGCCAGTAATTGTGCGTCACGCCTCCATCACCCATGGTGCGCCGTATTTACAATGCGGCGCACCATGGGCCCAAAACGTCACCAAAGCGTTACGCATCTGTGCCGTAAAGGCGGCGCATTGCTGGAGTTGCGTTGCAACGATGGTGCAGCTCCATCAATGCTCTGGGGTGCCCTATCTCCCCAATGCTGCGTCAAGCCGTACGTCTGCTTCAAGCAGGCACAGGGTTTGAGTCACGTATCATTGTCCTCAAAGTGACTGATTGAAATCTTGTAGATTTCCCTCAGCCACTTTTAGGATGCGTTCCTGCGCAGGAACGCCCTCCCTTGCGCCGGAACACCCCCTATTGGCGCAGGGCTTTACAATGTGATGCATCTCCCATATGCGTCACGTTGTTAATATACTCCGCACCATTGCGCCTCTTTTGTGCTGTCGCTGCGTCACAAAAGTCATGCAACAATGGAGCAAAAGAGCCGCAAGGGCCTTCTAAATCAGCCCCTACAGACTCAAGTCCAGTCCTTCCTTTGTACACATGGCGATAAGAAGAAATAGTGGTGGTGGATTAATAGTTTGAGTATTTTAATGACTGGTTAATGTAGTAGGAAACTTTAGTGTTGTCGCTGATCTTCAATCACGATGGACTTTGGCTGTCACTTTGCGTGCTGCGGACTGCTGCCTGCCAATCCTAGGCAAACCTTTTTAGTACTTTGTTTAGTGAGTTACATAGGGTAGTTTCCAATTCGACGGTCCGCAAATCAAGCAATACTAAAGTAATGACGTAGTCGACCACATGAGATTGGTCAATAATATATCCCGTGGAGTCGTTCCCTATTTGCTTTTTCGCAAAAATATTTTGTTACTTTGTTAGTTCTTTTGAAATGTTTGATTTGGTTGAGAAATATCATCCATGTTTTCTGTTTTTCTTTCTTTCATGTTGTACATCAGCTTCCCCCAGGGGCAAGAGGAGGACACAGGAGGAGGAGGAGGAGGAGGAGGGTGCTGTTGACGATGCAGGCCAGGACCGGGCAGGCGAGGGCTCCTTTGCTGGCCCCAGTAAGTTTTAATTTTAATATAGAGTACTTATTTTTTCCTAGCGTTCCTCATTCGATTTTTTCTAAATCGTCTTTGATCTTCTTGTAGACAGGATCTAAATTCTTATCCTGCCTCGACTATGACTCTGTGTGGTATTACTAGATTATTCTTATTAGTCTGTCTGTGTAGCTAACTAAGATTGCACTTTTGGCATTTCCATTGGACTCCCATTCTAGTCAGCTATAGCTCTATGCACTGAGTGCAGTCCTCTGGGATTGTCCATAATGTCTTTTCAAGTATTCTAAATGTTTATGCTTTGACCATTGCCAACAATAAAAAGGTGAATGACCACCACCAAGAAAGAATAAGATACTACTTTACTTTTGGTTTGGATAGGAGGACAATCCATTCTACTACTGTTGCAGGGACAAATCTGCACAAACAGAACTATGGACACTAAATAATGCATCGCTTAGCTTATCAATTATAATAGGTGCTGTAACTGTTAGACTTTCCACATACCTCAGTGATAACAGACTTTGTAGTTGAACCCCCAATCTCCTTACTGATTAGATAGTGTTGCAGAGTCATTTAGCTCCCAAAGTCACCGATGGCAGAGGCACGGACTCATGCTTGCAAAAATTCATCCACTCTAGTCTGGAGGACCAAAAACCACAGAGTCTATTTAAGTTTAAAAGCTTTATTAAAAGTAAACACATTTATTAAATTCAAGTTTGTCATAAAAGTGAACGTGTAACTGAAAATGGAAAAGTGCTTAGTGCTGACGATTAATTGGACACATTTCTTGTGGTCAAGCCGAGCTCTCACCTGGTTTGAACTTGATCCTGCTCGTGTTCTTAGAAGTCAAGGTTCTGTCTGTTAGGAGAAAAAGTGGTGCGTGTTAAAAAGTAAAAAGCAAACATTCATCAGTTGTGCCAAAAAGTGCAGCAAGACAACAGCCTTCCCTGGAAAAAGGGACATTTTTACTCTAGAGTACACAGTCATAAATTATTAAATTGTACACTGTTTTTTTCACATTTCTTTCTTCCTCCTAGACCAAATATTATATAGTAGTGAGTGGTGTATTCTAACATTATTAAATGTACTTTGTAGGTGGAACATCTGGAGACGGGGCCAGCGCGGAGGTGGTGGTGGCATTGGACGAGGAGGACAACTTTGGGGAGGAGGTGGTGCAAGTGCCAGACAAGGACATGCCTGTGAGGGTTCACACGGTGGTGGCGGGCAGAGGTAAGCTATACATTCCTTAGTCATTGAGATTGAAGACTGCAGAGTGTGCTTTCTGCACGGGTGTATTATAAAAAAAGCAGGTAGTAGCCTCCTCTAAATGTACTTCGACTTAGCTGTGAAGTTTTTGGCGAGAAGAATCCCAATTAGATCTGAGGTGAACTTGATGGATGGGATGAACGAAAAGCGAAAGAAGGGTGTAAGTAAGTGTGGAAGCACGAGAAATGTAATGATGACTGGCAAAGAAGAATGATGTGTGTTTGCTTGGTCCCCGAGGTGGCTGGGAAGGTAAGAAAATGGTATGGTGCATGGCTGGGTGAATGATGAAGCAAGGATGGGTGGAAGGAGAACAGCCTGGGTGGGTGAGACAGAAACTGTATGTGTGCAATATACTTTGAATGGATGGATGCCTGGATCATTCATGGTACTATCTGACTCTTAGATAGCATATGTGTATCTAGAGAGAGTAGACGGTCACTGGATGAACTAAGTGTTACTTTGAAGAGCATGTAACACCGCACCCGCACGTCCGTTCCAGTGTAGGAAAGGCAAGGAAAAGAAGTTGTAACGTTGTCCAAATACTACCATGAATAGTAGCAGTAGTTTGTATTGCAACTGCAAGCACAGCATATATCCGGTTATTACGGTGGACACTCCCTTGCTCTCTTAATACATTTAGTTTAGTAGTAGTACGTCATTCATGTGTGGGGGTATCACTGTTCACTCAATAATAAGCAAAGCACCTAAAGTCATCCCATATGTCATCAAATACATCCCATGTGAAGTGATAGATAATCAGATAATTTAGCTTCTTCATTTTCCTTTTCTAATACTCATTTGCACTGTAGGGTGAAAGCTAAATTAATTAAGCAGTGGCCCTTTTAACAGAGTATTCTCAGTGCCACCCGTAATAGAAAAGTAAGAGCTTCACCACCTGCATTTACTGGACCGGTACTGTAACGCAAGTCTGTCTCACTCACCATGTTGTGCGTCTGTTTTTCTCGGGTGCAAGTTCACTGCGCTGGCATTATGCCGGCTTGCATAAGATAACGTACCAATTTTCCTAAACAAGAGAGAAGAAGAAGAATAAGAGTGGTGTACTGTCATAGTCGACTGTAATGGAAGTCCATAGTGCTCGTAGAATTTGTTCCTGAAACTCCCACTAATGTTAGAGCAAGGATGAAGAAGTCGGAGGTTACATAGATACTGTCCTCAATAGTTATGTACTGTGCTTTCAATTTGATACTTGTACTGTGACAACTTTCTGCTCAATCATTTTGTGTTAATCTTAAGGAGCATTGGTTACAGACTATGTCTTTCTTTTTTCATGTAGTTGCTCCTTCCAAATCCAAGACACCATCAAGGAGGAAGGAGCTGGCTCGAATGGCCTGGCAACGGAGGCTGGATGCCACTGTCGCTGAATATCGGCGGCTGGTGGCCCTGGAGGAGGAGGAGACGCAGTCTGTTACAACAACAACGTCCACTGGGACAGCTGCATCCTCCTCCGTGCGGGCTGCCAGCCAGCGCAGTGCTCCAGCGGTACGGAGCCGGGCTACCAAAGCCAAACGCCACCGCCCAGCAAAGAAAGCAGCTGCCCCTCACAGGATTTGCAAGGCACACCGGCGCCGCTTATCCCTCAGACTGTCCTACCTGGAGCAGGAGGTCCAGAACTATAAGAACGTGGTGGAGGGCCTCCGCTTCGAACTTGCCACCCTCCGCCAGGAGCATGATGCCCTGGCTGCTAATTCCAACAGCACCCTGCCATAGTGTCCCTTGCCCCTTTTTTAGAGACTTTTGGGGGGTGGGAATTGGGAGTTGGGATTTTTGGGGACCTTTGAAGGACAATCGTTGGGGTTAGGGAGGGTCTTGCGGGAGATTCTTTTGTTAGGGCTATAAAAATATACTTTTTGAAACTTTATCTGACCATACCTGTTTTTTACTGCTTTTGAGTCTGGTGGGTGGGGGTTTAACAGTAAGTTTGTTTTCCTGAATAGTCCTAGGACTTTAGTAGTACTAACGTCAATCCAATCTCTCGTCTCTCCTAATACTCCATTATACTACCTCCAACCAAACGCCTATCTTACCTGTAATTTCTGTTTGCAAGTAGGGCTAGGCCCAGGGCTGGCTCCACGGGAAACAGCGAATAAGGTTGACAATCCTGGGCGGATAAAATTTCCTCATAGCGGTGGTACTAGTGGTGTGACACAGTGGCAGTTGCATGCCTATGAAGAAAAAGAAAATGAAATCTGGTTTGTCCTCCTGAGCAATACAACGGTACAATAGTGAATATAGCAGGTGACAGAAGTACACTAGAACAGTGCCACATTGTAGCCTAACAAATGTTAAAGTATAACTAATTTGGTTGAAGTTCTTTGACAATAGCCATGGGTCTTTGTCAATCAGAGTAAGAATATATCCTCGGATTTCTTCACCAGCCTGTTGCTATCACCTTATCCTCCCCTGCAAGTGTGTGGATTTATTGCTGTAATTTAGTCACACATCAATGAAAACCACACAGCCCGGGGGAAGAGGGCTAGGGTTTGAAAAATGGATGGGTACGGGGGTTTTTGGGAAAGGTTTTGGGAGACAAGAAAAAATAGCACAGCATGGACAAACAATTGTGAACATAAACAAATCTTTGGGTACAAACCTATCCATCAATCTTTGAAAGTGCATGCACTACTGGATGCATGTCAGTGAAAAGTAAGTAGTACTTTTGACAACTGTGGAAGAAAGAATGTGACAGTACAGGGCGTGTGTGGAATTATTGATAACTATATTCAACATAAGGTCTCTGTTGCCAGATACCTGAGAGCCTTGCTGGTCACTATAAATCCATTCACAACACTCAATGGGGTTGGTCTGGAAGGTATAGTAGATAGAAAAGGAGAAATTGCTCTTTTTCTAGGTGTCCCCTCACTCACCAGGGTTGCCCCTTGGTGACATGCTTCATCATTGGGGCCATCCCAGTCCTCTACGGGCTGGGGCGTGCTGCGACTTGCGAATTACGTAGGAGCACTTACAAATGACTATGTGTGGTGCAGATGTGATAGTGGAGTGGACTAAGTGATGTGTTAAGGGATCAATTTAGAAGCAGAGAGAGATCCAAGAAATGCAGTCACAGTCAGAGAAAAAGGCAAGGGATACTGTATCTATGTTGTTGTAGTTGTCCTGTTGGAAGTGGTAAGTAAGTTGCCTGCAGAAAAAAAATCCTCTTATTAGCGGCACTCCTCCATTGCAGCCGACGCTTCGTCCATTGATGTTGGTCACCAGAAGACACCCTGTAAAAAAAGCACAGCATAGACAAACAATTGAACATAAACAATTCTTTGGGTACAAACCTATCCATCAATCTTTGAAAGTGCATGCACTACTGCATGCATGTCAGTGAAAAGTAAGTAGTACTTTCGACAACTGTGGAAGAAAGAATGCGACAGTACAGGGCGTGTGTGGAATTATTGATAACTATATTCAACATAAGGTCTCTGTAGCCAGATACGTGAGAGCCTTGCTGGTCACTATAAATCCATTCACAAC
Organism: Lissotriton vulgaris; assembly: GCF_964263255.1. Taxonomy (NCBI): domain Eukaryota; kingdom Metazoa; phylum Chordata; class Amphibia; order Caudata; family Salamandridae; genus Lissotriton; species Lissotriton vulgaris. The sequence continues at coordinate 78,213,635 of NC_141690.1, read as the reverse complement.
AACACTCAATGGGGTTGGTCTGGAAGGTATAGTAGATAGAAAAGGAGAAATTGCTTTTTTTCTAGGTGTCCCCTCACTCACCAGGGTTGCCCCTTGGTGACATGCTTCATCATTGGGGCCATCCCAGTCCTCTACGGGCTGGGGCGTGCTGCGACTTGCGAATTATGTAGGAGCACTTACAAATGACTATGTGTGGTGCAGATGTGATAGTGGAGTGGACTAAGTGATGTGTTAAGGAATCAATTTAGAAGCAGAGAGAGATCCAAGAAATGCAGTCACAGTCAGAGAAAAAGGCAAGGGATACTGTATCTGTGTTGTTGTAGTTGTCCTGTTGGAAGTGGTAAGTAAGTTGCCTGCAGAAAAAAAATCCTCTTATTAGCGGCACTCCTCCATTGCAGCCGACGCTTCGTCCATTGATGTTGGTCACCAGAAGACACCCTGTAAAAAAAGCACAGCATAGACAAACAATTGAACATAAACAATTCTTTGGGTACAAACCTATCCATCAATCTTTGAAAGTGCATGCACTACTGCATGCATGTCAGTGAAAAGTAAGTAGTACTTTCGACAACTTAGCGGCACTCCTCCATTGCAGCCGACGCTTCGTCCATCGATGTTGGTCACCAGAAGACACCCTGTCCACTGCCTGCCTGATGCTGAATTGTGGCTCGCTAATGTGAAGCCTGACTCCATCCTTTTTTCCCCATTGCAGAGACTGAAACCCGGCCTGTAATTATTCAACGAAAAACAGGAAGTGATATAATATTACAACACCACTGATAAATAAATATAAGGTATGTAGGCTGTGGACTGCAAAAAGTCACACTTTGATTTTCCTAGTAGACAGTACAATATTTTTGAAAGTGCGTACTCTGTCTGAGTCACCTTTTGAAGGATAAATAAGTAGGGGCAAATTAATGTAGCGGATCTTTCCCCTCAAGCTAGGTGTACTGTAAACTGTGTTTTAGAACAAAATTAGATCTTCCCAGCAGTGCTCCCACCCAGACCCTTACTAAAGCCAGTCGCAAAAATGTAGAAGACCCCCAATCAAATCTCAAAAAACGAGGCCTAGCAGAAAACTGGTGACAAAACTTACTTTGAAAGTAAAAGTAGGCCGAAGTACCCCCTTACTAATTACCCCTTACCCACCGTGGATTGCATTCAAACCACTTGCAAGCAACCAAGCAAAAGTATCCATAGCCAGCATCGCTCGAAGACTCGAAAACCCCCCCACCCAAACACATGCAATAGAAATACTGCTAACCCTAACGAACCCTAAGTTAAGAATAGTGTCAAAGGCTTTCTTTAACTATGCCAAATCCCCCCTTTCCCACCATGGATTTTCTTCAAATGACTTACAACCAAAATTACACATTCTCACGAGTGCTCTAAGACCCCAGAACTCAGTTGCAAAAATCTAGAACACCCCGAAACACATGCAATCCTGCTGCTAGGGCTAACCCTAACGAACCCTGAGTTACAAAAAGTGCCAAAAGGCTTTTCCGCGAGGATTTTGTCCCAACCACTTCTAGCCGGTATTAGACCTTCCCAGGAATACCCCAAGACCCGCCAACCCACCCGCCAAGTCATCAAAAACACAAAAAATGTTCCGCCTGGGATTTGGTCCAAACCACTTTTATCCGGTATTAGAGCTTCCCAGCAATGGCCCCAGAGCCGTCAACCCAGGAGAAAACGAGTAGAAGACCCCCAAACAGCCAAAGAGCAAAAGTACAAAAATGGGGACTTTGTCAGTTTTTCCCAAATTTCCCAAATCACTCCGCGCGCGCTCTGCAGCTAGGCCCTAACTCCCCTCTGCCACCATGGATTTGCTTCAAACCTCTTGCAAAGTAAAGTATATATAGCCAGCAGTGCGCCCAGACCCCGAAACCCACCCACAAACACCAGGAAGCCCCCCAAACAGGCCCCCGAAAACGCTACATTGAGCAAAATGTCAGAAATAGCCACAAAAAAATCGGCCTGGATTTTGTCCCAACCACTTCTAGCCGGTATTAGACCTTCCCAGGAATGCCCCAAGACCCCCTAACCCACCCGCCAAGAAGCATAACACCCCCAAACAGGCCAAAAGCAAAATCTCATACTTGCAACATTTCTCAGCCTTCGGTCCAAACGCGCTGCGTAGCTAGGCCATAAGTCGGGGTTGCCACCACGGATTTCCTGAAAAGCAAGTGCAATCAAGATTAGAGTGTCCCAGCAGTGCTCCCAGACCCCGAAACTCACCCACAAACACCAGGAAGCCCCCCAAACAGGCCCCCAAAAACGCTACATTGAGCAAAATATCAGAAATTGCCCAAAGAAATTCGGCCTGGATTTTGTCCCAACCACTTCTAGCCGGTATTAGACCTTCCCAGGAATGCCCCAAGACCCGCCAACCCACCCGCCAAGAAGCATAACGCCCCCAAACAGGCCAAAAGCAAAATCTCATACTTGCAATATTTCTCGGCCTTCGGTCCAAACGCGCTGCGTAGCTAGGCCATAAGTCGGGGTTGCCACCACGGATTTCCTGAAAAGCAAATGCAATCAAGATTAGAGTGTCCCAGCAGTGCTCCCAGACCACGAAACTCACCCACAAACAGACGGAACCCCCCTAAAAGCACCTCAAAGGCAAGCAAGTCATCAAAAACACAAAAAATGTTCCGCATGGGATTTGGTCCAAACCACTTTTATCCGGTATTAGAGCTTCCCAGCAATGGCCCCAGAGCCGTCAACCCAGGAGAAAACGAGTAGAAGACCCCCAAATAGCCAAAGAGCGAAAGTACAAAAATGGGGACTTTGTCAGTTTTTCCCAAATTTCCCAAATCACTCCGCTCGCGCTCTGCATCTAGGCCCTAACTCCCCTCTGCCACCATGGATTTGCTTCAAACCTCTTGCAAAGTAAAGTATATATAGCCAGAAGTGCGCCCAGACCCCGAAACCCACCACAAACACCAGGAAGCCCCCCAAACAGGCCCCCGAAAACGCTACATTGAGCAAAATGTCAGAAATAGCCCAAAAAAAATCGGCCTGGATTTTGTCCCAACCACTTCTAGCCGGTATTAGACCTTCCCAGGAATGCCCCAAGACCCGCCAACCCACCCGCCAAGAAGCATAACACCCCCAAACAGGCCAAAAGCAAAATCTCATACTTGCAATATTTCTCGGCCTTCGGTCCAAACGCGCTGCGTAGCTAGGCCATAAGTCGGGGTTGCCACCACGGATTTCCTGAAAAGCAAGTGCAATCAAGATTAGAGTGTCCCAGCAGTGCTCCCAGACCCCGAAACTCACCCACAAACACCAGGAAGCCCCCCAAACAGGCCCCCGAAAACGCTACATTGAGCAAAATATCAGAAATTGCCCAAAAAAATTCGGCCTGGATTTTGTCCCAACCACTTCTAGCCGGTATTAGACCTTCCCAGGAATGCCCCAAGACCCGCCAACCCACCCGCCAAGAAGCATAACGCCCCCAAACAGGCCAAAAGCAAAATCTCATACTTGCAATATTTCTCGGCCTTCGGTCCAAACGCGCTGCGTAGCTAGGCCATAAGTCGGGGTTGCCACCACGGATTTCCTGAAAAGCAAATGCAATCAAGATTAGAGTGTCCCAGCAGTGCTCCCAGACCCCGAAACTCACCCACAAACACCAGGAAGCCCCCCAAACAGGCCCCCAAAAATGCTACATTGAGCAAAATGTCAGAAATAGCAAAAAAAAATTCGGCCTTGATTTTGTCCCAACCACTTCTAGCCGGTATTAGACCTTCCCAGGAATGCCCCAAGACCCGCCAACCCACCCGCCAAGAAGCATAACACCCCCAAACAGGCCAAAAGCAAAATATCATACTTGCAATATTTCTCGGCCTTCGGTCCAAACGCGCTGCGTAGCTAGGCCATAAGTCGGGGTTGCCACCACGGATTTCCTGAAAAGCAAATGCAATCAAGATTAGAGTGTCCCAGCAGTGCTCCCAGACCCCGAAACTCACCCACAAACACCAGGAAGCCCCCCTAAGAGCACTTCAAAGGCAAGCAAGTCAGCAAAAACACTAAAAAATGTGCGCCTCGGATTTGGTCCAAAACACTTTTATCCGGTATTAGAGCTTCCCAACAATGGTCCCAGAGCCGTCAACTCACCTGCAAAGAGGTTGAACAACACCTCCACAAGTGCTGAGTCTTTCTTCATTGGGCGTAAACCAGCCCTCTGGTTTGATGGAAATAGGAGTCTGAAGGAGGAGGATAGAGGAGCATGTTCTTCTGAACTTGTGAACCTGAGGAATGCAGACTGCGGCAACTTCAAATCAATTAGCAAACCAGTGAAGACAGTTCTGCTGATGGGCTTGTTTTTGTGATTATCTGATTAAAGTTTGAAATATATTAACTGTGCACAACAAAGAAAGACAGACACACAGGAATAAAAGTGAATAATGACGAAAAAGAAAGTTATTGATTCGTTGTCTCATTTTCAGGGCTCAGTATCACGGTCCAGGAATGAGAATAAGGCTTCGTCATCATACTCTGCGAATTCAGGCAGGGTGAGCTCAGTGTCACCTGACAGAGTAGAAATTCTCTCATCTATGTTGCTGGCCACCTCGTCTTCACCCGGCGCGATTTCTCGTACTCTGAAATCTGGTGGTATGAGGTGCTGATTCATCTTGATCATTGTTAACCTCTCCACATTTTTGGGCGAGAGGCGGCTCCGTTTGGGAGTTACAATGCCACCAGCAGCACTGAAAACACGTTCAGAAGACACGCTTGCGAGTGGGCAAGACAAGTAGTTTAAAGCCAGGTTGGTGAGCTGTGGCCACAATTCTTTTTTCCCATGCCAATACGCCAATGGGTCAGAATTAACATAGACCTCTGTTGAGTCATTCAGATAGTCCTTCACCATCGACTCAAGGTCCTCATCCAAGGTTCCTCCACTTTGCTTAGCTTTGCTGTGCCTCTGACCTTTTGAGAACCAAACCCACGCAGAGCTAGCCAATCCTCTTCAGCCTCCAATGTTTCTGTTGTGTCTGGTGCAGATGATCCGGTTGCCGGTGTCTTTAACGGCTGAGAGGTCACTTGTGCCACAGCCACAGGTGCAGAAGTGGATTGTTTTGACTGGGGATGGCCTGCTGATGTACTGCCATTTCCTTCAATTTTCAGCCGTTCTCTTTCAAACCTCTTGGCTGACAAGGCTAGCCAATGTTTGTACTTTGGAACATGTTCATCATCAAAAGGAAAGAATGCTTTGCCTGCCAGCGCCTTTTTGTAGCGTGGATCCAGAATAGTAGCACAAATGTAATGCTCTTCTGAGTGGATCGCTTTAAGACGTTCATCACCTTGTAGGAGCTCTAATAATTTCTGAGCCAGAACAAAAGAGTCTTGGTTTTTTACATCTTTTTCAAACACAGAACACACCTCCCTCAGTTGGTCCTCCAGCATGTACAACAATGGGATAGCTTTTCCCAAATTACAGTCCTCCTTGCTGACTGCACGCGTGAAGAACTCAAAAGGACGAAGCATGCGTGTCAGGCTTTGAACTATGTTCCATTGCGCCGCACCCATCCTCAGGTCCTCTGTACCCTCTGTCAAGAAATATTGATCGAGTACCGTATACTGCTCATACAGACGCTCAAGCATGTAGAAGGTTGAGTTCCAACGTGTTACCACCTCCTGGATGAGTGCTTTCACTGGCATTTGACGTTGATATAGCAGGCTCCTCAGCTGCTTCCGGCCCTTAAAAGAATGGCTGAAATGCTTGCACATTTTTCGGCAGGTGTCCAATACTCTGTACGCTGCACTGCCTTTATCACCCAAGAATTTTTGGACAACCAGGTTTATACAGTGCGCCAAACACGGCACTCTGAAATAGTCACCCTTCCTCATGGCCTTAACTATATTGGCGCCATTGTCCGTGGAAACATAACCAACCTGGCGTTTTAGTGGGGACAGCCAGTTAAGGACCTTTGTGTTAAAGACATCCAAAATGTTTTCTGCTGTGTGACGTTTCTCCAAACCAAACATGGCTAGTGTTGCATGTTTCCAAGCAGCTTTAAAAACAATGTCCGCGTCAACACCTGTGTTTAGCTTTGCTTTAGCCCCTGAAAAAGAGACCCAGTGTGCAGTGATGCACATGTAATCAGCGCCTGCGCCACTGGTCCACATGTCTGTTGTCAGATGTATAGTGTGAACAGCACTCTTCTGCAAAGCTGCCCCAATCACCTTCAGAACATCTTCATGTAGTGCTGGAACCGCAACTTGGGCAAAATAGAACCGGCTAGGAGCCTTCCATTTTGGGTAGAGCTCTGCCACTAATTCTAGAAAACCAACCCCTTCTACAAAAGAAAAAGGGAGAAGGTCCAGAGCTAGCATTTTAGCCAGCTTAGTGTTATACAGACGCGTCAGTGGGTGGTTGCGTTCATATTGCGCTTCTGTAAACAACATCTTTTTAATGTTGCCCTGGACCAAGGATTTACGGGATGATGATGATATCTTCGACCCAGTTACGCTCACTGATGAACTTTTCCGCATTGATGTCTCACTCTCTCCCACACTCTTAGTGTGCCTCACATGGGGTGTGCTGCTGACAGGGGTACTGGGTGTAAGTGAAGGCTTTGACACGTCTTCTTCCTCCTCGTCATCATCAGATGAAACAGCATTACGTGCAATTCGGGCTTCCTTGATCGCCTGTAGGTGCGCAAACCATTTGACAGCGTTCTTTCTTTCAAGATGACCTCTCTGGCCTCCGGTACCATAGTTGGAACCCAACTTACCACGACTAACTTGAAGCTTACACATGCTACAAATGGCTACGGTTTCATTTTTTGGGCAAACACTAAAGAAGTCCCAAACTGCAGACTTGAAATGTCTTTGGGGGCCGGAGGAGGCGGCGATACTGGTGGTGGTGGTCCTGCTGCTAATGCCAGATGAAGTGGAGGATGTGGATTGCCGAACTTCAGTACGTTTTGCACTTTCACCACCACAAATTGAGGTCGAGGTGGGTCCCTTCTTGCGAGGGAGAAATATGGAAGCGGTAGGTGTTGGTGTACTAGTTAACTCCAAATCTAATGATTGTTGTGTTTCCATTTCCATTGCCTCCTCGTCGACATCATCATCACGCTCAGCAGCTTCTCGGGATAGGGTCAAAATGTCTCTTTGCTGCATGCCCGCTGGGGCTGCAGTGACCTTTGTGATGACTGGCTCGTCGTCATCGTGAGAGGCTTCATCACCAGCAGTATCTGTCACTTCTTGTTGAGCCTCATCACACTCCATAGCTATGAGTTTTTCGACGACCTTCCTTTTACGCTTAGGTACCTTTGTCAGATCATGGTGTGACTCACTCTCAGACCGCAGTGGTGGTTCCCAAGCTTGATCCGTATCATCAGAAGGAGGTGGGCTTGAAGAAGATGTAGACACCCCCCTTGATCTTTTCCTTGCTAGGGATGTGGAAGACAATGAATGATCATCAGGAGGAGTGGCTTCCAATGATACCTCGGCTTCATTGTCGATTTCCTGATGTGCCCCTACTTCGGGAGGAACAACTATTGTGGGCACTCGTGACCCTCCATGCACCTCTGCTTGCGCATCTCCTTTTGCTGCCTCTCCTTCCACATGTACTTGGGCGTGTACTTGCACATGGTGTTGTTGTTGCGGCTGTGGTTGTTCAACACTTGTCAGATGAGTTACAACAACCTGTGTTGATTCAGGGACATTGCTGCTACTTTCTTGCGATGAGCCAACATCACTGGTCGATGGTGATTGGAGAAGTACACTGACTGCCTCTGAAGCACTCAAGGGCTTTGACTTAAGTTGGCGTGGTGGTGGAGGCACTGAACCCAATGGAGCAGGGGTGCTGCTCCCAGCTTGGTCCCCAGCAGATCCTGCTGCTGCTGCAGGCGTACTTTTTTTTTTGCTCCCAAAAAACGTGGCGGTTGGCACACCAGCCTCCTTGGTAACTTGCTTCTTCTGCTCCTTACTAGCAACTTTCTTGCTAGAGGAGCTACGGAGAACTTTTTTTGGGGCCATCTTCTTCAGAGCAGGTCAGACAGCAGGCCGCAGTTGCACAAATTGTAGAGTTGTTTGAGGCCAGACGTGACGTCGCGTGATGTTATGCTGCACACACACACCGCTGCAGGACTTCTTTCTGGCACTGGTGGTTCTCTTGAGTCTTGTGCACCTAAAAACAATGGAAGACAGAGGAACATCGGTTCAGTTATACACCACAAAAAAAATCGGAAAAAAAACAGAAAAATCAGCACAATCCCATTCCATCCATGCCCTCCATGATGTTTAAGTTCAAGACACCCCACAGAAAGACTAGGCCCATGCTAGACTCAAATACCGCTGGTGAAAAGGCCACAAGTACAGCCCCAAAAAACGAAAATCACTGAAAAATCAGCACAATCCCAATCCATCCATGCCCTCCATGATGTTTAAGTTCAAGACAGCCCACAGAAAGACTAGGCCCATGCTAGACTCAAATACCCCTGGTGAAAAGGCCACAAGTACAGCCCCAAAAAACGAAAATCACTGAAAAATCAGCACAATCCCAATCCATCCATGCCCTCCATGATGTTTAAGTTCAAGACAGCCCACAGAAAGACTAGGCCCATGCTAGACTCAAATACCCCTGGTGAAAAGGCCACAAGTACAGCCCCAAAAAACGAAAATCACTGAAAAATCAGCACAATCCCAATCCATCCATGCCCTCCATGATGTTTAAATTCAAGACAACCCACAGAAAGACTAGGCCCATGCAAGACTCACTACCCCTGGGCATAAAGGTTGAAAAGTAGGCAAAATGGTTGCAGGCCTAACAACAAAGCCTGCATTCAAAATGGCCACTTGCCTCCCAGCACATGGCCAGTGCCTGTAGCAGCACTCAAAATGGCCACCAGCCACATGGCCTGTCCCTCCCCATGAACACCCCCAAAAATCGAAAAACACTGCAAAATCAGCACAATCCCAGTCCATCCATGCCCTCCATGATGTTTAAGTTCAAGACAGCCCACAGAAAGACTAGGCCCATGCTAGACTCAAATACCCCTGGTGAAAAGGCCACAAGTACAGCCCCAAAAAACGAAAATCACTGAAAAATAAGCACAATCCCAATCCATCCATGCCCTCCATGATGTTTAAATTCAAGACAACCCACAGAAAGACTAGGCCCATGCAAGACTCACTACCCCTGGGCATAAAGGTTGAAAAGTAGGCAGAATGGTTGCAGGCCTAACAACAAAGCCTGCATTCAAAATGGCCACTTGCCTCCCAGCACATGGCCAGTGCCTGTAGCAGCACTCAAAATGGCCACCAGCCACATGGCCTGTCCCTCCCCATGAACACCCCCAAAAATCGAAAAACACTGCAAAATCAGCACAATCACATTCCATCCATGCCCTCCATGATGTTTAAGTTCAAGACAGCCCACAGAAAGACTAGGCCCATGCTAGACTCAAATACCCCTGGTGAAAAGGCCACAAGTACAGCCCCAAAAAACGAAAATCACTGAAAAATCAGCAAAATTCCATTCCATCCATGCCCTCCATGATGTTTAAGTTCAAGACAGCCCACAGAAAGACTAGGCCCATGCTAGACTCAAATACCCCTGGTGAAAAGGCCACAAGTACAGCCCCAAAAAACGAAAATCACAGAAAAATCAGCACAATCCCAATCCATCCATGCCCTCCATGATGTTTAAATTCAAGACAACCCACAGAAAGACTAGGCCCATGCAAGACTCACTGCCCCTGGGCATAAAGGTTGAAAAGTAGGCAAAACGGTTGCAGGCCTAACAACAAAGCCTGCATTCAAAATGGCCACTTGCCTCCCAGCACATGGCCAGTGCCTGTAGCAGCACTCAAAATGGCCACCAGCCACATGGCCTGTCCCTCCCCATGAACACCCCCAAAAATCGAAAAACACTGCAAAATCAGCACAATCCCATTCCATCCATGCCCTCCATGATGTTTAAGTTCAAGACAGCCCACAGAAAGACTAGGCCCATGCAAGACTCATTACCCCTGGGCATAAAGGTTGAAAAGTAGGCAAAATGGTTGCGGGCCTAACAACAAAGCCTGCATTCAAAATGGCCACTTGCCTCCCAGCACATGGCCAGTGCCTGTAGCAGCACTCAAAATGGCCACCAGCCACATGGCCTGTCCCTCCCCATGAACACCCCCAAAAATCGAAAAACACTGCAAAATCAGCACAATCCCATTCCATCCATGCCCTCCATGATGTTTAAGTTCAAGACAGCCCACAGAAAGACTAGGCCCATGCTAGACTCAAATACCCCTGGTGGAAAGGCCACAAGTACAGCCCCAAAAAACGAAAATCACTGAAAAATCAGCACAATCCCATTCCATCCATGCCCTCCATGATGTTTAAGTTCAAGACAGCCCACAGAAAGACTAGGCCCATGCTAGACTCAAATACCCCTGGTGAAAAGGCCACAAGTACAGCCCCAAAAAACGAAAATCACTGAAAAATCAGCCCAATCCCAATCCATCCATGCCCTCCATGATGTTTAAGTTCAAGACAACCCACAGAAAGACTCAGTCCACCCACCACTGAGTACCCCTGGGCAAAAGGTCCCAAAACAGCCCAAAAATCGAAAATTCCAAAATTTTAGTTGCAGCAAATGTAATGCCCCAAACAAACTTACTTGTAAAATTTCTAATCCAACAGTGATCCAAAGAAAGTCAAAAAGGCCTCAAATCCAAATATCCAGCAGCATCCACAAAAAGTAATCCTTCCAGCTCCAGATCCAAATGAAAAGTGACCAGGAGATGGACAAAGCACTGGGAGGAGCCTGCTGGACAGGAACAGGAAGTTGAAGACTGTGGGGCACTTCCTTCCTCCCACCCCCCTCCCCCCTCCCCAAAATGGACTCCTCGCTAAAAAAGTGCAGGCAAATGTCAACTTAAGGAGTTATTCAGATAAAAATCATCATTTCAAGAAGGTTTATGCTGCTTGCTGGTGGATTTCTTGTGCAGAATTGCAAATTTTATATTTTCGCTTGTGCGAGATTGTTGCTGCTCGCCGCATCTCAAATCTTGCAATTGCGAAGTACCGCGAGACGTGATCTCGCCGTACTCGCGTTGACAAACTCTCGCTGTGCAAGTTGGCAAGCCACGATGACATAATCGCGCTTGCCAAATTCCCGCGGGATCACACAGCAAGATCCAAAATGGCGCAGCACTCGCAAAATATCGAGAAAAACAACTCGGCAAACGATGATAAACGCCGCGCGCCGCAAAAATTTTATCACCAACGACGCGAGCCCCAAAAAAAATCCGCTGCGTGCGAATTTGCGGATTTTGCGGGAAATTCGCAAATCTCGCGGATTGCGAATTTCCCAAAAATCCGCAAAATCCGCGAGCGTAACGGATTTTCCGCCCATGCTTATTTTTGACTCAATATTAATGCAATTCGATATTTCCACGTCAATATTCTGTCACTCTAATTACCTAATGGCAAATTCTCCCACTTTTTTGAATACCCTCTTGAGTTCTGTTAAAGTTATAGCCAAGTTTTTCCTGGAGATCTCACCGAGAATAAGTGTAATTTGAACCTTCAGGTATCTGATCTGATGCTTCAAGCAAAAAAATTAACTACTGACTGGTGACTCGATCACCTCCTCCTTATCCTTGTTATTATGTATCCAGATAACTCACCGAATCTTTAAGCATGGTATTCTAATTTCCAGATTGAGTGCTCTGGGTTATTAGTACACAAGGTAAGATTGTGTGCGTACAGTGTGACATTGATAGAAAAGCCTTGGTATATAAAGGGAAACATAGATTGATCACCTCTGATTGCCTGATCTAGGGGCTCTGTATAAAAATTGAACAATAATAGTGAAAGCAGGCACCACTGCCTAGTACCCCTCATAACCGGGAAGGGTAGCGAAAGCTCTCCATTAACCAGGACACTAGCCATGTGAGTCATATATAATGGCTGCAAGGTCTTTACTAGATTCAATGTGACCCAAAAGGCCTTCTAGGTGTCCCCAAGAGAGGTCCAATTAACTCAGCTGAAAGCCTTCCCTGCATCTACTGTGGCCAGTGTTAATGGGAAGTTACCGTTTTCACTAAATCAATAGACCCTATGAGCAAGTGAGTTACTCATGAAGATGTCTCCCAGGAATAAAGCCTTTTTGATCAACCCTGATCACTATATGCATGACCTTAGATAATCTTTAGTCAAAAATTCTAGCAAATATTTAGTAGTCGCAGTTTAAAATTGAGATTCAGCTTTCCCTGGCTTCAATATCAAGACTACAGTTGCCTCATGCCAAGATAGAGGAACCTCTTTATTATCTAGGTAGAGCTTATCTAATTGGGACCTCCAAATGGGAACCAGATTCTCAATAAAACAGTGGCAGAACAAAGGCCCCCACAGCCCCGCAGTGCAGGCCTCCGAGCTCCCTTGGGATCTCCTCAGCACAGTACCCTGGCGTGAGATCTCCCAAGTGAGTTCGGAGGGGGGCCCCTCTTTGTACTTTGCAGGGGGCCCCCTCAAGTCTCATTACGCCACTTAAATCAAACATTTATGAAGTTCAACAGGAATCCCATTATGGCCTGCTGCCTTCCCTCTCTTGATTGTTTCCACCTGATGTCTAATCCATTTCCATTTCCAAGCTTTATTTCGATCATTGCAGACCATAAAAGCAAAAGATAAAAACATACATCACACATTTTTTTAAACATCACAAAATATAGCCATTAGCAGTTAGTTGTACAAATTTGATGACAAGTTAAAAATGTATTGAAATTTAAAAAGCTATTTAAATAGTAAGGGCCCAATTAGGATGACGGGCGGACACCCTATTGGTAAGTGGGACCGCCCGCCATAAGGGCGGGGGTCCCATGGGGGCGCATCAAGCATTCCTGTCATTGTGGCGGGCGGTGCACTCAGCACCACCCGCCTCAATGCCAGGAAGGCATGTCGAGCACTTCCATGCCTGGCATGTTGTTCATGGAACTGCTGGGGGGTACCATAGGTACACCCCATGTGCACCCCCCACCCCCTAGAGTCCCTGGGGCCTGCAACGGGCCCCCAATGTCTAACACTGGAAAGGCATGCCCCGCCTGCATGGTAATATGGATGGCAGTGCCTGACGGACCCTGCCACCATATTAAAACCTTTTCCGCCGGGTCAACTCCTTGACCGGGCGGAAAAGTGGGGAGAATTGGGTGGCGGGCGCGCAGGATCACGGGCAGATCGCCACCGCCATACGGGCGGTGGCGATCGGCCTGTGATCCTTATGGGCTCCTAAGTTCATAATTTAATAGGATCAAAGCAGTGGAAAACAGAAGGGGTATATTCAGCCTGCACCAGAGGGATTTAGAATCTTGCGACGCCTGAGCCATATAGAGTTAAGGAAACAGGACACGGCAAAAACAATCGGGTTTTGCATTCCAGTTCGCATAACTCTAAAGGTCTCCCGTATCTGTCTGAACCCCATGTTCCTGCATTTTGGCTGGAGCCAGTACCTTCCAGGTGCAATGTAACCTGGACAGAAGAAGAAAACGTGTGCAAGGGTCTCTTACTAGCTCTCACAGACAGGACAGCTGGCTGGGGAGGCATTTGTCCATTTGTTTGTAAACGCATGGACTGGCAGGCAACCCCACCTAAACTGGACATAGAGTTTCCTTGCCATGAGTGGATAGACGTCATCAAGGAGAGCCTCAAATAAATATTGGCCTTTGAAGTTAAAAAAATCAGAAATTAAACTGACAGATTTTATACTCCCTTGGAGTTCAACCAGTCTAAGAAGTTTGTAAGATTTATCTAGCTCGAGGACTGAAATATTCGGGTACGCTTCCTTGGGGTGGGTCCATAAGTTTGGCCAGCCTAATCTAAAGCACAGGTCTTTTATATGAGCGAACCAGGATATTTTCCCACCCCTGGGAGCCCCAGGATCGCCTTGACTTCCGACTGGTAAACTGCTAGTGCAGGAGTCACCCATAATTGGCGCCAAAAGTTCAAAGGTCGCAACTCAATTTCCTCATTTATGGGTCTGAGGCCAAGGTCCATACATAGGGGGATGAGAAGAGTACTTGGCGGTAGGCCCAAGAGTTGTCTCATAAACGTATTCTCGGTTATGACCAGTGCACCTTCGGGCGGTGTCCCCAAAGTTCTGCCTCTTACATAATTGTGCTAGTTGATGTTGGAATTGTGAGCCCCGGATTTATCAGCATTCATAGAAGGTGGACATGGTGGACTAGGAAGGAATACACCTCTGGGTAATGGGGATTGCTCTGTACTAACCGTCTTTGTACTGCTATCTTTCTTCTCTGCATTAGCCAGAGGAATATTTAGTTCACACGGGGCGAACATTTTCCCGTGGGTTCAATTTCCTAGATGGAGCTCTAGTTCATCTTTAACAATGGCTCTCATCTGTGCCTCTAATTCCACTACCAAACTCTAACTGGATCACCCTCACTGGTGCTAATTTCTGGACCTTTCCCTTTGCCCGTTTTATGTCTTGCAGCTTTGGGTATAGTAGTGTTTATTCTGCCTTTACAAGTTTTGGGATTTACTGGGGAAGGTTGTGGGGGTGATAGCATGGAACCGATATGGCCGGATAAGGATTTTAATGGACTAGGAGTCATTTCTAAACTAGTTTGTACCGAGGATGGTGGTTCTGTGGGTTTCGGGAAAAGAGCTGGGGGTCACAAAAAGCCGCCTTTCTGTTAGCTCGATTTCTGTCGATACTACCTCAATGGCTCTCTGGAGCAACCTGTCAATGGAGGTTTGGAGCAGTGGGGCCGGTATTAGTTCCGGGGGTTTATTTTTGGGTACAAAGCCATGCTTCCCCATGTCTGCTGGAAGTAAAAATGAATGGGCACAGTCGAAGACAAAACCTAGCCCCAGTAGAAGATATGGTGCGACCAACTTAAAATTTGAGTGCCAAAAGGGAATGTAAGCATAGGCCAATAGATGCAGAATGGTGAAGCTAAAAAGGCCTTAACTCAAATAGGGCAAAGGTGCAAAGTGCTTGATATAGTTAGCAGCAAGTAGGGCATGTAAACATAGACCAAAGTGTACAGGCTACTAAGGCTAAAAATACACTAACCCGAAGGGCAAAAATGCAATGTGCATAATATAGTTAGCAGCAAGGAGGGCATGTAAACATAGACCAAAGAGTACAGGCTACTAAGGCTAAAAATACACTAGCCCGAAGGGCAAAAGTGCAACGTGCGTAATATAGTTAGCAGCAAGCAGGGCATGTAAACCTAGACCAAAATGTACAGGCTACTAAAACAAAAAAGAAATTGTCCCAGGGGGCAATAGTATCAATTGATTGGGGTCGTTTTGACAGCAAAAAGGTACGTGTAGGGCAATTACAGTCAATAAAATGTGTGCTACAACGTCCCTGTTTAGATGTAAGACAAGTCCCAGGGTGCTTTCTCAGACCATGCTGTATTAGAAAAGAGTGGATAAAAATATGTCCAGTCAACAGTGGCGAATGTGAGGGCATAAACAAGGGAACAATACAGGAAAACACACAGTACCTCTCAGCTGTCACTGATGGAGAACAGGGAGTTAGTCCCTTAAAAATGTAAGCAGGGTGGCCCTGCCATGCCTCTTCCTGGCAATGACGGGCAAGGACGGGCCCTACCTTGGCCTGCGGGAGGCTGGGGGCGAAGATATGACGCCTCTTGGCTCACTGGACATCGTGGGTGGCAGACTTGACATATTGGACCAAGGACCTACCAAGCAAGAAGTAGTCAATTCGAGAATGATGCCCATACGTCTTGCTATAGAACGTATAAAAACTGTACCTGGTTCAAGACGTTTTAACCCCTTAAGTGCTGCCTCGGTGCATTGGCCGACGGCAGCACTACCTCCCCAGTGCTGCGCACGACCATTGGACGTCCATTCAGCACTAGTTCCAATGGACAGCGCAGCACTGGGGAGGAATGTTTAATAGCAGCTATGAGGTCATGTCAAGGTCCATGTGGTAATACTGCAGTAGACCCATTTGAGGAAATTATAGCGCCTGAGGGCCTTTTCAAAATGTTCTTGGGTTCAGGATGTGGTGTGCTCTGATCAATCTTGTAACACCAAAGGGGTGGACATATTAATTAAGAACCATTGCTGCATTAAAATATTAAGACATACGTCAGAATTAGAACCTTAGAAGCGGGAGGTTTTAAGTGGACATGTGCAATCTATTACGGGCCCTTCGGTGATAACCCTAGCTAGCTGAGATATCCGGTGCATCACTTGGCATAATTTTTCTCCCTATATATCTTAGGTGGTGATTTTATTGTGGCTTTGGACAGTGATCTTGATAGGATATCTAAGGCTAAATATACAAGCATGTTAAAAGCAAAAGTCAGAATTTAAGGCTATAACACTGGATCAGTGACTGTTGGATATATGGCGTGTGCAGGTGGGCACCAAGAAAGGCTATACCTTTTGCTTACATTCTGTGATAATGTTTTGAGTAAACAGCTCTCTACAGCTGTTATGTTCTGTACATGTGAACATTTAGGATCCTTCACATTAGAGTTGTTGTACTTCTCGTTTTATATTCCCATCACTGCACTTAATGAGACAATAAGCATCATAAGTGGAACATAATAATTCTCACATATATTGACACAAGAAGCATTTACATTTTACCGAGTAGGACACTATAGTTCAAATTGCGCAGGTTTTCTCTATCATGACTTTTATCTGTCCTAGTTGGGAAAAGCTTAAAGCTTATTAACACCGGGTAAAATGTAAACTATTATTCTGAAATCGATTGCTTTGCTATAAAATAATGGGAGTTGGTACTAGATTCCACAGCAAATGGAAATTCCTCGAAATCGCGTTTTTTCCTTAAATACAAAACCTTCTACAATAAAAGCTGTACGTGTTTCTAGATTAATTGGATTTTTTTCTTTTAGCCTAATTTATTGCGCACTTTAAGAAACCAAAACGTCCAGTATCCACTATGCTTGTGACAAAGAAACACAATGGAAGCAATTTCTCTCCAACAAAAAGCAGTGCTTGTAATGCATTTTTGAATCCCGCATACCTTCCCTTAATGAGGTTTTGGCATGCTATAAATTACACTAATGAGACTTTTGTCTTTCCCATGGAATATATTTTCAAGCCCCCGATCATTGCACGTAATGTGGAAACGTACGTCCTGCAACGACCTATTAAAAACGTAAGCTACATTTCAACGTAAATGCTTTCAGGAATCGAATTGCTTTCGTGTTGTTTAATTTTTTTTCAAAACATATTTTTATCATGGTTTTGCAGTAGCATTTCCAGCAACTGGAAGTGACCACATATTGAAGTGAACAAGAACCTTTGCAAGCTGTCAGAACGTTTAGCCCCAAGAAGTGGTTTGTGTGTGGCAACAACTGAACAATTATATTGCCACGCTCTTTTTTTTTTATGGGACGCATGGTCATGTGATTGGTGCTGTTTTGCTACCGTCAATATTTTTTTCTGAGGTTTTAGGTCGAGCCTGGGCAGCGCATGCGCTGCTCTGTCAGGCATGCTGTATTGGAGTATGCACTTGAAGCCCAGCCCATATTCGTCATTGGCTTGTGTCATTGTCCTTCGTAAATGCTAGCTTCTGATTGTAAATAGCCTTGTTAGTCCCTCCTTGTCTTCATTTGTAACCTCCCATGAGGACACCCCCTTTTAAATGTGTTGTTGCTCGGTAAGCTTTAATTGGAGCCCCAAGCACTTTTTCATTAAATGGTTTTCACATGCCTGCTGTTGCAGGAAGGACACGCTCTCTTGCAACAGGTTTATAATTTTTTTCATAGTATGGCATTCCAAAGCCGTGCCTTTGCTTAACTTGCATCGCCAAGTGCGGCTGCATGGTTTTTTTAAACCTTTTTTTTTAAAGTGCCCCATGCCGCAATTACGCTTTAATGTCAGCCACACCCCTTTCCTTAAACGAGCCCAGTCTAAGGAAAGGGGCGTGGCAGCGATTAAAGTGAATGTGCTGCATGGAGCACTTTTTAAAAAAAAAAGTATTTGTTTGTCAAATTGACAAACAAAAGCTTTTTTTGTAAA
This sequence comes from Lissotriton vulgaris, assembly GCF_964263255.1. Taxonomy (NCBI): domain Eukaryota; kingdom Metazoa; phylum Chordata; class Amphibia; order Caudata; family Salamandridae; genus Lissotriton; species Lissotriton vulgaris. The sequence goes on along the minus strand of NC_141690.1, from coordinate 78,195,626 downwards.
AACGCCCCATACTGCGCTTTCACTTTAATGGCAGCCACTGCCCTTTCTTTAGACCTGGCTCGTCTAAAGAAAGGGGCGCGGCAGATATTAAAGTTAAAGCACTGCTTAGGCATTTTTACAAACTAACATTTGCAATGCAATAGGTGTCGCATTTACAAAACTCCTGTAAATGTGAGACCTATTGCATTGCAACTGCATGTTTTAGTATTACAGACAGACAAAGAGGGATAGCCTGCATCAGAGCATGTACACTGACATCTCAATAATTCAGTATCATCATTCAGAGCAGGACATCACACAATAAGTAGATATACGTAGTTATGGAAATAATTTTTGCTTGCACCAGAATTCCCATACTGATTATGAGTTGGGTGGGTGATTCTGACCTGGTAGTATGCACACAGATTGGAATGACCGAGTATTAGGTTATGGAATGCGTTAAATAACTCAACCTTCAATGAATTGAAATTTAACAGGGGAAAACTATACAGCGGTTATCATGAAATACGGATTTTGATATATTAAACACCAAAATCAGCATGTTATTCCCCAACAACCCTGTTGTATAGTTATTTATCATGTGCGATAAATGCCACCTATACTCGTAATCAGGGCCTTAGAGTTGATGCAGGTTTCTCCTTGCTGGTAAACATTGAGCAAAGTAAGGGCCAGATGTAGGTAATTCATATTTACTGACTCTTAAATACCGAATTTTACCGATTCGGTATTTAAGAGTCGGTAAATATGAAGGGGGGAGATGCAGGTATTACAGATTCCGTAAATACCGAATCGTTAAGATTCGGTATTTACCGATTCTGTAAATACCGATTCGGTATTGCCCATTGATTCCTATGGGCATTGAAGCCCATAGGAATCAATGGGCATTACCGAATCGGTATTTACCGATTCGGTAAATACCGAATCCAGCAAGGGTGCAGGGGGTGTCACTTTGACACCCTCTATCACCCCAATTCCGGACTTGTGTGCCATGTGGCAAACAGACATTCCCTAAGGGCATGTCTATGTGTCACATTGCACAGGTGTGCATGCACACATGTGCATGCACACCTGAATGCGGTATTTTACCACCCAATTGGATTGGGTGGTAAAATACCGAATCTGTAAGGCCTTTGGGACTCCGAAGAGTCTCACCTACATCTGGGTTTTACCCAATCGGTAAAATTACCGATTCGGTATTTTACAGAATCGGTAAATTTACCGATTCGGTAAATTTACTGAATTTGTAAAATTATGCCCCTACATCCCAATCACCAAATACCGGTCGGTAACGGCCGAATTCGGCCGTTACCGACCGGTGTTTGGGCTCCTACATCTGGCCCTAAGTTTTTTAAGTTATGGCGGTGGGTGAGGCATGGAGGGCATGCTAAGGCATCTTAGGGTTATTTTGGCACTGGCTGTCTACAGCGAAAGTTCCATTATTGAACCTGTCTTGGGACAGCTATCTTGTTCTGGAGCTATTGAACTACTTTATGAATTAACAAATGGATGAAGTAAGACAAACCTGACACTAAATTTCAAAGCTTTGCTCAGAATACAGTCGGAAATTAACCCTGTAATGGTGGCTATTTGACATCTTGGTGGATGATTGTACCCTGGCTCAAGATTGGGAGCAATTGACTATCTTTTGGGCATTTGAGTTATTTGTTTGAGTTATTTGAAGGCACCAACGTTATCTTCTTAAATGTTCTGAGTGATGCTAAAGTCCAATCCGAAGACTTAAAAGCATGAATCATAGTTTAGAAGAGTCCAGACAAGGGGTCTTTCAGAATTCTCAGAAGGGTGGTACCTAGGACATTAATAATCTAACCTATTTACTGAGCAAAATAGGGCATGTATGTTTGGTTTTTCATAATATAGTACTATCAACCTTTCAACTATTGGTCAGAGTACCACAGGCCCGAGAAGGTTGGTTGCTTGCCATTTAGATATGCAGTTTGCATCCCAAAAATGCAATATTGCTAAGTCTGAGCGCTCCTTTGGTTAATTATGACTGGAGCGGTTCAAACAAAGTCAACCCTGTTCTCGTGCCTTTAAGATAAATATTTTGGTCCACTGAGTCACATGCTTCAGAGCGAGCCTGACTGTATGCCATGGACTAAGCATGGGCGAATTTTGCGAATCTCGCGTTCGCGAATTTTGCGGATTTGCGAACTCGCAATTCGCAAAATCCGCGAATTCTCGCGAATTTTTTTTTTTGTGTGTTCGCGCGGGTTTCTGCCAGTTCGCGAGGGTTTTGTAAAATTTCGCAAACGCGAACTTACCTGTCGGGTCGCAAGTTTCGCGAACTTGTTGTTTCTACGTGTCCAGCCTGTTCGGGACACTCTTCTTCATCACTGCCACTCTCTGTCACCACTGCCACTCTCTGACTACTCATGCCACCCTCTGGCCCAACCATGCCACCCTCTGTTTCATCACAGCACCCTCTGGTTGTCCAGTCAGTGTACATTATTGTGGCAAAGCAAGCACACCTTCCCTGCCTCAAGTGACCTGAATTAATTTGGGGCTGATTAATGTGTCACAGAATATTTTTTTAGCTGGCACCTGCTTCCTTAGTGCTTCCTGATTAGTGATCTTTTGCACTTGCTAAGTGCTTTCATTGTTGCAAAATTAGTTACAACACCTGCCCTGCCCCAACTGACAATAATGAATTAGGGGCTGATTAATGGATTTGAACTTCCAGCCTGGCTCCTGCTTGTCTCCCTTAGCTGTAATTCAGGACCTTTGTGGCATATGTGTAACTATTCTGAGGTTCAGAGCAGGGTCACATATAGTTGCAACTGGCAACTGAACTCTGGAGGGGTCCCTCAGGAAGCACTACAGGAAATGGCTACTAATGATGAGCCTGAACTTTTGAACATTGTAAGTAGTTTCAGTTTTGCTAAGATCGTATTTCTGCAATTTTGCGCTTATTCGTGGGGCGCGAAGTTGTACTGGGAAGCCGCGAACTCACGCGAACAGTGCGAGCAAGCCATAAAATCCGCTGCTCGCGGATTTGCGGATTTTGCGGGAGATTCGCGAATCTCGCGGATTGCGAATTTACCGAAAATCCGCAAAATCCGCGAGCGAAACGGATTTTCCACCCATGCTTACCATGGACCAATGGGATGTTAGTAATATAGTGGATACCAGCAGCCAGTCCTCCAAGAACCAAAAAGTATAAGTGCTTCTTAGGATGAACAAGTACTATAATTCAGAATAAGGGCAACAGACAAAAAAGGTTAACACATAGAGAAACACTACAATAACACTACAGTAGAAAAAAATAACATATATGATTAAATTCATCTATAAATATATTACAGTTTAACTTTTGTTACACAGAAGGCTGTAGCTTAGAGGGACCCTTGATCTACAATGTGAGCCAGACAGAGTGGACTCCAGGCAGCACTTGGCCTCTTGGCAGCCCTGCTGAGGAGGTAAAGGGGCCAGCAAGAAAGCAAGTCTTTACAGAGGAAGCAGCAATTGAGGATAAAAAGGAAGAAACCTAAAACAGAACATGAAAATATCAAAGGATGCACTCAGAAGGAAGGCTGTTGATGGACTGGATGAATATGAGAAACGCAACAAGACGAAACATTTCCAGGCAACTTTCTGCTGTTAGTGCCTGTTCTTTCACACCTGATTTGCGGGTTGGACCCTGAAGTTCCTGCACAAGTTGATCGTTGACATCATTGGGAAGTCTGAGCATTAAGGTAATTTGCCATCTAGGTCTGAGACAAACGCCATGTCAATGATGCCTCTGGGAAAAAAACACCACAAATGCCATCTTCCTGTTATGCAACTCCTGTTGCCTTTATGACCTATACACCAGGATCTCCTTCCAACTGGATAAGACTTATTCTGGACATACTGTTCCTCTTTAGTCCACATTTTACACATTCAAAGAATGTATTCAATGCCGTCTTTATGCTCTGCTAAGGTCCAACTGGACTCCTATACATTTTTCAAGGAGTTTGATCGAGCTGTAGTTGTTGGTAATGTCTAATCAGTCTAAAAAGAGACATGCTTCAGTGGCGGATCCATTGTTGAGCAATATATTGATTATAAAAATGAGGGATAGAGTTTGGTTGAATGTTATCATTATTTAAGCCCAGTTATGTGACAGATGTCGGCCTACTCTGACCTGAATATTCATGGCCTTTTTAATGTTTTGTTTTTATTTTTGGTTTAGTGTTCAATAATAATTTGAATTGATTTCATCGTTCTAAAAGTTCAAAATAGTAGGATTTGAAAGATACAGGTGTTGTTTCAGAATTCTCCTCAACCAGGTTTCAGCACCCTAAAGTATAGTCTTGTGCATTACCAAGGCATGCCTCAGCTGCTGGGTTTAGGGACAACATTCTTTCGTTCCTTTCCTGAATGACAAGAAAGATTAATTTAACAAATGTGTTTATCAAAAGGAGGGAAGAGGAATGATTGTCCTATCAGTTCCCCAGAGCATATCAAAAGTTAATCAAACGTGGATAGGACACTTGTAACCACTTTGCCAGGAGATATATATTGTAAAACCCTCATAAACGCCGTGTATGTCGAAGTAGCGGTTTATCTTATTCTCCGCCCCACACTGGCGTTGTGGCAATAGTCATAGGGTTAGACAACTTGTGCTTTGCCAGCCTCGCCTGAGGCAATCTCTGGTGTGTCTTGGCAGTATCCAGAGAAAAAAAGTTTTAACCCACTGGTAAGTTGTCATGAAAGGTAAAAATAGTCTCCAATCAACAAACTGATCTTTATTAACGTCGTTGGCCAACTATAGTAGAATAATGAATGGGTATGCTCTTGGGACTGAGTTAAGGGTCCTCAGCATATCACTTTAATGGAATACGTCGACATGTTTCAGCTCACTGTGCCCGTAGGTCTATGGAGCCTTCGTCAGGACAGGGAAACACACAAACAAGATAAAATACTTTCACTATTTGTGAAGTAGATGGGTAACTAGGAACTTGATAGTCTTACCCACTGTGGTTCAGCATTCACCACCTAAGGACGAAAAACGGGTCAATACCTGGCTTTAATTATAGTGGTCAAAGCATACTAAGTTTCTATGCTTATTAGGTGTATTCATTTTACACGCATACTACTTTACGGTACATTTGGAAGAAAAACACTATTTATAGAAACACTTGTGGCGAATTATACAAGGGAGACAATATAGTGAGAGAGCGGTCACAGTTATCAATTCAGTTCACAGGGATTACATTTTTAGAATTAGTCAGGTCAACATTTACGCTGTTAAAATGACTACGTATATGCACAGTCGAAATTATAGCATATCTACGTAAAGTTAAACAGGGTAACAAAAGCATAACAATTATTATTCATACCTCTATTTAGGGTGAGTATGTTGCAAACCTGAGAAGAGTGAGAGACAATACAACACGTGTAATAATCTTTAAGTGTTGGAACACGGGAAGTGTCGGTAAAATAGAGGTTCCTCGTGTGAGGTCTTACCTAGAACTTGCGTCAATTATACTTCCTCAGAGGGTTTGGACAGTTAGTCCCAGGCTGTAAGGGTACCAAGATTATTGAGGTTTAAAAAGGTTATTAAGTGTTACCCGTGTATGTAGCGAGTTTTTCGTAAAGTTCAGCCCTCACCCACGTGGGAAACTGGATCCGCGTCTTGTGCTGGCGCTGCCCTCTGGACGCCAGAACCCCGTTTCCAGCTGGGTTTTGAAAAGTAACGTATAGTCGTTATAGAAAGAGGACTGACCCAGGTACGGAGAGCTCGTAATCGTGTTAAAATACGATTATGTACAAAATGCTGTTTTTAAACATATCAATTAAAGATGGTTTTGATGATGAAATTGTGTAATCATTTGATTTTTCGAAGCGCAAAGTCAGATGTTAAAATTACTTAGGACACTTAAAGTCTATGTGGCGAGCTGTGCAGTTTATCAAGCGAAATGGTGCCATGAAATTTCATCATTCAGTCCATGTGTGTTTGTCTTAAGTCGATCTACCCAGCGTTGTTCTCTCTCATAAAGCACTTTCTCTACATTGGGGGTGCTCTCGGGTAGTCTTTCGATGACGGTCCATTTTAGTTCCTCGATACTGTGTTTCCACTCAACAAAGTGTGAACAAAGTTTCGTTGTGTTTTTTTGCAGGCGGATATTACTCTTATGTTCTCCTATACTAAGTTTCACCTTCCTGCATGTCATCCCGATGTACTTCTTGTCACAAGGACAGGTAACCATAAAAATCACATGGGATGAGTTGCAGTTGCTGTGTTGTTTTTTAATCCATTTTAGTGTCGTAGTTAGATGTAACACTTTTGTACTGGTCGTGGATTTACAGGCCAAGCATGACCCACAAGGGTAATATCCTGTCACTGGCGCCATATGTACATCTCTTATTGGTTTTTCCAGGGTCAGTTGTCTTGGACGGGTGTGGACCAAGAAATCACGAAGGTTTTTTGTTTGTTTATTGGCAAAGCGTGGTTTAGGCCAATCATTTTTACCTGTATTTAGGATGTGCCAGTTCTTGTTAATTAGTTTGTTTACTTGATATGTCACTGGGCAGAATGTTGTTACGCAGGTCATTAGATCTTCTGTTGGCATTTTTTCATAGGTGGATAAGAGGTTTTCTCTCGGTTGGTTCATAGCCCTCTTGCGGCATTTCGATACAGTTGATGGTTTATATTGTCTTTTTAGGAGTCTTTCGCAAAGTTCTTTAGATTGTTCTTGATAGTCGGCCATCTGGCTACAATTCCTCTTGAGACGTAAAAACTGGCTGTATGGCAAGTTATCTCTTAAAGGTTGGGGGTGGTAACTTTTGTAGGATAACAGACTGTTCTTAGCAGTCGGTTTTCTGAAAGTATTTGTCTCAGTGTTGTTCTCCTTTATATAGATGGTTAAATCCAGAAAATCAATACTTTTTTTATCAGCGGTGTGGGTGAAACGTAGCCAGCGGTCTCGTGTGTTGAGCCACTCCATGAATTGGTTCAGATCTTGGTCGTTGCGCCAGATTAGTAAAACATCATCAATATAACGTTTCCAGTAAAGTATGCTGGAAACGAATGGATTGTCTGCTGTCAGGACATTTTTAGTTTCAAAATTGCTCACATAGAGTCCTGCCACCGATGGGGCAAAAGCACTCCCCATTGAAGTGCCATGGCTCTGTAAGAACAATTGGCCATCATATTCAAAATAGTTCTCAGTTAACGCCAGCCGGCAACATTCAAGGACTAAATGTCTTGGTGTATTAAAGTTCCAGTCTTCCATGAAGAGAACGTCTTCAAGCATTTCAAGGGTCTCTTTTTGAGGGAGGCTCGTATATAGGGATTCAACATCCAGACCCACTAGTAGCATTGTGGTGGGGTCGAAAGTTTTATTTTTCAATTGATTTAACAAATCCCTGGTGTCCTTCAGATAAGCTGGAGTCTTTTGGACCAAAGGTTGGAGAAATTGGTCAGCAAATTTAGAGAGTGGCTCCAGTATTGAGCCTATACCCGATACTATCGGGCGCCCTGGTGGGGGGACTCTGTTCTTGTGAGTTTTTGGTAGGGAATAAAAGAAAGGAATTTTAGGGTCAGTTGTTATTAAAAATTTCGCCTCTTTTTTACTGATCCATGAATGTGTCTCTGCTTCACACACCATTGTTGCAATTGTTGTTTTCAGTCTCGGTGTCGGATCTGAATCAATTTTGGTGTAAAATTTTTCATCTGCCAGTAGTTTTAAGCATTGGTCTCTGTATCCTTCTTTTCCCAAAACGACTATGCCTCCACCCTTATCTGCGGGTTTAATCACAATGTCTTCATTAGACCGGAGTTTGTTTAAGGCTTGGCGTTCTTGTCTTGTCAAATTTTGAAAAGTTTTTTTGACAATGTGTTGAATTTCATCAATTCCAGTAAAGATGGCCTGTTCAAAAGCTTGGATTTCAATAGGCACCACACTACTGGGTGGAGTAAAAGTTGACTTTTTCCATAGGTTAGTATCTCCTCCATGGACTTGTGATGGTGAACCAGAGAAGTGTGCTTTAAGTTTAAGTGTTCAACAAAATTCTGATAGTTCACACTTCAATTTAAAGAGGTCTAGACTAGGAGTCGGTACATAGCCAAGTCCTTTATTCAGAACATTTTCCTGTTCTCTTGACAGTGTCAATGTGCTTAGGTTCACTATTAGTGACTCGTTTTGCTCGTTCCTGGTTTTGCTATTGTCATGCTCCGTGTTTGAACATTTGGTTGTTGGTCTTGCCATAATATGTTTCTTCTCCTTCCACTTTGGTTCTGGCCCCTCAATAAAAAAGAGTCCTGATTTTGATTGTTCATTCCTTGTAGTGGCATCCCCATCATATGATGTGACCCTTGGTTGTATAGATTCATCCAACTTGGGTATGGTTGCATGTACGGTTGGAAAAATTGCATTGGGGGGCCCATAAACTGTTGTCTGGTCCATCTATTTCCTCTTCTTTGAGGTCGAGATCGAAAATTTCGAAAATTTCCTTTGACTCTTCTTGGGCCTGAGTCTTCGGATCCTGTCTCAGATCCTTCGGAGGAGTTCCACCCATCTGAGTCATTGTCTGTATTAGGGTCGGATGTTTTATAATCCGTTTTACTATATGGATGCATCTTCTCCTGGCAGAGAGCACCGCCCACCACAATGTTAAAAATGAGGGATGCACCTGCCACTGTGGCAGGCGCATCATAAGCCCCACCAAGGGACCCCCGCCCTTATGGCGGGCGGTCCCAATCCCCGTGAGAATGGCGGGTGGGCAAAGTTCGCCGCCATCCTAATGACCTCCTGTGTGTGTGAAAGGTCTACAGCAGCTAGCCAAACAAAAGTATAGGAATTTTAAAGTCATACCCAAGTTAGTTAAAAAGTTGAGATTTAGTAAAAATAAAGCATGTCAAATCCTAAAGAAAATGTGAAAGCTGTTAATATAGTCATGGAGGAAAAAACTACTACCAGTCAAGCTTCATTAACCCCTTGACTGCGGCACAAATTCTGCCCCGGTGCTGAGGAAATAGAGAGTGGGCGTGGTTCAGACAGCCGAGGGCTGTCCTCTGCACACGCCCACCATGACACTTGACGGCTCTAAGCCGTCTTGCTCATGCACTTTGGTACACTGATCTTTGCTAAATAACTGTATCAATATACATTACACAATACATTAGAAAATGAAAAATTAACATATCATTAGAAATAAATTCTATAGTTAATTAAATGAAACTGACATGAAATAGACTATAATTGCATGCAAACGAATCTAAGAAGGTCTACGGGCCAGGTGTACGACCATTCGACATTGCACCTCCCAATTTGCACTCGCTTGCGAGTAACAAATTGTGAGTCGCAGTTAAGAATGTACAACGGGGTCGCAAAATGCGAGGCTCATGAATATTAATGAGCCACTTGAAATTTGCAACCCCATTTGGAATGGCTGGCCCTCTCAGGGATGGTGGCCTGCTGGGCTCAGGAGACCTCCATGTCTTGGATTGCTTTTCAATAAAGCAGTTATTTTTTTAAACACCGCCCGTTTTCCTTAAAGGAAATAGGTATTTTGCATGGAGCTGCGGTGAGGTAGTATCCAGGTAAAGTAGGAACCTTGATGACTGTCTGACTACTGATGCTCCTTCTCTCCCATTCTACGGGCTCGGGGGGCACTAGATGGGCTAATTAAAAACCCATACCAGCTAAATACCTATTGGGGAACAGTATACAGTGCATGTAGATTGTCATATGCACCACATGGTGTTTACCATATAAAGAATTCACTTTTCATCTTTAGTATTTAGAGTGTAGAAGGGATCTCACGACGTACTTATGAGAAGCCAGGGGAGGGCTTTGAAACATGTCGGCAAAGGAAGTACGGCCCATTAAAGCAGAGTACCTCCGTCTCTTTTCCCACTTTTAATCATACCAGCTTACAGGAACATTACATTTTATTTTTCCGCTGAGCCAGTTATTTTTTAATTATTCATCACTTTCACTCACTTCTGACCCTTCCACTCACACTCCTATATCACACATAGTATTGTAATCAGTCCCCCAGCGTAGTTGTAGGTCGTAGCATGCCCCATCCTGCAGCAGGCTGGAAGACTCCGATGATGAAGCTTACCACCAAGGGTCCTTTAGTTGGGTGGGGGTATTTTAACAAAGCTGTGTGCTTTTTTTATGAACATAGGAGACACACAAATTCTGAAGGGACACTTTTTTTTCTTTTTTCGAAGTTTATAAGGGTGGATCCCTTTGTTTAACATATAGTGACTAGAGGAGGATGTATCCACCTCTTATGCTCCTGGAGCCCTACCTCTTCACTGCCCCCCTGTTTTTTTGATAAGCTTCTAAGTTATACATTTAGGTATATGCAGCCTCTTTCATATTTCAGATAGCTTGTTTAAATCAGACTTTATTCCACCCTGTCTATCAGCCACTCGAGGATGTTATTTCTCAATGAGGCCAGTAGTTAATACCTCATTACTTTGGAGACACTGGTAAGCAATAAGCTGCCTCTGTCATTCGGTAACTTGGAAACTGCTTATCCTTGAGTTTAGTAAAGGCTTGGGACTCTGAATTATCAGAAAATTATACCCATTAAATAAATGGTAAAATTTGTCAAGAATTGCCTCTCCCGCATAAATTGTTTGAACACATTTCGTGTTACCAATAGGATCTGTGTTGCACTAGTACACGATTACTGCTGTAAGTGCCTGAGGGGCAGTTTAATGTGTTTATGTATCAATTATTACAGGCATTATTTCTGTTGTTCTGGTTTTCCCCTTCGAGGTACTCAATTTAAACTCCATCACCTTATATTTATATATATATTGAGCGGCTTTGAGACACCTATGCTTCTGTTTATAATCCAAAGTCGAACAGTGGGTGAGGGTGTACAGCTGGTTTAGTAGGTGCAGGCCGCCCAGAAAGTTGGGAAGGATGCATACACTGCTTCATGTGTTCTATTAGGCCTGGGAGTAATTTTAATTATGCTGAAGTAATTACAGTAATTCCAGCCACGGCCCGTGGAGGGAGTTTCGGTGGGGCGGAGAGGCGGTGCGGGGGAGGGGCAGGCTGGGGGGGTGCTAACAACTGGAATATGGATAATTGAAGGTAAGTAAACAATTCAATTATTAAAACAAATTTACCTTCAACTATCCATACTCCAGTTTTTTGCAACCCCCTCCCCGTCTCTCCGCCCCACCGAAACTCCCTCCACGGGCCGTGGCTGAGTAATTCCATGTTACTCTTTGACGTGGAATTAATAATAATAACAAGATTTTGTCTGCTCACGTAATTAACGGTAGTTTGAGGGAAATAATCCTTTCCCAAGAGCAAATTTAGCAAGTGAGAGAGGCTGCTTGTGCTACTGTTTATGTGCTGTTGAATTTAATGCTATTTTCTTTGTGCAAAATGCGTGATTGCATCCATTTTGGGTGCAAGAATGCATTTTGCAGCAAGCAATTAGCACTAAAGGCCAGGATTAAGTTGTGGGAAAATCCTACCCCAAGTGCATTTAATCGAGCAGGAGCAGCTGCTCCAACTCGCTATATATGCGCTGTTGCATTTAGTGATATTTCTTAGTGCAAAATTCATCCTTGAGTCCCTTTTGCTCATGAGGGTTTATTTTTGCGCTAAATAAGGAATTACTCTTCTCACATAATGCTGTGCAATCTTGTGGAATTTTTAGATAATTCTGCGTGATGATTCTAAACAGAATTACACAAGTTACCCTGCCCCTACTCTTTATAACAAGGGTACCAAAAGATACCTTGTGCGTGTATCTTGTCTTTGTAAAAATGATTGAGACAAGATTGTCCGTGCACCATTTCTTATACTCACCATTCTGTTCACTTAGGGATGTTTTTCTAGTGTGGGTCACAGAGAAGCATTCCGGCTTAAGATGTTAAATTTATTTTTTTGGGGTAGTAATGCTATTCAGAAGCTCCTGATACAATAGACTAAACCTATCTTAATTTACTACAGTTTAAGAAGCTACTTGTGGAATTACGAAAACCGACATATTGATTATTGATGGTGGTGCGTATAAAAGCAACAATGTCCAGCTTTAGTCTCACTTTGCTCCAGGGGGTACCAGTCAACTGTCCACTGTGGTTGTCTGCAGTTGTGGGGAATTTACAAGATAAAGTTGGGGTTGAGAAAATTAGAGAGTGACAAGAAGAGTGTGGGTGTAGTCTTTGGCCAACCTCTTGAAACCCTACTCTAGGATTCTTGACAGGAAGAAGGAACACTGACTGCTTTCTCTAAAACATGTAGTCTCTTGGGCAGGACAGAATTATCCATGATATCAGGGAGGATAAGGGCTGGAATTCTTCTCCCAAAACCTTTCTGTAATCATCAGTACCTGCAATCAGATCTGCCTCAGTCCCATTAAAATGATCAGACCAGTAGTACATTTTCTGTCCAATGTTAGCTTCTGGAGGCCGTTAAAACTGATTGGGTTTTGTGATTATGTTTATAAAGATTTGCCCACATTATATCAGTTTAATCATGCAGTTTCTTTAGTTTTAATGAGCCTATTTGGATACGATTGCCTTTAGTATAAATGTGCTGTTACCAATAATCTTGATAGATCCACCTAGTGATCAATTTGTCACTTTGCAGATTAAGGACACCTGCAGATTGACATCTATGAGAGTTTAGAGGCAAAAAGTACTGTTTTGGACGGAGGATTTCACCATGGTTGTGCTATCTTCATCTGGAATGGGAAGGATGTGTCAAGAAGTAGGACTGGAGGTATTTTGTATTACTTAGTGAGGCTCATGCGCTGGAAAGTGGTACTCCAAATCCATAAAGGCTAGCTTCCTTTTAGTGAAGGAATTTTTGGCTGTCATCACAGAGTGCCGGTGCTATCTGGACTAAAGCTGTGTGAGCGCGGATAACACTCCATGCAGTAGCAAACCAGCAATGAAACATGATTCAAAGCAGGACGGAAACCCTCAAATGTACTAGAGAGCTTGCTGCAGGATTGGATTATCAGGTGCAACTTTGGATTTCATGAAGTACCTTGCTGTGAAATTATGCAACAATATTTCTGCAGCCAGCATCTCACTTCGAGGGTCTTGGATTTTCCTTGCCAAGACCACCATCTATCTAATCATTGCTTGTTGGACATTCACAAAGTCTAGCCTTATACATTCTACTAAAGGTTACATGTGAAGACGCTGGAAGAATTCTGTGCCTGCACTATATTGTATAGGAATATGCATGTCGTTTTCGTTTTTAGTGGCACATTCAGTTGCTAAGAGGAGGGAACAACAGAAGCTGTATGATACAATGCGGGCATTTTCCTTGTTAGCACCAGGCGCACCTTTCAAAAAGTGCACCCGGTGCGTACAAGGAGAGTATGCCAAATGATATTGAATGCACTGTTCCCAGGGCAGCCATTAACTTGTACTGCCCTGGGGGCATTGCATTCAAATTAAATACAGAGGAGCTTTGAAGTAGCTGCTTGGTGTCTCACTGCGCACCTGGAAATCCACCTGCACTTTTAAGAGGGGTGAGAGATCCTCTTGCAGGCAGGTGCAGTGAGTGACTGCACTTGCCTGCAAGGGGATGTCACCCCTTTCAGAGGGCTGTCATCAGGTTACGCACTGTCAGAGTGCCTCCTGACAGCTTCTTTGTCTCTGCCCCACACATCTATAAAACAGCATGGGTGCAGAAGGGAAAAGATTCCCTCATTCACATGGGGCCACCCCCCCATGCAAATGAGGGAACACCCTCTGAGGATAGTGCTGGTGCTATATATATGCCAGCGCTATCTGTTTTACAGAACGAGCCACACGAGTGTCTGCAGACGCTTCTGTAATACCAAAGTACTCAGAAGGAGCGCAAAACTGATGCAAATGGTGGTTGCAGCCCCAGGGGAACTTTGCACAATATGGCACCAAGTGTTAACAGTATAGGGTGTTTACAGATCTAAAGCAGTCAAGTAGAAACATAGGCATAAGTGTTATCGCACATGTATTTGTATCCTTTCTTGCTTGTTTAGTTTTCAGGAAGGACCAGTTTCATTTTAGTTACACATAGATATTACTACGGTTGATTTAGATATTCTCAGCTACATTTACACTTAGCACTCACTCTCAATGATAATCACTTAAGATAGCTTTGTCTTGTTGAGATCCACTACATCCTGCATAAGTGAGGAGGCAGAGTTGTTGAGTCCTGTACGCTGTAGTCTGTCTTATGCCATTCCATATTCCCAGCATCTACCACTGGCCCACACTTAAGCATGGCGGTGGGGTTAGACATTCAGAATTCAGAATTCAGTGCACACCATAATTAAAAGCTGATAAAATTAATGTTCAGTCAGTGCTTTACATTTTTTTTTAAAGAAAAGTACTTTAATACACACAAGAGATAAATACTATACATAAAACTAGGATAAGCAGGGAAACCCAGATGTCTCTACAAACCTCAGGGCCAGAGTTTTGACCCCAAACAGTACTATTATATCACCTAGACGCTAAACGCTATAAAATTACGGTTAATATGTAGACACATAATTAGCATAGCTGCCAGTACAGCCTGATACCCCCAGATACCACAAAAAGAAAAGTGATGGCCTGTTCCACCGGACTCTATTCCCCAAATGCCCCTTGTAACTGGAAGTACCACACAGGCTTCCACGGCACAGTGGATCTCACCTTCAAGGACTGGAATTAAGCTACCTCATCTCCCTCTGTCTCTGTTGTGCACTAAAAGCATCCTTATCTTGAGCAGCTGCCTGCAATTTCCTTGTTCAAAGCACTAGCCATGCATGCCTCACAGGAACAGCTGGTTCTCTCACAGATGCTTCTGATGTCCTTGCTCCTCTTCAAACTGGAACATTTTTTGCAGCATAATAAATCAGACATAGAGAAAACTTCCTCAAGTACCAGGTGTGGTGAGTGTAGGCCATGCTTTTATCACCTCTTATTGATAGACTGATCCAATCAGAGGGTCTGCTACTTTTGAATCCTGGGTGCTCTCTAATCACAAGGCACATTTATCATGCAACGGATGATCTACTGTCTTCGCTTGTACCAGCTTGGGCCATTCCCTAGAGAGGAACTTTAATTGACTCCAGACCAGGGGGGCCTGACCAACTCCTAACAGAAAGGGTCCCTTCAAGGAGGGTTAGGGCAGATAAACACAGATAAGAGGGAGTGACTATCCCGAGCCCCCAAGGCCTATCCAAGGAATTAGGAGGGGCACAGGGTGATGGGGTGTCCAGCAGAACAGCTCACATTACACACAATGCTTCACCTCAACATCCTTCCCCAGCACACCTACGGGCTCTCAACCACATGTCAGGTACACAAAGGTAACAGTACCACAGGCATGAGAGACTGCACAGACTTGATCAGAAGGGTGGCTAGTCTTCCACTCTTGTTATAATACAGGGATACAGATATATTTGACTACTGATTTATTGCTGCCACCACTGCAAGCCTATCAGAGCCTGTGGAGAGAGAGGGCAGTTGCCACTTTCTGTGAAATAGGGGTGCACAATGCATGCTTTCCCTTGACCTCAGAGCCAAGCACTCGGGTCTCAATCCATGTAAACAGGTAGATGCTCAGTGCATAGGTATGATTGTCATGCTCACTAAGGTAGTGATCGAGAAATCATACAGTAACTTTAAAATGACTTGCCTGGAGATCAGCATAAGGAAGGGGAAGCACTCTGTAAAGAAGACTTCCCATCCTGACACATGCGTTTTTATCCAATTCATTGAATGCCATAAGATAGTTCTGGTTATTCTTTTTTTATAAGGAATGTGAACTGCTTTGGAGCCATAAGTTAATGTATTTGATAAGGAATCCATTTGGACCTTGACCTTGAATGGACACAATGTGTCCAGTGGGTAACATGTCTAGATGTCCGGCATGGGGAGCGCGTGATCACTGCATATACAGTGTGTGCTGTGTCCTGATCGGCTATGTGTTCCTAACTTCATGTGGTGTCTGAATTTATGGTGTTTGGGGAGCGCACATACCCATGTGGTCATCTGTGCTTTATAGTGGGCAATCTCACTGGACTATTGCTGTGTCCCTGCGCCTATCTGTAGGATTCATCTGGGGTTTCCTGTTTGCATGCTTGTCTGCCTACTATGTGCCACCCCACCTGCGACCAGTCAGTGAGCTCGGGCCTGGGTCTCAGCGCTTGCCTTACTATGTATTTCTGACACTATCTAAACCATACTTCATGACAGTAACTTTATGCGTGGCCTGTTTTTCTTTGGTTTTGTTAATTGCTACTGTCCTAATTACTTGCATTCTACCCAATATGTGGACTACATGTCTACTGCAGGAAATCCCCAATTTCCATTGCATGGAACCACAGAGAAGCAAGAACAGAAGGAAAACTAGCAACAACAATGAGCACAGACTGGAAAGTCACCTGGGGAGCCAGGAGAACCAATTTGGGAGCCACATCTGCTCAGGGGCACCTTCCTCCTCACGCAAGTCTCGTTGTAAATGGTTTAGTTCTAGTATGGAAAGAGTCAATGTCCTAATATCCATGTCGGTCCCTGGGATAAACGTGCAGCAGGATGCACCAATCTTGGCACGCACCCCTCCTTCCATCATTGTCATTAGGTCTAACACATACCGATGCTGTACCACTATAAGATGGGTTACTTTCAGTTCTTACTTGATCAAATTACGGCCAAGCATTTCCCACCTTGTTATTTGGAGCCAATGGACATTAACTTTCGTTGCCTACCTACCTATACTTTTGTGCCTGAGACCAGTCTGAATTGTTCTGGAATGTCCTTGTAATGAGGCCAGCCAAAATAATCTGCACTTCTCTATTCAGGGGGCACATGCAGCAGAGTTGTCTTTTTCCTTAGCGGGGGCTGGTACAAATCTGATAATTCTTCTCTGTGAATGACCAGGATCGGGCTGTGTATGGTTACAAGGGAACAAAGTATGCTCCATTAGGGGGCTAGCTGAGTGTAGGCAAACTCGCTGCACTGTCAATATATATCCATAAGCACGGATGTGCCCCATTGTATATCCAGATTATGCAGGACCTTGATGCAGTTTTTATTCATGCCCAGTGGAAGCATTCCTTTACCTCTGAAACATAACGAATACAGTCTAAGTTTCCATGCAATTAATTGTTGCCCCTTCCCTTCTAGCCAAGTGTATTAACACACCTAGGTATCCCAGACTCCCTGAAGTGGAATTCCTATACTTTAGTTCAACCCTGCCTTATGAAATTCATTTTGCTTTGTATCATCAAGCTGGATGGCCCTACACAGGAACTCTTTGTCTGGGGTCATCTTCTTGTTAAAGATGACTGCACCAGATACTCTAAGAGCCAACCTTGGACCACAAATGGAGGCAGGAGCAGAGATGTTTGTGCATAAAGTTGAGGCTTTTACTTCCTCCAAGAAACACTTTTCTGGGAAGTATCTTGTGGCCAAACAGTATCCTTCCCTATGGAGCCTTTCCTACACATCCTCTCTAGCTCTGTTTGAATATCATTAGGCATGGTGAAACAAATATAGAGCCGTTGGGTTGTTCTCGTATCAAGTCAAATTTCCTACCACTCTGTGGGGCTCTACCCTGTTGAGTTGGATTTTGTACCTGATTCTGCATAGGTATAAAGTGGAGAAGGCATTTTGCTTTTTTGGGGGCCACCTCTTCGGACAAGAAAAATCTGTCTGTGCCTACTGCTTATGGTATCAGTGAACAACCATAACACAACCTGGCTGATGTCTTAGAGCCTACAGTGGCCGTGTGTGGATGTCATGTGGTGTATAAACGGGTGCTGTGTAGTACATGTGGAATGCTAGTTTTTGGGTTGGTGTAATTGTAGGTGCATTGGAGAGATCCCTGCCCCAGCGATGTGATAGTTTTTGAACTGACTTCATTTGATCAAGCAGTTCTTTATCAGTGAATAGGTGTGGCAGCACCCAAAATTCACAAAGAGTATATAGAAGTGCGATAATACATAAGTTGTTATTGAACATTGCAGATCTCGGATATGGATCCAGAGGAGGTGTGTGTGGTCCTCTGGTGATTGAGTTGTCTCGTTTAACAGTTCAATCAATAAGATCACAATGCAGTTCAAAATCTTGATTCGCACACTTTATGCGTGTTGAGGGGTTGATGTGATGGCTGAAAAGGTGGTGCACTTGTAGGTTCGATTGTAGACCTGTTGGACAAGAGCTTGGTTCATTCTGTTAATTCAGAAAACATTGCATGTGCCATCATCAATGATTTTACTTTGGGGTTCCTGAACTTCCCTTTAGGGGTGTGTTCTACTCACCCCGTTTATGCGATTTTTAGTGATGTACTGGAAGGTGTCCCCGATAATGGTGTCTTGTTGATAGTTAAAACTTAACGGTGGCTAATTGGTAAACAGGTGAATTAATCTATTTTTTAAGCCATGAAAACCACTCTTTTTTTCTTCTTACCAAACTGGGAGTTTGGAATAGAGCAAAATGTTTATGGACTGGTCTTGTGATCATAGGGAGTTTTTATCTAGTGATGTATTGGCACTGTCAGTTTTCCAAGACCCTGTCTCTCCTGGTGCCTGCATGGAGGTGCCCTCAGTACTGGCTGCTTTCAACCTAAACGTGCACTGGACTGTGCGAGGAGTGGGCATGTTGTTGCCAGCGACGGCCCGTGGAGGGAGTTACGGTGGGGCAGGAGGGCGGGGAGGGGGAGGGGCAGGGCGGAGGTTGCTAAAAACCGACATATGGATAATTGCAGGTAAGTAAACAATGTAATTAATAAAACGAATTTCGTAGCTCGCACTGCATTGCATTTTGCGATGCAAGGCGCACTACGAAATTCGTTTTATTAATTAAATTGTTTACTTACCTGCAATTATCCATATGCCGGTTTTTAGCAACCTCCGCCCTGCCCCTCCCCCTCCCCGCCCTCCTGCCCCACCGTAACTCCCTCCACGAGCCGTCGCTGGTTGTTGCTGAGTATTGTTGGCAGTTTTCAATGCACCCCAAGACCATGTGTGTGTATTCCTCTCCATTCTTGGCATGTGGAGTGCAACATCCCCCTCTCCTGTGGCACCAGACATCTCGACTCTACCCTTTTTCTAGAGAATTCTCTTTGTTCTAACTTTAGGCTCATTTTGCTGGGTCTTGGGCACTTCCCTAGAACTTGTGTGATCTGCTATTTCATTTATCATATGGCAAAGGGGGTGATTAACTTGTTCCGTGGCCCCGATGTACCCCATATCATGCCATCTTGTGGTGTCTAAGGTTGGGGATTATGGCTTTTTCTGGATGGTACATATAAGGCCTTGGTTAATTGCTAAGCTTGATATAGGGTATAAGGTATAAGCGCAGTCTGTGTTCTACTCTCGCCTGGAGCTGTGATAACCTTTGCGGACTTCCCTCTCCCAGGCACCCACTCTACCTCAGATCACATCTTTTCAGTGTATTTGGGGGAAACATCCTTTACAACGCAACTTTTACCACGCAGTGCCTTTACGACGCAACTATTACAACGCAAACCGTTACAACGCATTGCGCTGGGGGCGCTCTAGGACAGGGAATAGAATTAATTTACTATCCAACACCTTCCCTAGTGTCCACTGGGACTGGAGCTGGAATAGTAAATTAAACTATTCACTATCCAGCACCCCAAAGCACTATGCGTTGTAAAGGTTTGCGTTGTAATACTTACTTTGTAAAAGCATGCATGGTAAAAGCATGCGTTGTAATGTCATACATCCGTATTTGGATCTGTGGTTCCTGTCTTGTGGCTAGGGACCTCTAACTAGGGGGCATGCTCCTGTCACCATTTTGGAGGGTTATGGCATGACAACCAGACTTTTGAGATTTGAAAAGCCTGAAAGAAACAATATGAAACACTGTCAGGATCATAAGAACCCAATGGGGCCAGGGCCAAGGCCAAGAACCTTCACTGCACTTTGGCTAGGGATAATAACTGGATCGGGACAGCCACACAATTCTGGGATGTCTCGCTAACCTGGCTAACCGCCCAACTGACTTGACTCCATGGGGGAACCTTGAATTTTATTGTTGTGTTGTTGAGGTCTTGGAATCTTCACTATCCCAGGTGTACGGGTATCATGGTTCCCGTCACTTGAAGACAGCTTGTTCATAACTGAAAGGGGGCCTCTATTTGGCCGGAGGCTTCTAGTTTTTGGGGGCGCTGTTGAGGCTTCAAGCCATGAAGGAAACATGGATCTGGGCTGGATGACCGAGAATGGGGACCATTCAATCAATCAATCAATCAATCAATCATTACATTTGTAAAGCGCGCTACACACCCGTGAGGGTCTCAAGGCACCGGGGGGGGGCTGCTACTGATCGAAAAGCCAGGTCTTGAGAAGTCTTCTGAAGGCCAGCAGGTCCTAGGTCTGTTGTAGGCCGGTAGGGAGAGTTTTCTAAGTCTTTGCGGTGAGGTAGGAGAAGGATCTGCAGCTGGCGGTGGTATTCCAGGTGCGTGGAACTCTGACGAGGGCGAGGTTGGCAGAGCGGAGGCTGCGGGTGGGGGTGTAGAAGCTGAGTCGGTCGTTGAGGTATGCTGGTCCGGCATTGTTTAGGGCTTTGTGTGCGTGGATGAGGAGTTTGAAGGTGATCCTCTTGTTGACGGGGAGCCAGTGCAAGCCTTTCAGGTGGGGTGTGATGTGGCTGCGTCGGAGGATGTCGAGGATCAACCGTGCCGAGGCGTTCTGGATGCGTTGCAGCCGTCTCAGGAGCTTGGTTGTTGTTCCTTCATAGAGGGCGTTCCCGTAGTACAGTTTGCTGGTGGCGAGAGCCTGGGTGACGGTTCTTCTTGTGTCGGAGGGGATCCACCTGGAGATCTTGCGTAGCATTCGGAGAGTTTTGAAGCAGGAAGCGGAGACGGCGTCTGTGGAGAGCAGAGTCTAGATTGACCCCCAGGTTGCGTGCATGGTTGGTGGGTTGTGGGGCTGTTCCTAGAGATGTTGGCCACCAGGAGTTGTCCCAGGCTGAGGGGGTTGAGCCGAGGATGAGGACCTCTGTCTTGTCTGA
This sequence comes from Lissotriton vulgaris, assembly GCF_964263255.1. Taxonomy (NCBI): domain Eukaryota; kingdom Metazoa; phylum Chordata; class Amphibia; order Caudata; family Salamandridae; genus Lissotriton; species Lissotriton vulgaris. The sequence continues at coordinate 78,174,670 of NC_141690.1, read as the reverse complement.
ATTCAGCTTCGGCCTGCTGTCCTTCACCCATTCGGCGACTGCCTTCATTCCTCTGTGGTGGTTGGCTTTGGCGGTGTGGGGGTCTTCGGTGAGGGAGATGATCAGCTGGGTGTCGTCGGCGTAGGAGATGATGTTGAGGCTATGTTGTCTTGCGACGTGGGTGAGTGGTGCCATGTAGATATTGAACAGTGTCAGGCTGAGAGATGATCCCTGGGGAACGCCGCAGACTATCTCAGTGGCCTTGGAGCGGAAGGGTGGGAGGCGGACGCTCTGGTTTCTAATAGAGAGGAAGGATGTGGTCCAGGCCAGGGCCTTCTCTCGGATTCCGGCGTCGTGGAGGCGTGCTGTTAGGGTGCGGTGGCAGACCATGTCAAAGGCTGCTGATAGGTCCAGAAGGACGAGGGCGGCTGTTTCTCCTTTGTCCATAAGGATCCTGCAGTCATTGGTGGCGGCGATGAGGGCGTCTCGGTGCTGTGGTTGCTGTGGAAGCTGGACTTGGATGGGTCCAGGATATTGTTGTCTTCGAGGTGGCAGGTCAGCTGCATTTTGATTTGGTAATTGTAACCAACCCCCTATTTGATTTGGGATGCAGGGCCCTGAGAGCATGTTTTTAAGTACTTTGTCTGGGATCCAAACCGCCCTGTCTTCAGGCAGCCCTCCACCTAGGGTGTGAGGGTCTGCAGCCAAGTGGTGCCTTGGCTACTGCAGGTGCCCTTAATGTCAATCCCTTCCTGCTGCGGCTATGGGTCTAGTCCCTGCTGGGCTGAGTTCCCTGTTTGTGGTTGCTGTTGCCACGTGTTTGTTCAACTACCAGATTCCTGTTGTGGTGGTTTTGTGGTGTGGTGGATGACTGACCTCCCTTTGGCTGAGTGTATGGTGCATTTGGGTTTTGATGGGCTTAGTTTTGTGGATGAGAGTTTTGTGGTAGCTGGCCCTGGCCCATCACTCTCTGTTCATTGTCGGTTTTTAACTGGCATCTGTCTGCTGTGTGGCCCATCCTGTGGCAATAGTAACATTCCATAGGGTCTGGTTGCTGTCAACCTCACTGGCCTCTGCCGCTATAGCTAGGTCGAAACCCTCTTGGGTTTTGCTATGGAGCTCCCTTCATGACTAGTGCTATTTGCCCGCTTGAGGGCAATCTTTTACAATTTGTGTTGGAACAATTTAGCAGTGTCTGTCGGGGCTTGCTCCTGTTTTTCTCTATCCTTCTCCTGTTTCTGTAAGTGGTGATGCAATGTATGGGCTTGTATCTCACGCCACTGTTTGGTGTCTAACCAAACAATGCTGTCTAATCCGATTTGTAAGCCAGTGGGCAGCCCCTTTTTGATGATATTGTAAAATGTGACTTGTGAGCCCATATCAACCCGAGGCTGTCCTGTCTCTTGATCCCATCATTCCCTCATCTTTTTTATGGTCCTCCCTGACTTCATAGTCTCTGCCATTAATCCTCCCATGTCAGGGAACATCTTCCTCAGAGTCGTCTATATTTGGTGCTAGTATGAATTGAATGCGGCCTGTCATGCTTGGCATTTGTCAGCATAGTTACTAGGATGCGCGCTGGGGCAAACACTGTGTTAGTCTGCTCTCCAATTAGAATTTTTAGCATACTTTTGAAATTGCCTGTAGCTAGGTTTATTCCTGCAGTGTTCTTCTCAAAACATGAGATCCATTTCCCCACTTCATCCAGCAATGGCAGTAACTTTGTCCTTAGCCCTTCTTTATTCATTTGAGCACTTTGCACATAGATGGCCCCAGACATGCCCTTGCTTAGTAGCAGGTACATTCTTACCCTGGCTAGCTCTACTGGTTTCTCCCTAACATGGCGCTCCCATCTTTTTAGGCATTCCTGCATGTAGAGGAAGTTCCATTTGGGATCCCCTCCTCCATGCCACGTGCAGTATTGAGCTATGGCAATGTCCTCTAGTTCGAAGGACCCTTCCTCCAGGCAAGGTCTATCATACTGGTCTTTTCCTTCAGTTCAGTTGGCTAACAGGTGGCAGAATGGCAGCACAAACATCTTGCCTTCCTCTCTGGCCATTATCTCCCTTGGGGTCAGTCTATCTATCCTGTGAGTGTGCAAACGTTGCCATCTTGTTTTCCTATGTCTTGGTTGGGTCTGCGCCAGGCTACTGTGTTCTTTTATTTCCTGGTCATCCCCTCTCCTACGTTGAAATTTTGGTGAGGCTCGGATAACAGCCGGAAGCCTCTCATCAAATTCTACCTTTGATTCTTCCCAGATCGGTCCCCTGACCCTAACCCCACTCTCCTCATGTGGGATATGTGCTGCTCTGTTTTCTTGCTGCGCTTCCTGGGCATGAGTGCTTTCTCTCTCCCTCCTTAGTTTGTGCCTTTCTTCCACATCCCGTCTAGGTTGGCTCCTTTGCTCTGAGCTATGTGCTGTTATTTTCAGACTGGCTTTTCCCTCAAATTTTCTCTCAGTTGTTTCCGTTAGCTTCTTGAGCAAATCATTTATTTCCCCCATTGTCATCTGATCCAAGGGGACTGGGGCCCGCCCTCACTACCACTAGCTGTACCACTGTCTAGAATCATAACAAATCTCCTTGTCACTCGTATTTGTTTTCCTAAACCAGTGGGAGTGTATGTTCTCTGTGCAGCTGGGTAGCTTGGGTTCTATGTGTCAGGTGCGATGGACTGGGAGGGGGTCAAACTTCTAGGAGTCCTCGCACCAGACTGGGATTGTGCTGGGACTGCCTAATCTCTCATGCCTGGGCCGTTCAGTTCATTCTTCGGTAGAGGGCCCACGGACTTCTTCAACTGGTGGATTGGAGTATCCTAATGTGGGGAGAGCAGTCAAGAGCACCATCATAACTGCATATGGTAAAGACGGTGCTGATGCTTTGCTTGCTATCTGTTGTGCAGGACTGTCTATCTGGGCTAGCTTGAAGATGCCCATGGATCTAATAATGCCTCTCTTCTATCTTTCTTTTGACCTCTGTATTTTTTTTGTATTTGTGTTCTCATGTGTTCAATTGCATTACTGTCAAATGTTCCTTCCTTTGGCCTGGGAATTGAGTGTGCCTTCGTGTGTACGTGCCAATATTGGCAAAACCTATTAAGGTTTTTAGCCTTTGTGGGGAACCTGGGTCAAATATGTTTTACTGGTGACTCAATGATAAGTTTGGTACTTTTAAAGGACAAGTTATACCTTAACTTCTTTCACAATAATGATGTGGCAGGGTAACTTCTGCACACTATTGTGTTATATTTCTCAAACACAAAGTCCAAATGGATTTCCTGAGATGTAAAGTTGCTACCCCACTCCGTTAAGTAGGAGACAAAGGTGCCCTCAGTCACATTCAAGGTTAATACCGAGCTCAAGTGTTCAGTGTAACACTGGGGCTCAGGATTAGCCTTGAACGTGTCCTTAGCTTCTTTGTTTTGGGGAATCTTTAGTTTTGATTTAATCATAGGGAAACTATACTTGGGTTTGCTGCTTATAATTATGTTACTATGAGTTCAGCATTTTCTACAGATGCATTAACAATTCAACATGAATATTTCATGAACACAAATAACAATGCATATGAAGGGTTGCAACATAGGAACAGTGCGATTGTCAATAAAAACAGTATCTGAATGATGTTGACTCTTGGCATAACATACATTTTGTGATAAATATCAACAACCACATATGAAACATTAGCTCATCAACAAAAACACAATACTTAAGACAAAACACAGGGGCATGTTAGCAAGAACCTCGTTAAAATTATCGTCGTTTTAGCGGCAGGAAACTGCTGCTAAAACGGCAATAATGGGCTGGCTAATATGCGTAATAGAATTCCAATAGAAGCCCAGGTTAGAATTGCAGGACATCTAACCTGGGCTTCTAATGGAATTCTATAATGCAAATTAGCCAGCCCACAAAAAATGGGCTGACAAATAATGATGACTTTGTCAAAAATCCTTTAGCCCGCTCTTAGCATATGCTATCCTATGGCCAGGGGTAGTTCTGCGTGGTACACGTGACTAAGTGAGCCTGATAGTCTGTCAATGGGACAAAGATTAAATATTTCACAGAAAAAAATGGATAACTCATAAACCAGAGGACCCTCTTAACCAAACACAAGTTACACCAAATCTCTCAGGTCCAAATCTTTTTCCCTAAATGTCTGCATCACACCCTGTGTCCATCCAGGGGCCAGCCCTGCCATCTGTGTCATGCCAAGCGGTCCAAGAGATCAACCGTTCTCACTCCTTTCAGATACCAACGGTGTTAAGAAACCAGTGGCACTGAGAAACCCTTATAGACTAAAAATAAATTGATGTACCATCTCCACCCAATCAAGAAAGCTTTACCACTCAAATAGCGTCCTGGGAGCCATAAAGGGCTATGCAACAAATATTCACCTTTACTAGCGTGCTGACTATAGAAAAAACAGTGAATTCCGTGGGCCGCCTTACGACTACTCAGCTAGGACATATAAAATAGTCAATATGCCAGATTTCTGTCAGTGGCAGGGTGCTCTGGTTATCTTTTTATGCTTCCCTAGTTTGCCATACACCACATGCTTTACTAAGGTTCTGATGTAGTCTCTCACACTCTGTGACAGCTGCTTCACGACAGTCTTCTGCCCTGCAGATTCCGCAAAGCTTTCAATCAATTGTGGTGTCTGCTCACCTTCCTGGACATGCAAAAGTGTATCAGTCCGGATGGAGTCTCCTTCCTTTGGCTGCAATTGGGTTTGAGGTACCAATAAGCTGTGTGACTAGGGGGTTGGTGTCTGAATAGTTTCAGTGCCCCATCCATCATCTCTTTGTGCTTCTTTGTTCACAGGGTATGCCCAGATGTGGGTCCCTTGCTCCTTTTGCCACTGGATTCAAGTTAGCCTGGCTGATGAGGTGTGTTACCCTCAAACCGTTTCCAGGATGCTTATTTCTGGCCATGGCAGACCAGACTTGGCAGCTTGGCTGGACTGTTCCCATGAGGAACTGGGTCAAGACTGATTTGCATTTGACTGGGTCTGAACTTGGGGGGCAAAGTGAGCTAAAGAATGATAATGAATTCAACCCAGATCTGTGACTGGGATGAGTGTCTGAAAAGTTTCAACACTCTGTCCATCATCTCCTTCTGGTTGCACCAATCAACTCCTGTCTGGCATGTCAAAATGTTGCTTGAATATGAAATATCTTGAAAAAACAAGAGGTGCTTGGCAAAAGAGAAACATTTTGTTTCATTAAACATTGTGGCTGGGAGAACAGTCCCAGGACTAGGGTTTGAGGACTGTCTCAAATACAACCGATCAGACATGGGTTTTTATACAATTCATTGAATGCCATAAAATAGTTCAGGTGATTGTTTTTTGGTAAGGAATGTGAACTGCTGTCTTTGGAGCCATAAATTAATTTATTCGATGAGGAATTCAGATGGACCTTGCATAGACGCAATGCAGCAAGTGGGTAACGTGTCCAGACGTCCAGCCTGGGTAGCATGTGATCACTGCATGTATTGTGTGTGTTGTGTCCTGATTGGCTATGTGTTCCTAACTTCATGTGGCATCTGATATTCTGGTTTGTTGGGAGCGCGCACGTGTGTTTTGGGACCAATCTCCCTGGACCATTGTGGTGTCTCTGAGCCTATCTGTTGGATTGATCTGGGGTTTCCTGTTCAAGTGTTTGTCTGGTGGCTACATGCCACCCCACCGTTGACCTGTCATATTGATGGAGCAAGGATTTGCCCGTAAAGCGCCTTGCTCGTATGCAAAACCCTTGTCTAAACTGCATAATAATATTAACCTCATTATTCGTCATTTATAAAGTGTTTTCCCAACACGCGGGTGTCCCCAGGATGCTTGCTTGTTTGTTTTTCCGTACTAAAACGAAGCTTGCACTTAAAATGGCTGCTTCGCTGAGATTCAGTCTGCGCATGCGTCGGTCATACCCATGTGATGTGACGCACTCGCATTCTGGAGGGATTCTGTGCTCATGCGCACTGATGCAAAATATGGCCGCTTGTCTCTCACCACGCTCTCTGCTTGCTACTGCTGCTTTAGCCTATCTGTCTTTTCGCACTAATCCATAATGCTATAGTCATTATAAAGTAAGGGTTGGTTAGATTTTATCATGGTATACAGTGCGATCATTTTTTATGTATGATTTTAATTTGTTTTCGCTTACTTTCCATGTACCGCGTCTTTGTGGGCTGGGGCATACATGAGCGATGCCATGCTGAGGCTCCTCTGAACCCTGTCAGCTGACCAGGGAGAGTCCTAACTGCGCAGAAGCTAAAACTAGCCAGCTGGCTCCTGGAGCCCGATGCGCCTGGGAACCCATCCCGAAGATGCAAGATTACACCTTGAATTGTCATACACTGTTGCTATATGCTGGACTCTTGCATTGTCTTCTGTATTCCTATGCCTGGGAACGTGAACCAGGGGGGCGGGTGTGCAAAATTGAATAATTATGATGGGAACGTTGAATTCTAGGAGGTGGTAATGACCGCACCACCTCTCCTGACCAATCACAATGTGGGAAACTGTCACTTGCAACATTAGTGGGTGGTCTAAGGGTCCCCAAAACAGTATAATTGCCCTAGTTTAGCTTAGGAAAATTGTCCGACTTGTCCGAGTAGCAGACCTGTCACTGACCCTACGATCTCAATAGGTGCTCATTCTGAAAGTGCTGCGGAGCACTTTGTCCATACTTTCCACAATCTCCTAAGGGGTGGAAAATCCTAAGTGCTGGCGAAGCACTTTGCTGGGGAATTCATAAATCCAATCGGGGTTTCTGGCGGATTACTTGCAGAAGGGGGTAACGCAGGCGTTGCTGTCCGAAGCTGTGGGTGTTGGTCGTACCCTGGGAGGCCCAGTCCTTGACCTGAACCTGAGGGGTATCCTGTCCTTACTGTCCGTGAGCTGTACCTGCTCGCATTCTGGCATTCCTTTTCTGAGGGTCCCTGTCACCGTCTTCCCAACTGACCCGTGGCCAGGGTTGGTCTTCAATCTGAACTAGGTAATTATTGATTGTGGGTTTGCGTATCTCTCTCTCTCTCTCTCTCTCTCTCTCTTGCCTGATCTGTTAAAGCATTCTTACCTGTGTTATTGCTCTATTGCCATTGCAATTATATGTGTCTGAATTTTAGTTGGTTCCTTCTCTCCCCCCCTCTTTTAGAAATTCATTGATTTTATAAAGCAATAGCATGTTCCCGTTTTTCCCTTTCCTTTAGTGGATTGCAGTGAACTTAGCAAGAATAGCTTAAAACACTTAGGTTAAGTACATGTTCTAGGTCTCATCCCCATTCCCATGTTCTAGTATAAAATTGCAGTGACTAGTTTTGTTCTAAACCTTCTGCCTTTAGTTTCCCATATATCCTAATGGTCTTATTTTTGATGCAAAGTTACCTATTGGTGTTAATTTTAATGTTTGATATATTATTCTGTGTATCGCTTATTATCTTGGCATCTTCTCTTTGAATTCTCATATAAAGTTTTAAACTTCATCAGGTGTCTGTGGTCATTTTACAGAATTGTGGAAAGTATTTTACTGATTATAACGTGTATTTGATGTTAGACCTGTCTACTATTTTCCCTGATAGCTCTAGGTCCGTCGTGAGAATTGTGCCTGTGGTAAGTCGGGTACATGGTAAGCAGAGGTAAATCCAAACTTGATTGCTCTTAGCAGCGTGCAGGAGGAGAAATCCTCACCCGGTTCACCCAAACAAAATTAGTGTGATAATAAAAGGTTTTTTCACGCCAAGGGCCCAGTGCGTGTAAAAGAATTGGTAACTCGGGTGACCTGGGGGAAACTGCGCGCTCTAGCAGTAATTTTCTGGCAGCCAGAGGATGGTTTGGACTAGTTAGATTAGGTAGACAGGATAGGTCATAAACAAACCGTGAAGAGTAAGTGTGCTGCTGATTTTCTACTGTATTGATTTGAAATTTTGAAATGTTTTAAGGTTTTATATGTAAATATATATGATTTTTGCATTGCTGCTATAAATATTGCATGTTGAATTAACCCAGAATTGTTTGTAAGTGTTCAGTGTAGTCCGAATCCCCGGGGAAGTATTTTAGCTAACGGTGAGTAGAATCCGGTTAGCTGTTGAAGTCACTAGGGTTTGAATCATTAGTGCAGGGTTAAAGGAGTAACTGGAAGCACTAATTAGGTCCTTTTTGTTTTAGAGTGAATGATAGCTACGAGTCCTTTATAAAACTTTCATTGCGATATCACCTAGTAAGGGTCGCATACGGAAGGAGTAGTAGGGTCTCCGAGGCTTGTCTGGTAAGTAAAATAGTTCGCTGGTGAAATCCTGGCTCAGTACATATCCCCGACTAAGGTGGATGAGTCAGAAGAATAACGGGTTCTATGTTACTGGTGTGAAGGGACAGGCAACGAAGTCTATCCAGAGTGCATGAAAAGTAGACAGAAGTGGTTTACTAGTAGCGAAAGAAAAGTCTTTTCTCTTTTTAGAACACTCAGACATAGTGGCAAACGTTGCGTGTTATTAACTAAAACTTGCACTCGCACTTTAGAGAGAGTAAAAAGTTTCCGTTACCTTGTGAAGGAGGGAGTCAGTCGGAGAGCTGCTCTGACGTCACTCCGTGCCGCGCTGGTATTGGTCAAAACAGCGGGTGGGTAGTGGAGCTGAATTTGTAAAGGAGGGGTGAGTGCCGAAGCGTGAGACTCTGTCTTGCGAAAAGGCAGCGCACCCATTGGTTAACCGTATTTGTATTCTCTGACCTGATTGGGTGGTGCGAAATAAAAGTCGCGCTAGCATTGGAAGCACAAAAGTAAACAAAATTAATCCAGCCGAGCTAGAAGCGAGTCTGGAGAGTTGTATGTGGTATCCAGACTTCATACCAAATCCAAAGTACCTAGGATTTCATAAGGAGCAGATTTTACGAGGTAGACCGCACATGATGTATGGAATAAAGAGAAAACTGTCATTCTCTGATAAAGTAAAGAATTTTTTCAAAACTGACAAGCCCATTAGAACGAGGGAAGGTGTACTCATTCCCCCGCCAAATACCCCTGCTTCTTTCATGTTGTTTGATAAAGGGTATCACACTTGTGTCTGGCTAGAAAATTGGGCAAAGTATACTGTAGATGACGGAGTCCTAGCATTCCCTGTTGAAGGTACATTTAATGGTCGGATCCTGTTTAACTTAAGGACCCGCATGAATGAATTACACCCTAGACCTAGGTTGACCCAGTACGAAGCTTTAGAGGAATGGGAGATTGAGGCTGCAGAGCGAGATAAACCCCGAATGGATAAGGGGGTGAGTAAGTGGTATCCCAGGCTTCCAACGCCAACCAAAGAGCAGAAAATGAAACAGTGGAGGCAGTCTATGTTAACTGAAGGGCTGTTCCCTATGATGGGGGTATTAGAAGAGAAGAGAGGAAAATGTAAAGAAAAGACCCATCACCTAGCACCTATGGGGGACATAGAAGATGAACACCTGGAAGATTTGTTAATGAAGAATCCACCTCCCTATGTTGCAGAATCAGAACCGGTGCATTCTCAAAATCCCTTTACAAATTACCCCCGAAGTAGGAGGGAAAGTGATACAGACGGAACAGCTACAGGCAGTAAAACTAGTGAAAGGGATGGGTTTTGCAGACCTAAGTCCACAGTCCCGAATTATCAGCCATTCGGAGAAAGTCCCCCTCGATTGGTTGCTCCGACTGCCCCGAGTATTTATCCGTCCTTAGTGCCTCAGGTATTGCATGGCAATTCTGCTGAAAGGGGGTTGCAGGAAAAAGAGAAAGAAGCCCTGACTAAACAGCGAGAGGAATTAGTTAGAACCATTGCCCAGATGCATCCCCATCCTGATTCCTTGACTATTCCGGTAACTATTGGTCCTGCTATTCCAATGTATAGAAATGACCTGACTAGTCCCCATCCTCCTGTTATCACCCCAATACTGCCTACTCCTAGCATCCAGACCCCGAGGAAGGAAGTATTCATAGATGAGGATCAGGAAAGTGAGTGTGATTCTGTGGTTCTGATGGATCTGCCCATAAGGGAGTCGAGGGCCAGTATAGCAGGAACAAGAAGTCAGCCCAGACAAAAGGAGGTGGTGATTGAAAGTGCAACTGGAGTTAGGAGTGCCACTTTAGTTTCCCCTGAAGAATTGGACAGATGGACGAAGGAGCTAGAGAAGGAGACCACTCCCCAACCTAAAGCATTGGAAATATATAAATTAAGAATAGAAATAGAAGAAATGATGGCTGGGAACGTGGGAGTTGAGCGCCTAAGCTCGTATAATGAAGAAGAGTTACTATTCATCAGTAAAAATCTTACCCGGAGTGCTAGGGTGCTCCATGAAAAGATAATGGATGCCGCCACAGAAATGGGAGTTGATGTTAGTCGCTCCAAAATTCTTCAGAAACCCTACAGAGTGGACTTCTCAGACAAGGATTTAGAAAGCCTGAATGTGATGGGAAAACAGATCCAAGTAAGAGAATTGTTGAAAATCTTGCAGAAATGGGGCGAAGTGGGAAAATGGAGAACTAGGTGGGCAAAGAAAAAGGAAGGCAGCAGGGCTGGGTCAGTAACTTCAGAATTCGTATTAAAGGAAGTAACCCCAACTGAAAAATTGTGCCCCATGAGAGAGGTCCCGGGAGGAAAATATGTCCATGTCCCTTGGTCCAGACAAGACATTGTATCGTTTACAAACGACTTCCCGAAATTACGTGAGAAACCAGTTGACTGGTACAGACAGGTAGAACGTTTCATAAAAGTTCAGAAGTGTCTACTGAAAGACCTGGATGGGTTTTTCGACATTGTGGTCCCTGTAGATTTGTGGACCGACTGTAAAATTGAAATTGATTGGCCCAGTGAGGAATTTCCCAGAGATGAGAAAACAGGAGCTCCCGCACCTGAAGTAATGAGGAAATATGAGCAGGTCATACAATACCTCAAGAAAAAGGTACCAGCAAAGGAGACAGATTGGACCCGTATAGATAGAACCACCCAAGAACGTGATGAAACGGTGCACTCATTTTATGAAAGGTTACTGCAGGTATTCAAAACTTACAGTGGTATCGATAATGTAGACATGAAAGACATGACCCATTTCAGTTATAGGTTTGTGCTAGGATTAAGGCCTGAAATCTCACAATGGATTCGAGATAACAAAATCAGTTGGCAGGGAAAACCCATAGATGATGTCCTGAAATATGCAAAATACTGCGAAGATGAAATCGAAAATAAAAAGAAGGCCCTCAAGGAAAAAGTCATGTGGGCACAGGTGAAATTAGCTGAACAGCAAGAGAAACAGTTAAGTAAATTGACTTCTGATAATAATGTTCAGAATGCCACTACTGGGGGGGGAGGAAAGCCCAGACCTAAAATGAGTCGTGAAGAGGCCATGAAAAAGTTTCCGTGCCATGGGTGCGGCCAGATGGGGCATTGGAGAGACGAGTGTCCACACCTACAGGCCGGAAATGCCCCTGTAAATGGTTTAAATCCACAGGTGCCGAAAGAGGGGACAAGAAAAACCCAGCAACAGGTAAAATTACCTCCAGTACCCCGCGCTCCTAGACAGAATTTTAAGAGTCAGGGTCAGCAGAATGAGAGGGCGGAAGTATGGGAGGTTGAGAGTGAAAGAAATGCAGTCATTCCACAGTACTTGCTAAATGATACTTTCCTTTGTGAGGATCAAGATTGACGGGGCCTCAGAGGGGAGGATGAGGAGTGCGTACTTGGCGCCTCCTTACCGGTAGACCAGACTGGACCATACATTGAAGGAAAGGTAGAGGGAAAAGACGTCACCTTTCTGTTGGACACTGGTGCTACCCGATCTACTGTAAGAACAGTGGATGTTCCTAACCTACCCCTCTCGGGAGAAGCAATCCAAGTAGTGGGAGTCTCAAATCAGATAATAAGTACCCCTGTAACTGAACCAATGGAAATTTCTATAGGAAATTTCAAGGAAATGCACAGATTTGTGGTCTGTGATTCCAGTCCTGTAAACCTGCTAGGACGTGATTTGTTGTGCAAGATGCGTTGTACCATTTTCTGCACACCAAATGGTGTCGAAATTCAGACCCCCGATGAAGATGGCCTGTACAAACTGATGTTAGTCAGACAAGATGCTGATATCAAGCCTTTGACAATTGAGGATTTACCTGAGGAGCTCCAGTTAAGGGTAGTACCAGAAGTGTGGGATTTTACAGGAAAAGATGTAGGCCTGATGGCAAATGTGGACCCAGTGAAAATAGCAATAAAAACAAATGCTGTATACCCGAAAACCAGACAGTACAAAATGAGTGCAGAAGTAAAGGCAGGAGTAGCGACTGAAATTACGAGGCTGCTCGAAGCAGAAATAATAGAAGAAGTGTTGAGCAGCCCCTGTAATTCGCCTATCATTGGGATCAAAAAGCCTAGTGGGAAGTACCGGGTGGTGCAAGATTTGCGCAAGGTAAACCAAATTGTTGTGCCTTGCTGTCCTATTGTGCCCAACCCTGCAGTAATTCTATATCAGATTCCCTGGAACGCAGAATGGTTCACTGTCATTGACCTATGCCACGCTTTCTTTTCCATCCCATTGCATCCAGAAAGCAAATTCCTTTTCAGTTTTGAATTTGACAGCCATATCTATGTCTGGAATCGTGTTCCCCAGGGGTACACCGAAAGTCCATCGATTTTCAACCAGATACTGAAAAAGTGCCTTGAATCCCTAGTGCTGCCAAGAGAGTCTGTTTTGGTACAGTACATAGATGACCTGTTAGTGGCATCTAAAACCCAGACTGACTGTATCACTGACACAATTGCCTTGCTGAATCACCTAGGAAAAGGAGGACATAAAGTGTCGCCTGACAAATTACAATTCTGTAAAAACTCAGTAAAATATCTGGGGCACCAGATAGAAAAAGGAATCAGGAAGGTCACTACCGAAAGGATCAAAATAATCAAAGCAATGGAACTGCCCAGAACACAGAAAGAGGTGAGAATGTTCTTGGGAGTTGTGGGTTACTGCAGACAGTGGATTGTAGGATTTGCGGCTCTAGCCCGACCCCTGATAAATATGACAAAGAAAGGAGTAGAAGACCCCGTCCACTGGGACAGTGAAAGCATGAATGCTTGGGTAACTCTGAGAAACTGTCTATGTACCGCACCTGCATTGGGTATGCCTGAGTACACTAAGCCCTTTGAGCTGTTCTGTGACACGAGAGAGAATTGTGCTCTTTCAGTCCTGACCCAGGAGCACGGATTAGTCAGAAGACCAGTGGCCTACTTTTCGGCCACCCTAGATCCAGTGGCTGCTGGATTGCCTGGATGCTTAAAAGCCGTTGCTGCTACTTGCGTCAGTCTGGAACAGAGTGAGAACATTGTCATGGGACATCCCGTCACTGTCTATGTTCCTCACTCTGTTGTCATCCTACTGACTAGAACTAAGACCCAGAACCTCACACCTAGTCGGCTGACTAAGTATGAGAGAATTTTGATTGGTGCTGAGAATGTAACTATTTCCCGGTGCAATGTCCTAAACCCTGCGACACTGTTGCCTATCCCTCTGGATGTAGAATCTGATGAGGACGGGGAACATAATTGCATCGATCTAACTGAATATAGCACAAAGCCCCGTCCAGACATCCGTGAAATAGCGCTACTTGACGGGGATAAAACAATGTTTGTGGATGGCTCGTGTTTGAGACATGAGAGTGGGAGTCTGAGTGCTGCCTATGCTGTGGTTACACTGACAGGAACCGTCGAGGCATCTTACATGCGCGAGGTGAAATCTGCACAAGTGGCAGAGCTCATCGCGTTAACCAGAGCCTGTAAGAGGGGTAAGAACAAGAGAATAACTGTTTACACAGACAGCCAGTATTGTTTTGGGGTCGTTCATGACTTCGGCCAATTGTGGTTACAAAGAGAATTCATGACCTCCTCAGGCACACCTATCCGAAATGGGAAGGTGGTGCATGACTTACTGGAAGCTATCCAATTACCCAAAGAATTGGCTGTGGTCAAGTGTGCGGCTCACAGATCTGGAAATGATGATGTGACTGCCGGTAATAGGTACGCTGACCAAATTGCACAGTTTTGTGCCCGACACCATATGTCCCTACAAATTGCCCTGTGGGATGGAACCAGCTGCCAACTTATGTTGTTTGAGAATGTGTCAACGTGGGAAGAATTAAAGGAGTTACAACAGGCCACAGACAGGCAAGAGAAGGGCAGGTGGGCCGCAAATGGATGCGAGTTGAGAGAAGATGGTGTGGTGGTAAATCCGACTGGGGTGCCTGTACTGCCTGATAGTTTGATCGACCCCATGGTCAGAATGATACATGAGCCAACACATATGGGAAGAGACGCGATGTGTCGGGTGTTTGAACAGGTGTTCTGTAATTCAAAGTTCAGGAACCAGGCGGAAAGGCTTTGCCAGAGGTGCCTAGCGTGTCAGCAATTCAATGCAGGAAAAAAGACTGTAGTGAAACAGAGCACTATTGGAAAGGCAGTAGGGCCCTTCATTAGAATGCAGGCAGACTTCATAACCATGCCCAGATGCAAAGGATATAGATATATCTTAGTCATAGTTTGTCTATTCTCCAGGTGGGTGGAAGCATATCCAGCTAAGAAAAATGACGCTATCACCACAGCCAAATTATTGCTCAGGGAGTTGATACCTAGGTATGGGATCCCAGAGACGATCGAAACGGACCAAGGTGGGCATTTTGCCAACGATGTCCTATTGGAACTCTGTAAAGCATTCAAAATGAAGCAAAGATTGCACTGCGCCTACCATCCAGAGGCTTCTGGGGTAGTGGAACAAATAAATGGCACCCTGAAGTCCAGATTGGGAAAAATGTGTGACTCCACAAAAATGAACTGGATAGAGGCTTTACCCCTGGTGCTGATGAGTTTGAGAAGTATTCCGAACCGAAAGACTGGCCTAAGTCCCCATGAAGTGTTGATGGGAAGAGTGATGCGCCAGGCATGGGTACCCGGAAACAAACTGCTAAGCATTTCTGATGATATGGTGCTAGAATACTGCAAGCAGCTGGGTGACCAAGTGCGTTCTCTCTCTCAGCAGATTGGAGAGACAGAAGACGAGTGGCCAAAGACTCCAGCACACAATCTGCAACCAGGAGACTGGGTGGTGTTAAAGAAACACACCCGGAGCAGTTGCCTGAAGCCAAGGTGGGGAAAGCCACGACAAGTGATCCTCGTCACTACCACTGCTGTGAAGTGTGCTGGTGTACCGAAGTGGATCCACGCCAGCCACACAAAACGGGTATCTGGAGAAAACGCGACTGGAGCTGAAGGCAGCGCAGCTGAAGAGGCTTCCGAGGAAGAGAGTCCGGAGCTAGCTGACATCGAACTGCCGAGCACAAGTCGAGACGTTGAATGGTATCCCGCCGACGAACCAGTTCATGATCCAATACGAACCAGGAAATATTCCTACTTAGACAGTGAGTGGGATAGTCCAGGTGAGTCAGAGGTAGAAGAAGAAGGTCAGGTCAACGAAAGCCACACCACACCTGATCAGGACATAGGCCAAGTAGGGTCAGATCAAGACCTCGAGACTCCTCCTGAAACTCCGGAGCCGAGAAAGGGACAGTTAGAAGTTAGAGCTGACGTTCATGCAGAAGAAAGCGAAGAGATCGAAGAGCATGAACAGGAACAGATAGAACTAGATCAAAGTGCTCAGACAACGGAAACAACAGTAACCAGAAATAAGAAGAAGGTGCGTTTTGAATCTGAGCAGGGTCAGAATAGGGACCAGGCAGAAGAAATAGACGAAAGACCTGGAACTAGTCAGACAGGCAGGAAAACTGAGGTGCCACCCCAAAAAGTGAAAAGAGTGCACGAGGAAGGCGAAGTCTCCTCAACCACTGGGAGGCACGGAGGAAGAAGTGCACCCCGATACGTCAAGAGACTAAGGCTCAGACTAAAAACAGTCGAAGAAAACGATAAAGACCGGAAAAGGGCTCAAAGTGAAAGAAATGCAGCCCAAGGCAAATCGCTGAGAAAGAGCGACAGAATAAAGAAACAGAACAGACTGTATCGGAGCCCTGAGTGGACGTACTTTGTGTTGGAGGAAATTGACGAGCCACACCACAGTGGCAACAGTGACAACGAGTCCATTGCTGATCGGAGTTCGGACGAAGACCCTCCTTGAGAGAGCCCCGAAGTGAGCCTTTGGTGCAAAGAAACGAAGAGGGGTAGCAAAAGCCACCTGTAAGCTAAATATGTCTGATCCGAGTGTCTCTGGGAGATCCCGGTGTGGGTGTCTCAAAACCTGTTGTAAGATATGCTTGTGTAGTGTAGCCATGCTAATAGTAATGTGGATAGGACTAACTGTTTTCCTACCTTTTATGATAAGTAAAGATCCAAACTTGTCCCCTACTGAACCCGAAGCAGTAGATGTAGGGGTTGTACAGACTGCAGAAACACCACGAAGCCTAGTAAGACACGACAAAAGAGTAGGACTGACACACACACGACCTAATTTAGAAGCACCAGATGAGGATGGACTACATTTTCACAAAATGAAAAACAGGACGCATCTAAATGTTTTTGCTAACTTGTTAGTGCATTATGTAGAAGCTATGGAAATAGAGGACTGTTATGTCTGCATGAAGCTACCAACCTCAGTGGCTGAAGGCGTGACATACCACCATCTACCTTTGACCTATGGAATCTCCTGTAGTATATTAGCTAGCCTGTTCTATAGAAGCACCTTGCAGTACTATTATTCAAATGATGACGTAGTATTCTCTGAACTTCCTGTTAGAGGACACTTGAACCGTGTACATACTACAAGTGACGTGACCCGCTATATGGGAGAATATTTCCTGACTATAGGTAACATAGATTTAGATCAAGCAAGAGAAGACAATCTGACCTGTTCACTGCAAGAGCAGGAAAAGATGTTTATAAAGATGGCAGACAGAAGGAGAGAAAAGTTTCAGAAGAAGGCAAATGACGAGAAGGATAGAATCCCTAGGTGGGCTGAGCACATGGATAACACCTCGGAGGGCGAAGCCAGTCCTGCCTTGTTGCTGGATTTTGAAAGAAAGGGGAAACTTTGTATCCATAGGGAAAAGACAGAGTACTATAACAATGTATTCATCGGTTCCAGCGAGTGTGAACATAATTACAAGGTAATTGGAGGTTGGGGTTTCAAAAATGGGTCAGAACCTGTGTTTCCCGGAATATATTATATATGTGGGAACAAGGCTTATTTCAAATTGCCGGATCACTGGTATGGAAGCTGCTACTTTGGCATTGTTTTCCCGAAAATATACCATGTGAATAATGCAGCTGGAAGCGATGAAGAAACTAATGGCTTAGTGCGTAGTAGACGTGAAAGTGTAGGTGAAATTATAGGTGATATTTTTAGTGCACTGATACCTGGAATGGGGGTAGTTCTGAACACCCATAGAATCTGCAAACTGTCTACAGTAGTGGACCGGTTATCAACGGACACTGCTGCTGGTTTCCTGCTGGTCAATACGGAAATGGTTGCGATCAGATCAATGGTTTTACAAAACCGTCTTGCCCTTGACACCCTATTAGCAAAAGAGGGCGGAGTCTGTAGAATGCTGAAAGCGCAACATTGTTGCACTTACATTCCTGATAAAAGTATCGAATTAAAACAATATGTGAAGAACATAACTAATTTGGAAAGGGAACTCAAACCATTGGAGGTTGACAGTGCCTGGACGAGACTGACTGGAGGTCTCTCCTCTATAGGTAGTTGGTTTACTAACTTAGGTAAGAATCTTTTGTGGAAAATACTGATGCCAATAGTTATAATAGGTGTGATTGTGTTGATCATTTTTATCTGCTGCAAATGCCAAAAGTGCAAAAAGAAATATACAGTAAATCAGAGGGGGGTGAAAAGAAACATTGATGAACTAGAACTAGAAGAGTTAAAGAGTGCAATTTACAAAAAGGCGAAGAATCACCACTCTCATAGGGAAGCTGAAAGAAAACTAAACAATAAGTTTATTGAAATTGAAATGGACGATGTGGATGAATGAGAAAAAGTTGGCATCTGTTTCCTTCATGTAGTGATGATAGTAAATATCATCAAAGAGGGGATTGATGGAGCAAGGATTTGCCCGTAAAGCGCCTTGCTCGTATGCAAAACCCTTGTCTAAACTGCATAATAATATTAACCTCATTATTCGTCATTTATAAAGTGTTTTCCCAACACGCGGGTGTCCCCAGGATGCTTGCTTGTTTGTTTTTCCGTACTAAAACGAAGCTTGCACTTAAAATGGCTGCTTCGCTGAGATTCAGTCTGCGCATGCGTCGGTCATACCCATGTGATGTGACGCACTCGCATTCTGGTGGGATTCTGTGCTCATGCGCACTGATGCAAAATATGGCCGCTTGTCTCTCACCACGCTCTCTGCTTGCTACTGCTGCTTTAGCCTATCTGTCTTTTCGCACTAATCCATAATGCTATAGTCATTATAAAGTAAGGGTTGGTTAGATTTTATCATGGTATACAGTGCGATCATTTTTTATGTATGATTTTAATTTGTTTTCGCTTACTTTCCATGTACCGCGTCTTTGTGGGCTGGGGCATACATGAGCGATGCCATGCTGAGGCTCCTCTGAACCCTGTCAGCTGACCAGGGAGAGTCCTAACTGCGCAGAAGCTAAAACTAGCCAGCTGGCTCCTGGAGCCCGATGCGCCTGGGAACCCATCCCGAAGATGCAAGATTACACCTTGAATTGTCATACACTGTTGCTATATGCTGGACTCTTGCATTGTCTTCTGTATTCCTATGCCTGGGAACGTGAACCAGGGGGGCGGGTGTGCAAAATTGAATAATTATGATGGGAACGTTGAATTCTAGGAGGTGGTAATGACCGCACCACCTCTCCTGACCAATCACAATGTGGGAAACTGTCACTTGCAACATTAGTGGGTGGTCTAAGGGTCCCCAAAACAGTATAATTGCCCTAGTTTAGCTTAGGAAAATTGTCCGACTTGTCCGAGTAGCAGACCTGTCACTGACCCTACGATCTCAATAGGTGCTCATTCTGAAAGTGCTGCGGAGCACTTTGTCCATACTTTCCACAATCTCCTAAGGGGTGGAAAATCCTAAGTGCTGGCGAAGCACTTTGCTGGGGAATTCATAAATCCAATCGGGGTTTCTGGCGGATTACTTGCAGAAGGGGGTAACGCAGGCGTTGCTGTCCGAAGCTGTGGGTGTTGGTCGTACCCTGGGAGGCCCAGTCCTTGACCTGAACCTGAGGGGTATCCTGTCCTTACTGTCCGTGAGCTGTACCTGCTCGCATTCTGGCATTCCTTTTCTGAGGGTCCCTGTCACCGTCTTCCCAACTGACCCGTGGCCAGGGTTGGTCTTCAATCTGAACTAGGTAATTATTGATTGTGGGTTTGCGTATCTCTCTCTCTCTCTCTCTCTCTCTCTCTCTTGCCTGATCTGTTAAAGCATTCTTACCTGTGTTATTGCTCTATTGCCATTGCAATTATATGTGTCTGAATTTTAGTTGGTTCCTTCTTTTCCCCTCTCCTTTAGAAATTCATTGATTTTATAAAGCAATAGCATGTTCCCGTTTTTCCCTTTCCTTTAGTGGATTGCAGTGAACTTAGCAAGAATAGCTTAAAACACTTAGGTTAAGTACATGTTCTAGGTCTCATCCCCATTCCCATGTTCTAGTATAAAATTGCAGTGACTAGTTTTGTTCTAAACCTTCTGCCTTTAGTTTCCCATATATCCTAATGGTCTTATTTTTGATGCAAAGTTACCTATTGGTGTTAATTTTAATGTTTGATATATTATTCTGTGTATCGCTTATTATCTTGGCATCTTCTCTTTGAATTCTCATATAAAGTTTTAAACTTCATCAGGTGTCTGTGGTCATTTTACAGAATTGTGGAAAGTATTTTACTGATTATAACGTGTATTTGATGTTAGACCTGTCTACTATTTTCCCTGATAGCTCTAGGTCCGTCGTGAGAATTGTGCCTGTGGTAAGTCGGGTACATGGTAAGCAGAGGTAAATCCAAACTTGATTGCTCTTAGCAGCGTGCAGGAGGAGAAATCCTCACCCGGTTCACCCAAACAAAATTAGTGTGATAATAAAAGGTTTTTTCACGCCAAGGGCCCAGTGCGTGTAAAAGAATTGGTAACTCGGGTGACCTGGGGGAAACTGCGCGCTCTAGCAATATGAGTGACATTTTTGCGACTGCACAGTCTCTGCACTAGTGGTGGAGACTCCACACATAAAAAGATAGGACTGTCTCATCTTTTTATGTGCGCACTCTATCACATGTGCGGAGGATTCAGTCGTAAAGATACAACTTGTAAAATGCCTTTGTGAATATTTAAAAATCGTAAACTTACACAGTTTAACTTTGTCAATCTGGCCCTGAGTGTGTATGATAGTAAGGGGAAATACAGTGACTACATCCTGTACTCTTCTTCCAGTACTCCGGGTGATATTCTCGCTAAGGTGAAGGGATAAGAGCCTCTACAGCATCCTTATATTCTGCTAGTACATTTTTCAAACCTGGGGCACTCATTGTTAATACTGTACATTGAGAAAAACTAACCTCCAAATTGTATAACAGGTTATTAATGTTTTTGAAGTAGTGTTGTCACTATTATTATTAATTTTATTATTATTATTATTATTATTATTATTATTATTATTATTATTATTATTATTATTATTATTATTATTATTATTATTATTATTATTATTATTTATAATAATATTTTATTTCATCACACTTTTTATAATGCTCTCAGTTAATATTCATGCTATTCCTGTTGTTTTCTCTCTGTATATTATGTTGCCATTATTCAGTTATCTTAATAAATTTTTCTTTGAACTAAAAAATGTATAATAATATATGCCTGTTACAAACATTGTAGGTTTCCACAACATACAGTCTTAAGAGTGTGATGTTATTATTATAATTATTATAATTAGAGTGTTGTAAAAACTGTAGATTAGGTTTTCACAATGTAAGGTCTTAAAAGGGTGGTAAGAATTAATAATAATAACTAATAATAATAACAATAACAATAATAACAATAATATTAATAATAATAATAGTAATACTACTAATAATAATAATAATAAACAATAATACTAATTCTAATAATAATAATCATAAAAACAATAATAATAACAATACTAATAATAATAATAATAATAATACCAACAATAACAATAAGAAGAAGTAGAAGGAGAAGAATAAGAAGAATAAGAATGATAAGAATAATAACAAGTATGGCAGTGGCGTGGCTTCATGTAGCCGTCCGAGAGACCGTGGCTTCCCTCTGCTTGCCTGCAGGGATGAGGTGTTGTCGCTGCTTATCTCATTGTGAGATTGCCGTTGCTGGTACCCGAGGAGTGTAAATGACAGTTTTAGTGTTTGTGTAATGTTTGTTTAAAGTCTTGCGTTAGGATGTGTCTGGATGATGAAAGGGCTACCTGTGCCAGGCCTGTAATGTATTATCTGAAGCCCCCATTCACCGGGAGCAGCGGCATCAAATCAGGCTGTCAGCAGCCCGGCTCCCGGTGCTGTAACTCAAAGGGAAGCCTCTGCCTGTGATCGCTCGCGAGAGAGCCCCACGGCTCCCGGACAGCACCACTGCAGGCGGAACACGCAGAGCCAGCCTTTCATCCACACCACATCACAGAGCATTAACATCCCGACTGTCATAAACAAACAGCCGCTAAAACTGGCACCGAGCGAGCTGCTCGCGCACACTCCCGAAGCTGGAACCGCGCCACCGCAAAGTGTATAGACAGACTCAAGCTGTGTTTGATTTTCTAATGGAAAAGGCATTAAGACCTTAATATCTGACAAGAAGAAATCAACACAATGGCTACAATTATCGCAAAGCCTCTCCGCTGATTTAAATCGGCAACATAAAAACGTGGAAGATAGTTAGCAGATGTAATTCCTTACTTATTTTTTCTGTTGCATTCATGCCACACAACCAACTTATCCTGCTTCTTCACGCTTTGCTACTTGTATAGAAGCCGACAGAGCTGTTGTGTATACCTATATAATTTAGCATCCGTTCTGTTTTAAATATCATAGTGTTGTTGCCCGCTCTGTGCCACCCCCCCCTTTTCCTCCCACCTTTGGTATGCACCTTGCAAGCTTCTCATTTGGAATGTTGGTGACCTCACCTGTGGAGAACTAACCCTTGGTTTTGAGTTAACTGCCTTGCCTCCGTTTTCTATGGCTGTGGTTCCCATTCATTGATTAAATGGGTATTACTTTCTGCTTGGCGTGGTGAACTACTTTTCTGCTAATTACTTCATTCACATAATAAAAAGTGCTAATGCCAACAACCAAATAAGAGATATTTTTAGCATGCAGTAGTTTCAGCTTGAGGGCCTCATTTATGAGGCCCCGAGCGCCGCCAGACGTCACTTTTTGTGACGCTCCGGGGGCGCAAGAGCCTGCTCCATCTTTACGAGGCAGCACTAAGCCACTTTTTTGTGTGTAATGCTGCCTCATAAATATACTTACCTTTAACACAGTTTTCTGCGCTATAGATGCGTGCAATGGGTGTTGCTGGGGTCGTTCCCAGTAACATCCATGGCTTTTTGACACTGGCTCACATTTACGAGAAATCTTAAATCGGATGCAGCGCCACAGACACAGGCCTCCCCACAGGAGGCATAAGGGAGGCACAACGAGGAGAAATATCTTTATAGCCTCCTCCTCTTGTGATTGTTTTTGTGTAGGAAGGTTTTCTTTCCAGCACAAAAATAACCATCCCCGTAGCTCAAGTACCCTTGCACCATGGTGCAAAGGTGCCTGCGTTAACACATGGCAAACCTTTGTGAGCCGGAGCAGGGGTAAAGGACAGGAATGCGCAGTATCTCTTAGGTACGGAGGATTCCCTACCTTTTCTTTTGCCGTAGTGCCGCGAAGCAGGAAGCCTTGCAGCGCTGCCCTACGGCAAACCTTCATAATTGATGCCCTGAATGTTCTCTGCATGCAGACTTTTAGTAGCTGATCGAAACGACCTCGTTTCTGAGGCCGTACCCGGCACTTTTGTGCTGCTGGAACATAACCTTTTTGACATTTTGATGGAGCAATGTGCCACAGCAAATTTATAAGGCCACATAAAGCCACTTTACATGGCTTTCCATGGCCTTTTGAATATGTGCCCCTTCTACGCAGAAAACTGTGTGAAAGAGGCGTTCCAAGGGTTTTGCTGTGGGTGCTCCCACACAACGCACATGGAACCTGACACATTCCCAGATTTATGAAAAATCGTAAACCTGGGAATGCATCATAACTTAAAGCAACCCCAGGGGTGGCATTAGGGAGGTGCAACAAGGAGAAATGTTTTAATTGCACCTTGTGCATTCTGCAGCACACACAGAAAAAGGAAATCGCCTGAAGTGCTTGATTTTGTGCAGGAAGGTGTTCCTTCCTGCACCAAAATCAATCAGCCCTGCAACACAGACACCCTTGCACCCATAGTGGCAGGGTGCCTGCGTTGGCACACAGCAGCCAATTGTGCGCAGGAGCTTGGGAAAAGGACAGGAATGCACTGTATCACATAAATGCGGCACACTCCTGCCCTTTTGTTTTGACGTAGGGCAGTGAGGCAAGATTCCTTGCAGTGCTCCCCTTCATCAAAACCTCATAAATGAGGTCCTTTATTTTAGTCACTGCTCTGCCCCACATGTCATACCTTCCTCCTAGTTTTGGCAGGGATTTGCTCCTCTGGGTCTGGCCAGCCATCCGTTAGCAAGTCCCCAATGGCATTAACTATAGGAAGAAGAATAACATTAGCATCCATCTTGAAATATAGAAAGATATACTTGTGTCATTATTTTAATCTGCAAAGAAACACAGCACGGCAACATTCGATGGAGTCAATCTTCTCAAGGTGTTGAGTTGCACCCGAATTGCAAATTACTCACAATCCACCACAGCACTTTAGAGTCAGTAAAAGAATATAACTATTAGTGACTGATTATCAGATAAGCACTTCTTTTACTGCTATCCATGGTCTTTAGACTTCATTAACGGATTCATGTAGCAGAGTTCACTTTGATACTGATATTAACACCAAGAGCTGGAGTCATGTAGTAGAGTCATGTAGTATGACCTAGGAAAGACAATGAAAATCCGCACTCAAGTGTAAGGCTCCAAAAATATTCAAAAATCAATGAAATTGATCATTACAACCATTCTTAAACTTGAACCTTTTACAGACATAACTAAATACATAATAAGCACAGTAACAGCCAAAGGCATTAATGAATCTTGAATCGAGCCCTATGGGCGAATGCTTGATGTCTTGGCGAGCATTTGGCCTGCAGCTTTCATAATCACCACTCTCGGTTTCCTCATCTGGTTTCTTTAATTACTTTAAAGAAAATGTGAAAAGCTGTATTGTAGCTCGCATTTGTTACAGTAAAATGTATCTTTGTTTTAGATCTTATATGCTTCTTGTTGTCAGTCATAATTTCTCTAGAATTTCTACCTAATTGGGTCACATAGTGCTCCTCACATATATTTTTATGACATAAGCACACTTACAAATAAAGTGTCTATTGAAAAGCAAAACACTTTGTCATCATTGATACACATAAAGTCTATAATTTGCATTAAGGTTCACTTTAAAGTGATTATTCTATACATTACGTTTGAAGGTAGGTGTAACCAGGTCACCTCACTCACCCTTCTTAAAAACTTGTCTATTTGCTGATATGTCTTTAAGTCTTTGGGGGATATGTACAACAGAAGTGGCGGAGTGAGGTGTTAGCCGTCATGGCTTAAGGCCTAACTCAGCCCCTTCAGAAATGCAAGGCTGCACCATATTTACAAGGATATGGTGCAGCATTGCGTTTCCCCATGCGCTGGCGGAACACTAAGTAGTGTAGCACCAACGCATGCAGCCTTGCACCATACTGCAAGGGTGTCTGCGTGCAGGGAAGGATTGTTTATGTGTAGCAAGGTGTCCTTCCTGTACATAATCAATCCTGAAATGCTATTTTGTCACTTGTATGTGTGCTGCTTAATGCAGCACACATGGAAGTTACAAAATGTCATTTATTTTAAGGATTGTTTACGTGCCAGAAGGGTCACCTTCCTACGCATAAATAATTCAAGGCGTTTTGCTTTTTCCATTTGTGCTGCACAAGGCAGCACACATGGAAAAAGCAAAAAGGAGGAGAAATAAAGCATTTCTCCTTGTTTCGCCAAGTTTAAGACCAGGTTTTCCCTGGTCTTAATTTTGGCGCTTCCTCCTATTTACGTTGCCCATGTAAATAGGGGGCAGAGTCAAAATCAATGGATGTTGTGGTGGAATGCCCACCACAACACCCACTGCCCACCCCTTTCACGCTAAGCATAGGGTGAAAGAGGGCCTTATTAATGAGGTAGTGTTAAGCCACATTAAGTGGCTTAACGCTGCCCACTAAATAAGGCAAAGTCCCTATCACCACGGAAACGTCATGAAAAGTGGTGTTACTGTAGTGATATGGGCTTGTATATATGCACCTTGATGTCTTATTGCACATGAAAGAGGCATTGACATTGTTGTGTAAGTGTGCATCTTATTTATTTTTCGTATTCATTTGATGGCATTAAAATGTTTAACAGAAAAAGGTGCAAAACTACATTTGCAGTACATGCCATGGTTGTTGGATTACTAGGAAAACATACACAAAGTAGGTATTTCCGTTTTTTTGCAAAGGGGTTGTTGAGTGGGATATAACAACTGAATACAAACAAATTATTAAAAAAAGGGCCAAATGCTGATAATTTGATATTCAGAATGTCACTAAATTTTGTTACATGGACATGTAAGGAGGCATGTACAAAATCTTTAATCTCATTTAGTGAGGAACAAGCCCATATATCAGGAGGCACTGAGTTCGAAAGGAGGGGACCAAGCAGGTAACAAGGCTGGAACATTACAGGGTGATTTGGGTGTGACAATACAGTGCAGGTTCACATGCTGGATATTTTTGGTGAGCGTGTAGTGATATCAGTGTTGTGCATGAGTGAAATGGAGCCAAACTCTCCTGATTACCTAATGTCTTAAACATACGATGAATGAAGGTCTAGCAATATGGATAGGGGATTCTGATTACTAATACATGAGATGCACACATTATAGTTTAATATCAAATTAACTAGATCATGGAAAATCATTATAAAATAAATCTCTCTGCCCTTCTGATCATAGTATGTGGGTGATAAAGTGGTTCCCAGTACTTTGGAGTCTTTAGCAAACATCAAAGATCTTGTGATCATCAATCCATTCAGAATCTCTCCAAAGGGGGTGTACTGGGAGTGTACAAGTTCCTCTCTATCCGTTATGTCCATACCGCAGGTATGGGGATACCTGTTCCCACACAACCTTCTGTTGAAATTCCCCTTCCAAACTATCAATGTCTCCTTATTATAGCTGTATTGTAAGCTCACTAAATCCATCTCAAGCTCTTCAATTAAGGTGATCAGGCAAGAATCAAAAGAATTGTTATACACATTAACCAAGATCACTTCAAAACTATTCGGGATCTGCAATAACAACTGCTGATAATGGGAAACAACCATTACAACGCAGGCATTTCAATGGACTTTTTTTACAATGCAGCTGTTACAACGCAACTACCTTTACATCTCATTCCATTCCAACGCATATCAATCAATCAATCAATCAATCAAATCATTTGTAAAGCGCACTACATACCTGTTTGGGTCTCAAGTAACCCTGAGCAAAGCACTACGCTACGCTCGCGTACTTTGCGAAGTTTGTGCAACTTCCCACTACGCGAACTGCACATAGCACAGTGCAAACATGTGTAGCGTAGCATAGTGCTTCGGCCCTTTTTTGCTTGTTCGCGGTCCTCAACGTCAAGTTGGCGACCGTGAGCAAGCAAAATTACATCCTCGGGAGACTTTTTCCTTGTTCGCGATCAGCAACATTAAGTTGCAAGCATGGAAAATAAACCTCCCGGCAAGATTCTCAACGCAGGGAGGTCAGGTTTCTCATTGAGAGTGGTCGCGCATGCTCGAGACAGCTTGCGATGAGAAACTACCAGTCCGCGTTGAGAAAGCTGCTGCTCGAGTAAAAATTTACTCAAGCGGCAGAAAAGTACAGCTCGCACTGTGCAAAATGCAGTTTTCAATGATTGCACAGTGCTGAATGCTTGTCTGCACTGTGCAATCATTTAAAATGACATCTTGCACAGTGTGAACATGCTACTACGCAGTTTGCATGGTGCCATGTGTAGGTCACGTACTGCTAAGTGCACTTTGCGTAGCTACGCATAGCGCTACTTCGCAAACTACGCCCAGCCCTAGTCTCCAGGTGCTTGGGGTTGGGCAATGCTGCTTCTGCTTGAAAAGCCAGGTCTTTAGGAGTCTTCTGAAGGTCAGCAGGTCTTGGGTCTGCCGTAGGTGGATGAGGAGGGTGTTCCAGGTCATACCATTACAACGCATATCATTACAAAGCATGCCATTACAATGCGTACCATTACAAAGCATGCAATTGCAACACATGTAATGTTATGTTAAATTTGACTTGTAGAGCGCACATATGCCCGTAGGCTTCATGGCGCTATAGGAAGTTTTCAGAAGCACAACACAACAACAGGAGGACAGCTTGGAACATCAAAGGATAGGCTTCCCTAAAGAGCCAGGTCTTAAAGGCTTGTCTAAAGGCCAGAATATCCTCGTGTGACCTTAAGGAAGCTGGCAGGGAGTTCCAGAGGGAGGCAGCAAGAAAGTGAAAGGAGCTGCCGCCCTGACGTTGTTTCCTAACAACAGGCACCGTGAGCAGGCTTTTGTGACTGGAACGAAGGTTGCGAGAGGGGACATATCTGGCAAGCAAGTTGATGATAAATTTGGGGCCCTTGCCCTGTAGTGCCCTGTAGATAATGCAGCCGGTTTTAAAAGCCGCCCTCTGGGCTATCGGCAGCCAATGCAGATCTGCCAGGCCTGGCCTGATGGACTGCCATTTAGGAAGCCCACAGATCAGCCTGGCCGCCTGATTTTGAACTAGCTGCAGCCTCTTGAGCTGCCCGGCTGGAAGACCCAAATATAAACTATTTGAATAGTCCAGCCTAGACAGCACAAGGGCGATGGTCACCTGTATCAGGGCAGAATGGGTTAGGAGATGGGCAATCTTTCTTGAAAGAAGCATGCGGAGACTACTGTCCCTACCTGACTTTTCAAAGAGAGGTCTTCACTAAAGGTGACTCCAAGGCTCTTGACCGTACGGGATTTGGAAGGGGGATTTCCCATCTCCGGAGGCCAAAATTGAGGTCCCCAGCTGAGTTCACTCTTCCCAGGCAAGATCAGTTCAGTCTTGCCTGGGTTGAGTTTTAGGTGGTTAAGGCCCATCCACCTCTGGATGTGAGCCATGACCTCCCTAAACTCAGTAACAGCGTCAGGCGAGCCTAGGCGGAAAATCAATTGCAGATCATCTGCGTAGTTAAAGATCCACACTTTGAATTTCCTCAAGGAGTACAAGAGGGGACGCAAGTATAAATTAAATAAAAGGGGGGACAGGGAAGAGCCCTGAGGGACACCGCAGTCGTTCTTAATTCTAGGGGCTGTGAAGGTGCCCAGTCTCACTGCTTGAGTCCGGTCAGACAAAAATGATTCCACCCAGCTCAGGGCAGCACCTCTGAGGCCTGCCTGCCCGCCCGACACGGCCGACCAAAATGGTGTGGTCGACCGTGTCGAATGCAGCAGACAGGTCAAGGAGTACCAGTGCCTGGTGGACGTCCCTGTCTGCGTTACACCGAAGTGTGTTCTGGACTGCCAGGGTTACCGTCTCGGTCGAATGGCCTGGACGGAACCCAGCTTGATTGGGCTCCAGAAACCCAGTGGTTTCCACAAAGTTGGAAAGACAATTGGAGACGTGAGCCTCCAATATCTTGGATAAAAACGGCAACAGGGATATGGGACGATAATTTGATGAGTCCCGGGGGTCCAGACCTGTTTTTTTTATCAGAGGGATTAGCAGGGCGTGTTTGAAACCAGTAGGTACCCTGCCCTGGGCCAATGATTTGTTTAGTAGGGGTAGGATACCCTGAGGGATAGTCTGACCGATTTCAGAGAAGATGTGGGGGGGGGGCAGATGTCGTTTGGGGATCCGGACTTTACCCTCGCCAAAAGTGAAGAAAAAGTTTTACCATCGATGGCCGGGAAGGCATCTAGTGCAGAGGGATTATAAAAGGCGTCATCCAAAGGAAGTGACGTTGGGGAACTAGCAATGCTCGATTTAATAGTGACAATTTTTTCTCTGAAAAAGTTATTCAGGGAATCACATAGCTTCTGCGTGGGAGCTATTGAGGGGGCTGTCCTGTCGTTGTCACAGAGTTCATTGACTATATTAAAAATGTCTTTGGACTTATTAGATGAAGATAACATTTTTGTGGAAAAGTAGTTGAGTTTGTGTTGGCTTAAAATTTTTTGATATTTTTTCCTAATAGCGCAGAAAATTTCCCTATCCTGTGAGGATTAAGTGGCTCTCCACTGTCTTTCTTTCTGTCGTACCCCTAATTTAAGTGCTCTAAGTTCCTGGGTGAACCATTTGTGGGCATCATTACCTCTAATGTTAGACAAGTATACAGAGGGGGCGAACAGATCTGCTGCATGGAGGAGCCAGGAGGACAGGAGGACAGTGCCCTCTCACATTATCAGGTAATTAATGGGATTTTTTTAGTTTTAGGGTGGGTATGTGTTTTGGGGTACTTGTGGATAGTATTTTTACCCCTACCTACACTATCCAAAACTTACCCTAATGTTGCATTCACTGGAGTAGTAATAGTAATTTTTACCCTTACTCTATCCAACGGGGAACATCCTTTATGACGAAACTTTAACAATGCGATACTGTTACCACGCTACTTTTACAACGCAAGTCGTTACAATGACTGGGGCTGGGGGGCGCTCCAGGATAGTAAATTGTTTAATTTACTATCCAACTCCTTCCCTAGAGTCCACGGGGACTGGAGTTGGAATAGTAAATAAAACTATTTACTATCCAGCGCCCTCAACGCAAGTCGTTGTAACGAATTGCATTGTAAAAGTAGCGTTGTAACGGTACGTGTTATCAAAGTACGCGTCGTAACGTCATACATCCCTATCCAAGACTTACCCCACTGTTGCCCCAAAAGTATTATGTGTTGTAATGGTATGGGCAGTAATGGTATGCGTTGTAATGGTAGTTTCTAAAAAATGTGTTGTAATGGCATGCATTGTAATGGTAGTTGTGATGTAAAACCGTGTTGTAAAAGCATGCGTTGTAACGTCACTTATTCACTGATAATTACCCCTACATAGAACTGCTTTAGTACAGGCTGGCAAATTTCAAGAACCCTAGGATTGCTAGTCTTCCATTTGCCCTACCTGCACAAGAGGGAGTAGCAGTGCTGTACAAAGAAAGGTACCCATTAACACTGAAAGTCTTAGTGGTGTAGGTCTCTTACAATGATACAATATCTGCTGTATCAACTTCTGAGAACCAATCCAGATTTGAAAGTTTGGAGTAAACCCCAGCTATATTCCATGACGTGATGCTCAACCCTTTCTACCCATTTCTTTCCCCCACTGACCTGAACTCATGACCTGAGGAGGATGGTATGGAGCCATGCACTAAGGCTCAACCTCCCTAACATGCCCTGCTGCTATCAAACTGACAGGGGTCTGTGCTGGTTGACGACTGCTAGAAAATAGTCAATCCAAGTTGTCTAGTGAAGCAAGAGCCTCAAACAAGTACCTGACCACAACATTGTATAATGAGTTCACAACCATTTGTGGGTCCCAAAACCTTTTCCAGATTGCGGAAAAACCAGCTATGGCCTATTAAAATATTAACCTACTCTATGTAGCAAGGGCCAACTATAGAAAAACTTGAATAGGGATTTTACTGTATTCGGAGATTTAAAATGACTAATTATGCAATCACCACTCGCTTACTTTTTACCAAGACCAACGCAAGGGGTTCTTCAGACCATTAGAGTTTCATTTGCAAAGTCCAGCAAACACCCAGTTGTTTTCCAAAGCCAACGAGTAACTTTATTTTTCAGTGCTGAGTGATCCTCTTTTGCAAAGGACCTGAGGGAAACAACGCTCTTCAGAGCCACCTTATTTGGAGTGCATTCTGGATGAAGCTAGGGAAAACCGTTTTTTATTTTTTTAAAGGGAGCTCTGAGAGAGGACCCATCACCTCACACACCCATTCTCTCTTCATCTGGGGAGTATCCTGCAAGCTTGGAAATCCTCCCCCATCCCGGGGATTGCTGCAGCACCTACTCTTTGGAGGTATTGCCAAGCTCAGGGGGCAGTGGACAATGAAGAGGGGGCCTAACGGCTGACACCGACAGCCCCTACGAGTGCAGCCTCAGCTCGGCCTGCCGATTTGACTATTGTCACAGGTTGTGAAGATGAAATTGAACTCAGTTTAGATCAGAGGTCTTCAAACTTTTTGATGCCGAGACCCCCTTGTAAAACCTTTTTAGGGGTAAGGACCCCTTCTGACAAAAGTTTCTAAAAACTGGTACTCCTCATCATCATCTTTTGACAACCATAAATGCGCCTGTTAGACCTCATCACATCCATCCATCATTCATCCACCCACACTTTCACACATCAATCCATCCTTTCATACTTCCATCCATCCTTTCATCTTTCCATCCACCCATCATTTATCCCCCCACCTTTTCACACATCCATCCATGTATCATTCATCCATGCAATCTTTTATCCATCCATACATCCATTCTTCATCCACACACCCTTTCATCCATCCATCCATCATTCATCCCCCCACCTTTTCATCCATCATTCATCCATGCAACCTTTTATCCATACATACATCCATCCACCCATTCATCCTCCCATCCATACATCGATCCATCATCCATCCACCCTTTCATCCATCCACCCTTTCATCCATCCACTCATCCATCCATTCACCCATCATTCATCCACCCATCTTTTCACACATCCATCCATCATTCATGCAACCTTTTATCCATACATCCTTCATCCAGCTACCCTTTCATCCATCCACCCTTTCATCCACCAACCCTTTCATCCATCCACCCTTTCATCCATCCACCCTTTCATCCATCCACCCTTTCATCCATCCACCCTTTCATCCATCCACCCTTTCATCCATCCACCCTTTCATCCTTCCACCCTTTCATCCATCCACCCTTTCATCCATCCACCCTTTCATCCATCCACCCTTTCATCCATCCACCCACCCTTTCATCCATCCACCCACACTTTCATCCATCCACCCACCCTTTCATCCATCCACCCTTTCATCCATCCACCCTTTCATCCACCCACCCTTTCATCCATCCACCCACCCTTTCATCCATCCACCCACCCTTTCATCCATCCACCCACCCTTTCATCCATCCACCCACCCTTTCATCCATCCAACCCTTTCATCCATCCACCCTTTCATCCATCCACCCTTTCATCCATCCACCCTTTCATCATTCATCCACCCTTTCATCATTCATCCACCCTTTCATCATTCATCCACCCTTTCATCATTCATCCACCCTTTCATCATTCATCCACCCACCCTTCATCCTTACATCCACCCTTTCATCATTCATCCACCCACCCTTCATCCTTACATCCATCCACCCATCATTCATCCACCCACCCTTCATCCTTACATCCATCCACCTTTTCTGTGCCTTTCTCATGGGGGAGGGGGGGGGTTCAGTATCTCTCTGGGTGCTTTTCCTTCTTTCCCGATCATGGGAGGGCATCTCTGTGCCTCCCTGTTGGGGGCGGGGATGTGTCACGGGACCCACAGCTCCAGGCCAATATCCATTGACCTCAAAGGGCAGGCTACACTACAGCCTGCTCCCCCAACCCCCCTCCCCCACTTCCCCCAGCTCGAAACGGCTTCAGGGACACACACAGCCACACCCGAGTACTTGACAAGTCTTTTACTTGTTAATGAGGTATCGAAGTTTTTCACACCTCGGTGTGAATTAGGCCTCGCCATGAGCACCCTCATCAGCCCAAGCTAGGGACAGAATCTGCGACCCCCTTCAAAGGACTCCACGACCCCCCTGGGGGTCGCGCCCCACAGATTGAAGACCTCTGGTTTAGATAGTCAGAATGGGAGCTTATCGGCTAAAAGTTCTAGCACCTTTTTAATCAAAGCATCCGATAAGTCAATGATTGTATCCCTGTCCTCAAATCTTTCGCCCCCCCGATTTGGGAGAGGCTGATAAACAAGACCTTTTTTACTTAACCCCACAGTCCACTCTCTTTCTTTTGCCCACTTTACCCCTGGATGTAGCTTCACATTGCTAGTCCTGGGGTTTCCTCTCATGCAATACCTCGTCGGGCCATGTTCCGTGATTTTAAGTGAAGAAACTAATACCCTACCTTCCCATCCGGGTTCGCCAGAGTTGCAGTAACAGCATTTGTGGCTCCCTTATCAATGTTCGGGACTAAGGGAGATGAAAAGAGCGACATCTGATATTTAGCCAACTTAATCTCAATATTGATGACACCCACCACTCCCTGTAACAAGCCATCTAATGAGGCTGAAACCCAGGTGTGATCCTCTAGTCACTTCCATGGCCTATCAAGCATGAAGACACTAGTCTGTGATGGACAGCTATCTGGAGCAGGAGCCATGCAGAGGAGTGGGCTGTTCAAAGTCGGCAACCACTAGAACATGAACTTCAAAGACAGGGACTAAATATAAGTTTTATCTGGAAATTGATTGTAAAAGGGAAGCTTCAGACTCCCAAATTGTCAAACTGAAGTTGTTTATTAGTGTGGATAAACTCAGCAATACTCTGCCTGTTGTGTCCAGGAATGGGCACTAGGGGTTTGTCAGTCTCCCATGCTAGATGAGGGGACATCACCCAGGACAATCAAGAACACTGATCCTGAAGCCTGGAGCAGCAGCTTCTGCTCGACCAAGACCAGTTAGTCCTAGGGGAGCAAGAGATCACCTAGATGGGGTGAAGTCCAATGGGGACCTTAACAAGCAGATTCGGGATGCAGAATGTGAGACTCAGCTCTGGGAATCAGCGAACCAATAAAGTTGGCTATATGTGTGTGCTGTAGCTACCCCCTGTATGCTGAGTTGACATTGCTTTCAACTTAAGGGCTATCACTCAGGTGCCGCACTGTGGAGAAGAGAGTGTCTTTGCCCTGTGCAGTGCTACATCCTGAAGAGGGACACCATCTTGAGTGCATGGAATGCAACCCGCCTTATATTCCAAGTGTAGACTATGAAGGAAGCATAGGGCCATCACCCATGAACCGTGTGCAACTGTGAACTCAGCGCCACTACTTCATCATTGAAACTCAAGTAGCACCCAGGTCTACTATCGGAAACCGAAGATGCTTACCATGACAATAGAGGAGCGCCGTGGGGGTCAAGACCCCGTGCCGGTCACAATAAGATTACCAGTCATTACCAGCACCAGCCACAGTTGACCTTAACCCCAAAACGATGAGTGCTACCAGGCCGTCTTGTCTCCAAACGGAGCAGAAAAGACACTGCATCAATCCATAAAGATCTTGAGGATGAATAGCTCTGACTGAAGCCCCAAAAGCGCTGGGCCACTTTGAGTTTGAATAGTCCATGTGGGACTTCCAAGAATCATGTTTTCTACTTGGACCCAGCCTGGATGTTCCCTTACATAAATAGAAAAAACCTCTGTCCACAGCTGGAAGTGCAGGATGTTGGTGCCCACGCAGGCAGTGATAGAATACAGACCTTATGAACAGTGTGTTACTAGTTAGTGTACATCTTATTTCGCTTTGCTTGTATAAATACTATTGTTTATAAAAATTAGTATTTGGCTGCACATTATTCATCAAGGCTGCTGAACGTACGTTGAGCTGTGAGCCTGTGTACTCTGATGCATTTACTTCTTCCCTGAGAAGCCTTGGACTGGTAGGCTTGCACTACCACTGAGAGTCAAGTGCTGAAGCAGTAATTGACCCAGTTTCTCAGAGCCCATAGTATGCTGGACCCCCGCGACATCATGATTGCATGGCATCAATCCCCACAGTTGGGCCCAATAACTCATTCTTGCCCTCTGCCCTCTAAATGGGATTCTGACAGGACCACTTAAAAAACTTGTATCACTACCTGGCCCTGTTGTGCAGGATAGTGTTCTGGCAGCAAAGTTAAGTACTTTTTCCAATGGGAAAATTACTGCAGGAGACCCACAAACAACTTGCTGCAGTGAAGAAATAGGCTTAGCAGCAATACAATTAGTAATACACAAAAAGGAATAGGAGGAAAGAAAAACACATACAGATGAGTGCGACATAAACAAACTTCAAAATGTGTTAGAAGTGCCCTCATTCACCAATAGTGACATCTTTCATCATTGGGCTTGCTTAAAACATGCCTGAGATGGAGTATAAGGGAGGCGACTAACTACTGCATGAGGCTTCCTTCCTCACAAGAGGACTGCCCTGCTGATACCAGAGACTGCCCTGCTGCCTAAGGACGTCTTTGACCCTGTATGGCTGCCCTGCTTCTTGATGATTGCCCTATTTTTTAAGAATCTTATGCTGCCTGAGTAAGTCCAAGGTCAGATAGTTGACCTCCTGTCTGAGCTACATGGACTAAATAAGGCTCCATAGGCTTCCCTTGAAATGACCAGCTGGCCTGTTGCACTGGACCACACTGGACCTGCAAAAGGACCTGCCTGACTCCTGCTGGCCTCTGTTGGCTTGAGTATCTGATCACAAAGAGGTGGCTTTTCCAGGTCTTGGACCCCTGACTGGCATCAGGGAGAACTCCTCTTTGCCTAACAAAAGGTTCCATCAAATTTGATGCAAAATGACGCAAAGCCTAACTCACAGCTGAAAGCTTCATTTGAACTGACGCCAAGCAACGCAAAACCTGGCAAAGCATGCCGCACAGCTGAAAGCTTAATCCGAACTGATGCTGATTGATGCAAAACCTCCCGCACAGCTCAAAGCTTCATCAGGACTGATGACAAGTGATGTGAAGTTTTACAAAACAATGTCAACAGACCTCACACCAAGAACATAAACTACAACTCCAGGTGAGCAAAACTTGGGTGTGTAACTAGCTTGTGTTCCATCATGGTTGGACTGAACTTGGGAGTTTGTCCTGGCTCAGTTTTCCCTTAGTGCCATTAGGTGGTATATCTACCTAAAACTTTGCCAATCTCCGGTTTCAATGATTGAATTTTTGTCTTTCTGGTTTAATTTCAAATTATTAAAATGTACTCTATTTTTCCCAAATTGGTTTGGGTTTTTTCTTGTGCTGTGTTTTCCCTTCATTGCTGTTTGTGTGCTTCAGAAAGACTTTACACATTGCCGCTAAGTTAAAAGGCAAAACACACAAGATGATGGATGGAATGTTGCACAATGGCAAAACATTCACCCCCAGTCACAGATCTGGGTTTAATCCATCATTATTTTGCTCACCAAGCCACCCCAGTTCAGACATGGTCATATGCAAATCAGTCTTGACCCTGTGCCTCACGGGAACAGTCCAGCCCGAACTGCCAAGCCATGTCTTCCCTGGACTGGAATCAAGCATCCTCAGCCGTCTTCAGCCAGGATAGCTTTACTCCAGTGGCTTAGTGTGCATGGAACGCCCGTCTGTGCATACCCTTCCCACATAGGGTGAACAGCAAAACACACAAGATGATGGACTGAATGTTGCACAGTGGCAAAACATTCATCCCCACTCACAGATCTGGGTTTAATCCATCGTTATTTTGCTCACCAAGGTCCAGGTCTTTAGTCATATTTTTGTTTTTCAAAAATCCTCTTGTGGAGCAAGGCAAGGAGCTATTGCTAGGCAAGGCTTATATGGCTAACTAAGGGCCCGATGTAGGTAGGCCGTTACCAATCGGTAACGGCCGAAAATACGGATTTTTGGCCCTTACCGATCGGTAAACAGCCAACGAGATGTAGGGAACAAAAAAAAATCAAAATCGGAGTGAAAGCCAATTCGGAATGAGTACCGAATGGAAAAGAATCCGATACGTACATACCGAAAATCGGATATGTAACGAATCGGTAACACACCGAATCGGAAATTATCCGAATCGGCCCGTGTACCGATTCGGTAGTGACACCGAATCGGAAATTATCCGAATCGGTCCATGTACCGATTCGGTAGACACACCGATTCGGAATGAAGCCGATTCGGTCCATGTACCGAATCGGTAGATAGACCGAATCGGACATGAGCCGAATCGGAGAACATACCGATTCGTATGAATCACCGATCGGGAAATTCCCCGATTCCGACAGATGGGGAGATGTAGGGAGGCACAGAGACACCGAAATCGGCTCAGAATCGGTAGAATTCACTCGGTATTTACCATGGATTACAATCAGGTGGTAACCAACTCCAACCCATATAAACAGCCCCAAAATGCATTGCAACTTGCAGGATGGCAGCTTTTTATGTCATTGCGAGGCGGCTACGGCTACAGCAGGAAGGACAGAGGGAATGGCTAAGAAATGAACAGGTCTACAGACAGAGGATAACCCTGTTCATGCTCACAGAGGCAGAGATCCTACAGAGATACAGGCTGGACTCTGACACCATACTTGAGCTCATCAGGGATCTCAAACCATTCTTGGACCACCACACCCCAAGGGCACACGCCATCCCAGCACACGTCCAGGTGCTATGCAGCCTACACCTGCTAGCGTCTGGCAGCTATCAAAGTGGAGTTGCAGCGGCAGGAGGGGTGAGCCAGAGCAGCCTGTCAAGGTTCTTCAACACATTCCTTGACGCCATGATACACAGGATGGACCAATACATCTCTTTCCCTGCAACCCACGCAGAACTGCTACAAACTAAAGCTGACTTCTACCAGATGGCACAATTTCCCCAAATCATTGGTTGCATAGATGGCACGCACATTCCGATTTGCCCACCAGCGGACACAGAATACATATACCGCAATCGGAAGTCTACACACACCATCAACGTGCAGGTGATCTGCAATGCGAAGTGCACCATCACAGACCTGGTAGCAAAATTTCCAGGGAGTAGCCATGACTCCTATATTTTCCAACAGAGCGGCATCTATGCACGGCTGATGGCTGGCGAATTTGGTGAAGGATACCTCCTAGGTGAGACACATCATCAGACCCCCATAACACACAGTAGCTAGGTGGAATACATGTATGCATGTGTGTAATGTTACCCCTTTCTCTTCCAGGCGACAGTGCATATGCCCTCCGCTCATTCATACTCACCCCCTACCTCAACCCCTCCACACCCAGCCAAAGGAGGTATAACCGGGCCCACATACGCACAAGGAATGTTGTCGAACGGACCTTTGGCATCTGGAAAAGTAGATTCAGATGCCTGCACAAGAGTGGAGGTGCAAGGCAGTATACCCCCATCACCTGCTGCAAGATCATAGCTGTATGTGCAATGTTACACAACCTTGCGGTGAAGAAGGGCACTGAGGTGGAGTTGTCTGACTACGAGGACCATGACGACGACGAAGCTGTGCCACTGACACAGCCAGCTGGGGTGTGTACGCCAAGTGATGGCAGATACAGACGTGAGGAGATTACAGAAAACTATTTCTGAGTGAGTACAGATGCAAAGACAGCTAAATGGTTGTTGTGAAAAAACAAATTTTAATACTGTTGCAACACAGTTACTGCACTGATGTGCAACAAAAAAAAGGTGTAATGTCAAAGTAACAAAAGTCCAAGGTCCAGGTTGCCTCACCCGCCCTTGCAAGGCTATTTCTTTGACCGCTTGGCAGCCCCACTGGGGTGTCCCTCAGCCCCCTCACTATGACCAGCAGCATCTGCGGAGCGCCTGGTGCTCCTGCGTGGCTCAGACGCAGCGCTGGCCGGGCTGCTGCGGCTGGTGCTGTCCCCAGCATCCCCCAGGTCCAGGGCAGGATTTGCGGCAGTGTTAGAGATGATCATGGCCTCCATTGCAGTCGTGATGCGGGCCATTCCCCTTGTGAGCTCTGCCGTATTTTGTGTGAGGCTACACTCCATGTTGGCACTGCGCTGGCAGAGTTGTGCCGTTGCCGCAGCAAGGCGGCTCATGGAGCGGTTCTGCACCCGGGCATCCCGCCTGCGCACCACTTCCTGCTCCTCCATTCTGCCACACAACTGGGTTATGGCAGTGGTTAGCCTGCTTAAACCTGCTGCTACCTCCTTGTTTGATTCCACGAAGGCCTGAAATCCTTTTACCATTTCCCCCATCTGCAGGTTGTGCTGCAGGAGCTGGCGTTGGCAGGCCATCATGGATTTCGCCTGCTGCCTTTGTATCTTGACCATCTTTCCTTCGAGGCCCAGGAAGACACTGCCCTCCCGTGCTGGTGCTGCAGTGGTGGGGATGGCACGGCGCCGGGTACTGCTGCTGCCGGCCTGCTGAGTGGGCTGGGGTGCCACTGGTGGGGGTGTGGTGCTGGCCGGGCCCTGAGCCCCTGCTCCCAGGACAGGTTGTACTGGTGCCAAAGCCATGGTCGTGGCAGGAGCTGGTGTAGGTGGAAGGAGGTCCCTTGTCGGGGAGTTCTCTGGGGAGAACTGCAAGGGGGGTGTGCTGGGCATTTGTGGGGAGTGCAGTGCTTCGAAGTCTATCACCAGGTCTCCCTCCATACCAAGCCCTATGGTGTTTACGTCCTCCTCCTCCTCGGCAGCCTGGCTGGTGCTCGGCCCTGCGAGTGCAGTGTCAGATGGTGCTGCTGCCTCTGTTGACATTGTTTGTTCGCCTGATGGTGCCCCTAGGTACAAAGAAGCATTTGTAAATTGAGTGCCGATGTATTACAGTCAGTACAATTAAAGCATTCCACATGTCCTTGCATCTCCTTAGAATGTGTTACACTGTTTCCTGTCTTGTGATTCTGCACTGCCATAGTTTGCTAACTTCTGCTGACTACATGTACCATGATGCTTGTCTCTTGTATGTTGGTTACAGTACTGTGCTGGGGTTTTCCTATGCATTGTGTCTGATGTGGAGGTGTCTGGTAGGGTGTGTCATGATGCGCATGCTTCTTACCTGTAGCTGTGGCTCTGGCTGAGCTGTCCAGGGTCCCAATTCCGGTAACACTCTCCCTCTCAATGGTGGTGGAGACCATTTCCTCGAGGTCTGTGAGGGGTGGCGCCGGGTTCCTGCCTCCACCAGTGCCTCCAGCCTGCCTCTGGATCTCTGCCATCTTCCTTTTTGTGAGGCTGTGGATGTCATAGAATCGCTTCTTGAGCTCATCCAGGGACCTGGGGGTGACACCCACAGCATTCACCTTTTGGGCGATTTCGCTCCAGATCCTCCTCTTGGTGCTGTCTGGCACATTGAGGGACAGCTTTCCAAATAGCTGGCGGTGCACCCTCACCACCTCCTCAACCAACACCTGCAGCTCGGTGGTGCTGAACTTAGGCTTTCTCTTCTGGGAGGACTTCTGGCTCTCGCTCTGGTTTGCCATCTTCTTCAGTACAGTTCACAACCTCCTACTCCCACTGCTGCTAACTGTGAGTGTTCAGCTCAGGCTGGCTCTCCAGAAAGTTCTTAATTAGCTGCACCTGCCAGGGTTGCCACTCCCTGTTTGGGTGGGGGAGGGGGAGCCACCTCATTGGCTGAATCGGCTTTTGCCGAATCGGCTTTTACCGATTCGGATATTACCGAATCGGTAAAATCCGATTCGGTATTATCCGAATCGGATTTTACCGATTCGGTTTCTTCAATGCATTCCTATGGGCTTTTTGGCCATGGGTGTGTTTTCATAGCTACGATACTTTAATTGCCGAATCGGATTTTACCGACTCAGCAATTTCCGATTCGTTGGTAGCCGATTCGGCTATTTCCGATTCGGTGGTAGCCGATTCG
Organism: Lissotriton vulgaris; assembly: GCF_964263255.1. NCBI lineage: Eukaryota > Metazoa > Chordata > Amphibia > Caudata > Salamandridae > Lissotriton > Lissotriton vulgaris. The sequence goes on along the minus strand of NC_141690.1, from coordinate 78,133,891 downwards.
GTACTTTCCGATTCGGTCCGTGCCGATTCGGAACGTACCGATTCACATTACCGATGCCGACCGAATTGGTATTAATTCGCCTTTTTTTTGCTACATCTCGTTTTCCGATTTCAGAATACCGATTCGGACCGCCTCGGTATTTTGAAATCGGAAAATCCCTTTTGCCTACATCGGGCCCTTAGTCTTTTAACCACTTCTGAGCGTGGCAAACAAGGTCTGCTTGGTTTTCATGTCCTCATTGGCTATGCTCTCTCTGGGGAAACCTCAGCACCTTGTCCTGGTCCTTGGGAGGTGGAAAATATTACCAAGTTCCGCTTTTTTTCCATTGCTGAGAAAGTTATTTATGGTTACTCCTGCAGCCCCAGTCATCACGGCAAGATTCAAAGCACCAGATCTCTTTCCAGTCAGAGTTCCTTCAGAGTACAGTTCTCTGTGGTCAGCTGGACCTTGCTGAAGCCAGGGTCATTCTGGTGTTTATGTTCCAGGAGCAAGCAAACAGGAGGCCAGCAACCTGATCATAGAAGAGCAGTCCAGTCCCTACATGGACATCCTCGCAGCGACCCCGCCGGGTTACTATGTTCTTCAAGCTAACAGAGCCCCGGGTAAGTCGGGAGGCGGGGTGGCAGCTATCATCAAACATCCTATTAGATTCTCTTCATTGGCGGTGGCCAGCATTCCTCTGGTCGACTGCCTTGTTCTTAGATTGGAATCCTCAGTGGTACCTCTCATCTGTGTCCTGGTCTATCGACACCCTCAGTCTATGCCTAACTTCCCGTCAATGTTCAGCAATATGCTCTCCTAGCTGGTCATTAATAACTCAAAATTATCGATTCTAGGGGATTTTAATTATTGACCCTCTGACAATAGAGAGAGTGTTTGCTCTTCCACCTTTTCAGATGTTTTAACTTGTATGAATTGTTCCCAACATATCAACTTGGCAACCCATGTTAAGGGCCATAACCTTGACCAGGTGTGGACTTCCAACCTTGACATTTCCACTCCCCTTATCCTTCCTTGTCCCTGGTCGGATCATTCCATCATTACCTTTTCCCTCACTGTTACCTCTCATTCTAGTCGGGTCCTTGAGGGTAATCTCCCTGACAGAAATTGGAATAGGGCTGATCTTGGTGAATTTGCAACCTTACTCAGAGCCTCTCCCCCCCCCCCCCCGACTGCTACTCCCTTGACACCCAAGCATTAGGCCTGAAGCACTGGCTTGAATCAGCCCGCAATATTGTAGCTCCCCTCAAACAGGTTAGGTTAAAGCGCCCTCATGATGCGCAAAGATGAATTTCTGAGGAACTTAAAGGCATGAAGCTTAAACTTAGGCAGGCCAAGCGCGGCGGGCAACGCGACTATGCCCCTGACAAAAAGCTGGTATTTACGACCCTGCTCAAGGAGTGCAAACGTGCTATCTTGCAAGCTAAAACCTCCTACTTTTCTAAGAAGGTCTTAGATTCAGCTTCTAAAGCTAAAGACATTTACTCTATTGTAGAGGAACTCTTGCACCCAGATAGGATCACTATTAAACCCCTTCCTTCTCGGGCACTTTGTGACTCCCTTAATCAGTTTTTTATTGATAAAATTGTTAACATTAAAAATAGTATTCCCTCTCCTGCTCCCTCTGACCCAGCCATTTCTGTTACCATTCGTGCCATCTCTAATTCTCAGAAAATCACTCAAATACCCTTGATCTTGGAGGACGAGTTCTTAGTTTTGCTGAATAAGGTTGCTTCCGGATCCCCCACTGATTGTTGCCCCCCCATGTCTTGCGCGGCGCTTTCAATGCTTGTCCTTTCCCCCCACTGTCACTTTTGAATAACCCACTCAAAGCCGGCCTGGTACCCAGCTCTTTTAAAATTGCTGAAGTGGTGCCCATCCTTAAAAAACCTAATGCTGACCCGTCCCTCTTGAGTAACTTTCGTCCCATTTCCCTACTTCCCTACCTTAGTAAGATACTTGAAGCCCATGTCACCAACTTTTTGAGTTCATTCATCGAGCGTACACAGTTCCTCGATTCTCAACAGGCCGGCTTCAGACCCTCCCGTTCTACTGAGGCGGTCATTCTTTCAGTGATGGAGGAACTGCGGAGGGGAGCGGACCATAATATCAGCCAGGTCTTGGTCCTCCTGGATTTGTCGGCCACCTTTGACACGGTCGACCACGATATTCTGGTCTGCCGTGTCAGAGAGGCCGGCATCCCGGGATCTGCCCTTTATTGGGTTCGCTCTTTTTTGAGCAATCGCTACCAGGCTGTCCGGCTCTCCCAGGTCGCTGCCAATAAAGTTGGGTTAAAATGTGGCGTCCCACAGGGCTCTTCCCTTTCCCCCATCTCTTTAATTTGTACCTTTCCCCCCTCATCTGGTCTTTACGAGGTAGTAATGTCACTGTATTTAATTATGCAGACGACATCCAGTTGATCTTTGACATCGATCCCTCGGCCAAATCTATCCACAATTTCCAGTCCATGCTGTGTCACATCAGTGACTGGATGGGGGAAAACCATGTCAAACTTAACCCCGATAAGACCGACCTGGTTCTTGTCGGGGGTGCAACCAACCTGTGGAGTCCCAACTTCTGGCCCATCAGCCTGGGTCTCCCCCCTCGCCCTGCTGACTCAGTTGGGGGTGATCATTTGTAATGATCTTTCGATGAAGCTCCAGATTAATGCTGTGGTCTCCTCCAGCTTCTTTCATTTGCGGAAAATCCGCAAAATTGCCTGCTTTCTCATCACAGAGGCCCTCACCCTGATCTTACTGGCTTTGGTAATCTCCAGAATAGATTATGCCAAATCTCTCTATGTTGGTATCCCTGCCTACCAGCTGAATCGATTGCAGCTGGTTCAGAACCAGGCTGCTCGGCTAATCTTCAGCCAACCTAGGCATCAGCATGTTCGCCCCTGTTAAAGACACTTCACTGGCTCCCTGTAGCCTAGCGCTGCAATTTTAAATTAGGCTGCATCATTTTCAAGGGCCTGGCCGGCCTTGGCCCGTCATTTATCTCCTCTTTACTTCACCATTATGCTCCTTCCCGCTAGCTCCGTTCTTCTCATCTGGCCTTACTTAAGACATCTGTCTTCAAATGCAAGAAACAAGGAGGGCTTAGATTCTCGTTTCTTGGTCCATATTTCTGGAATGCCCTCCCCTTAGAGTGCAGGCTCACTACTTCCTATACTCACTTTAGATCTGTTCTTAAAACCTATCTGTTCCGTAGAGCACACAACTAGGTCTTCCTCTCTTCTCTCTTTCACCCTGACAGCTCCTTCTCTGTCTCCTTTTTGCTCACAGCGCCAAGAAACCGTTAGGTGTTAGTTGCGCTTTACATGAACCTTTACATAACATAACATAACATGCCAGTAGGAGTCAGTAGAACCTGGGTCTTCTTATTTGTAGAAGGGCTACATCTTCAGGTATAATCTTCATAAGTGCAGGAATGCTATGTTTTGTGATAGAGAGGTGCACATCTTATCTTGTGTACCAGCCAGTAATTGATATTTTTTTCCTGTGATCACCACCTTCTACAGAACTTGCTCTATTCTTTGCAATAAAACAACCTAAAAGCTTTAAATGTAAGATGGCTGAGCCCTTCTTCCATCAGGAATGCCACTGGGTATCCCTAAAACCATTCCCTTTTTTAGATGAGGTGCCCTCCCATCTGTCAATGTTCAAACTAGTTCTCACTCCTGCTGGATTTGGTGTCCAATGGTCTAGGAAGACTATGGAAATGAATGGGAGGAGCCCATCTTGGCATCTTCAAGTAAAAAGAGACAATGTTATGGTTTCTCTTTGTTCTCCGAAATGTTACTTTCTACCTCTAGTTTTCTAGTACTTGCTTAGTGGCGAGTAGTCGACAACACCCTGCCTCTCTTGTGTCCAGAGGCCTACCTATTGTCTAACCCAGGGTAGAGCAGGTGTAGTGCCGCTACGCGAAGTTCCACAGAGTTTGAAAGCAACTCTCTGGAACTTCGCTATGCTCCGCGCCCTCCCAAAATAATTAAAATTAATTAAAAGGCACTGCCCGTGGCTGCCTCTTCCTGGACATTGCCGCTCTCCTGCATCCTCCTCACCGTCTTGCTTTGATAATAGCCACTGGGCAGGTATGTTCCTTTTAATTAATTTCAATTCATTTGGAAGGGTGGAGGGGCCGGCTAACTATGCTTCACCACGGAGACGTAGTTTTGCCTGGACTCCACGTTCGCATTGGAATGCGGAGTAGGCAAAACTACATAAACCCCCACTGGTGGAGTGTAGTTTCCCACCAAGGTTACTATTGTTCTCTGAGGGTAAGCAGGCTCATGATCTCCAGGCAGTAATGTATTTTGGCCTGTGGAGGTAAAAAGAGTGACAGCACAGGTTCTAACCCAGGTTTGTCTCAGGCAGCTCTGAGTAGATTCTTATAAATATAGTTTTCAGCTAAAGTTATTACCATTTCGATTTACCATTTATCATTAAATAATGTTTTGAAAACTAAAACAAAAATAACTTTTTTCATGGTCCAAGCTGAGATAAAAAATCATTTTAATGATATCTAAGTCTATTCCTGGAGAAAGCAGCATAAACTTAGGGCCTCATTTTGATGTCAATCAGAAAGGCTCTGAACGGCATTCAGATTTTCCAAACCTGTGTCAGAATTTATGTTTCCGGTCAACTCGGAAACATTTCCGACCGACCGATTACCAAAGAAGGTAAGCGTTTGATCTTTCCGACTTGGTTCCGAGCAGCATACGGAGGCTTCGAACAGGTCAGAGCCGAAATGTACTGGTCTATGGACTTCATTTTCAATCCACGTAATATGATGTCGGATTCGGAAAGCCTTTCTGCATTGGTCTGTCTGACACGGTATGTCTGTCGGAAACTGTCTTTTGGGACCCGTAGCAGGCCCCCCCTTTAACTGCAGGCCTCTGATTGGGGCCCGTGGGAGAACCCATGGGACACGTCTTTCCAACCATGCACAGTGTGGTGGGCCCATGTGGTGCCTGCAACAGGGTGCACTGTCTAGCATTGTCTGGGCCCACTCCCTGTTCTTGAGTTGTGTCCTCAAGATCCTTGGCATGTCTGATCTTTACACTTGCTACCTTCTTCTTTGTGAATTGAGTTTTCTTATTTTTAGGAACGTACTGTTCGTCTTTGGACTTCACACATTCTTCCTTTTGTTCTGATCGTCATCTTCTTTCGGATTTCTGCGAGGTAGTCTGAAAGGTACTAGAGGAACGTGCATCAGTATCGTGATATCAATCAGATTTTCTCAAATTATCCCTATTCCTGAGGTTTTACCTCTTTTCAGAGGGCTCCTGTTGAGGAGACTTCCCTCTGGATAAGAACGCTTCTCTTTGAGAAGTGTCTGTTTGGTGTTTTCCCACTTCTTTTTAGGAGTAGTGAGATTATTTTTAATAAAAACGTTTTCAGGATTTTCAGTTAGTTGGGGTTTTACTGGTTTCCCACCCAAACTATCTCTACCTACTTCTTCATAGGATTTTTCAATAATTCTGGCAAGTTCATATGGTTGCTCAGTAATATCTGTTTCTTTTAGTTTTTGGCGGATCATCACGGATGCTGCTTCACCTTTAATGTTAGCTAATAGTATAGCCGAGACCTGTTTGAAATCTTTTAGTAACTTCATACCCAGATTTAAGACAGGGTCTGGTCCGTATTCATTTTGAATCTGTCTTAGGATGTCTGGTAATACCGCCATAGATGGAACACCATGTGTTTTTGTGTAGATTGAAGCAAAGACTGTACTCCAAGTGTCACAGTCCTCCTCATGTGGTGCAATCCCCATTGGTAAACAGATTGGCAGAATTCTGTGTTTCTCATGAGGTGTACTATCAGGAAATACTGCCTCTATTTGAGTAATTATCTGGGCAAACCAGAATGGAATTTGTTCCCGTTTTGTGGGTAATTTTGTTTGTGTTCACCTGAAGAGGGGTGTGTTGTGGAATCCTTACAGCAGGTTGGACTGTTAAAGTCCGCATTACATATTGAACCAACTGTCTATGCATTTTAATTAGCTGTTTTAGCTGAGCTAACAGTTCTGGACCTGTCATTTGTTCAATGTCAGGATGTGGTGTATAGCTGGCTAGTACTGGCCATGTTGCTCCTTGTCCACCTAGTGGACCGAGCCTGGTAATGTGATTTTGATGTTGTAGGGTGCCTTTTAACCAGAGCTGATGCTCTTGGTAAGTTAGTGGAATTTCAACGTCCTCGAGAGGAACGTATTCCACTGGAGGTTCCTCTACTTTGTAGAAGTGGAACTAGTGTGTTACTGGATTTGCTGCAGGAAACAGAATCCATGAATAGAATACCTCTGTCTGCTGATATTCATGTGCCTTTTTTAACAAATATTACTTTACCAACTCTAGATGACACTCCATTTTCTATACGTTTTATGGTGATTGTTTTCCTTATATTTACCGGAATGAGTATAGCATCCGGGTTATTTTGTTGGAGACTTGTGTCATCTAAAACTGCCTGAGCTGCTGCTGTAGCTCTCTCCCTTTTGTTGTCACTCTCCGTCATTTTGTTGACCGTAAGTTTGCAGAGCAAGTTTCAAGAAAAAAAGATAAGGTGCACAATATTTTTGTAACACTGTATCCTTCAACGTTGAACAAACCAAAAACTAATACATAGGATTTTCATCCTACTCAGTTATGGCGGAAATGATATCCTTTTACCCACTCCAGACGTCTATTGGAGTATTTTACGGAAAAAAGGGGTCTGTGTGAAAAGCACGACTGAGTTACTCTAGTATCTAGCGTTAAATTAGCGCCTTACCAAACTTTGGGCGCCATGTAGTGTAGTTCCTATAATCCCAACTAGCTTACCCGTCGCACGTTGCTGTGATCTCAGAAGAAAGGAAATTTAAGGAAACTTGTTATGATAACATTCAATATACATTGTGTCATTTTTATTGAAACGTATTCATTTTAATATGGAAAACATTTTAAAGTGTTGTTTTAATACTGTTTATTTATTCGAGTGCTTGTGGATACACAGTATTTTTTGTTTTTCTGTCTGGTGCGTACACATATAAATCAGAAGGTTTTCCGATGCGTGAGCTGGCCACATACAGTGGTCCATGTGAGAAGAACGGATTCCCTAATCTATTCCACACACTTGCAGCAATTGTCCTCGTGCTTTGTTAATGGCCATTGCAAAAGCGAGTCATACCGGAAACAGACATACATTTGTTTTTATATATATAGATAGGCTCTGCGCATTGGAATAATATATACTATAGTTTAGATGTAGGACTGAGGTCAACTAGGCTCTATTGAATATATTAGACTTAATTGTGAGTGCCAGCTAGCTCAGAGGTTACTAGAAACTTTCTTAAATTCACAAGAAGGGATTAGTTTCTGACAACCGCATAAACATGACAACTTTATTTCCAAGAATAGGAAGCGTATCTCTAGAGTCGCGGAAACAATAGATAGATATTTCACTCAGTCAATCGTGCATGCTTCGTTTCACCAGAGGTGCAGAGAAATAGAGAGACAGGCGTTTCCAATAAAAGTATTTATTGAACAGTCTTCTGTCTCATGCAGAAGAAATGAACTGCTACAATCGTAATACTGGTTGCAAAGTGCAATATGTGTAGTAAGAAGAGTATTAGGAAATAATACTGTAAAAGCATGATATGGTTTCTAAGCCATAAAATATAACATAAAATACATACATTAATAAATAATGACTAAAAGTACTCAACTGGTGCTTCTAAAATACGCCTACCCCGGTGTACCTAACCTAGGTCTAGTATGAGGGAAGAAGTAAGTGAGGTGTAGATTAAGTTTAGTATTCTTTGCCAAGAATCTCTCCAGGAATTCTCTAAGGGTCTAATCATCTCCATACCTTGGTTTTAGAATGAAGGAGGTTTTGTATCTCTCTCTCAGAACTTGAGTTCCCAGCAACCCGGAAGGGCAGCCTGGAAACACTGGAGCTGGGTTTCTCGGCAGGAGAAAGGACAGCGTCTCTCAGTGCGTCTGCTGGAGGGGTCGGCTTCCTATGGCACTTGCTGCGGCGAGCTGTGTCGTGTAGGTAGGTAGTCGAACTGCTCCAAACCACTGTGTGTTTGCTTGGGCAAGTGTGAGCATATTTATACCTTGAAGGTACCAAGATTGACATAAGGTTGGACATAATAAGGTCATCAAAGACTCAGTTCTTTGAAAACTCTATGATTTCTTGGATACATTAATATTCTAGCAAAGGGAAGTCCCTGACTGCTGAAGGCGAGTTTTTCCAAGAAATCGTTGTGGATTTTCTGAACTAGTGGAAGTAGCCATGTATTATTTGGACTGCATGGGCTAAGTCTAAATGTGGTTATGATTTCTATGCCTATATAAGGATAGGGTGATTTATACCTATATAAGGGCATGAATCAGGAAAATTACACTAGTGTCCTAAATTCAGAGAAAACACCCTGCGATAAAGCGTAAAGCAGGGGGGCTGTACTGTGAGCAATGTTTTTTGCCTAGTGAATTCTGATTTTATAAGGCTATGGGGAAATGACTTGTGGTGCAGTGAGTTAGTGGTACCGAAAGAACTCAGCGTGTGCGTACTCTGTGATGATTCGAGGTTCGGGTGGGAGGGTCGCAGTGGTACAATGTCGCTTGTCTACTGGAATGCGTCATGTACAATCGTCATTCTATCTGATTGGTGAGCCCTCACAATGTAGATCGAAGACAGTATTCATCACTGACATGAAGAAATTATTTTAACAAAATCTGATGACATGAAGTACAATTAACTCTACCTTAAAAAGAAAAACAAGGCTAAATTTCATGCTGTTCGTAGTATAGATTCAAAGCAGAATTCAAGATGTGAACCCTGCTGTCCACACTGTAAATCGAAGGCAGTAGTCATCAGAGATATCGACAAATGATTTTTGTCACTTATTTTAACAAAATCAGAACACATACAGTACAATTGTCTCTGCATTAAATTAATCAAGGTTGAACTCCTAACTGTCCGTAGTATGCATGCAAAGTTGACTTCAAGTTGTGAACTCTGCTGTCTGCAGAGAACATCAAAGGCAGTAGTTAACATAGACATCGAGGAATGATTTTTTGTCACATACTTTAACAAAATCTGAGTACACAGTACTATTTTTCTGCCTTAAATAAATTGAGACTGAATTTTATATTGTCTATAGTGCTTATGCGCCACTGGTATCAAGTGGTAAACTCTTTTGATCCCAGTGTACATTTGAAAACAGAAGTCAGTACAGTCATTGAGGAATGTTTTTTGTTGCATCCTTTAACAAAAATAGTCTTTGCCTTACATAAATCAAGGATAACTTGAATGATGTCCGTAGTGTAGATGGAAAGCTGAATTGAATTTGTGAACCGTGCTGTCCACAGTGTAGATCGAAGGCAGTAGTCGACACAAAACATTGATGAATGCTATTTTGTCACAATTTACAAAATCTAAGGACACAGTACAATTGTCTCTGCCTTAAATAAATTGAGAATGAATTTAATGCTGTCTGTAGTGCTGCTGCGCTTCTTGTATCAAGTAGTGAAATCTGTTGAACACAGTGTATATTTGAAGGCAGTACTCAGTACAGATATTGAAGAATATATTTTGTTGCATCATTTAATAAAATTGCGTTTGCCTTATATAAATCAAGGCTAACTTCAATGCTGTCTGTAGTGTACATGGAAAGCTGTATTCAAGTTGTGAACCATGCTGTCTGCAGTGTAGATCGAAGGCAGAAGTTGACACAGACATTGAGGAATGCTTTTTGTCACTTATTTATACAAAATCTGAAGACATATAGTAGAATTTCTGCATTAAATAAATTAAGGCTGAATTTCCTACTGCTCATACTTTAACAAAATCTGAGGACATAGTACAATGGTCTTTGCTTTAAATAAATCGAGACTGAATTCAATTTTGCCTGTAGCTACCGATATCAAGTTGTGAACTCTACTAACCGCACTGTAGATCAAAGGCAGTATTCAGCACAGATACCGACGACAAATTTGTATCACTTATTTTAACAAAGTCTGAGGACATAGAGTAGAATTGTCTCTGCCTCTGTCTCTGTTAAAGGGCTCCATTGTTGTAATCTGCCACCAACCGCATTGTGAAAGATTTATTGCTTGTACCAGCTTGCTGCTAATCCTTCATTGCCCTGCATGACAACTTTGTGTCTTTTTTTTTAAAATCGCTGCATTGCTATTTTTTCTCACTCACCACACTCACCTGACCAGGCTGCGTCTTCCCCGTTCCACCATGGAGAGTTCTGTTTGAGTGGAGGGAAGGATACACAGACCGGAAGTGCCGGTGGGTAATCAGTATGGTCAGCGCTCTAGTCTCAAGCGCTACCCTATAAAATTGAATGCACGCCTGGACGCGCAGCGGACACGTGCAGCGGGAGCGCCGCTGGCGCGCCAAAGGCACGCCAAAGGCACCCGTCCATGGCAGACCGGGCCCAGGGACAGGAATCTCTGCCTCACTTTCTACAACCTTTCTTCGTTACTCCACGGATAAACTCCTCCAAATCAGGCAGGTCCCAAAGCCTCCATGTGCCCATTAAATTCTTTTAGATGAGTCGCAAAGCCATTGTATTCATTGTCCATTTATCATCCCACAAAAAGGTCCACCAACCCCTGCTGAAAACCAGGTTATCATGGCCCTGCTGAACTGAAGATCCCTGCCTAAACATTCCCTGGAGATCTCACTATTTCTTCAGGACACCAATCTTGACATCCTATTTCTGACGGAGACATGGCTCTCGCCAGACTCTGATCCTGACGCCGTACAGGCCCTTCCTCTGGGATACCTTATCCAGCATCACAACAGAGCCTGTGGTAAAGGTGGAGGTGTAGCTATCATCTACAAAAACCACCTTTCAGGTCGCATCCTGGACAGCCCCATCCTAGATTGCGAGAACACTCATTTTACCATTCAACTCTCCCGCTTAAAATCACTCTCTGGCATTCTTATTTATCGCCCCCCGGATGCACTGGGACAATTTAGCAGTTCTCTACGGGATACCATAATCTCCAAGGCCAGTATCTCATCCAACTTTACTCTTTTGGGAGATCTCTATCTCCATTTTGATGACCATCTGAACAAAGCGGCAGGTGACCTAACCCTTAACCTCGCAACCTATCACCTTCTTCTTAAAAACCTCCAACCCACATACGTAAAAGGCCACCTTATAGACCCCATATTTTCTAATATCTCTGATTTAAAGGTTATGGAACCATTACGTATTCCGTGGTCAGACCACTTTTTAATCCACTTCAGCTGGTAAACTTTTATTGAAGACCCTCAAGTCCCTGTTCCAAGCATCCTAGAACGCCACTGGTCTAAATCAGTCCCTGAGTCCTGGACGCGCGAACTCGAACTCGGCATCCCCACCCATGGCCTAGACCCTGTAAAAGCAAACAAAATATTCTTATCTTGGATTGAGAACTCGCTGGAATTAGTATTGCCAAGACAAACTATACTGAAAAAAAGCGTAACCTTCAAATCCCCCTGGTTCACCCCTGTACTCCGTGACATGAAAAATAAACTGCAAAGAACTGGAAAGGGGTCGGAGAAAAAATGTTGATAGCACATAAAAAACTGAACATAGATTAGCCTTCACATCCTATAAAGCCGCCCTGAAAAAAACCCAGGCGGCCTTCTTTGAAGAAAAAATGTTATCAGCAGCTAACTTCCCCAGGGAAACATTCCACTTTGCTAAAGAACTCTTCAGAACCCCTGACTCACCCTCAGCCCCTGACCCCTCTGATCATTGCTGTAACAAACTGGCAGAATTTTTCGCAACTAAAATTCTAAATATTCTAGATACACTCGTAAAAATTGACTATGTGGAGCCCCACCCCTCAGAACCCCAGAATAACGCCCTCGGTCTATCCTCATTCTCCCCCAGCATTGTGGAGTCACTCTCCCAATCCTTGAATCTATCAAAAGTGGCTCGCGTCGAGACCTGGCACCTTTTAACATCTTGAAGACAGTGGCATCTACCTTCATTCCTCCCATTTCCAATCTTATCAACGCCTCCCTAGAACAGGGCATTGTACCGCCTAATTGGAAAAAAGCAATAGTAAAGGCAATGCTAAAAAAAAAACACCTCAATCCCACTGAGATGGGCAACTATAGGCCCATCTCTATACTACCAGAAATCAGTAAGGTGGCAGAAAAGTTTGTTAACCAACAACTCTCAGCCTACCTTGAGTCAGGTGGACTCTTAAACTGTTCTTAGACAGGCTTTCGCCCAGGCCAGGGCACTGACACCGCACTAATGGCAGTGGTAGAGGAAGCAAGAAAGATCATCGACTCCGGAGGTTCAGCTGCAGTGATCCTCCTGGACTTAAGAGCAGCATTTTATATGGTGTACCACCGTATTCCTGGTCACCGGCTGAGTAGAATAGGAGTCACAGGGTCGGCTCTATCCTGGCTGAATCATTCCTTGAAAATAGAACATTTCAGGTTGTGGAGGCCAACATCCGCTCAAGAGCTATCCCTCTCCAATGTGGGGTACCTCAGTGTACATGTCGCCACTGGTGGAAATAGTTGCCCCCTTTGGAAATAAACTGATCACGTATGCGGAAGACACCCAACTCGTCATCTCACTGAACCAGTCAAACCATTCCCCAGAAAGCCTGTTCTCCTGTCTTAAGGAAATATTTAGCTGGATGACTGGCTCCCAACTTAAATTGAATGGCGAGGAAATGGAACTTTTGGTATTGGGTAATCAATCCAATCTCATCCCCAAGCTTATGTGGCCGACTTGTATGGGGCCAGCTCCCTCTCCAAAACAAGAAATAAAGAGCCTGGGGATCTGGCTCAACCAGGATCTCACCTTTCAAACCCAAGGTAGAAAAACCGCAGGAGTCTGCTTCGGCCTGCTACGAATGATACGCAAAATCCTCCCCCTACTACCAAGTCACTCTAGAAAACTCCTTATTCAGGGCCTCATTCTTTCTAGATTAGACTATGGGAATGCCCTATACTTTGGTGCACCCAAAAAGGTCATTTCCAAACTACAACTTGTCCACAAAAAAATCGTTGTTCAGCCAAACCCGCCCTAATTACTCTTCACTGGCTCCCAATTCAGGAGAGAATTAATTTCAAATCCCTCTGTATCACACACAAAATCCTTCAGGACAAGGGTCCTCCTATTCTTTGGACTATGGTGAACCCCTACAAACCCCACAGAAAGCTTGGCTCTGACTCTCTCCATTTAGCCAACACCCCTAGAATCAAGAAGGCGCGATCGGTAGGACGCCTCCTTTCTTACAATGCCCCCAGGCTCTGGAACTCCCTCCCGCTTAACTTCCCGAGGGAAACTAACCATTTCAAGTTTCGCAATCTCCTGAAAATTTGGCTCTTCCCCTAATTTCAGTTGTCATCTGGCTAAATCTACACCGATGGGATGCCCCCGGGTAGCCACGTGCTCTATAAATCCATTTCCATTCCATTCCATAAATGAAGGATAACTTCAATGCTGTGCGTAGTGTAGATCCAAAGCTGAATACAAGTTGTGAACCCTGCTGTCCGCAGTGTAGAGCGAAGGCAGTAGTCGATATAGAAATAAGTCTGCGGTGCTGGGAGGAGGAGCTTCGTGCGCATCCAAGATGGTCGTGTGAGCACAGGGCTCCCGAGACCCTCGCCGCCTCCCGCATCTATCCTGTCACAAATCCTGATATAGACGATGGGTTCTTCTAGATGTCACCCTGCTGACACAGAATCTCTTTCCAAAAATCGATTTGACCGCCGGGAACCGGACTTAGTCCACCTCGAAACTTCGCAGCCTACATCGATGAACAGCCCGGGACTCGAGTCCCCGAGGTACCCAGGTGGCAATTGAACAACAACGGCCAGAGGGAATCGGCCACTGCCCCTGCAGTACTTTCGGTTTCGTTTTTGGCCTTTGTCTACTGAGACTTGCTGCCTGTTGACACTGCTGGCCCGTGCCCTGCTATTGGCCATATGCTTGTCTTCCACCCTCGTCCCCGGATTCTACAAGTCAGCTTTGCGGGGAGCCATTCAAACCAGGTACCAAAAGCCCCATCATGGCTCACTACTCAATATGGCGGGCAAGCCAGAGAGCGAGAAGCGGGCCACCAAGGGAACGTACCAAGGGGGTAGCACCCAATTCAATACTATGGACCGCTTCACTCGCCCAAAAGGATCCCCCGGTGGTGTGGGTAAAGTTCTGGACGAGACTAGGGATGGTTCTCCCGCGACCGAAGAACTGACATTGAGGGACGTCATGGGCGCCATTGCAAGCATGAAGACGTCTATGGGCCAGCAGTATGAGACACTGGCTTTGAAGATTGACACAGTGGCAATCAACGTTTACTTAATCAGGACTGATCTTGCGAAGACCAACAAGGGGGCCAAGTCCCTGGACACTAAGACCGCCAGTCTCACGACCGATGTCTCCGATCTTCAGACCGAAGTTCGCAATCTTCGATCATCATTTGCCCTCGGCTCGATGATTTCGAAAGCCGGGCTAGGCGCAACAATGTGCGTATCATCGAGGTTCCGAAGAAGCCCACCGAACTAGCTACAGATCTCCTAGTGGAGGACCTCGTACTGAATCACTTGACACCCAAGGGCCTCAGCAACTTTTTTGCAGTGGAGCATGCTCACAGAGTCCCCGGTGGGAAGCTTAAACCGGGTGCTGCTCCGCGGCCTATCATAGCCAGGATTTTCAATTTTCGGGACAGAGACGCTATTCTTCAGGCATCGCGGACCAACGGTCCCACAGAATTCGAAATGCAACGATTGGTTTCTACCCGGATTTTACGCAGGCTGTACAAAAACAGCGCATGGGATTCATGGGGGTGAAATGGCGACTTAGGGACATGGGACTGAAGTATGCCATGCTTTTCCCGGCCCGATTGAGGCTTGAGTATGAGGATCGTGCGCTCTTTTTTGACCAACCTGAGGTCGTCAGTGACTGGCTCGATACTTTGCAAACACATCGAGATCACCCGGAACAATCGAGGGGCGCTGAAGGTGGCTCGGAGGAGCAGGAGGAGTGAGAACTCACCGGCGTGTGTGCTCTATAGACTTACAGCAGTGGTTTGATGATTCTTGGTGTACATGTATTGGTAATTACCCGGGGGTGGTAGGGATTCGGGACTCTTCCTCCTCTAGGGGTTTCTTCTCTTTTTGTAGATTAGTTTTAATGGGGCGACAGGCACACAGCAAGTTGGGGTGGCTTTTTGGGCTAACGCAGGGGTGCAGGGTGGAGGGGTGTATATTGGGGATTTCTCTGGGGGTGGTGGGGGGGAACTTGTTGTTTCTTTGTTTATTTCGAGGCCACACATTGCTATATACATCGATTTCTGTGCCTGTTTCTTTGTGCGGGGGGCATTGTCCTAATTTCTGGGATGGGGGGGTAGGGGGCTGAGGGTGCTGAGTTGGAATGTCAACGGTCTGGGTGACAGGATAAAGCGGGGGATAGTTTTACAGTATTTGAAACGTCTCTCCCCGGATATAGTGTTGTTGCAGGAAACACACCTGATAGGGAACACATGCCATGCGTTGAATAGACGGGGCTATCGTCTAGTGGCACACTCTGGATTTACTACTGGGTCGAGGGGGGCTGGCATTCTTGTCAGGGGCTCCCTCCTCCTGGAAATAGACGACACTGTACTAGACGATAGGGGTCGGTATGCTGCTGTCACAGGCAGGTGGGAGGGGAAGACGATCTCCATACTTTCTGTGTATGTCCCGCCAGGCTTGCAGTCCACGCCATTCTCTGATTTGGGAAGGGTGGTATTGGGTCTCCCCGAAGGTATACTGGTTGTAGGTGGTGATTTTAACTCGGTTGTCTGTGGTAGGGAGGATTGTAGCCCCCCCAGGGATCTCCCGAAATCGCAATCTTGGCTGGGTAACTTCCTGGACGCACTGGGTCTGGTGGATTGTTGGAGGCAACTACACCCCGGACAGGCACAATATACCTTCTATTCGGGAGCACATGGGAGTCTCTCGAGGCTTGACTATATCCTAGTACTGACGGTGCAGATGGTCGTTGTGAGGGAAATTCAACACCTGGCCAGGGGAATCTCGGACCACTCCCCACTATGCTTACTATTGATATACAGTTGGGAGCTGAGGGTCGGTTGGCTCCGATTAACCCCTGGCACCTCCGTAATCCTAAAACCAGGGATGGATATAACCAGGTGGTTAAATGCATGGACTGCTACTTTGCCGAGAACGTGGGGTCGGTGTCCTCCTCCATCTCACTGTGGGAGGCCAATAAGACGGTGATCCGTGGTCAAACCTTGTCCTTGATCGCCAGTGCGAAGAAAAGCAAGAATGAGGAGGTGGTACGTCTGGAGAATGAAATTACTGCTTTGGAAAAAGACTTACAATCTGGGGTTACACAGGAGGGGCTGCATGCTCTAGCCCTTAAACAGTCGGATTATAGGGCTCTGGTGACTGATGCGGCCAAGGCAATGAGTCAGGAGCAACAGGGTGAGTTGTGAGCAACAGGGGCGTTTGTATGATGTCGGTGACAAAGCAAGAAAATTGATTGCTTGGTTGGATAAAAGAGATAGATTGAATCGTGTGGTGCCTGTTGTTGAAAGAGCAGATGGGGTACGGGTTGTGGACCCGGTTGAGATAGTTGGAGTCTTTGCCTACCACTTTCAGAAGGTTTACACGCCGGTTTCAGACAGACCGGAGGAGACTCACATTTGTTACTTAGAGATATGCCGAATGGCATCCCGATCGAACTGTATAAGTTGTGTCCCGACAAAATGGCGCCACACCTTTGTCAAATGTTTCGAGAATCGCGAGATGTCGGATCCCTTCCCTGGGATCATTCACAAAGATGGGAATCCCCGTGACTAATGTGCATCGTATAGGCCGATATCGCTTCTAAACGCCGAGCCCAAGATCTTGGCAAAACTTTTGGGAAATCGACTGATAAAGGTGATCAGCGATTTGATACACCCAGATCAGTCCGGGTTCATTCCCCATCGAAATACCATGCTCAATTTGCGTCGTCTTCATGGCGTATTGGCAAGGGCGGAGTCGCTGCTTTTCGCGCTCGCCCTTGAACCTCTTGCCGCATGGCTTAGATGGGAACCGTCGTTCAAGGGTATTAGGTGGTCCCCTGATTTTGAGGATCGTATACCGTTGTACGCGGATGACATTCTGCTGTATCTCACTTCCCCCCGAAAGTCGTTAGGGGTATTGTTTGACATATTTAGTTCATTTGGGAAGAATTCTGGTCTGGTAATCAATTGGGCCAAGTCTTGTATTAATTCGCTCACTGGAGAGCTGCCCCCCTTGCCACACGTCTGTCCGATACCAATTTTGCACGTCGGTTTCAAATATTTGGGGATTTATATATCGTTGGATCCCGCTGCATGATCTGAGAGGATTGTGCTTCCTCCGCTCCTCCGGCTTAAATCGGACGTGACGGCGTGGTGTGGCCTGCCGCTATCCCCGGTGGGGAGGGCGGCTCTTTTCAAGATGATGTCTCTTCCCCGATTCCTGTATGCCATCCAAAACACACTTGATCTTGTGCCTGCCAGTTATTTCCGCGAGATTGAGAGCCTCCAGAGGAAGCTCAAATGGGGCGGGCGACCTCACATTGCATTGGCGAAGCTGACTTTGCCCTGGTATGATGGAGGCATAGCGTTGCCCGACATCAAACGATACTATTGGGCATCCCAACTAAGTGCAGTTAACCACGCAATGTACGGCCCCGTCCCGAATCCCGCTTTCGAAATGGATAAGTGGCAGTTACCGGGTGGTAACTACAATAGGGCGCTTTACTACAGACCAGCTAGGAAGAATCTGACTAGGCCCACCGGGGTTGCGGTACGGGCGTGGGGTAGGGCAACCGCTGCTACGGGGTGGTCGGACAGATTAACTAGAGCTACCCCGCTTTACGCGGCAGAGAGACTGGGCAATCTCTGGACGATGAAAGGATTCGAAAAGTGGGATCTCATCGGTATTAGTAAGGTCGGAGATCTCTGGGTCAAGAACAGGATCAAAACATTCGATGAACTCAAACTGGAATACACATTAAGTGATAGGGAGCACTTTCATTACATCCAGATCGATCATGCGCTTGGGTCGGTCTTTCCAGTCGGAACCGTTATTCCAGAGTTCTCTCCTCTTAAAGACAGAGTGCTTGACGGACATGTCCCCGAGAGCACCATTTCTCTCATCTATAAAAAACTCATCAACGATCGCTCGGACCGACCTGTACAGCTTCGGGATGCTTGGACCGATGATGGACTGGAGTTGGACGATGAAGATTGGCAGGCGGCGATATCTTCCCCTAAGGAGGTTGCGATTTCGGCGCGTCTCTGGCTGGTGCAACTGAAGATTCTACACCGAGTCTATGTCACGGGTCCACGCCTGCTGCGTATGGGTTATTCTGTTGACTGGATGTGTAGGCGTGGATGCGGTATGCTTGCTACCTTTCTTCATATTATATGGGAGTGTCCAGATGTTGTGCTATTTTGAAACCATGTACATGCTGTTATGGAAGAGGTAACGGGTGTTTTGTTGTTGCCGGAGGCCAGACCCTGTTTGTTGAATGTCTGGGAGCCAAATGACTACAGTGTTGATCAGACTCAATGGGCCACCCTTGGCAATATGATAGCGAAAAGGGACATAGCCCAACTATGGGGATCTCAGAGAGCACCTCTGGTCTCAACCTGGAAAGAAAACATGGACTGGTGCATGTTCAGGGAAAAAATGGTGTATGTCGCTCAGGGTAGGCCCAAGAAGTGGGGGAGGATATGGCACCAATGGAACTTGTATCGTGGAGAGATTTGCATTCCCCCTTTTGTAGAAGTCCCTGACATACCTCTGTCCCCGTGACCGTGCATTCCCTGAATTCTACATCCTATTGTTTATGATGTGCTCGCCCACTCCCCACCCCCCCTCCTCCGAGATCTTAGATCCTTTTATCATATATGTCCTTTCAGATGGGATTGCCCCACCTCCTCCCAGGGTCAGACACTTGCCGTATAGTTTCATTGCCTCGTTATTCTTTCTGTTTGTGTTTTCTGTTTCTTTATAAAATGTAAAATGTGAAACCTTTAATTTATCCTTCCTACCGCCACAGGATCTTCTACAATGTTGTGCGCAATCGCTGCCGGCCCCTCTGGTTGTCGGCTGATGAGCTGTGTAACACTGCAACTTTGGTCTTCATTGCTAACGGCCGGCCCCTGTGGTTGTAGGTCTGAACTTTATTATTTTTATTGTAATAAAGGTTTTAAAAAAAAAAAAGTTTGCGGTGCTGTGGCACTGAGTTCACAATCGGCCGGTATCGAGGAGGCACGTGATCATGGCGGCAACAACGTGGGAGTGGGAGGACCTTCGCTGTGGCAGAGTCTTTTCTCTTTGCAGAAGTAAACGACGCCCAAGGCGTAGCCTAATCATTTATACCGTTGCTGACGTTGCGTACGTTGTATCAGCCCACTTCAGTTCTGCTTCAAGGGGGGGAGACAACACAGCAAAATGACTGAGATATTCCCTAGAGTCTGAGATAATATGGTTGTGTCCACTGTACAGTACACACGTATCAATGGTATATCTACACACGGAAAAGTTTTTGGTTTCTATAGTGAGATGTGTATAGCATTTCAACGGTAGTCTTGGCAATGTGTAAGTTACTGTTGCTGTGCGAGTTCCTTCACTTATACATAGTTGATTGCCACATCTCTGAACATTGTGCTGTTGAGGGGACATATTATTTTGGGAAGGGCCGTTGTCCTGTTTTGCGCTGCCTCTGAGGTAGTAGAGGGGGGGGTTCAGGAGGTGTGGTTGTAGTGGTAGTGACGCTGGGTATTGTGATTTTGTTGGTTGTTGGAAGTGTAAAATTAGTACATCTATCACATATTGCTCTTTAAATATGGGTGTGAGTTGGATGTAATTCACGCAGTACACAGTCGAAGTCCTTACACTAGGTAAATGTTGATGTTAATTTGTTAGTGGTAAGGGGAACTATTGCCTGTTTTTTTTAGGTAGGAATGCAGATTTAGTTTCTTGTTGAAGATATGGGGAAGTGGTGAACATTATAATTAGGAATTGTCATTTAAAAAGCCTTTGAAATTCACTGAAAAAACCATAGGTTTCAGGCAGGTTACAGTTAAGAATTATCATTTAAAAAACCTTTTAAAAACACTGAAAAAACTATAGGTTTCGAGCAGGTTATAGTTAGGAATTATCATTTAAAAAACCTAGGAAATTCACTGAAAAAACCATAGGTTTCAGGGGTGTTATAGTTAGCTAGAGATTTCACTCATACAAAACCATTGGAATTCCTCAGTTATAGTTAGCTGTACTAACTGTAACTCTTGCGCCCGCAATCCACTGGTATTGATGTCACATATTACATAATTCATGACATGGTCATGACATGGTATTTTCTAACTTAAAATATTGAGTTGGATATTTTGAACTACAGGAATATTGAGTCCTAAATACAGTCATTGGGAAATATCGACAGCAGGAATATCGTGGTTAAGAATATCGAAATAAAGGTATGAAATATCATTTAAAAAAATTAAGAAGTCAATAATAATGTTTGCAAAAATATAGTTGTTTAAAATATCGATTTTGTATTAGTGGTATGTACTTTAGTATACATTTTGAATGTATGTGATGTTTTTTTGTATAAGTATAGTTTATGTTTTTTAATATATGTGTTATATTTTTAATACTTATCAATTTTATTTTAATTACATTTTGCACTTTTTAGTTCCATAGCCGGTTGTGGGTTTATAGGGAAAAATGGTGGGAAGTGATTTAATTATAATAAATTAATGATATTTTTTATTTTATTAATATTCATTTAATTGATATGTAATAGTGTTAATTCTGGGAAGTAGTTTTTTAATTAATTACTAATTTGTTGTTAATTAATATTAAGATATTGAACATTAAGGGCATCAGTAGGATGGCACATCCTGATGGAAAACGGGACCGGTCGCCATATGTGCGGCAGTCCCGTGGGTGATATTAGGATGCCCCCACCACACTGGTGGGTGCATCACAAAATTCTAAAATTGCGGCGGGCGGTGCATTCAGCAGCACTCGCCGCAATGGTAGAAATGCATGTTGTACATTTGCATGCACAAAGTGGCAGGCACCGCGCGGTGCCTGCCGCATTGTGAATGCAAATGTACAAATTGTGCACCCCCCAACTACCAAAATTGTGATCTCCGCTTGACTTTCCGTGGCGGCAACGCCACCACGGAAAGGCTCCTCTCCGCCAGCATATTAATATGGATGGCAGTGTCTAGCAGATACCGCCACCATATTAAATCCTTTCCCGCCCGGTTGACTCGTCGACTGTACGAAAAAGTGGCGGACGGTCTTTCCATCTGCCGGGGTCCCCCCGCCTTAGTAATATGGCGGGGGAATGGGTGGCGGGTGGGGTAGGATGTAGGGCAGATATCCCTACAGCCATGCAGGAAGTGGCGATCCGCCCTATATCCTAATGGACCCCTAAATATGGAAATTGTGTAATAAATTTTAGGTGCAGGTTGTGACATTTCTGAGGTAAGAAGTAATTTATTTTTAAATAATTATAATTAGTTGTTAAATAATATTAATTAATTATTTGAAAATTAAATGTTGACTTTTTTAAATATTTTAGTTGCGGGTTGTGGGGGTTTTAGGGGTTAAGAATGGGAAGTAGTTTATTTTTAGTTGTTAATTATTATCAATTAATTAATTGAAAATGAAATATGAACATTATTTAATTAATTTTAGATGCAGGTTCTGGTATTTATAGGGGTAGAGGGTGGGATGTAATGTATGTTTAATTAATTAATGATTAGTTTCTAATTAATATTAATTATTTAATTTTACATTAAATATGTGTAATTATTTTTAGGTGCAGGTTGTGGGGTTTATAGGGTTAAAGGGTGGGAAGTAATGTATTTTTATTTACTGAATAATTTTTTTTAAATTAATATTATTTCATTAATTGAAAATTAAATATGGGAATTGTGTAATCAATTTTAGGTGTGGGTTGTAGAGTTTATAGGGGTAAAGGATGGGAAGTTAATACATTTTTAAGTGTTTCAAATTGTTTTTAATTATTAATATTTATTTAATTGATAATAAAATATGTGAAGTATGGATGTACATTTTATTGTTAATTTAGATGTGGGTTGTGAATTGTGTGGTTGTATATGGTAGGATGATAATAAAATGAATAATCTTTTTGTTTATAAATAATTTGTAACAAAAATTATTTATTTCATTGAAAAATATTTTTATATTTCATTTAATATAATATTTGTAGGTAATACTCATATGTATTTAACATTATAATATGTTTTCATTATTTTAATGTATAATATATTAGTATTTTAATTATTAACATATGTAAGTTTTTCAATGTTTGAGTTGTTGATTTTTTGTTTGTTTTGAATTCTGAATTGCCTGTAGTCGGAATGGTAATTATTATCCGTCCGCAATCCAACACTTCCCTTACTGTTGCGCTCACTGGAGTGGGAATATTAATTTTTACCCTTCCACTATCCAACACTTTCCCTACTGTTGTACTCACTTGAGTGGCAGTAGTAATTTTTGCCCTTCAGCTATCCAACACTTTCCCTACTGTTGCACTCACTGGGGTTGGAATAGTAAATGTAATCTCCCCACTATCCAACAATTACACTACAGTTGCACCCGCTGGAGTGGGAATAGTAATTTAACCATTTCGCTATCCAACACTTTCACTACTGTTTTACACAAAGGAGTGGGGATAGTAATTTTTTCCTCTTCAGTATCCAAACCTTTCCCTACTGTTGTATTCATTGGAGTGGAAATAGTAATGTTTACCTCTCTGCTATCCAACACTTTCTCTACTGTTGCACTCACTGGAGTGGGAATAGTAAGATTTACCCCTCCACTATCCAACACTTTCCCTACTGTTGCACTGACTTTTGTGGGAATAGTCAATGTTATCCCTCTTCTATCCAACACTTTCCCTACTGTTGCTCTGACTAGAGTGGGAATCGTAATTGTTACCCCTCTGCTATCCAACACTTTCCCTAATGTTGCACTAACTGGAGTGGGAATAGTGAATTTTACCTTTCCACTACCCAACTCTTTCCCTACTGTTGCATTGATTAGTGGGAAATTTAAGTTTAAATATATTTAAATACTTTATTGTTTTAATTATTAATAGAATGTTTTTGTAACATAAATGTTACATTATTGGTATATGTGTGTGTGTATATATATATATATTCACTGAAAAAACCATAGGTTATAGACCATATATAGTTAGGAATTCGCATTTACAAAACCTTATTTTACTCACACAAAACCATTGAAATTCCATATATAGTTAGTTGCACTAACTATATATCGCGCACCCGCAATCCACTGCTGATGATGTCACATATTACATCATTCATGACATGGTCAGTGACATCACTGATGACATCACTGATGACATCTCAAATGACATCACTGATGACATCTCAAATGACATCACTGATGACATCTCATTTGACATTACTGATCACATCACTGATGATATCATTCATGTGATAATACGATGAACCTCTTCAGACTCTAATATAACCTTAGATACAATCAGTGTAAACAGACACTCACAGACTGTCACTCATCCATGGAGCTACTCACACACCTAGTCAGTCATGCAAAGAATCAATCACACCTCCATTTCCTCAACTATACAGTTATACAAACTTTACTTATTCAAACATATACTAACACGTATTTACTCTCTTATACAATCCCTGATACAAGTTCACAATGATCCATACAGCCACTCACACATTCACTGGCTCTTATGCACAGTTATTTATATATGTCAACTCTCACATGTACTGTGTTTTACATATGTACTTACTTTGACATGTAGCACTGAGATATCCATTCACTCACCAATACACTCATGCACACAGTCAACCGCCCATACAGCTGTTTCCACATGCACTTTTGAAACCATACATCTAGTGAATCAACTGCTCACACATCTATGCACAGAGTCATACACCTCCCAGCCACCCACACACACACTCAGTCTCCCATACAAATACTTGGGCAACCAATCAATAACCCATATAGTTACTCATATAGCTACTTATCAACACATGCAACAGTTTACAGAACAACAGACATAATGATGCACAAATTAAGACAGTTTAGTCACTAACCCATACACTCAGTGAGACACATTTAATCACTCACTCATACAGTCAGTCATGCACCTACTAAATCCTTCATCCAGACACTTATACATTAACGCATTCTTCAATATGTAAGACATATTTTAACTTTACAGAAACATACAGTCACTGGATGTTGTCATCAGTGATGTCATCAGTGATGTCATTTGAGATGTCATCAGTGATGTCATCAGTGATGTCACTGACCATGTCATGAATGATGTAATATGTGACATCATCAGCAGTGGATTGCGGGTGCGCGATATATAGTTAGTGCAACTAACTATATATGGAATTTCAATGGTTTTTTGTGAGTAAAATAAGGTTTTGTAAATGCGAATTCCTAACTATATATGGTCTATAACCTATGGTTTTTTCAGTGAATTTTCAAGGTTTTGTAAATGCTAATTCCTAACTATATATGGTCTATAACCTATGGTTTTTTCAGTGAATTTTCAAGGTTTTGTAAATTCTAATTCCTAACTATATATGGTCTATAACCTACGGTTTTTTCAGTGAATATATATATATACATACATATATAAACATATATCATCTGTATATCTATATAAATACAAACATAAATGCATGCATACATATACTTATATGCATACAGATGCATGTTATTTACATGAAAGTTGAAAAAACACTAATAAAAGCAAAGCTAAAAAGCCACCTCATTACAAACAGAATGGCTTTAACTTAAACGAGGGCGAGATCTATTGCATTTTCAATGCTTGTTTACTTTGGTTCCATCAAGAAGGCATTCAGATGTGTCACACATTTGCCATAAATTCTGAATGTCAGCACTCTAGTTGCACATTAGATCACTGTAGTAAAGCTACTGCTCACCAGGGACGTCTGCTGCTGGTATTCAAAGTGCATGTTTCAGTCTGCATGTCAGAATTTTTTTAATGAAATTGAAGAGGGTTTGAGAAGTCACTCAAAATGTGCCCTAATTTTTCTTTCTGCAGCACTAATCATAATTCATATGGCAAAATATACCCCCTCATTTTGTTGTTTTTTAAATTAAATGTTTTAAGAGTTACCACTTTATTCCAATCAAGATGGCTTCAGGTGTGCCATACCTTTGTAATAAGTAGGACTGTTAGCGCTCTAGTTGTTCTTTAGAACACTCTGGGACATTCTGTCATTGGGCTATACTTGGGCTACATCTGGGTGATATTTGGGCTACATTTGGGCTCTTTTGTCTCTGGTGGCCATTTTGGGAGACAGCATGTCAGAATTTTTTAATGAAATAGAAGAGGATTTGAAAAGTCACTCAAAATGTGCCCTAATTTTTCTTTCTGCAGCACTAATAATACCTTCTATTGCATAATATACCCCCTCATTTTGTTCCTTTTTAAATTAAATGTTTTAAGAGTTACCACTTTATTCCCATCACGATGGCTCCAGGTGTGCTATACCTTTGTAATAAGTAGGACTTTTAGCGCTCTAGTTGTTCTTTAGAACACTCTGGGACATTCTGTCATTGGGCTATACTTGGGCTACATCTGGGTGATATTTGGGCTCTTTTGTCTCTGGTGGCCATTTTGGGAGACTGCATGTCAGAATGTTTTAATGAAATAGAAAAGGATTTGAGAAGTCACTCAAAATGTGCCCTAATTTTTCATTCTGCAGCACTAATCATACTTTCTATGGCAAAATATACCCCCTCATGTTGTTTCTTTTTAAATTAAATGTTTTAAAAGTTACCACTTTATTCCAATCAAGATGGCTTCAGGTGTGCCATACCTTTGTAATAAGTAGGACTGTTAGCGCTCTAGTTGTTCTTTAGAACACTCTGGGACATTCTGTCATTGGGCTATACTTGGGCTACATCTGGGTGATATTTGGGCTACATTTGGGCTCTTTTGTCTCTGGTGGCCATTTTGGGAGACTGCATGTCAGAATGTTTTAATGAAATAGAAAAGGATTTGAGAAGTCACTCAAAATGTGCCCTAATTTTTCATTCTGCAGCACTAATCATACTTTCTATGGCAAAATATACCCCCTCTTGTTGTTTCTTTTTAAATTAAATGTTTTAAGAGTTACCACTTTATTCCAATCAAGATGGCTTCAGGTGTGCCATACCTTTGTAATAAGTAGGACTGTTAGTGCTCTAGTTGTTCTTTAGAACACTCTAGGAGGCTGCAGTAGAACACAAAGGAATCAACTGACAGTCTCTGTCCTTGTTGGATGTACATGTTTTACTGAGAATGTCAGACTTCATTTTCACATGACTGAGAAAGATAATGTGAATTTACAGAAAATATGCTTTCAGTTTAGCTTATAGATCCCCTTCCAAACCACTGTGGAAAAATCATGAGATATTAGTTTTCTTTCAAACAATATTCATGATATCACAGCAGAAGGTTTTTTCACATGGTAAAATCACCTTAGAACCCACCACAATTCCTAAAACGAGTATGGTACCATCAACAAATGATTTATAATGTAACTAAAGTCCTAAAACCCTCTATTAACTACAATGCTTTTTAATGAGGTGCTATCATGTATATTGGTCCCAAGATGGCTGCCAACACTTCTTGGATGAAGTGCTGACAGCCAATCAGATCAGATGTGTGGTTAGGCTCCGCCCAGATATATATCTTTTTTTGAACCTAAATTACTCAAAATCCACTGGAGCACATATATTGAGACCTGGCAAAGGCACATCGGGTTAACAGTCCCTACAATTTTGCCAAGTTTCGTGCAAATCCATTCAGCCGTTTGAGCTAAAAGTGAGGCCAACCGCCCTATGGAAATTAACATGGGAAAAACCCGTTTTGGGACCCCCGTTTATCTCGGCCCCCCCTTGATGAAACCCCCCCAAATTGTCAGAGGCTGCTCAGAAACAAAATGTTCCATTTTCCTGAAGATTTCAGCCAATTCCGTCCACAAACGCCAAAGTTATTAGACATAGAATTTTCAAAAATCCCATAGAGAAAAAATCCTAACTATATATACCTACTGGCGACCGCCAGTAGGTAATATATATATATATATATATATATGACTACACTTCGTCTCACAATTCAACACGCTCTCAGACATCCAATAAACGCCAGAAATCAGCAGAGTCCAAGGGTGTTTCACACCCTTGGACTCTGCTGATTTCTGGCGTTTATTGGATGTCTGAGAGCGTGTCGAATTGTGAGACGAAGTGTAGTCATTGAAGTTACCGGCATGCTCTGCCGGCATTCACGCCACTTCCCACGGGGCCTACTGCAACCCTTTGGAGCAACTTGGAAACTTGGATCGCCAGTAGGTATATATAGTTAGGATTTTTTCTCTATGGGATTTTTGAAAATTCTATGTCTAATAACTTTGGCGTTTGTGGACGGAATTGGCTGAAATTTTCAGGAAAATTGAACATTTTGTTTCTGAGCAGCCCCTGACAATTTGGGGGGGTTTCATCAAGGGGGGGCCGAGAAAAAAGGGGGGTCCCAAAACGCGTTTTTCCCATGTTAATTTCCATAGGGCGGTTGGCCTCACTTTTAGCTCGAACGGCTG
Organism: Lissotriton vulgaris; assembly: GCF_964263255.1. NCBI lineage: Eukaryota > Metazoa > Chordata > Amphibia > Caudata > Salamandridae > Lissotriton > Lissotriton vulgaris. Next base: position 78,106,215 of record NC_141690.1, on the reverse strand, counting down.
AATGGATTTGCACGAAACTTGGAAAAACTGTAGGGACTGTTAGCCCGATGTGCCTTTGCTAGGTCTCAATATATGTGCTCCAGTGGATTTTGAGTAATTTAGGTTCAAAAAAAGATATATATCTGGGCGGAGCCTAACCACACATCTGATCTGATTGGCTGTCAGCACTTCATCCAAGAAGTGTTGGCAGCCATCTTGGGACCAATATACATGATAGCACCTCATTAAAAAGCATTGTAGTTAATAGAGGGTTTTAGGACTTTAGTTACATTATAAATCATTTGTTGATGGTACCATACTCGTTTTAGGAATTGTGGTGGGTTCTAAGGTGATTTTACCATGTGAAAAAACCTTCTGCTGTGATATCATGAATATTGTTTGAAAGAAAACTAATATCTCATGATTTTCCCACAGTGGTTTGGAAGGGGATCTATAAGCTAAACTGAAAGCATATTTTCTGTAAATTCACATTATCTTTCTCAGTCATGTGAAAATGAAGTCTGACATTCTCAGTAAAACATGTACATCCAACAAGGACAGAGACTGTCAGTTGATTCCTTTGTGTTCTACTGCAGCCTCCTAGAGTGTTCTAAAGAACAACTAGAGCGCTAACAGTCCTACTTATTACAAAGGTATGGCACACCTGAAGCCATCTTGATTGGAATAAAGTGGTAACTCTTAAAACATTTAATTTAAAAAGAAACAACATGAGGGGGTATATTTTGCCATAGAAAGTATGATTAGTGCTGCAGAATGAAAAATTAGGGCACATTTTGAGTGCCTTCTCAAATCCTTTTCTATTTCATTAAAACATTCTGACATGCAGTCTCCCAAAATGGCCACCAGAGACAAAAGAGCCCAAATGTAGCCCAAATATCACCCAGATGTAGCCCAAGTATAGCCCAATGACAGAATGTCCCAGAGTGTTCTAAAGAACAACTAGAGCGCTAACAGTCCTACTTATTACAAAGGTATGGCACACCTGAAGCCATCTTGATTGGAATAAAGTGGTAACTCTTAAAACATTTAATTTAAAAAGAAACAACATGAGGGGGTATATTTTGCCATAGAAAGTATGATTAGTGCTGCAGAATGAAAAATTAGGGCACATTTCGAGTGACTTCTCAAATCCTTTTCTATTTCATTAAAACATTCTGACAGGCAGTCTCCCAAAATGGCCACCAGAGACAAAAGAGCCCAAATGTAGCCCAAATATCACCGAGATGTAGCCCAAGTATAGCCCAATGACAGAATGTCCCAGAGTGTTCTAAAGAACAACTAGAGCGCTAACAGTCCTACTTATTACAAAGGTATGGCACACCTGAAGCCATCTTGATTGGAATAAAGTGGTAACTCTTAAAACATTTAATTTAAAAAGGAACAAAATGAGGGGGTATATTTTGCCATATGAATTATGATTAGTGCTGCAGAAAGAAAAATTAGGGCACATTTTGAGTGACTTCTCAAACCCTCTTCAATTTCATTAAAAAATTCTGACATACAGTCTCCCAAGATGGCCACCAGAGACAAAAGAGCCTAAATGTAGCCCAAATATCACCCAGATGTAACCCAAGTATAGCCCAATGACAGAATGTCCCAGAGTGTTCTAAAGAACAACTAGAGCGCTAACAGTCTTACTTATGACAAAAGTATGGCACACCAGAAGCCATCTTGATTGGAATGAAGTGGTAAGTCTGAAAACACTCAATTTAAAAAGGAACAACATGAGGGGGTTAATTTTGCCATAGAAAGTATGATTAGTGCTTCAGAAAGAAAAATTAGGGATCATTTTGAGTGACTTCTCAAATCCTCTTCTATTTCATTAAAAAAATTCTGACATGCAGACTGAAACATGCACTTTGAATACCAGCAGCAGACGTCCCTGGTGAGCAGTAGCTTTACTACAGTGATCTAATGTGCAACTAGAGTGCTAACATTCAGAATTTATGGCAAATGTGTGACACATCTGAATGCCTTCTTGATGGAACCAAAGTAAACAAGCATTGAAAATGCAATAGATCTCGCCCTCGTTTAAGTTAAAGCCATTCTGTTTGTAATGAGGTGGCTTTTTAGCTTTGCTTTTATTAGTGTTTTTTCAACTTTCATGTAAATAACATGCATCTGTATGCATATAAGTATATGTATGCATGCATTTATGTTTGTATTTATATAGATATACAGATGATATATGTTTATATATGTATGAATATATATATATTCACTGAAAAAACCATAGGTTATAGACCATATATAGTTAGGAATTAGCATTTACAAAACCTTGAAAATTCACTGAAAAAAACATAGGTTATAGACCATATATAGTTAGGAATTAGCATTTACAAAACCTTGAAAATTCACTGAAAAAACCATAGGTTATAGACCATATATAGTTAGGTCTATGCACAGAGTCATACACCTCCCAGCCACCCACACACACACTCAGTCTCCCATACAAATACTTGGGCAACCAATCAATAACCCATATAGTTACTCATATAGCTACTTATCAACACATGCAACAGTTTACAGAACAACAGACATAATGATGCACAAATTAAGACAGTTTAGTCACTAACCCATACACTCAGTGAGACACATTATTTAATCACTCACTCATACAGTCAGTCATGCACCTACTAAATCCTTCATCCAGACACTTATACATCCACTCATTCTTCAATATGTAAGACATATTTTAACTTTACAGAAACATACAGTCACTGGATGTTGTCATCAGTGATGTCATCAGTGATGTCATTTGAGATGTCATCAGTGATGTCATCAGTGATGTCACTGACCATGTCATGAATGATGTAATATGTGACATCATCAGCAGTGGATTGCGGGTGCGCGATATATAGTTAGTGCAACTAACTATATATGGAATTTCAATGGTTTTGTGAGAGTAAAATAAGGTTTTGTAAATGCGAATTCCTAACTATATATGGTCTATAACTTATGGTTTTTTCAGTGAATATATATATATATATATATATATATATATATATATATATATATATATATATATATATATATATATTCAATGAAAAAAACATAGGTTTCAGGCCTTATATAGTTAGGAATTAGCTTTTAAAAAAACCTTTGAAATTCACTCAAAAAACTATACGTTTTAGGGGTGTTATAGTTAGCTGGACATTTCACTCATACAAAACCATTTGAAATTGCTCCTATATAGTTAGTTGTACTAACTATATTTCGCGCATCCACAACCCACTGCTGATGATGTCACATATTAGATCATTCATGACATGGTCAGTGACATCACTGATGACATCTCAAATGACATAACTGATGACATCACTGATGACATCATCCAGTGAATGTCGTTTGCTTCGTTATTTAAATATGCATTATATATATAGAAATTTGCGTTGAAGAATGAGTGGATATATATAAATACATTTTTGGATGGATCATTTAGTAGCAGTGTAATTGACTGTTTGCAGTAGTGTGGCTCACTGGTTAGAGGCGGCAGACCCGAGAGCAGAGGACGGCCCGGGACCAGGGTTCGATTCCCGACGCGGCAGGTTTCTGGACCAGGGTCAGCGGACTCGATAATTCTCTCGCCTCGGTGCCCACTCTGATCAGCGATCACACTTGGCAACTCTGGGCATAAGCTTGCCTCATCTGCACTAACGGCCCCACCAGACCGCCGGGGATGCCTGGTCTCACCCTGGAGATACCCATTAAGGGACCATCTCTCAGGGAAGCCAGGAAGGGTTTCGCAGCGGTCGAAGCGCGGAGATACTCCTCCGGGAGTCGATCCTAGCGCTATATAAACTTGCAATTAATTAATTAATTAATTAATTAATTAATTAATCACTTGACCAATTTATAGTGTCTCACTAAATATATTAGATAGTGACTAAACTGTGTGAATATCTGTATTACTTTGTCAGTTGTTGTGTAAACTGGTTATAAAGTTGGTTACTAGCTATGTGAAAGTCTATATTAGTTATTGATTAGTTAACTGAGTATTTGTATGGGAGAGTGAAAGTGTGTGTGGTTCGGTGGGGGGTGTGTGGCTGTCCAAAGATGTGTGAATAGTAGATTCAGTAGGTATATGAAGTTAAAATTACATGTTCTAACAGTTTGGGTGAGTGAATCTCTTTATGGGTGTGATGATGAGCAAATATATTTCTCAATGGTACATGTCCAACAAACTAGAAAAATAAAAGGCAGTGTATGTGTCAGTTGTTGTATATAAATAAGTATACATAAGACTCAATGATTGTGTGAGTGACTGTATGGATAACTGTATCCTTGTAATAATGATTTTATAATTCACTAAGTATGACTTACTATCTAAATGAATAGATGAAGTGGTGTTTGTATAAGTGTGTAGCTAAGTAAATATGTAAGTATGATCCATTGTTTGCATAAGTGAGTAGAATGACTTCATATGTGAATAGGATGTCTGCTGTTGTTTAATGTTGATATAGGTGTATAGGTATTTTTGATAGTGTTCTATTGTTCATTGACAGCATGTATGAGTGAATCTACAGGTAAGTGATTAGATGTTTGTATACATCTATGAATCACTGAGTGGGTTTTTAGATACTTGTATTGCTGTGACAATGGATTCAAAATTTCAAATATTATACAAAGAGTGATGAAAGATTTTACTAGTGTATGAAAAGGTGTATGTGATTGTCACATGGATGATGTCATCAGTGATGTCATTTGAGATATCATCAGTGATGTCACTGACCATGTCATGAATGTTCTAATATGTGACATCATCAGCAGTGGATTGCGGGTGTGCGAAATATAGTTAGTACTACTAACTATATAGGAGCAATTTCAATGGTTTTGTATGAATGAAATGTCCAGCTAACTATAACACCCCTAAAACGTATAGTTTTTTGAGTGAATTTCAAAGATTTTTTAAAAGCTAATTCCTAACTATATAAGGCCTGAAACCTATAGTTTTTTCACTGAATTTCAAAGGTTTTTTAAATGCTAATTCCTAACTATATAAGGCTGGAAACCTATGGTGTTTTCAGTGAATTTGCAAGGTTTTTTAAATGCTAATTCCTAACTATATAAGGCCTGAAATCTATGGTTTTTTCAGTGAATTTGCAAGGTTTTTTAAATGCTAATTCCTAACTATAAAGAGCCTGATACCTGTGGTTTTTACAGTGAATTTGCAAGGCTTTTTAAATACTAATTCCTAACTATATAAGGCCTGAAACCTATGGTTTTTAAGTGAATGTGCAAGGTTTAAATACTAATTCATAACTATATAAGGCCTGAAACCTATGTTTTTTCAGTGAATTTCAAAGGTTTTTTTAATGCTAATTCCTAACTATATCAGGCCTGAAACCTATGATTTTTCATTTAATTTCGACGGTTTTTTAAATGACAATTTTTAAATGTATTAATTGTTATTTTTTTTCATATTGATTTACTACATTTTTGCAGGCAGGTGTTCAGAGGGCGCGCCCCCTTTTTACAACATTCTGCAACGCAACCCCTGGCACGTTTGCAGAGGAGGAACTAATTCCCCTTGCATACTGGCGTTCCCTGGGGGGCAACTAGCCCACCAGGAGCCACCAGTATAAGCTAGTGGGCTGCATTGCATTGCAGAGAGGTGTAATGAGGCCACACCCTTTTTTACAACTCTCTGCGGCGCAGCCCCCGGGTATGTTTGCAGAGGAGGAACTCATTCCCCTTGCATACTGAGGGTCCCTGGGGGGCAACTAACCCACCAGGAGCCTCCAGTATGCGCCAGGAGGCTGCTTTGCTTTGCCCCGGAGGGCGGCTGTCCCCCCAGGGCAGTGGGGGGGGAATTGGGCGCTCCCCACACTTCTTTATCACTATGCCCTCGTGATTTGGTCCCCCTTGGAGGTAATTTTTAAATAAACATACCAGGATTTTTTTTAAAACATTTTTGGCCTTGGGGGTACTTGTGGGACCCCCTGAGCAGGCCTAGTGGGTCAGGGTGCTTCTACCCTGCCCCCTTTTTTTCTACACGTTTATTTTTCTGCTTTCTTGTGCCTCGGTCTACCTAGCACAAGATTAATGCCAACACTTCCTGGTTAGAAGTGTTGACAGCCAATGAGCATGCTGCTTTCCTGTGAAAGCAAACAAAACAAATGATGGACAGAATGTGGATCAATGTCACACACTCACCCCAGTCCAAAGATCTGGGCCCAAATCCTTCTTTTTTTTGCACTCCACACCACCCTGGGTTAGACAATGGCGATATGCAAATCAGCTCTGACCCTGTGCCCCATGGGAACAGTCCAGTCCGAACTACAAAAACCTTGTCCTTCCCAGAACGGAATCAAGCATCCGAGGACCGGACCGGTTTCGAGGTAACACCTCTCATCAGCCCGGCTAGCTTGACTCCAGTGGTGTGGAGTGCCTGGGACCCACGTCTGAGCATCCCCAGCGCACTTATGGCGGCAATTGCAAACAAAACAAATGATGGACAGAATGTGGATCAATGTCACACACTCACCCCAGTCCAAAGATCTGGGCCCAAATCCATCGTTTTTTTGCACTCCACACCACCCTGGGTTAGACAATGGCGATATGCAAATCAGCTCTGACCCTGTGCCCCATGGGAACAGTCCAGTCCGAACTACAAAAGCCATGTCCTTCCCAGAACAGGACTGGACCGGTTTCGAGGTAACACCTCTCATCAGCCCGGCTAGCTTGACTCCAGTGGTGTGGAGTGCCTGGGACCCACGTCTGAGCATCCCCAGCGCACTTATGGCGGCAATTGCAAACAAAACAAATGATGGACAGAATGTGGATCATTGTCACACACTCACCCCAGTCCAAAGATCTGGGCCCAAATCCATCGTTTTTTTGCACTCCACACCACCCTGGGTTAGACAATGGCGATATGCAAATCAGCTCTGACCCTGTGCCCCATGGGAACAGTCCAGTCCGAACTACAAAAGCCATGTCCTTCCCAGAACGGAATCAAGCATCCGAGGACCGGACCGGTTTCGAGGTAACACCTCTCATCAGCCCGGCTAGCTTGACTCCAGTGGTGTGGAGTGCCTGGGACCCACGTCTGAGCATCCCCAGCGCACTGTGAAAGGCATGCTGATTGGCTGCCGCTGTCTGTCACCACTCCAAACCAGGAAGTGTTGGCAGCCATCTTGTGCCTCGGTAGAACCAAGGCACAAGAAAGCAGTGAAAAAAGGTGCAAAACAATGCAAAGGGGGCAGGGTAGAAGCCCCCTGACCCACTAGGCCTGCTTAGGGGGTCTCACAAGGACCCACGAGGCTTAAAGAATCGCGGGGTGCGCGCACCGTACGCATGCGGTGGGCGCAACCCCGCAATATTTAAAAAAAAAACAGAAACATTCTTTGGCCTGGGGGTCCTTGTGGGACCCCCTGAGCAGGCCAAGGGGGTCAGGGTAGTTCTACCCTGCCCCCTTTGCGTGTTTTGCACCTTTGTTTCACTGCTTTCTTGTGCCTTAGTTCTACCGAGGCACAAGATGGCTGCCAACACTTCTACCCGGCCCCCTTTTTGAGTTCTACACATTTGTTTTTCTGCTTTCCTGTCCCTCAGTCTACTGAGGCACAAGATGGCTGCCAACAATTTCTGTTTTGGAGTGTTGACAGACAGTGGCAGCCAATCAGCATGCAGTTTGTACTCGGGAAGATACAGAGTCCATTAAGCTTACAGTGCACTCACGGTGCAATGCCTATAGATATATATATTTTTAAAATCCGATTTTCTCAACAACTACTGGAGGTATTTACACCATTTTACCAAAAGGGCGTACTGCGTACCAGGCCCCACCATTTTGCCAAGTTTGGTGTAATTCCGTTCATCGGTTCGGGCTGTAGCCTTGTCTAGATGTCCTATGAAAAACTGCATGGGGAAAACACGTTTTGGGACCCCCTTTTTTCTTGGCCCCCGCTTCACGAATCCCCCCGAAACTTCCAGGGAAGGAGGGGTGCATAAGGAGCCATCTTCTTTGAGAAAATCGCGTACATTCATTAACCGGCGCCAAAGTTATCCCCAATAGAATGTTGCAGATTTCCTATGGAAACTAGGTCCTAACTATATATACCTACTGGCGAACTGTATATATTTTTTAAATTATAAAATTAATTTTAAGTAATAGTTTAATAATTGTTTTACAGTAAATATTTATTATAATTATTATATATGTGTGTTTACCTTTTTCAGGTTAAATTCATTTGCTATTTTTGTTAAAATATATACTAAATCTATTTGTTTAAATTAAGCTTATTATTTAATATATTTCATATTTATTATTTTATTTTATAAATATATATCTTTATTTATGTCATCAATATTTTTGTTTTGGTATTTTTGTACCTATTTTCAAAAATATAGAATGTCAATTTTTTTTACATCTATATTTATTACTCGATATTGTGATATGGGGATGTTTTGGATGTCGATGTTTTCCCATGTACATGTCAGCAGGTAAAGAAAACTGTAGGTATCGTGATTTCTTGTTGAATTGCAATCTGGTCTTGGTATAAATCAAACTCTACTATGACTTGGTACAGTGCATTCATCTAGCAACATTTATCTATCGTTAAATGACCTAAATATGTCTCGTGAGGACGTTCCTACTTCTCACCAGCTTCATTATTCTCTCTTTAGCTGAATTCTTCCCAGCGAGGTACCTATCTCCAGGGAATACACAAAGTGTATGTTATGAATAGGTTTCTTTTAATTGGTACATTTAGATTTTTCAATTTACTGCTCTTCATCGGAGGTAAAATGTAATAAATGAGCAGATCAAATCAGTACATCGAGCGAAGTAAATAAGAAAACATTGAGGGTAATTTTTGTTGCTACCAAATCTGTTTATTTAATTCCCAGGCATGTGTGCATACAAACATGAAAAGACGTGTGATCATTTATAAATCACAATACAACATTAACAAACAGATGCTGTGCTGGTGAGATACAGTCCAGGTGGTGCCTGCAAAACATATTTCAAGGGACCCCAAACCATATGAAAATCCTAAAAATATTTTTGTTCACAATGAAAATATCCTGACAGTTAAAAAGATTTTTTTTAACTGTATTCATTTCAAAATCATTTTGAACTATTTCTGCAAACATACATTCTTCTTTTAAGACCTTTCATGTTCTTTATTGCAGAACAATAATTAATGCAAGCGGATAGACAGGCATCATTAAGCGGGGAATATCCAAACGTTTTTTGTGGTATTTGAAGCAATGAGTTTTCAACTGCAGACTCAGAGGGAAGTGACGTCATGAAAAACAACGGTCAGACGTTAAATACATTATAAGATAATGAGTGGCATTAAACACATTCAGTTTATAAATGCAGCCATTTTACAAAACAGCAGAATGTGTTCGTTGATAACACTACTGTGAAGTCACAGTGATTGTAACTTGTAGTGCCATATATATATATTTATGTACTTAGTAGTTTTGTATATCACTGCATTTGGCATTTACGAGCAATAGGTAGTTTAATAGAATACGAGTAGGGAGGGAACGAAGTCCAGGTGGATATCCATTACCTTTAGTTATATCACAAGGCATCAAACTCTCTAAGGGAAGGGTGTAGTTAAGCATGCTTGGAGCAGGATGCTTTTGACTCTAGCTGTCATCAGGCAGGTTACCAACTCCAGGTATCCCCACTGTTTCTGCGACGATGGTTGCACCACCTGCACTCGTGGAAGAAGAACAGAATCTGCTGTGACAGCCCTGGAGTCACTTAACAATGCACGACAAGATCCTTCAGCCCAGAAGGAGTGCTGACAGTGAGGGCCCTGCTCAGAGAACCTCATCAGTTCTCTGGCATATTTTTGCAGCTTGAGCTGGGGTGAGGATGCTGAGCATTATGGCAGCACCCTGGGTGGGAGGTGTGTTAGAAATTGGGATACCGATTGACTGGGTTGTGAGACCTAGTCAAGCAACAACCACAATCCTATTCAGAATAAGGCACAAGCAAACACCCAGGTAGCTTGGCACAAAACAGTCAGACTTAACTTAGAGGCAATGTCTAAAGTATTTGTGCAGAACTTCAAACAAACTTTAAACAATACAACAGTGAAAACATCATACAAAAGTATCCCATGCAAGGAAGGTAAATAGAGCAACATTTAATAAATAAAACAAGATCAAGAAAGCACAAATCCTATAAGTAGAACTAAGGTCATGAATTTTTAAAGGATAAATTGTAAATTGGAGCCTAAAAGCAGAGAGCGCCAACTGCGACTGTCTGGTTACGCTGGACCTGGTCAAAGTCAGGAGTTCAGGCCAACCGTGATGGAGCATGATTTGGAAACAGTCCAAGATTAGTCCCACTAAAGTTTTAGCTTATGTTTTGTTCCAAATGTCCAATTCACATTGGAGAGGGTTACCAGGAGCAAGGAGAGTGTCGCAGGCAGTGGTCGTGTGGCACGAAGAGCAGGCCAGGCATTGAGATGGATGGGCTGGTGCTTCATGTTTGCGGTTACACGTAGGCTATTGATGTTGCTGTCAATGCTGCTGTGCAACAGAGGGGTTAGCAGCAGCTCACACGGATTTTTGGAGGTATCAGATCTGTTCTGGTGCACAGGGGTCAAGTTGTCGCTGACGCATAGGCCTAAAAGCTTGAAATCAAGAGCTTGAGAGTCACACCAAGTATCCAGGACCTGAGAGGCACGACATGGAGGCCAGAAACCCACTGAAGATGGGTCCAGGAACTGTTGTGGAGCCTTTTTTGTTGGAGAGGCTCAGATCAGGAGGCCAGCGGACTAGCCCTTTGAGTCACTCTGAGGTCCTAGGTTCAAGATGAAATTGCAGGTCCAGTTCATCTTCCCCAGGTAATAAGGCAGCAGGGCAGCAGTACATTTAGAGCAGCAGTCCGAAAGAATTGAAGTCCTTTTAGCTGCACAGAAGTCCTTATTGCTGGCAGAGTATCCAGGTCAGACGGTCCAGAAGTGTCCTGAAGTTGTGGTGTCTGCACATCTGTGCCTTTGAAGCTGGGAGAAACTTTTAGAGGCATGCTTTGAAGTGCGCAGATGCCATGCCTTCCCTTCCATGGCTTCATGTTAACTACAGGGTAAAGCAGCCGTTTGTGTGGAGACAGGACATAGCCTAATCAGGTGTGAGGCTGGTCCCAGCTCCTTCTCCCATCCTTCCAGTGGAGGCCCATCCAGTCACACTTAAGCTCACATTGTGTGTAGTTGTTTGGGAGGAATACACAAAACCCAACTGCCAACTACACCCAATCATGTGACTAGAGAAACGCTTCAGGCACCAAATGGTAAAGGCTCGAAAATGCCAACTTTCCAAATGTGCCATTTTTAGAATTGTAATTTAAAATCTGACTTCGCCATTAGTTAGGATTTAAAATTAGGATTCCAGGGACACCAAACATGAGCTGGTAATTTTTGCTTCGATGTGGAAATTGCACTTATAAAATGTAATAAGTCAAGTCCAATGTTATGCTATGGGAGCGATAGGCCTAGCAGCAGTGAAAAAATGTACACATTTTTCACTACCAGGACATGTAAAACAAAAAAGTACATGTCTTACTTTTTAAATGCACTGCATCTTGACTTCTGGACTGCTTAGGGGCGACATATGTATTAAACAGGAAGATTTGGGCCCAGCAAAAGGTTTATGTTGCCAAGTCGAAATGGCAGTTTAAATTGGACAAACAAGCTCTGAAGTGGCAGGCCTGGGATATGTTTAAAGGGCTGCCTAATTGGTAGCAGAATCAGTGCTTCAGGCCTACTATTAGCATTTAAGTTACAGGTCCTGGGTACATGTGGTAACACTTTACTAGGGACCTATAATACATTTAAATATGCCAATTGGGTACAAGCCAATCTTACCATGTTGTAATCCGAGAGCTATAGCATTGTTTAGCAGTACTAAGGCCTAAAAAACACATTCAGGGAAAAAAGTTTGTTCTGGTACAGATTGGCTGTGTCATAGATGTGTTCTTCTTCATATTTATACATAAACATATTTGATAGGCTTGGGGCATACGTAACGCCTCTATGACACAGCCAACCCATACCTGAACAAAATCGATGTCTGGAAAAGATATATAGACGATGTCATAATGATATAGTCGGGGGGGGGAAATGACCTGTTGGAATTTCACGCGTGGGTGAACAGCAGGAGTGCGGACATCCAATTCACTATGAGCCACAGTAGGGAGTCGATTGATTTTCTGGACCTCACTTTCAAAGCAGATGATGGCCTACTGTATTGCGATCTCTATCGAAACCCATGGAGAGGAACACACTATTGATGTATGGTTCTCATCACCCTAGGAACCCAAGAGACAATCTGCCTTACAGGCAATATCTGCGGATAAGAAGAAATTGCTCACAGAGAAAAGACTTCTTTAGAGAATCTGACAATTTGACGACACGATTGAAGGCCCGGGGTTGCCCTTCAGTACTACTGAAGCGTGCTAAGAAACGGGCATGGTACCATCCCCGAGACCAACTACTTGAGGTAAAGGAAAAACCGAAGGAAACTAGCAACATTGTATGCGTCACTACTTTCAATACTAAGAGTAATGAAATAAAAAAGATCATATGCAAATATTGGAACCTTGTCGCAAGGGAACCTCAGATGGAGCAGCAACTGATGTTCGCATTCAAGAGGGGTAGGAACGTAAAAGACACAGTGGTTAAGGCCTTTCTGGAACCTCCACGACAAGCTGACATTAGAAGCTGCTTTGGCCTTCCACCATTATTGGGGCATCATAGATGTGGGAGTTGTAAGCCCTGTGAATACTGTCAGGAGGCAACAAGCTTTACTCATAACTCAAGAACATACACATTGACACACTTCACTAACTGTAACAGCTCACATGTAATTTACGCAATCACATGCCCATGTACAAAAACATATTTTGGACAAACAACCCAAAAGATAAAAACAAGGATTCTGCAGCATATGAGCTGCATTAGGGGTAGAACTTTGGGGGCTCCTTTAGTAGAACACTACGTCAGACACAATCATAAACCTGAGGACAATGGGCCCGATTCACAGAATGAACTACTACTAAATTGAGTAAAATCCTAATTTTAAGACTTTCGGTATTCACAGAAGGCATTTAGGCGTCCTAAAGTTAGTAGTCCTAACTTTACTACTACGAAATTGAGAAAAATCAAAATTTTAAGACTTTCGGTATTCAGAGAAGGCATTTAGGAGTCCTAAAGTTAGTAGTCCTAACTTCTGTGAATACCGAAATGAGTAAGTTCATTCTGTGAATACAAAAAGTAGTAAGTGCATTCTGTGAATGCCACAAGTAGTAAGTTCATTCTGTGAATCGGACCCAATGAGTGGAGGGTCATTGAAAAGATAATCCCTAGTTCTAGGGGTGGTTCAATAACTTTAAAGAATGTAAATGGATACATTGTTTGAATTCTGTACAAGAGGGTCTCAACGAGAAAGAGGAGACAGAGAGGCAGATGGGTGAGCAATAACAAGCATACACGCACCATTGTCGCACACCTAGGAGAATTGGGACGTATATGCACTATGCTACAAATGTGATCTCTAAAGCCAGTGCCTGATTACTAGATTATCCTAAAGATCTACATCTGGGAATATGCTTGTGATGAGAGGTCTTCACACCTCTAAAACATGCATGTCCTGAGATCGAAACAATGGTATCCAAGAGTGTGCACTTGGGAAATGTTTAGTTATTAATGCAACCGTCTGTACATAACATTCAGTCATAGGAAAGTGATGATTATTACTTACAAATGTGCGTGATGACAGTATATATACTCAACCAGGAACCCTGCGCATGTAAAGCACAAAGATTGTTGCGATTCCTTAAATGCAATGCATGAATGTTTAAAAAAATGCGAATTCGCAAATAGGGGGAGCAAATTAACATGAGGTTGAACCTCGTGTTAATTTGCGAAATCTTTCAAAAATTTGGACATGTGTGTGTGAATCTTGCACTTAAAAAACTTTTCAAAGGTGCAGGGGGGGGGGTACTTTGGACCCCCCTCAGCACCCTTGAAATGCATTAACAAATTGCGATTCGCAAAATGAAAATCGCAAAATGTTAATGCCTTCCCATTGATTCCTATGGGCCTTTTGGCCCATAGGAATCAATGGGAAGGTTTTCCTTAATTGCGATTTGCAAAATGTGAATCGCAATTAAGGAAAATTAAGAAATCGAAAAAATATTTGCAAATTATTCATGCATTGCCGTTTGCAGTTTCTAAATTGCGATTCCTTAATTTTCGCAATTTAGCAATCGCAAACGGGTGCAATGATGCATGTGGCCGATTGTCACTAATCATCATCGTGCACCTTAATGTTATTGTTTTACATAAACTATTATGAGTCACCCTGTCCAAATTAAGTGCCTGCCCCACAAGCAGTACGATCATGCGTACCACTAATATAATAAGCCCAATCCACATTTGGCTTAATAACAGTGCGTGCAACATTCATTACAATAGACACCTTACGTTGTGCACACACAGGTTGTAGCGCAACAGGGTCACGCCGTGACGGAATTCTAGTAGGCAAGGAATTACGTGGTTGGAGTTGTTTGTTAGGCTACGCCCTGACGCACCGCCCGATTGACGCCCTTGCGGTTGCCCAACCAGTATATACTGGTTTTCCAGCTTTACAGCGAATGATCTAGTCATTTTGACTGTATGCTGACAACGAGAAGGCAACGATTTGTGTCAGACCAAGTTGCTGATTTTTCATCATCATATGGCTGCCGGTGTCTGAATCGGGCCTCACTAGGGTCGAACCGTCGACGGCACAAGCCTTTGGACCAACAGAGAGTATTCCATAGAACCAGCCAACAGAAGTGGCACAAAGGAATAACTGCAATTAAATACCGCTTTGGCCAACATCCTGTTCTTCTTCCCCTTCACTTGTATATAAGTCACTATTTCTATACCACTGTTACACAATATATCACTGCACACCTAATATCACGATCACCTCAATTTGATGCGCCATTCTGTGAATACACTTGTGAGGCAAGGGATCACACTGGTAGTGCAGCAGGACTTGGATGGTGGAGACATCTGCCCATGGTGTTTCCTGGAGACCCCAAGCAGTAGAGAAAAGGACAGTTAAACTATTAGCTGTCAATAAGATCATTAAGGAGTGTTGTATGAGTCACCTCTTATTGTTCTATAGCACCTTCCCATATCCAGAGGGGTGGTGAACTGTAGGTCATTCCGGGGGAACACTTTGGTTTCCTGGTATGAAGAGTTGGCAGTTGACAACTGATTATTCTCATAGCGACCCTCAAAACTATCAAGCAGACTGAAAGACCAAACACTACTTACCATGGTGTGAACAATACCAATGGAAGAGTAATACAATATCATATGAGGTACAGCAAGGAGGCCTGAGACACCAGAGGGAATCAATGCACCTACTATAACCCAGAAGGTAAGTGACCATGCCACCAGATAAGTTAGACAACATTTTATACACTAATGCAGTGATGAGAGAAGCACTAGAAACAAAGATAAGCACTGTTGCATTTGACTTGTCATACTTCGTGAAGACCAAAGAAAATAGTCGGAAGGAGTAAAAAAAACTGAAGATGCCATACAGGAACTATGCCTTATATCGGTTTCAGTGGAACGAAATCTTACAGACTTAGAAACAATAGACATTAGGAGACTACAATTCATCTAATGGGCCTACCTAAAGGAATAGAAGGGTCTGATGTGGTGACTTTTCTGGAAAAGTGGCTGAAGGAGGAAGTGGCTCTGACTGAGTTATCCTTTTATTTTCTTCCTGAAAAGAGCACACAGAGCTTCAACATGCAGGTCCCACCCGGGAGTAGTGCTCGGACCCATTGTGGTGATATTGCTCCACTTACAAGATTGGAGTCTCATTCTGCAAAAATCCAGTGGTTTACAGTAATTCAAGGTATAACACTGCTGCTGCTGCCCAGCATAGAAGAACTTCTTTCATCAATGTTAAGAGCAGTTTGAAAGTGGCCATTATATATTGAGGTTCCGTGAATTCTGAACCCGTTTTATAAATGTCATGGTTTTGTTACGAATTTGATAGTAGCGAACCGTAACTAGTGAGTTCGGCTAGTACGAGTGATCTCGTTATGGTAGACCGACGGATTCACTATGTATTTGGAGATTTTGTTCTGAACCATGGGTTCCATTTTGTGCATGGCAGCCATTTTGTAGTTGCCCTCACATAGGCCGATGACTGCGGCTGAACGAGTCTTTAGTACACGTACACTTTATCTGACTTCTGAATGACCTGAGTGAACTGACCCCGTTGCCTGAAGCTGACCTTGTTAGGCCAGTTCCTTGCCCAGTAGCTGATCAAGATTGAGGATCAATGCACAGGACATTGTAGAGTTTGGTATGCACACACACACCCCTTATTCTGCTTCTTATCTGTTTCTGTTCCTTCTTTTATGGTCTGTTTATGATATGGGTTGTGGTCCTTTTATTATGGGTTTGTCCGGCTTGTGTAAGAAGGAATGTTGGGCTTTTCTGTATAATTAATGGTGGGCCGGATGCTGAGTTTTGTAACCCTAAACATATATAAGGCCTCTGTTCTCTGTACTCCTCAGACTGCCTCATTCAGTTGCTAAGGCTTCTGTGTGACGTAGCCTCACTCATTTGAGTTTAATAAAAATGTTCTCTTTATGTTCCAGCTTCTGTGTCAAGTTCTTCTTAGCATTAGTGAGTCCCCTGAGAATGAAGATGTCAGTTCTTCAATATTCCTTCCCAAAAAAGCTGATCATCATAATTAAAAGGAAATCACTCTTTTTTATAGAGAAATAAAAGGCAGGAGACTGGTTAGAAAGCATGAAAGCTGGTGCCGACATGGGAAATTGGCAACAACGACAACCTCCCAAGTAGAAACAAAATATAACAAGCTATCTGGCACAAACATGAAAAAAACAACTAAGGGCCTGATTTAGAGTAGTATGGACACGCTACCACAAATGTTATGGATATTCAGACCACACCTTGAACAAGATTAAAGATCTACCCAACATCACCATGAGAACAGAAGATGATTTCTGATGATTGGACTCCTTATACCGCCAGAAAGAGCTGGAAGCGGGTAGTGGACCTGAAGGGGAAAGGAGACGGTGATGAAAAACCTATGTGCATTTGGAGAATGAACTAAATCGTCATTGCCACAATTTCTAATTATCTGTAGAGAAGATCTGGCATGCTGGCTGATAAAGTAGTGTGTCAACTGACACAAATGTTTCACTACTCTTGTTCCTGATGACGGTGAGTGGGCATAATGTTGTTGAAACTATGATTGATGTTTATTGAACAGAATGTGGGCAGTGCTTGTTCCTTGGAATGGGGAGTTGAAGTTTAAATGTTTGGTTTTGTTTACACTTGTATTGGCTGCATGCACTAGAACAACAGGAAGCTGGTTGTGGGTAGCATAGAAGATGTCATAAAAAAGCTGTATCTAGTAATCAAAGCAGATTACAGGAGCATGTAAACACCCCTTCCCATTCCAGATTTCTCCAATTAAAACTACATTGTTGACCCAGAATATGTAAGACAGTGGTCTCTCACAAAGCACTATAAAAAATACTCTTACTTCAAATGGAAGAGTGTTCAGGAAATCTTTTTGAAACCCACTTGAACACAACTGAGGAGATGGAAGGGAAGATTTTTTAAACTGGGTTCTGCTTATGTGAGAGGTGCCCTAATCTGGATTCAACCTGGGACTCCATTCACAGAGTTTTATATTGAGGAAAATATAGAAGGGAGTTTTCCTGGGCAAGGATAAACTGGATTGATGTAACGTTCTTATGAGTACCATTTATGCCCCTAAAGTAGACCAATCGGAGTAATAAAAATGGGGATATTGCCTAGATTCCTATATTAATTCCTCAACCTACCAACCCGAAGTCATCCAAGATGGTTAAGAGAACTAAACTCACTAAAAAGAGACTTTCTATGAGGCTTTGATAGATGAAGGAGCTCAACAAATACTTGCGGCTCTAATTTAAAAATCAGTCACCCCCAGATTTATAGGACTGGAATTGTGCTAATTGGTTCCATTTAATCCTAGCTGATTGGTGTTTTTAGAGGTTGAATTAAAGGGGTCTCGCCTGGGTTGACTACTGCACTAAAATGCATCTTTATCTTTTAGAAAAAAAAGTGTTGGCTACAGCGTAGTCCAAAATATAGAAACATTCATCCAAAACACTAATGATTATTAATAACATTGTTATTTCCCCTGGCTCACATATCTTGACGTTTCAATTAATTTCTGATGTGCCTTACCACGTTTACCCATACAACCACCTCTACTCTTCCTGAACATTTGCTATTTCATATGATCCAAGAGATAAAGAGGTGGTATACCATTACCCTTAATCATGGGCTCCTAGATGCGCAGAGTAGGAAACATGCCCTCTTCTCTACAGTCTGCTTCCAAAAACGTACTCTTACAGAAACAACTGAAAATAAGGTTTTTAACCCTAACGTTGAAGGAGCCTTCTTTGGCTACCTTTGTTATAGTATCCTCCAAGTTGTGGTATGATAAGAATTTCACACCAAATATATGAGTTCAAGTGTCATAAAATATCTGAGAGGGACCCTGTTAATAAATCATTCCACAAGGGTTGCTTTCTGATACAAAGGAATCCTTCAATAATAATGGTTCAGAATTCCTGTTTATGTTCTTTCTGCAGTATAACGCCTTTGTTTACTATCTTGAGCTTTTTTACTCAGAGTGTCCCCTGATAGTCCTATGGTTCCACAAGCCAATTATGTGCTAAGGAAAGTTTTGTTACACCATGTGCAATTAGGGCTCATTGTCTCCTTTGCAACAAGTTGAAGGCCTTGAAATAATGTATCAATCCATCTATGTGTATAGTGGTTATTTGTTTATTTGATAAGGGCCATTATGAGTTCTGGGCCTGCAGATGTGAGAAGTATACGAGGAGGTTTGTTGTGGTCAAATCACTAAAATTGAACAAACTACAGGAGTACATAGAGATTCTTGGGGTGTAATCCCAATCTTCATACTGCAATGTCCACCTCATTGTACCAAATTAAATAATGTGCGTCACTGATGATGAAGCGCAGCCAACATATTCCCAGTGCTCACACTAACAGTATCAAGAAACACAATATACAATGAAGTTTACACTTCTGGAAAGTCCCAAGAATTAAAGATAATAGATCACTTGCTATTTCTCCACTCTCCTGATACTGCTGGAATCCAACACATCAAGGGCCTAAAGCGTAACATTAAACACACATAATTACAAAGTCTGATTACCCACCAAATCACCAATTTTACTTACTATTTTCATCAGATTAGCTAGTCCAAATATTTAGAAAAATAACCAATGTTTAGTGAATATCTTATATTATCTCCCATAGACACAGCCATTGGCCTTTCAACCTTGCCATACTCTGATCCTAATGCTTTCATGATCACATGATCCTCTGTGTAACTGAGACCCTCTTTTCTGTTCATCTGGGACACGAGACCAGGCAATGCCATAGAATCCCACCACTGGCACCATAATTGAAAAATGCTCATCTCTATTCACATGCTTGAGGAAATCGCAAGCTGACAGAATTTTGCTTGAAAATTCAAGGGTCATACTTTTTTAACATGCCTTGTCTCCTACATTTTGCGTTTTCACCTTTGTGAACTGCACGCTTCACATCCATGTTAATTGGTAATATTTTAATTTAAGACTCAGGGTCTGATTTCAATCTTCCCTTAACTTATTTCAGACATCTTTGCATTAATCATCTTCAACCCAGAATTGTTGTTTATATTTATTTGTGTTTGTTGTCTGGTTCATCATAATTATAATTTAGAGGCAGGGCACATATTCTAGTGCCTCTTCTGATTAACCCATTGGGTATGGTCACCCGATAGCTACTTTTCTTGCAGCTACTATCAAATGAGGATGTATTTTCTCCAGCTTCATCTGACTACCCCCTTGTTCATTTAATTATATACTCACCTCCTCAGAGACACTTGCAGGCCAGTAGTCGTGTTAGGAATGTGTTATTTGCTTCTAAAATGCAATTGATTTTTGTTCTCAACTTCCTCATATCCAGCCTACTGATTCTCTTTGGTGTATTTAGGAGATTCCACACTGAAAGGTGCCAAATTTGAAATTGTCTTTTCCAATTGCCAGGGACCAATTTAAATATATCATAGCTTGAACTAGTGCTTTCCTACAATCCTTAAAGTAATAGTGAATGAACCTGTTCTCATCTTCACTCTTCTTATCCCATTGTATGGCTTAACCGGCCTACCAGGCACCAGGCCTTTCGGTGGGCTGGCATGGTGGGGGCAATTTCCCTGCCAGTGGGGGTCAATGTTGTTGCTGTTGACCTGCCAGACACATTCCTACTTGCAGTCTTTCTAAATAAACAAAGCAATAACAAATGGTTTAAAGGTTTGCTTTAAGCACTTATTTAAACCATTTGTTTTTGCATTGTTTAATTAGAAGTGCAGCAAGTAGGAACATAGCCGACAGGTCCCCAGTAACAAAACTGGTCCACATGGCTGTGAAAACAGCACCCACCCTGGCAGCCCACCAAAATGCCCAGCAACAAATCCAGAGCTGTCCATTTGAAGCCGTTGGCATGCTACCACATTTTCTAAATTGTACTGTAGTTATGCATATATTCATGGAATGTTGTCTGGTTTTCAAGGATCTGTCATTTAGTCATTGTCAGAAATGAGGATTTGAATTTGGGAGTGGGGACAGATGTACGAATTTTACAAACCCATTCAAGTTTGGTCAAAATACAGTTGTCTCTCTGCTCAGCCCCTGGTAGCTATAACACAAGCAGCAAGCAATCACAGGAGAAGTTAGTGCTAAGTGAGAACTGATTTCAACCGGTACCAAAAAATAGTAAAGAACACATCACAATAAAATACCCAAACCAGGTTTGTCAAATAGAAAACACTTTAGTGGGCAAAAAGACACCAAGATTAACAAAAAAGGTAAATGGAAACAGAGATATTGATTGTTCAAGTTTTACGGTGAAAGTGCCCAGAAAATTTCAAGCACAATGGAAAATAACAGCTTCCTGTGGACTTGGAGCTAGGTGTAGTTTCAGGCTAACCACGATGGAGCGGAGGCTGGTAACACAAGGCGGAGTGTTCTGGTCATTGTTTTTATCTTCAGACTTAGGGCCGGATTAAAAGTTTGGTGGACAGAGTAATGCCCATCTGGAATGTGGAAGACATTACGTCTGCCACCTGAGGGTAATCTGTCAAATTTAGAGATGACCGCTGGACCTGCAGTTACCTCTGTACGTTGAAAGGGACTGCAGTCACAGTTGTTCATTTCGATATACTAAATGTTTGGTATACAGCTGTCATTGTATTTGATGGCATTCACCTAACTATTCACATTATTATTGTGAGACACAGTTTTACTATTAGGTACTTCTGTAATAAATCTCTAGTGCACTGGGCCCTGTTGACCAGCCCTTAGTGCCTGAGCTCCAACCCTTAATTGGGTTATGCTCAATTGGCATAAAGTAATTTACTTTTAAGTTACTGTTATATGGTATCACAGGGGTATATGGCCTGTAAGTTAAATGTTCCTTGTAGACTGCAACACTGGTTGTGCCACCATGAGTGTGACAATGCAAAACATGACTCCCAGTCTGTGATTACAGACTGGCAGAGCATTTTTCTAACTGTTAACTAGACTTTGCCATTTAAGCCCATGGCAAAGCCCAAACTTTCACTTTTAAAATGTATACGTTACTCCCAAGGCATGCCTACTAAGCTCTAAAGGCAGGGTGCATTATATTATGAAAAGGAGGATATGTCTTTTGCCTTGACAGTAAAAACCCAACATTGTTGTTTTTACTCTTGTAGGGTTGTAAACCCATTGCGAGTATGGAGTTACATGCAGACAACTCAGCAGTGCTAACTTCAAAATGGGACTACTAAATATGGTACGTCAAGGTATTAAAACAAATTGTAACAATAAATCTGACTTGAATGTAACCTTAGTGTAAAGGCTACATTTAGATAGTTGCCACTTTGTTGTCCATACTTTCCAGTAGCCAATTACAGTTGCACACAAGCCTGTGTCCTTGAGCCAGTCTTCTACCCTCCTGGGGAGAAGTGAGAATTACTCTAAGGAAGAGAAACAAAGGACCTACAGAGAGAGTGTTGTGACATCCTCCTGACAGGATGGCTTGCATGGGTGTGAGCCCAAAGATGAGCTTCAAAGGGGAAGTCGCCTTTGGAGAGCAAATGGTAGTTACACATGGATGGGGCTGCTCTTTTGTTTTAGCAGACAGGCTGGCATCTCAGGCAAAGAGGACGAAGCCATTGTCAAATCGCCTTATCAAGGGGATTGTCAACCCTAGGTAGCCACATCTCTCGGTTGAGCTAGGGAGCTCCACACACCAAGAGAAGGGTTGTGCCTTGTTGGGAGTGGGCAAAACAGTGCATTCTGGGCTAGCTAGAAGATACATTTCACCAGAAGTCATCATCAGGCGGAAGGGGATTTGGTAGCCCATTAGCTATTTAGACATCACTTTCTGTAGGCTTGTTGCAGTGATTAAAAGGCACCCCTGACTTCGATCATGTTTGTATAAGAGAGAGGACTGGATAAGGACTGCACTGCTGTTCCCTGGATCGAGCAAAAAAAGGCTGCACCAAAAACTGGACTGCAACTGCTGCATCTTGGACTAGCAAGGAAAAGAATGTGCCTGGGGTGGCCTACTCATAGAAACATTGCTCAAAAGCCTCAGACAGAGAAGGTGACACCAAGAGTCAGTCGCTGACTCCCTGTTACGGCCTCAGGGCCATAAGATCTCAAAAGCTAGCACCCTTTTGAGCCCAGCTCCAATAAGCCTGACTGATGCTGGACATCAGGGTTCAATCTGGTTGACAAAGACCTGACCCTCAAAAGCTATACCCAAGTCTGCTGGACCTGGGAGAGTTGTCAGAATTCAGTTCGGTCCCCCAGCATGGAACTTTGAAACTTACAGAAAGTTAAAGGGAACCACAGGGTTTGCTGTAACTGGAAACAAGTAGGCCAGAGGTAACACGTTTTGCGCTGGACTTCATGGAACATTGTACCTGAGTCCAAAGTAGCCTTTATGCTAAAGGGCCAAGGGGTGGCCACAGGAAGACCCTCAACATTGACTCAGCATCTCAAACATCCTTGAGCATCTTCAGCATCCTGTAGTCACTCCAATGACTTCCATCGCAGTTAATCCATAGGACTGGAGACTGCTTAAAGCGACAGGTAATTAGGTCCAAGTGGACCTAATTGGTCCCTGTGACTGATTCCTTATCGGAGTTGGATCCCACAAGTGCCCTTATAGCCATCTTAAAGTTACTTGTTGTGGCTAACCCTAAACTGTGAGTTGGGGTACATTGCAAAGTTTTATTGCATTTAGTGAAAAGCAGTGATTTATTGTTTATTTAAATACTCATATCTCTGGAACCCTCCAGTGTGTTTTTGTTGTTGAAGCGTCAATTTAAAGATAAAAGTACAACCTATTTTTATGAATTTGTGTCAGGATTTTATTGTGTTACATTTTCTTCTTATTCAACTGTGTTGGTACTTTTTAATTCTTTACACTTGATCCTTTGATACCGTTGATAATGTCTGACTGCTGTGAGCCACAGCTATGCAGATGTGAGCTAAGGTTTTACAAACAAACCTTCATGGACCTGATACGAAATTGGGTTTCGTACACAGTGGGTTTTCACAACAACACCATATGATCAACCACTTTCCTCACAATTATCTTTTTCAAAACATGATGTAAAAGTGGAATTTTGTATTTTAAAATCAAAAAACATTTGATCCCTTCATACCCTAAAAGATTCATCACAGAGTGTTTGGTGATTGATTTACTGCCTCTATTGGACCTCCTATAGAAAATTGGCAAAAAAACAATGATATGCAGAATGGAGCAGCCAGGTCCAAGGGCAGCACACATCAACAATCCCCTGTGTTCCTCGCAGGACCTATGCCTGGAGCCTGGATGCCTCCTGGACCTGCGTCTGGAGCCTGCATGACTCCTGGACCTGCATCGGGAGTCTGGATGCTTCCTGGACCTGCGTCTCTGGAGCCTGGATGCCTCGCTGGACCTGCGTCTGAAGCCTGGATGCCTCGCTTGACCTGCGTCTTGAACCTGGAGTGGGATGCAGAGAAACTGTGGAGTCGAAGAGCCACAGGGGTAGACATTGAGGCGCGGCGATCGCCCATACCCGGTGGTGAAGTCTGGCAGGCCGCATGAAGACACGTTGCTGACCTGTGTGAGAAGACTGACTTGAGCCCCTTCGAGCTGTGAATGGTAGAGGCACTCCTGCTCACCAACGTAGTGAGTTCTGCATCGCATACTATGATCCAACACTACAACGGGGTGCACAGAAAAGATTACCAATGGTGGGTGGCGCATCACAGGCCGGATGATGTTGTGCTGGCTGAATGCTGTGGAGGGTGAGGCCCCTGAGCTGCACCAAACTTGTGTGGTGGGAGCGCTGCAACTTCATGCCTAATAGGACCCTGCTGCATCAACTGCATTGGGAGGTTCACCTGAAGACTTGGCAGTGACTGCTGTACCCGGGCTTGTGAATTCCCATCTGACTGAGGCTTCTGCTGGCTGAGTCACAGATTTAGAGAGAATTTAGCGGATTGCACCACAGTGTCAATGTCCAGGTAAGGAGAAGGTGGGGGTCGAGTCGCCCAGGCCTAGCACCTGTAGATGATGGAGCCCCAGTGTCGGATCATCCGCTATGGCTGAAGAGCATCAACCCACTGCTTTCAAGCAGTGCAAGAAGAGGAACAATCATCACATGATGATAACTTCCTCATGTAATCGTTCCATGTTTCCTTTGCGTGCTGGAGGGTGGGTAGGGCTGCTCCACTCATGGAGCAGGGCAGTGACTTTTGGTCGGCCTTTCAGGCTGCCCAAAGCAGTCATGCGTACTGTCCTGTTCCAATGCAGTCTGCATTACAGGCTGCATGGAGAACATGCCCACCCCTCCCGTCCCTTTGCCGAACGCCTTGTCCCGGCGCCACTGGTCAATCTCAGCACCGCATTGCAGCATTGTGATTGGCTAAGGGGAGGGAGCCTGGAAGCAGACTCGGGAGAGCAGGAGTAACAAAGACACAAGACATGCCCTCAAGGTAAAATTTCTCCCATTTAAATATTTACAAGACCCACTCACACACACTTCCCCTCGTCCATGCCCCATCCAGTGCTCTTTCTGGCATTTACCACCTTCCAGCTGTCCAGTCCCCTGCGGCCATGCACAGCGCGCGTACCACTGGTGTGCCAACGGTAAATATGGAGTTACAACGCATACCATTACATCGCATTCCATTACAATGAATACTAATACTAGGCATATTGCAACAGTAGGGAAGGTGTTGGACTGCGGAGATGTAAACATTACTATTCCCACTTCAGTGAGTGCAACCCTAAAACTAACCCTTGCACCCTAAGGCAAACACTGAACCCTAAAATTCATCTGTGAGCCCCCAAAACACACCCTAAAAATCATATTTGACCCAAATGCACATCCCAATTTTCATATTTGACTCAAATTCACACCTCAATTTCCATTATCGACCCCAAATCACACCCTAAACTTCAAAGTTTACCTCATAATGCACCCCATATTTCATCTCCGACACCCCAAACCCATACTCACCCTAAAACTTAAAAATGCCCCATTACTGACCTCAAAATGCATTGTAATAGAATGTGATGTAAAGGCACTTGCATTGTTGGATTTGTATTGTAAAGGCATTACGATGTAATGCATGCATTGTAATGGATGTCTCCTGTGCCAAAGGTAAGCCATAGGCAAGCTGTCCGTCTGCCCCTGGACTGCGCACAGCACCATGGACCCTTCCTTTCAGACACCCCACCCCTACGGCACCAGTACCCTCCTCGCCATCCTCCCTGGATGCCACATAGCCTGCAAGGACCAACATCTGATCCTGACATCGCCATCACTGACGGCTACTAAAACACCCACAAGGACCAGGAGGCATTGCCATCACCTACAGAAGCACACTCCGACTGACCACGTACTCTAATGACCCAACAGAGACAATGGAACACCTCACTTCCAGGTCGATGGAACCCAAACCCTATCTTCTGCTGCACCCTCATCTGCAGGCCCTCCGGGCCATGAACATCCATTCTCCAATACCATTTTAGACCTCACCGCACACCAGGCTCTCCCATCCACCGACGACATCCTACTCGGCGAACTCACATTCCACCTGGACTACCCCAGTGTCCAGAACACCACCCCCTCATGGGGTAGCTCCCCAAAATCTGACTCAAGCAGCTAGTTACCGTAGCAAGCCACATAGCAGGACACACGGTCGAGCATGTCTCTTCTGCCAGTGGGACCTTCAACTACAGCCACACCACCAGACTCTCCTGGACCGACCATCATTGTATCCATCAAGTCTTCACCATGCCCACCATACACCATCGCCCCCCTGCAGCTGGATCAAGGTCACCCAAGTACGTCTCGTCAACTCCCTCAACACCACCACTCCGCCAACGCTTACAGACGATGACACAGGAGCGTGCAACAACCACCAATGGATCTCAAACTGCGCTGACATCCGGTCACCCCTCAAGAATGGCACTGCATCAGTACCTTACGCCTGCATGATTGCAGGCGTAAGGGTAACGCAGTGCCACAGGGATAAGCTGGCCCCATGCATTGCTGGAGTTGTGCCATAGTTGTGAAACAACTGAAGCAATGTGTGACTTTAGCGCAGACAGATACGCCAGGATTCCAGACGTATCTCTCATTACTTGCATCATGGAGTGCTGTCCAGTGAATACAGTGCATCTGTGGTGTCGCAAGAAAGGGGTAGTGAAAAGTGTTGCAACGCTGTGTTGTCACAGCGCTGCAACACTTTTCATGAGTGAGGCCCACGAATGCACACTATCTTATTGATGGTGCGTAGTCCTGTCCTGTAGTTTTGTCGCAGGGCAGCCCAGCAACATTGCTTGCAGATGGGTCCAGCACCAAAACCTGCTGAAATGAGGCCAAGAGTTATTTCCATTTCTAAGACCAGCTATTCTCTGGTCTTAGAAAACTGCTTCTAACTGCAGTTAGAGGCAGTTTTTTGCCTCCTTCCTTTAAGAATTCTCTTGTACATATTGCAAAGTAAAGCGATAATGATGGTACAGTGATAGACTACTTCAGTGGTCACCTTTCAAAATTATTCTTGTACTTGATTTCTCAGTTTAAGGTTTAACTGTTTTTGCACAGTCATGAATTAATAATCACTTTAACAGAAATACCTACGTCCCGCATTTTATTCCTTGCGCAAAGTCACACAAACCTAGTGATTTTATTTGCCTTATTTTGTGATTTTTGTATCACTGTACATTTGTACAACAAACAAATTAGAGGTATAAAAGCAAAGTAACTTTCTAAAAATAAACGTTCCCTTAATGGGTCCATCTACAATTTTAAAGAATTTACCGGCAGTGCACCAGCTATTTGAGGATATTATCTCTTCTAATGATGAATTCAAAATGCATCCTTCGAAGGATGTTGTAGTAATTACTGGGATAACAAGCAATTTGCAGGATGCAATATCATAACAATAGCTGCAAATTCTATTTCGCATTTCAATTCAAAACGCAGGAGGACTGTGGGAGTTACAAAGAGGACGAGAATGACTTTGGCAGGGTGGCGTGCGATCACCGTCAGCTCAGGTATGGAGCTCCTATGCCTTGCTGATTATCTGGCTGGTACATGCCTGCTATATCACAGTTTATTGCCTCGGTAAATGCCTTGCATTATTTCCCCTGTCATTTCTAAGCATTGTCCAATTGAAAGTAATGGAGCCCAACCTGAAGCAATGGTAAATGCCGGCTAAAAATAACACGGATGAACAACACATTTATCCTGTCTTTCCTTCTAATACCCCCCAGACAAAGGGAGACCTTTCAATGTAGCCGTCCTCAGCCTTTTTTGTCCATTTCTTATACGTTGATTGGCAGGGCATATGCTTCCTCTTGCTTTAAGTATGAACCAGATGGTATCTAGAGTTTGAAGCAGGACTTTGAGGGGCAACAAATATGCATATACAATTATTAAAACAAATTTAGAAAAATCAAAAATGAGAAGCTAATGAAATATACTTTCAATTAAGCCTCAAGCAAGCATGTAAGTGGGATTTAGCGGTTCTATTTATAGACGGAGAGAGTGAAATTGTCTTCCCACTGTGATTCAATAAGACGGTCCACGTTATTTCGCAGGGAGTAGGTGAATCCCCACCAAAACACAAAGGAAGACGTATTCATCCCATGTTTATCTGGGAGGAGAGGGACACGGAGCATTTGCATTACCTAATGTTGCAGAACCTTTTATGCTTTCCTAAATATCTGCCAACGTATGCGTTCCTAAATAGTCCATGTCCTTTTTAAGTGTAAAGTAATATCTGATTTTCTTGAATCTCAATCTCTTAGAAAAATCAACAAAGACAATCCCCCATTTGGCGTATGAAGTGTAAGATAGAAGCGAATATTGGCAATACATTTCAAGTACAGTGAAAACAATGTAGCTCCACAGGAATGACAGAGAGGATGATGTACAAATCTTAAAGCTTTCATTAAGAAATTAGCTCAGATTACAATTTAAATCAGTCAGTAATACTGAAGAATACCTATTGTAAGAACATACATATTTAAATGATCATACAGACATAGGGGCCCATTAGGATGTCGGGCGGTGGCACCACCGCGGTGGTGGCGGGGCGGAAAAACAGCATTTACCGCCCGCGAGCAGCGGAAGTCAAGACCGCAACATTAGGATAGGTAAACACAGGTCATTTCCCGTCCGCCGCGGAGCGCTGCACACCGCCATCAAAGTGTGCCCGCCACCGCGGCGCCGGGAGCCAATCGAGACCCTCCGCCGCGCACGATGACATCCGCCCCGTTCGACAAATTAGGATGGCCCAAACAAGCAGACGCACCGCAGCGGAGATACCGCACAGCAGAAGCAGGCGGAAAGTCGACAGCGGAGCAAGAACGCCGAGACCCGACATGAACCCCATGGACCCAGCCCTCCACGGTATGCACCTGTTACAACGCATTTTTTACTCCGCACTACCATTACAACGCGACTTTTACAACGCATACCATTACAACGCATTGCGCTGGGGGGCGCTCTAGGATAGGGAATAAGTATAATTTACTATCCAACACCTTCCCTAGGGTCCACGGGGACTGGAGTTAGAATAGTAAATTATACTTACCACTATCCAGCACCCCAAAGCGCTATGCGTTGTAATGGTATGCGTTGTAATGGTCGCGTTGTAATGGTAGGTAGTTGTAACGGTATGCGGAGTAACGTCATACATCCGCCCTCCACATGCATCCGGTCATGTACCTGCTGAAACACTATCGCCAGATGGGCCGCCGCGGACGCCGCCGCAGGTACACCACTACACATATGAACCACACAACACACATGCCGACACAGGGCCCAAGCACCACACAGGCATCCTGCTGGGGGAAACAACACATCCACATGGGCACCCACACATCACCCACCTCACAACAAGGCATCCCACAGCATCCGGAACACACAACGTCCGCCAACCAGCAGCAACGTCCCGGTCACGGGCACGTCACCGCCACTATGCAGAAGGCAGGGCCACACCAAGGCATGGGCAGGGCACAAATATCAAAGGGACACACCACCCCAAACCACACTGCACCCCACCCGAGCTAGTCACAGGCCAGGTGCTTATCCCGTGCACCCCCATGCACACCAACAAGCACTGTAACAACAAGCACAATACACACACACTGCAACACACAACACACAACCAGGGACACAGGCACTGCACGATTGGCTGACAAGGAACACACAACACCAGTGCACTCCCCACAGCCCACACAATTGCATACAATCATCCACACAGGGCAAGACACAACAAACAACAGGCATACAACTCCTGGCTGACACATGTGTTTCTTACACTATACAGGGGCACACATACATACACTACAAACTTACAACCTTCACACTGCACACCTCTGCTACACCCAACACCACACATGTCATGTAAGCCATGCCTCCAGGACTAAGGGCCAATACAAGATGACCATACACATACACGCCTGGGCATACAGAAAGGAAAACACACACATACCTCATGACATCACAGCCAGCTACAAAACCTCTGAACAGCAGCACACCCTGTGCTGCCGGTGTCCCCCAACATGACCTGTGAACAGTGTATGCAGCAATAGCAAATCACCAACAAGATAACTGCATGGCCTGTAAAATAGCCATCACAGAGTACAACATCAGTAGGGCCATATGGGCTGAAGACCTTGTCACCCCTGTCTAAAAATCAGATGGCTACAAAGAGCCTTGCAATGTTGAACTGAAAAAAAATGGTACACAGTCAAGCAAATGCAAACAAGAAAAGGACTTTAATCAACAAGGAGAGTGAGAAAACACACACCAGAAGTAACTGTATTTATTCACATATTGCACAGATGTAGCAATACAACATTAGTAGACAACAGCAGGCCACAAAATCATATAGAAATGCCAGAGACAATGCACAGGTGAAACACAAACAGGAAGGCCAGAGTCCATGGCACAGGGGAGAGTACAGCACAGCAGACCAACATGGCCATGGCATCCGGCCGATTACAGATGGTGTGACTGATCTACACCGCCTACCATTGATCCACAACGTCGTTACCAGGCACGACCCGGACCTCCAGTTCCTCACGGAGGAGGACACAAAAATCAAGATAGCGTCGCAAATCTCCAACCTAACTGGGACAGTAACAACGCCAAAACCAATGTGCTCACAACCCTTATAGTCCTGATGAAGACACCAGACTGAGGAATAACTTGCCCTTACCACGGGGGTCGAAACGTCGACAGTCTTTTCTTCAACATACATGCTCTAATTATAATTAGCCATAGATGGCTCACGTGTAATGTTTTATAGGGAACCTTGTGATCTATTTGAGACTGGAAAAGCTCTTAGATTGATTTAGAATTGTTCGCAGGACACAATTCCTTTTCTTTGTCCCTTAATCTATTCCAACCACACCCTACCCTATCTTTTTAAACCCCTTTCTTTTGCACCTACGGAGCACTATAATATGTGATTACTATATGAACCATGTTAGTAATTACACTGTATGTGATGAAATGAGAGATATATCATATGTGAATGAAATTAACAATATTGCATAATAGCTGAATTAAAATTCAATCATATACTGCAGCATCACGACTACACGTCTGACACCACCCTGCCCTACAGCTCCCTTCATGTTGACTTACCACAACATTGGGACCACCGAACAGCCATGGGTACTGTGCCAGCACCTCGTCCACAAGGACGTCCAGCTCTTCACTCGTGAATGGACTGGGACGGATCTTATCTGTTCTTGACATCCCTGTGGATATGGCAAACCTGTGGTGGACGTGAGTTGTGAGGGGTCCGAGACAGCAAGCTCTTGAGGCAACAGCAGGACAGGGTCCCAGGCAGCAGGATCTTGAAGCAGCAGCAGGACAGGGTCCCAGGCAGCAGGCCCTTGGGGCAGCAGCAGGACAGGGTCCCAGGCAGCAGGCTCTGTGAGCAATGGAAATGTGAGGCTCACTCCCACAGATTTATAGCCCCCCGGGGTCGTTTGGAAGCTTAAAAGCTGCCATAATTGGTTGTCCGGGTCTGCCTTATTCAAAAGCATCCAATGACCACCTCTGCGGTAGCAGAGCACACCTTCCGCGATTTTCAAATCTGCATCATGCCACCGCGATCATTGCTACCATTGGCTGCATGCAATGCTCCACGGCGGTGACTCACCGCGGGTGCCCGGGGTGCGCTACCGCTATGGTGCATCATTCAAAAGCATCCAATGACCGCCTCCGCGGTAGCGGAGCACACCTTCCACGATTTTCAAATCTGCATCATGCCACCGTGATCATCGCTGCCATTGGCTGTATGCAATGCTCCACGGCGGTGACACACCGCGGGTGTCCGGGGTGCGCTACCGCTATGGTGCATCATTCAAAAGCATCCAATGACCGCCTCCGCGGTAGCGGAGCACACCTTCCACGATTTTCAAATCTCCATCATGCCACCGTGATCATCGCTGCAACTGGCTGTATGCAATGATCCACGGCGGTGATGCACCGCCGGGGACCGGAGGTAGGTACCGCGACTCATGCGGCGGAGCATACCCACCGACATTTACACATGTTCATATGCCAATGGCTACCGCACTTGTGAAGGGGGTGGTGCTGGAGTCACACAGCCGGGGACCGGTGGTAGTTACCGCGACTCATGCGGCGCAGCATACCCACAGACATATACACATGTCCATATGCCAATGGTTACCGCACTTGTGAATGGGGTGGTGCTGGGGTCACACCGCCGGGGACCGGCCATAGGTACCGCGACTCATGCGGCGGAGCATACCGACCGACATATACACATGTTCATATGCCAATGGCTACCGCACTTGTGAAGGGGGTGGTGCTGGGGTCACACCGCCGGGGACCGGCGGTAGGTACCGCGACTCATGCGGCGGAGCATACCCACCGACATATACACATGTCCATATGCCAATGGTTACCGCACTTGTGAATGGGGTGGTGCTGGGGTCACACCGCCGGGGACCGGCCATAGGTACCGCGACTCATGCGGGGGAGCATACCGACCGACATATACACATGTCCATATGCCAATGGCTACCGCACTTGTGAAGGGGGTGGTGCTGGGGTCACACCGGCGGGGACCGGCGGTAGGTACTGCCATTTTCGTACCCATTGCTGTGTATGTCAATCCAGAACACCTTTATCAACACCCTGCTGAAACATGGTGAAGGGCACATCATTGTACACACAATGCCACACAGCCATGTCCTCCACAGGTGGACGCACGTTCAGTGTGAGACACTTTGGCCTGTGGTTCAGCCATTTAAGTGAGAAATCTGATGGCTGATGATGATTGACAGACTTCAGCTGGTGTAAATGATGTTGTGACATTTAATGTGTTGTGGGTCAGTGCAGACCTTGACCTGGCTGGTGTCACTGCATTGTATCGTACCAGACTTGTGCATTCACAACTGCTCATGCACACAACCGGAAGTGTCCCTGCTACTGTGATCATTGTGTAGATGAATGTGTGCCCCCTTTACATGATGCATTGAGGTGTGGCAGGTACAGCAGATGGGTATGATAGACATGGTAAGTCACAATACATTGGCGGTTCTTGCTGCACCTTGTCTGCACATGTGAATTGTTCATCCATTGTATCCGCATTCACAGACCCCGATGTGTTTGTGGCACTTGTGTATTGTCACTGGAGAGGCGTGCCCTCTGTGTGTAGCTATTAGCCAGCCATGTAACCTGATGTGCCATGCATCTCTCTGGCACTCGTTGTTTTCCCATGACATCACTGATGCTTTGTGCTATGCCCATCTCATGATGCTTGTCACTGACATATTCATTTTACTCCACAACTAAGAGGAGGCCAAATCTCCTACGTCCCTTGACAGTGCTGGAGGACATGGAGAATGAGGCAATCATCAGGAAATTCAGGCTGGACAAACCAACATTGAAGATCCTGTGTGATCTATTGGAGCCCCACCTTCAGCCTCACCGTCACTATCCTACGGCATTCACACCCACCTACAAGGTGATGGCAGCACTACACTTTTTTGCAACTGGTTCCTTCCAGGAGACCATGGCTAATGCTGGGGGGATGTCGCAGCCCATGTTCAGCATGGTGCTGAGGGATGTTCTTGCGGCCATGATGCTATATCGCAATCGCTACATACATTTCCCCAGGGGACGTGAATTGGCTGACCTTAAGGGTGAATTCTATCCCCTTGGGCGCATCCCACATGTAGTCGGTGCCATCGATTGCACCCATGTAGGTCTGGTGCCACCGCAGGCGACGGAGCACATTTATCGGAACCGCAAACACTACCACTCCATAAATGTGCAGGTGGTGTGCCTTGCGGACATGACCATATCACATGTGTCCGCAAAGTATACCGGTTCGGCCCATGATTCGTACATCATGAGGAACAGCATGGTGCCACGAATGATGGAGAATCTGCATCCCGAACGTGCCTGGATTGTGGGTGAGTATCACTACTGCTATGGCGTGCTGTTTGTCACTTGCTGCACTCTGGCTGTACAACATTGCAATGTGTGTTTGTCATTCACAGGTGACTCAGCATATCCCAGTAGGCCATGGCTATTGAGCCCACTCCGGAATTCCCGGACACCAGCAGACATCCACTACAATGAGGCCCATGGCAGGACCCGACGGGTAATCGAGCGGACTTTCGGCCTGCTGAAGTCAAGGTTCCGGTGCCTTGACAGGACCGGAGGTGCACTGGCATACTCGCCTGGGAAGGTGTGCAAGATCGTTGTGGCATGCTGTATGCGGCACAACCTGGCCATCCACAAGGGGGTCCCCCTGCTCCTGGACAATGGTGAGGAACCAAGGCAACCACCTGCTCAAGGACCTGAGTCCAGTGATGACGACAGTGGTGAGGAGGAAGGAGTAGACCTGCTCCTGAAGCTCATCAACCTCTACTTCACCTGAAGTGGTTGACGTGGTACACCTTGTACATTGTCTGGTGTGTTTGCTGTTGTTGTGAATGGCTATGCGCGGATGTAACCGATAGGCACCTGTTCTGTCACCTATGTGTGGTATTGGTGAGATTGACGTTCCATACGGAGATGAATGCTGGACCGTATTTGTGCACACCTGCTGGATATTGTGTAGTATGCCTATATTGTCTTGGGTATATTTTGTGCAGTAATCTGTGTGTGTTGCCACAATGAGACCAGTGACTGTTGTTCTGTTGTGTCTCCCTTGGTGCTACAGAGGGTTCCTGCCTTGCATACTGTACATCATTTGTACACATCATGGACATTATCAACAATGTAAATACTGCACTAAAGAATTCACTACACAAAATCTGGAGCGTCAGGTATTTTATTTTGGGAGTGGACATGTGATTGGTGCGGTAATATTTACATGAAGGTGTGGAATGAGCAGTGAGTTGACAGTCCTGTTCGATGAGATGCAAGAGTAGACACCACATGGATGTGGTGACCCAGTCCAACAGAGAGGTGCCATTGCGAAGGCAATGTGGGGAAAGACAGTCCAAACAGTGAATGTAGTTGGGAAGAGGGTTGTCATCACGGCTGGCTCCGTGACTGGCGTGTGGCAGGTGTGTTGCCTCCGGAGACTCCCAGGCTCTTCTTTGGACGCCCCCTAGATCTTTTTGGCAGTGGGGGGCCTGCTGAATGGTCAGCAGCGTCAGGGGACTTGTCCCTCTCTGTTGGCGCAGGGGAAGATGGTGCACTGTCATCCTGCGGCACAACAGGAGGGGACGGAGGTGGTGGTTGGGACACAGGCCTGTCCCTCTACAACGCCACTTGCTGGCCCATGAGGTCCACCATCTGTCCCAGGCAGTTATCGATGGACCTCACCAGCAGGATGAACTCACTTAATAGTTCATCAGACCGGCCACTTTGTCCCTGGACCTCTTGGTATGCCTGCAGAACTCTGGTGAAGTGGTCCAGGGATGGTGTCCACTTCTCCCGAGGTATGGTGGTGACCATAGCCCTCCCACCTGCTCTCCTGCCACGGACCTCTTCCCTCGCCACTGTGGGGCCACGCACTCTCTCCCTGCCCTCCACAGGTGGTGCTGTGGGATGGTCATCCCTAGGGACAGGGAGGGTGCAATAGGTGGAACTGGTGGTACTGGAGGTGTTGGTGGCAGTGGCGGTGGTGGGGGTGGCGGTTGCGGTGGAGGCAGAGGCCGTGACAGCAGGGGTCTGCTGCTTTGTTGTTGCAGCAGAGGTTATGGTGGGGAGGATGGGGGCCTGGGACCTCTGGGTCTGTGGCACACCAGATGGGCCGGGCAGGAGCTCATTGTCCAAACTGTCATGGGACTCTGCATCTGAGAGTCCATGTGCTGGGGGTGGAGACTGGCTCTGCTGGTCGTTGGTGTGGTCCTCAGCAGTGAGTTCTTCATCACCTGTGGAGTAGATGGGGAGTGGTCAGTGTTTGTGTCATCTGCGTATCATCATCTGTGTGTACACTAGTTATATATGCAGTCATCAGTAGTACAATTCATGGCAACACCGTGTAACATTTCATAGTGCAGAGGGACATCATGGAGTCATAAATGTTGAATGTCAATGCATTGCGTGGAATTGTTGTTGGTTTTCTGGATGCAGGTCCCCGACACACACTTCATGTAGAATTATGTTTGGTATGTACCTGTTAGGTGAATTGCAGGGTGCAATGGCTGACACATGCTCCTTGGTGTGGTAGGACTCTATGCTGCTGGGGTGTGGGCAAGGGGAATGGTGGGAGCAGTAAGACTGGCCTCCCACCACAAAACAGTGCTCCAATACAAGATGGCTACCAACCTGTTAGTCTGTTTGTTAAACAGTGCAATGGCTGACACATGTTCATGGGTGGGGGAGGACTCCATGCGTCTGGGGTGTGGGCCAGGGGAATGGTGGGAGCACTGAGACTGGCCTCCCACCACAAAACAGTGCTCCAATACAAGATGGCTACCAACCTGTTAGTCTGTTTGTTAAACAGTGCAATGGCTGACACATGCTCCTGGGTGGGGGAGGCCTCCATGCTGCTGGGGTGTGGGCCAGGGAGAATGGCGGTAGTAGTAGTGCAGGCCTCCCTCCCTCCCACAAACACCCTCCCAGTGAAGATGGCCACCAACCCGTATGTCTGTTTGTTCAACAGTGCAATAGCTGCCACATGCTCCTGGGTGGGGGAGGACTCCATGCTGCTGGGGTGTGGGCCAGGGGGAATGGTGGGAGCAGTGAGACTGGCCTCTCACCACAAAACAGTGTTCCAATACAAGATGGCTACCAACCTGTTAGTCTGTTTGTTGAACAGTGCAATGGCTGACACATGCTCCTGGGTGGGGGAGGACTCCATGCTGCTGGGGTGTGGGCCAGGGGGAATGGTGGGAGCAGTGAGACTGGCCTCCCACCACAACACAGTGCTTCAATACAAGATGGCTACCAACCTGTTAGTCTGTTTGTTAAACAGTGCAATGCCTGACACATGTTCATGGGTGGGGGAGGACTCCATGCTGCTGGGGTGTGGGCCAGGGGGAATGGTGGGAGCAGTGAGACTAGCCTCCCACCACAAAACAGTGCTCCAATACAAGATGGCTACCAACCTGTTAGTCTGTTTGTTGAACAGTGCAATGGCTGACACATGCTCCTGGGTGGGGGAGGCCTCCATGCTGCTCGGGTGTGGGCCAGGGGGAATGGTGGTAGTAGTAGCTCAGGCCTCCCTCCCTCCCACACACACCCTCCCAGTGAAGATGGCTACCAACCTGTAAGTCTGTTTGTTAAACAGTGCAATGGCTGACACATGCTCCTGGGTGGGGGAGGACTCCATGCTGCTGGGGTGTGGGCCAGAGGGAATGGGGGAAGCAGTGAGCCTGGCCTCCCACCACAAATTAGTACTTCAATACAAGATGGCTACCAACCTGTTAGTCTGTTTGTTAAACAGTGCAATGGCTGGCAAATGTTCATGGGTGGGGGAGGACTCCATGCTGCTGGGGTGTGGGCCAGGGGGAATGGTGGGAGCAGTGAGACTGGCCTCCCACCACAAAACAGTGCTCCAATACAAGATGGCTACCAACCTGTTAGTCTGTTTATTCAACAGTGCAATAGCTGACACATGCTCCTGGGTGGGGGAGGACTCCATGCTGCAGGGGTGTGGGCCAGGGGGAATGGTGGGAGCAGTGAGACTGGCCTCCCACCACAAAACAGTGCTCCAATACGAGATGGCTACCAACCTGTTGGTCTGTTTGTTAAACAGTGCAATGGCTGACACCTGCTCCTCGGTGGGGGAGGCCTCCATGCTGCTGGGGTGTGGGCCAGGGGGAATGGTGGTAGTAGTAGTGCAGGCCTACCTCCCTCCCACACACACCCTCCCAGTGAAGATGGCTACCAACCTGTTGGTCTGTTTGTTGAACAGTGCAATGGCTGACACCTGCTCCTGGGTGGGGGAGGCATCCATGCTGCTGGGGTGTGGGCCAGGGGCTATGGTGTGAGTTGTTGTACAGACCTCCCTCCCCCATACAGGCATCCTAAGCAGGATGGCTGGCCACATGTTGGGTGGGGATGGACAGTATAATTGTGTTTGGGTATTGCAAGGAGGTAATTCTCATTGTGGTGGTAGTCATTTGTTTGTACTTACCAACCTCCGCTCCCCCAGATATTCCTGTGAGACTCTCAGGAAGCAGGATGGCAAACACCTTCTCCTCCCATGGTGTGAATGTCTTCAGTGGGATGGGAGGGCCACTGCTAGCCGCGTTTGCCAGCGTCCAGTTCTTGCTCCTCCTCTCCTTGACAACCCTCCTGAGATCATGCCACCGCTTCATGATCTCCTTCTTGGAGTGGCCCCTTCTGCATTCACCCATTGGACTATCCTTTCCCACATTTGGGTCCTGGTGGCTAATGGTGTCTGTTGGACCAGGCTACCAAATAGTTGTGGCTCTACTCTCACAATATCGTCGACCATGACTGTCAACTCACTCTCGGTGAATTTGGGCATTTTTTGTGATGTCATGGTTTGTGGGAGTTGAGGTGTTTGTGGCTGCAAGGGTGTGTGGGTGCAGGGGTGTGGTGATGATGTATGAGGCGTGTTGTGTGCTGGGGGTTTGTTTGTGATGGTGTGATGGTGGTGTTGATAGTGGTGGTGGGTGGGTGTACTGTGCTCTTTTGCCTCTCCTGTCAGATGTGGTTTATGGCCTTTTCTTCTTGAGTGATGCAAAGAGTTGTAGTCAGTGAAGGGGGTGGCTTTGTACTCAGCTGTGTGGGTGTCTCCAATTGGATTTTGGTTGTCAGGTGTGTTGTGGGAGTAGTTCTGTGGTTTTGTATATTTATTTTCGTTATTTATGTTTCTGTGTATGTGTGTTGTATATTTTGGGGGCAGGGCTACTTTGTTTATGCAATGTTAGGCATCACTGCGGTGTTTCCACATCGACCGCCATTTTTTTCATGTTTGTCCGCTGCCATGCGGTGGGTTGTGCCTTTTCCGCTGCTTATCCGACCGCCGCAGTCATTTTTTTGCCGTCTCCGCCTGCGTCGGACGGCTTTGCTTTGCCAGCTACCGCCGCGATCGGTCTTTTGTGGCGGTTGTTCCTAATGTGGCAGACGGTATTTCCGCAGTCCTGGCGGGCGGTTGGTTTCCGCCTCCATGGCGGTCGGGGTGGTTTTCCGCCCGCTATCCTAATGGGTCCCTAAATGTGTATATCGTAAGGGGAAAGATGCAAAAAATAATCACATACAGCAAGCATAATATCAACTAAGTAGTTTCCATAAAGGAACGTATGAAATTTAAATAAAGTATTGAATGTGGCAAGGAGATTCATGGCATACAGATATGGAGACCTTTGTTCATTAGACTTGGCGCCCTCCTGGAAAAACAAGCATCAAACAAAGACATGTCGTTTATGTGGCTATCACACTGAAACTCTGAGCCACTTGCTGTGTGTCTGTGAAACTGTGAAATCAGAAAGAAGGAAGCTGCTGAGAACTGTTTTTAATGATTTAAACATCCGCACCTGCAGACAGGCGGCGACAAGTTGGCTGGGTGCCGCATCAAACATTTTAATATGCAGGGGGGTAAAATTTATGATAGCTGTAGAAAGCTTACTTATAAACGAGGGCAAAGACTGAAGGCTTGGTGCCACAAAGGAAGTATGTGGAATTTTAAGAACTGAAAAAGTTTTAAATGAAATGTGTTTTATATGCTTTATGGTTTGTGAAAACCAAATAAAGTTATTTTTGACTGACTGACTGACTGACTGAATGTGGCAAGGGGAAATTCTATGAGGAAGTGGTCTGCCTTAGATAAAGCAAGTTTAATTTTCAAGGAAAAAAGTGTTAGTAGTCTCGCATGAAGCTCAACACTCTGGGCAGGGGACATCAGCAGAGTTGAGAAGGAGACTTCTCTCGGTGAATGTCAGGACAGGGTCTGGTATACTAATCTAAAGAAAACACAACTAGAGCATGAAAAATTATTCTAGAAGGCTTCTCCATATCTTTTTCACCAAAGAAATTATTCCAAAGAGAGTGTTCTCTGGAAGCAGGTAGACTAAATAGTTTTTCAGCTCTCAACAAAGGAACAATCATCTGGGTAACCTTGGATATATTATCAGTCTGTTCTGCCTAGTACAGGAGGATCTCTCCCACCTTCTCAGTCTCATATATATGAGGCCCACTTCTAATTAAGATTCATTTGCCTACCAATCTAATACAATAAACAAAGGAGCCTATTCTAACTTAGAGAGGAGAGGAAGAACAGAAGACCCAATCAAACATTTATGAAAATGCAATGTGTGCAAATCAGGCATTGTTACTAGTTAAGAAAACATTACATTCAAATGGTTTGTAAATAAATAAATACAATTAGCTTGAGTAAATGTTGCAAGTACATTTAATGGAAAGTATACATTTTCTATTTATGGTGAATAAAATTATTATAATTCAGCTAAATATATGGGTGGCTCTCAATAAAGTGTATATATAGACTGTTACTACAATTGATTAATAAAATGCAAATGGATGTATATGGTTAAGCAAGCATTGAGCATAGAAAATTGCATATAAAGCGGTGGAGCTCGAAACTATGCTGCTCTCATCCCCCTCTGATGGCTTGTACATCCATCAAATAAAACCGTTGTACCTTCCGAGATCATTGAAAAGTTTGTTGTCTTCAACATCCTATGACTTGTCTTCTCCAATTCCTTCATCTACTCATAGTCCTTACACTGTTTTACTTCTAA
This sequence comes from Lissotriton vulgaris, assembly GCF_964263255.1. NCBI lineage: Eukaryota > Metazoa > Chordata > Amphibia > Caudata > Salamandridae > Lissotriton > Lissotriton vulgaris. The sequence goes on along the minus strand of NC_141690.1, from coordinate 78,065,383 downwards.
CTCAACTTCATACCTTTTTCTCTTGATTCCATTTCCTTCAACCATCAATTTCTTTGATCTACTTTGTCTATATGCCTTGAACATAGAAAATAAAATAATCAGACAAATGCCAGTAATCAAAATAGGCCTCACTACAGCACCTAAAACTCCACGACTAATATTGCCAAGCCAACCACTGATGACAGCAAATATCTTTCAAACAGCCAGCCAAGCAGCAGTTGCTTCAAATTCCTCTAATCTAGATTTCAAACCAGGTATATTATTCACAGACTCTCTTATCACTTTGCTCTTATCAGGGATAAAGTTGCAATATTGTTAAACCTTCAACATCTTACAGACTCCGCCCTCTTTCTCCAGCAACATGTCTAATGGAAGATGAATCTATGAAACCATAGACCTAAATGTACCGTCAAAACATCTGTGTGGGTAGATAGGGTTTTCAGTACAACACACATCCTCCCTCAATAAATAATTCAGACCAGAAATGTGTGCTGTTCTCTAAAAGTACAGTGTTTCAATACCTACACTATGGGTCCAAACTGGAAGTTATCAGAAGTAACTTCTATTAGGAGCACAAACCCTCACCCACCAATGGTGGCATGCTTCATCCACAGCCCCATACGTTTATTCCTATCTGCACTTGCCCACTTGTAAAACCATTACTTCCCTTTATGTTTCCCATCCAATTTCACTTTATATTCATCTTCCTCCTTTTTCCACTGGTTCTTTAAAAAATATTCTCCTCCCATTAATCAGTGGTGCATTTTGGCCCTCCTTGCCTCTAGATCATAGATAAACCTCTTCTTCATAGGACCTACGACAAATGTAAAATTCAATCCTTGGGCATGATCAATGTCAATATTATGAGGTGGTTGAAAGAAATACCAAGCGTAATCCATTTTGTCCGCCTCAGGATGAGAATTTGTGTGCTTATTAATGGGAACTTCACAGAGTATTAAGTCATAAATCAAAAAATAATATTCAAATTGCACCTGTTTATATAAAAGACTAAGCAAAGTACTGCAAATGGTGCTGCAAGAAAGAGGAATATGATGGTATGTAACTCCTTCAGCTACTGAAGCATGCAAGTGACTGCATAGATAACCGTCCTTTGCCTCTACTGTATGTGTGTACTTGAATAGCAATCCAAAAAATGCATTACTAGAAAAGTCTCCCTCTGAAGCATATTGTTGTAAATTCCAAATATCAAATTTATGTTCATCTTCTACCGGGTGTGCAAGGCTTAGGTGTGGACCTAACAAGACTTTTGTCAGCAGAGGAACTTAACCCTATTAGTAAAGCAGGGTTAATATTATACCAACAATATAACACTCCAAATATAACTAACCTAAACTGGTCTTTGGTAAGGCTACCCATAGTTTCCCCACAGTCAGGCTTATAGATTCTGAAACGTTTTTATTTGTGCAAATAGAAAAACTTGTTATGCGATTACACCATGAGAATGGCTTTATGTACTGCAGTCTTTGTGAGTCATCCCTAACCCTGCATTCAGAGTGACAGCCCTACTTTTTTTACTGGAACCTTGGTCCTATGAAATCTTTATCATTCAATAAATCCAAAGTTTATCAAAGCTCAGTTCATCAAAGTTCAATGAATTTAAGTTTAATTATCATAATTGTAATGAATCCAGGAAAGCAAATGCTTTACTATGTGGGCATAAATATTTGATACTCAGTTGGCACAGTTCTCAGATCCCCTAAATCAATGGTGATCTAATCAAGTTCACTGTCAGCATAATAAGTCCACTCAGGGGCAGAGTACCTCCAAAAATGGCACTTTTACTCTTTTTTGATTTCCTGAGTTCTGGAATTTATTTGCTGGTAAGGAACATCTCTGTGACATACATTCACATCCATTATCATAAATCAGGGGTTAAACCAATTCTGTCTATACAACCTTCCCTATGTGTGCAGGACCATAAAAGTGTTTAGCCATCAGAGACAACAAATTGTCTGGTTACACAGTTCTTCCATTTGCCGAAACTCAAATGACATCTTCATTCTTCACACATCCAGCTTTAACCTAGACCTGTTGTTCAACCTCCGGCACTTCTTCCTGCAACATCCTAACTTCTTCCCAAGTACCAGCAACAGATGACAAGAAGTTGAAATTGGTCTAATTTGAATAATTCCCTTTCCCATTAAAGGCAGAGGATTCATAAGCACAGTACCGGGCATACTCGCTAAACGCTACTACATAGTCGTTCCTGCTCATGTCTGCTGCAAATTTCACAGATGAAAAAAAACAATTGCTTTAGTATTAATCATGAAAAAACAAAGTTGATAAATCTAATACATTTCTTTGGAGATTTCAGGATGGAACAAAAATTACAAGAAATATTTGACATAAAAGTAATTTTATACTTTTTTCTTTTCTGTAAATCATATATGGCTGTCACAATACAATGTACAGCAAATTACATCAGTGACAAAAAGTTATGTGAATAAAGTGAAAAAGTGATGTAGATGACTGGGTGAGGTTTATACATGAGTTATATGAGTCATAAAACTATATAAACAATGTTAAGAAGACAACTGTAAGATGGAGCCTGTCCTTTCCAATATAGATTTCACAGAAGCAATGTATGTAATGCCCATTTTAGATCGGGGACCCTGATGACATTCTCAATCCCCTTGTTACCACAACTGTCCAAATTCATAGACAACATCAAAGCCATATTGACTACCAGTGAAAGACACAGCAAAGTTTAATAAGAGCAACCAATTCAGCCACTTGCATGGAACTTACACTAGGTAGCTAGTAAGATTGAACTACACCATACAATGCAGACAGCATAGGCAGCTCTCAAATTTCCCTCATTGTCCTTCAAGAATGAGCTGTCCACAAAAAATAAATATTCAGCTCTGTAAAGGGTTCAACTTCAAAATAAGATCCTGGCTTGGTGCACAATTCTGTAACGTTGAGACAATCATGCTCAATCTCCCTCACTCTTGCCCCCTCTTCATTTGCCTCAGAGTCTTGGCAGAGGGAGCAATGGCAGGATTGAGACTGTAAAACCTTCTCAGCATAATATTTCTTGTGACAGGTATGATCTGCACATAACGGGCCAATCTGCTGTTGGTCAGGTGTCGTGTCTTATTATTTCTAGAGAGTGAGGGACCATCACTGTAAGAGGATAGCCCATAACAATATTCTCACTCTGCTCGACGTTGACACCAATCGCTGTGACCACTTTAAGGCACGGTGAGTGCGTTACGGGGTGTGTAAACGCATCCTTGTGTTTGGGCACACCGTATGGTTTGTCATGAACACAACAGACTCCTTTGAATTTCAAAATAGGTTGCTTTTATTTTCAATTAAGGTTTTTCATAGTTCATTTGGTTACGTTTTGCAAGTTCATTTTATCCATATTGATGCATATGGTAAAGTTGATTCAACACTGTTATGCTTCACACAAAACAAATGCTCCAATGCATTTCGGGCAAGAGCATTTGAGAGAGAATAAAAGCAACCTATTTTGAAATTCAAAGGAGTCTGTCGTGTTCATGACAAACCAGACGGTGTGCCCAAACACAAGGATGCGTTTACACACCCCGTAACGCACTCAACCAGCCATCAATCTACTGCGTATTGGGACGGTTACGCCACTTGTTGGAGCACCCTAAAAATCTCACCAAAAAACTCAAATAACTACATACCAACCTTTTAAGAACCACCAACGCAGTGCGCCTTGCCCTCTTCTACAGTTACCACTTTAAGGCAGTCAGGTTGCAACAGAGATGTTCTCTGAACTTTAGGAAAGTATTCTTTCTGTCATTGTCCCATAGTATCAGATCACCAGCATTCTTGCATGTCAACCTCTGTAGAGGTTTAGCCAGTAGGGAAAAGTTGGGAATCCACTGACAATAGTAGCCCAGAATTCCCAGAAACATCCTGACTTCTCCCTGCATAGTGGAAGGGTACATATTTTTAAAATGGCACAGATTCTCTCTTGTGACACCTTCCTTGCTTCTTCTCAATGTTATGTCCTAAGCCCTGGACATAATTTTGACAGTACTATAGTTTACGTTGGAACACCTTGTGTTTGTTCTAAGCCAAGTGATTCAACAGGGCAATGGTGTCTTGTCTTCATGCTTCTTGCAAATTTAACGCTATTCGCAGATCATCAATATACTGCACAAGAACTGATTTACACCACAACTTCAGAGACTCCAAATTCCTTTTCAAGATTTATTTAAAGATTGAGGGGCGTTATCTTTACCTATGTGGACTCCTAACTTCTGTGAATACCGAAATGAGTAAATGCCTTCTATGAAAACCAAAATGGTAGTAAGTTTAGGATTTTGTCCTAAGTTAGTTCTGTGAATCGGGCCCAATGTGTCTCCATGAGAGCAACAGAGAGACGTTTTATTAACAATTTAGTTAAAATGACGGCTTCGATCAGCCAGCAAAATTGGAGGTGATGCTTTGTAAGGGCAGGCATATTTAAAAGATCATGCTATCTAAATTTGTATATTCTAAGGAAAAGATGCAAAATAGAGTCACATACAGTAAGCAGGTCAGGACATGGTATGGTCTACAATTCAAAAGAACACCCAATTAAAGCATGAAAAAAGATGTTGCTGCCATGTATGTCGTAATGCTGTATCTGACCAGGGCAAAGTCAAAATCTATGGCCAACCGCAATGGAGAGTGGGTCACATACAAGAAGTGGATTGGGTTCTGTCTCTGCTTACCTTCAGATGTAGAGGAAATTTGCAAAAAAAATTCCTGAGTAGTTAAAGTTCAGTGGGGCAAGGTAGCTGGCAGTGTCCAAGATGGAGACATCATCATCGGGAAGCCACTGGCCGAAGTTGCGGTGCAGAATCCTTCATTCAGACATAGGTGTCATTATGATAGCAGGCGGATCGCCACAACCCGTATGGGGGTGGCAATCCACCCGCCAAAATCCCCCGCCCGCATGACTTTTTCCCCCGCCACATTACGATGGCGGGGGGACCCCAATGGACGGGAAGACCATCTGCTAGTTTTCCGCCGGTAGGCAATCCGCCCCATTGCCTACCGGGCGGAAAAGGCCAGGAATATGGTGGCAGTGCCTTGCAGGCACCGCCATCCATATTATCATCATGGCGGTGGAATGCCTTTCCAGGGCGGAAACTCCGCCATCGAAAGGCATGTGGTTTTGTCTTTGGGGTCTGTTATGGGCCCCCAGGGTGTTTGTGAAGGTGGAGGTGCACATAGGGGGGTACCTATGGTACGCCCCTGCAGTTTCAAGCACAACATGGCAGGCTCCGCGCGGTGCTTGCCACGTTGTGCATGGAAATGCACAACATGCCTTTTTGGCTTTGCTGCAGGAGTGCTGAAAGAACCGCCCGCTGCAATGTCAAGAATGCAGGATGTGCCCGCCACAATGGCGGGCGCATCCTAATGACCACCACGGGACCGCTGCACTTATGGCGGGCAGTCCCTTTCTACGTCAGGATGGCGGCCGGACAAAGTCCGCACGCCATCCTAATGATTCCCTTAGTCTCTTTTTTGGAAGTTGAAGATGTCCAAAGGGACGAAGCTGCAGGCTGCAGCCCTTGAGGACTCCACAAGCCTGGACGCTTTTTCTGCGAGGAGCTTCTGAATGGGAATTGCAGCTGTGAAGAATAATGTAACAGGAGCTGTTGCAAATCACCTTGGCCAGATTGACAAGCAGATTGGTCCCAGTATTCTCTCAGTTTTCAGAGCACTTTTTGATCGAGCCTTTTCTTTCCTGTAGACTTTCAATATGAGGTCAGCAGACTAGCCCTTAGAGTCACTCTGGCAGTTCTGGGTTGTGAGAAGGTGGTTCTGACAATCTAATCTGCTTGGATTCTTTGCTTTTTGATCACCAGATTTTTGACCTTTTGCTGTGGGAGAGCCTCATAACCTGGGATTCACCCATGATAAAGTCATGGTTAAATGGACTATGCGTGTTTACTGCCAGTGTCTGCCTTATGAAGTAAGGCTACTTTGATGTAGCCAGGGTATGGGGCACTGGGCTAGTTACTTATAGACATATGTGCACACACATGTACACATGTGTGAGGTCTGAATGTAGAAGACTCTACATTGTGAAGTAGTGTGGCTCACTGGTTAGAGGCGGCAGACCCGAGAGCAGAGGACGGCCCGGGACCAGGGTTCGATTCCCGGCGCGGCAGGTTTCTGGACCAGGGTCAGCGGACTCGATAATTCTCTCGCCTCGGTGCCCACTCTGATCAGCGATCACACTCGGCAACTCTGGGCATTAGCTTGCCTCATCTTCACTAACGGCCCCACCAGACCACCGGGGATGCCTGGTCTCACCCTGGAGATACCCATTAAGGGACCATCTCTCAGGGAAGCCAGGAAGGGTTTCGCAGCGGTCGAAGCGCCTTGGGACCCTACGGGTAAGTAGTGCGCTATATAAATGCCAATACATTTACATTTACATTTACATTGTGCCCAGCCTGGCAAATGCGCACAAGTATCCTGGTGCAGAAGGGACTATGCAGAGGTGGGTGGTGACCTAGAATAGTCCTTATAATGGGGGCGTACACATTCAGTGTGTGTTACTGTCTTTGACTGTGGTGACCCTCCATTATCCTCCTATGGGAAAGGCTGCCTCAGGGTGCAGTTCCAGGTACCTGGGGACATAGACTCCAGGGTTGCACCAATGTACACTGTAATCTATGTGAAAAGTACAATTCTGTGAAGCCACAACCATATAGGTACAGCTTATGGGTCATACATTAATGTCATATTTCTCTAACTTAGCTTAGGAGCATTGCTCAGGCCTTTTGTGACCCTACTGGAATGGGCTAATAGCTTTTGACCCCAGCTTCAGGAACAAAGGCCTTGCCCATCAAAGCAAGCATTTGACAGGGCTTAGGTTAACTCTCCAGGATGAAGGGAATGGGTGAAATTGCTCTGCATCAATCAGCTAGCTGGCATCCTGTGCCAGGACGAGGGCCTGCCCAGGCCGCTCAACAAAGGAGGGAGCTCACACCTCTGGATCCAAACCAGAGGGGGGCTCCCTTGAAGATTTGCTTGGGGAAGGCCCTGGCAGTGATGTCAGCAAAGGGGGGAGCTGAGACCTTCAGAGCCCATGTGGCAAGTGACTCCTGGGTGACACCATCTTGAAGTATCCCCGAAGCCTGTGCAGGAAGGTTCAAACAGGGGTGGAGAGGTGAGGTGGTAACTCAGGATAGGCCTGAGGTGCATCCCTCTGCCACCTTTCGCACCCCCTTAAAAGGTCTTGTAAAGGGTTGGAGAGCTCTCTCTTGGATGTGCTGTTCAGAGGAACACTAGAACGGGAGGCCTATACCTTGGCCAGTTGGGAGGAGGATCCCCTGATTGCCTACTGGATCAAGGACTCTGCCTCTGATTGACCCCAGGACTGGGGAAACTGGTCCTCTTACCCCCATAAGGAACAGCTAGGGAAAGGGTAGACTTCTGCACAAAGAGGGAGCACTGCCCAGGGAGACAACCAAGTGAAAAGCTGGTGCATGGAGCCAGTGGGATTTGCTCCCTACAAAGTTTGGCATCTTTGAGACCAGGTGGCCTAAGGAATGTTATCAAGGAGGCAAGCGCTCATCACCTGGAGCAAGAGGATACCAGAATCATCATAAAGGGCCCACCGTGGCCAAAGATATGCTGTGGTGAAGTGCATTGAACTTCACTGTGGTATTTGATTTCTGACTCCGGGGAGGAACAGGGCCAAAAGGCTGCCCGAGAAGAAAGCTTTTCATGGTAGTGGCATTGTGCCCCCTCACATGTGAGGCAGGGGCCCAGGGCCTCATCCCTGGATCCATAGAGGAAAAGTGAAAAGGGAGCATCATTGCACCCGCTCACAATGCCAGGAAGTAGCCAAGGACCCCATCCCTGGAAGCCGAGCAGAACAGAGAATGGGGGATTTCTGCTGCACCCCCGTGAAGGTGAGAGCTGCCCAGGATCCAATGGTGAGAGCAAGGAGGGGGGAGTGCCATCACACTCCCCATGTGACTAGGAAACCAACAGCACCATTGACGTCTGCCAGCAGAAGCGGCAAACTGGTATGAAGTGCTTGCTCACGTGGCAGCACGTGTCTGTGCAGGTTGTTTGGGGAGCCAGCGAGAGCAGCCAGGGGGGGTTCCCCGAGCTGCTTTCCCACATTGTTAAAGGCTGTGGGTGTCTGTTAGGGACTTGGCAGCCCAAAGAAGAGGAAACGCAGTAGGAGGTTGGAGAAGAAAAATGTTTAGAAAAGGAAATTGACGCTGCTCTTCCTGCCACAGCGGGAGAGACGGTGTTCAAAAATTCACAAAGCTCATTGAGGAGCACTCCATAATGCCCTGTGGGGCTCGTCAGTTTTGCCCGCATTTAAGGTGGAAAACACTTATTTGTAGCTTGTGGTGACCGCAGGAGAGTGGGGTAACCATCAAAATGTTACCAAAGTGCGGTGGCTGTAGGTGCAGCACAGCCTGTCCCCGAAGGAAGTGCCAGGGTCCCTTCTCTAAGTTTGGTGGGACTCTATGAAAGATAAGTTCTGAAGGGTTTCAAGTGTTCATTAAGCTTTCTCCTAGCTGGAACCTTTGTTTTTATATTAGAGAAGGCTGCACCCTCGTTAGGTGAAGACTATGGCTGAAACCAGTTGTGGCCTGAAAGTGGTTAATATGAGTTTTCATGTTAAGAGACACCCTGTAAGGATGAACTGTGGTGATTGCACATATGTGTATTTACAAAAGAGATGTCCTTTAAGACTATGTTAAAGGGGAGTATTTGTTTTCTGATGAAAGTGTTTATGCTGAAAATACCCTCTAGGGTTGTAGGACTATATTTACAAAGATGGGGCCCGTTTCACAGAACTAACTTAAGACAATATCCTAAACTTACTACTTTTGGTATTCGCAGAAGGCATTTAGTAATAGTAAAGTTAGAATGTTGTCTTAAGTCTCTCTAAACTTTGGGCCCGATTCACAGAATGAACTTAAGACTCAATCCTAAACTTACTACTATTTTGGTATTCACAGAATGCACTTACTACTTTTGGCATTCACAGAATGAACTTACTACTTTTGGCATTCACAGAAGTTAGGATTTTGTCTTAAGTCTGTCTTAAGTCTGTCTTAAGTCTGTCTTAAGTTTGTCTTAAGTCTGTCTTAAGACTAACTTAAGACAAAATCCTAACTTCTGTGAATACCAAAGTAGTAAGTGCATTCTGTGAATACCAAAATAGTAGTAAGTTTAGGATTGAGTCTTAAGTTCATTCTGTGAATCGGGCCCTTTGTCTTAAGTCTGTCCTAAGTTTGTCTTAAGTTTGTCTTAAGTCTTTCTTAAGTCTGACATTCTGAAGTCTGTCTTAAGTTTGTCTGAAGTTTGTCTTAAGTCTGTCTTAAGTCTGTCTTAAGTCTGTCCTACTACTTTTGGTATTCACAGAAGGCATTTAGTAGTAGTAAAGTTAGGATTTTGTCTTAAGTTTGACTTAAGACAGACTTAAGACAGACTTATGACAGACGTAAGACAGACTTAGGACAGTCTTAAGACAGACTTAAGACAAAATCGTAACTTTACTACTACTAAATGCCTTCTGTGAATATCAAAAGTAGTACGTTTAGGATTTTGTCTTAACCCCTTCCCTGCTGCCGTTGGCCTTTAGCCATCGCGAGCACTACCTACGTAGTGTGGTGCGCGTCCAACGGCCGACGTGGCCCCACCCACGCAAGGAAACGCCTGCACCGCGGCGGAATTACAGCTGCGGTTTACGGGTTAAGTTAGTTCTGTGAATCTTGCTCGCTGTGAATTTAACTTGCTACCCTCAGGTGCTATGTTTTAAGTGTGTATTTCATGCTAAAGGAAATTCTGATAACCCATATCACCTAGACATGCTAGACATTTCCTCTTGCAATGCTTTAGTTAAATAATGAGATGGACAAACACTTATGATCAAAGTTTGCATGCTTTATTGCCAGTATTAAGTGCCATCTCATGGTTATATGTCATTATGTGATTATTGCATTCATTTCCGTAATTAAATGCTTGATTAGATAATGAATTTAGCAGCCACTCGTTTTGATGCCAGTATTAAGTGCTCTTACTCCAAATAATGTTCAACACTTGGCATTTTGGGACAAGACAATGTTTAGACATGTGAGGTCTGGTATACTAGACTTCCCCTTCATTGGGGAGGGGTAGAAATGTTTACGCAATGTCATCCAAAAGTATTTCTATCATCTTGTGTATGTTTGTAAATTGCTGCATAGTATTGAGTAATATGTGTGTAATAAATGTACATTCCTTTTCCCAAAGAAATAGCATAGACTGGACAATAATTTTGTCTGGTAGACACCGCCATCCGTATTAAGATGTATGCAGGGTTTTGCCTTTCCATGGCAACGCCGCCACGGAAAGGCAGGCAGTTCTCACCGTTGGCATTCTGGGGGGTAGGGGTTGCACATGGGGGGTACTAGGTATCCCCCTGCATTTGACAGTACAGCGTGGCAGGCACTGCTAGGTGACTGCCATGTTGTACTGTCAAATGCACAACTTGCATTTCTGGCATTGTGGCGGGCGGGGCTTTCAGCTGTCAGAAATGCGGGATGCGCCCGCCAGTGTGGCGGGCACATCCGAATGGGATGTTCGGGACCGCCGCATGCATTGCGGGTGGTCCCATTTCCCGGGGGTATGGCGGGCGGACATAGTCTGCCAGCCATACTAATGATCCCTCAAGAGTTACAAAATGAAATATCACAAGGTAAGGTGACCCGACTTTAAATTTTAATTTTATCACGAATGCCAAATTGTATAGGGAATGTATTTTAGGGTAAAACAGGCAAGTAATAGGGTAGTGTGAGCTAGTAGTGTAGGAGGAGGGTAAGATTATTGAGGTAGTCTGAAGCCACACACAACGTAAACTGTTGTAGTGCTACCAATAGTCTTTCCTACATTTCCTTTGATCTTTTGGAAATACATGGATTCAGACTACCTGTTAATGCTTGTCCTAATCTCATTTCTTGAAAACTTTGCGCCTTCCTCAAAATTTCCAAATAATGATAGAAATTAGGATGTTGTTTGGCAATTGTATGATTGAAGGAGTTGTGCCATCCCTCTATGGAATTGTTTGTTTTTGCTCCTCCTTCGAATCAGGTCGAGTAGCAGTTCCACCACTACACATGGAAATGTGGCTTCCTCCTGCAACCCGACCGGATTAGACGGCCAATTCATGTGTCTTCAAAATATTAGTAGAGGTGCCAATTTTTCCTCATTTGTAGTAAAGTAGTCAGATTCAGTAATGGTAGTGTAGTACTCGTCTTAACTGTCAGGAGGAACAAAGCAAAGTGTAGTTAGTTTTTTTACGTCAAACTGTAGTTTGCTATCAGACATATATTCCTCAGCTAAGGATATTTTTGTATTTTATGCCAAAACACCTGTGAAAAGTTGAAAAAACATCCTTGAACTTGGGTATCAGTGTACATTTTGGAAATAGTATTCATCATTGAAAATTCAAAATCAATTATTCCTTTTCTAGGACTTTTGTCAGATGTTTTAGATTTTACCACTTTTGAAAGTTCAGTGTATGTTGAGGCTTGTTTATCTGGTAGCAAACTGAAAACTAAGGGAACAACTGTGTTGTTAATTTGTGCGTGAATGGTGTATATTTGGGTGAATGGGTGGGGCGTGCTTTAAAATGTACCATCCATCATCCAAATATCACTATTCTCCAACCTAACAAGGTTATGGGGCGTGCTAAAGATTAGGATTCTGTTCAGAGTGTTTTTATTGTCATGCAATAGGAAAGGTTCATTAAAAACAGTAACACAGAGTTCAGGAGGAATAAATATATCAGAAAAGGTTTGGGGTGTTACTCTTTGAGGGATACTTGCCTGTTTTTTTCGTTGGACAGTACGTCTAAATTAGGAATATTGGGCATACTGCTGGCAACATATGTGGGGGGACGTGTTGTGCTGCCTCCCTCAAAATAGAACTACGGGTGTCATTAGAGGTTGATGCAATTTCTTTTATTTCATTAATTGTTTCTCTAACCTCAATCTCCATTGCAGAGGCAGAGTGGCTATGTTCAGTGGTTCTTAAAATAGAGTCACCAAGAGTAATCGCTCTGCCTGTGCAATGGGATGAGTAGTATTGCACACACCTCCAATGACATCTGGGTTAAGTTAGTCTCTCCTTACAATAAATATACCCTGCATGTTTTAATAGTTGGTTTCCCCTGTCGGAGGTGATGTATCTGGCTTCAGGATAAAATGACATTATCTATAATGACATGAAAAAGATGTGAAATTAAGTTAACTTTTGTTTAAATCCTGTGTTTACCTGTGCATAAATAGAAAAAATTGTTAGTATTTTTAAAGCAAGCTGAATGTCTGGAGAAAATTAAATCATTGAATACAAGTAGGTTTGATCAATTTTTAGATTTATTTTCCATATTCTATTTCTTTGAAAAGAAAGGTTTTAGGGGACTCATAAAAATGAAAAAAGATTGTTGCAATCAGTTTGCATAATATTTACCTTTTTTGAAGACATTTTCGCTTCTAGTTGTATTCAATTTTGGTATAATTGTTGTGGATGGTCATGAATTTTGTATCTAGTAGAGAATAAAAAATGTTTAAAAAAAAAAATTTATTGTTAAAGAAGTTTTGTTGCTAGAGATAAAATTGTGTTTATAATTTGCTTGACTAATTTAAAACATAACCTTACTGTGTAAGGATGATTTGCTGTAGTAGTGAGGTGTTTCGTCTTCTTCTGAAATGTGAATGTGCTGATAAAAAAATATTTAAAATAAGTTACCATAATCTTTCTAAGTTTACTTTTGGTACTGTGTAAAAAAAAATACACTTATTATTTAAGAAAAGAGGAATAAGGCAACAGAAGAAATAGAAAAACGTTTTGAGGTTTTAAATTTGGATTTTCTTTACCTTTTTAGAAGACTTTTCTAGCCTCTGGTTGTTTTTATTTCAGGTTTAAAGTTTGTCGTTGCTCTTTAATTTGTATCTGAAAGAGTAAAAGAATAGGAATGTATTAGTGATTTTTTAAACAAATGTTTTTTGCAAGGTTGATTAATGGCTTTTTTTGTTGGCTTCTGGTTATTAGTAAAAAAAACTAACCTTTTAAGTTTATTTGGAAGTACTTATAAGGTTTGTCGTTTTGTTTGGATATATGAATGTGCTTCAAAGAAATATTTAAAAAATGTTATGCTTTTGCTTTACATGTTTACATTTTTTACAGCATGTTTCAAAAAAGTTTTTGCATAATCATTTACCTGTATTATTAATGTCTTGATGTTGATAGGGACATTGAGAGGATTTTAAAAAGGTACGTTCACCCTGATTTTCGATGTGTTATCGATTTTCGATGTGTTATCTGTGGAGAAAAATCTATATATTTAGAACAGTAATTTAAAACCCCACCATTTTACAGCTTTTTCAGTGAGGCAAGCACCCCTTTTGAGATGGAATAGTAATTTAATAGTCAACCACTTTCTAGCATTTTCCCTGAGGCAAGCATTTGCCTTGAGGCAGTTTGGAGTTTAAATAGGATTTCAAAATACCACCAGTATTTTGCCTGAGGCAAGCCCCCCTTTGGAGTTGGAATAGTTATTTATTTGCCATCCACTATCCAGCATTTTCCATGAAATAAGCACCCCTTTGGAGTTGGAATAGTAATTTAAAACACCACCACTATCCAGAATTTTCACCCTTTGGTTTTGGATAAGTAATTTAAAATAACGACAACAATCACATAGCCGGGGGGCGGAGCTTGCTGGCGTCCATGCTGGACGTGTGAGCACTGAGCTCCCGGCCAAGACCCCGGCATTATCCTGTTAAAATATCCTAACGGTGCCTAAATTACTGTTGTGGAGGTGGGGTGCTCCCCCGCTGTAGCTGGAACGCTTGGACGGATCGGACCCGAGCTGCGCGGCCGCCGAGTGGAGCGTCCCGGAGGAGGTCACTTGAGGTAGCGGACCAGGCCCGCAGCCGCGGGCTTGCCTGGCGGTGCAGCCCGCCGACGTCACTCGATGTGCGGTCCGGGGGGCCCCGTGCGGCCCAGAGACTCAGGACAGACGCCGGAGGGTGGAAAGCCTGACCCCAGCGCCAGCCGATACCAGTGCGATCTGCTGCACGGCGGCTCGGGATCCGGGTGAGTGGCACTAACGGGGCTGTTGCAAATTGCCCAGGAGTGCACCCGCCGGTGCCCCGCCTCGCCCCCTGAGCACACACCGTCCCCCCAGACCTGACTGGGCTGTAGGTGACACTAGACAAGCGTTGCGACCTGCTGGGTGATTGTTGCACTTCGGAGGCCAGACCGCGGGAAGCAGACAATCGGCGATTGGACCCCGGGGGTCCCGGCGGGCACGCGGCGCTGGGGGAGGGTCTGCACGTACCAGACCAGGACTACTGCTGTGCCCCACGCTTCAACTGCCCTATTGTGCGTGTACCTGGTACTGGACTCGGTCCTGCTGCGCTTTCTAAAGGTGTCCTGCTGGTACTTCCCCACACACAAGCTTGTCGCCATTTTGCAGTTAGGGCTGGAACTGCGGCAGCCATTTGCCCCATACTCGGAAACGCCTGGGACAGCGCTGCTGAGATACGTCAAGTGTGGAGACCACGGAGGCCGCGGACAGTTGGGAGAAGGCTAGACTACTGCATTTGAGGTGCATGGGTCAATGCTTGGTCACAGAGAGCCTGAGTGACGTCGTGGATTCCCCGCCTGGCACACCATATGGGTTCTCTACACGCCAAGCTGTGCACTTGGGGGACACATCACCTATGACCAGCAGTCTGTCCGTGTGCTGGGGCCCTGGGGGGTGCTAATATCCGCTTAGGCTGTGTGGTGCGGGTCGCTGCATGAACCTCTCCTGCTATCCGGACAAGGTGTGACGACTGTGTGCTAACGCCTGGAACTTAAGGTACACGTGGGGACCGACAAGCACTCAGGTTCGACACGCCGAATTGCGGCCACCTGCGGTGAGGGTCGCTTACATGTCCACTAGACTAGCTATGGGCAAAAACGACAGGTCGCAACCAAAACTTACCTTTGAACAGTGCCGGACCAAGGGATCCGAAATGCCAGCCCCGGCGGCTTCGCCGAAGGGGGCAGCTGCTGAGAGCTCCATCAGCTCAGATATTCGCGAACTGCTGGTCGCAATGGAGAAGGTAATACAAGACAGCATTGCATCAGTCGGATCTAAAATCAACACCCTGTCCTATCGCATGGACCGCATGTCGAAACGTGTGGACAAACACGCTGAGCGCCTCGACATGGCGGAGCGACGACTGACCGATGCGGAGGAGGCCCAAACGGAGTGGGACAAGGATCACAAGCAATTTGGCAGGCTTCTGCAGGTGATCCAGGACAAGTCCGAAGACTTGGAGGCGAGATCGCGAAGATCCAACATTCGCATTACTGGTGTTGCAGAGAGTCAGAGACTACACAGACCGGCAAGATGGAGCTCTTCGTGGAGAAACTACTGAAATCCCTGCTCGGGGACGAGGCCTTCTCCCGGATGTTTATAGTGGAGAGAGCCCACCGCACGCTGGGACCCAGACCTAAACCGGGGGCGAACCCGAGGCCCATCATAGCGAAGCTCCTGAACTACAGGGACAGAGTCACTGCGCTTCGCCTAGCTAGGGACAAGGGTAAGCTGCAATACGAGGGGATGGACATCTCACTATACCCGGACTTTACGGCAAAGGTCCAGGAGGAGAGGAAACAATTTGCACCTTACAAGAAGCAGTTGCCCGACCTAGAGTTGGACTACGCGATGCTATACCCCGCCAAGCTTCGTATCAACAGACAAGGGCATTCGCATTTCTTCACGGACCCCAGGGAACTGCAGAAATCACTGAAGGAGTGGTCCAAAGAACGTAGAACCAGCCCGAGGAGAGACCAGGGGGACCATGATGCCTCCTCGCTGTTGGAGGAGCAAGACTGAGTATTTTCCTGGACACTGCTTTCTGGATCTCCAGATGGGTGAGACCTTACTGGTTTAACTTAGGGAGTGCGGGGAGCCGGGTGTGTTCCTTCTCTAAAATGGTGGCAAACTGATACAGTACTTGTTAGCCGAGCTGGGGCATTGTGCTGCTGCTGAGACTTGAAGGGGGGTGGCACCATTGAGGGTGGGGGGAGCCACACTATGTTATTTGTGCATTGTTTTTGTACTAAGGCACGGAAAGTGAGTAAGGGGCTAGGTGCCGGGGGCAGTAGTGGAGCGGATTTGATTTGTTCGATACCTGTTTTGCCAGCGACATCTGCCCCTGCGCTTCTGGCTCACAGACCCTGGAGAGAGTTGCTTTGGGAATTGCTTCCGTGGGTTGACGGGGGTGTTCGGGGAGCGGCAGGGAGTTCTAATGTCAATGGGTGGGAGTGAGTCCTGTCAGGCCAGGTTGGGGGAGGTCTGCTGTGGGAGGGGGGGATAATGTTGGGAATTGTAATGGTTACTTTACCTATAGAACCACTGTTTTTGGGCGAGTGGGGTTCTGTGTTGGGGGTTGTTTTTGCTCTCGCGACAGCAGGGTTCTGAACCTAATGCAAAGCAAAGTGCTGCCTGATTTTCAATCTAGAGTGAGTACACGGAGAGGTAAAACAGCTTACTGTGCTCTATGGTGGTTACTGATGGGATGACTAATTCTGATGGTGGGAATGCCCCGCGCACCCTGCAGGAATTGAAAATATTGACATGGAATGTGAGAGGGCTCAATGATCATCGGAAATTGCGGAAGGTACTCAGTTACTTGCATAGACACCACGTCGACCTAGCTCTCCTCCAGGAGACTCACCTTCCTCTTAATAGCAAGATGCTGCAGGCCAGGGGTCTTGGGGGACACATAGTGGCAGCGGGGTTTACGACACACTCCAGGGGTGTACTCACCTGGGCCAACCCTACCTCTCAACTAAAACTGGTGCCGCTGGTGTCAGACCCGGAGGGTCGTTTTGTCATCACCAGATGCGTGGGCAGGGGTCTCGATTTGCTTGTGATTAATGTGTATGGACCAAACTATGATTGCCCGGACTTCTACACAAAGCTGTCTACACAGTGCAGAACGTACGTCTCCACGAGAATGCTATTGGGGGGTGATTTCAACTTTATATTTGACCCTGATCTGGATAGATCGATGGGTCCGGTTCGGAGACCAGTGGCCTCGGCCCTCCACATGAAGGCTGAACTGATTAAATTGGACCTGGTGGACGTTTGGAGATACAAGCACCCCACGAAAGGTGGTTTCACACATTACTCTGCTTTCCATAATACCCACACCAGAATTGACTACTGGCTAGTGTCTCAAGCCCTACTAGGTAGTATTAGGAGATGTGAGGTGCTCCCTCGTACCCTGTCGGACCACTCCCCCGTACTACTACACCTGGTGATCCCGAAGAAAGTAATCCCCCCCTTCACCTGGAGATGTCCTCCCTACTCCCTACTAGATGAAGCTTTTCGTGGTGATCTGGCGGCCGACATAGGCACGTATTTTGAAACTAATTTGGGTACTGTCGACAGTTTTCAGACCGTGTGGGATGCTTTTAAGGCCTACATCAGGGGTATGGCGATGTCTAAACACTCGAGTGTGCTTAAATCCATTAGACGTGATTTGAAAACAGCTTGAATCCCGACTGGCCGAGTTGGGGGGTCATCTTCCGGATGGGCCTGACTCTAACGCCGACTCCCAAATTAGGCTCCTCCTGACAGAATACCACGACTAGCCGACAGGGAAGTGCAGCATATGGGCAAATACGCTACGGCGCGTACCTACGGTGAAGGAGAAAGGCCGGGCGCGTTACTAGCCAGAATGGTACGCAGTACCAGGAAACCTCTAGTTGTGGACGAGCTGCTTACTCCAGGGGGTGAGGTAATCTCAGATGAGGAGGAGATCCTCCAAACGTTTCAGAGGTACTATGCGGAGCTGTACAAGTCCAGATCGCTGCATGTCGAGGAGGAGATAGATGACTACCTCGAGCATATAGCCATGCCGTTTTTGCCTGACTCAGACAGGGAGTTCCTGAGGTCTCCCATACAGGAGGATGAGATATTAGAAGCGCTGGCGAGCATGCGATCAGGTAGTGCCCCGGGAGCGGACGGTCTGACGGTAGGCTTCTATAAGTCGTTTAAGGACAAGCTGGTCCCACATCTGATTACCCTCTTTGATGATATATGTGAAGAGGGGAGTATGCCCCTCTCGATGAGGGAGGCCTTACTCGTCACCATCTTAAAGCCTGGGAAACCGCCGGAGTGCTGCAGTTCCTACAGGCCGCTTTCGCTACTAAATGTGGACGCCAAAATCTTTGCCAAAGTGCTGGCCACACGACTGGCGCTCCTGGTACCGGATCTAGTAGCCCCAGAGCAGGCGGGTTTCGTCCCTAACAGGAACCTGACATACAATATACGCACAGTACTTGGGACAATGCAGCACGTGCGCCAGGAAAACACTGCCCTGACAGTTTTTATGGACATGGAAAAAGCCTTCGACTTTGTGGAATGGCCTTTCATGATCAGAGTCCTCAGGAAGTTGGGCCTGGGAGAACCTTTCCTGCAGATGCTGGGGGCTTTGTATTACCAACCTACAGCGAGACTGAAGATAGGGGATAGAGTAACGGACTCATTTGATATTAGCAGAGGTACTAGACAGGGATGCCCCCTTTCGCCCCTTCTATATGCGCTGGTGGCGGAGCCCCTGGCTTGCGCACTCAGGGAATATCACAGCTTGGAAGGCATTCGTTTTCCGACGTACAAAATAGGCATTTCAACGTATCCCGATGATACTCTCCTATATGTCCGTAACCCGGAAGCGAATCTCTCATCCGTCCTGCGAGAGGTCGTGCGTTTTGGCGCTCTCTCTGGATTGAAATTGACCTGGGATAAGTCCATTGCCTTCCCACTGACGCCTGTGACTCAGCCCTTTGAAATGGAGTACCCCCTGAAATGGACTACTGACTCGGTCAGATACCTCGGCATACAACTACATACAGACCCTGACGTTTTAGTTAGAGAAAACTATGGCGTAGCGTTCGCTAGACTGGAGGAGGATGTGGACGCATGGTGTAAACTACCACTGTCCCTGATGGGCAGGATAGCTCTCATGAAAATGATAGTACTGCCTAGATTTCTCTTCCTCTTCAACAATATACCGGTGGTCCTATCAAAGGCCTTCTTCAAACAGCTCACGCAGGTGCTTACCAGGCTGGCGTGGTGTGGTAAACAACCTAGAGTTAAGTGGACAATGCTGATGCTTCCTTGTGAAAGGGGGGGGACTGGGGGCCCCCGATATGGAACGATACTATTGTATTGCGCAGGCTGCCCATTTGCACTTGTGGATCCACGGGGACCCGCGTATACCTCGTGTGACTCTAGAACGCCTGTTTGCGGAACCTCTTCCCCTACCGGCCACGGTCTGTCTCCCGGAGGATCGCGCCATTGGCCAACTAGATTCCCTTAAATCTACTAATCATGCATGGCATGCACTGGCCCGAGCACGAAACAGTAGTGTCTTGTACTCACCGCTAATGCAGATCGACTGGGCACTGTGGCTGGGTCCACTCAGGGAAAAGGGAGTTACGGAGGCATTGCATGCACTGGGTCTCTCGAAAATGGAAGATCTGTTTACTGCAGGGGTCGTGAAGACCTGGGAACAGCTCCCTCCTGCTCCAACGGGACCCACGCTCTTGCAGAGGTTCCAGTTTCATAGAGTCCGATACGTGCTCAAGGACGTGCTGGGCCCGGACATGGAGGAACCCCCTGAGGTACCGGAGCTCACCTATGTCATTAAATCTGCGTCATCTCGTAAACTGATCTCTAATATGAACAAACTGGGTGTTGCACATCAGCAGATCCAGCACCCCAAAGCCAGAGAGGAGTGGCAAAGAGATCTGCAGATGCAGATTGATGACGACATGTGGAGATATGCTGCTCTAACAAGAGAAAGCTCTCCCTTAATGGTAGGCATAGACTGGTGCACTTTAAGTTTCTTCAGCGGGTGTACTATACACCGGAGAGGCTGCATCGATATGGCCTCAGACAGTCCGCAGAGTGTGAACGGTGTCATGCGCCGGTCGCAGACTTCATCCACGTGGCATGGTACTGCCCTGGAGTTCAGAGATTTTGGGCAGAAGTCTTCTCAGAACTTAAAACGATCCTGGGCTCGGAATTGTCCAACGGACAAGCGCTGGCGCTACTGGGATACTCTAAGCCGCTTCCGACCGCTCAGCGCCGGCCCGTAGATATGGCACTGTTAGTAGCCAGAAGGGTGGTAGCCCAGTGCTGGATGAGGGGGCCACTACCCACCAAGAAGAGATGGGCAGGCGACTTGCTCTACTGCTATACCCAGTCGGAACTCTACAGTGAGCTACTCCCCCCCAGGAGCAGACCCAAACATTTCTGGGGCCTATACCAGGCACACATACAACAGAATGAGGAAGCGAACTCTGATGACGACGACTCGTCGGTTGTCCTGGATTCCCCGGGGGGTCAGGTGGAACAGTTGATGTAGGTTTCTTTGGGGGGGTCTACGGGTGGGGGGGGGGAGAGGGGTTAAACATTGGCACCAGTGTAGTTCCTTTCAAGTCACCCGGGTCACGTCCTTAGACTCCCAGAGTGATAGCTGTGGGCAGTGTAGTATGAACCTGTCGATAACACTAATGGGTGTATGTCACTGGGCACACTTTTGCTGGCACACGGGGGTGGGTTAGGGTAGGTTGGGGTAGTTTACTTGTTCCTAGACCTTTCACATGTAACTAAGGCTTTCGGGCGTGAGTGTCAATTTGTTCCTTGCAACCCTCATGGTTATACAGACTTTGCTGCTGAGCCGAGACTACGCACTGTTGATTCTGGCAGCTTGCTGCACTGTATGCCGCCGGGCCCCCGGGATGCCGGCTAAATGGCTGTGTTTAACATCACTAAGCTTGACAAACAGGATGCGTTGCTTTGATCCACTGCATATCGTTAAGCGCCATGTACTGCTTGCTATGTGTTATGTGAAATAAAGGTCTTTAAATAAAAAAAAAAAACAATCACATAGCCAACATTGGCAAGAGCCACAGAAAAGTAGTCTATCGCCAAATGAAGAGGGTTGTGATATGCAAAATATGAGGAAGCCTTCTTTAAGCAAAGTTCTAAATTCTATCAAGCACTTTCACAGAGATGTTAAGAATGATAGTAACAGGAATCATGCTGCTATCCAGGAACTGCGAGGAGCCGTTAAAAAAGTAGACCAAACATGCTCAGAAATTTCGAACAGAATGGCCTCTGTAGAGTCTGCCACTGAAAACTTAGAGACTGACTTCAGTAAACTCCAGAAGCAAGGGGCAGAACACGAAGGAGTTATCAGGGATCTGACGAAAAAAGTCGAAGATTTAGAGAAAAGAGGCAGGAGGAACAATCTTTGTTTCCTAGGTATTCCCGAAGGAGTTGAGGGAGATGACCCAAGGGGGTATATGATCAACCTGGTAAAGACAGCCTTTCCGGAGCTTGTAAGCTGGGATATGAACATTGAACTTCAACGGGCACATCGCTTCCCTCTGGCACTGCCCAAACGTAGCCAGAACCCAGCACAGTATCCTAGAGCTATGCTGGTCAACATAGGTAATTTTAGGCTAAGAGAAGCCATTTATGGTATTGCGAGGCCCACAAGGAAGAAGGAATTCAACGACTTTTCCTCCTTCGTGCGCCCAGATTTTGCTCACGCGACTGTAGAACGCCGGTGGAGGATGAGGCAGCTGATCACTCCATTCGAACAAAAGGGAGCAAAGATATTCCTTCAAAATCCAGCAAGATTAAAAATAATCTATAAAGGCACAACTAAAACCTTTACCAGTGAAGTGCAAGCAGAATACTACCTGAATGAAATCGGGGGGAATACTAACCAAAAAGCTGGCAAATAGTAAAAGTCCTGAAAGCTTTTTGAATGAATAAACAAATACCAACAAGTAAAAACTCAGGACATAACTCCCACATGCCAGCAAAATAAGTAAATATTGAGCAGAACTTATACTGTAAAGCAGAGGCCTTAACTACTTTGTAAAGCAGAGGTTTCCATTTACGTACCATAGAAATGTAGGGAATACATATCTTTGATTCCGGGTCACGGGCACGTCTGACATGTACTGCCCTAACTGACAACCATACCTGGGAATTTTGTACCCAGGACGTCTCATTGGGGAGGTGGGTGGGGGGAGATTAGAGATGGTAGGACACGGGGTGTGAGGAAGGGGGGGATAGCAGGGATGGGAGGGGAACAGAGGGGAAAGGGCAAAAATGTTGCACAAGGATATGGTGTTTTGTTATTGGCATTACAAGTTTGGGTGGGGAAAAGAACACAAGATATACAGCAAAGCAAAGATAAAACAGACAAATATCAGCATAGGGTCAAAAGTACTAAAGCTATATGGCATGTAGAATAGCCTCGATAAATGTATGTGGGCTTAATGAGCAAAAAAAGAGGTTTAAGGTAGCAGCACTACTTAGAACACTGCACGTTGATTTGGTTTGTCTGCAAGAGACCCGCATAGAGGGTAACAACGCACACCTGTTGGGCCTATTAGGGTTCGAAGTTATGGCAAAATCAAATCAAGGGACCAAAATTAGAGGTGTGGCGGTGCTGGGAAGGAGCAGTGATACAATTATAAAGAGGAAAAGTGAAGATAAATGGGGAAGGTGGGTGTTGACCGAGATAGCCTTTAAGGGGGAGACGTTCACTTTAGCTACAATATATGGATCCACAGAGGATGATCCAGACGTATTCCAGTACCTGGGTGTGGAATTGACACAATGGCCTGAGCCAATTGTATGTTGTGGTGATTTTAATCTACACAACCCAATCAGCTCATTCTTGCAGCCAGGCTCGCAGGAAAAAGAAAGTGTTTAGGGCACTGTCGGATATGGCAACACATAACTCACTGGAAGATCCCTGGGTAAAATGGCACCCGAATTTAGACGGTAGCACTTTCTTCTCCGCTCCTCACCAGGTGTTGGTCAGACTTGATTACTTTTTAATTTAAAATAATCTAATTGCTGAATCAAAAATTGAAAAACAACCCCGAATAATTTCTGATCATAGCCTATTGGTTCTGACGATAAGACTAGGGCATCCACATAAAAAAGAGGTGCAATGGACTTTTGATAGGGCGCTGCTGCAAGATAATGGATATCGGGTGTATATGACAAAATGGATCAAGGACTTCTGGGATATAAATAGAGGGACAGCACCCCAGGGATAGTGTGGGACGCCTTTAAGGCTGGTTTTAGAGGGGAGACGTTAAGCTTTGTATTGTTCGCACAAAAAAAAGAGAAACAGAAGACCGAAGAAATACGACAAAATCTATTGAGGGCCGAAGAAGAATTAACAGTAGCTATTCAACAACAGGTCCCGATAGAACAAACCATCCTTAAGCTAATATCGCTTAGAGCAGATGCCCTGGAAGGAGTCACCCAAAAGACGGCCAAGAAATATATGGCTAATAGGGAGAACGCATATGAGCTCAGTGAAAGGGTGGGACATATTCTAGCTGTACGGACTAGGCAGAGAGTAGCAGCAGTCGATATTCAAGAAATCACCGATACCCAAGGAAATATGGTAACAGAGGTAGGACAGGTAAGGGAGGTCTTTAAACAATTCTATACAGATCTTTACGCCTCAGATATATCAGCCAGCACGGAGGAGATAGAAAAATATTTGAGCGAGGCGCCTCCTTCGGTGCTCTCCGCAATTGAAAAGGAGGAGTTAGATGCTGGATTCCGGTTAGAGGAACTGGTCACTGCTCTTGGCAGTCTTCCCTCGGGGAAGGCAGCGGGGCCGGACCGTATCCCAGTGGAATTCTTTAAAATATTCCAAACAGTGATCATAGGGGACATGTTTAATATCATGGCAAAGGCACAAAAGGGTGAATTCGTCCCTGAGTCCTGGAATGCAGCCAACATCATTGTAATACCAAAGAAAGGTAAACCCACAACTGAACCAAGCTCGTACCGCCCAATTACGTTGAAGAACGCCGATGTCAAAGTCTACTCAAAGATACTAGCGAAAAGATTAGCAGGGGTGGTTGAGGGTTTGGTTAGTCTTTCCCAGCATGGGTTTATCCCAGGAAAAGGAACAACACAGCACATCAGGCAGGTCATTACCATGTTTGATGCAGCAGGTACCCTAGGAGACCCTATGGCAGCGCTGTTTCTAGATGCAGAGAAGGCATTTGATAGGGTCTCCTGGGGATACCTATGGTCAGCCATGAGGTGGAATGGAATAGGGGAGGGCTTCATCAAGGTCATACAGACCTTGTATATCAACTCAATGGCTAAGATTAGGGTCAATAGGGGATACTCGGCAGCAGTTAAGATCTGTAGAGGGACTAGGCAGGGCTGCCCGTCATCCCCCCTTCTGTTTGCACTATATTTGGATTCCTATCTGCGCAGGCTGGAACAGAATCCACAGATTGCCCCGATGAACATAAATGGCTGTGCAATAAAAACTCTTGCGTATGCGGATGACGTTGCCATTTTGACACCTAACCCCTCCGCCGACATTAGGGAGATTGAAGCAGAGGCAGAATGTTTAGGTCAAATCTCGGGATACAAACTGAATAAATCCAAGACACAGATTGTTGAAAATAGATGTTCAGTGTGTAACGATTCTAGAGTAGTTGGTTCAGCCGTGTACTTGGGGGTGGCAATATCAGCAAATCTTGATATGGTGGTAGAGATAAATATGGCTCCACTGATGACAAGAATAAAAAAGGATCTAACAAGGATGAACAACTTACACCTATCGTTGATGGGCTGTACCAACATTATTAAGATGCTGATTCTCCCCAAATTACTTTATTTTTTCAGATCGATCCCTTTATTCTTTGAGAACAGATGGTTTAATACACTAGAGGCAACATGAAATAGATTTATCTGGGCACATGGGAAGACGCTTTGGTCATACAGATACATCACGCTACCAAGAGAAAGGGGGGTGGGGATACTTCAGGTTATACTACATGGCAGCTGCCCTACAATATATGCAAGGGTTAATAGGAGGAACAGATCTGGATCAAAGAGTTAATAACCTGTCTACGAAAGTATATGCTACGGTGTTAGGGACAGAGGTGGGAAATTGTTTTTTAAATTGTATCGATTTTGGCTACTTTAAAAGAACCAGGTTTAAGACACTTTCCGCAGCTGTTAAGATTTGGATTACCGTCTTGAAAATAAGTAAACTGGTGAAATGTAATAGATATATCAGACTCTATAAAAACAGGTAATTTCATCAAGCAATCTTTGCAGATGAAGTAATGGCAAACAATGGTATTGTCCAGATTGGGGACTTATTTGAGGCAGAGGGGATGGTACAGTTCGCAGATCTAAGAACTAGGGGCCAGATGTAGGTGAAATAGATTTACCGATTTTAAATACTGAATTTTACCGATTCGGTAATTTAAAATCGGTAAATATATGGGGTCGACATGTAGGTATTCCAGATGTGCTGGAATACCGAATCGGATGAAATCGGTATTTACCGATTCGGTAAATACCGAATCGGTAATGCCCATTCATTCCTATGGGCTTTGAAGCCCATAGGAATGAATGGGCATTACCAATTCGGTATTTACTGAATCGGTAAATACCGATTTTCACAAGGGTGCAGGGGGTGTCACTTTGAAACCCTCTGGCACCCCCAAAACAGGCTCAGGTGTCATGTGTCAGGCATACATGCCCTGAGGGCAGGTCTGCCTGTCACATGGCATAGGTGTGCATGCACACATGTGCATGCACACCGGAATCGGTATTTTACCATCAAATTGGATTTGATGGTAAAATACCGATTCGTTAAGGCTCCTGGGACTCTGAAGAGTCCCACCTACATATGGGTGGCTCAGAATCGGTAAATTTTCCGATTTTTTATTTTACTGAATCGGTAAAATTACCGAATCGGTAATTTTACCGATTCGGTAAAATAATGCCCCCTACATACCATTCACCTATTTACCGATCGATAACGGCCGAAAATACCGATTTTCGCCCTTTACCGACCGACCTACATTGGGCCCCAAGTATGGTATTGATAACAGAGGCTTTTTCAAGTATATCCAGGTCAGGAGTTTTTTTAAATAATAAAACAAGGGGGACAGTTGGAATGAGATACTAGAAAAAATTAGACTTATGGGGGATCACACCATTAGGTCTTTTTATGCCTCTTTGCTTAAAGGGAAAACTGATGATTTAGGAAAAGTGGGTAATAAATGGGCAGAAAAACTTAACGTGAAAGCAGGGTGGCTAAAGAAATCACTGGACCTAGGTCGTACTACATTGTGTTCAGCCTCCATGCAGTCACAACACTATAAAACTCTGTATTAAATATATCATACCCCGCTAAGATAGCTAAATGGGGCAGGACCATGGGTACAAACTGTCCCCGATGCAACACTAGCGAAACTGATATTATTCACATATTTGCTACCTGCCCTCAACTACATACGCTAGTTAGAGACATCGAGGGATTTCTAGACAGATTATTGGGTATTCAAATCAAACTTAGCCCAGTTCGGACAATCTTAGGTCTGGGTATGGAAGGAGCCGATACACAGCAGGAATTCCTGTTCGTGGCAATGTCAGTATACAGATTGACTTTAGCAAGGGGATGGCTTGACAAAAATCCACCGACACTACAAACCTGGCTGGCTAATCTGTTGAATGCATGTAATATGGAGAAGAATATTTATGCACGAAAAGGGAAAAGGGGAAGGACACTAGGTTTAAGAATATGGCAACCCATAAGTAGGTGGAAAGAAGGATTTGGGCCGCATGTAGACCCAAGAAGGGCTTAACGTTTATTAGTGGTAAAATAAGAAATATAAATAATGTTTGCTGAAAGGTGTAATGAAATGTTTGTATATCTATGAAGCATGAAATATTAATGCTGAACAATGTATAATGTATAAAGTGTGTGCAACATTGAAAATAATAAATATAATTAAAAAAAACATCCTGAATGTTTACTGAGGCAAGTATCCCTTTGGAGTTGGAATAGTATTTTAAAACACCACCATGATCCAGCATTTTCCATGAGGCAAGCACCCCTTTGGAGTTGGAATAGTAATTTAAAACACTACCACTATCCTGCATCTTCCCTGAGGCAAGCACCCCTGTGGAGTTGGAATAGAAATGTTATACTCCACCACTATCCTGAATTTTCCCTGAGGCACGCACCCCTTTGGAATTGGAATAGTAATTTAAAACACCACCTCTATCCAGCATTGTCCCTGAGGCAAACACCCCTTTGGAGTTGGAATAGTAATTTTATATTCCTCCACTATCCAGCCCTGAGGCAAGCATACCTTTGGTGTTGGAATAGTAATTTAAAACACCACCACTTTCCATCACTTTTCCTGAGGCAAGCACCACTTTGGTGTTTTATTAGTAATGTTATACTCCACATCTATTAAGCATTTTCCATGAGGCAGGAATAGTAATTTTTAACAACAACAATATCCAGCATTTTTCCTTGTAGCAAGTATCCCGTTAAAGTTGCAATAGTAATTTTATACTCCACCACTATCCAGCATTTTCCCTAAGGCAAGCACGCCTTTTGATTTCGAATAGTAATTTAAAACTCCACCACTATCACGAATTTTCCCAGAGGCAAGCACCCCTTTGGTGTTGAAATAGTAATTTTAAACACCACCACTAACCAGTATTTTAACTGAGTCTAGCACCCCATTTTTGGGGATATGTAATTTAAAAGCCATCCACTATCCATCCTTTTTACTGAGGGAAGCACCCTTTTGGAGTTGGAATTGTAATTTAAAATTCCACCAATTTACCGTATGCAAGCACCCCTTTGGAGTTGCAATAGTAATTTTAAAATACACCACACACATGAATTTAAAATGATGCATGCACCCCTTGGACTTGTTTTATTAATTTTGAAAATGTACTTTACAAACTTGAGAGTAATCTTTTACCTTTAATAATTAAATCTTCTATTTTTTAGGTGTTCTTTCACAGGTTTCTACAAGATGATTTTTCTTTTCAGTTTTAAATATCTTGCTATCTGTGGAGAATGCAAAATGCAGTTCAAATTTACGTAAAATAAAGGATTTATTTATTTGACAATCAAAAGTTTTTATTACTAATAAATCGACATTGCCATGTTTTTGAAAATGATTAAGAATTAAAGACAGATATATTACATCTG
This sequence comes from Lissotriton vulgaris, assembly GCF_964263255.1. Classification (NCBI taxonomy): domain Eukaryota; kingdom Metazoa; phylum Chordata; class Amphibia; order Caudata; family Salamandridae; genus Lissotriton; species Lissotriton vulgaris. The sequence goes on along the minus strand of NC_141690.1, from coordinate 78,037,247 downwards.
CTTAGTAAATGTAAAACATAGTTTTGAGGACGAAGAGTAATTGACACACTAAGGGGCCAATTCCGATCTGGGTTGGAAAGCTCTTTCACCAATAGGTATCCAGGGTTTTTCCGACCGATCCAGATTCCTGCAGTCTGACTGAGCGAGTACAATGCGGCAGTATGGTGTTTGACTCGATTCGATCGGACTCCCATAGAAGTCTATGGAGCCGGTCGTACGAGGCGTAAATGGACTCCCATTGACTGAATGGGTATGTACCGGACAAGTGCGCCCCCTACAGTGGGTCCACGTCAGTGCCATCTGTATCATACATGTCTGTGTTGAGGAAACCCATGTGTCTGAGTCATAAGGCTGTGGGTAACAGGGTAACCGACATGGACCCCCGAAGTCCATCTCTGCGAGCTATTGCGAGCCGGAAGATCCGACTCGATCCGGCGGTCCGAATCAAGCATCGTATAGCTCGGTCATGAAGCATCTCCATTGCACGCTACGGTTTGCTTGTGACCGAGACATACGGAGCGGTTCCGACCCAGAAACAATTTGGACTGAGATTTCACGTTTGTTCGCATCGCACTTCGACGTCCGGACCCATGTACTGTTGCAAGGATTTCTGCTCATGCACAGAACTGTGCACGGAGACCTAGGACATTAGTGAATTGTAGTGTACCAGAAACTCACTTCAGTACCTAGAAACCCCAACCAGCTAGTAATCAGTGTCAGATTAGCTCGTTGTCCTGTAGCAAAGTAAATAATGATTAGACAACCTAGAACATGCGACTTAGGACCATCTCAGGATTGGTGGGAACTGAGAAAACTATTTTCTTATACTCTCATACAAGTCCACAACAGGAGTAAAAAAGAGACACGGTAAGGTTAAAATATTTATTTTCACGACATGATCTCATGCGCAGTAATTTAGTCAACATAAGCAGACATAACCTACAAAAGGAGGAATCATATTACAATGATAGTGCAAACAGGTGATATAGCGCCTAGTTTTAACACCCTCCCTATATAGGAACTATGTATTATAAACTAAAAAAGGTCTCTTGAGCTTGTTTTGGGGGACCCCATTACCTTTCCGCTCAGTAAGAGTAAATTACATCCGGATCAGCAAGGCTCTCCGGATCCCTGGAATCTTCCAAGTGTGTGAAATTATGGCAAGTGTGCTATGATAAAGGTGCCAGAATCTTGTTTGGCTCGCAGCTTCCAAAATGTTGTGTCTAGAATGTGTTACACGCAAAACTCACAAGATGATGGACGGAATAAGCACGGGACCCACGTCTGGGCATACCCTTCCTACATAGGGTGAACAGCAAAACACACAAGATGATGGACGGAATGTTGCACAATGGCAAAACATTCACCCCCAGTCACAGATCTGGGTTTAATCCATCGCTATTTTGCTCACCAAGACACCCCAATTCAGACTTAGCCATATGCAAATGAGTCTTGACCCTGCGCCTCATGGGAACAATCCAAACCAAACTGCCAAGCCATGTCTTCCCTGCACTGGAATCAAGCATACTAGGACCGGTTTCTGGCTATCAGCCTTCATCAGCCAGGATAGCTTGACTCCAGTGGCTTAGTGAGCACAGGACCCAAGTCTGGGCATACCCTTCCCACATAGGGTGAACAGCAAAACACACAAGATGCTTGTTTCCAGTCCATAGAGTACCTGGCTTGGCAGTTTGGGCTGGATTGTTCCCATGGGGCACAGGGTCAAGACTGATTTGCATATGGCTGGGTTCAAACTGGAATGGCATGGAGAGCAAAAAAACGATGGATTTAGGCCCAGATCTCTGTACTGGGGTGAATGTATGGCATTTTTCTGCATTCTGTCCATCACCTGTAGTTTTTGCATTTGTCACCCCGAGTGGGACGGGTTTGCTCAGACGTGAGTCCCATGCTCTCCATGCCACTGGAATCAAGCTATCCAGGCTGATGAGAGCTGAAAGCCCTAAACCGGTCCTTGGATGCATGTTTTCAGTCCAGGGAGGACCTGGCTTGGCAGTTCGGGCTGGACTGTTCCCATGGGGCACAGGGTCAAGACTGATTTGCATATGTCTGGGTTCAAACTGGAGTGGCACAGTGAGCAAAAAAACGATGAATTTAGGCCCAGATCTCTCTACTGGGGTGAATGTATGATATTCTTCTGCATTCTGTACATCACCTGTTGTTTTTGCATTTGTCAATCCCGAGTGGGGCGGGTATGCTCTGACGTAAGTCCCGTGGTCTCCATGCCACTGGAATCAAGCTATCCAGGCTGATGAGAGCTGAAAGCCTGAGACCGGTCCTTGGATGCTTGTTTCTAGTCCAGAGACTGTTCCCATGGGGCATCACCTGTTGTTTTTGCATTTCTCACCCCAAGGGGAACGGGTATGCTCAGACATGAGTCCCGCGCTCTCCATGCCACTGGAATCAAGCTATTTAGGCTGATGAGGGCTGAAAGCTCGAAACCGGTTCTTGGACGCTTGTTTCCAGTCCTGGAAGGACCTGGCTTGGCAGTTCGGGCTGGACTGTTCCCATGAGGCACAGGGTAAAGACTGATTTGCATATGGCTGGGTTCAAAATGGAATGGCATGGTGAGCAAAAAAACTATGGATTTAGGCCCAAATCTCTGTAGTGGGGTGAATGTATGACATTCTTCTGCATTCTGTCCATCACCTGTTGTTTGTAGAATGTGTTACACAGACATGCCTATAAACAGGCTCACATGATGAACTTGGCGGCTTAGCACTCACTGTACAGACTGGGGGCACGATGTATGTCTAGAGATGTCGTAAAACAAACCTTTTCTCATGTATAGACCTTCGTGAAAGCTAACTTAAAAAACAGCTAAGCAGTGTTGTGTGCAAAAAGCAGCAAAAGGTAAAATGGCATTTAAACGTATAATAGGCCATGCTAACATAACATGCACGCAAAAAGAGGCCCTAAACCATACTACACCCTCCCTTGTTCGGGGAACGCACAATAACTGGGGCAAGCTTCATAGAATGCAGAGTCTAAGTTCGAATGAGACAGAACCAAGTTCGGGAATTTTGCCAAAGTTGATAATTGGGAATAAAAAAATACGAATCAAAATAACCATGTCAGTGAAACCAATCACGGGTGGCCATGGTGTGAAGAAAGACTTCAAATACTTAAAGAAAAATTAAGACATTAAAAGAAAAAATATTCACGAGTTCAGTACGTGTTTATGAAGCAGAAGAAAAAAATCTGTACTTCAATCCAACAGCGTATAAGCACCATACGTTGCAACTGCCTCAAATAGGAAGTCGTTGTTATCATCCATGAAAATTTCAGCCATCCAATTAAATAAAGGGAAAGAACATACATGTTCCTAGATCGTGCCACTAGTGCCATCAGAGGACAACTCGGGCTTACTTCAAGATAACTGCGTGCCAGAAAGTCATTGGCCGCAGTCCAAACGTTCCAATTGCCCAGAACCCCATGAGCCGCTGCGCAGGCCATAATCCCGGCACTAGAACAATCTAGTTCATGAGCAACTAAGGGACTCATTAGTAGATTAAAATCCATGTCAGGGGACACCGTGTTGCAGAGACACAAATCCAGGGCCCATTCAAATCCACAATCCAGGCAATGGAAAACAGGATGCATGCAAGTGAAGAATGAGAACCGGAAAGATAAACCATACGCCACACTCAGAGTCGCCAGAGGCACCGAACCATAGTATTCTAGCATCCAGTTATGAAGGGGGAGCAGCCGGGACCGATCGTCATGGGGCACAGACTATGTATCCATTTTGTAGTAAACAAATTAACAGCAGTATGCCCTCGCCTAAAGCCAGGAGCACAGGTAAACCGCCAAAGGCACTCGAAAAAATCAAATGAAAAAATGCAGGGATCACACCAAATATAGTTTGAAATGATGTCACAAGGCCAGAACATGCCACTTTAAAAAAATGGGCCTGGCCAGTGGTTGATGAGGCATTTAAGATTGTGTGAATCAAAGCACCAAAATGCAGGGGCAGGTCAGTGTTTAATAAGGCATTTACCTCAGTATGAGTATTTGCAATGTGTAGGATGAAGGTCTCACGCGCATATGTAAGGGGGACTTCCTTCTGGGACAAAAGAGGTGTTATTCGACTCATCTTGTTGAACTCTGCTTTCAAGGTCGGAATAGAAGGCCAGATGGAAACATCAAGCCTGCCATGCGGAGGAGGGAACAACACATTCTTGCAGCAAATTACACGCTGGGAAACCGTAACGATATAAAGAATTCCAGCATGCATCCCACAACACTCGTTATTATTTAATAATAAATAACTACTGTTCCCATGAAGGGTGAATGTCGGTGTAATGGCCAGGCCTGGAGTGCCCTTTAAGACACAGGCAAGGTTCGGTGCAAGTATATTACAAGATCCATGCAATTGAAGATTTCTGCACACTAATGAATGATCTGGTGTGGTGGTGCAATCCTCACCATTTAAATATACTTCTTTTCCTTTCCTAAAATACCTGTATGTGAATGGGAGATTCTAAACCTCATGAAGATAAGCTCCACCCAGGGGCTCAAACCTTACTATTGCATAGTGTTTCATGCAGAACTCAAATTTGAACAAGGGAAAAGGTAGAGTTATTAACCCATGGATGAGCCCAACTGCCGAATTGGATTCCGCTACTGAAAAGGGTAAAGGCTCTAACTTTTCAATATGCAACAGTGAAAAAGTAGCATCTTTCATTGACATAAATTGCTGTCTTAGAGTCAAACTGAAAGGCGGAAATAGTAAACTCCTGTTCATGTAATCCCATGGAACTCGACCATTTTTCAAAGTTTGTAGGGTCCATGCAAACTGCATAACAGAATGCAATTGATTTTGTCCATGAAAGAGTACGGCAACTTCTTCCTCTACAATATCAACCACAGATGACACAATATTATCGAGTGTGTATATTCGGGAAGAAAGGGTGTTAATGCTATTATCTACAAGGGCAAGCACTTTTTCTAAATTGGCCTGATCAATAGCTCTAAGCCCAGAAACATCTTCAATTTGTGACAGTTTCCAAACCTCATTGTAAGCAGCATATATCCATCTCTTCTATCGGCCTGCTGCAGGACCTTTAACAAAATCATTTAAGTCAATGGTATCAGTGAGTTTGGATAAATGTTGCTTAACAGACGCTAAGGATGAATGTCGGAGCCAACTCTGGCACAATTTGCCTACAGAATAGGTGGTGAGTCTGAAAGCGGGGATCAACTCTAACCTCCGTATAGCCAGACCCTGAAAACGGTGCTGGCAGAAATCTGCACTTTTGTTCCATAGCAACCATCCTTCGGGATTCATGCTGGAGACATTAAAAGAGGAATTTCTCAACAGGACCTGTAAGTCACTAAGGGAAGTACTGGTGAAATTATTCCAATGGAGAAATTCACCCAAATCAGGAAACGATGGAGCATTTAATTTTTTTTAAGTAGCCGATCCAAAGCATGTGGTTTGTGAAATACTGTCATTCAGAAACATCATATGGTTTTGGATGAGACATGCAAGATGCAACTTTTAGAACCCCAAACAGATTTAAGATCAATAGTATCTTTCCACAGTTCATAGCCCCCAACAGCCAACTGGTCAATAAAGGACTTCAAATACAGTAATTTAGTGTGGGTAAGTCTAACCTTGGAAGAGGACTTCTCAGTCAGCTTAAAGAAAAATGCATTAGGGTTTGATTGATCAAAATCAATAAAATAGGAAAACTTTTTCAAAAATGTTTTCGAGCTGCCTACCACAGAAGCGGGACATTGCTCCCACTGTGTGTAATTAACCACATTTCTAAATGAATTTGTTTTATGCAGAAAATGATTGCCAAAATGCTGGTAACAGTACAAATCACCATAATTCGCAGATTCTAATATAAATCTTTAGCAACGAAAGCAGCATAGTATTTCAAATCAGAAAATAAAGCTTCTTCAGCTTTAACGTCCCAATCATCAGAGCGAATATTTTGTTTAACTACATCCCCCATAGAAACACGGAGTACATTGGGAACATTAATAACCTCTGTGGGACCATGGATCTGGAACTTTACAGCATCCCTTACAATCCCAACTAAAACAGGCCAAGCAGTTATATTCACAAAAGTCTGGTCCCTCTTCATGTTGTGCGAAGAGGAGTGGGGAGCCAAAGTTCCATCAATCATTCTAATTGAAGTTCTTTCTTGAATGTAGTGTCCATTGATAAAACGGAAAAAATACACCACAAACCCGATGGACATGAATAAAAAAATTGCAATAAGCACCAACCAAATGTAAGTCCAAGGAGGAATCAAAAAGTGTTTTTTAAACCAGGCAGCAAAAATCGGAACTTTTGAAAGGGACTTGGACGTAGAAGAGCCAGTGTCAAATAAAAAACAAGATCGATTAGCCACACAGGTCTCCAAATCAGGCATAGACAAGTCAGTGGGGTGAGTATATTTCATATCATTAAGAGTATCACCAGCAGGTTGATTCAATAAAGGATTTGTAAGTGGACTCATTTCAACAGCAACATCAGGCCCGACGACAGGATCGGGGGCCAAGATAGACTGTCGCACCATTGCTGGACATGAAACCGCAGGCGTCATACTTTAGAGAACTGGCCACCCTGTGTGGTTTTACATTGTCAATTGAAATGTACCTGTTCCCCTTTCATCCAGGAAGAGGAGGTAAAATTACTGTTCTTGTACCCTGCACACCAAGCTCGGCAACTGGAGCTCGATAGGAAGGACAAAATTCTTTCTTGTTGTCGATCTTCTCTGGGACAAGTTCTCCAACTTGGGGTAGCCAGCCGACTACCGGAAATCTGCAACGCAGCTTCAGATGTGGAGGGCAAGTGTTCATTTGCAAGACTGTCTCTGGTCTTTTGTAGGTTCTGCAAAACATTAGAATGTTCATCTTCGTCAAAAGGATGCAGCTCCCTCCACCATGTCTAGACCATCAAGGTCCGGGAAAAACATCTTGATGCCAAAGAGCATTTCATATGGGGTCCGCCCACCCAGAGACCCTCTAGGGAGATTATTTAATGCACGTTGTACGCTATTGAGATGGGTTAGCCAGTCTCTGCCAGCTCCTAAAACTTTTGCTGTCAAGGATTGCTTTAAGTCACGGTTCATCCGCTCCACAATACTATTACCCTCAGGCCGGTATGGAGACGAAAATTTGACCTGGACCCCGAGTGAAGCCATGGCATCCTTGTACGCCTTAGAGGCGAACGTTGGACACTGGTCCGAATGGAAGGTACGACATGCAAAAATTCCCACAAAGACACGCAAATCCCTTACGACAGTTGGAGAATCAGCGCCCCTGTGAGGCCACGCCCAGACAAAGTGTGTGCAACAGTCAACTTCTACTAAGATGTACTTATACACAGTATCACAGGAGAACGGACTGCAGTGATCTAATTAAACACACGCAAGTGGTTTGTTAGATATGTACAACTGAGTTTGTGGCGGGCGTGCCGCAGAGGAAGGTTTAATTTGCTTACAAATGCCACATTGATGGACAAAATCACGTGTCTTTTTGAACAGACCCCACCACCAATATCGTTGCAGGAGAAGAGAAAGAGTAGCTGACACGCCAGCATGCGCCAAAGCCATCCCGGCGTGGGCTGCTGTAATCAAAGCCTGTCTGCGATCCGAGTTGGGAATTAACCTGTCACCGTCGTTAATTCTCACATAAGGAACTTTATCAGGACTGAAAGGATAAGAGTACTTCGAAGGGAAACTCTTAGGATAATTACCTTCCTCCTCAGTTGCGGCAATAGCTGCCAAGATGTCATCATCAATCTTACTTTTGGAATGTGTAACGGCTGCCTCTGCAAATGTTGCTACTGCTGTCTTCGCAGCCTCGGCCACGAGACAGTTGCCAACAGCGTGAACCCCAACACGCTGATGACCAAGAGTATGAATTACAAAAACGAGCGGGAGTCATTCTTTGAGCTCAGCCACTCGAACCCAGATCATTTTATGTTTTATTGTGTGACCCTTGGAGTCACGATAATCATTTTGAGTCCAAACGGAGAGTTTGTCATTGTAAGACTGAACACAGTAGTAAGAGTCACACACAATAAGAGTAGTCACACTGGGATCGGTGTACTCTAATGCAAGCATTAGAGCACAAAGTTCTGCCAACTGGGCGGTACAGTCCCCTAATGTCTGTGTATGCACGACATCAGACTTGAATTCACCATCCACCATAGTACCAATCACAATTGCGCAGGCCGAAGAATGCGCTTGTTTTGAAACCGTAGCTGCTTGTGCACTACCATCAGTGTAGATGATACAGCGGAAATTCTCAAGTGGGCACATAGTCAAAGAAGCAGGGTGAACAAATTCATAATGCAAGTACTCTTGAGTCTGCAGGGAGGAATAAAAAATACCGGAAATTCAGCTTCTGAATCGGATCCGCTAATATCGAACCCGATTCGGTGCCTTATCGACCGAGATCAGATCTCGTTCTCCTGCATTTTACCTCAGTCACTTACCCTTTTGACTTTCATTCGTAATTATATTCAGAAAACTATCCACTGTTTACCCGGAAGCTGCAACCTATTTGAGTAGGTAGAGTATTGAAAACCAAAAAAGTATTCAACATTTTTCAGGAGGCAGAAACCATCTTGTTGTTTTAAGGAAAAAAAAGTTACTTTTTTTTATTTTTCAATACTAACCACTAGTTATTTACATGAAGCAGAAAAATGTCAAGAAAGAATTACTTAAGTAATTTTTTGAAAAATCATTTGATAAAATATCTTTTTTTTAAAACTCAGGGGCCCATTTCGGGGGCGCATCCCGCATTTTGAACATTGCCGGCGGGCGGTGCTGCAAGCAGCACCCGCCGCAATGCGTAAAATTCATATTGTGTATTTGAATGCACAACATGACAGGTAGCGCACAGTGCCTGCCACTTTGTGCATGTGCACCCCCCACCCCCATGAACACTCTGGGGGCCTGCAACGGGCCCCCCCCAAAAAAACTGCATGCCTTTCCATGGCGGAGTCTCCGCCATGGAAAGGCATTTCACCACCATGATGATAATATGGATGGCGGTGCCTGCAAGGCACCGGCACCACATGCCTGGGCTTTTCAACCCGGTAGACATTCAGGCGGATTGCCTACCGGTGGAAAAACGGTCCGCCGGAGTTCCCCCGCCATCGTAATGTGGCGAGGGAAAAGTTATGAGGGCAGTAGATTTTTGCAGGCAGATCGCCACCGCCATACGGGCGGTGGCGATCTGCCCGGTATCATAATGAGCCCCTATATTTTTAAATTACTTTAAATAGTATTATTAATGTTATTTAATGTATTCACTTACTTTTAAAATGTAACGTTCAAAAAAGGTGAGACACTTTCACCAAGTTCAAGATATCTTTGATAGGATCCTGTAATAAATTGACATATCTTGTACTATATTTCTTTTTTTTTATTACAGATAAATTACTGTTATAATTTACCTATGCTACTTATTTTAGTTATTGGTTTTGTAATTTTGAGACGTGACACTGTCAGCAGAATGCGTGTGGTGCTTCTGGTAGTCAGGTAACCACTGAAATTAAAATGGTGGTCGGCTCCTTTTTTATGTTTTGTGGTGTAGCACCTACATTTTCAAAAAATATGTTTGTGTATATTTTTTTCTGGCATTGATATGCTGTGTAAAACATTAATTTAATTTTTGATTATGTTATTTTCCATTACTTTTGGTACGGATTGTTTTTTCCTCCATTTTGTCTACCAGAGGGTTATGTAAATTTTCATTGAAAGTGTTGTAGGACTTAAGCGTCTGTCAGTTTTTAAAATGGTCGATCCTTTGTTCACCTTCCTATAGTTTGCGTTTTTCTTCTATACTTTTCATCTAACCGCGTTGTAATGGCTGCTTCCCTTTTGTCTTCCTTGCATATATGTTTTTTATTTTTAAATGCAAAAATTGTGTCTTTGATACATTTATTATCAAGTTTTAAAATGTATGCTTATTAAGTAAAGTACTCGAGTAATACAATTAGTGCCTCACCAACCGCCACCTGGACGTCGCTTTGCTTCCACCTGACTAGACGCTTTCCAGCTAACACGCAGAGTCACAGCCGATCTCAGAATCGCAAGTTTGCACCATCTCTAAACACAAAATCACTTAAAAAGGCAAGGAACAACGCGCTACGGCTACTTGTTAAATTTCGGGGCAACGGCGAAATTTTGAACGAATATCATAGAGCCCAAAAGTCTTTCAGGTCGGCGATCACCAAGGATAAGCTCATTTCTGAAAATCACTTCTGGTGCAAGCTGGTGTGGGAGAGCAAGAGGAAAAATGCCAGGAAATTTTGGGCTTTAATCAATCATTCAAACTTGAGTTATTCAAGTTTTGGAAATGCGAACATTCAAGAAGCTAAATGGGCAACCTATCTTACGGACCACTTCAAGGCACAAGACAATCCAAATCCGGCAGGACAGGGCCTGCCAGTTGAACTGGGCACTGGCCCTGGTATTAAAGGGCGCGTTTCTATCGACCAAACACACCGGTCGGACGACCCACGCCTGGTGACTGAAGACAGGACAATTACTGCGATAACAAAGGCTAGACAAGACGGAGCACCTGGCCCTAATGGCCTGCCACAAAACTTGTTCAAATCAGACATAACTCTTTGGTCTGGATTGTTAACTAATCTTTTTAATTATGCATTGAGAACTGCAACAATCCCAGGCTCGTGGTGGGGTGCAAATATTCATCCGATTTACAAATCAGGTTCGCGAGCTGTCCCCAAAAACTACAGACTTATAGCCCTGTTGGATATTGAGGCGAAACATTATGCAGGGCTCCTTCTGGAGGACCTGAGGCAATGGGCAAATGATTTCAATAGGGTGCCAATGAACCAAACTGGGTACACCGCTAATTCAGAGACAATGACCAACCTTTTAGTGGTGTCATCTATTGTCGACAAAGCCCTTTTAACATCCAGGTTTGTGTTCTGTTGCTTTGTCGACTTCAAAGACGCATTCGATAGGGTCCCTAGGGAGGCTCTATGGGAAAAGCTGAGGAAGTGGGGAATCCCTAACAAATTATTGAATGCAATTATCCAACTGCACTCCCGCACTTGGGTTCGAGTAAAATTGGGGTCCGGCACGCATCTCTCGTGAAAAATCTCTACAACAAGAGGGGTTAAGCAGGGATGCATGCTGGCCCCTCTTTTATTCAACCTGTTCATTGCTGATTTATCCAGTGCCCTGAATGGCGTAAACAGCCACCCGCCAAAGGTAGAAGGTACGGCATTAAGCAACCTTTTAAATGCCGATGATCTGGCTCTGTTTAGCCTCACAAGGGTGGGGTTGCAAAGGCTTCTTGACACACTGCTACAATACACGATTAGAAATCAATTAGAAGTCAATCTGAAGAAGACCCAGGTTGTCGTATTTGGGAAAAAGCGATATGTCGGTGGCGGATGGTCTTTTTACAATGACAGCCTCGCCATAGGTCACTCGTACAAATACCTGGGGGTCCACTTGGACTCCAGGGGCAACCTTACAAAGCAGCGCAAAGAGATTGCTGTTAAAGCAACAATGCTCGCTGTGTCATTGACCAAGCTTGTAAAATATCTTTCAGGCCCCATCCTGACCCCTCTCTTGGAAGTCCTGAAAGCGAAATTTTGCCCCATTTTGTCGTATGGCATAGGTATTTTTAATGGGAAATTAAACACTGCTCTAAATCGACATACAATAAAAATGTATAAAAAAGTTTGCCAGTTGCCACATTCTGCATCCCCCCTACAGATTAGACTAGAGTTGGGGTTATTGAACTACGATGTTTCCTGTATCGGGGTATTCCTTAATCTTTGCCATAAATTACGACAATCAAACCCAGGTGCATTAGAGTCTCTAGTTTGGCAAGAAATAAGGAAGAAAAACCCAGGAGGAACCTTTGGCCGACTCTTTAAGGACTATATCCAACAAATTTCAGCATACGGCCTCTCGGCCCTTAATCCTGGTCAGTCTGCATTTAAGCTTGCAATTAAAAAAACATTAAGATCGCTATCACTCATTACAGACAAAGCACTGCTCTCAAAACGAAGCCATGCGTGGGCAGTTATTAATTCTTACAATCAGCTAGCCCCCTCCACTTACCTCTCAAGTCCTTTTTCATTATACTTAAAACACAGCTTCATAAGCATTAGAATGGGTGATTGGCGATTCCTGCAAAACCTTCCCACCTGGCGCAGTGTGGAAGAGGATACAACCTGCAGAGGCTGCGGCAAAGCAGCAGAAACGCTACTGCATGTGGACTGCATTTGTCCCGCTTTTGACCCCCAATGCAGGCACAAGCTGAGGGGGGAATGGAATCGGCTGGGGGTTCGGACCTGTTGGCAAACTATTATTGCTGCATTGAGTCCGGATAACACTGACTTAAATATAAGACTGACAAACCTGATTCAGAATGCTTATCGTAATTTTAAACAAACAAGCCTTGCTATTGCTTTACCCCATCTGTTTTAAATTAATCAATGCCTTATAAAAAAAAAATAATAATAAACCCAATCCATTAGGTAGCTAGCGATGAGAACAGTTTAAATAGTAGGCTGCGAGTAAGGGTTGTTTTACGTATGCACTCACAGCTTGGAAAGCGGTTTTAACAATTGATTGTTTGCATTGTTTTATTATCTATGAATAATATAAATCTGTAATTCTCTTTTAAAGATATTTGATTTATATCTAAATAAAGATTTTTGATTGATTGATTGAAAATACAATTAGTACCCAAGTATTAATTTATTGCACAAGTATTTTTTTCATCATTAGTGTTGTTTGTTTTTTACCACATTGTAATACACTTCCCACCCAAAACCCCTATTTTCCCTGCATCCCGTTCCAGGGGATTATTATGAAAAAAACATGAAATGCGTTATAAAAGTATGTGTTGTGTTGCTTTGCGTTGTAATGGCACATTTAAGGTATTGCATAGGTTCGCATTTTAATGGTATGCATTGTTAAAACTTGCGTTGTAAAAGTACTTGCGATGTAAAGATTGCGTTGTAAAAGCATGCGTTGTAATTGTATGCATTGTAACATCATACATTCATTGCTATGGTCCCCACAGTAGCATTTAACTTACCAGTCCTGGGTATATGACATACCACTTTACTAGGGACTTATAAGTAATGTTTTAGGAAGGGAGCACAAGCAGTTTAGCAGTGGTAAAGTGCACAGAGTCCTAAGGCCAACAAAAACAAATTCAGCAAAACAGAAGGGGCCACGGCAAAATGTTTGGGGGTTACTCAAAGGCCAAGTGTAACAATCGTACTTGAATCACCACTTGCTGGTGTATTCTTCCTGTGATGTAGATTTTGCTCAGAGACTTCTCTGAAGGAAAAAGATTGATGTAAACTGGTTTACCCACCCATGCAGATCCCTCTGAAGATAGCCAACCCTTAGTCAAGGGTACTGATGTGTAAAACCACAAACCTTATCCTGATGTCATCTTTGTCTTCACTTTCGTACTTTGTCAAGGACTATCTGGAAAGTGCTGAAACCTGGAGCCACCCCACCAATGTGCTTTACACAACATGACTCTTAAACTAGTAAAGTATGGCCTATTGGCTTATTCATGGGGTCACCATGACAATCAAATGTAAAGTCACCCTAATGCAATTACAAATTGAAAACCTTTCAAGATAATACCTCCTTCTGTAGTCCTAAAGAAAACATATGCAGTTATATTAACACTCAGTAGTGCACGTTTCAAACATTAAAAATTCAGTGCCTTGAATATTTCTTTTACATACCAAGTAGATACAGAACCAAGTGGAGCAGTGCAAAGATTGCCATGATTTACACGTTACAAATGTCACAGACACTTAAGAAACAGTATAAAAGTGCACTTAGCACATGATTCATGTATGGTTTAACGAATTAATGTAAGTGTTGCATTTGACATTTATTAAAGAGCGCCTTCATTGTAGAAGAACTTACTCACACAAATGTTTTGCTTTAATTTAGTGTGCTTAATAAAGAATCATCTTCATGTAGTAGAAATGTATTCACCATAGAGATGAAATGTAACTTTCTAATTGTGTGTGCTACTTCATGTGGACAACATTTAATGAATTTAAACAGTGATTAAACATTTTTTCATATATGAGGAATGTAAACTTACTAGAAACGATAGTTGATTTACATAATGTATGCATTATTATTCCCTATATTTGATTTAAATCGAGTTCTCAGTCATAGTTATCATTGAGTATTAGTATGATTTATTAATTATCACATATAGTACGAAACTTAATGCATTAGAAATGTATATTCATTTGTGTTTAAATGTGCACACACATATTAAATGCACACCATTTAAGTTAGTGCTAACCTTAACATGAGTAGGCCTGTATTTCACCATGCTGATGGAAGCTGATTTCATTTTCTGCTAATTTGACATCTTTCACAGGTATTCACATGCAGTGTAATTTTAGAATAGATACATTACTGTAATAGAGATATGGGGAACAGGAGCCTAAGAAAAGGACCTTAACAGGATCAGAATTCTAACCGAATGAAGTATTGTCCACAAGTTGCAGCCTACGAGTATTGGGGGAACGATGTTGTTACCATGTCCAGTGTGGGACAAACTGGAAATGTTGCAGTCTGCAATGTGATGATTTGCAGATTTCAATGGACCCCTGATGTTGTGATCGAGGATGGGTGCCGCCCAATGGACCTTACACTTTATAATATACTGTTCCCCTAGGAGTTCACACCAGACCTCTTACCGACTCCGAACAGACCCCTTTGCAAATCTCTTTCCAGGTTCTGATCGGACCCATTTGTAAATTCTTGCAGAAACCTTTAGCTGATTCCCTCCTTCCTTGTCTTCTTGCTAGCCTAATGGACTTTGAGAGGTTTTATGTAGGCCTGGACTTAGTTCACAGAACTCTGTGAAGTGACAAAAAAGTCCCTGGAGTTCTGCAAGTTGCGGAGTACATCGCGAATTGCCGGTCGCACTGATCTTCCCGCCCCTTGATTAGAAATTCTACCCGAGTGGCACTCGTGCTCACCAATTTACTATTGGCAAGTGTGAGTGGGGAAACAACTATGTGGAGCAGAGTTTTCTGCACTCCACGAGCTCAGTGGCTCGCGCAGTGTAGAAAACTCCGCAAACTCTGTGAACGGAGCGGAGTACACCGCCCAAGCCTACTTTTATGCCCCCATGCCTTTTCTTATTTTTCTTAAGTGTGGCTTAGGCTGACACTTTTTCTCGACCCATAGAAGACTTTTGACTGAGCTCCTGAGATGCTAACGTTTACCTATTTGATGTCTTGTTGTCCTTACCTGAATTTGTTTATGGAGTTTTAATGCTTTGTTAGAACCTCTTTTTCCTAAACCATCCACTGTTCTTTGAATTCTCAGCTTTCGAATGTATAGGAGAGAAAGTCTTAGATTGTTCTTAGAGCACCATATCTTAATGTTTTTGTATTGCACAGAACTGCTTGTCTGTTTGACATTAATTCTCCTTAATTAATTTTGATGTCTGGGGACCTCTGTTGTCATTCTGTTTCATTACAGCATGGTACTGGGATTTGTTTATTTAGATTTGATTATTAACTTGTAATAAACCGTTTCTACATGTCTACCAATTTCTGGTCCTCAATGTACAGTCAAATAGGAGGCACTGTTAATTGAAATTTGATTGACTGTTAATGCTAACTCCCATCACCTCTCAGACAGACAAAAACGGTCTATCTGAGGATCTATGGTAAACAAGTAGGGGGCATGGTCTATCCGGCTGCAAGATGTAGCATGCTCTGAGGGCAACTGTGGACGGTGAGGGCTAACCTTGTGCAGATGGCAGATGAAAGCTGAGGAGGGCCAGGGACACCCACTGTGGCCAGGAGTGAGGAGACTGGCGGTGCAGCACCCTACAGCTAGCTGTGATACAACGATGAAGATCTTCCCATGGTGAGCTGCCGTGTACGCTCTGCATTTCGTGCATTCGCTGCTCGTCTCTCCGGAGTGGGCCCTGTGTCAGTGGTGGGCGGGGCCGGACCAGGAGAAACTGAGGCCGCTGCTCTGTGGGGCTGTGAGTGGCGAATGCCATCTTCCTGCTGGGCCTGTCGTGTGGGCCAGGAGATGCGTTGCTGGTCCTGCCGAGGTGGCTGTCTGGAGCCAAAGTGAGCTGCGTGAACCAAGACGGGTGCATGGTGTCCTGCCCAATGGCCCGGTGCGAGACCTGAAGATCCTAGCAGCGGATTTGTGACTGCTGAAGCACTGCATGGCTATTGGTTGCGCTGGCGGGGTGTAGTCTTGGGCAGTGGTGTGTCTCACCTGGTGGTGTGCCAGGCCCCTCCCCCAGCTCCTGCTGCCCATTGTATCACTTACACATATGAAATTTCAGGAAGCAAGAAATCACCTAGAGTAATTTGGTTTCTCCTCTGTGCAACAGGATTGACCAACACCAATCACTATTTATATTCTCACAACAATCAGTAACAGGTCCATATCTTAATTATGCAATCAATAGTACCTCATGGATTGACACCGCAAACCTTAGTAGACAAGGTAAACAACAATATTCTTTTTTTGTATCCCAAGACCTTGGACTGCGACAAGCCAAACAACTTTAACTGGTATGTGTCCCTGTGGCCGCCTTGTAGATCTGACAAACGAGGAGGCGTGAGTGATTGATCACCCTGCACTGGTCGTGAGCTGCCCACCGCTGGGGTTTGTGGCCTGACGCAGTTTCTGTGGACACAAGTGCTATACACCTGCCACACCGAAGGCAATGGCATAGTATACGGGGTCCCCCTCATCTGCAGCCGCTCACCACTTACCGTCAATAGACCTGGTCTACAGGGGCCTGGGACATCGCTACTACCTGGCAGTTTTGACATGGGAGAGGAGGTAAACGACCACCATGTCTTTGGTATTGATACAATATGATAAAAACAAGCCCTTGCACCCCTCCCCCTTTTTCCTGCATCTTGCTGGACCACTGGACACTCATACTTGGCCTAATGGGGACATCGGACATGAAAAAGTCTAAGCTAAGTTTTGAAAACAGACGTAGGGAACGCTATGGAGAAATATTGCAGGATGCAAGGGAGCAGGCCACGCAGACTGATTGATTGATTGATTGATTGATTTAAAAACTTATATATCGATTACTTTCCCCCCACGGGTATCCTGGACACAGAGTTACAAGAGGGGAAAATCCAGGCCCTACTGCTGGAGCCAAATCTAGTCTCAAGACAATAGACTCTAAATTGGATCACCTCATTATAAGACTAAACTAGGTAAATCAACGAGTCAACACATATGACGCTCGGATGCCCAGAAGGAATCCAGAGTGTCGGAGGTGGAAGACACACTCACTGATGACAGACGTGTCTGCTAAAAATGGACAAAGTGCTGGAAATGATCCAAGCAAAGAATTAGGACTTGAAATCCCGTTCGATACGGAACAGCATTCTTATCCTAGGTATTCCTGAATCAACAGCGATAGCTAGAATCGAGCCCTACCTAGAGTCCCTGCTCTGCAAATAGTTTGAGGCAGATTTGTCAGCGGTATTCATTGTATAGCGAGCACACCATTTGCTGGGACTGAGGCCTCAGCCTGGCAGACCTGTGTGCCCAATAATCGATCACCTGCTAAATTACTAGGATTGTGTTGTGATTCTGTGGAGGGCTATAAAAATGGGGGAAGTCAGACACCAGAGCAACACCCTATCCCTTTTCCCCGACTTCACTCTAGCGGTACAGGTGGCACGTCATGAATTCCCTCTGGCAAAGCTAATCGTCTAAAAGCTTGGGATCCCGTACGCCCTCCTTTGTGCATCCTGTGCAATGGGAGGCCGAGATTCTCCAAAGACCTGAAAGCTGTACTGGCCCACGCCAAAAACTCAGCAGAAACAGTAAATCCCTATCAAAGTTGCCCAGAATATCGGAGGAAGGTCGCACTAGTGACGACTAGCCCTGGGCCCATGCGCTATATCAGATGGGCCCCAGTGGACACTGTCCTATACTTGGCCAATAACTGAACTGCAATGCTGAACTTTATATGTGTGAATCTCTGCAAATGGCCAACTGAAACAACCACATTAATTATAAGCTATTGTAACCCCCTCATGGAACTATTGCTTGGCCATCATGGCCTCGAGTCAGGAGTGTTCGCCTGGTGTGACTATGGCCCCATGTGATAATTCCCCCAAGTATCTATTTTCCTTTTCTGGTTGGGTATTTATGGGCTGGGAGGATAATCTATCTCAACCTATTTGGGGGTTGGAGTGGGAGGAGGGGGAACTGCAAGTGCTATGCAGTCAATTTTGATTTGGAGGAAAGTTTTTGAATGTGGTGGGTGGCGGGGGATTGTGAATGGGGAGGTTACATGTTTAGTTTTTACAAGTTTTTTCCGAAACAACAGTCAAATTGAGAAGTAACAATAAACACGAAAATAGGGCGCAACATGCTTATACACACGTTTTAACTAACGACTGACATGGCGATTGTACAATACTTGACATGGAACGTGTGGGGCCTCAACCATCACCGCAAATCCCAATCAATACATGCATATCTAGTGCACCACTGTTTAGATATTTATTTCCTACAAGAAACGCACCGGTTCACCAAATGCACGGTCCACCTCAGGGCCTGATGGTGAGGGGAATCGTACTCTTCTGTCTTTCCAGTTATGCCCGGGGGTTACTATTTTCCTCAAGAACGGAATGCCATGGTGAACCACTAATTTTCTCATAGATAAAGATGGTAGATACGTCATTCTGGTGGGCACACTATACGCACAACCAATGGTCATGGTGGCAGTATATAGGCCAAATACTGATGGACCTGACTTTTTCTCCAACATCTGAAGACAGCTATTAGATTATAGACACAGGCCAGTGGTATGGGGTGGGGACTTTACAGTTGCACTGCAAGAGAATCTGGATTGTTTAAGTGCTAAGCTGCTACACCCACTGGCTGCTAAGGCACTAAACACGCTCATTGCTGTTTACGCACTAGTGGACATTTGGTGCCATAGACACACTAACAAGCATCGGCTTTTCATATGCCCTTGGCTCCTGGTCCCACATAGATGTCTGGTTAGTATTCAGAGACATAGTCGCTTGGAACGCAGATGGCGAGCATTTACTATGTACTCTCCCTGATCACTCCCCAGTGTGCCTGTCCCTCCGGATTCCTCAGACTTTGCCACAGATGTTTTTGTGGTGACTCCCTCCGTATGCGTTGCATGACGCAGCTTTCAAAGAGGGATCTGGCAGGATATTATACGCATCAGTGGAAGCTTTCAAGGTGGTGATTCTTGGTGTATGCATTGCCAGGCAATGGGAAGTGTTAAAGGCCATCAGGGGACCTTTAAAGAAACTCAGGATGAAATCCGACAATTAGAGCAGGCATACAGTCAACATCCCAAGCCGGCCATATTAGCGGACATTATAAACAAACTTCAAATTCCAAGCGGAAGCGGAGATAGAAGTACGATATCTGGGGTGGGAGTCACAGGCCTAACTATATGGGGAGGTTGACCACTGTAGGAGAACCCTTGCGGGGTTGTTGTGGGAACCGTATGCCTCTGCCTATGTGTCTGAACTGATAGACAAGACTGGTAAGTTGATTACATCCCCAGTGGAATTTCCTGAGGTCATGTCGACCTTCTACCCCCAAATATACACCGCCATTTTGGGAAGTAATCAGGACACCTTGTGCCATTATTTTGACTCCATAAAACTACTCTGGCTAGACAATGGGCACAGAGAATACCTTGACGCCCTTATCATGCTGGAGGGAATCGCACAAGTTATTGCCAGCCGTCCTGGGGATAGAGCTCCTGGGTCGGGTGGGCTCATGCCTGCCTTTTATAAAGAATATGCCACTATACTCATTCCACACCTCTGCGTGCTATACCAGTACTCACGGTCAGTAGGCTGCTTCCCTCCAATCCTACGCTAAGTAATAATTATAACCATACTCAGACTGGACAAGCCCCCTGAACTCTGTTATTCTTATTTACCCTTATCACTAATAAATATAGACATTAAAATATATGCAACGTTGCGGGCATATTGCTTATTCCCCCTTGTGCCCACAATTGTAAGACCCGATCAGTTCGGATTTGTTTCTGGTATCTCAACAGCGCATAACCTCCACACAATTTTCTCAGTCATGCATCATATTCACCTCTCTTGCCAGCAGTTGCGGTACTCCTCGATGCCACCAAGGCATTTTACTCCCTCAAATAGTAATTTCTCTTCCTTCTCCTAGAACGTCTAGGCATCAGCTTGTGCTTCATCCAAAAAAATCTGAATACTATATACTCTCCCCTCGGTGCGTATCAAACTGAATGGTCATGTCCCGGATCCCATTGCGCTCACATGTGATACCAGGCAGGGATGCCCCCTCTCTCCGCTTTTGTTTACAGTTGCGATGGATCCGCTGGCTGCTAGACTGAGGAAGCACCATGCAGTGCCAGGTATTGGCTTCACCAACACGAGGATTGGTGGTGTTCATGCACGCTGATGACATCACCCTTTACATCCACGAGCCCCGCAAATATCTAGATCCCATTATGAGGGAAGTGATCTGTTTTGGGAGCTACCCTGGTATCTAGATTAACTGGAGCAAATTGATCCTTTTCTATCTTACTGAAGCCCTGAGACCCTATCAAACAGAATACCAACTAAAAGGGGCTTCCAAACCAACTAAATACTTAGGCGTAAGGCTGTGTAGAACCCATTAAGTAGCTGTGGAGAGCAAATCATGGCTGGACAGTCAAATGGCTTGAGACACGTATCCAAGTATGGAACAAACTCCTGCTGTCTCTTGCTGGGTGCATAGGAATAGCAAAAATTGTGGTATTGCCAAAATTCTTATATCTTTCCATTAATATCCTGCTTCCCTCATAACACAGTTCTTTAAAAGACTGCGCACCAACATGATCACACTAGCATGGGCAGGTCATCAGCCCAGAGCGTCATATGAAATCATCAAATTGCCACCGGCACATGGCAGATAGGGCGGACCAGAATTAAAGCTATATGCCCTCTGCGCTCAGATGAGCTTTCGCATTTTTGACTACACCCCAGCCTGTTCCAGCCATACTTGGTGCTAAAAAGTAATCAGACCTACCATGGCCACTAAAACAGACTTGTTTCTGCCATATAAAGCATCTATGGCCAAAATAAACTAAATTGAGTGTGTGAAATGGGCATTGGAGGGCGCCCAAAGACAGGTTGGCACCCTCCAGCTCTATGCCTGCTGCACTGGCAGCTAATCCCTCCTTCCTCCTTCTGCAAGATAGTGGCATGGTGCTGCGCCTTGAGGCATTGGGCATCAAAACATATCCTGTACCCGAACATATCCTGAACCCGAATGGTCAATTCCTCCCCCATTCACTAGTATGGATGTGAGGGAAATCAATTTGCTGGATACACTTTTATATTATCAAATCAGATTAACGTGTAGAACTGTAAATGCTTCACTTCCTGCTCCCCTTCAAGCTTCCTCAGCACTTGAATATGTATACACAACCCCTTCACCACGTAAACTCATTACACAACTCTACTCCTTAACGATGACTGCCTTGACATTGGATACCTCGAGGGCATGCCAGGCCTGGGAATTAGAGACAGGCCAGGAAACACCTGATGAGCAATGGCTCTACTGCTGCAGGCAAACAGAACACCTCACCCCCAATTATAGATTGCGCCTGATCCATTTTAGATTTCTGCATAGAATGTATGGCATCCCCATATACCTACACAGGATCGGAATGTCTAGCGACGCAAGATGCTTACGATGTCCTGCGCCAGAAGCTACCTTTTTACACATGGCTTGACTTGTCTGAGAGTGGCGAACTACTGGTGGTCAGTGTGTGAAACACTTAGTGCTATCACAGGAGACTTGACCCAACCTAACCCATTCCTGTGCTGACTTGGGTATATCAAGGAAACTAAGGCTACACAAGCCGGCTCATAGCGATGCTGTTGGCTAAACGGCGGGTGGTGAAACACTGGACATTATACCGGCACGTGCAAAGAATGCATGGCTGACTGATGTAACACATTGCCAAACACAGCTGTCTAAATTCTGGGACCTCATGCCTCTGGTGAGTCACCCTCAGTGCATAATGTACCCATTCAAGACGTTCCTCCACCAATACACTACCAGCAAGCTGGGCGCACCTACTCCCGCACCAACCCACAGCTAGACTTACTCTGGGCAGGGCCGGATTGGCCATAGCGGGCACCGCCGGCCTAATTTATGAAAAGTGACGCATCGCTGCGTGAAAACAGCGATGCGTCACTTTTCATTGCGCCCTCCGTGCGACACCAATGATGCGTCATATTTACAGTATGACGCATCATGTCGCAAGGAGCTACAGATAGGTCAGTATTTCTGACGTATCTGTAAGCGCAAAAGTGATGCACTGCTGGAGTGTGTCACAAAAGTGACGCAACTCCAGCAATGCGTCCTTTCACATGGGGAAAGCCCCATGTGAAAGGGCTTGCGTCAGTCTTACGCCTGCTGTGAGGCAGGCGCAAGATTTTGACGCAACAGCGTCCTAAAAGTGACGCAGTGAAATCACATAGATTTCACTGCGTCACTATTACGAGGCTTTTTGCGGGGGAACGCCCCATCTGCATACATTATACCTGACGCAGGTATAATGTAGCGCAGGGGTTTAGAAAGTGACGCATCTACCTAGATGCGTCACTTTTTAAATATGGCGCAACAAGGCGCATGTTTTACGCCGCCGATGCGTCACAAAAAGTGACGCATCAGCAGCACAAAACTGACGCAAGGCCTCATAAATGAGGTCCCGGGTGTTTCCCCGGTGGTCTGCCAGGGTGGGGGCTGGTTTGGGCCACTGGGGGGCCATTTAGGTACCGGGCCGGCAATATCGGCCCCCTGTAACAAAATCGGCAGAGATCAGCCCTCGAAAACAACTCGGCCGGACCTCACTGCCCCACAGGGGGGCCAGCCGAGCAGTTTGTCATGGCCTATTCCGGTTCCCAGTCCGGCACTGACTCTGGGCACTGCGCGAGGCCTGGGCCACATAGCCCGGCACGTTTTATTGACATACATCACACGACATAACACAGCTGCCAGAGGTCCTCATGTTAATGTTTTTGCATGTCTGTTTATGGCGAATGTGTGCTAAGTATCAGAATTATAGCCATGTATTATTACTGCCGTAAATGCTAACATGTTTTTTCTGCCAATAAGTTATGTGATGTCTAGCAATTATTCCCAAGATTGTATATCCTTAATGATGTCAATAAAGTTTATGAAAAAAATGCTCATGTAACATGTAAACTGTGCTCCCCGGCACAAATAATGTAAGTTGTTTTCCAGGTGCATGAGGGACATCTGCAGCACACTTTACAACTGAGAGCTGTGAGGGAACCTACAGCTTTCACAATCAAAGCCATCAGCCCACCCACTGAGCGGGGGAGCTTGCTCCTTATTACTTCTCGCACCCTAGGCCAGATAGCACTAGCATGGGTGCATAAATGTTATTTTTTGTGGTATACTGCTCCAGCACAGGAAAGCCCAAGGGTGTTCCAGTCCCAGGGATCTTCCACTTCATGGGCCAACAAGACAGGCTGTGGTGCACCAGATCCCCATTGATACATTTCAGCTGTGCCAAAGTGAAATAGAACTGCTAAAAACAATGGCCAAGTCAGTGGGCTGGTTCCCCTGGATGCTGGTCCTCCTGGGGGAGCCAATGCCCTTTTGCTACAGTGCTCAGTCCTTAGGGTGATATGCTGGGGCACTGGCCCTCTATGGGGATAATAATTAAACCTTTGAATGTGGCATGGTTTATCTTGACTTGTTGGCAATGGGGACCCTCCTGTATCTCATAAAATCAACAGTTTACACACAAGCTAATTTCACTATCCCCAGTAGTGCCGAAGATGGGGTGAAGTGCTCCAGTCACCAGGAGTGCTTGTTTTAGACCTCCTAGTCTCTACATATGTCACATAATTTCACTTGGTTTTATATAGAGCTGTTTTTCGACTGATTCTTCCTATGAGAAAAATCTCAAAGACATGCCCACCTGGATCTTTCTCTCTTGGCAGCCCCCTTGGCCCTATGTTTCTCAATTACAGCACCCCATGGTCATCAAGGCAAATCACACTGCTGCCTGCACTGCAATGATCCCTCAACCTCCCGCCCACTTGCAGGGCACCTGTGAGGCTTGAACCAGTCTGTGGTTTTCCTTCCTATGGCACTTCCAGCCACAAAAGGTCCACACATGTTTCAAGGGAATCCTTCTCTCCTGCGGGGTCCTCACCAAGTCCTCCACTAATATCCCAAGAGGAAGCAGAGAAACCCTGGAGAAGGGTCCAGAGTTACTCCCAAGAAGTAAAAGCCTGGGGTCCTCTCTAGACAGGTGTTCACCCACAAAGGAGCTACACTGTTTCTTTGTCTGTACCTCCCTCTTCTTTTCAGAGTTTGTGCTTTTTACAGGGATGTAAAAGTGGGATTAGTCAGTTCCAGAAAGCGGACTCTCTGCTCAATCCAAAGGTGCCACATCATCCCTCCACCTTTGACAGAAACCTTTTTGGAGCAGTTCAAATGCTGGTGCATCCCTGTAGCAACCAATATGTGGAGTGTGGAAATCGCACTCAGGTTGAATAGAGGTAAAGTAGGTTTGTAAATTGGGTGGTGCTTTTGAAGTAAAACCCCCTGTGCTCGGGTTCAGAAAATGCAAGTATGCGCTGTTTCCCTCGGGAGCAGCGTCCCTTCAATGCACTCTGGAGGATATGCTCCTTGGATTCGTTAAATAAAGATTCCTTAACTTTGGTTCATACGTTGTGTATTTTATTCATTGATTTTCATGCTTCACATTATTAATTCATAATATGTCCAAGCGTGTATGTCTGGTCAGCCCGATGCATTTCGGGCATTTGCCTTTCATCAGGGAACTTATCCTAAAAGCAACCAAGTATAGCACACATTAAGTGTCTTATAAAACAACTACAAATCATAATCTATCTATTAGCATGGTGCTTGTGCTAATATTAGTCAATGTCATCACACAAAGGACGAATTTCAAGCAGGATTTTATTCAGTAGGTGACTGCGGGGTGAAGAATTCAACAAGAAAAGAAACAAGAAGTGTAATGGGTAGGAAAAAGGCAAAGATGTGACAATCAAAGGTCTATGGGAGGAATACAATTGTGCATCGTGACGACATTTGCATATTATATGGAAGAGCGTAGTGCAAAGGGTACCCTTGGTCTTTAAATTTTTTGATGGTGTTTGTTTTGTGCTGGCCATACATTTCTTGAGAGGAAGCAATCCGTTTGATTCGGAGTAGTTGGGAAAACGGAAGGTGTTTTTTGAGGGAAGGTTGATGGAAACTGTGAAAGTGAAGGAGGTTATTTCTGTCGGTTGGTTTCTGATTTACGTTGGTTTGTAATGTGCCCTGGTGATTGGTGACCAAGACATCTAAGAAACATAGCTGAGTTTCACTGATGCTTGATGTGAATTGAATGCGGTCATTAAAATTGTTAAGGTTTTGAATTGCTGTTTGTAGTTTGATGGTTGATCCCTTCCACAGGATGAAGATATCATCAATATAGCGTTTGTATAGGATGAGGTTTCTTGCCATTCCTGGTTGGTCAGTATGTATTCTGTTTCAAATTGGTGCATAAAGATATTGGCGTGTGATGGAGCTGCGCAATTTCCCATGGATGTGCCTGAGCATTGGGCATAAAATTGATCTTCCCAATGAAAATACCTTTGAAACAGTGTGAAGTGCATTAACTCCATTAGTAGTAATTTCAGATTCTCTTCCTTTTTGCTGTTTAACAATACACTCTCGATGGCTGTTAATCCCAGATTGTGAGGTATTGAGGTGTACAATGCTTTGACATCAATGGTGCATAGAATCATGTTGTCGGTGAATGATCATTTGTGGTCTTCCAGAACGTTTAAGAAATGAGTAGTGTCTTTGATGTACGTAGGTATCTTTTGAACCAATGGTTGCAGGTGTTTGTCAATAAATTTGCTCACTGGCTCTTGGACTGAATTAACAGTAGAAACAATCGGACGGAATGGTAGAATGGTGGTGTGTTTGTGGATTTTTGGGATCATGTAGATATACGGAATGGATGGGTTTTGTTTCACTAAGTATTCTTTGTCCTTGGTACTGATGATGCCTGTATGCCCCTGTGGCCTCACATACGTGGGCAAAACTGTCAGAAAGATAAAAACACGCAAAGTGGAACACAAGAGCAACATTCACTTAAAATAAGCCAAATCCACAGTGGCCACCCATTTTAACGAACTCAATCATAACCCAAGTCAATTACGATACTGTATTCTGGAAATGGTACCAATTTTGCCAGGAAGAGACAATTCCCAGTATTTTTCTCAGAAGAGAACTTCACTGGATACACCGTCTGTCCTCAGTACAGCCCAAAGGATTGAATGAACGTTTAGAATTTAGTTGCCACCTATGTACAAACCTTACAGCAGGATGTTTTGACTATTACGTGTTTTAAATATTTTATTCATTTAAAGTAACTGTGTTACTTGCTCACACTCACATGTGTGGTCATGGATGTATTTATCACCTTTATTGTTTACACATTCTTTCTTCTTTACACTTGTTTCTACTCTTTCCTTATTTTTCACATTTCACTACACCCATCGATTTATTCGCCAACGCAATATGGTTTAAAACATAGATGGATAAAGTTTTCATCGTGAAAAACACAGGAATATATCCGTTCACCATGGCAATGCATCACCTGACCTTTCTTCCGCCTATCGGTAGCCGCCATGTAATCGAAAGGGTCACATGACCGTATTCACCCAATCGGTGCTTTTCATGCATGCTAGGGTTATAAACGTAATTGCGTTGGCCGTTTCACATCTTCGTACTGAATACCTGCGAGGAGAGAATCGCATGTTACATTTGCATTGAAATGCGGTAAGCCTTTACAGCCGTTTTACATTCTTTAATCTTGACCGTAGCACTCGGTCGATTACATCGCATTAACCCTGTGATGTTTTTACATTCTTTACAGAAGGTAGCCACGATATTTAAGCAGTATTGAGTGTATCTCCACGCATCTACAGCAGGTCAGCTATGAAGGTTTTTGATACATGCGGTATCCATTAAATGCTTGAACACTAGAGTCACACGTCACGAAATGCTTTAAAGCTCGTATCACTTTGCACTACGCTCTTCCATATAATATGCACACGTCGTCACGATGCATGATTGTATTCCTCCGATAGACTTTTGAATGTCACATCTTCGCTTTTTTCCTACCCATTACACTTCTTGTTTCTTTTCATGCTGAATGTTTCACCCGAAGTCACCTACTAACTAAAATCCTGCTTGAAATTCGTCCTTTGTGTGATGACATTGACTAATATTAGCACAAGCACCATGCTAATAGATAGATTATAATTTGCAGTTGTTTTATAAGACACTTAATGTGTGCTGTACGTGGTTACTTTTAGGAATAAGTCTCCTGATGAAGGGCAAATGCCCGAAATGCATTGGGCTGACCAGACATACACGCTTGGACATATTATGAATTAATAATGTGAAGCATGAAAATCAATGAATAAAATACACAACTTATGAACCAAAGTTATAGAATCTTTATTTAACGAATCCAAGAAACATATCCTCCAGAGTGCATTGAAGGGACGCTGCTCCCAAGGGAAACAGCGCATACTTGCATTTTTCGACCCTGAGCACAGGGGGTTTTACTTCAAAAGCACCACCCACTTTACGAATCTACGTCATCTCTATTCAACCTGAGTGTGATTTCCACATTCCACATATTGGTTTCTACATCATCCCCACTAAGCTATTGTGAAATCAGCACCGAACATGCAACCTACACCATGCAATTGCAAGATATTTCACATATTACAATCAATTTGAAAAGAGGGTCCAAGGGAGAGTTTAAAGACCATGTACAATCACTCTCCCCATATAAACTATGAATACACAATGAGTGATTGTAGGTCTAGAAAACAAGAAAAAGAGTTTGATGAATTCTACCTGTCTATCAAAAAGAAATGCCAACAACTGAAGGAAGGAATCAATCAAGCGGCCACGGATAACTCCACAGTTGTAAAGGTACCCATCAGTTGTCGATCCGTTCCGCCCTGTTCATCACTTGGGACTCCCCACACCAAGGGGAGTAACCAGCAACCACTCGATGTTGAAAGGTGCTTGCCCTGGTGTGTTTGTAGATATAAGGCCAATAGCCGTGACAACTGATTCTAGCAGGGCATGTGAGGAAAATAGTGGTGTGTAAATAGTGAAGGAATATAAAATTGGAGAAAAAGGGAGAGAAAAAACTTTATTGAGTATCCCCTAATTTTCCAAGACTTAAAAAGTGTGCAAAAATTAGTAGGAAAACAAATATCTACTAATGATCTTAAAAGGTCAACATGTTTCTGCAGACTCTGGACCCGCCTAGGTGTCCTGCTGCATTCTTCAGGACCATTGATTTGCTACTGCTTAGTCACCCAACATTCAGGATTGGAGGTGTGTTTGAAATATAAAAAAAGGATTTTACACTACTTGGGTGTTAAGTGAACCGGATGTCCATTCGACTGGTTCAAGTCCTCCTGGCTAGGACAGAAGCAGAGACAGACAGGTATAGCATCACATTTACATGAAAAAATCAGTGGCTTCAAAACACATTGGCATTTAAGGGCACACCCAGGGTATGTATATTGCATACCCCTATGGACTGGACATTGAGTTTCAGGATCTTAATATGTACCCCCGCTTTCCTTTGTTGTAGAAGGTACGCTCTATGCCTCACCTGGCTACGGCTCAGGTAGGTGGAGCCCTGCGCTACAAAGAAAAAGAAAGAAGTGTACATACACAGATAAACATGACCATGTTTTCTAGACCTACAATCACTCATTGTGTATTCAAGATATTCCACATACCACCGATCAAAGAGCAGACACTTTGGCATTCACCGATGCAGATTCACAGCATATTTATTCACTTATACAAGATGATGAAGGCCCAAGTACAAGCACCGGTTCCACACAAGCAAATATAGAACAACTTATCTACATGTCAAAACGTATCATCAACCAGCGCCTTCACGCAAGCACGTTGATAAAATACCACAAGGCACAACGTATTCCACGTGGTCTCAGGATATCATTGAAATCTACCCTGTGTAAAAACAATGCACGATTCACAGAAAAATGGTTTGCTATACTCCATAAATGTTCGCTAGACCTCATACTATTAATAATTGAAGAGCTGGCTAAACTTCTAGAGGATCTTAACAAAGAAGCGTTACAACTAAAAGATAAGCTCAACACCATGATGACAAAGGATGAATGGGATGACGTCCTTAAAGACATAAATGTTGAACTTGACACATACACCAAAGAAATTAATGAACGCATTCTAAGGAAGTTTAAGAGAGGTACCACCGATTATCGCACAGGGGAAGCATACAGTTGGGCTGACATTTATGCCCGCCGGCGACAACAGAAACCAACTCAATACAGATCATCGGATGAAACAGAATCCGACAATTCGCAGCAGAAGAGGAGAGGCCCTATGTTTCAAAGAAATTAGAGAAAAGCTCAGGACGATACACGCACCGAAGATAACCGTAGACAACAATCAACCACTACTTTTTTAGAGAGAGTCCGAGGACCCCAGGAAGAACCAGGAGGGGGAGGAACAGGAACAAAAGCAGGCCCTAAAACAGAATCGGTTTGAAAGAATACGAGGAGTCACAGAACCCAATAATTAACATATCCAAACACGCAATAACGAAATTCCAAACTCAAATATTACAAAAAGGAACCTTGTTTGTCCTTACATACCACTCCAACATTCTAGAGACACAAGTGTGTGTATATAAATTTCTAAGAAGTTTGCGTCTCAGGCATTTTTTTACCAATATCAATGCGAGATCCGGTCAAGAAGAAAGTACCAAACCTGACACCCTGATGGGTCTTAGAAATCCGAACAGATTTCTACCTCCCATCAGCCATAAAGTACTCGACGCATTTGAAAAGGTAGTGAGCAAGGACATTGTTAAGATCTTCAAATCCCCAAGGACCAAAATCACCAACATGACGCAAAAGGAGAGACAGGCAATTCAAACGCTAGCAAACAACAAGGACATCACAATACGTCAAGTGGACAAGGGCGACACCCTAATAATTATGGACACAGAGTTTTACGAAAAAAATGTGACTGAACACATTAATGACAAAGATACATACATGAAATTGGAGAGCGATCCCACCAAGGAATTCGTCAAGATTCTAACCAAAATCAATGACACCGCTATTGATACAGGTATTATCAGTACCAAGGACAAAGAATACTTGATGAAACAAAACCCATCCGTTCCATATATCTACATGATCCCAACAATCCACAAACACCCCACCATTCCACCATTCCGTCCGATTGTTTCTACTGTTAATTCCATCCACAAGCCGGTGGGCAGATTTATTGACAAACACCTGCAACCATTGGTTCAAAAGATACCTACGTACATCAAAGACACTACACATTTCTTAAACATTCTGGAAGAACACAAATCATCATTCGCCGCCAACATGATTCTATGCACCATTGATGTCAAAGCATTGTACACCTCCATTCCTCACAATCTGGAATTAACAGCCATCGAGAGTGCATTGTTAAACAGCAAAAAGGAAGAGAATCTGAAATTACTACTAAGGGAGTTAATGCACTTCACACTGTTTCACAGGTATTTTCAATGGGAAGATCAATTTTACGCCCAATGCTCAGGCACATCCATGGGAAATTTCGCTGCTCCATCACACGCCAATATCTTTATGCACCAATTTGAAACAGAATACATACTGACCAACAAGGAATGGCAAGAAAACCTCATCCTATACAAACGCTATATTAATGATATCTTCATCCTGTGGAAGGGATCAACCATCAAATTACAAACAGCAATTCAAAACCGTACCAATGTGAATGACCGCATTCAATTCACATCCAGCATCAGTGAAACTCAGCTATGTTTCTTAGATGTCTTGGTCACCAATAACCAGGGCACATTACAAACCAGCGTATATCAGAAACCAACCGACAGAAATAACCTCCTTCACTTTCACACTTTCCATCAACCTTCCCTCAAAAAACACCTTCCGTTTTCCCAACTACTCCGAATCAAACAGATTGCTTCCTCTCAAGAAACCTATGAATAGCACAAAACAAACACCATCAAAAAATTCAAAGACGAGGGTACCCTGAAACCACGTTAACACAGGCCATTGACAGAGTACAGGAACTAAACAGAGATCAATTGTTATTATCATCACACGCAAAGGACAAATGGAGGGCAGTATTTTTCTCCAAATATTCTACCAGAAGTCAGAACAACAAAAGAGTCATTCTGAAGCATTGGCCATTACTAGCATTGGAGGAAGACTACAATGGAAAATGTTCATCTAACCCAAGATTCGCTTACGAAAGAACCAAAAACATTAAAGAATTATTAAATTGCAGGACCCATGTCCCTGTGAAAGAATTCAAAGGAACGCTGCCTTTCCACAATTGTGGAAATTGTAATTTCATCATTAGAGGTAACGAAATTACTCACCCATCACACGGGACCAAAATCAAACTTAACGTAAATGGAACTTGTGACAGCACCAATTTAGTATATATGTTAAAATGCCCGTGAGGCCTCACATACGAGGGCAAAACTGCCAGAAAGATAAAAATCAGGCATAGTGGAACACAAGAGCAACATTCGCTTAAAATTAGCCAAATCCACAGTGGCCACCCATTTCAACGAACTCAATCATAACCCAAGTCAATTACGATACTGTATTCTGGAAATGGTACCAATTTTGCCAGGAAGAGACAATGCCCAGTATTTACTCAGAAGAGAACTTCACTGTATACACCGTCTGTCCTCAGTACAGCCCAAAGGATTAAATGAACGTTTAGAATTTAGTTGCCACCTATGAACAAACCTTACAGCAGGATGTTTTGACTATTACGTGTTTTAAGTATTTTATTCATTTAAAATAACTGTGTTACTTACTCACACTCACATGTGTGGTCATGTATGTATTTATCACCTTTATTGTTTACACATTCTTTTTTCTTTACACTCATTTCTACTCTTTCCTTTTTTTCACATTTCACTACACCCATGATTTATTCACCAACGCAATACGGTTTAAAACGTAGATGGATAAAGTTTTCATCGTGAAAAACACAGGAATATCTTCGTTCACCATGGCAACGCTTTACCTGACCTTTCTTTCGCCTATCGGAAGCCGCCATGTAATCGAAGGGGTCACATGACCGTTTTCACCCAATCAGAGCTTTTCATGCATGCTAGGGTTATAAACGTAATGGTGTCGGCCATTTCACATCTTCGTACTGAATACCCACGAGGAGAGAATTGCATGTTACATTGTCTTTAAAATTCGGTAAGCCTTTAGAGCCGTTTTAGATTCTTTAACCTTGACCGTAGCACTCAATTGATTACATCGCATTAACCCTGTGATGTTTTTACATTCTTTACAAAAGGTAGCCATGAAATTTATGCAGTATTGAGTGTATCCCCACGCATCTACTGCATGTCAGCTATGAAGGTTTTTGATACACGCGGTATCCATTAAATGCTTGAACACTAGAGTCACACGTCACGGAATGCTTTAAAGCTCGTATCACTTTGCACTACGCTCTTCCATATAATATGCACACGTCGTCACGATGCACGATTGTATTCCTCCCGTAGACCTTTGATTGTCACATCTTCGCTTTTTCCCTATCCATTACACTACTTGTTTCTTTTCTTGCTGAATTTTTCACCCTTCAGTCACCTACTGACTAAAATCCTGCTTGAAATTCATCCTTTGTGTGATGACATTGACTAATATTAGCACAAGCACCATGATAATAGATATATTATAATTTGCAGTTGTTTTATAAGACACTTAGGGCCTGATGTAGGTAGGCCGTTACCGATCGGTAACGGCCGAAAATACCGATTTTGGGCCCTTACCGATCGGTATACAGCCATCGAGATGTAGGGCAAAGAAAATAGTCCAAATCGGTACATATACCGATTCGGAATGACTACCGAATCGGAAATAATCCGAATCGGAAATACCCTGAATCGGAAAGATAACGAATCGGTAACATACCGAATCGGAAAAAAATACCGATTCGGTCCATGTACCGAATCGGTAGTGACACCGAATCGGAAAAAAACGCTTCGGTCCATGTACCGAATCGGTAGTGACACCGAATCGGAAAAAATTCCGATTCGGTCCATGTATCGAATCGGTAGAGACAGCAAATCGGAAAAATGCCGAATCGGTAGAGTTCAGATAGATAGAGAGATGTAGGGAAGCACAGAAATACCGATTTTGGCTCAAAATCGGTATTTCAAAGTCGGTATTTACCATGGATTACAATCAGGTGGTAACCAACTCCAACCCATAAAAATAGACCCAAAATGCATTGCAACTTGCAGGATGGCTGCTTTTTATGTCATTGCAAGGTGGCTACGGCTACAGCAGGAAGGAGAGAGGGAATGGCAAAGAGAGGAACAGGTCTACAGACAGAGGATCACCCTGTTCATGCTCACAGAGGCAGAGATCCTACAGAGGTACAGGCTGGACTCAGACACCATTCTGGAGCTCATCAGGGACCTCAAACCACTGTTGGACCACCCCACCCCAAGGGCACACGCCATCCCAGCGCACGTCCAGGTGCTATGCAGCCTACACCTGCTTGCGTCTGGCAGCTATCAAAGTGGAGTTGCAGTGGTAGGAGGGGTGACCCAGAGCAGCCTGTCAAGGTTTTTCCACACATTCCTTGACGCCATGATACACAGGATGGACCAATACATCTCTTTCCCTGCAACCCACGCAGAACTGGTACAAACTAAAGCTGACTTTTACCAGATGGCACAAGTTCCCCAAATCATTGGCTGCATAGATGGCACGCACATTCCGATTTGCCCCCCAGCTGACACAGAATACATATACCGCAATAGGAATTCTACGCACACCATCAATGTTCAGGTGATCTGCAATGCGAAGTGCACCATCACAGACCTGGTAGCAAAATTCCCAGGGAGTACCCACGACTCCTACATTTTTCAACAGAGCGGCATCTATGCACGGCTGATGGCTGGCGAATTTGGTGAAGGATACCTCATAGGTGAGACACATCATCAGACCCCCATAACACAAAGTAGCTAAGTGAAATACATGTATGCATGTGAGTAATGTTACCCTGTTTCCTTCTAGGCGACAGTGCATATGCCCTCCGCTCATTCATACTCACCCCCTACCTCAACCCCTCCACACCCAGCCAAAGGAGGTATAACCGGGCCCACAAAAGCGCAAGGAATGTAGTTGAACGGACCTTTAGCTTCTGGAAAAGCAGATTCAGATGCCTGCACAAGAGTGGAGGTGCAAGGCAGTATACCCCCATCACCTGCTGCAAGATCATAGCTGTCTGTGCAATGTTGCACAACCTTGCGGTGAAGAAGTGCACTGAGGTGGAGTTGTCAGACTACGAGGACCATGACGACGACGTTGCTGTGCCACAAACACAACCTGCTGGGGTGTCTATGCTAAGTGATGGCAGATACAGAAGTGAGGAGATTACAGAAAACTATTTCTGAGTGAGTACAGATGCACAGACAGGTAAATGGTTGTGAGGAAAAGAAATTTTTAATAATGTTGCAGCACCGTTACTGCACTGATGTGCAACAAAAGAAAATGTTAACGAAAAGTAGTTCAATGTCAATGGTCCGGGTTGCCTCACCCGCCCTGGCTAGCCTATTTTTTGCTGCGCTTAGCAGCCCCACTGGGGTGTGCCTCTCCCCCTTCCGCATGTCCAGCAGCTTCAGCAGAGCGCCTGGTGCTCCGGCGCGGCTCCGACACTGCGCTGGCCTGGCTGCTGCGGCTGCTGCTGTCCCCAGCCTCGCCCAGGTCCAGGGCTGGATTGGCCACAGTGTTTGAAATAATCATTGCCTCCATGGCGGTCGTTATGCGGGCCATGCCCCTGGTGACCTCAGCGGTGTTCTGGGTCAGGCTGGCCTCCATATTTGCCCCACGTTGGCATAGTTGTGCGGGTACACAGACAAAATATCGAGTTTTAAATTTCGATATACAATTATATCGAAGTTTAAATATCGATGGGACAAAATATCGAAGGTAAGTAATATCGACAGTCTTAATATCGATATTAGTATGATATCAGTAATATCGAAGTTTTAAATATCGATGTCAATAATATCGATATAAATAACTTTGATGTTACTAATATCAATTTTTAAATAAATTTAGTGTATATTATATTGTATTTATTATGTTTTATTATTTATTTTTAATGTAATTTAATTAAATATTGTCTTTTACTACTGTAGCGGGTTGTGGGTTTATAGGGGAATAGGGTGGGAAGTAATTTAATTATGTTAAATTAATTATTAATTAGTAGGAATTATTAATTAATTAATTGATAATTCATTTTTAATTAATTTTAATTAATTGATTAATTGATAAATATGTTCTGTAGCGGGTTATGGGTTTATAGGGGAATAGGGTGGGAAGTAATTTAATAATAATGAATTAATTAATATATGTTTGTACATATTTTAATTAATAATTAATTGGTAATTAATTTATGTTAATTAGTTAATTAATTATTATAATTTTGTACATATTTTTAATTATTAATTAGTTGGTAATTAATTAATATTAATTAGTTAATTACATTAATTAGAGGAATTTTTTTTATATATAATTTTTTGTTATTCTTAATTAATTAATTGGGAAAAATAATAAGTATTAAATTAAATTAATTACAGCTAATGTGCTAATATATTTACTTTATTGTTATTGTTAATTAATAATTAATTGGTAATTAAATAATATTCATTAATTTTGGGTAAAGGAGTATTTTTAGGGTTCAGGGTCAGTTTTCAGTTTTTGGGTAAAGGGGTATTTTTAGGGTTCATGGTCAGTTTTCAGTTCTTGGGTAAAGGGGTATTTTTAGGGTTCAGGGTCAGTTTTCAGTTTTTGGGTAAAGGGGTATTTTTAGGGTTCAGGGTCAGTTTTCAGTTCTTGGGTAAAGGGGTATTTTTAGGGTTCAGGGTCAGTTTTCAGTTTTTGGGTAAAGGGGTATTTTTAGGGTTCAGGGTCAGTTTTCAGTTTTTGAGTAAAGGGGTATTTTTAGGGTTCAGGGTCAGTTTTGGGTTTTTGGGGTACAGGGATATTTTTAGGGTTCAGGGTCAGTTTTGGGTTTTGGGGGTACAGGGATATTTTTAGGGTTCAGGGTCAGTTTTCAGTTTTTGGGTAAAGGGGTATTTTTAGGGTTCAGGGTCAGTTTTCAGTTCTTGGGTAAAGGGGTATTTTTAGGGTTCAGGGTCAGTTTTCAGTTTTTGGGTAAAGGGGTATTTTTAGGGTTCAGGGTCAGTTTTCAGTTCTTGGGTAAAGGGGTATTTTTAGAGTTCAGGGTCAGTTTTCAGTTTTTGGGTAAAGGGGTATTTTTAGGGTTCAGGGTCAGTTTTCAGTTTTTGAGTAAAGGGGTATTTTTAGGGTTCAGGGTCAGTTTTGGGTTTTTGGGGTACAGGGATATGTTTAGGGTTCAGGGTCAGTTTTGGGTTTTTGGGGTACAGGGATATTTTTAGGGTTCAGGGTCAGTTTTGGGTTTTTGGGGTACAGGCGTACCGGGTAAAAAGAATTTTTTTTTAAATTAAATCAATTAAATGAAATTAAAAAAAAAGAAAATTACATTAAATTATTAAGTGTTTTATTTATTTTAAATGTATATGTATTAGTGTTAATTTTGTTTTTAAATTTTTATTTAATATTTGTAAAATTATATGTATTTTAAAATTATTTTTACATTATTATTAATACATTTAAAAAAATGATATTTTTAATTTCGATATTTTTGTACTACGATATTATTTTTTCGATATTTTTGTACTTACCTTTATGAAGATATGACTCCAATATTTTTGATGTCGATATTTTTGTGCCGATATTTTTGTATTTCGATATTCTGTCTGTCGATATTATGTCAGACATTCAGTTGTGCGGTAGCAGCAGCAAGGCGGCTTATTGATCTGTTGTGCATGCGGGCATCCCGGCGGCGAGAGTGCTCGTGCTCATCAAGTTTGGTACATAGCTGTGCGATGGCTGTGGTCACACGGCCAAGACCTGCAGCAACTTCCTTATTGCTTTCGACGAAAGCCTTAAACCCTTGCGCCATCTCTCCCATTTGCAGGTTATGCTGCCGCAGCTGGCGCTGGCAGGCCATGATGGATTTCGCCTGCATGCGCTGTATCTTCACCATGCTGCCCTCCAGCCCTTGAAAGACGCTGCCCTCCCGTGCTGGAAGTGCAGTGCTGGAAGTTGTACGCCTCTGGGGATTGCTGCTGCCCTGCTGTGTGATTAAACAACAGGGGGTGGTGATGGACAGAGTTTCTGAATTAAGCAGAATACTCTCACCCAGTCAAGAGATCAGGGCTTAATCCAACACCGTTTTTTAGCTCACTGCACCATCCCAGCTCAGAACCTGGCTATATGCAAATTAGTCTGTCCCTGGCCCAGTGCATCATGGGAACAGGGCAAACCAAACTACAAAGCCAATTCTTTCACTGGAAAGGAGACAAGCTACCGGGGACCGGTTTCTGGCATTTCAGCCGTCTTCGGCCCGGCTTGCTTGAATCCTGATGGTGCAATGAGCAAGAGACTCACATCTGAGTATACCCTTCCACGCTTATGGTGGACAAAATAATTAAACAACAGGGGGTGGTGATGGACAGAGTTTCTGAATTAAGCAGAATACTCTCACCCAGTCAAGAGATCAGGGCTTAATCCAACACCGTTTTTTAGCTCACTGCACCATCCCAGCTCGGAACCTGGCTATATGCAAATTAGTCTGTCCCTGGCCCAGTGCATCATGGGAACAGGGCAAACCAAACTACAAAGCCAATTCTTTCACTGGGAAGGAGACAAGCTACCGGGGACCGGTTTCTGGCATTTCAGCCGTCTTCGGCCCGGCTTGCTTGAATCCTGATGGTGCAATGAGCAAGGGACTCACATCTGAGTATACCCTTCCACGCTTATGGTGGACAAAATAATTAAGCAACAGGGGGTGGTGATGGACAGAGTTTCTGAATTAAGCAGAATACTCTCACCCAGTCAAGAGATCAGGGCTTAATCCAACACCGTTTTTTAGCTCACTGCACCATCCCAGCTCAGAACCTGGCTATATGCAAATTAGTCTGTCCCTGGCCCAGTGCATCATGGGAACAGGGCAAACCAAACTACAAAGCCAATTCTTTCACTGGGAAGGAGACAAGCTACCGGGGACCGGTTTATGGCATTTCAGCCGTCTTCGGCCCGGCTTGCTTGAATCCTGATGGTGCAATGAGCAAGGGACTCACATCTGAGTATACCCTTCCACGCTTATGATGGACAAAATAATTAAACAACAGGGGGTGGTGATGGACAGAGTTTCTGAATTAAGCAGAATACTCTCACCCAGTCAAGAGATCAGGGCTTAATCCAACACCGTTTTTTAGCTCACTGCACCATCCCAGCTCAGAACCTGGCTATATGCAAATTAGTCTGTCACTGGCCCAGTGCATCATGGGAACAGGGCAAACCAAACTACAAAGCCAATTCTTTCACTGGGAAGGAGACAAGCTACCGGGGACCGGTTTCTGGCATTTCAGCCGTCTTTGGCCCGGCTTGCTTGAATCCTGATGGTGCAATGAGCAAGGGACTCACATCTGAGTATACCCTTCCACGCTTATGGTGGACAAAATAATTAAACAACAGGGGGTGGTGATGGACAGAGTTTCTGAATTAAGCAGAATACTCTCACCCAGTCAAGAGATCAGGGCTTAATCCAACACCGTTTTTTAGCTCACTGTTGTGTGGGCTGGGGTGCCACTGGTGTTTCTGTGTTGGTAGCTGGGGCCTGACCCGCTGCTCCCTGGATGGGGTTCAGTTGAGCCACAACAATACTCCTGGCAGGAGATGTGGCAGGTGCAGGGTGGACCATTGTTGGTGAGTTCTCTGGGGAGAACAGCAATGGGGGTGTGCCAGATATTTGGGGGGAGTGAAGAAATGTGAAGGAAAGTCCTAGGTCTTCCTCATTTCCCTGGCCAATGGTGTTGTCATCCTCCTCCTCCTCCAGGGCTGCTTGACTAGTGCTTGGCCCTGCCACCGCACTGGAAGATGTTGCTGGTGCTGGTGCCTCAGTTGCTTCTGCTAGGGGCACCATCAGGGGGAGCCCTGATGGTGCCCCTAGGTATAAAGAAGCATTTGTGAATTGAGTGCCGATGTATTACAGTCACTACAATTAAAGCATTGCACATGTCCTTTCATATACTTTGATTCTGTTCCACTGTTTTTTTTATTATGCTTCTGCACTGCCATATTTTGCCTACTTCTGCTGACTACATTTACCATGATGCATTTCTCTTGTCTGTTGGTAGCAGTACTGGGCTGGGGTTTGGCTGTGCATTGTGTCTAAAGGGGAGGTGTCTGGTAGGGTGTGTCATGATGCGCATGCTTCTTACCTTTTGCTGTAGCTCTGGCTGAGCTATCTAGGTTCCTGATTCCAGACACACTCTCCCTCTCGATGGTGGTC
Source organism: Lissotriton vulgaris (assembly GCF_964263255.1). Lineage (NCBI taxonomy): Eukaryota > Metazoa > Chordata > Amphibia > Caudata > Salamandridae > Lissotriton > Lissotriton vulgaris. Next base: position 77,997,603 of record NC_141690.1, on the reverse strand, counting down.
GCCACTAGTTCCTCCAGCTCAGTGAGGGGTGGCGCCGGGTTCCTGCCTCCACCAGTCAGTCCAGCTTGCCTCTGCAGCTCTGCCATTTTGCGTTTTGTTAGGCTGCGGATATCATAGAACCTTTTTTTTAGGTCATCAAGGCTCCTGGGGGTAACACTAACTGAGTTAACTTTCTCGCCAATCTCGCTCCACAGCCTCCTCTTTGTGCTCTCCGGTACAGTGACGGACAGCCTCCCAAAAAGCTGCCTGTGCACCCTCACCACCTCCTCCACCAACACCTGCAGCTCCATGGTACTGAATTTAGGTTTTCTCTTGTGGCCAGCCTTCTGGCTCTCACTGCTGCTAGCCATCTTTCTCTCACAGTGCTCTGGATCCTGCTTCCACTGCTGCTCACTGTGAATGTTGAGCTCAGGCTGCCTCTCCGGAAAGTTCTTAATGAGCTGCCCCTGCCTGGGTAGCCACTCCCTGCTTGGGTGGGGGAGGGTGGATCCACCTCATTGGCTGTTGTCTCTGGTTTCAGTTTGACTAGCTTGCCGAATCGGATTTTGCCGATTCGGATTTTACCGATTCGGATTTTACCGATTCGGATTTTACCGAATCGGATTTTACCGATTTGGATTTTTCAATGCATTCCTATGGGCCTTTTGGCCATGGGGGTGTATTTCGATCACCGATTCGGTATTTGCCGATTCGGTATTTGCCGAATCGGAAAATTCCGATTCGGTGGTAGCCGATTCGGTACATTCCGATTCGGTGGATGCCGATTCGGTGCGTATCGAATCACAATACCGATTATGACCGAATCGGTATTTTTCCGATTTTTTTTTCCTACATCTCGTTTTCCGATTTCAGAATACCGATTCGGTGCAATTCGGTATTTTCAAATCGGAAAATGCGTTTTACCTACATCGGGCCCTTAATATGTGCTATACTTGGTTGCTTTTAGGAATAAGGCCCCTGATGAAGGGCAAATGCCCGAAATGCATTGGGCTGACCAGACATACACGCTTGGACATATTATGAATTAATAATGTGAAGCATAAAAATCAATGAATAAAATACACAACGTATGAACCAAAGTTAAGGATTCTTTATTTAACAAATCCAATAAACATATCTTCCAGAATGCATTGAAGGGACGCTCTCCAGAGGGAAACAGCGCATACTTGCATCCCCTGTAGTGCAATCAGGTACTTACTTACAAAATCAGTTCTGAGCCTTAAATACATTCCTAACTGACACTGAAAAACCAGCTCCTTTCTTCCACGACTTCAAAGGGCTTCATTGATGTGACAGGTGCCAAAGTATCCATATTATTCCAGTGGGAATGGTATGTCCAGGCTTGTCAGTGAAGGTAATTTCCCAATGCAGATCTCATTCTCAATCTCTACTTTGGCCAGGCGAAAGTTAATCCCCACAAAATGGGACACCTTCCTCACGACCCAACCACCGAGTGGGCCAGGCAACTAAAACAGCACTGAAGTTGAACCAGAATTGAACCTAACTTGAGAAACTAAGGCTAAGAGTGTCCTTGCTAATCGTATTAGACTTTTAGAAGTTTGTGAGAAAAGTCCATCTCACAAGAACCATTGTCCTGCACTGACATGTATTCAGTAATTACAAGTAAGAGGAGTGATGTGAATAAATCAGAAACATTATGTGAAAGGTTACAGATGTTTGCATGAATCATTGTGTAAGGCCATCAGAAAATAACATGTGATGGGCACGTCGCTCTTACTCATGATAAGAATGGTGTTATTCACAAGTCGAGCAGAACTATTATCATTCTCTGTATTCAAAAAACATAATCTATAGTGAAATGCAGGATTAAAACACTATAAATAGAATTTCCTTTTACTTCCGTGAGATTAGCAGGACACTAATGTGCATGACTGAAGGAAGAGATTTTGTGTTGTCATTGTAAAGGTACTAGTAATAATGCAGCCACACCCTAACAGTGTTGATGGCCCCCAGGGGGAAGTAGAGTTGCAGACTAGTCTTCCCCTGGGGTGCTTTGTGCATGGAAATGACTGGGATAGGATATGTGGCTTTGGGGGAAGGGGCAGGTTATAGCTAGGGTTTATAAGAGTTAGGAAGGGAGTCTCTGGCCTCTAACTGACTCTGAGAACCTTTATGGGGGGGGGAGGGGGACAGGGAGACTATCCAAAAGATAACTTTGTTAGGAAAACTTTGCAGGCGCTGTTGATTGAGACCAGGACAGTTAAGGCTTATCCAGGAGGGTTTAAAGCAATTGCATGTAGCACTTTAGTCAGTCAGTGAGCTTTTCACAAAAGACAGAACCACACCAGTTGTGTAGAAAAATACTATATATTTATTACTGCACATTAGATGCTAACTTGGTATACCTCCTACCCGGAGGTACCAATTACACACAAGAAATACTTAGAAAAGAGGTAAGTAGAATAGGAAAACTCTTATGGCCCCACTGAGGGGCAAAACCATACACTAAAATGGTGGAATGCGGAATCGGTACCAAAAGCGGACTAGGACCCAAGGTTGGAGGACCTGAGAGGAAGCAAGGAACCACCCAAGGTAAGTAGCCAGGGACTCCAAGGTTCCCGGGGGAAGAATGGTTACACCGGGTCAGATATCCATAGGACAACACAGTTAATAGAGGATCCTGGAAGTTCTGCAACTACACCATCTTAAGGACCAGACTGATGGAGCCGGGATGAAGAATCCAGATGAAAAGAACCTGAAAGCAGAGATGACAGAGTCCAAACCACCGGAGGTGCCCAGAAGGCACAGAAACACAATACCAGCCTTGGTGGAAGGTTCTTGCTTAGATGTGATGAAAACAAAACAGCAGCTGGAGAGACCAGATGCCATTGTAGAAGACCGGGAGCCTCTCACAAGTTGTCCCAAGCCGTTCAATGAGTGCAGGAAGATAAGAGGCTGGAAGTCCATAACAACCCTTGGCAAATGCAAACAACTGGTCAATGGGTGAAGGTGCAGGGATGCAGACCAGCAAGGTGTGAGGGACTAATACTGCAAGGGTTAGTCAGGACCAGCCCTCAGCATGATGAAGATCCAGAAGGGTTTGATGAAGCTCCCTCGAAGACCCTTAGGCAGCAAGCACATGAGGTTGCAAGGTAGTCCCAGCAGCACACAGAAGAAGTCCCATGATCATAGACATACAGGCAGGACAACAGGCTTGGGGGTGCGCAGTGCTGGAGGCAGGGCCTGTTCGTGGTTTGGAGATCCTCATTGAAGAAAACATACAAGCCTTGGCAATAACAAACAGATGTGGTGCATAGGCAGGCTGTCAGCGTTGGCTGGTGAGGGATTACAGTCTTCCAAATTGCAGGGAAGACTGGTCAGGCCTCTAGAGAATCAACAAACCACCACCTGTGCTGTAGAGCCAGGCAATGTCGGTGGGATAGCAGGATCCGGAAACCAGTTGTCAATGTTGAGGTGCCTGCAGATGCAGGGAAATGACTCCTTCACTTCAAGGGAGATTCCTTCAGGCTAGGCTACAGGCTGTGTCCTTGGTCACTTGGAGGATGCATGGCCATGGAGTGGCATATCTTGAAGAAGCACAGGGACAAAGTTGCAGCTTGAATCTTCCTACCAGGAGCAGTCTTGGTGTGGGTCCTGGCTTGAAAAACAGCAGAGTTTCAGTGTCCACCAGCAGAAGAGTCTTTGAACAAGCTTCGAAAGACAACCAGTTGGTTCCAGAAGTTGTTGTCGGGACAAATCTAAGGGCCTACCCTCAGGTGAGTCCTTGAGTAATCCCAAAAAAGGGACAAAACCTCTTCAGTGGCAGCCCAACTATCAGAGGGGGTCGGGGACACTATTCAGGTGTCCTAACCTGTCAGATGCTCCCAGGGGCCAACATTCAACATGGCAGGATCAGGTGGCAAATCTGGAGGAGCTCTGGAACACCTCCATGGGGAGGAGCTGGTCAAGGGGATTGACACTCCCCAGTCCGTTGTGTGGTTCCACGCCAGAGAGGGATCCACGGGCACCTGGACTGTGTGCAGCTGGTTTATGTAAGGAGGGCCCCAAACGTGCCCTTTGATGCAGTCTGGTGGTGCTCGGCAGCACCTCCACCCTACCTAATTCTAAAGGAGAGATGGTCAGACCTCTCCGTAGCAGGAAATACAGATTCCCCTGCCTGAGTTAGGCTTATCAGCAGGCGGGCAGAACAGTGTCTGAAACTGGCAGCAGCGTGGGCTGGCAGGGAGACCGTGAAAGGCTACACAGGTAGGTAAGGAACCCTGCGGTACATGGCATCATGAACTAACACTGAAATCAATGTTCTTGCATGATTCCAACAGTTTGATACCAAACATGACTAGTTTCGGGGTAGCCATTATCTAGCTGGACAACTCGACATGCTAGTGTCCACTACATCCCTTAAGATGGCTGAACTTACAAAGCCCAGAATATGGAGTCTGGGGTTTGTAGGGATACCTCCACTTGTGCAGAGGTGCCAACACACTTTTAGCTGTACACCCTGCCCTTGGACTGGAGGGCCTACCTTAGGGGAGAATTATAGGTTTTAAGTGAAGTGACCGGGATAAAAGGAAAACCTTCTATCTAATGTGAAGGTTGCCATTGCACCCTGTCATGCAGAATGCAATGGCAGCTCTACAGGGACAGTTTGCAAAGGCTCCCATGGGTGGCATAATACATGCTTAAGCCCACGAGGGACCCCTGGTGTACCAATGCCCTGGATACCTCAGTACCATTAAGTAGGACTCACAATGGTACCCCAGTATGCAAATTCTGAGGTGTACTAAGTACTTACTTGCAAATTTAGAAGAGATAGCACAGTCACTGGGGTCCTGATTAGCAGGATCCAAGTGAACTACAGTCAAAAAAACTGATATCAGGCAAAAAGTAGGGGTATCTATGACAGAACTATCCTGTTTTTCTACACTCTGGACCCCCATGTTGGTGCAGCCTGGTGGGGGAAGTGCTGACATAACCAGCAGAAGAGGCTGGCAGACAGGTGGTGATGCCAACGGGCCTATTACGGCCCCTGGACATTGACCTGAAGAGGTGGGAAGGTTTTTGGTGGCCGCCCCTACACTAAGGGCTCGTGCATAGATACTTTAACAGGACAGTTGGCCCCGGATTGACAAGGATGTAATTGGTCAGATGTGTGGTAGTGTTGTACATCGGACGAGTGTAAGGCTGCTGAGATTGAAGATGTGTTGGTGCTAGATTATAACAATGGCAGCAATGAATGCGAGGAAGGAGAGATGCATGATGAGGATGAAGTGGACATGCCTGAGGTGCAGTACAAAGGGAAAGGGTGAGCACAGTTGGTGTTTTGCAGAAGTCGAGTGTGGACAGAGGTGACACTAAGTGTGGGTCATCAAAGAAATCAGCGTAGGGCACAGAGAGAAGAAGCAGGTGGACCTCTTGACAGCAGGTATGGGGAATTGGTGGCCCGTTTGGAACTTGGAGGAATGAAAGGGAATGACGTGCTGATCAGTGAGTGTGGGAGATGGGGTCATTGACAAGAAGGTGGGAAAGGTTAAGAGCTCCTTGAAGGGAAAAAAGATGCCAAAGAGGTTCGGAGGTGGTAAGGCTGCAAAGGTAAAGAGTTGTCAGACAGATAGCTCAGGGGAATCAGAGGCAGCGGGAGGGGACAAGGGCACTGAGGAGGACAAACATAAGAAGAAGCTGCTGTACATAAATCAATCAATCAATCAGGGTTTTATATAGCGTGCTACTCACCGATGAGGGTCTCAAGGTGCTTGGGGGGTGGGGGGCTCAGCTCCGGATCAGTTGAAGAGCCAGGTCTTGCGGCTCTTCCTGAATGTGTGCAGAGTAGGGGAGCGTCTGATGTTGCCTGGGAGTTTGGCTATGCCATTGGGGTCCCATTTGTTACAAAAAACTAAGAACAGGATTTAAAAACATGAGTATGTTGACGTTTTCAACCTACTACACAGACATATTCAGGCCAAGGAGTGGTTTAAGGAAGAAAAGTGGGAGCGGCCTAGGAGGACCAGGGTGCCGATTAATTTGGAAAATTGGACTTCGGCATTTCTGATATATGCCAGTATTTATCATGAAAAGCATGGTGACAAAGTGATAGCATAATATAAACATATGGACATCATTAGGAAGGCCCAGATGCATTTTGAGGGATTATGAGTGGATTAGCTACGATGAAGAGTTCAGGGCGAGGGTGAGTCTAAACCCTGATAAGCAATGGGGAGAGGTGGACTCTAAACTGTGGATGCAGTGGATTTCTTCTGTGCAATCCACGGCCTCTATGCATGTGAGCAGCCTACCCATTACCTACCGGCCTTTTCAGCCCCTGCCTGCTCTGCAGGTGATGCATTATGTGCTAAAGCCACCTGGACCCAATGTTGGGGCATGCTGAAATTTTAATATGGGTTTCTGCTCCTCTCACCCAATAAAATTTTAACACAAATGATCCGGGTGTGCGGGGAGACATCCTATCACTCAGTGTTTCACATTGACCAGCCCAACAGAGCAATGGAAGGTTTCCAGGGGGGCGAGGTCAGCAGGGACAGCCTGGACCAACGGGTGCCTACACCCATTTGGGTGGAGGCCCTGATACCTTGACTTGCAGCGTATCCTGACAGCTCTGTGGCTGGAATGGGGTCTTGTGAAAGGTTTCAGCATTAGGTACCAGGGGCCTAGAGGGCTCATGTAAGTAGACAATTTGTGGTCTGCCATGGATCTTCCTTAGTAGTGGCAGTGAAGTTGGACCCTATTTTCAGTGGGCATCTCAGACTTGATTATTTCAACTTTGGGGGTAGGACCTAAAAAGGCAGCAGGGGAATTTTGTTTGATCCATCACCTATTGTGGTGACTGGAATGACTTCATTGCTGTGGGGGACACCAGGGTGTTGTATAGATCAGTTAATAACGCTATTCGTCTGTTGCGACAGTGTGGTCATGGAGCTGAATTGGCCGAATGCGACAATAAATCAGCCTTTCGATTACTGCCGATACACTCCTCTGAGTTTTTGCTAAATGGTATGCAGTTCTGGGTGCCATATATGAGGATAAGATTAAACCAATGGGCTGTGTCATTTCTTGTTCCTCATTTGAAGTCCTTGGTACATTCTTGCAATGGGCTTTCACTTAATCCAGTGGTCATAGGGAGGTGTGTCACTATTTGTACGATTTCCGGTTTGTGGGTTGGAAGAACTCAGGAGAATGCCTGAGGGCTCTGCCGCATTTTCAATCCATGACAAAGTGTTTTGTGGTGTTTTTGGCTCTGGAGAAGACAGAAGATCCTAGAGAGGTTCGGACTTTGCGTGACATTGAGCTAGATACGGTCCACTTGTTGGTGAGGTTGCTGCAAACAAAGGTGGTTGAGATACAACATTTTTTGTTAGAGGTGATTGGTGAATGGAAAATGAGTTGAGATGCGTGCAAAAGCTGCTTGGCTTTCTGAGTTTCGCTTGTTGAGTGGTGTTAGTGGGCCAGACTTTCTGTAGACTTCTGGGCATGACCATGTCTGGGGAGGTGTTGCCTCATCACTGGGTGTGGATCTCTTTGGCTGTCAAGGCAGAACTGAGTGTCTGGTGGACATTCTTGGAGGACTTCAATGGAGTATCCATGTGTTTTTTGAATGAGAACACAGTTTGGCAAGTGCAAATATTTTCAGAGGCAAAGGGGCTCAAGATTTCAGTTTATTTGGGATGGTAGGTGGTGTGCGGAGCACTGGCCAGCCCACTCATTGAGCCAGGGTCATAGCATAGCCTTTTTGGAGTTTTTCCTGTTGGTGTCATTGTCAGTGTGGGGAAATTAATTGGTGAGCAGGATGGTGTTGTTTAATGTTGACAACATGGCAGTGTTGAATTTGGTAAACAGACAGAAGGATAGGGACCTGAGGGTACTGTGTTTGCTGCGATTAATGCTGAGCTGCTTGCATTTGAACATTGTTTTCAGGGCTAAGAATGTACCCAGTGTTCAGAATGACATTGCAGACTCTTCATCTCATTCACAGTGGCACCATTTTTGCAGATTGGCGCGAGGAGCAGTGTAAGACAAAATGCCACTGCTGTCAGACATTTGCGTGTTGGGAGGATGAGAGTAGTGGGTCTAGTTGAGGGATTGTTGGCTGAGTCCAACAGGAGGAGCTACATTGTGGCTTGGAGGGAGTTTGGGTCATTTGAGGGCTGTTTTCTAGAAGAATTGTCACTGGATCAGCAGTCAGCTGAGAGCAGAGTGTTATGTTTCATTTTATATTGACAAAGGTTTATTGCCCACAACTATTGGGGGTAAGTTAGCGGGGGTCATATTCTATGGCAAGCTGTACTGAGGTTTTGATATAGCCAGTGATGAGATCCTCGGCTGGGTTTTGAGAGGATGGGAGGTCCATGGTGCAAATGGCTGTTAAGTTTGAGTTGCTGCTGGAGTTATTAGCAGCATTACCTGCATGTTGTTACAATAGCTTTGAGGTGTCGGTTTTTCATCTTGGCATGATTTGGGTGTTCCTTGGGACTTTTCATGAATCACAACAGTTGGGGTCTGCACAAGAGTCAGGGGTTCTGCATGAGGAAGTGCGTTTGGCCCTGGATGATTGGGCATTTGGTTGAGGAGTATAAAGACAGATCAGCCGGGTGGCGGGAAGTGTATAGGGCTGTGTGAAGGGGAAGTGTGTAGGTGTGCCCTGTGCTGGAAAGGCGTTGTTTTCAGGTGTAGCCTGGTTGGAGGCATAGGGTGCTTTTTGTTATAAGGAAGGCAAAGGGGTGACAACTTTTCAAATGTTGGCAGTGCTGTGGATGGCCCTGCATCGCCTAGGGAAGATTTCTGCTGTCTTTGGGACACATTCCTTTTGGATTGAGGCAGCGATGGCGGTGGCAGGTTTGGGATGGGATTGGGGACAGATACTTCAGATTGGTAGGTGGAGGTCAAGGTGCTGTGAGCACTATGTGAGGAAATGAAGGGGTTTTTGTTTGGTGAGATGTGTTTAAGCTTAAGGATTGGCTCCAGACCTAATTCTTTTTTTTCTTCTAATACAGGGTGTGTGAGCGGGCCAGGGACCTAAATTGTGCACTGGGCGTAGTATGCAGACCAATAATTATATGGATGAAACCTGGAACTGCACAGCAGCTGGCATGAGTTGCTATGGTGGGGTAATGGGGGATGCACTGGGGTAACTTGTTACTTTGGATGACGAGGCTGGTTCTGCAAAGGGGTTTCTCAGACATGCTCTTGATTCATCTGGTGGAAAATGATCTGGTAAAATTATCAGGATTAACGCTGTTGCAGCTCATGCAGCAGAATCTGGATTTAATCAAAAAGAAAATTTGCTAGGACATGCTTAGTCTGAACAAACTTTTTGCCACGGAGGGTCTTTAGGGGTGCTCTGAAACGTACTGCACCTGACAAAGTTTGAAGAAAACTTAATAGCGGCATGAGGATTTTTTGCATGGCAAAGAACATTTCAGTGATCTCACATGGGGCAAAAGGGAGGAGGATGGTTGTCTTTTTCTAGACAACGGGTTGCATCTTTCGCAATTGGGAAATGCTTATTAGATGATGGTGATACGAGATGGGGTGAGCCAACTGTGGCATGAGAATATCTGGTACAGGTGAGATCGCAGTTGAAGGGGTTTTGATGGGGTGGGGCAGTAAAATGCCCTCTAGAGTTCTTCTGGTTGGCGTTTATTGGGGGAGTGGAGAGTCGCATGCAGGTGTGGCCACCCCCTGGGGAGGGGAAGAATGCATTACAAGTGACATAAGACGACGTGCAGTACTTCATCAAGCATGAAAAGAGTTTCAGTGGAGGGTGTTTTGGTAGGGAAATGATGAGAGTCTGGATATGTGGGAAGAGCTCAGTCATTGGAAAAGGGAAGTATGAAACAAGGTTTGAGGGCTTAGGGATTAAATTTGGCATGAGGTGTGAGTGGTTACAGGAGGTGTGAGAGTGTTGTATTTACAAAGTTTTGTGTTATTTGTTTATATGTAGATTAAAGTTCAAATTAAGAGTTTGCCACAATGTCCTAATAAGTTGCCTTTTATGCTAAATCATAGACACAGCGTGTTTTTTTTGCACAAGCTTGTTGTCTTCGAGGTTCAGGGTGTATGAAGCCACTGAAAACTTTTCTAGAACTCTCTGCTTGGTTTAAAAAGCTGATGACAAACCTCACGATTAAAAGGATGCCTTTGTGAACCTTATCAAGCCTGCTGGATTCTTTGGCGATTTCTTTAGAATTTTTTAGCAAAACGTTGTTTTTCAAAATCATGGTACGGCCACATTTGCTAATTTTGAATTATGTCATTGTCATGATAATAATAATAATGTTACTACATTATAATTCATTACCTTAATTTAAATTAAAAACAAATATTAAACATTTTAAATGTATTGCAAATCCTATTTTTAATACCCCTCCACTATAATGCTCTTTCTTGACTTTTGAATAGTTAGTCATTAGTACTAATTTGTAACATTGAAGATTTGACAAATTAACCAGAAAGCCAATTTACCAACATGCCCTGAATAAAAAGGGTGACACTATAGGAACTGAAAAATAACAGGGACCTGTAGCAGATGAGGTTGACAAATGATTGGGACTATTATTTAGATGATTCAAGCTATAGACCTATAGGCCAAGACCAAACTCCATCTATATTGAGGCTGAATAAAATAACAGTTGAAGAAGGGGAGACAGAAGGGTAGGTCAAAAAACAGGAATCCGAGTTTCTGGTGAAAAAAGGGCCCAAGGTGCCATACTTTTGTACTCTGCCCCAAATACACAGCGAAAGGAGACAACCTCCCACCAGTGGTATCTTATATGAAGTCTCTTCTTGAACCATGCTCCATTGATATTTGGTTGCCCCTTCATTTGCTGTTTGGCGAGTAGCCATGCCCACGGGGCATAGGCGTTCTTCAAAAAGATGGCTGCTGCAAGCCTAAGGCAAGTCAACATGTGCCGGTCTGCGCCTTGACGGCGCAGGGGGCCAGCTCTCTTGCCGTGTGTCACCCACAACCAGATGTACAACCATATTTTGCAGTAGCAAACAGGATATCGTCCCGTTTGTGACCACAAAATTGGTCTGCCCCATGTACAAACACTATTTTGTGAGTTGGTAACCTATTAACCACTCGCTAAATAGAGTTTTTGACTTGTTATTAGGAAGGGGTTTGCTAAGGACCCTCAGAAGCGGTCGCTCCTCACGCTGCTCCCTGATCCCAGTCTGGTATCGTAGCGCTATACTGCCTGAGTGCTCCTTGCCTTCACTATCAGCTGCCCATTGTGCTCGCATTGCCCCTGCAACCATTTTGCCTCATTAGCGCCTTGAATATATTTAGATCGTAGCGCTATCGTAGCTGCCTGCTGAGCTGCGCTTGCATTGTTTAGCGATTTGTGCACTGCTGCCTTTGAATTACTTGTGCCTGATTCCTGTTTGTGCCGGTGACGCTTCCCTTTTATTAAGGGTTGTTGGGGTCTCGTCCTGTGCGACTTTTGGCTTGCTGCCATTTTGTTGTGTGTTGTTTGTGCCTTCCCAGCCCGGCTCTCCACCCCGCTCCCGCCTTCCAGCTGCTCCTCCCTCCCACAGAGTGATTAGGCTCTCCCCTCTCACCCCAGCGCTGTGACCGTCCTGAGACCCTCAGAAGCGGTCGCTCCTCACGCTGCGCCCTGATCCCAGTCTGGCATTGTAGCGCTATAGTGCCTGAGTGCTCCTTGCCTTTACTATCAGCTGCCCATTGTGCTCGCATTGCCCCTGCAACCATTTTGCCTCATTAGCCCCTTGAATTTATTTAGATCGTAGTGCTATCGTAGCTGCCTGCTGGGCTGCACTTGCATTGTTTAGCGATTTGTGCACTGCTGCCTTTGAATTACTTGTGCCTGATTCCTGATTGTGCCGGTGACGCTTCCCTTTTATTAAGGATTGTTGGGGTCTCGTCCTGTGCGACTTTTGGCTTGCTGCCATTTTGTTGTTTGTTGTTTGTGCGTTCCCAGCTCCCCACCCCGATCCCGCCTCCCAGCTGCTCCTCCCTCGCCCCCGCCCCCTCCACCATCCACATATGACAGATGCTTTTGCGTGCAGCGTTCACGCGCAGCGGTCGCGCCCCATGCGCGCCGAAGGTGCGCCAAAGGTAAGCCCGTCTACGCCCGTCCGCGCCTGGACCGCGCCCAGCGCCAGACCCCCTAGCCCCCGCAATTCCCACTCCACCCGCATAACGTACGACGCCACAACCCTCTCAGCCCTTAACCCCGGCCGATCACCAAACTGCTACCAAGCTGCTCCAGGACACACCCATGGACCATTCTCCTCCCACTCCTGCAAATTCGAATGCATCAGGACCCACACCAAACCCTCAAACTCCAAACATAATTCTGACTCTTACCACCTGAAGTGCATCCTTTTGAACACCCGCTCGATCCGCAGACACTCCATTGAACTCTGGAACCTACTCGACTCTACTCTACCGGACGTCGCCTTCCTTACAGAAACCTGGATGAACGCCTCATCAGCGCCCGACATGGCCATAGCCATCTCGGACGGCTACAAGATCATCCGAAAGGACCGCATCAACCAAACAGGAGGAGGCATCGCCATCGTCAGCACACCATCCGCATCACAACCAGCTCCAACGATAACCTCGCTAACGCCGAACACCTTCACTTCCAGATCCACACCAACCCCAAGACCACACTCAGAGGCACCCTCATCTACAGACCACCAACACCCCGCACACAATTCAGTGAAGACATCACTGACTTCATCAGCCCACATGCCCTCACCTCCGAGAACTACATTCTACTAGGAGACCTCAACTTCCATTTGGAGAAAAAAACGACAGCAACACCACCTCCCTTCTGGACAACCTGAACAATCTCGGACTCAAACAACTTGTTGACACCCCCACCCACCTTGCCGGACACACGCTCGACCCTATCTTCACCTCCAGCAAGCACATCTCCTTCGATCACACCACAGCCCTCCATTGGATGGACCACAGCTGCGTTCACTTCAGCTACAAAAAGACCACGACCCACAACCCCCCACATCCTATTCCTCGAAGAAACTGGAACAAAATCACCACCGACCAGCTCTTCACTTCGCTCCACCAAAACCCCCCTGCCATATCATCGGACCCAAACCAAGCAGCCACCAACCTCACACAATGGATCACCCACAGCCGACGAACTAGCACCCTTGAAGAACCATCTTTTCAAGCAAAGTAGCAAAAAAGCCCCCTGGTTCAACGATGACCTTAATAAATCCAAGAAGATCTGTCGGACTCTCGAGAAAGCCTAGAGAAAAAACCCAACCTCTGACAACCTGGCCACATTCAAGAACGCCACTCGCAAACACCACCAACTGATCCGATCCACCAAGAAATCAGCATTCAAGGATCGACTTGACAACAATGACCATAACAGCAAGGAACTATTCAACATCGTCAAAGAATTTACCAACCCCACCACCGGCACCAATGATATCACTCCCTCCCAAGACCTCTGTGACTCTCTATCCTCATTCTTCTACAACAAAATCGCCGATATACATAACAGCTTTGAAAACCAGTCCAAACACCAGCCCACTCCACCCACCTCCGAACCAAAACCGCATTCTAACAACCTTTGCGCCTGGAACCCAATCACCACCGAAGACACCATCCGCCTTATGAACTCCATCCACTCAGGATCACCAACCGACCCATGCCCCCACCACATTTTCAACAAAGCAGACTCCATCATCGCACCCCATCTCCGCAATGGAATCAACTGTTCCTTCAACTCTGCTACCTTCCCGGAAAGCTGGAAACATGCCGAACTCAGCGCCCTTCTGAAGAAACTCACAGCAGATCCCACTGAACTTAAGAACTACAGCCCCATCTCGCTCCTCCCATTCCCTGCCAAAATCATTGAGAAAGCCGTCAACAGTCAACTCGCCGCCTTCCTCGAATCCAACAAATCCCTCGACCCCTCACAGTCCCCACCGAAACAAGAAAGACGGTCACCCACGCACTGGTCACCAGCCGACTGGATTACGGAAACACCCTCTACGCCGGAACCACAGCCAAACTACAGAAAAAACTACAATGAATCCAAAACGCCTCAGCCAGACTCATATTGGACATCCCGCGGCAAGCTCACATTTCTGACCACCTCAAAGACCTCCATTGGCTCCCCGTCAACAAGAGAATAACGTTCCGCCTCCTCACCCACGCACACAAAGCCCTCTACGACCAAGGACCCGACTGCCTCAACACGCGACTGTCCTTCTACACCCCCTCCCGCCAACTACGATCGTCCAATCAAGCCCTCGCCGCTATTCCATGCATCCGTAAATCCACCATGGGGGGAAGATCCTTCTCCTACTTAGCGGCCAAAACCTGGAATTCTCTCCCCACCCACCTCTGCCTTACACAGAACCACCTCGCCTTCAGAAAGCAACTAAAAACTTGGATATTCGATAAGTAAAGCACCCCCCTCCCTCAAGCGCGTTGAGACCCTATGGTTGAGTAGTGCGCTATACAAATATCTGAACTTGAACTTGAATAGCGAGTCTCACTTAAATGTATGATTGTTTTGCAACCGCAATTGTGGTTGCAAAACACTTTCAGTTTACCATCTACTTCAAGTAGGTGGTAAGCCACTCACTAATTGGAAGAGGTCCCCAGTGGATCCCTTTTCTTTTGTGAGTGTGTGTGAAAATATTTTGGAACAGCAAGTACTCTTGAAAAATGAAACAGAAATGTTTCTTTTTTTCTTTTTTAAATGCATCCCATTTTCGTTTGAGGGGCTTCATTAAAAAAAACTGCTTTATTTAAAAATCAGTCAAAGACATGGTAATATGTTGACCCCAGCACGTCACCATACATGGGAGTGCTAGCCATTACTAATGGTGTTGCAAATTGCACCTGCTGCATGAATATTAATGAGAAAGCCAATTTGCGACTCCATTAGGAACCCTAAACAGTGTCTGAGACACTGCTGTAAATTCCTATTTGCGAGCCGCAAATTGCAAGTCGCAAAAGACGCAATTTGAGACTCGCAAATTGATAGGTGTTAGAAATGGGGGTCTCTAGGAGAGTTAGGTACCTTTGCCCAAGTAGGGCTAAGGTACCTAATAGTATGTTGATATTCCAGCTTTCCAGTTTTATAAAAAAAAAAGCTTGCAATTACACTACAAGTTACTCCATATGTAAGAGGAAGATGATGATAGGTCACCCCTTCTGACACTGATGCTGGTAATTTTGCACACACATAGCAGTCATCTACATTCATAGTTTTAATATATTCAAGCAGTAATTTCGAAAAACTGTTTTTACTATAATCAGTAATTGATCTATCTTGATGCAATTCTGGATTGTATACATGAGTCTCAGGTACTTTTCCTTTCTCAACCTGCTTACTTGAGCTTGCATTCGGTTTTAATTTTGTCAAATTAGTTTGAAAAGGAGTAACAATAGCTAAAATTGTCCATATTAATACTAACAAACTCATAAAAATAGTAAAACCCCTACACCATTTTCTAAAAATAGAACATTTTGTATGGTGGTTATTCATTGCCATTTTCCCTAACAACGTGTCTTCGACCTTACGTCACCTATAAGTTTCACACTATTCAGCATTCTAACAAATTTTCTTCTACCTTGTGTCAGTTCTATTCTAAACTAAGTTATATTTAAGTTTTCTAACAGGTTTTCTTTGACCTTGTGTCAAATCTGACCCTTTCTATATTTACAATTCCGTCTCACAGGACTTCAGGCTTTTTACTTTAATATCATATACTTTGAGCACCTAATTTTTATTTCCTAATCAACCTTTTTACTCACTTTTCCCAATTGGCTTTGGGTCGTACAGATTTTCTTGACTACTATTTACTTCAACATTTGGTGGCAGGTCAATGTATGTCCATTCAGGTGATTTGTACTTCTGAGTTGGACATCTCACTCTTTTTGGCCTTTGAATAGTCTCTATTTTCTTTCCCAGTGTTTCTTTTTGACTGGTAATCTCATTCACTTGATCTTCTTGCTCTTTTGCTGTATTCACTATTTTGAATTTCAATCCTCCAGCTCCTTTAGGCCAGTTGTCTCCTTTGCAGACTTTCTTAGTCTTCGGCTCTGTTATATTATGCTTCACTCTCCAAGTTCTTTTTCTTGTGCTTTTTCTTAATGGAGACTCATCTGCACTGTCATCAGTTTCACTTTCAGTGTCTTCTACTGTATCATTAATTATGATTTTCGCAATGTCTTGATCTTCATTAGATTTAGTTTTCTCTACTCTTACTCTGTTAGGAACACCTTCATAACTGGTACTTAGAATCTCATTTTCATCATGAGTTACTTCCTCTTCCCCTGTTTCAGGATTCCCGTTCCTGCTTCCAGAGTCTTCAGTTTGCGGTTCAGTTTTCCTCTCTTCAGCAACTTTCTTTTCACTTTCATTTGTGTCTTTACTGGTGCTTGCTTCTACCGATTCTCGATCTTCAAGTTGATCTTCTGAATCTGGTATTTCAACAATCTCCCTGTCACCTTCACCTTCAGACGCAGAACTGGCTTCTGATACTTCCAGATATCGACGTTCTTGTCGATCTTCAGTATCTGGACCCTTCTCTGGTTCACCTTCAGAATCAGAGTCAGTTGTACTTTAACCGTCGTATGGGTATTCTGGTTCTGGACACGGATTGTGTGACTCGCATTAACCCACCTCTTCAGTCCAGCACACTTGACTGCAGTTGTACTGACCAAGATAACTTGACATGGTCTTTGCCACCTTGGTACTAAACAATTCCTCCTACGGTGAACTTTCACTCTTACCCAGTCCACAGGGACTAAGTCATGAGCTGGATTTTTCTCTTTGGAATTTGCTTCAGTTCCCACCTGGTGGAACACAGAAGTTACCACATCAGACAGATTCTTGCAGTAATCCAGTATGATGTCATCATTAATGGCTAATAGCTTATTAACTGGTACATAAGCCTGTCTCATCACCCTCCCCATCAACATTTCATGAGGGCTTAATCCAGTTTTTCTGTCAGGTATGCTCCTCAATGTCATTAAGACAAGCGGCAATGCGTCTGGCCATTTCATTGCTGTTGCCAAACACATTTTTGCAATTCTATTCTTAACTGTTCCATTCACTTGCTCAACTACCCCTGAAGCCTCAGGTCTATATGCACAATGCAGAAAGAGGCAGGCACCACGCGGTGCCTGCCGCTTTCTGCATACAAATGCAGGGGGGTACCATAGGTACCCCCCATGTGCACCCCCCACCCCCCCTTCACCTAGGGGGCCCGCAACGGGCCCCCGCAGTGAAGTTACACATGCTTTTCCACGGCAGAAAAGCATGTTTGCAGGCACATACTAATCTGGCGGACGGTGTCTGAGAGACACCCTCACCAGATTAGTGCTTTTCCTCCGCGGTTGTAATCCAACCGCAGAGGAAAAGCTGCGGACGGAAACCGGGACCCACCAGCCATCCTAATGTGGCGGTGGGTCTTTGGTGGGTCCGCTGCGGATTTTCCGCATCCCGGAGGATGCGGAAAATCCGCAATCATAATGAGTACCTTAGTAACTATTTTAGAATGGAGCTGGCAGCTTGCCGGCGCCATTCTAAAATAAAACAGGAGAGGGGCAGAAGGCAGAAGGGCACATCAACGAGTGTGGCAGAGGGCAGAAGGGCACAACAATGAGTGGGGCAAAGGGCAGAATGGCACAACAACGAGTGGGGCAGAGGGCAGATTGGCACAAAAACGAGTGGGGCAGAGGGCAGAAGGGCACAAAAACGAGTGGGGCAGAGGCAGAAGGGCACAAAAATGAGTGGGGCAGAGGGCAGAATGGCATAAAAACGTGTGGGGCAGAGGGCAGAAGGGCACAACAACGAGCGGTCTCGCACAAAAAAAACCCGCGAACATGCAAAGTGTCTCGTGAACACGCAAATCGCCCCACGAACACGCAAAAAAATCCACAAATTCGCGAATTTTGCGGATCGCGAATTCTCAAACCCGCAAATTTGCGAATCGCGAATTCGCAAAATTTGCCCATACTTAGTTTTTAGCACAGTGCTTAGCAATTTCATCTGCATAGTTGTTTCCTCGGGTAATATAATTATCACCTTTTTTATGAGCAGAACATTTCACCACAGCCAGTTTCTTAGGTAATTGAATCACATCTATCAATGTCTTCACGAATTCTGCATTCCGTATAGGTGTTCCTGCAGAGGTCAAATAACCTCTTTGGGACCAGAGTTGTCCATAATCATGAACAACTCCATAACCATATTGACTATCTGTCACTATGGTTACCCTCACCTCTTTTCCCAACTCACATGCTCGTATCAAAGCAATCAATTCCCCTATCTGAGCAGAATGAATTCCTTTCAGACAAGATGCTTCCAACACTTCTGCTACTGTACAGACAGCATATGCAGCACTTAGAACACCACTCTCTGTTCTTAAACATGATCCATCCACAAATATTACAAAATCTGATTCAAGAAAGGGCTCATCCTTAATATCAGGGCAAGGTTTGGTACAGTATTCCAAAACATCAAAACACTTGTGATCAAGCTCACCTTTCACTTCTGCTTCAATGGTTTCAGGTAACAATGTAGATGGGTTTACATTCACACATCTTGCAATTGTCACATTTTCAGCCCCTAAAATCACTTTCTCATAATGGGTCAATCTGCTGTTAGTCATGTACTGTGTTTTTGCTCTTGTGAGGAGAATATATACTGAATGAGGTACATACACCCTCACAGGAAATCCCATCACAATTCCTTCACTTTGTTACAGACTTACACTTGTTGCTGCTACTGCTTTCAGACATCCTGGCAAAGCTTTTGCAACAGGGTCCAAAACAGCTGAGAAATACGCAATCGGTTTTCTCATTCTCCCATGTCTTTGGATCAATACTGACCAAGCACATCCTTCCCGCTCACTGCAGTACAGTTCAAACTCTTTTTCTTAATCAGGCATTCCTAATGCTGGTGCTTCACACAGTTTGTTTTTTAATTGCTCAAATGCCTCCATCTCTGTTTTGGTCAGAACAATTGGGTCTCTGATATCTGCCTTTGTCAATCTCTGCAATGGTTTAGTAATTAATGAAAATCCACTTATCCACTGTCTGCAATAGCCTACCATTCCCAGGAACATTCTTACCTGTCTTTCAGTTTTTGTTGGTTGCATTCCTTGTATCATTTTAATTCTTTTAATGGTAACTTGTCTGATTCCTTTAGCAATCTGGTGACCTAAATATTGTACCTCTTTTTGACAGAACTGTATTTTGGATGGAGACACTTTATGTCTCTCTTCAGCCAAATGATTCAACAATGCCACTGTATCAGATATGCTGGCATCCTTTGTTTTTGATGCGACCAGTAGGTCATCAATATACTGCACTAACACAGATTCTCCAGGCATGCTCAAAGTTTCTAATGATTTCTTCAACAGCTGATTAAAAATTGATGGACTTTCAGTATACCCTTGTGGAATTCTACAACATGCTAAAATACGATTTTGGTATCGAAATGCAAAAATTGGCTGACTTTCTAGATACAATGGAACAGTAAAGAATGCATTGCACAGATCTATCACTGTGTACCACTCTTCATCATGAGGAATCTGATACAAAATCACTGCTGGATTCGGAACAATCGGACAACATGGAACAACAATCATATTAATTTTTCTCAAATCCTGCACAATCCTGAATGTTCCGTTTGGCTTTTTCAGTCCCATAATCGGTGAATTTCTCTTAAAATTCCCTGCTCAATTATTTTATCAATTACTGGAGTAATTCCTTCAATCACTTCTGCAGTCATTTTGTATTGTGGTGTATTCAGATAGCTAGCACCTTCTTTTATGGTCACTTTCACAGGATCAACCCCTTTCATAAAACATATATCCTTTCCAGTGAAATCCCACACACTTTCTTTTACTGCCTCTTTTAGTTCAATAGGAATTTTCTCTTTATCAAACACAGGAAACAATTTATCCTGTTCTGCCTCAATCATGAGCATTGTCAATTTATACAAACTATCTTCATCTGGAGTCTGCAATTCTATGCCATCTGGTGAACATTATATGGCACAGTTCATCTTACACAATATATCTCTTCCTAGCAAATTAACAGGACAACTGTCGCACACGACAAACCGATGCATAACCTTGTATGTCCCAATCGCTATTTCAACTGGTTTTGTCAAGGAAGTATTTATTTGTCTATTGGCCACACCTATAACCTGGATCAATTTACCCGAGAGAGGAAGATTTTGAACCTCCACTGATCTAACAGTAGAACGGGTAGCACCAGTGTTAACTAGGAAAGTTATTGCCACATCATTCACCTTTCCGCTCACAAATGGACCTGACTGATCTACCTCAAGAGTGGCTCCATGCATACACTCTTCTTCCTCCCTCAGGCACCGTCAGGAACTTTCATCCGGCTCACTGCCACTCTCTTCTTGCAACCAATATTGTGGACATACATTTACTGTTTGCGGTCTTTTTACCTGCTCACCTCCGTCGAATCCTGTCTCTGCACCGTACTACTGCTGATTTCCACTATTTGGCAGTGGCGGTTGTGGCACTTGACTTTGCTGATTTTCTATCTGCTGTTGCTGTGACTGCTGCTGATTTACCTCAAACTGCACCTGTGGATTGAATGATGTATGTTCCCCATTAACTCCAGGCGGACCTTTACACTCTTGTTTCCAATGACCTACCTTGCCGCAATTAAAACATTGTGTTTTCTTTTTCATCTCATCAATGTTTCCCACCTATTTAGGTTTGCCTTTAAACCCACTCTGATCCCCTGCATTCTTGTTCTCCATCTGTGCCACTTGTTGTTCTGCTACTTTCACTTGTGCCCACATAGATTTCTCTTTTAATTTCTTTTGTTTTGCTTCAATCTCTTCACTACAATATTTTGCTTGTCTCGATACCTTGTCTACAGAACTCGATTGCCAATCCATCATGCTATGTCTAATCATATCTGAAATGTCTGGCCTTAATCCATATATAAATCTGTACACAAAGTGACTCATATCTTTCTCACTTAATTCCTCATAACCACTATACTGTTTGAAAACCAACAACAACCTTTCATAAAAAGAATGCACAGTTTCTTTCGGCTCCTGAGTGGTCCTATCTATCTTTACCCAATCGTCTCTTTTGGAGGTATTATGTTTTTAAACCACACTATCACTTGTTCATACTTTCTCATCACATCCGGTGATGGAGCTCCTGTCTTTGGATCCCTAGGATACTCCTCCCTTGGCCAATCAACAGATATTTTACATTCTATCCACAAATCTGCTGGCACCACTAGTTCAAATTATCCTTCTAAATCAATCCACAATACCTTTGACACCTTTACAAATCTGTCAACTTGTCGGTACCATTCTACTAGTTTTTCTTTTAATCTAGGGAAATCATTTGTAAATGACAATATATCTTGTCTGCTCCAAGGAACATGTACATATCCTCCTCCAGGAACTTCTCTCATAGGAAATTCAGTTACCTCTGTTTCTTTTTCTCTAACTGGAAAAGCTAACGTTGATTTATCACTATTCTCCTCTTTTTTTCTTTGTCCATTTGACTCGCCATTTACCTACATCACCCCATTTTCGCAAAAGCACAATCAAATCCTTTACCTGAATTAATCTTCCAGCAGTATTCATGTTCTCAATGTCTCTTTCTGCAAAATCCACTCTATAGGTTTTTTGCAATGATTTTAATTTTGCAAACTCTATTCCATATTCACTTGCCACTTCTTCCAATTGATCATACATTATTTGAGCTCTCCATGTTATACTTTTACATAAAAACATGAGCTCATCATCCTGGTAATTCTTTAATCTATCTGTCCCAATCGTTCTAATTATTTTCTCCTCTATATCTACTTTTAGTTTAGCCACATCCAGCACTTTTAAATCCTGCTCTTTTAATTTTAGCGTTTTAATCCATTCACTCAATACTCTGTCTGTTGGATCTCTAGGCGTTTGTGTTAAATCTATTTTGTCTGTACTTCTCTCTGGAGTTGCAGAGTCAGATTCTGTTCCTGTCGGGAATGCGCATGTCAAATTTTTATTAAAGGTTAATTCTGATGGATTTACACTTGTATTCTGTCTTATTTCTGATAAATCTGGAAAAGTACTTTCTCTCGCTCTCTGCAAACTTTGTTGTAATGGGGTTGTTAGTCTTGGTTCTCTTATTTTCTGATCATCAAATACTGGTATCACAGGTCCTATCGTTACTGGGACAGTTACAGCTTCCATATTTCTAGTTACATTCTGAACTAACTCATGTGCAGATCGTTCGTATTCAGACATACTTGGCTGTTCATTATTTTGTCTTTCTGGACTCAGAACAATCCTGTATAAATCATTACTTTGCACAGGTGTACCTATAATTCTAGCTTCTCCTATTGGTGTACTCGCGATGTATCTCGTTTCTACTCTTTCAGGAAAATCTCTAAAATTTGATAGCTGTTCTGGTATTTCATTAAGTTTTTCTTCTATCATTGGGGCATTAGGAGTAGTCCGTAAAGGACTTGGTTGGTATGGTGGCGGTCTTCTATTTAATATTTCCTCTAGTACAGCATCCTCTGATTCACTATCAGTATAGCCTTGATTCCCTGAATCAATATTCCTTCTTTTCTCTACACATTTTTTCATCCCTCATATTCTTCTACTACTCTGACCGGATACATGCAATCGCACATATTACTGTCTCTCCATCTCCGCATCCTTGTCTCATGAGTCTCTCCCCACAAATCTCTACCTCTACCTCTCGATCTAAGATGCCTGCTCAGCCTATCACTTTCCATTTGATGCATCTCATCTTCCCACTCCACCAATGCTTCAAACTGAGTTGGTCTAGGTCTCGGTTCAAGTTTCATCATTTTGTCTCTCAAATTCCTCAAAATTGCCACATCAAGCGATCCTTCCACCGGAAAGGTTAACACACCATCATCCTTGGTATACTGTATCCAATTATCCAACCAAACAAACGTATGATATCCATATTTCGACAACTTGTAAGAAGCAGGTGTTTTCGGCGACGGAAGTATTTTTCCCTCTCTTGTAGTAACTATCTCCTTGTCTTTTACAAACACATTTTTCAGTCTTTTAAACCATGATGGTTTCTTTTTGTCATCGTCATAATAATAATATGATATTTTCGGAAAACTTTCTCTTCTCTCAAAAGATCGTGCACAATTCTGTTGCTGATTCCGTAACACCAACCTATCACAGCGCGGTTTGCACTAATGCACCAGTAAGAACACGATGCGTCACTATAGTGCTTAACCAATAGCTTCTGCTGCTTTCTGTGATAAACCAATCAGCTCCTACTCTGACTTGGTCAGGGGGACCAATCCCAGCGCGACACTTTTGACGTCACCAACGCTCCGGCTTCTGCAGCGCCGACTGACCCCTACTTGACAGGGTTTTTTCAGAAAGCCGTATTTACAAGATATTTTACAAAAATCAGTTAGTAACTTACACAAAACAATTCCACTAATCTGTTTCGCTAACAAAGGGATAGAATTTTCAATCGCACAAGTATTCTGTAACCAGAGTGGACGACGCTTATCTCCTCAGAATTTTTAGATTCGCCGATAAAGCAACACTGCTGGCTTTACCCTTCTATCAGGCAATAACGATCTCGCTTCTCTAGGAAAGCACATAGAGAGATCTTTTTCACCTCCTTAGAGACAATCCCAGAGTTTCACTTGAACGCGTATTGCAGTTGCATTTACACATGTTCATACAGAAAACCCTATTCATATATACATAATCTCTGTGTTTCCAGTAGGCAGCGCGTCCACTAACCCACCACAGAATTCCTCTATTGTTAGCAAAAGAGAGACGCCACTCCCTTTACCCTTCAATCAAGCTCGGGTTAAGACCTATTACTCTCCCAGCAGTAAGTTTTAGTTGGGAAGCACGGAACGATCCCTATATTTGAAGGCTGAAATTTCATAGACTGTCCTCACTATACATTTATCCTTTCACACCTAATGTCCCTAAACTGTGATATACGCCGATACCACCGCAGTATATGACAATACTACTCTTTGAAACAGACTAATGCACTGTGTGACTTAACCTTGCCACGCTTCCTCCACCTGCAGTCGGAGGCACTGGCTTCACCCTACTCTATGAAGCCTATTCAAGACCACATTTAACATAGTACAAACTCAACAGATGTTAGTCATAATTCTGTACATCAAACTATATATGTATAGCACCTTATACATAATCCTAGCTAATTTCCTTAGCAACCACTACTCTGCTACCAAGCTAATACTGCTACAGCACGGCTCCAGAAATTATTTCTAATCATCACTCACCATTTCCCTGAAACCTTTAAACACTCAAAACATGCACCAGTGGGGCCCATAACACTGCGCATTTAACCTGTTCCCTTACACTTGGCTTCAAGGCTTCTGGTGAATCGCAATGGAGAAATGCTGTAACATTTGGTGGAGCGTCTAACACCTATTTAATATTTACACTAAAGTTCAAAACAGTTTACCATGGTTTCATATTAAACACTTATATTAAGACACACCACCATAATGGCAATGGATCTGCTAGAACCAAAATTAGGCGTAGGAAGAAACAAAGACCAGCTTTTAATTCTTCATTTATCTAATTTTTATTCAAAGCAAACTTTTAGTATGTCCGACATTATGCATTTATTTATTCTTTATTCAATAATTCTTAAACTTTATTTCAAAACATTATCATTTTATTAAGATCTCAGAAAAATCGCTTTATTATAGAACTCAATAAAGTTTTAACAAAGAACAGATAGTTCCAAATTCAATCTCCCCTAACATCCCTGACTAACACCCTCATCTTATCCTAACAGTCCTGCAAAGAAAACAAATAAGAAAAATCATAAGAGTTCTTACATCCAGGAATCAGTCAGCAAACGGGCAGCATCTCCGATAGAAATGGAAAAAGCGACCCCAACCTTACAAGTCCAGGGGTTTTTATACCCTAATTCTCAACTTAATCTGTCTAGAAAAGTAACTAACATCACCATCTTGTGTTCTGATTGGATAAATTCGGGTGGATGTGCACTTCCTCACCATTATAGCATTTGTTATTCACATGATTCAGCTAATTTAATAAACGTCCATTGTTTAAGCAGTCCGTGGTCTAGGCGCATTGCATTTTAGCAACATTGCCCTTCTTTCCCATGGCTTACATATGCACTCGTTCATGCTTGGCACCCATCCTAGGTTCCGGGTGATACAGCCTTGAACTTCTTCCTCAAGCACAGTCAGCTCACTTGCGCTGGCAGAAAACTTTGACGCGCCTGCGCAGACCAATACCAACTCGCAGTAGCTCAGAGCGGCCATTTTCTCACTAGGCCTCACAGGCCACATTCGGAACTATCATAGAAACAAACAGAAATCCATGTTAATTTAAAAAATGAAACCCATTCTGTTTACCTCCCCCATGCTAATGTTTCCCATTAGTCGTTACCTAACAATATGCCACACAAATGCGTTTTATACTTACATAATCGACCCTCTCTTTTCACAAAACTTATACAAAAGCACATTTAAATAGCATTTTTGTTTATATTGAAGCTATGCATTAGTCAACAACACAACAACAATACATATTACCTAGTATTATTGCAACATATAGGCAGAATTAGTATTCCCCGTGTGTAATTTAAAAACAAAAACAAAAATAACGTGTGCATCTTATTCTATGGTTGATTATTTTCACAAAAACATTCAATTAGTAAACATTATTGTTATGGGACATTGATTTCAAGAGGGGTACACAAAACTTTGTGTTTGCCACCTCGCTCCATCACTATCATTCTAAGTGATGTCTAGACATGTATTCTTGCTACTGCGTTAGTTGAACAACTCAAATTTCAGCCACTGTGATGTAAGTGGGTTTACTGTATGTTCAGTAAGAGATGCTCAGTCAGGGTTATGTGTCACTGTGGCAGGTGTTCCCATTATAAATGCTTGGTGTGATAATGCCACTGCATTTGAGGTCAAGATGATGTGCATACATGGGAGTGGTGGTACTAGGCCCTCCCCTCTGTGGGAAGGTTGGGAATGTTATGCAAAATCATGAAGTATTTCCAACCGCTTATGTATATTAATGAATTGATGCATAGTATTGAGTAGTGTGTGTGCATTAAATATACTCTTCCTTTCAATCAATTATTGAGTGTTATTTATGTATACCTGCAAATGGTGATTACTAGCCCACACCACCTCCTTTGAGTAAGTCTTAGAATGCTCTGCAACACTACCCTCTGGGAGTCAAGCGCTACAATGGGGTGTTTGGTTCCCAGTGAAAGACAAATGTAGACATATTGTTTGTGTAGGTCTCACAAATAATGCCACATTTTCCAACACTAGCCATGTCAAAATAGGCACGATAATACAGGGTCTATATATCAAGGACAAGAGTGGCAGTCTATGACATCAATTACATTCATTATGGACTGTTCCAGATTAACTTTAATGCAGAACTTCTTTGAATTGAAAGACAGTTGTACGTTTGCTCTCAATCTGGCATGTTTCCATGTTCACAACATCTAGCAACACCATATTCTGGTTCCATTCGACCCTTATATACCAATATTAGCATGTAGCATAGTGAGGTAATTGGAATTTTCATGGTCAATTGTGTCCCCTAACGTAGACCCCAACGGCTCCATGTACGAGTTTCAAGTACATGTAATTTCCCTCCACAACCGAATCTGAAGACGCAAATACATTTGCGTCCAACGTTAACATGTCCTTTATCAGATCCACCATGAATGGATCGATAATTCCGTTCCTAAGTATGCCGTGCCACCGTCTTTATGTGGTGCACTTTCACGTTTTCCTGGCTCTGCTGAGCTAGGCCCAGATTTCTGTCTTCAAGCCATTTCTGCCTCTGCCTCTGAAAGCTGCTGCATGGAGACGCATCCCTGACCTCTACCTTACTTCCTGCCAAGCGAGCGGTGCCCGGCTCGGCCTGGTCTGCCTGCCAAAAACAGTATTTTACCTTCAAGTTATCAGCATAGCCTGCTCAGCTCCTCGAAAACACATTCCTGTCTAGTGAAACACGAAAACATATCCCCGACTGCAGAGCAAGGGCCAAGCCTTCCTGTCCTCCCTCATGAAATTCATTGCTCCCGTTGCCATGGTAGGCCCCTGTCTTCGAGCATCTACACCTAGACATGCATACATTCAGTATAGAATAGCCTCTGCCCGAAAGACCTTTTCCTCTAGATTAAACATCCTCCAAATATTAGATATCAGATATGTTTAGGAACAGGTCGATCTGACATGCCAGACTTATGTCTCTTCTACTCGTGTCAAAAGTCAGACTCTTAGCTTCCTCCAGATGCACGTCAATCACACGTCATATTAGCTGCGCGCGCATCCAGGCCTTAGGTTTCAGCTGACTCTGCAAGAATTCTCTAAGCATCCACCCACCTGTGACACTTTTCCGTGACGTTTCTAGTTCACGCCTCTGTGCACACCCATGTTCACGCCTTTTTGCTACGCACGTGTGTTCTTATCATATACATATCACTTGTCACGCCTACTGTATTCAATGCTATTGTGTCATTTTACTATATATGTCATGTACTGTGAATAAATCGTTGACATCTTTTCCTGCCATCATTGCATACCCGAACCCTTGTATTGATGGATGAGATCTCCATTGACTCGAGTCATTTAGTCATTTATGATTAAAGCCCTTAAGACTCAGACACCCCGGACTCTGCCTCTCATTTGATTGAGCTATTCTTATGTAAGTTATATGGCAAAAAGAGTATACGGTAAAATATTTACCACATAATTTGGCGCCCGAACAGGGACCCCTCCCCCACCCCACGCGCCGGTGATGCGTCGCGGACTCTGCCCCCGACTACGGCTGTGACGGACCCCATGCGCATCTGCAGGATTTCCTGTGTCTCCCTCAGGCCTACGGAGGTGACGGAGACTGCGGCCGACATCCAGACGAGGCGGTGAGGAGTGCGGAGGATCCCGACCAGAGCCCAGCCGAGAGAGCAGTGTCCGAGGTATCGAGAGGCCCACCAGTAGAGTCGAGACGCATGCGTAGTGCGCGGCAGAAGCAGTGACGTCAGTCCAGTCCAGTCCAGTCGAGTTTCCGAGGCCTTCCGTTCCGTGCTTCCAGGTGAGTACCGTTGCTGGGGACGCATCTAGACGGGTGCATTAATTTGTGTCCGGTCAAGACGGGTTTGGGTACACAGACCCGGTCTGCACTGTTTTAGCAGTGTATCTGTACTGTTTAGCAGTGCATCTAGTATATAATTATACAGTATTTGTTGTTTGTTTCGAAATGTCTCAATGTGTTTTAATGTCGTGGCATGAGTGATTGTTCGCATTTCTTACTGTGTTTATTGTGTATAGTGTCTAGATCGAGGCAGCAATGCCTTTATTCTCGAAATTACGTCAGATAGGAACTAGAAAAGGGATACTTGAGGAAGCTGTTCCCATCCCACCCAGGGACACTCCTGGTCATTTTATGTACCACAAGCACGGCTTAGATGCCATATTATATCTCGACTTGTGGGTGGATTACACGAAGGACTTAGCAGAGAATCAGAGATGGCCCGTTACAGGGACATGGGATGCCGAGTGCATCATGAGAGTAGAAGAAGCGTTGTGGAAGAAGAAAGCCAGACAGTCACAGAAAGATGCCATTGAATTATGGCGTAAAGAAGCACACAGACGGACAGAGAAAGCACTCAGAAAAGCAGAGAAAAGTAGAGACGATTTTGAAAAAGCCAAAGAAAAAGAACTACGAGAAGAAGGAGAACGAGTTAGAATGGAACAACACGACAGACAGAGTAATGCCATTTTGACAGGACTGTATCCAGTCCTGGCCGAGGGCCTGCCCAAGGCGACCCCGGAAATACCGAAAGATCTGCCCCCTCCATTGGTTCCGACTAAATTCCGTCATAATACCGCAGCAGACATTTTCCTTTCTTCCTATTTAGACGATGTAGCTCCTGCATATACCAATGTACCTGCCCGTGTACCACCTGCTGACAACAACCTGCCCCATGATCATCAGCCCCCAGGTCCGCAACAGCAGACCCCTCCCAGACCGCTCTCTCCCGGTCCGCTTCCTGCACCCTTACCCGTTGTTCCCCCTACTATCCATCCGCTTAACCCTTTTGGGACTGGCACTGTTCAGATTCCAACCCAGTTACAGCAGATACCGACCCTACAGCCAGGTTATGCTCAAGCCTCTGCCTCAGGAGGTGCTACAGGAGGTTATCAAACCCCACCACCGTTACACCGAGTGAAAATGAGAGAATTCGCGATGGCACGGACACCTAGAGGTGCCCCGGCAGAACAGCTTAGAGAACAGCTTACAGATTGCAGATATGACACTGTGCCTGGTACGACAGGACCCATGTTGTTAGCGTCCCTACGTTTAAGACGTGTTACAGATTATTTGCAATTACTACCAGAAATGCCAGACCATCTAGACAAATTGTATCATTTTATTAGAACAGGAGAAAGACCGGAGAGTGTTGGTGAAGCCATGTCACGTCAGAAAGTTGAGAACAAAGGTTTAATCATGCGATTTTTGGTTAATTGTTTGATAAGAGAACAAGATCAGGCAGGTTTTCCACAAAATGAGATGGATAGATTGAACAGATGGAGCCAGAATATTGCGGAGGGTAAACATGATAAAGAGAAATGTGTACATGCTATGGTTAGAAAGATCCGTAAAGAAATAATAGATATACATGCCCGTCGAGAATCTGATGAGCCACTCGAATCAGACGATCCAAACTCCTCGCAGGAGGAGGGTGAATCAGAGAATCTAGCAGAAACCTCGCAACTGACAGATAAAAAAATGATAGCATATGTAGGTAGAGAGAAACTCCCTAGACCGTACCCTTTTGATAGGCCCTTCGATAGACCCATTCGTAAACAAGAAACGTTCGAAAACAAGAAACGTTACCTTTGTCCAATACCAGAACGATGTACCCTTGAGCATGTATTCCAAATGACTGACAAAGTACTAAAAGAAAGGATAGGTTATCAAGAACTCAATACCCTACGTGATCAGGAACTAGCCCGGGCTAGCAGTACAGTGGGCCGGAGATGACAGTATATATAAAGATGATTCAGTAGTGCAAACATTTTTAAGTCTTACTCCAGAAGAACAGCGACTAGCTGGTATATACATGACACAACACCTCATCATACAGTATGAAAACCAAGCATCTGACCCTGGTCCGTTATATAATTTACTGCAAGACTTACTCCTAAGAAGATGGAGAGGTCTAGGTACCGATCTAATTGAAACGATTTTAGAACAACGTCACAAATATAGAACCTTCTTGACTCCACATCTTGTTTCTGTTCCACCCCCAGTCAGGAAACCATTTCACTTTGACTTTGACAAACAGAATCCTTTACGAGAAGTACATCCAGTCAGGAATACTGATGATACCCTTACACGTGTGTATGTATACACGCCTATAACTAAAATGGAATTATTGGAAATGAAGAAAATAGTGCCCAGTCATGATAAAGACCCTGCAGGTTTTCACCGTGAAATAAAAGACATGTTACTCATGGGAGATTACACCTATCCCGACATTATGAAAATATTGAAAGTGTTATTGCCTGCCGGTATTTACGAGAAACTCAAAGAAAAAGAATGGGAGGTGGGAGACCAAAAGATTGATTGGGCTGCATTAGAAACCGAAGAAACGACTCGAACACCAGGTTTGGGTCTTGGGGATAAAACTAAAGCATTACCAGGATTGTTAGTACAGGTTTTGCCACGTTTGTTAGCAACTAAAAAGGAGGACTGGGATGCAATCTCAGCCTGCAAACAGAAACCCGATGAAGACACTAGTGATTTTTATTACCGATTTGAGAAATGTTTTATTATTATTGTGGCCTGAAAGCAAGTAGCGAGTCATATCCACACCTTTTTGTATCCAAATTAGTCGAGAATTCATTGCCCCAGGTTAAGAACCGTGTACTGAAAGTCGAGAGCACATGGCAAGCTAATTCGCCTTCACAAATGTTACAAATGTTACAGTATCACCAGAACAGGATCAGGGAAGAACATGACCACGAACAGAGACGTATGAAAGACACGAAAATGAAAATGCTAGTTGCTCAGTCAGTTCCAACTGACGGTCATAAAAGGGGTACAACACAATCACAGTCCAATAATTCAGCAGCTCCTGTTAAAGGGACATGCAACTATTGTAAACAGCCAGGTCACTATGTAAACGATTGTGCAGTTTTGAAACATAATATAGCCACAGGTAAAACTAAAGAGAGACCGTGTCCTCCTAGACAGGACCAGGTCCAACAACACGTTCCACAGAATATACAGCCTATGCAGGTTCCACAACAGACAGTAGCGGTACCACAGCCACAGCCCATTGCCGCAACACAACATGTCACACAGCAGATGTACCAGTATGCTCAATCCGACTACCCCGATTACCAGCAATACACATGAAACAGCCTAGAGAGGGAGGTTGGCTTGCCTCTTATTGAGGTTCCTGTAGATCAAGAGGGTCCTTATGTACATAGTCAGGTATTAGGGAAAGATAGAAAGTTCTTGATTGACACAGGGGCAAGCAGGACAACAATCAGTCACGACGAGGTTCCAGGGGCACCCCTCTCAGGCTTGCAGAATGTTTCCCTTGGATTTTCGGGAAAGCCTATTGTTAATGAAGTATCGAAACCAGTTCCCCTTGCAGTTGGTCCATTGTCCCGCACTACAGATTTATTGCTCACGAAATCATGTCCAGAAAACTTACTTGGTATTAAGACTCTGAAAGCTCTAGGAGCTGTAATTTGTTGTTCTCCGGAAGGAGTAAGGTTGTTCCTTCGTGATTTCAAGGGACATTATGTATTGAGAGATTTTGACCCCAGGTCACAGAATGTTCCTGCACATTTATGGGCGAAAGGCCCCACTGATGTAGGTTGTATGCACATTACTCCATATCGTGTCACACTGAAGCCAGGAGTAGTACTACCACGCATTCGACAATACAAGTTACCACCAGATGCTGTAGTGGCTTTACTGAAAATCATTGACGAGCTCATTGCACAAGGAGTGGTTGTAGAAACCGACTCCAATGTTTGTAATTCCCCTATCATTCCAATTCTTAAACGTACAGATCCAAATGCACCTCCAGTTTATCGATTAGTTATCGATATACGAGAACTGAATAAATGCATTGTACCACAATATCCTGTGGTCCCCGACATTTCGTCCTTATTGACTGCCATTGATTCCGAAGCGACGTTCTTCACTGTAATCGATCTCAAGAACGCCTTCTTTAGTGTTCCTATTGACCCGGAAAGCCAATACCTTTTCGGATTCTGTTTAAATGGCCGAAGCTTCAAATTTGCACGCGCACCTCAAGGATTTACAGAAAGCCCCAGCATCTACAGTCAAGCATTGAAACGACAACTAGACAGTATTCACATGCCGACTAACACTGCCCTACTTCAATACGTCGATGATCTATTGATCACCGCCCGTAGCGAACCAGAATGTGAACAAGCATCACTGACGGTCTTGCTTTTCTTGGCGGACAAGGGACACAAGGTGTCTCCTTCGAAGCTACAATTCTGTGCTCAGCAAGTGGTGTACCTTGGGCACTTGCTGACCAAGTGGGGTAGGCAGCTGACACCTGAACGCATTCAGTTAATTGCACATCTTCCGCAACCCAAGACACAGAAAGAAGTACGAGCCTTTATTGGACTCACTTCCTATTGCAGACAATGGATTCCACAATATGCATTTCTAGCTAAACCACTCATTCAGTTGACAACACAGGAGGCAGCGTCTTCGACTGTACTCCCTTGGACTCAGGAACATACACAAGCTTTTGATGAATTAAAGAAAGCCTTATGTCAAGCACCAGTTTTAGCAACACCGTGTTACAGCAAACCTTTTACACTTTTTGTCACAGAACGCGATGGCACAGCATTGTCGGTTCTCACTCAGTTATAAGCAGACAAACACAGACCGTGTGCTTATTTTTCGAGTACATTGGATCCAGTAGCCCAGGCCTTGCCTGCGTGCTTAAAATCAGTTGCAGCTACAGCTCTAGCAATTAGACAAAGCGATTCCATTGTATTAGGACATCAATTGACGGTACAAGTTCCACATTCTGTAGAGGTTCTTTTAAACAGAACCCAGACTCAACATTCGACTATAGCACGACTGACAGGTTATGAATTGACGTTATTCCAACCACACATAGAGATTAGACGCTGTAATACACTGAATCCTGCTACACTGTTACCATCAGGCACAGCAGATCCCACTCCACATGACTGCGTGGATGTAATTGACACC
This sequence comes from Lissotriton vulgaris, assembly GCF_964263255.1. Taxonomy (NCBI): domain Eukaryota; kingdom Metazoa; phylum Chordata; class Amphibia; order Caudata; family Salamandridae; genus Lissotriton; species Lissotriton vulgaris. Next base: position 77,964,298 of record NC_141690.1, on the reverse strand, counting down.
GTTACGAAACCTAGACAAGACTTGACAGATGTTGCATTACCCGATCCAGACCTGACACTTTATGTGGATGGTTCATGTTTAAGGACAAGTGCAGGAGAGTTAGTGGCCGCGTATGCAGTGACCACTGAAACTGAAGTCATAGAAACACATCGCATTGACACCCTGTCAGCCCAAGCGGCAGTGCTCATTGCTCTGACCCAAGCCTGTATTCGCGCCAAGAACTTGAAAGTAAACATATACACAGATTCACGTTATGCATTCGGAGTCGTACACGACTTCGGTATCCTCTGGCAGGAAAGAGGTTTTTTGACCTCTCATGGAGCCAAGATACAACATGGTCCCCTCATTCAAGCCCTATTGGAAGCAATACATTTGCCTACAGCCATAGCCATCATGAAGTGCAAGGCACATACAAAAGTCACAGACAAGATTTCTCAGGGCAACGACTTTGCAGACCGCATAGCGAAATATACAGCACTGACTCATACTCAAACGACGGACATGACAAAGACTGATGCAACATCACAGACACATTGCATGACAGTCAGGGACCCCACACTAGATGTCATCGACATACAGACACATGCCACTCCAGATGAAATAAAGAAATGGGCTGAACAAGGAGGGGTCCAGACAGATCAAGGATGGATGACGAGGGGAAAGACCACATGGTTTCTCCCCGACTCTATGGTTCAAGTTATCATTAACACAGCACATAGTCCAGCACATTTAGGAGAAAAAGCCATGTTAGACAGTGTACAGAACCTTTGGTTCAACAAGCATTTACGAGCAGCAGCGAAACAGAAAGTGCATACCTGCATGATCTGTTGTCAGTTCAATCCAGGAAAAGGGATTCCCGTAGAGCAAGGTGGATTCCATCCTCCCGACTATCCTTTTGAAGTACTCCAGATGGATTATATCCAGATGGACAGATGCCGAGGATTTAAGTATGTCCTCGTAGTCGTATGTGCCCTATCCCGATGGACAGAAGCATATCCCGTCCAAGATTACACTGCCTCGACCACTGCCAAGCAGTTGGTTCGTGAGTTTTTCCCTCGATACGGTTTGCCCCGTGTTGTGTATTCAGATAACGGTCAGCCATTCTCATCCGAACTTATGAAGCAGGTCTCGCTTCTATTGGGGTACCAGTGGAAGTTTCACTGTGTCCGGCATCCGGAGGCAGCAGGTCTCGTGGAGCGACACAACCAGACTCTGAAAACTCGTCTTGCAAAAGTGTGTAAAGAGAAGGGTGTAGATTGGATAATAGCACTGCCAGTTGCTCTTTTTTACATGAGAATGGTAGCCCATTCTAGAAGAGGGCTATCCCCGTATGAGGTGGTCTTCGGTAGACCTCCTAATATGTGGGGGACGCCTCTGCCGCGAAAGATTACTGATGTTGAAAGTACTATGTTGACAGATTACCTTGCTTCCTTGATGTCTGCACTACAATCATGTCATTCACAGGTCGCGGCAGCCTTCCCAGACAACACCGAGGTGAAGCCACACAAAATCGTCCCTGGTGATCTCGTATACATCCGCAACTTCGATCGGAAGAGTCCGCTGGAGCCCCGCTGGAAGGAGCCGAAGCTTGTTTTGTTAACTACAAGGACTGCCGTCAAGTTGGAGGGCCGTAAGGGCTGGCTCCACTCAAGTCACGTGAAAAGACATTATGGACTTCCGCCAAACTCTGAATCCCAGAGCTCCCACGTACCAGTGACTGATACCAAACTCCCCTTTCGAGAGAAAACTCCCCACGAGGAGTACAGGCTAAAGTTGAGGTCTAGTAAGTCAGACAGTTTAATTGTTTAAGTCCCCCCCTGGGTGAAGCGGTTAGGCAGTTCTGACAATGTTTAAGTTAGACCCAAATAGAGAGAGAGATAGACAGGAGACCAAGAAGCAAAAATATCGTAAAAGTCTCCGTAGCAGATGTGTCTGCACATTAATTATTATGCTTTTTCTGAGTCTTACAATTATTGTTTTGAGTTGGATGCTTTATATGTATTTTCCTCCTACACCTTCTTTTTCTAATAACACTGCAGAGCACACGTTTAGTACTCTACCCCCACACGAATTATCCTACCGACTTGCGCTGCGCAACAACACATTCATTCGTATGTTACATCATTCTCACCAGACCAGCAATGCCACTAATTGTTGGATATGTGGCCGACTCCCTCCCTACCAGAACTACAAGGGAGCTCTGCCTCTCTTTCCTTACCCGTTTACACATAATGGTTCCTGTGGTGCCTGGTTTAGTTTAATTTCCTCTATAAACACTGACTCTAAGGTTTCCCAAGGAAATTGGATATGGGGAAATCTGAACACCGTCATGAACAAAGCCTGTTTCCCAGACGAGGAAGGTCTTCCACAAATGACAGGGACAGATATAGAAAACGAAGTGTATGGATTAGGCAATTTTACACTTAACCTCATGATTCTAAATGTCCAGTCAGAAACCAGTCCAGACTTGCCATCCATATCAGTTTTACCCGCAAAAGGTGTATTATGTGTCAGAAAACATGGTTCAGTACATCTAGGTCACAGTGTCTGTATTACTGTGGTCGAATTCAGTGATCAAGGCAAGTCTACATTCAAAGCTTCCCGACATTCCTATTTTATATGTGGTCAGACAGCCTATGTCCGTTTACCTCCAGACTGGGATGGTACCTGTTTCATTGCATTCTTATTGCCACCAGTAATCCTAGCCCCATCTGACTATCACAGGAATTCCCGCCTTAATATTGTCAGACACAAAAGAGACCTCCCAATAGTTGATCAGACTGAAACTACATGGGAACAATATACCGATTTCAATAAAGGATTCTTTCCCTATCTAGGAACTGTCTCCAATAGTAAACTGATACGCAAATTAACCAGAATACTCGAAGCAGTAGTGAATGAGACTACCTCAGCTTTGGGCAACTTAACAGAGGAGCAGTCTGCTATGAGACTTGTTGTTCTTCAGAACCGCCTTGTCCTTGACGTCATCCTGGCCGATAGGGGCGGGGCTTGTAGAGTCATCGGATCCAGTTGCTGCGTATTTATTCCAAATAATGCGCCATCAGTCTATAAAGCTATTACCAGACTTCACGAGCGTGCTCATCTGATACACCAGAATCCAGGCTCCTGGACTTGGTCCGGTTGGCTCTGGAGTGTAGTAACGGCCTGGGGATGGAAGCTACTGTCATTCCTAGGAATCATATTGGCCATAGTATTCAGTTGTTGCCTGTGTTTACAATGTGGGCCAGCGATTTACGGCTTGTGCGCAACACAGCTTGTATTCCCCATTCAAGTGTACGTTCCCATTCCAGAAGAAAGAAAGAAGAGCAAATGATGTTATATGAACAAATCGATGGTCTCATGAACATCGACATATCATGAAGGGTCCGTAGGGGACAAGGAGGGAATGAGGTAATTGGAATTTTCATGGTCAATTGTGTCCCCTAACGTAGACCCCAACGGCTCCATGTACGAGTTTCAAGTACATGTAATTTCCCTCCACAACCGAATCTGAAGACGCAAATACATTTGCGTCCAACGTTAACATGTCCTCTATCAGATCCACCATGAATGGATCAATAATTCCGTTCCTAAGTATGCCGTGCCACCGTCTTTATGTGGTGCACTTTCACGTTTTCCTGGCTCTGCTGAGCTAGGCCCAGATTTCTGTCTTCAAGCCATTTCTGCCTCTGCCTCTGAAAGCTGCTGCATGGAGACGCATCCCTGACCTCTGCCTTACTTCCTGCCAAGCGAGCGGTGCCCGGCTCGGCCTGGTCTGCCTGCCAAAAACAGTATTTTACCTTCAAGTTATCAGCATAGCCTGCTCAGCTCCTCGAAAACACATTCCTGTCTAGTGAAACACGAAAACATATCCCCGACTGCAGAGCAAGGGCCAAGCCTTCCTGTCCTCCCTCATGAAATTCATTGCTCCCGTTGCCATGGTAGGCCCCTGTCTTCGAGCATCTACACCTAGACACGCATACATTCAGTATAGAATAGCCTCTGCCCGAAAGACCTTTTCCTCTAGATTAAACATCCTCCAAATATTAGATATCAGATATGTTTAGGAACAGGTCGATCTGACATGCCAGACTTATGTCTCTTCTACTCGTGTCAAAAGTCAGACTCTTAGCTTCCTCCAGATGCACGTCAATCACACGTCATATTAGCTGCGCGCGCATCCAGGCCTTAGGTTTCAGCTGACTCTGCAAGAATTCTCTAAGCATCCACCCACCTGTGACACTTTTCCGTGACGTTTCTAGTTCACGCCTCTGTGCACACCCATGTTCACGCCTTTTTGCTACGCACATGTGTTCTTATCATATACATATCACTTGTCACGCCTACTGTATTCAATGCTATTGTGTCATTTTACTATATATGTCATGTACTGTGAATAAATCGTTGACATCTTTTCCTGCCATCATTGCATACCCGAACCCTTGTATTGATGGACGAGATCTCCATTGACTCGAGTCATTTAGTCATTTATGATTAAAGCCCTTAAGACTCAGACACCCCGGACTCTGCCTCTCATTTGATTGAGCTATTCTTATGTAAGTTATATGGCAAAAAGAGTATACAGTAAAATATTTACCACATCCTGTGGAGAGGGGACTTTATACAGCAATTGAATTTATTAGGTGGATCAGCACCAGAGACATCACAGAAAATGTACCCATACCATCAGTAATAAAGAACTGTGAAATAAGTGGCAGAGGCAAGAGTTAAATGTAAGCAGTTTTAATGTGGAGAAATAGTCTCGTACAAGTACCCCCGGCAGCTTCAGGGGACAATGAAATCCCAACCGCCACTCTCTGGAACACGCAGGCAGCAGTGTTCCAGCAGAGAACAGAGGGGTTACAGTGATGAACACTACAAACTGTCATTCCTAGACTAGAGGATTATAGGAGAAGATGGGGGCCTGCACACTGATATATTTTACAAACCCATTGGTAGAAATTATCTACTGAGATTCAATAGCTATCATACGCAGTTTCTCAAGGAAAATCTGTTGTTCCTTGGTCTTCAAACAAATCATTCCAAAGTATAAAGATATGAGAAACAAGCAGATTCTCTTACAAAAAATACTACAGGCAAGACATTATTTATCTAGGACTGTAGAAATTAAAATGACATCTAAAAACAACTGAGAGCCATTGCCAGTGAACAACAAATGAGCACTAAATATTAGGACAGCCAGTGTCACACATTTTTCAATATTCTAAAGTTTGAAAAGATCATTAACAAACGCTGGAAAATTCCTAACACTAAGGAGACCTCATGGAAAGCACCATTCTTTTCTACCAAACTGGGTACCAACCTGAGAGATCGACTCATCCACAAGCAACCCATACCCAGAGAAACCCTCTCATGGGTCATTGGCCATTATATCTGCTGCCACCGCATGGTTTGTATTCACTACACACAAGAAAATATATAGATTTCGGCAATACTCATATCTTGTAATTGAAAGATAACAAACCAATTGCAATACTGAAAATGTGGTAAATAAGATCACCTCCAGCAGTAGCCTGTGGTACGAGGGAGGGGCCACACACAATGTGTAGATCTGGATCACCGAAACACAGGAGCAGTTTACATTGCCACTGCATTATTATGCTCAAGACAGCACACTATGACGAATTTTTACACAGTGACTTGAAATGAGAGGTCCTAGATTGATGAACCAGGTGATTTCAACATAGCTCAATCCTTCCTCTTTTATGTAGGACTACGGTGGGTATATAGGTTGGGTAGCCATACCAATTGACTTAATTACAAGAATAATGAGTTAAATGACGGGGGATAGCTAAGATCAAACCCATCTTTTAGTTAACTTTCCTCTAATATACTTATTTTTGATTAGAAACATTTACTGGGCCTTTCTACATCCTGTTCCATTGAATTTTATTCTATACAAGTAGAAAACAAAATGATGGTTATAATCTGTAATTATTGATTTTATATTTTGCACTTTAATGAGCAAGAATCATAACATGTATATCATTATTTTAGCAGTTACACAATTTAAGGTTAACATTCACTTAGGAATTTAGGTAATAACTATATTTTGTATAATGGTCATCAATAGTATACACAGACATATTTAAGACATTTCAGTCTCGTATCTCCATACCACTCCAAACAAGCATTATGATTGCTAAAACAGTCTTTCTACTTAGAAACCTTATAGAAAGGCTTTTAATAAGTAAAGGGTTTGCAGAATACAACATTTTGGCCAAAGCGCCCTTCAGCGTGTACACATGCAAGGCCACCTTAATATGGGTAATGACGCTATAATATGCAGGTATGAAATGCATCATGATATGTCACACCCATTGGGCTCCAGCATGTCTCCCTCGAATGAGACACAGCAGTGTAGCAGGTTACCACTGAGGAAGTGGAAGTAGCAGAAACGGTGGAAGTCTAAGTGAGATATGTTGCTGAAAGATCTCTCCCACTCCCACTGGCACTTGACAGCGTAAGATGGGTCACTCAAGACAATTAATTTCTACAGGAAGTGATTGCAGCTATCTGCTCTAACTACTGGAAAGGTGTAAAAAAACACTTCTCCAGAAGAACTCCTGAGGCAAAAAAAGTACTTCAATCACTCCTCCACGTTCACTAAGAATTGTCAACGTATGAGAGTGGGTGTCTATTCCAGGGACCACAGCTGGTTATACCTACCAGCCTCACTTCTTGGATAGTGCAATTGGCACACCATGGTCATCTAGGTTAAGATGAAGAGCCAATTGTGCACCAAAGTCTGGTTCCCGAGGATGGACAAAATGGTGGAGAGTGATGTCAGATCGTGTCACTGGTGTCAAGTAGCAGGTCGCCAAGAACAACCCCCTCCAATAATCACCACAGAAGAACCCAAAGCCCCCTGAAACAGGTGGCTCTTGATTTTGGCCATCTACCTGATGGTGACATGCTTTCATTATTATTGATTACTATACCAAATATCCAGCGGTGCACATAGTACGGTCCCATATGGCTTCGGAAGTCATTGCAAAAGTGGAGAAAGTCATTGCTACTCACGGGAAAGTGAAGGTAGTGAAGACGGACATTTCATGGCCAAGAATTCGCAGAGTACCATTTAGATGTCACCACAAGGTGACACCTAAATGGTCCCAAGCCAGGCTGATAACCTACCGGTAGAGAAGGTAATTTATGGATCCCTGCATGAGTACAGACAAAACCCCCACACAACAACAGGTAAAGCTCCCAGATATGCCTGCATGTGACGCATAGTTGTTGATACCATTCCCCATCATCCCACCTGCATTCCTGAAATTATTGATGACGTTGAGGTTCTCAACAGAAGAATGACCACAAAAAAACACTCCAGTGCACGACAGAAGGCCTGTCACTTGGAGATCCAACAGAGTGATTTAGTATACATCAAGCGCTGCCACCCTGGCAACAAGTTCTGTCTGCCCATTGAACAAAATTTTTGGGTGGTAGTACACCGCAAGGGCACGATGGTCACTGCTCATCAAGGGGATGAATTCATGCGAAATATTTAATTCTTCAAGCAGGTTAATTACGAGCACACTGGATCCCACTTGTGGGACACCCCCGTGCCGCACGGCCACCAGCTGCTGGGTGTGTCTCCCTCTGCCTGCCTTCTGCCTCACCGCCGGCCTCGCTGACGCCTGGCCGTTCCCCTCTGGTTTTGCCAGTGTTTTTGCCCAAAATTTGTGCTTGTTTTTTCTGCGCCGTCCGATCGCTTTTTTAGCTGTTTTTCCTCTGTTTTGCCCGTCTATTGTGCCTGTATTCCCTTGTGCTGTACCATCGTTTTCCTTCCTGTTTTTGCCTTATTTTTCCCTCCATTTGTGCCTGTTAATGTAATTACATCCTCTTTGCCGTGTCCAGTTTCCTTCCTGTTTGCCCGCCTACCTCGCCGCCCTCCGCTCTCCCTCCCCGCTTCCCGCCTCCCGCCACCGCCTGTGGCCACGCCCCTCTTCTCTTCTGTTCCCTCCCCGCTCCCGCCTCCCAGCTGCTCCACCCACCCGCGCACTTGGCCTTAAATGGCGACCGTGCGACGCAGGTGAATGTGACCCACTTGTGGGACACCCCCGCGCCGCACGGCCACCAGCTGCTGCGTGTGTCTCCCTCTGCCTGCCTTCTGCCTCACCGCCGGCCTCGCTGACGCCTGGCCGTTCCCCTCTGGTTTTGCCAATGTTTTTGCCCAAAATTTGTGCTTGTTTTTTCTGCGCCGTCCGATCGCTTTTTTAGCTGTTTTTCCTCTGTTTTGCCCGTCTATTGTGCCTGTATTCCCTTGTGCTGTACCATCGTTTTCCTTCCTGTTTTTGCCTTATTTTTCCTTCCATTTGTGCCTGTTAATGTAATTATATCCTCTTTGCCGTGTCCAGTTTCCTTCCTGTTTGCCCGCCTACCTCGCCGCCCTCCGCTCTCCCTCCCCGCTTCCCGCCTCCCGCCACCGCCTGTGGCCACGCCCCTTTTCTCTTCTGTTCCCTCCCCGCTCCCGCCTCCCAGCTGCTCCGCCCACCCGCGCACTTGGCCTTAAATGGCGACCGTGCGATGCAGGTGAGTGTGACCCACTTGTGGGACACCCCCGCGCCGCACGGCCACCAGCTGCTGCGTGTGTCTCCCTCTGCCTGCCTTCTGCCTCACCGCCGGCCTCGCTGACGCCTGGCCGTTCCCCTCTGGTTTTGCCAGTGTTTTTGCCCAAAATTTGTGCTTGTTTTTTCTGCGCCGTCCGATCGCTTTTTTAGCTGTTTTTCCTCTGTTTTGCCCGTCTATTGTGCCTGTATTCCCTTGTGCTGTACCATCGTTTTCCTTCCTGTTTTTGCCTTATTTTTCCCTCCATTTGTGCCTGTTAATGTAATTATATCCTCTTTGCCGTGTCCAGTTTCCTTCCTGTTTGCCCGCCTACCTCGCCGCCCTCCGCTCTCCCTCCCCGCTTCCCGCCTCCCGCCACTGCCTGTGGCCACGCCCCTTTTTCTCTTCTGTTCCCTCCCCGCTCCCGCCTCCCAGCTGCTCCGCCCACCCGCGCACTTCGCCTTAAATGGCGACCGTGCGTACGCGCAGCGGTCACGCGCAGCGGGCGCGCCGAATGTGCGCCGAAGGCACGCCAAAGGTAAGCCCGTCTACGCCCGTCCGTGCCTGGACCGCGCCCAGTGCCAGGACCCCTGGCCCACGAGGACCCCGACCGACCCGCCTGACGTACTCCGCCGCCACCCTCACCGCTCTCAACACCGGCCGACTCCCAGAATGCCATCAAGCCTCTCCACGACGTACCCACGGACCTTTCAGCTGCCACGCCTGCAAGTTCACCTGCATCCGGACCAGCCTCGCACCAGCACCCGCCAAGTCGAACACCAGCAGCACCCACCTCAAGTGCATCCTGCTCAACACCCGCTCCGTCCACAGACACGCCATCGAACTCTGGAACCTTCTAGACGCCACAGCCCCTGACGTTGCCTTCCTCACGGAGACCTGGATGAACGCCTCTTCAGCTCCCGACATCGCCATCGCCATCCCAGAGGGCTACAAGATCGTCCGGAGGGACCGAAACGCCAACCAGATGGGAGGAGGCATCGCCATCATCCACAGGAGCACCATCCGTCTCACGACCAGCACCGACAACACCCTGACCAGCGCCGAACACCTGCATTTCCAGATCCACACCAACCCGAACACCACCCTCAGAGGCACCCTGATCTACCGACCCCCTGGACCACGCATGCAATTCAGCGAGGACATCGCCGACTTCGTCAGCCCGCATGCCCTCCCCTCCGCTGACTACATCCTCCTGGGAGACCTCAACTTCCATCTGGAGAACAACAACGACCGCAACACCAGCACCCTGCTCGTCAACCTCGCCAACCTGGGACTCAAGCAACTGGTGTCCACCCCCACCCACCTCGCCGGACACACACTCGACGCAGTCTTCTCTTCCAGCACAGACATCGACTTCAGCCACGCCACAGAGCTTCAATGGACGGACCACAGCTGCGTCCACTTCACCTTCAAGAGAACAACGACCCACCAACACCAGCAACAGGCCGCCCGCAGAAGCTGGAACAAGATCACAGCAGACCAGCTCGCCACCTCCCTGAGCCAGCACCCTCCTGCCAGCTCAGCGAACCCCAGCCAGGCCGCCGACAACCTCACGAAGTGGATCAGCAACTGCGCAGACGAACTCGCCCCACTGAGGACCCCGCCTAGCAGACCCGGCAGCAAGAAGTCCCCATGGTTCACCGACGAACTCAAGAGCTCCAAGAAGAACTGCCGAGCCCTCGAGAAAGTCTGGAGAAGGGAACCGACACCAGACAACAGGACCTCCTTCAAACTTGCCACCCGGAAACACCACCAGCTGATCCGCGCCGCCAAGAAAACAGCATTCAAGGACCGGTTGGACAACAACGCACACAACTGCAAGGAACTCTTCAACATCGTGAAAGAGCTTTCCAACCCCAGCGCAGGAAACAACGACATCACCCCATCGCAAGACCTCTGCAACTCCCTCGCTTCATACTTCCACAACAAGATCGCGGACATACACAACAGCTTCAACAACCAACCAACGCACACCATGACCGAACAACCACCCCCCACCACCACCCTCCACGCCTGGACCCCGATCAGCACCGAAGACACCATCCGCACGATGAACTCCATCCACTCCGGATCACCGACCGACCCCTGCCCTCACCACGTCTTCAACAAGGCCGACGCTGTCATCGCACCCCACCTTCAAGACATCATCAACACATCCTTCGACACCACCATCTTCCCTGAGAGCTGGAAACACGCCGAACTCAGCGACCATAAAGTTCATGTGTCTGTGTCTAGACACAGACCGTTCGCGACGTGACCCAGAGACATTCTGCCATCCGTTTTGAATCAGAAACTTCATGCACTGGGCTGCATCTCAGTGGTAGAATTCACATCATTGCTGAGACCACATACGCTTCGTATGAGAATCGTTTTTAAACACACAATTCCATATGAGAATAATATAACTGGAATTTTCAGGGGGTTTATTTTACCTGCAATGAACTTTATGGTCCTGATGATGGTCTTGACGACGGCAGCAATATAAGACCGAAACGTCGACAGCTACATCATCTCCTTTTCTGTTGCTTGTGCACAGGCATACAACCATCACTAATTGATTTCTTTTGGTTGTTGTTATTAATTGATTGGAGTTGATGTCTAAGTTGTGAATTGATGTGGTGAAGTTATATATACCCCTTTTCACTTCTTCGTTGCTTTTTGTGTATGTCTCCCCATACTTTGAATTGCAATTTACTTTACTGAATCTATATAAAAACCTTTTGAAGAACAGATTTTATAATTTCTCCGTGTTTCCTTTGCCTTCCATAGATTAGTTTCTATTTTTGTAAATAAGTGATACTTGGTACACTGGAGTTTGATACTACTGATACGACTCCTAACTGAGCCTGAATATTACATAAACACTTGCAGTGTAGCGCTAACACAGGCACCCTTACACCACAGTGAAAGGGTGTCTGTGTGCAGGGGACGATTGTTTATGTGTAGGAAGATGTCCCTTCCTGCACATAAATAATCCTAAAATTCAATGTTGCCACTTTTATGTGTGCTGCTTCATGCATCACAAATGAAAGTCACTAAATGGCATTTTATTTACAGATGGTTTATTTATAGGAAGGGGGGCCTTCCTTTACATAAACAATCCATGGCAGTTTTCTTTTTACATGTGTTCTGCACAAGGCAGCCCACATGGAAAAAGTAAAAACAAGGAGAAATAATACATTCCTCCTTGTTTCACCAACTTAAGACCAGGTTTTACTTGGTCTTAATTTTGGCGCCACCTTTTATGTGCGCTGCCCTTGTACATAGGCAGTACCAAAGGGGATGATGAACGGAGCGTTGGAGCAAATCAAACACTCACCCCCAGTCAAATGATCTGGCTTTAATCCATCATCATTCTTTAGCTCACTTCACCACCCCAGTTCAGACATGGCCAAATGCAAATTATTCTGACCCTGTGCCTCATGGGAAGTGTCCAGCCGAAACTGATCTGGGTTTAATCCACCATCATTCTTTAGCTCACTCCGCCACCCCAGTTCAGACATGGCCATATGCAAATCAGTCTGACTCTGTGCCTCATTGGAAAAGTCCAGCCCGAACTGCCAAGCCATGTCTTCCCTGGCCTGGAAACAAGCATCCTGGGACCGGTTTCTGGCTAATCAGCCGTCATCAGCCAGGCTAGCTTGAATCCAGTGGCAAAGTGAGCAAGGGACCCACATCTGGGCATACCCTGCCAACTTACGGCGAACAAAGCAAAACCAAAGGGGATGATGGAGGGAGTGTTAAACATTGCAAGCACTCACCCTAGTCAACTGATCTGAGTTTAATCCATCATCAGTCTTTAGCTCACTCTGCCACCCCAGTTCAGATATGGCCATATGTAAATCAGTCTGACCCTGTGCCTCATGGGAACAGTCCAGCCCGCACTGCCAAGCCATGTCTTCCCTGGCCGGGAAACAAGCATCCTGGGACTGGTTTCTGGCTAATCAGCTCTGGTTTGTTTATGTACAGGAAGGGATACCTTCCTGTAAATAAACAAACCTTTTAAAAAAATCCCTTTTGACACTCTCCTGTGTGCTGCATGAAGCAGCACACATGAAAGTGACAGAATTGCATTTTAGGATTGTTTATGTGCAGGAAGGGACACCTTCCTACACATAAACAATCCTCAGCTGCATGCAGACACCTTTGCACCAGACACCCTTGCACTCTGGTGCAAGGGTGCCTGCGTTTGTGCTAGATTGATAAACTAAGCTCCATCTCAGGGAGAAACGCAAGGCTGCACCACATTCTTGTAAATATGATGCCTTGCGTTTCAGAAGTGACGGAGCATGTCCTTAAGCCAAGGAGGCTAACGGCACGCTCCGCCACTTCCTTGTACATATCCCCCAGGGTTTCTTGATTTGGATTAGCAAATATTGAATCCCGAACTTCCTCTGCATGCGATCATGTACTGAACGTGTCCTTTTTCTGACCTGAATTGCCAGGCATTGCCCTGCTGCAATAAAACACATAGGAAATCAATCTGCCAAATGGCGCAGTTGATAAACCATTCTCATATAGTTCACTGTAGTTTTGGATTATTACGACGCAGATAGACATACAGGGGGCCACCCAGCGTCACGTGCGTTCCCTTTTATCATGTTTAGCAGCGATGGCGGTGGCATGCCAACGATCTTGAATTGCATGTTCCTTAATCCTCCTGTGATTTTTACAGCTTAGAAGAGCTTTCAAATCCACTTTCTTTAATTAGATCTATCTTTGTTTTAACAGACTGTTTCTCTCCTAAATGAATTGGTTATATCCATAATTTAAAGGCCAGGGGCTGGAGATGGTGTACAAATTGTACAATCGTATTTAACGGAATTGATTGCAACGCGCCTTGCAAGGTTCAAGCGGATTTCCAGAAGAAAAAGCACACGATTAGCTTCACTGATCACCAGCACGAAAATAAATCAAGACCACGTTCTGAAAATCATGCAGCCATAATTTGCAATCACCCAGAGCTACGGGTAAACCCATGACTCAATTTAATGGTGAATGACATGCAGAGGCGTAGCTTCGCCACTGCCAGAATACAATGTAACAGTTGCTAAATAAAATGGCTCACATGATGTACGGAGGTTCTGTTAAAATTAGATCAAGGAGGTCAAAGATATTCATAGCACATATGTCAGCATTACCAGCATGATGCCATGTCATGGTATTTTGTATTTATTTATAATGTGCCCCATGCTATGTAATGGCCTCTTAGCGCTGTCAGTAGATTACACAAAACACCATGGGCTCAATTCAATGGTATTTTAGGCCACACACATGTTTACAGTCCCAAGAGGATCCGTTTACACATACTAGATAGCCACAAAACGATACCTATCAGGGGGAAATGCCTTTACAACTGTGGAAATGTATGCCAGAAATGCACACAATTAAGTTGTAGTAAACCCCACAGAAGGTAGGGGTGTGGGAGGATCAATGAATGGTTTGCCTTGAAAGTTTGTGAAGGCTGCCATACTTGTGAATTTATGGCCATTTACAAATGACTATTCGACTCTTTCTCACTCTGGAAATAGTCAAAGATTTGCACCAACAAAGGGATAGAGTAAACCCCTTTCCAGGGTGGGAAAAGGAAGGTAACACCTCCAAACTAAGAGGATGAAGGTTTCTCCATGGCGAAAAAACGTTGTACAAGAACCGCAAACAGGTCATGTTACAAACATCAATGGGGATGCATGAAAGGATGCTAACCATAGTTTATTGCAAAAGACATTGGTCCCTAGACGCTGAATTTTGTAAATAATAAATATAGGCTAAATAGCTTCTATATTCTTTGTTCAGCCGGACAGAAATGTAATAGTCAATAAAAATATAGAGCAAAAACATTCACACACAATACCGGTGGGACACCGCCTGGGTCCTACTACCACAATACGACAAACAAAAGATTGGAGAAACGGTTCAGGCAACAAGAAAAAGTCTAAAAACATATACTCGTAGTAGACTTAGGCAATATGAAGATACCATTGCAAATAAAGCTATACAGTATAATAACATGCATATGTTGTACAAATTGTCGACGGCGTTTCAATCCCTATGTCAAAATAAAGGGATCATCTTCAGGACAGTAAAAATTCATGCCTGTATACTTTCTACTCAAGACAATACATCATTCTTGTCTTGGTATTTATTGACTATTACATTTCTGTCCGGCTGGACAAAGAATATAGAAGCTATTTAGCCTATACTTATTATTTAGCAAATTCAGCAGCTGTCTAGGGACCACTGTCTTTAGCAATAATATACATACCCAAGTTCCCTGACCAATCGCATATTGGGTTCCCTTGTTCCTTAAAACGCTAACCTTGGTTTAGAGGAAAAACAATAGTATAGTGAAAATAAATTCTAATAGGCAATTTTGGGGAATAGCAAGCTAGAATTCAAAAATCGTGATTCACAAATAACAGCTACAAACCATTTGTAAAATTGTGAACATTTTCTTAAACTAGAAGTTACAAAATGCCAAGAACATGCCAAGTGCGCATGATTGTTTGGCCAACCCCAGAGGGCCGACCAAGTCTTCATGCACACTTAGGGAGGGAGTGCAAACTACTCCTGCTTCCTCTGACTGCGGGGAGCCCAGCCCCGCCCCTCCCAACCTAGTTAACGTCCTGCAAAGGAAAGAAAATTATAACAACTTCTTGTTAATATCATTTGATTTTATTTTTCACTGCTCAATGAGCAGTGGGGTGACGCTCCTCTGCCTTAACGGAGCGAGCTGCCACAGAGACATTCCCTTGACCTGCTGCTCTCTGAGATCGGCTGATCTAAAGTAGCTATGGAAAGTAGTATAACACAATGCATTGTCACAGCCGTTAAACATCAAAACTGCAGCCTTAGGCCATCACTACAAACCATAAAATATTACTGTTCAGTATGGGAATTTCACATTACACGAGATGTGAGAGGACGCTGAGACACACCTTCAGGAGTTGCCTACTGCAGGACCGTGTAACCATTTTGCCACTGAGAAGTACCCTGGTCATCAAATTCACCGGAGCCGCCAGCAAGGTGGAGGAACCTGCAGTGCCGTTCTGTGGCTGCTACTGTGAGGATCTACTCGCCTGTGCATATGCCTGTCCCCTGCTGCCAGCACTGGGACTGGTGCAGGAGTAGTGTAGGGCCTCGTGACTCACTGTTAGAGGTGCCTGGCCGTTGTTTGATATAGCTTTCAATTGCCACAGGAGATCTTTCTCTGCTCCCTGACACGAGCAGGCAAAAAAGTATCCCGCTCTAGCGCCACAACTTCGCCTCAACACTACACATCACCTAGAGGTGAGGAGAGAGCAGTGAAGGGGGTAAGAGAAAGGATGAGAGCACCCAGAGAGCATCTGGCTAAGTGCATCAGAGATATTGAATATCAACTCAGTTTTGCTCTCTGGGGGTGCAAAAAAAGGGGCTATTGCTCTATTCTGAAACGGACGCCTGAATGCACTCGGAGATTTATTAATCCCGGGAAAATGAACGTCTGCTTTCACGAAAGGCGAATGTTTTGAAGCAGGGAATATTCTTAATATGAGAAGCCCGTTATGAACAGGAATATCGCAAATACAACAATTTTTAAATAGGAGGACTCACGTGGTCAAATATCTTAATACGATCAGTTGGACAAGAAAATCAGTCCTATGCAGCGAAGGTTGGATGGTATTTACCCAAGCGTGGGGCATGACAATAGGACCACCAGCTGTACTCATTTAGATATACCACGAATTGGAAGTGAGGCCTTGATTGTTCCCCTTATCTTATCCCACGCATCAATATTATATAAAAAACAAGATTCAAAGTGCTGGGACTTTTAAAATTGTTATTATTGTGCCTGAAGAAGGTGGTCGGACCGCTATTGCCACAGAAACGCGTCACTTCTTAGTCTGAAAAATATAATTTTTAATTATTACAAATTGGTTTTTTATGTGTATGTTGTTGTATAATAGGATATCTCTAGGAGAATGTTTTAGAACAATGAATTGTCCTTTTTGCAGATAATATCTGGAAGATTTTGAAATATTGTGAGATATTGTACTTATAAATGGTGTTTTTATTAGAGTAAATAGCTCGAGTGTGTTTTTAAACAATTTTATGAATTATTAAGAATTAAAGAAATAAACATTTATATCTTTGATTGATCGGCCAATGTGTGTTTGTATAGCGTGGTAGACCCATTAGGTATAAACATTTATGTGTGGTATGATTATTGCCCAAAGGGAAAGAACTTTTTAGACTGCAGTTATTATCATAGTATTCCAGCAGTTGATGACAAGGTAGCATGGATGGAAGTATGAGAACGGCCCCATTGCATTTGCCAACTAACATCATACGTCCTTTAGTGACCAATTATTCTACTCCTTCATTGTGCTTCAATGACTCAGCCTCATCACAGCTCTACCTCTCCATTACAACATGTTTTAGTTGGCTTGACTACCTGGCTTTTCAAACATTGTCAACCAAAAAAACTCCCAGCATGATTTTTTGTGGACGAAGATATATAACGGAATTGTAGTGATGTATTGTGGTTATATTTTGTTAAAAAATAAAAAAAATAGTAGGGGGAGGTATACCCTATAAATGTTTTTTCGAGCAGCACAGACCACCAGTGCCAGGGCTGGCAGCAAGAGCACCTGCACGTTGGTTGAAGGGTGGGATCCGAGATGTGGCAGGGACATGCAGTGGTAAGTTACATTGCTTGCTTATTGGCAATTAGTAATATACTCACTGCAAGGGTGTTGTTGCATGAACACTCCCGCTTTAACAGATACAGCGGTAGTAGTTATTGGCCTCTTCTATCTATAACTCAGAACACAAATGTTTAATAAACTTTTTTTTTAACAATGCGTTGATGGAATAGGGATAAAAAGATGGAAGGAGAAAGGAAGGGTCAAATGTATCAAGAGTGAAATGTTCCATGGATGAAAGGATGCATAGAGGTGGATGATAGGATTCTTGTGTGGGTGAAGGACTGATGACAGGGTTTACAGTTGAAAGGATGCCTTCCTGGGTGGATAAATGGATGTTGGTGAACGGTTCATTGAGAGCATTATTTGGATGGATGAGTATATATGGAAAGATGGTTTTCAATGGTGAAAGACTGACTGAGAGAATGCAAAGCTTAAATGGTGTGTATCAAAGCCAATAGTGAAGAACACTAAAACAATCAAATGATGAATGGATAATTGCTTGGATGAAGAAACAAGGGAGCTCTTCTGGATAGTGGCATGTTCACCTACTTCACTTGCTTGGAATGGTTTTATCAAAGCTTTAATACAAAGGGTTGGGGTGGTATTTCTGTCTACTCCATTGACTCACAGTATGTTTTAATGAGGCAGATATTATGTATCTCACCCATCATCAATCATCACCTCCCTCCCTACCCATGGCATTTTACCAGTGGCACCCATGATGACATAACTGCTGCATGATTCAATTACAGCTGCGATTAAACAAAGAGGACTAGCTTAAGTTGACCAAAGTGTTACAGTACTCAAATTAGTTCTGTCATGGGCACCTTGTTGGTATAATCATGAAGCCCTCACCCACCAACCTAGTTGGTGACATGCTTCATCGGGCCCACCCAGTGACACCTAGTGTGTCCCGGGTGTGCTACGACGCCTGATTACAGCGGAGCTGGTATATTGCTGAGAGTGCAGTGAGGTTGGGTGAGTTGTGATTTAAAACAGCTTGGTGGTGGTCCCAGTACCCGAGGGTAAATTAAATTTTAATAACTGGGCCGTCACCAGCGGTTAAAAGTAAGGCTACAGGACGCGTGAGGGTGGCGAGTTACTGCCCCCTGCGTCCTTCAGATGGTCGACATGTTTCAGCCAGTGCCTTAGAGTATTCTGGCTTTCCTCAGGACCGTTTTTTAAAAAGGTGTGGTGTGATAAAACAGACTTAGTGTTGTGGTACAGACTATGTGATACACTCTCTAAGGCGTTTTTCTATATGTGAGAGGGGGATTCCCTTCTCATGCATACGCTTTGGGTTATTAGCCAAGGCTTCCTGGAGGGAAGCGGTAAGGGGATGACCAGTCTTTCTGGTCAGTGCCTGCCTTGTACCTGTTGTCTCGCCGTTGTCCTCCGGACCACCACCAAGCCATTTTAAATCACAACTCACCCAACCTCACTGCACTCTCAGCAATATACCAGCTCCGCTGTAATCAGGCGTCGTAGCACACCCGGGACACACTAGATGTCACTGGGTGGGCCCGATGATGAAGCATGCCACCAACTAGGTTGGTGGGTGAGGGCTTCATGAATACACCAACAAGGTGCCCGTGACAGAACTAATTTGAGTACTGTAACACTTTGGTCAACTTAAGCTAGTCCTCTTTGTTTAATCACATATAAACCCTTGGGGACTCGGAATAGCTAACTAGTCCTCTCTCTCCCTCTTGTTACACACATCAATTACAGCTGCCCCAGCTGCAGATTGCAGAGAGTAGCAAAGTATTACTAACATATGTCACTAGGGCACCAGCTAGCATGCCTCCTTTTATTTAGCAAAAAAGATTGAGAATACTGGTACCCCATAGTGCATACTGCCTTAATCAATAATGAGATGACATTTATTTATTACTTTTCCACACAAAATGTATGTTTAATTTTTCTTACTAGGAAATCCTTAAAAAGAAATAAAAAAATGTTTTTTTAAACTGGTGTGTTATTTATTCTGCCTTAATTTCTTTTAGACAGTTAGTGCAATTGCCTTTAGTTTTATGTGAGGCCTGTGTGGGAAATGTTTGCGACTCTAATCACATCAACATTGAATGGCACTAGGAGACCAGCAATTCACTGCAACTGTGCCACTATATATCTTTTGCACAGAGCATTGTTTACAATTTGTCTTTTTTCTTTCTTGCGATGGCTACTCATGCTGGTCCATCTGAGCAGGATGTAGCAGCTCGGCTGAAGCTGCAAACTCTGGAGGCCATATCAGCAGCGTGCCAGCAGCGTGCCAGCAGCTAATAGCACATTAAGAAGAGGAGGCAGCTGCCCAGGGCCCCAGCCAGCCTCCAGCACGCTAAGCCTCTCAGCAACACCAATGCTGCAGACCCCTGGCAGCCTCCACTATCGTTCCATCACCTCTGACCCTCCTAACTTTTAGACCGCATCTTTCAACGCTGCATCCTTCTGAGGCTGACAAGAGTAGAAGCCAAGCAGGAACAAATGGAGGGGCACCCCAGAAAACGCTAGGTCCACTGTATCTGGCGCCTTTATTATTACACAGTTGCCATGATTTCACACACTTGGAAGATTTTCCGTTTCCAGGGAGGCAGAGAGCTTTTGCTGATCCTGATGTAGAAGCCTAAGAGACCTTCTTTAGTTTATAAAACATAGTTCATAGATAGGGAGGGTGTTATAAATAGGCGCTATAAGACCTGTTTTCATCATCATTGGATTTCTCCCTTAGTATTTTATGGAATTGTAGCAATGCTGACCATATTATTTTTAATCATGTGTCTGCTTATGTTGGCAAAGATACTGCACCTGAGAGCACGTCGTTAAAATAAATATTTTAACCTTACCTAACCTGTCTCTTATAACAAAAGAGTGTTCTCCCTTCCCACCATTCCTGAGTTGGTCCTAAGTCGCATGGTATAGGTTGTCTAATCATTGGTTACTTTGCAATAGGACGAAGAGCTGATGTGACACTGATGCTAGCTGGTTGGGGTTTTCTAGGTACTGATGTGAGTTTCTGTTACACCACAATTCACTGATGTCCTGGGTCTCTGTGCACAATTCTGTGTAGGAGCAGGATCCTTGCAACAGGGGGTTGGGACTTGTTGTGGGTAGAGAGGGTAGGGGTGATGGGAGTTGGGATAGGACAGTTTGGACCTTAATTTTTTGTTGGAGATTTAGGACATTTTTGGGGATGAGGAGATTTGTTTGGGGAGAAGGGGTGGGCGAGTTATGGGTGGAAGGGGTGGGTTCTATTATATTGTTAAAAAGGGTAATACATATCTATTTTACTTTATTTATGCCTCACATCTTTTATTTGGTGTTTTATTTTGCACTGCTGCCTTGTAATGCAGCTTATTTTTCAAATCTGCTTATAGTCTAACAGTTAGTTATATGGTACCCTTGTCCACCTATTTTCCTAGTCTTTGAAGTCTGCAACTATATTGACCACAAAAGGAGGGTTTATCGTTGCCTATATTGCCTACAACAATGCTTCAGAGTTCTCTTGCATGAACAGATGAAGTGAGGGCTGCATCATTTCGCAAAGTCCCATCTTACTTATGGTGGTGGCAGTAGAAGCAAGCTAGTGCCCTAACAGTGAAGGAATTAGAAGCGAGGTCCCACTCCCATCTATGTGAACTCCAACTCTAGAATCAATTGGCAGGATTATTCATCCAAGGCAACTAAATTGAAATAAAAACACTGAGTTAATGGGACAAGGTAAAGCGTTTATGCAACACAATGCTTGAAGGATGATGTTGATGAATGATGTTCTACTGTATCTAAAATATCTATCACTTTTTATGTGTTGTTGGGTGCATGGGCCTGATAGACCTGGTATTTCTTGGCGTGATTACCCCAGACTTTTTGCCTCTACCTCCTCTATTTTTGGTGCTGTGATAGATTTTGTTTTGCCTACTTAGATGCTTTGGACACTTTTCCACTGCTAAACAGTGTCAAAGTGCAAGTGCTTCCTGCATTAAGTGTAAGGGTAATTGGTTGTCCATGATTGGTATGTTTGCCTTACTAGTAGAGTCCCTAGTAAAGTGCACTATATGTGCCAGGGCTGGTAATGCAAATGCTACTAGTAGGCCTGCAGCACTAATTGTGCCACCCACACAAGTTTGCCATGTTGTTCTGACAAGTGTACCCACTTGCCAGACCTTAACCTTTCCATTTCTATGCACATAAGACAGGGTGCAGTTCATGTGAAAGGTAGGACATGTACCAAGGTGTGTACCATGTCCTGACAGTGAATTCATCTCCATTACGTTTTTACCAGTTGAAAGGCTATCTTGCCCATAGGATAGAATCGGAAGGCTGTGTAATATATTTTCCAGCCTATCTTCCCAAAGGCTTAAGATGGAGAGGTGCAGGTTAGGATGCCTAAACTCACACTGTAATAACACATCTTTCTATGAAGTAAGTTTTTGCATTGTGTGTTTATAAGCCACTTTTTTCGAAGTGGCTGGGTTTTTTGCGCTCTAACATTTTTGTGTGTCTCTACCTGGTTGTGGATCGACTGTCTGGATTTGAAAGCAATAGGCTGTTATGTTATGTTATGTTATGTTAAAAAAAATTATAGCGCAACTAACACCTTAAGGTTTCTTGGCGCTTATGCTGAGGGAACAGTGAAAAGAGCGTGAGGGCAGAGCTAATTGTAGGCCTCGGTGAACAGGAAAGTTTTAAGGAGGGATCTAAACCTGGTGTATGGGGAAGGTCTTAACCCAGGTGAGGAGGTGTGACAGGGAGAGGAATAGCCCCTAGAGGTGAAGAGGCCTGGGTTGCTACTATAAAACAATTGTTCCATCTCCTGCTTATTGATTGAGAATCTAGATCCCAGCTATCAAAGGAAGAAGGGGTCACTGGCAGGGAGGCCCCCAGACTGGTTTGAACAGGGGTCAATACCCACATAAACACAAAGACTTCAAAGCCATTTAGGGGTATATCTATGAGAGCTGAAGCCCGTGAACTTTAAGGATGGCTTGAGCAAGATTGAACAAGACTGAAGGTACTTTGTGGTCAAGCGGAACCTTTGCGAAGGAAGAAACAAGTGAATTGACTGAAAGAAAGGACTGACCCTTGCTTTGTGTTCTGGGGCTGGCCTGCAGTTTGCTGTTTTAACGAAGGAAAGGCTAAAGGGATTTTGCTGTGTGTTGTGCCCCCCTGCTTGAAAGGACTTTGCTGTGCTTTGTCCTGAAGTAACTTATCCCCAAGGGCCCAAGGTGAGCTGGCTCTCTGTTGTGGAAACTCAAGAACACAAAAGTTTCCAGGAGAGTCTCAGCGGCGCTGTAGGCATGTGCTTGTTGGAGCCTGAGACCCTTGTAAGCAGTGTCCTTTGACCGTGGGCACCCGGAGTCCAAGCAAGGATCAGCGACGCTGTGTCATGTGATTTTTGCAGCCTGAACCCTTTGTGAGGATAGTCCAGTTATTGTATGCACCAGAATCCAAGTGAGTCTCATTGAGGCTGTGTGTGTGTGTGCGTGTGCTTTGTGCAACGTGAGACCTTCATGAGAATTGCCTTGTTATCATGCACACTCAGGATCCAAGGAAGTCTCAACGACGCGGTGTGCGTGTGCTTTGTGCAGCGTGTGACCTCCGTGAGGATTGCCTTGTTATCGTGCACTCGGAGTCCAAGTGAGTCTCATCGATGCTGTGTGCGTGTGCTTTGCGTGGCGTGAAACAGTTGTGAGGATTGCCTTGTTAACATGCAACCGGAGTCCAAGTGAGTCTCATCGACGCTGTGTGCGTGTGCTTTGTGCAGCCTGAGACCTTCGTGAGGATTTCCTTGTTAACATGCACCCGGAGTCCAAGTGAGTCTCATCGACGCTGTGTGCATGTGCTTCGTGCAGCCTGAGACCTTCGTGTGGAGTGCCCAGTGATCGTGCAGCCGAAGTTCAAGGGAGTCTCAGTAATGCTGTGTGCGTGTGCCCTGCAGCCTGAGATCTTAGTAGCAGTAGCGGCCCAGAGCGGCTGCCCCGGGAGGAGCTGAACCGCCGGCCCAAGCCCGCTGTTGCCAATTCACAAAGATTGCATCGGAGGCTCAATTCGCTGGACGAGGAGAGGTGAGTGAGTTTGCACCCCCCATGTAACGTGTGTCGACTTCTGGGGTTGTGTGTGGGCTCGGAGGGAGAATATCTTGTCCACTCCATCATTACAGCGGAGCGAGCTTCTGCTTCGGCTCGTATTGCCAAGGGAGTGGTAGTACCAGGCCGGCATGCGGAGCTGCACTTTTTGTTACAACATACCTGTGTTGGGGGCAACTCTTGACCGAGGCTGACTGCGAGTCAGAAGGAGTGGCAGAGAAACCGCCTAATATTTAACAACAAGGGGTGGTGATGGACAGAGTTTCTGAATTAAGCAGAATACTCTCACCCAGTCA
The DNA here is from genome assembly GCF_964263255.1 of Lissotriton vulgaris. Classification (NCBI taxonomy): domain Eukaryota; kingdom Metazoa; phylum Chordata; class Amphibia; order Caudata; family Salamandridae; genus Lissotriton; species Lissotriton vulgaris. The sequence goes on along the minus strand of NC_141690.1, from coordinate 77,940,640 downwards.
AGTGATCAGGGCTAGATCCAACACCGTTTTTTAGCTCACTGCACCATCCCAGCTCAGAACCTGGCTATATGCAAATTAGTTTGTTCCTGTCCCAGTGCATGATGGGAACAGGGCAAACCAAACTACCTAGCCAATTCTTACACTGGGAAGGAAACAAGCTTCCGGGGACCGGTTTCTGGCATTTCAGCCGTCGTCAGCCCGGCTTGCTTGAATCCTGATGGTGCAATGAGAAAGGGACTCACATCTGAGTATACCCTTCCACGCTTAGGGTGGACAAAATATTTAACAACAAGGGGCCAGGGACAGACTGTTTTGCATATAGCCAGGTTCTGAACTGGGATGGTGCAGTGAGATAAATAACGGTGATGGATCAAGCCCTGATCTTTGGACTGGGTAAGAGTGGTCTGCTTAATTCAGACACTCTGTTCATCACCACCCCCTTTTCTGAAGAGAAACCGCCTAAGGCCCCGTGATCAGTGTCGAGTGTAGTACGCATTATCTTATTTCTGCATAACGGAGTACCTGATTGTTGTATTACACATTGCATAATTTCTGCATAACAAAGTACCTGATTAGTGTATTACGGATTGCATTATTCCTGCATAACGAACTACCTGATTAGTGTATGACGCATGGCAATATTTCTGCATAACAAACTACCTGATTAGCATATTACGCATTGCATTATTCTTGCATAACGAACTACCTGATTAGTCTATTACGCATTGCCTTATTTCTGCATTACGACGTACATGGTGGTTGCATTACGCATTGCATTATATTTACATTGCAAAGTGCCTGATTCTAGCATTACGAACTGCATAACATGGTATTTGGATTACAGTGGAATGAAGTACTCATTAATATCGCCAGAACTTACAAGGGCTGGCTGGCCTAACAACCAGCCAGGAAAAATATTCCACATACTCATATGGTGGATTTATATCGCAAGGTTTTATTGTATATCTTTTCATATAAAATGTATACTCATTTTATAAAACTCATGTTGAGGCTATTTGTGGAGCCATCATTGAGTTGCTGTGAGTGTGGCTGCAATACTTTACACATTTGCCTTGAAGATAAGCCTGGCTGCTCGTGCCAAGCTACCAAGGTGTGAGCTGGGCTATCTCAGAAGGTGACTGTTATGATTAGATGTATTTCTGAGGAATTGGAGTGCATGACATCACAAGCTGTGGTGGAGCATTCCAATGGACTGCAGTAGCAGTTGAACTGGTTTCCTGTTGATGGTTGCATCTAAAAAACTTAATCCACACATTACTACTGGATTTGGACTTTTTATCACTGGCGACGAGGGAAAGCTTGATTGGGGACAAGGGGCCAGATGTAGGTGGCCGTTTGAGGCCATTTACCGAGCGGTAACGGCCGATTTTGGCTGTTACCGATCGGTAAATGGGTGACAGGTATGTAGGGGGCATTATTTTACCGAATCGGTAAAATTACCGATTCGGTAATTTTACTGATTCGGTAAAATAAAAATTCGGTCATTTTGCCGATTCTGATGCACCCAGATGTAGGTGGGACTCTTCAGAGTCCCAGAGGCCTTACCCAACCGGTATTTTACCATCAAATCCAATTTGATGTTAAAATACCGATTCCGGTGTGCATGCACACCTATGCCATGTGACAGGCAGACCTGCCCTTAGGGCATGTATGCCTGCCACATGGCACCCGAGCCTGTTTTGGGGGTGCCAGAGGGTGTCAAAGTGACACACCATGCACCCTTGTGAAAATCGGTATTTACCGATTCGGTAAATACCGAATCGGTAATGCCCATTCATTCCTATGGGCTTCAAAGCCCTTAGGAAAGAATGGGCATTACCGATTTGGTATTTACCGAATCGGTAAATACCGAATTCTTCCGAATCGGTATTCCAGCACATCTGGAATACCTACATATCCACCCCTTAGATTTACCAATTTTTAATTACCGAATCAGTAAAATTTGGTAATTAAAAATCGGTAAATCTATTTCACCTACATCTGGCCCAAGATCTTTAACCATCAACTCCCCAGTGAACTCACACTTTGATTTTAATCAGATTTGGATTGTTTTCCATGTACTACGCATACCTCTGTGGATCGATTAGAAACTTATGGATTACACGGTATTTATTTATTTATTATTTATTAATACAATTTATAAAGCGCATACGTTTGCCCGTGGGCGTCTTGGCACTAAGATTACAACATAGGATCTCTGAGGGTGGCAGCATATAGCCATGAGGACTGGATTGATTCTGCGTGATAACGTGTGTTTTATAAAACTTTACTGACGGCGCAGTAACAAGGGAAATCGGCAATGTGACAAGGGAAACCAGCAGAGTGGCAAAGGATATCAACAGAATACCAGAGGAAATCTGCTGAACAGCGGTAATCGGATATTTCACGTATGTTTTTATTTTTATTATTCATCACTCACTGTGCTCTGTAAACTCTTAATACTGTTTACAAGTTGACGCGCGCATTGTTTCCATTTGAACTTGTAGGATTCGAACACGCCAGATTGCTCGCTCCATTTCTCGAGCAAATTATCTTCACACTGGCAAGACGTTGGATCACGCTGCATCTTGCGCTGTGTAGCGTATGACGTCTGACGATGTAGCGGCCATATTGGATTAGGTTTGAGGCTATTTTCACTCAACAAACTGTCCTGTTAGAAGCGGTGGCGTTTACAGTTTTGTATGCCGTTTTACTTCTTTGGACAACAAAGTTTCACTGTAATTTCAAACACGGCTTTTCATTTTCTGGTTTCCACAACTTCTTGACTCTCTGTTAGTGGTCAAGCAAGAACAATCACTACAACTTTGACTTTGACTGAAGTAATATAAACCAATTGGAATTTGGTATTAAAACCAGTATTGACACTCTCCTTTTCACCATCGGAATGTCTACAGCATCTAGTATGTCGCAGCCTCCACCATTCCTTTCTGAAGAAGGAAAACCAATTTTACAGTGGAAAAGGTGGAGGAATCTATTCGATTCTTACTTAGTAGCCATAGGAGGAGAGAAATTTTCAGCCTTTAGAAAACAACCAATATTGCTACACAACTTGGGTGTTGAAGGAAGGAATACCTATGATAGTATGGATCCTATACCAATTGGTGGTGGTGATGGGGAATCTTCAGATGTATATGAAATGTCCTTGACTATGTTGGAACGTTATTGTGGCCCTAGGATCAATGTTGTTCTCGAACGTCATAGATTTTTTACTCGTGCTCAAGGTCCTTCTGAGCAAGTGGGCACATACGTCGCTTCTCTCAAAACTCTAGCACGTCCATGTGATTTTGGGGTTGTCTAAATCATTAGTGAGAGGTCAACTTGTGCGTTGTACCAACAGCTCTAGAGTTCAGGAAAAACTTATTTCAAGAAACCCAACATTGTCCGAAGCACTTGCAATTGTGGAGGGAATGGAAAACACATCTTCTTGGGTCAAGGAGATAAGGAAAAATCGGGAAGATGGCAGTAATAATTCCAATGACAATTAAAAGAAAAGTCAAGATAATGTACTTATGTTGGAAAATAATGACGAGAGTGAGGAGACTCACGTGGGTATATCTAAGGTGTCTGCGAGTGGGAAAAGTAAATCAGTGCAAAAAAAACTCTCTTTCACAAAAAATTGTTTCTGGCAGTCAGACTCATCATTCAACTAGTAGGGATGTTCCTCCAAAAAAAGAATGTGATGCTCGTTCTCCACATCCACCTGCACATCAGGTAATGAAATGTTATAGGTGTGGGAGTTTCTCACACTATTCGAGCTTTCCCAACTGTTAGGCAAGAGAGAGCATATGTAACAATTGTGGTGCCAAGGGGCATTATGTTCATGTCTGTAAGTCATCTAGGAAAAGAAATGTGGGTGATGAGAGTTCTGATGTCATTTGCACTGTGGTAGTGTCTAATTTAAAAGGGAGTGAAAGTGTTATTGATTCCGAACAAATCAGTATTCCATTTTGTGATATTTGTGTGGATGATAATGTTTTTAAACTAATGGCGGATTCTGGATCTCCATTTACCGTAATTGGGAATAAAATTTGGGATGAGGTGGTAGGATTGAAAAATATTTCACTTTCACCTCCCAACATTGCTCCTGTGAGTTATGGGGGGTCAAAAATTGATATTCTTTGGTATGTTGTAGCAAGGATTACATTCAGAGGGAAGGTAATAACTGGGAAGGTGAATATAGCAGTGAGAGGAGATAATCTTCTTGGGTGGAGACACCAAGTTGATTTGGGGATAGTTCTTAACCCAGGTGCTTAGGACCCTCGTAATCAGGTGTTGTTAATGGAAGAATTAGTTGGTAATGCTCATCTTCCGACAGATGATACAGTGTGTGATCACAACAAATTTGTTGAAGATTATCCCAACATATTTTCAGACATGCTTGGGTGCTTGAAAGGGTTTGAACACCGAATAATTCTTAAAAAATCAGCAATACCTTGTGTTAACAAAGTCCGTAGGGTGCCAAACTTGATGCTGGGTCTGTTGAAACTTGAGATAGAAAGACTGTTGAAGTTGGGAGTGATTGAGGAGATAGAATCTTCTGAGTGGTTGGCTCCGGTGGTTTTGGCACCCAAGGATGGAGGGAAGTCTGTAAGGATGTGTGTGGACTTACACGGTTTGAATGAATGGATCTGGGTTGATCGTCAGCCTCTCCTCAACATTGCTGAGTCTATGAGTGTTTTGAAAGGTGCAAGGTTTTTCAGTGTGTTGGATCTTTCGTCAGCGTATCACCAGTTTATGCTTCACAAAGACTCGAGGCCCTTAACTTCTTTTGTTACTCCTATAGGGACATATCGGTTCTTGAGAATGCCTTTTGGGCTGGCCTCAGCGGCAGCCTGTTTCCAGAGGGTGATGAAGATGATTCTGGGTGACCTACAGAACGTGATGTTTTTTCAAGATGACATCTTGATTTATGGGGAAGATGAACTAGTGCGTGAGAATAGGTAGAGAGCTGTGTTGAATACATTGGGAGAAAGCGGTCTCACTGTAAAGAAGGAGAAATGCAGGATTGGACTAGAGTCGGTTACGTATCTTGGTCATGTGATCTCTGGGAGTGGTATACAGCCAAAGATTGAACTTGCTGAAAGTATTGTGGGAGCTCCAGCGCCAGAAGGTAAAGAACAGGTTAAATCATTTTTGGGAATGGCCGAGTTCCACTCAAAGTTTGTTAAGGGTTTTGCGAGTGTTGTTGAGCCACTTAGAGCACTTTTGAAAAAGGGTGTATGTTTTGTATGGTCAAAAGATTGTGAGAAGCTTTTAGGGCTATCAAAATGGAAATTGGGAAAATGCCATTTTGATTCGAAATTGAAAACCATCTTGACTACTGATGCTAGTCTTAAAGGTCTTGGGGCAGTTCTCTCTCAAGTGGCCAATGGTGAGGATACTTTTGCTTCAAGAGATCTTAGAGAAGCAGAAATAAATTATTCTTGTATTGAGAGAGAAGCGCTGGCTGTGTTTTGGGCAATTCATCACTTTAAATTTTACTTGTGGGGGATTCCATTTGTGGTGAAATCGGACCATCGATCACTCGTACACATTTTCTCTTGTCATCATAATGATCACATGACTCCCAGATTAAAAAAATGGAGCGAGGGTTTGCAAGAATGTAACTTTTTTTACAGTACATCCAAGGTCAAAATAACAAACCCGCAGATTGTTTATCACGCTCACCAATTGATTCTCGACATGATTTGGAGACGTGGAAAGTGTGAATTGGATAGTTGAGCCATCAGTATCTAGGAAAGAATGGTTGTTGTGTGTTAGGAATGACAACATTTTTGATTTGGTCAGAACCATCATCTCCAAAGGGTGGCCTGATGATAAAAGTCTTGATTGTGATTTGAAATCTTACTGGACAGTGAGGGATGATCTTACTTTTTAGCAGGATAGCTTGATGAGGGGTGACAGAGTGGTAACATCATGTTATTTAAGAAGTAGAATAGCTAACTTGGCTCATGAAGGGCATTTGGCAGGAGTCTCACCAAAGCACGTGTCAGGGAGAAATATTGGTGGCCTGACATGGACCGAATGGTTGAGTCTATTGTCAAAGACTGTCATCTGTGTTCTGTTAATGATGAATCTCGTACCATTAATCATTCTCCTCTTTCACCTGTTGAAGTCCCTGTTGCAGTTTGGACCAAGATTGGTTTAGATATAGCTGGTCCATTTGAATTGATGCCTTCTCATGAAATCTTCGTGTTACTCTTGGTTGATTATACTTCAAAATGGGTTGTTTCAAAATGTTTAGGTGTAGTCAACTCTAGGACTGTGATAGAGTTTTAAAAGATGTGTTTGTGTCAGAAGGCATTCCCAAGTATTTAATCATGGATAATGGAGTGCAATTTACCTCTAATGAGATGGACATGTTCCTTAAAGACCTTGGGATTGTTCATCAGAAGACAGCTTTATATTCGCCACAGGCTAATGGCCTTACAGAAAGGATGAATAGAGTAGGGAAGTCTTGTGCTCAATGAGCATTGGAGTCTAGAGCTTCCTTTAGTAGTGTGCTGGGAGAAACATGGTCGGCTCACCGTACTGTTCCGAATGCCATCATGCAAAAGTCTCCTTTTGAAGCTCTTCGGGGAAGGGTGGCAAATTCGAAACTTAACCCTGCTTGGCTTCCTGTAAAGGATAGTGATGATGGCATGGTTAGTAAACAAAGGGATGAGTTGTCTAAATATCAAGATAAGTATGAGCGAAGGTATGATGAGAAAATGGCTGTGAAAGTAAGGAAGTGGAAATTAGGTGACCAAGTGTTGGTGAAAAAACTTAAATTGGGTCACAAAGGTGATTCCAATTTTTGTGGTCCTTTCATCATTGTTGAAATCAAAAAATTGTTGTTACCTTAGATAATGGAAGTACCTGAAACATGTCTAAGTTATCTAAGTTCACAGAAACCAAAAATGATGTTGCAAGTAGTTCTTCGAACTTAAACACAAGAGTTGAAAATGGGAGATGCAGACAACTTCCCAGGAAGTTCAGTGATTTTGTCATGTATTGATGTTTTTATCTTTCTTTCTTTCTTTTAGAATGTATTCTCTTAGCTATTGTGTCTGGTATGTAGTTTGTTTATTATGTTAATTACTATGGAGGGGGGATGTGTTATGATTAGATGTATTTCTATGGAATTGGAGTGTATGACATCACAAGCTGTGGTGGAGCATTCCAATGAACTGCAGTAGCAGTTGAACTGGTTTCCTGTTGATGGCTGTATCTAATAAACTTACTCCACACATTACTACTGGATTTGGACTTTTTATCACTGACCTTCCTTTACCTGATGTGGAAACGCGGGTCCCTATTTGGCCCAAGGTACCTACCTCAAGCAACCAGGGATCCCGGGTCTATCAGGGCCCATTCCGGGCTATTGTTTAGGAAACAGAACTGAAGATCAACAATTGAGTTGATGTTGCTTCCACCACATCCACTCTAGCAAGGGTGTGATCAAGGGTGTGATCAAATACTGGTGTAAATTAAGTCACACCTCAATAAATCACACAGACCGGAGAAGAAGAGGGTTAGGGGTTTGATGAATAGATGGGAAAGAGGATTTGGAAAAAGGTATGACAATGACAAACACTATACAAAGACAATATTTATCTGGGTGATGAGGAGCCACCCATCATCAATCTGTTCTAGAAGGAAGGTATTATATTTCTAAATGTTCTGTCAACTATGTTTGAAAAATACTAAATATATATTATGGAGGAGTGAAGCAAACCCACACAGTTCTAAAAAAATATTCTTAAAAGAAAATTGATACTGTATATTGCCAAATTGGATGGTGCATATGCATTCTTCTTGGATTTCCCGTCAATCTTTGCTACCTGGCTGAAGCGGTCTGATAAGGTAAGCATTACTGTTATGGTGCTTTGTCTTTTGTTGTGCAGGAGAAGAGAAGGCCTGCAGATTGTAAAACAGAAATGATATTGAAGAGTCAAGGAGAAGGACAAAAGGTAAGCTTCATAATGCGTCTACCACGAAGTTCAGAGGCAGAGCAAGAGCATAGTCCTTTGAAATCATTCATTTTATGATTCATGTGTGATCAATTAAGTGAGAGCAATTAGAACAACCAACAATCACTAACAAGTGGCTACATGTATCAGCTGGTCAACCACCCAATCACATAGTTTCAAATTTGAGCCAGCCAGCACATACACTCAGCAGCATTGCATTTTCAAAATCAATTAATCAACGCTCCTCTCACCAGTCCACAGAGTTGAGTAAGCCTCTTAGAGTCATCACCATGTTGGTTTCTGTGAAGTTGATAATCTCGTTCTTCTGGAAGTTGTTGAAGTAGTCACGCCCTGAGTCCTTCTATCATCTTCCTGACTACGAGTAATGAAAAGTCCAGCTCTGTGCTGACTCCTGACCCAAATGAGAGAGATCGACCTGTAATGCAGTGCTGTTGATGAACAACAACAGAAACTTTGAGCATTTTTGGGGGGTAGACTAGATTTGTGTTTGTTAGCTAAATAGACTAGTCAGATCTTTGAGAAGTGGGAACCAGAAAAGAAAGTAGTGTGGACCCGGCAAACAAATCTCACTAAGTGTCAAAATCACCTTCAGGAAGGAATCACCCATTAGGCCACAAACATTGTGAATAATCATAAAAACAACCAAGCTTACATATTAAAGTTGATCACCCACCCTCACTGTCTGCCACCACATAAGTCATCTCAACGCTCACAATCACTCATATGTCACTTATTTATGCATTACTTATGTGTACCAATGTAAACATGGTCATACATTGCCGATCCTCTTTCATACATGTAACACACATTGGCCAGACTTGTAAATCAAATATATTCTGCTGCAATCCTGCTAAGGGATGAAAGAAAGGATAGGCGTGGGATGGAAGCAGGAATTGTCTCTCCAATGTCATTGAAGGGAATGGGGGAGAATGGCTTCTTCACTGCACACTGGTCAAACTCCACTCTGGCCATATATGTGCCTAGAATGGTAGTGCTGCATTAGACGGTGAAACACAAACAAAATAATAATATAATGTTCCCCTATCTATATCCTTTTTTTGTCAACGTAGTTTGGTGACAGAAAGTTTTATGGTGGACCAGTCCTACTCAGTAGTCACGGAAACAGAGTTCATGCAGAAGTTGGTCAGCAAAAACAATACTATGACCTGAGTCTGACTAATCACCCTTATCCTCCTGTCGTACTTCAGGTATGGTGTATTTTGGAGGTGTAAGCTGCTGATTCATTTTGAAAATGATTTATCTCTCTATGTTTTGAGGTGAGAGACTGGTCCTTCTCACAGTGACAACTGCTCCAGCTGCACCAGTTGCACAGAAGGCATGCCTAGCAGTCTCTTTGGCTATCAGACAAGCTAGACACTTTGGGCTTCATTTATGAAAACTGTTGCATCGCTGCGTGAAAAAAATGATGCAACATTTTTCACTGCTTCCTCCTTGAGACATCATGGATGCATCATATTTATTGCATGACGCATCATGTCGCAAGGAATGACAGATTTGAGCCCCATGTGAAAGGGCCTGCGTCAGTATTACGCCTACTGTGAGGCAGGTGTAAGATATTGGCGCAATGCTGTCCTAGAAGTGGTGCACTGAAATCTCATAGATTTTAATGAGTCACATACACAAGGCTTTTTGTGGGGGAACTCCCACTCTGAATACATTATACCTGATGCAGGTATAATGTGGCACAGGGCTTTACAAAGTGACACATCTGCATAGATGCATAACTTTGTAAATAGGGTACAACTCAAAAAGTGATGTAACAGCGGCACAAAAGTGATGCAGGGACTCATAAATAAGCCCCTTTATTGCCAGCCTGCTGAGCACTGGCCATTGTGCCTATCCCATACCAATACACCAATAGTGTTGATCCTGATAAACCTCTTTTGGGTCATCCAGATAGGTCTGGAACATCCTCTCAATAGTCATTGGTGCTCTAACTTGCTCAACCTCTTTTGCCTTTGACTCTGCACTGGACTTTTGCCCTGCCTTAGGAAACCAATCAAATGCAGATTCTGTGGCAAATGCTCCTGTTCCTGGCTGCTGTGAGCCAACATGACTGCCCTCCGGCTAAATGGAAATAAATTGAAGGCTGCCCCATAGAACATCTGCCAGAAGTGGGCCTCTAATTCAAAGCTTTTTCTAGCTTACTGGCTTACTCAGCAATCCATGTATTGCAGTTTGAAACATCTCTGTCTGCAAAAGGAACAAAAGTGACCTGTAATTGTTTTTACCATGGATCAAGAATTGTGGCACAGATGTAATGTTACAATGCATCTTTTCAGCCTTGTATTAACACATAAGTGAAGGATTAAGCTCTACACCAATGCATGCACATTTGTTTTTTAATCCATACCTGTATGCATTTCAGACACATCCTTTATCTATTCCTGTAGCATATGCAACAAGGGGATAGCTTGGCCCATCGTACTGTCCTCCTTGCTGACTTCCTATGTGATAACCTCAAAAGGAAGCAGAATCTCTGCCAGGCATTTCACCAGACCCCATTGTCCATCTCAATGATCATGACTTTCACAGTTACACCTCCTCCTTACATGACATATTTATTGAGCAGTCTGCACTGCTCAAATAGACGTTGCAACATGTAATAATTTGAGTTCCAATGTGTTTGCACCTCCTGTATGAGTGCCTTAACTGCCATTCTATTAGCATGGTGAATGATCCACAACTGCTTCTGAGATATAAAAAATGACTGAATTGAGTGCAGATTCTTGTGCAGGTGGAGAGTAAGATACTGAGTCACCTTTCTTTTTTGAGAAAGTCCTGTACAATGAGGTGAATGCAGTGCGCCAAACACAGGATCCTCAAATAGCCATCAAATGACATGTCCTTAACTATATTCCTGCCATTTTCTTTGACAACAAATATTAAGCCCTATGTTTTGCAGCAATTCAGTGACCTTGTTGTTAAAGTCATTCAAGATGTTTGCAGATGTATGGGATTTCTCCATGGAAATCATGGCAACTGTTTTATGCTTCTGAGTGCCATTAAAGACTTCAGCAGAGTCAACACCTGCAGATACCATTGTTCTAACCCCCACTAAAGAGATCCAGTGTGCAGTGATGCACATGTAATCGGTGGCTTGGCAAGTGGTCCACATGTCTGTCGTCAGGTAGACATTGTCAACAGCCCTCTGCTGAAGAGATTGTCCAATCAATATCAGCACATTTTGATGTAGCGCTGGAACAGCAACTCTGGCAACATAGGTTCAGCTGGGAACCTTTCATTTTGGGCAGATAGGCACCTGGATTTTGACAACACCATTGATTTACCAAATCAAAAGATTTTTTACAGCTCTCCAGGGTGATAGCTACCTGGGGTTTGTTTTGCTTTTGTGCTCTCTTTGAAGAGTCTACTGCTGGGTCCCCCCCATATGATAAATCCCAGGTAGCAGGAAAGCATCTGTTTCAACTGTATCAGGGGTTGCGGGTTGTCTAAGACTGGGGCGTAGTTTGTGACCAATGTAATACTTGACTGATTTAAAATTCCATGAACAAGAGCCCACCTGCCTCCTGGATGTGACTGGATATTTTTTACAAGAAAGTGTATGTTTCCCTATATAGATTCCTACACCCTTCTGAGCGCACCCTGCATTTGCTGAACATTGGATGCTAGCCCACTTCTGAAATATTTTACTTGCATCACATGTGGTCTGGAGATGTGTTTCCTGTAGGAAAATAACATCTGGATTATGATTTCTAAGCCAACTTTCAATATCCTGAGTCTTTCGTTTGTTATTCAGGCCATTAGTGTTAAGGCAAAGGACCGTCATATTCTCCTTACTCATAGTTTAAGGATGTTGAAAAAAAAAAGGTTTGTGAGCTACAAAATAGCTGCCTCTACCTACCCTGTATAGCTCAAAGTCAAATATTTTTTATACTTTGTTTTATATACATTTTTCAGAAAGACAATGATCTAAGAGTACAGCTACCAAGGAGAAACGCATACAGTACATAATGTGTTTAAAGTGACATGTGCTGATATAAATCAATATCATCTGTAGAGCGACAAAATGCCCAAGAAGCCATAGATAATAATAAATAGCAATAATCATTACAGTACATAGCATATTCAAGATGACAAATAACAATGGCATTAGAAACTATAGTATAATAATCTACAATGCAACATATATAAAATAAATAGCAATCACTTTTATGATACCTGGGAGATCTAAAGTAAATAGTGCTAATGTTTTAAGACTGCTAGATATTGTTGTTGTTGTTGTATTCGATAAAAATGTTATCATAAAAGTATGTACATCCTCCAATCATAAAAAAGATCCATTTAATAGGCAACCATTGTACAAGACATTAAAATTACAGTAAAAGAATATATACATATAAAAGCCTAAAATACTACTATAATGCAGTCAAGGAACAGCAATCTGTGAAGACAAGCTATCTCCTAACTCTTATTTTCTTTAACAACTTTGTACGGGTCAGCCAGGCAATACCCAGGTACTTTGCTACCCCGCAGACAATGACCAGAGACGTAGTTTCAGATGTTAAGATACGTTGTGCCATCCTTTAATTCCTACAGCCCAGTTCTTTGCAGATTGGTTTCAGCCATATTCTTCTCGCCACCCCATATGCTTTGCATGCAAAAAGAAAATGGGCTAGTGACTCCCTGGGAGCTGAGCATCCTGGGCAGGAAACGGATGGGGGATTGCACTGTTTCCAACATGCTGTGATTTCATTAATCGGTAGGGTTCCAAACCTCAGTTTTAAATAGAGTGTCCTTTCTCTGGGATTTTGGATAAAGTCAAGAAAAGGTTTGAGCTTCCTGGCAGGTTAATGCTCCAGAAATTGCTCGGTGAGGGGCCCCCATTTGGAGATATGCAACTCCTCCACCTGCACCCAATCCCAATATAGTTTCTTAATTATTTGTTTGGGTGGTGGGCACTAGCTTACCCACGTTTCACACAGCCCTATGTTTGAGACGAGCTGTCTAAGTTATTTATCCACTTGATCTTGTTACAGGTGTTTAATTTAATGAGTTTTTCAAAGGCTGCTACATAATTTGCCAGTTCAGGCGTCCTTCTTAGACGTACCCAAAATAATAAAGGGCGGAGCCGTAGTATGTCTTTGATCAAGTGTTTTCCCAAATCCTGACGGAGGGGCATTGAAGGGGTAGAAGTTGGAAGAGATACCATTCCTCTAAATAACTTATTCTCAGATCGGACCAAGTCAGTGGTATTCTCAAACCCCCATAATTCTGACCCGTATGCTGCAGAGGCTAATGCTTTCCCTTCATACACCACGAGGGCCGGGGCTATTGCTTTGCTGGTAGAGGCTTGCTGCTCTCTTAAAATTGCTCCTGACACAAGCTTGTGGTTGAGAAGCATTTTGGCCATATGGGAGTTCCAATTCATCCGGTTATTAACCAGAACTCCAAAGTAGTCAAACGATTCAAACATCTCTAATGGTGTACCATTCAGGGAGATGTTATTCCTAAATCTTTTTGATGGTGACAGGGTCTTTAGCTTGGTCTTGGTAGTGTTGATGGTTAGTCCCCTTTCAACACAGAACAAACTAAACCTATTCAGCAGTTTTTGTAGACCTGCTGCGCTTTTGGACATCAAAAGTGTGTCGTCGGCGAAGAGTAGGGTAGGTGTTTTCTCCCCCGCCAGGACTGGGGCATTGGCTGGGTCCTCTCTCAAATGGTCTACCACCCAATTAACAAAGAGGGAGAACAAAGTCGGGCCAGCACACAGCCCTGGCATACCCCCCTATTCACCGGTACCCTCTCGTCAGCTGTCCTTGTTTCCCCCATCTGATTCTGGCGTAATTCCCCTTGTGGAGTCGCTTAATATAGTCAGGAAGTGAAGTGGGAAGGCCCAAGTCATGCAGCACCCACCATAGTTTGTCGCGGGGCACCAAGTCAAAAGCGGTCTTTAAGTCTATAAAGGCCAGGTATAGACTGCCTTCCCCGATGGACACGATTTTCCAGTAAACCATAACAAATCTGAATACCTGGTCCATCGTGCCCACCTTCTGTCTGAAATCTGCCTGGAAGTGTGAGAGAATGTTCCCATCTTCCATCCAAGACCCCATTCTGGAAACAATGGGGCATATTACCAAGCAATAGCGATAATTATCGCTATTGCTTGGTTAGAGACAAAAATTTACCGCAGAGCTCCGGCGATTTTTACCGCAAATAAACCTTGGTATTACCAAGGTTTATCGCAAATGCGATAAAAATCGCCGCAATGCATGAATATCGCTGAAAAGTCCGCGATATTCATGCATTACCGAGCTAATGCTCTTAGCCATGTTATCCACCTCCCATTGGATAACATGGCTAAGAACTGCTCAGGGCAGGTGTTAGCTTTTGGAGATATTCGTGCTTAGCGCGAATATCTCCAAAAGTTGGTAATAGGAGATAGCGATGTTAGCGACTGTTTTCAGTCGCTAACATCTTGGCACGCCCACTTTGCATGTCATTAGTGATAAATATCACTGACATGCAAAGTGGGGCCCAAGATGGTCGCTATCTCCTACTAGTTGTCGCTAACTGGGTTTAGCGACAGCTAGGTAATAGGGAGATAATTTTATCTCCGCTTTCTTGGCTTTTAAAGCCAAAAAAGCGGAGATAAACCCCCTTGATAATATGCCCCGTTGACCCTTCCAACTACCTTCTGGATTACATCGATTAAGCTGATCGGCCTGTAGTTGGCAGGGTCCTCTCTCGCACCTTTTTTGTATATTGTTACCACCTCATCTCCCTTCCACGAATTGGGGATGGGGTGGCCCCTCTCAATAAGATTCATTAGGAGGCAGATAAAATTGACCCAGGGCATTGGGTCATATAAGGGTAGATCTCCTGGAAGACCGTCGGGTACTGCTGCCTTTCCCGGGGTTATACTCTTAATGGCCAGATGTACCTCTTTGGTTGAGAAGGGTTCTGGTGGTACTAGGTTCACAGATCCAGATGTTAAGGGAGCGCTTTGAGGGGACTGGGAGTCTCCTTCGCCGCAGTACAGGTTAAAAAAATGGGTATACCATTGTTGCTCTGTAATGTGGTTTGGGATGGGGTCAGCTCCCCTTCTATTAGCTTTATTGATTAGCTCCCAAAATAAAGTAGAGTCTTTCATCTGAGAGGCAGATTTGATCTCCTGCCAATGCTGTTCCTCCCAATCACGCTTCGCTAGAACTAGGTCTCTTAAATACTCCTTTCTAGCCACCCTTACTAAAGGCGGGTCTTTCTTAAGGAGGGCCATAGTTAAAACCTACCTCTTTTCTCTCCATGCGGCCGTGTACCAGAGGTTGCTTGGTTTTACAAGGTTCCGTTTCATCGTTCTAGCCTCCTTGCTAACAAAAGCCAAGCCCACCTCTCTATTGTGTTACTATATAATTTCGCAAAGGGGAAATCCTGAGTTTTTTCGTGGGCTACATTGAACAATTCCAACTCTGCAATCTTCTGCTCTAAGTGCTCCTTTATACTTGATAGTTTGTCCTCCTGGCAAGCGACCTTGTGCCATTTCAAGCGACGATTGCAATTCGATGTCACTACCTCCTTTGTTTGCATAAACGGGGCCTTAACTACCGTTCCATAGGACGGTGCCCACCTGATTTTCATACATAAAGGATTGTGATCACTGTCTTGGGTCTGTTTAACCTCCATATCCAGTAGGTCACCCCAGAGACGGGTGTCCAACAGTATGTAATCTATGCTAGTCACCCCCAAAGCTAAAACCAAGAAATTTGGGGGTCGTCGCTTCTCCCACCTGGCCCCCGGTTTTTTGAATCTCCTCCCTCTTTCTATCAAATCCAGCCCTTCCCTCCTGAATTTCAGAAAATTGCTCAAAACTCACCTCTTCCCTCCCCTTGGTTAAACTCCGCCACTCATGCCTTACCCTCATTCACTCTGTCTCCAAGCGCCAGCAAACCTTCGGTGTCAGTGCGCTATATAAGTTGCACCTAACATGCGTGACGGGCAACTGATCCTGTTATAAGTGTTAGCCCCACTCGGGTCGGAACGGGTCCTGCCATTCAATGCTCTCAAATTATATTCTAAAGTTAGAGCATTGATTTGGATTGCCCTTTGTGACCACTTCCTAATTGGAGCCAAAGTCAGAGTGAGTATGGCTCATTTCATGTCCTCCTCGTTAGTTCCAAGGAAATCTTCCCCGCTCAGGGGTTCGTATGTGCAGTTAAAGTCCCCTGCCATGATGATATTAGCAAGGGGATAAATACCAGCCAGTTCAGCCTCCAACTCTGCTAGAGTGGCTGACACTTGTGCCCCCGGGAACCCCCTTGCATGCACATTAAATAACTCCACGTTATTATGATTGTGGGATCCTTTGATTGTCAAGTGTAAGATATCCTCTGTAGAAGAGTTATGCATGGTGACAGCCCAGTTCAATGTGATGTTAACCCATATGTGGAGACCACCTGATGGGCGGCCCTTCCCTGAGCTTGTAGCGGGGATAAAGAAGGTGGTATACCCTGGCTTGTATATGGGGACCATGCTCCAAGTCTCCTGAAACTAGCAGACATCAAACATATCGACAAAATCATTCCACTCCGGGATGGACAATTTCTTCTTGAGGCCTGCTATGTTCCAGGAGAGGAGCTGAATCACCCTTGGGTTTGTGACCGTGGTCGCATCAATGCCATAATTAGCCAATCCCCTCCCTTCCCCACTTTGTCTTTCTGGTACTGGATTCTCTGGCCGTGGAACGGACCTCCTCTTTTCCCTATTTTGTGTATTGAATGAAGGATACAGTTGGTGGGCCTCACCTAGTCAATCTACTCTGTTAAGGCCAGATCCACCCTGCTCCCTTACCAGGGACCAAATTGGTGAACATCTGATTTGAATGTCAGAATGCTTAGGGGGAGAGGTGTGATACTCAAGGGCCAATAGGTTCTCCGCAATTTCAACATTAGATACCTTTAGCTCAATGCAGTCCGCCGTGGAGTTGGTCAAAGAGATCCTTTTTACCCTTACCATGTCTTCTCTAATGATTGACGTAGTAAGTAAGTAAGTAGGTAACTGAGCTTATAAAGCGCCTGGTTACACTAGCCAGTGTGTCCCCGCGCTGTACCGCAAAGGAACCCATCCTGGCCTGTTCCTGTGAGGCGACACTCCTGGGCACCCCAAGGTGAAGCCAGGCATCCTTAGGGATTAGGGCCGGTGTGGAGATTAAGCAAGCTATTGCCCAGAGTTGCAGAGTGGGACCCATGATTAGAGTAGGCACCGTGGCGAGAATTATCGGGTCCGCGGACATTGAGCCCAAGACCCTGCCGCGACGGGAATTGAACCCTGGTCCCGGGTCAGATCTCTGCATCTGGGTCTGCTGCTCTAACCAGTGAGCCACACTTCTCCAACTTTTGTGAGCTCTTTATTCTTATTTTCACACGCTGTTATGTCCCCTGTGATCTTTTCTAAAACAGCAAATCTGTTTGAGCATGGAATAGCACTCTCAATTTGACCCACATAAGCGTCTCCTTGGGTGGTTGGATCACCTCCCATATTAGGGGCTTCCATCAAGACAGATTCCTCTGCATCCATTGAAGAACCGGGCCTTATGGTCCTGGCGGCGCAGGGCACGCCTTAAATTTCCGAGTTCACCTGCCTTGTCGGACAGAGACACGAGACACTCTGTTAGGCGTAGAAAACCAGGTTTATTAGCTGCAGCTAGGCACAGTTGTCCTAGAAGTACAGAGTAGGTTCTTAGGAGACTGACACTTTATTCCGTGGTGCACAATCTTTTATAGCACACATATTTACAACGTATACTCCCAATACATACAAAGCTAGCAATAGGAAAAGTTGGAAAACAGCTATCAAGTGTCCCAAATACGCCCTTCTTTCAGACCCTGTGTGTCACCCCTCCCCACAAGTTAATCAGTGCTAGTGCCTACAATCCAATTTGCAGGTGGCAGGACGTATTTGTGTGCCTCAAAGCATAGTTCTGTAACAAAAGAATACAAGGAGAGAATAGCGAAGGCCAGTCGGATAAGATAAAGTAAGGAAAAAATAGGGAGAGCCAAACAGTCAGTCGAGACAGGGATCAATCCACCTAGACATGGATTAGTGGACTCGGCCAGACCCTGACATCAGTTTCGTAAACAAGGGCAGGGGGTTACTTTTTAACAGAAGAGACACGTAGCAGCTGGAAAAAGGCAAAAACACTCCGTTCACCAGGCTGCCTGAGTGAGGGCAACACAAAATGTCGACGGGCCACAAAATAGCGGCCGAATACAGGACGAAGTCGAAAACCGAAGAACCTCAGACCCTCCTTTTGCCATTACTCAGGCAAAACCCAAGGACTCAAGTTAGTCTGAGTCGACGTCAATGGCCATGAGGTTGTCGAGCTGTTGCTGCAACAATATTTTAATGTTCTCTGTTTTCTGTGACACAGGCCTTGAGACACACATGGTGGCACAAAGACCGCAGATGGCAGGGCCATACTGTGAACAAAGACAACAAGAGAAAATGATGGCCAAAACCATTCCAAGGAAGGTTAATACCTTCCATCCCCATGTGGACAGTAGTCCCCAAAACCATCCCATCACAGACCAATCTCCTGTGTCCTGGTGAATCGACTCGGAAATTACGTGCAATTTAGAGATTACTTGGTATACCGTAGGGGCATTATCAGGAATATAAATGCAGCAACTAGACCCGATCAATTTACAGACTCCTCCACGATCTGCAAGAACAATATCTAGAACCATCCTATTCTGCAAAGTCATATGGCGGTCCGCCTGAAGTTCGGCTGTTAGATTACTCAAGGCTCCAGAAGTCACATTTATGGTAGCCTCCATCACACAAACTAACTGTCTAATGTTTCTGCTATTGGCCATTGGGCCCCAGAAAGGAAGGAACCCTTTGAAAAAGTCCCCTCCCTCTTGTCCTGCTGTGTCTTTGGAATCAATAATCCCTCTGCCATATCTATTTCTGTGATGACCTGAAGGAGCAGTGTATGTCGGAGGGAGAAGAAAAGCCACATAACACGTACCTGCAAAGTAGGTGGGGAGCCACGTGTAGGCTCTGTCGTGGCAGACAAAGTATGTACCCTGAGATGGCACTAACGGTGAAGAAATCTGGGATGAATAGATGTATGTATGGGAACAAACACTCTTTTCCTGTTGGTTTTTAATATTTTGACCATTTATCTGTAAACACAAATTGCCTCGATGAGGTATGGTCCAAATTGGTGGGGATCTCCTTCGTCTAGCCTTATCTGTGAGAATAGTAACGTACCGAGTCACATTCCAACCATCATACGCTCCTTTCTCATCAACAGGGATCTTATCACTTTTGGCAATTCTAGCCATAGCCACTATTCCCTTTATCAAAGAACTATGACTAAAATCTGCTCCACCACCATATGGACCAACAAAGGGATGTTGAAGTTGATTCTGGTATATATTGGAAAACATACCAAATAGGCCCTAGCGGAACCTTCGTAGGAAAATGGAAGGACTAAATATGGCATCCCTTTCTCTGTGTTATGGGGCATGAGTCCACAAACCCAACAATCAGTAGTATTGACTGCTAGTTGATGCTGATGCAACAGCTGGATGAATGAATTGTTAAAGTATTCTGTTCTCCTAATTTGCTCGTGCTCTGGGAATGTATGGAACTGATGCGGGGAGGCAGTAGTGGAAAAAGGCAAAGAAACAGAAGTAGGAACAGGTGCTTGCTGCTTAGTGTGAACAACCCAACCCACACAAGCCAAGAAAATACATGAACATTTTAAAATGCACAAGGTTACGCCACATGGACTAAACAACAATTTCTTATATTTATTTTTCATTTCTTGCTTTTTATCATTCTTTTCCAATTTAATATCCATCCTCTAAAGCGTTGCTCATGGTAATCTTCCTAGATCACTTAGTTGTGATTATTAGCCGTCCTATGACACTGCAAGTCCTGCAAACCTACTGTCACTACTCAGGTCACAGCCTAAGACTCCTACAGTGACCCTGCAACTTGATGGATAGTAAGAAAAATGTCTCTTAGAAGTGTAACCAGAAAAAGAAAAAGAAAAAAAGTGTGATTGTTCTTCATCAGTCTAGGTCTCAGGTTGTACCGGGTCTTATCAGGTACCGTTTGCTCTCGAAACAAAGCCTCTGAGTTTGTTGTGTTCAATCGCAGATGTGAAGGTACAGCTTCTTGCAACACGTCATCGTCTTCTTTTTCAGACCTTGTCTGATCCAGACGTGCACTACTGAAAGGTACCAACTGAGGGACCCTTTCGCCCTCACTATCACCTACACCCTTGCGGACCCACTGGTCAAAAGGCAAACGCAAAGGTACCCATTTGCAGTGCATGCCGTGGATCCAGTTCTTCTTTCAGACGACCTTTACTGCTGTACGTGTCACCAAAAGAACTTGCCGAGGCGGCCCCCAACGAGGTTCCAGATTCTTCTTTCGCTGAAAATTCTTCAGGCAAACCCAGTCTCCAGGTTGGATGGAGTGACCTGGGTCTGCAGAGGCCTCCGGCAAAGCATTTTGTACCTGTTGGTGAAGAACACGCAATTTAGTGGTGTGGTCATGTAAGTAGTCGATCAACATAGGATACGGAATATCAGAGTACTTTTTTAGGTCGAGGGACTCCCCAGACGTTAGCTGGGCGCCCAAAAACAACCTTGTATGGGCTGAGTCCTAAGCGAGAGTGTACAGCTGTTCTCGTAGATAGGAGTGCCAAAGGTAAAGCATCGGCCCAAGCAAGACCCGTGCTAGCCTGAATCTTTGCCAGTTTGAGCTTGAGAGTTCCATTATAGCACTCTACCAAGCCTGCTGACTGAGGGTGGTTTGCCGCATGGAATTTCTGCCTGATACCAAGACCCACACACACCTTCTGCATAATTTGGCCTATAAATTCACTTCCATTGTCACTTCAGACATTTCGCGGCAAACCAAACCTCGGGAAGAATTCCTTCAAGAGGGCTTTGGCAGTGGACAAAGCAGTATTGTCCTTTAGGGGGTAGGCCTCTATCCATCTGGAAAAAGCACACACCACCACCAGAACATACTTAAGATTGTTACAACGTTCCATGTGAATGTAATCAATTTGTAATACCTCAAAAGGATGCGCAGGGGGAGCAAAATGACCTGTCGGAGTTGGGGTTCCTTTTCCTGGATTATGCATCAAACAAACGATACAATGTTTAACCACGTTTTCCACACATTTAGGGATTCCTTCATTCTGCCATACTGGAGCCAGAAGTTTGCATATCCCTTTCGCACAGATGTGGGCTGGACCATGCGCCATAGTAACTACAGTCAGTACATAGGCATCTGGTAACAGCCAACACTGATGTTCTGACAATTCCGTCCAACACCCTGTTGCGTCCAACATTCCTGTACTTTCTCTCCACTTACTCAATTCCTTCTCTGTAGCCTCTTCTTGAATCATTCTCACACTTTCTATTGTGTCCTCACACATTCCTCCTTCTCTGACCCATCCTGCAGGGCCTGCAACATACATGCGACTTGTAGCATCTCTCGCTGTTTCTCTCGCTACCTCGTCTGCAAAAGCATTCCCGCCACCCACATCATCAGTGATCCTTTTATGTGCACTACACTTTATAATTGCTATCTGGGTAGGCAAAGTAAGTGATTCGAGAAGGTCAGTTACCAACTGACCATGCTGTATCTTAGTCCCATGGGAAGTAAAGAATCCTCTTTCCTTCCACAGGTGACCAAAACTGTGAGCCACGCCAAAGGCGTACTGGCTATCGGTGTAAACATTCACTCTCTTTCCCCTAGCCAACACACACACTCTTGTCAGGGCAATCAGCTCAGCTGCTTGGGCTGAATTCTGTCTAATGCGTGCAGTCTCCACTACTGTATGCAAGGTGGTAACAGCATAGGCTGCAGTCGTCTCACCATTGGGAGGTTTGAAACAAGACCCATCAACCCATAAGATCCCAACCGGGTCCACAAGTGGTGTATCTTTTAAGTCTATTCTGCCTTTCGTTTCCTCCTCTGTACGGAGAAAACAATCATGTTGTTCTTGGGTGTCTTTCTCTTCTGGAATAGGTAACAGTGTTGCTGGATTCAAAGTATTACATCGCTTGATGTGTATATGACTAGCCAAGAGCGTCAGCTCGTACCCAGACAAGGGGGCGCTCGTGAGATGTTGTGTTTTCGTTCTGGTCAAAAGAGTATCACTGCATGTGGTACCATAACAACAAGAGTGTTATCCAGTACCAATCCAGCAGATTGACGAATGGAGATCGCTGCTGCTGCTGTAGCTTTGAGACAACTAGGCAATGCCTTGGCTACTGGATCCAACGTAGCCGAAAAATAGGCACATGGCCGCTGTTTGTCTCCAAATTTTGTGTTAAAACTGACAACGCACAACCTTCTCTTTCATGAACGTAAAGTGTGAAAGGCTTACTGTAATCCAGAGTACCTAACACAGGGGCAGAACACAAGGCAGTACGTAAGTCAGAAAAACTCTTCTGACATTCGTCAGTCCAAGGAAGAGGTTGGGGTGTGTCTTTCAGAGTAAGTGCCAGCAGAGGTTTAGCCAACAAAGAAAAATTTGGAATCCACTGTCTACAATAAGAGGTAATGCCCAGAAAGGCACGCACCTACCTTTGTGTGGATGGTACAGACATTTGTGCGATTGCTTGAATACGTTCTGGGGTCAATCGTCTTCCCTCCTTCGACAAGTGATGACCTAAGTAGGTAACCTCTTGGCGGCAATATTGTAATTTAGAGGGTGACACCTTGTGATGCAGGTCAGACAAATGACGCAACAGCGAAACAGTCACATTCTTACAAACATCCTCTGAATCAGCAGCAACCAACAAATCATCCACATACTGAATAAGAGTGGCACCTGGGGGCAAAGTCAAAGCGTCCAGCTGAGATTTCAAAGCCTGACTATAAATGGAGGGACTCTCACAATAGCCTTGGGATGCGCGTTTGAATCGGAAACTTCGGCCTCCCTGGATCCCTACTCTCCTCAGCAATAGGAATGCTGAAGAAAGCATTTTTGAGGTCAATAACTGAGAACCAGGCAGCTGAAGCAGGTATCATTGTGAGAAAGACAGTGTTATCTGGGACGACAGGAAACTGGGGTACAACAATCTTGTTGACCTCCCGAAGATCGATCACAAAATGATATACAGGAGGCTGAGAAGAATCAGTGCGTTTAAGAACAGGTAGAACAGGACTATTGCAAACATTTCCTCTTGTTTCTTCAACCACACCCTTCTGAACTAAATAATAGATGATAGCTAACAGAGCTCTTTCACCATTGTTGGAAATTTTATACTGAGGAATGCGTGGTAATTTAACAATAGGCTTGACAGTAACCACGTAAGGTGGAATTAGGAGCAGACCAACATCATTTGGACCCGTAGCCCAAAGCGTAGCAGGAAGGGAATGCAATTCGGGTGGGAGTTGGTCCATAGACAAATACATAGGAGAAACCAATTTCTTACCTAAAGTAAGATGTACACCAGAGGGGGAACAATACAATGTTGCATGAAGACGTTTCAATTATTCCAAACCCAGCAAATTCCCTCCGCAACCAGTCGTCAAAATGAGCGGGGCCTCCAAATCATAAGGACCAGTTGAGATAGGTAAAGGGCAAGAAACCGGGTTACGAACTGGGGCGCCAGAGAATCCTACAGAAACGTTTGTTAAGCCAGACAAAGGTGCCCCAGGGAGTTTGGAGTGAATGATAGAACTTCTCATTGCACCAGTATCCAAAAGAAATCTCTCTGAAACACCCAATGCAACGACTTCAACATAAGGCCCATTCTGATCCACTGGAACTGATACGACTCCCTTGCTTTGTCCATTGTAGTGTAGTTCCTATTTTCCCTATAGGCCCTGCGCATTGGAATAACATAAACAGCAGTGTAGAAGTAGAAGTGCGGTCTTCCAGGTCTCTACTGACTATATTAGACTTAATTGGGTTTGTACCAACTAGCTCAGAGGTCACTGGAAACTTTCTTGACTGAATAGGAAGTGATCAGCTTCCCTGCCTCAGAGAAGAAGGGATTCAGTTTTCCAACAACCGCATAAACGTGACCACTTTGCTCCTTAGAATAAGAGTCAATCTCTAGAGTCGTGTGAAACAATAGACAGCTATTTCACTCAGTCAGTTGTGCAAGAATTACTTTCACCAGGATGCAGAGAATAGAGAGACGGCGTTTTCAATAAAAGGTATTATTTATTGAACAGTCTTTCTTCTCATGCAAGAGAAATGAATTGCCACAATTGCAAGACTTGTTATTATAAAAAGTGCGTACAGTAAAAGGAGTATTGCTAAATAATACTGTAAAAGCATTGATATGGTTTCTTAGCCATACGATAGTTAAAATGAGTAAAATATATACAATCATATATACATTTAGCTAACGTCCTCAACTGGTGCTTCTAATTACGCCTACCCCAGTGTACCTGACCTAAGCCTAATATTTGGGAGGGAGTAAGTGAGTAGCAATTTAAGTTAAGTTTGGTTTTGCCAAGGGTTTGCTTCAAGAATTCTCTCTAAGGGTTTAGTCAACACTGTACCTTTGGAATAGAATGTTGGAGGTCTGGTATCTCCCCTCAGGTCTGGTATCTCCCCTCAGTTACCCGCAAGGGTAGGCTAGAAACGCCGGATCTGGATTTTCTCGGCAAGAGAAAAGACAGCGTCTTTCTCAGCGCGTCAAGGAGGAGGAGGGGCAGCGTCCGTGGGCTTCTCGCATCTGCTGGGCTCTGCAAGGGACAGCTGTTCTGCTCCTGTATTCATCACCACCGCTGTGTTTGCTTAAGGCAACGTTGGTATTATTTATACCAGAAAAGTGCCGAGTTTGACGTACGTTTTTGGACATAAGACGTCAATAAAGATGTCACTAAGAACTGGTCGTTCTTACAGTGCTCATTAGAGTTCTATTACTAATGAAAACAAAGCAAGCGGGGCTTTCCCAGGTTACTGGGGGTTTTATCTGTTGAAAGAACTCGGTGTGTAATCTAGGAATCTAAGATAGTGGCTTCTGCTGTGTCATATACTGTAATG
Source organism: Lissotriton vulgaris (assembly GCF_964263255.1). Taxonomy (NCBI): domain Eukaryota; kingdom Metazoa; phylum Chordata; class Amphibia; order Caudata; family Salamandridae; genus Lissotriton; species Lissotriton vulgaris. The sequence continues at coordinate 77,915,623 of NC_141690.1, read as the reverse complement.
AGCTGCAGAGACGAGTTTCTGAAATATGGCTCTGATCGTTCATGCCATTATAGGGGTATGGATTGATTATAGCGGTATAGGGGCATAAGGTCACAATATTGATCGGGGTCCTAGATAGAACACAACACCCACTCCACGAATTTATGTCCATCAAATTACTAAAAACTAAAGCAATAAGATGCGCGTGTAATAATTCCCACCCCAAAATACATATTGCATTTGAAATGGTGTATTTGAAATACATGAAAATATAGGTACTGTACGTCTTTAAGCATAGAAATCATTCAAAATTATAGCATATGTAATCAGTTGAAAGATTTTGCGAAGAAAAAGAAAATTTTACACATGAAATGTCTCTTAATACAGAAAAGAAGGGCGAGACTATGTCATCACATATAAATGCATTTGCTGTAAAATGTGCTAGAGGCTGAGGTAAAGTTATTTTGTCTCTAGATTTACTAAAAATAGAAGTTCTGTTCTTTATGAATATTTCTACTTTAAGCAAAGGTATTCGTGTCAGTAAAAAAAGGTAAATATTTTGAAAATGTTCCCAAAAATTTTTTTCATGGTGAACGGGGGAATAGAGTTCCAACGCTTTTCAGTAGTTTTTGTTGATCAAAACTGAAGGCCGAATTCAGAGTTCATGGGAACGCTGTGCGCCGGAATGCTTTTCCAAAAAAATTATTGTTGTTGTTCAGGGGAGAACATCATATCAGACAGGCTCTTAAAGAATAGGTCTACATATTCAGGTGACAGTTCGACCAGGTTCGATAGTGCAGTAACCTGGCAGTTGTGAGAATGATTGCTATCATCGATGTTTGGATCAGCAATGCTCACAGAAGGCCGTACCTGGGTGATGTTGCTTTCATGTATCGCTTCACTGCCGCCACCTAGTCATAGCACAGGAGTCTCAACGAATGCCGTCATCAGGATTGGAAGCCGCTGGGTACAACACGATGCATGAGCCGTTACAGGACTTAGCAAAGTATCGATATCCATTGGTACTGCTGATGGTAGTACAAGACAGGTGTCTAACACGCATTCTTCTCCGCATAGCATACATTGAAACACAGGTAAGATGCAGGTCTGCCATATAGGTCTGAATGAAAGAAACCAGGTCATGTTCAGATCTCTCAGCCTGGCCAATCCAAGGACTCTAGTTATGCGGTCCCGGTAGCGTACTGCTAGGATCGTTTCTTCCATCCTTGCCGGAGTCATGTCTGTGTTTTGGCTTGCCATATCGGAGCAGGAGGGTCAAAAATAAAATGCCTGCTACAAGTCCCAAAGTTAGGGGTATGCCGCCAAAGACTGAATGGACAAAATAGGGAATAATGCCCAGAATTGCTTTGAATGGTGTTAACAGTCCCGAAAAAATCGTCTTAAATACGTTTGAGATACCTACGGCATCCGACATATTTAGAATTTGGCTAAGCATTTCTGTGAATTGCACGGGGCAATTTGTTGATAAAAGGTCATGTATCTCTGATGTTGTCCTTGCAACTTGGAGATCATACGTCTCTTTTGATGACGTTATGGGCACTGTTGTCTGTAAAAGCACAGACTTCATTCTGCTTAAAGTATCAATTCGTATAGAAGAGACATTCAAAGGAGGTCAAATTGGCGTCTCTGAATCTCCAGGGCCGTTTGGAAACAATGCTTGCATACAGCAAGTGACAATGGAAGTTACGCTTACGAGATATGCTTTCCCGGGCACCAAGCCACAACAGCTGTGATCCGTTATTAGAATGTAACTCCCGTTAGAAAGCTGCCTAAAGAAGGTGTGACGTTGCAGGTGTGACATGTTGGTGACATGAAAGGTTGTTTGAAGTTCCTTCACAGGCCCCGTGTAAATTAATACCTTGGCACAAAAGTATACCGCTTAGTGAATGTTTGCAATTTTCACCACTAAGAAATACATTTTTGTTGCTGTCACTATAGCATGTGTGTGTATATGGTAATTTCCATGCTGACTTAATGTATCCTTTACCCAATCGTTCATACTGGCCAGTTGGTATATACTCAAGGCAATTTTTTAATTGGAAAGTTGTTATCGGAATTGTGATAATCCTGTGTATTATCCATTCAATGACAGGTCTTTCTGACATTGTCAATGGTAATCTCTCAAGTTTTTCGATGCTCAGGATTGTATAGTCTGCTCCTTTCTGTGCCAAGCTGATTTGTTTATCAGTAAGGTTAAAGATGGAAAACAATGACGTTGTGTTGATTAAACGCCATGGCACATAGCCTGAACGAAGATTTTGCAGCGTCCAGCCTAGCTGTACAATAGAACGCAATTGCGACTGGCCATGTTATAACATTAGCAAGTCTTTATCTATTATATCGATGGCAGATGATACAATACTGTCCAGTGAATATATTCTGGAGGACAGAGTCATTAACCCATTGTCCACAACAGAAAGTGATTTTTCCAAATTAATACGATCAATTTCTCGTATTTTTTCAGCTGTTTCAATTTGAGTTTCTTTCCAAGCCTCATTGTATGCCGCATATATGCTGGCCGCTATGAAACGTTTTTGACGCTGTTTGCGTGGTCCCATAATGAAATCACTCAAGTCAGCACCATCTTTAAGTAAAGATAAGTGTTGCTTAATTTCTGCCAGTGTGGATGTTTCTAGCCATTCAAGGCACAGTTTCCCTACACTGTATGTTGTTACTATCCCTGGATGTTGTCTCTGGGAGTATCTAGGGTCTGGTCTGGTCATTTTTAACCCCTGTGTTTTGTTCAGGAATCTATCGTGACAGTTATTCGTGTCAGTAGGCCAGATTAACCCTTTTTTTCTAATCAGGATTTTTTCTGTTTAGATGTAAAATGTTTGATACGTCTATTTCAACTTCTGTTGTTGCATTATCAGGTATTGGCTTTGGAATAGACGGTTTGTTAAGGTCTTTAATCTTAGCTAGGCCAAGACAGGTTGTTTGGTGAATTGTGTCATTTAAGAACATTATTTGTTCTGGGATCATGCACGCTCGAAATAATGCTTCTAGGCCTTGTACCTGCCAATCTTTTGTACCCCAGATGGTTTTTGTTTCAATGTTGTTTTTCCAAAAATCAAAACCAAGGGCCAGATGTAGGTAGCCCTTTACCGATCGGAATCGGCCGAAAATACCGATTTTCGGCCGTTTCCGATCGGTAAAGGGCTATGGAGATGTACGGGCACATATTCGGTAATTTTACCGAATCGTTATTATTACCGAATCGGTAATATTTACTGATTCGGTAAAAGTACCGAAAATGCTATGTGAGTAGCCAATTTTCCATTGGCACATGGCTTACAGAATCGGTATTTTACCATGGAATACAAATCCATGGTAAAATACCGATTCCTGTGTACATGCACATCTGTGCATGTACACATGTGCCATGTGACAGACAGACGTGCCCTTAGGGCATGTCTGTGTGCCACATTGCACACATGCCCGTTTTGGGGGTGCTAGAGGGTATCAAAGTGACACCCCGTGCACCCTTGACAAATTCGGTATTTACCGATTCGGTAAATACTGAATCGGTATTTGAATTGAATCCTATGGGCTTCAAGGCCCATAGGATTCTATAGCAAATACCGATTCGGTATTTACCGAACCGGTAAATACCGAATTTTTAAGGAGTCGGTAACATATCCAGATGTTGGGACCTACATCCCATTTACCGATTTTGAAATACCGAATCTGTAAAATTCGGTATTTCAAAATCGGTAAATGGGATTTACCTACATCTGGCCCCAAATGTCATAATTTGTTCATAAAATGTTTCTGAATATATCAATTTAGTATTTGTCAGCATTGTCTTCAACCCTGTTTTATCCAACAGTTATAATAAAACGTTTCTGAATCACTTGTGTTAAACCCTGAGAAGTACTGGAATTTCTCATAGAATGTTTTCGAACTACTTTTAGGTGGAGCAGCACAATGTTCCCATTGGTTATATTTAAAAACATTTCTAGGTTGTGCAGATTTATGTAAGTAGTGGTCTGCGTAATGTGAAAAGCAGTACATCTGTTCATAATTAGACGAACCTTGTAAATAACCATGTTCTGTAAATCTTGCTGACAACACTAAATCCGACATCATATTATTTATACTTTCAAAATCCCAATCATCAGAGAATGTACTCGGTTTTACAAAGTCACTTAATGAAACCTTGAACTGGTGAGGATATTTCAAGATCTCGACCGGGCCATATACTTCATAGTCAGTCTTGTCCCACGCTACCGCGCCGGGTATTGGAATGGCTGGGACATTTACTGATGATAGTCCTCTTTTCTTGACGTGAGATGATTTGTGTGGTTTCAGGACTAAGTTGATGTTCTGACTTGCTGTGTCCATTGAACTGTAATAAACTTTCCTATAATTAAAACCAATATTAGGCCTAATAGGAGTATAAGTACCCCTGATATAATCCAATGCTCAAACAGGGGTGCATTCAGAAATGCTTCCTTCAGTTGATGAAGGAGTTCTGTTGCCTTTTCTTTAAAAGTCTTTGTTTCTGGCGTCACTTCAGGGTCGTTTTGATCTTCAGAAAAGGTATCGAAGTTGATGAAGTTGCCAGAGGCAGTTCTGTCAATTGTTGGAATTGTTTTCTCAATTTGTCTTTCGGGAGCACATTCTGATGCCACATCATTGTAGACTGGTGTTTCATGACGAACTGTTTCAATCTGTGTTTCAAGAGGCACGCGTTCCACGGCATTATTGCATAGTCCCTCTCTGTGCACTGCAGGTTTATCAAATGTGATTAGTCTTTCAGTTTGAACCTCTTGGATTGTTGCAAATTTGGGTATTCCGTTATTTCTTGGGAGTCCACTTGGCCTACTGTTGATTATAGGCCACATGCTTGTGGTTTTACCAGGTCGATTGATACAACTCGGTTCTCCTTTTTACCAGCAAGAGGCGGTAGTACTACTGATCTTGTTCCGTTGATTGCCAAGACAGGTACTGCTTTTCTGTAAGAAGGCCCAAATTCCTTCTTCACCGCTATTTTCTCTCTGACTAGATCCCCAATCTTTGGAATCCAGACAGGTCTTGCTGGGACTGGTGGTGTGTCTTCGGTGGTAGTTGGCTGTTGCTTTATTTTTATGTTGCTTAAGGATTTTCTTGTTTCATTCAAGTCCTGTAAAACAGCCAAACGATCTTTGATGTCAAAGTCTTTATTCTTATCTTTTACCACTGAAGACTGACTATCAAGATCCTGAATATGCATTCTAGTTCCGAACAATAGTTTGTACGGGCTGAAACCTTTTAGAGAATTTCTTGGCAAATTATTTAGACTAAGTTGGACACTTATTAAATGTTTGACCCACCCATCACCCGAACCTAATACCTTCGCCGTTATAGATTTCTTTATGTCCCGGTTTTTCTTTCCACTACACTGTTCCCCTCAGGGTGAAATGGACAAGAGAATTGCAACACAACGCCCATACTGGCCATGGCCTCCTTATAAGCCCGAGAGCTGAAAGCAGGACCCTGGTCAGAATGGAACATGGCAATTGCGTATGTGCCGATAAAGACTCGCAGATCTTTTATAACAGTTTTGGCGTCAGCCGAGCGCTGGGGCCACATCAATATGAATCTCGTACAGGAATCCACTGCGACCATGATATATTTATAGTTGCCGTCCGTTTGTAGGGGACCACAGTGGTCCAGGTAAACACATGCTAATGGTTTATCTGAGATGAGAAGGGGTGTCTGCGCTGGTTCTTTTACTGTTGATACTTTTATTCTTTGGCATATTTCGCATTCTAATACATATTTCTTAGTTTGTATTCTCATGCGGGGCCACCAATATCTCTGTTTTAATAATGATATGGTTGCGGAAACGCCAGCGTGTGCAGAAGCAAGCCCTTCATGTGCTGCTGTAATTAGTCCTTATCTATGTTCCATGTTTGGAATTACTCTATCCCCCACTCCAGGGATTCGAGCAAAAGGAACATTATTCGTATCTGTTAAATATAAGTACTTTTCTGGAAAGCCTTTTGGGAGTGTTTTTCTATCATCCTTTACTGACGCACTGACAGTTTGTAGAATGTCGCTGTCTATTTTTGTTTGTGACCGAGTAATCGCAGCTACGGAAGCCGTTTGCACAGCTGCCTTCGCGGCTTCATCAGCCAATGAATTCCCTGCAACGTGAACGCCATCACGTTGATGACTCAGAGTGTGTATCACGTGAGTCTTTTGTTGTTCCTTTTGTAAAAGAACTACTTGTTCCGAAAGCATTTTATGCTTAATTGTGCCACCTTTTGCATCTTTGAACCCATTTTCCACCCAATTCTGCAAGTATTCATTATAAGACTGTACTCAATATTATGACTCGCACACTATAAGTGTGGGGAATTCGCGATCAGTATTTTCTAGCGTCATCTTAAATGCTAGTAGTTCAGCTCGCTGAGCTGTACAATCTCCTAGAGATTGCGTCTTAGTGACCAGTGGTCTAAATTTTCCTTTGTGCCAACTACCTTTAACAATCGCGCACGCAGCACTGTAAGCATGTTTACCCCCAACTGCGGGTTATGCTGATCCATCTGTATATATGATACTTCCGTATTCTTCTAGAGGCAGGATTTCAATTGGCAGAGGACATTCATATTCATATTGTAAAAATTCCTGTGTCTTTAGGTTAGGATCAAATTCATACACTACGTCTATTGGATCCATCTTGGATGCAGAGCTTTAGCATTTGGAATGCTTGCTTTAGTTACTGCTTCTAAAGCAGGTATAGGTGTAACGATTATTATTTGTTTACCTTGTGCTAGGGCCCTTTCTTTTGCTACAGCAGTCTGAACCACAGTTAGAATTTTTTCCGTTGAACTGAATTTTATTTCAGCTTTTGTGTACAAATGTGATTTGTAAGCTATTGGTACCGTTTCTCCCTCATTAGAGGTCAGGTACGTGAATCTGCATCTTCGGGGGATGACTTGGATTACAAGAATTCTTGTATTGTCACGTGTATCTAATTTTGTTTTTGCTAACATGTCTGTTTGCAATGATCTCAAAATTTCTGTGTGTTTTTGAGTCCAGTTGATTGGTTTAAAATCAGGTTTAATTAGTTTGTAGAGAGGTTTAACCCTCTCCCCATAATTTAGAATGTAAGTTCTTCCGAAATTCAGGAAGCCTAGAATCGATTGTAAGTTCTTCAGCGTCTTTGGTGCTTGGAGTACAGCGCACTTCTCTAAGAAGTTGTTCGCTAGGCTTTTTCCTTCACTTGATAATTCGTATCCTAAAAATAATACTGTCAGATGGGCAATTCTTGACTTTTTAAAGTTGAATTTGTAACCCTCTGCAGCGAACCCAAGTATTATGGTGTTCACCCTTTTCAAGTGAGTCTCCAAGTCGTCGTCTGTGAGATAGATGTCATCGACGTAAGATAATGCCTCATCATCATATATTTGTAGTAACTCTGTTACTCTGGCTGAGAATAGTCCTGGGCTGTTCTTGAATCCCTGTGGGAGCCTACAGAAATTTTTCTGTGACCCCATTACTGAGAAAGCGGTCAAGTACCTGCTTTCTGGTGCAATATTTTGACAAAAGAATCCATTAGATATGTCTAATGTCGTTTTATATTTTTTGCGAACTATGTTATTCATTAGTGCAGCACTATGCGAATTTTGTACTGCAAATGTTTTGCAACATGAGTTAAGGTGTCTGTAGTCCAAGACTAGATGATATGAATCGTCCGGTTTGGAGACAGGAAACAAAGGATTGTTCATTTGAGAGGTGCATGTTTCAATCACCCCCTGGTATTCAAGTTGATCTAAAATCTCTCTGACCTGTTTTTTAGCTTCTTGCTTAATTGGATACTGCCTTTGTGCAGTCGGTTGACTTTTTAACTGGATTTTGTGAGGAGGAGAGTCCTCATCCCATCCTACATGATTTTTATATAATGCTGGTGCCTGGGCTACTGCCCATTTCCTTGCATATATATATTTAGTGTGAATCGGAATGTGATTCGAGAAGGCAGGCATAATCATTTCTTCGCCACGAGGGCACTCCCTGACAAACTCCGGGGGCCAATCTTTTTCAGCTAACAGGATGTCATAGCCTTTTGAGAGTTTATCCCAAAATAGACCCCTCATTTTCCTAGTCTTATCTCCCTCTATACGCAGTGTTATTTCGTATATCTTATAAGGTTCGCTAACTCTGGTGTCGGCAGTTTCTACTTGAATGTATTCATTCGTGTCCACTGTCTCCAGATGACTCATCAGGATCTTGCCAGCTATGGTGATTTCTGCTGCACTGTCTAGCATTGTCTGTGCCCACTCCCCGTTTTTCAGCTGTGTCCTCAGTATTCTCAGCATGTTCCATTACTCTAATACTGGCTACCTTCTTTCTTGGAAATTGTGATTTTTTACTTTGAGCAGGTTCCTTGTCTTTGGACTTGGTGTGCTCTCCTGGGTCTGACCGTCCTCTTCTTTCCGATTTCTGCGAAAAAGATCGAGAGGGACGTGTATCAATACTTTGATATCTATCAGGTTTTTTCAAGTTATCCCTATTTCTAAGGTTATATCTTTTCTCAGAGGGCTCCCTCTGGGGAGATTGGTGTTCTCGAGTCGGAGTTCTTTCCCTCCGTCGAGGAGACCTTCCTCTGGACTGGAATTTTTTTTCCTTGGGAGTGGATTGTTTATTTCCATCCCAGTTCTTTTTAGGAGTGTTTGAATTATTTTTTATAAATAATTTTTCAGGATTTTCGAGTAGTTGGGGTTTTACTGGTTTCCCACCCAAACTATCTCTACCTAATTCTTCATAACATTTTTCTATAATTCTGGCAAGCTCAATTGGTTGATCTGGTATATCTGTTTCCTTTAATTTCTGGCGGATCGCCACAGATGCTGCTTCTCCTTTTATATTGGCTAGTAATATAGCCGAGACCTGCTTGAAGTCTTTCAGTAATTTCATACCAAGAGTTAAAGCAGGTTCTGGACCGTATTCATTCTGAATCTGTTTTAGCACATCTGGTATTACCGCCATTGACGGAACACCATGTGTTTTGTGTAAATGAAAGCAAAAACTGTACCCCAAGTGTCACAGTCCTCCACATGTGGTGCGCCCCCCATTGGAAGGCAGATGGTCAGAATTCTGTGTTTCTCAATAGGGGTAGTATTCGGAAATACTGCCTCTATTTGAGTAATTTTCTGCGCTAACCAGAAAGGAATTTGTTCCCGTTTTATGGGTGTTTTACCAAGACATGATTGTATGTTCTGTGGTGTAATTTTATTCGTGTTCCCCTGATGAGGGGTCAGCTGTGGGACATTAACAGCTGTTTGGACTGTTGCAGTCCGCAATACATAGTGGACTAATTGTCTATGTATTTTAATTAATGTTTTTAGCTGTGCTAACAGCTCTTCGCTAGACATTTTTTCAATGTCTGGATGTGGTGTGTAGCTGGCTAGAACCGGCCACGTTGCTCCTGGTCTACCTAGTGGACCGAGCCTGGTAATATGATCATTGTGTTTTAGGGCGCCTTTAAACCAGAGCAGGTGCTCTTGGTATTTTAATGGGATTTCAATCTACTCAAAAGGAGCGTACTCATCCGGTGGATCCTCTATTGTGTAATAGTGGAACTCGTGTGTTGCAGCGTTTGCCGCTGGAAATTTTACCCAAGAATAGAATACCTCTGTCTGCCGATATTCGTGTGCCTCTATCACGAAGACGACTGTGCCACCTTGTGTGGTCAGTCCATTTTCTATAAGTTTTAACGTTATAGTTTTTCTTATGTTGACCGGGATGATTATTGCACCCGGTGGGTAAATTCCTGTTTCATCGGATTCCTGCTGAGTTGCATTTACAGCGGCATCAGCGGTTCCGTTGTCTCCGCCTTCTCCCGGCATTTTACTGTCAGGAAGGTTTTCTGTTGCAGATCAGGTTTCAAGGAGGACAAAGATTAGGTGCACAATATTTTGGAACACTGTATCCTTCAACGTTGAATAAACCAGAGCTTTACATAGGAATCTCTTCCTACTAAGTTCGGGCGGATTTTAACCTTTCACCCACTCCAGACGTCTATTGGAGTATTTACGGTAGAAAGGGTCTGTGTGAAAAAGCACAACTGAGTTACTCTAACGTCTTGCGTTAGTTTTATCGCCTTACCAAACGTTGGGCGCCATGTAGTGTAGTTCCTATTTTCCCTATAGGCCCTGCGCATTGGAATAACATAAACAGCAGTGTAGACGTAGAAGTGCGGTCTTCCAGGTCTCTACTGACTATGTTAGACTTAATTGGGTTTGTACCAACTAGCTCAGAGGTCACTGGAAACTTTCTTGACTGAATAGGAAGTGATCATCTTCCCTGGCTCAGACAAGAAGGGATTCAGTTTTCCAACAACCGCATAAACATGACAACTTTGCTCCTTAGAATAAGAATCAATCTCTAGAGTCGGGTGAAACAATAGACAGCTATTTCACTCAGTCAGTTGTGCAAGAATTACGTTCACCAGGATGCAGAGAATTGAGAGAAGGGCGTTTTCAATAAAAGGTGTTATTTATTGGACAGTCTTTCTTCTCATGCAAGAGAAATGAATTGCCACAATTGCAAGACATGTTATTATAAAAAGTGTGTACAGTAAAAGGAGTATTGCGAAATAATACTGTAAAAGCATTGATATGGTTTCTTAGCCATACAATAGTTAAAATGAGTAAACTATATACATTCATATATACATTTAGCTAACGTCCTCAACTGGTGCTTCTAACTACGCCTACCCCAGTGTACCTGACCTAAGCCTAATACTTGGGAGGGAGTAAGTGAGTAGCAATTTAAGTTAAGTTGGTTTTGCCAAGGGTTTGCTTCAAGAATTCTCTCTAAGGGTTTAGTCAACACTGTACCTTTAGAATAGAATGTTGGAGGTCTGGTATCTCCCCTCAGGACTCGATATTACAGTTACCCGCAAGGGTAGGCTGGAAACGCCGGAGCTGGATTTTCTCTGCAGGAGAAAAGACAGCGTCTTTCTCAGCGCGTCAAGGAGGAGGAGGGGCAGCGTCCATGGACTTCTCGCATCTGCTGGGCTCTGCAAGGGACAGCTGTTCTGCTCCTGTATTCATCACCACCGCTGTGTTTGCTTAAGGCAACGTTGGTATTATTTATACTTGAAAGATGCCGAGTTTGACGTAGGTTTTTGGGTATAAGACGTCAATAAAGATGTCACTAAGAACTGGTCGTTCTTACAGTGCTCATTAGAGTTCTATTACTAATGAAAACAAAGCAAGCTGGGCTTTCCCAGGTTGCTGGGGGTTTTATCTGTTGAAAGAACTCGGTGTGTAATCTAGGAATCTAAGATAGTGGCTTCTGCTGTGTCATATACTGTAATGAGCTGCAGAGACGAGTTTCTGAAATATGGCTCTGATCGTTCATGCCATTATAGGGGTATGGATTGATTATAGCCGTATAGGGGCATAAGGTCACAATATTGATCGGGGTCCTAGATAGAACACAACACCATGGCTGTCCTAGCTAGTGTGAAAATCCTGAATCTCACTTTCAACACAATAGTCATCATTGTAATATTGTGCAGACTGAGTATTCTTCTGATCAAAATAATTCATTGAATTCTGAGGGGGAAAGGAACGCTGTCCCTGAGACAACGCACCTCGCCCTCTACCCCTGGGTGCTGATTGAAAACCACCACAGCCTCGCGGCCCGGGCAATCCACCATTACGCTGCAATAAAACTGGACAACTATTCTTAAAATGACCTTCCTCTTTACAATAGGCACATTGATTAGGACCGAGCAAAGGTCGCGGAGCGAAAGGTTCAGGTTTCTGTAACAACCTCCGAAACCTGGGAGGCTGTTGAAATTGGCTTTGGAAAGAACGAGTGGGATAAGCCTGTTGCAAAATAACCTTTGTTTTTAATTCTTTAGTCTTTTTATAGAGTTTATCTTTTTCCTCCTTATCCCTATTCTCGTAATACTGAGCAGTGGCTAATATCTGGGCAGACGAAGAAACAGCCCACAAACTTTCGGAGTCTTTCAATTTATGCGATAATTCTGGAAGTAAATTAAATACAAATTTATCCACGAATAATTGCTGTCCACTCTCAGTACCCATATCTTGACCACTGTGGTCGATTAACGTCTCCACGAAACGGGTAGAGAAATCGGAGACACTCTCATCTTTCTTCTGTTTACACGCACCTAATTTATCCCAGTTAACACGTAAGGCAGGCATCATTGTTTTCATTAAAGTGATGATCCTACCAGGCAATTGTGCAATCAAATCATCGGGTTTAGCACCACCTACCTGTGCCATATCCGCCGGCAGTTATAGCAGCCCAATTACCACCTAAAGCTTGGTCGTGGTTCTCCCTACGAATCCGAGCGCATAACGCTTGTGGGACTACATTTCCCATCAGCATATCATTATCGGCCAAATTCATGATACACGCATCAACAGTCTGGGACAGCTCTTTATAATACCCAGCGGGATTTTTACGAGGGTCCGGTAAAGACTGTTTAAGCGCCAAAACTTCAGATCGTTTCCAGGGGACATGTACCCATATACGCTGGAAATTAGCTGGGACACGCAGAATATTGCCTGCCTGTAGGACCTCTTCTCTCCATACTGGAGGAACTCCTCTCAAAGGATAATGTTTCACTTTCTGTCTAACTGCAGGAACAGGTTCAAGAAAAGTCTGGGAAGAAAATAAAGACCTGAAAGTGACAAGTGTCCTTACGCCGTCCTCAACCTCAGAACCCACAATAAGTCCTTCATCAAATTTAGCCTGTACGTCTAACAGACCCTGGGGAGCTAAACTTAAATCCATATCCTCCCATCCTTTGACAAGAGTGTCACACATAACATTAAAAACATATCTCTGCGTGGGCGCATTCCACTGGTGAAAGGTGCTCATGATATCGTGCACGCTATACTGTGGACCACTCATGATCCATTTGTGAGCAAGAGAGTCGAACACAATTTGCTCGTCGGAACCTGGGAGTTGACTATGGGATTGCCTTCGAGAAAGAGCAGGAGTCATGTTAAATGACCCAAAGAGGGGGGAGAAAAGGCCAGAAACAGTATCTACCAATCGTTTACGAGCTGTGGGAGAATTTGACAGTAAAACGGGAGACAAGGTATTAAGCACAGCAGGTGAGGGGCTGGCAGTTACAAGAGAAACCGGGGGTAAAGGAGACTGAGACACAGGAGTCCGAGAGACAGGAGTCGGTGGCAAAGGAGGCGGGGGTGGCAATACTGGAAGGGGCAGTTGTGGAACGACAGGTGGCTGGACAAGTGGTAACAATGGGGGTGCATTAGCACCTTGTACATAGGGCGGAGGCAATCTCAACAAATGGGACATTAATGGATCTTTGTCAAGATCCTTACTCTGTGAAGAAGTAGGCAACACAGGGTAACATCTATCTATTGCCATACGATGCTGTCTTTCTGAGACTTGAATCACCTGATCAATCTCATTATCTTTAAACTGCTGGGCAGCCTATATAATTATTATGCCTTTCTCTTTCTTCTCTCTTTTTGCCTGCTTAATTTCTCTCTGTTTGGCTTCCTTGCGCCAGAGGCGGAAAGAGTCAAACATTGCCGGCCGGGCTTTTCTTTTGAACAAAATTGTTTCTAGATTGTCTAATATGTCAGGCTCAAAGCTACCATTTTGTGGCCACTGCAGAACTCCATCCTTCTTTGTGTATCGGATCCATGCCTCATTAAAGGCAATGGGGCCAACACCATGTTTCGAATAGAGCTCATAAGTGGGAGTTCCAACCGGAGGAACTGGACAAGAGTCCTCCAGCCGGGAATCCCTATTGCAACCAAAACAACAAAGCTTTCTAAACTTGCTAAGACCAGGCATCTTTAATTCACTGGTCTGCTTACAATCTTCAAGGGGATATAGCAAATAACACAGCACAAACGTACTCACCCCTTGGCTTCGGCTATTGCAATGGTCGAATAACAAACCCAAAAAACAAAACAAAGAAGTGGGCGCTACCCACGAATACTTAACTAAGTATTCTCTCACGCCAACAGAGGTCCGTCTAATGTCTCGCTATACCAGTCATCACCAAAGGGGCCAAGGCAGGGCGGCAGTCAGGGCAGCAGTCATCAGCAGCCATTAGAAAGTAGTATCTGCGCTGCAGAAGACCTTCGGTCCACTTCGACATGCAGGGGTCGCTTGACGTGGTTCACGAATCCTCCGGAATTTTCTTGCGAGGCTCCTCATGACCCTCGGGCTGAACCGCTACCACTGAAGCCGCCCCACGTTGGGCGCCAGTTGAAGAACCGGGCCTTATGGGACTGGCAGCGCAGGGCATGCCTTAAATCTCCGAGTTCACCTGCCTTGTCGGACAGAGACACGAGACACTCTGTTAGGCGTAGAAAGCCAGGTTTATTAGCTGTAGCTAAGCACAGTTGTTCTAGAAGTACAGAGTAGGTTCCTAGGAGACTGCCACTTTATTCCGTGGCGCACAATCTTTTATAGCACACATATTTACAACGTATACTCCCAATACACACAAAGCTAGCCAATAGGAAAAGTTGGAAAACAAGCTATCAAGTGTCCCAAATACGCCCTTCTTTCAGACCCTGTGAGTCACCCCTCCCCACAAGTTATTTAGTGCTAGTGTCTACAATCCAATTTGCAGGTGGCAGGACATATTTGTGTGCCTCAAAGGATAGTTGTGTAACAAGAGAATACAAGGAGAGAATAGCGAAGGCCAGTCAGATAAGATAAAGTAAGGAAAGAATAGGGAGAGCCAAACAGTAAGTCGAGACAGGGATCAATCAACCTAGACATGGATTAGTGGACTCGGCCAGACCCTGACATCAGTTTCGTAAACAAGGGCAGGGGGTTACTTTTTAACAGAAGAGACACGTAGCAGCTGGAAAAAGGCAAAAACACTCCGTTCGCCAGGCTGCCTGAGTGAGGCAACACAAAATGGCGACGGGACACAAAATGGCGGCCGAATACAGGACGAAGTCGAAAACCGAAGAACCTCACCCCTTCTAATGAACTATGAACTTCACAAGTGGGGAGCTTTGTTGGTGGTTTTTTTATTAAAAATTGCGGGGATCACCCGTTTTTGAGACTGCGTAAAAACCTCGGCAAGGGGATCCATATCCTCCCCTAAGCTACTAATGGAATTTCCTAGCAAAACACCTTCACACTCATTAACAATAGCTTTGATTCTTGTCAGAACGCAATTGGTGGTTGCATGTGCTACTTTTTTTGCCTTTTTCCCTTTCTTAGCCAGTATAGTTGGCGAACTTCCCTCCATAGTTTTTCTTTTTCCCATCTTTACACTTCACTGAACAAAATTTGAAAAATTCCCGCTCAGAATTTTACCCCAATAAGGTCACCACCATGAGGCTTGTCCATTAATTGGTTAGATGTTTCCTTTCGGAACCCACACTGCCTCTTCAGTGGTCAAACAGTACCTTTAGTCCTTCAATGTCGTATTCCAGATATAAGAGAGGGGGCCCTGCCCTGCCTCTTCCTGTCGATGACAGCCGAAGACGCCTTGCATCGCCCGGCACGTGCCCGCGCGCGTCCCTGAGGCGGGGGCGTTTGCAGTTATCAAGGCGTCAGCAGAAGGAACACAGGTGCAAATAGTTGCGGGGCTCCTGGTCCTTGGAGTCCCGTTAGTCTTCCTCACTGGCGGCTAGAAAAGCAAAGTGGCAGGAACTGCTGCGAGCGGCACCCGCTGCTTTCCTGGCTGCTGCTTCATTCAGTGTACTTGTGAACCTTATCCTTTCCGTTTTCTAATTCCAATTTTCTTTCATATCATGTGCAATTCAATCAACTTCTGGAAATTTCCTCTCATATCTGATACCTTGTCCTGTTCCTTCCGAGGGGCGCTGCCTGGAGGGATAGGACCCAAGTACTCCCGGTTTCAACTTTGTCACGGAGTTTCTCCCAGAGGTGTGTCTCACAGGCCCAATTGCAGCTCGTTCGCCTCGTTGAAGGAAGGAGGGAAATAGAAACTAGCACCAACCGGAGGAAGCAATGTTAGAGGACTGCTAGATATGTAATCTCTATGCAGTAGTTTCCTTAGCAATAAACACCTAAGCAGTTGAATGTCTAAAGTGTCAGTGAAATCGGTACCTGTGAAAGCTAAAGTAACTCATGCTTGTGGGAACGGTACCTATAAAACTTTAAAGTGACTTGTGTTAACGAAAATCACATCTAGATTATCACTGTATAAAGTGCCTTGTGCTATAGCAAATGGTCTTTGATTACCTTTCTTGAAGAATAAGGAACTATAA
The DNA here is from genome assembly GCF_964263255.1 of Lissotriton vulgaris. Taxonomy (NCBI): domain Eukaryota; kingdom Metazoa; phylum Chordata; class Amphibia; order Caudata; family Salamandridae; genus Lissotriton; species Lissotriton vulgaris. The sequence goes on along the minus strand of NC_141690.1, from coordinate 77,899,406 downwards.
TATTTTGACTCCCACAAAAAATGTTTTGAGCACATACATAAGAACACTCCACCCACTTCCCACCCCCCACCCTTTTAGGACGAATTACCCACTTTTCCCTCCTTCCTCTTCTCTTTACTGGATGCCATCTTCCTTGCATCCCTGTGTTGCCCTTTGGCTCGCCCCCCATGACAGCCCTTAACTTAACTGATCGTTGTATAAAAATAGCTTTTCGCCAATCACCACTTCAGCCACTTGGATACTTAAGGGAGTCCTTATTCTCAGGCGGTAGACAGCTCTTCCAGGAGTGTTTGAGCCTCCTGGGTAGTCGAGAGGATGTAAAATGTTCCTTTAGCCAATACTTTAAGCTTTGATTGCTGTACAATTGTAGCTTGGTCACCCTTCTCTTTGAAACAATCAATAATTTTAATGAAATCCTTACGCCCGCGTGCAGAAGCTGCAGACATATCTGAGAATATCTTAATATGTTGAGCCACAGTAGTGGAAAATGATCTTTTAGCTATTACTGTGCTTAATATTTTTTCATTTATTCTATAATCCGAAAAGTTCATCAAGATAGTATGTGGGATTTGGTGCTTGGGTGCTTTTGTACTGGGACCTAATGAGCCCTATTTATTGTAAAGTCCCCTTGTAGACCTGGCATAATCTTCCTCCAGAGCATCCCAGTCCATTCACACACCCCCAGATTCATCATGGTCATGTTTTGCGAGTCCTTAATAGCGAATTTTAGGGATTCGCTATTAAAGACTCGCAAAACGGGATGCATGTAGAAATCGCAATATTTTATGCGATTTCTACTGCTTCCTTATTTGCGATTCGCTAATTGCTAATCGCAAATAAGGAATGGCTTTCCCATTAATTCCTATGGGCCTAAAGGCCCATAGGAATGAATGGGGAGTCATTCCTTATTTGTGATTAGCAAGTAGCGAATCGCAAATAAGGAAGCAATTTCAAGGGTGCCAGGGTGTCCAAAGGGCACCCTATAGCACCCCTGAAATGGTAATGTACACTGGTGTTGCGCACACACATGTCCAAAGGACATATGTGTGTGTAACATACAACTTAGAAAAATGCACTAAAGTGCATTTTTCTACGTTTTTGCTATTTACCACGTAGTTAGACTTCGCGGTAAATAGCGACCCCAGATTGCGAATTCGCAATTTTAAAATGGTTCATGAATTGCATTTAAGGAATCTCAAATTGAGATTCCTTAAATGCAATGAATCGCAATTTAGCGATTTCTAGAAATGCGATTTTTGCCTTTGGTATGATGAATCCCAAATGCAAAAATAGCGCTCGCAAAGGGCCAGATTCTCAGAATCTGGCCCTTTGCGAGCCGATTTCGGTTTGATGAATCTGGCTGTAATTTCCCTATTTTCCATGCCCTCCGGGACTCCTACGAGATAGAGATTGGATCGACTATTATAATTTTCAAAGTCCTGGAATTTTAGTTCATTTGATTTTGCACAGGGCTTGCATATCTTGCTGCATAGCTGCGATATTATCCTCTAGGTCAGAGATGCGATTTTCAGCCTCTACTAATCTCTTTGGGATGTTGAAAATATTCTCTTCTAGTGTGGCCAGTTTTTTATGTAACTGTGCAATATCTAATGCCTGAGACGATTTGAAATCTCTGGTCTCTTTTAGGATCGTCTTTAACATCTTTTGAGTTAAACCTTCTCTTCTCTTCTCTTCCTAGCCCCTTTCCTAAGGTCTCTGGCTCTGAATCCGACTCGGTCTCTGTCCATCGTCCATCCTGCGGTATCTCCTTGTTTACCACACGTTGTCTCTTGTGTGGGTTTCAAAACTCCTGCCTCTCTTTGGATGGGATGTACAATATCTCAACCAGGCAGTTGAGCTAAAGCCACTTCTTGCCCTGCACTGGCTAGTGCAGAAACTTTATTCTTAGTCGTGGTCTGATATGGTGGGAGCTTATGGAAGAGAGAATATTGTTTGTTTAAAGTTACATTATTTATACTCTGAGTTTCCTCATCTATCAATTGATTTAAACAGTTCCGCATCTCCTTCTGCCCGTCCGCTGAGATCGACAATATATTCTTCCCTAATTCCACATCTGGTATACGCTCATCGCCCGATGACTCCATTAATACACTCTGCTCAGGCGGTTTTTCAGACTGTTTTTCCTTTCCAGCATATGCCTTAGCCTTCAACTCCAGTTGTGCATTCCTCTGACCTCTTCGCACTCCCCTTGGAGCGGGGGAAGGTGTAGATGCCCCGATTACTTACCGGTAATCTTCATTACTCCGAGTATAGTCTTCCTCGCCACATGAGTTACATAGTGAGCTTCAGCTCCACACCAGAACCCTCCAAAGCAAAAAGTTAGCCTCCCATGCCTCCCATCCCTTCCCAAGATGGCCGACCCATTACCACCTGACCTCTATAAGAGGCGGGCCGGCCCAACCCATCAGCCTGAAACCACCAAGCATAAACATGAAGCCGATAGCCAGACAGGGAGGGAGGGATGGGAACTCATGTGGCGAGGAAGACTATACTCGGAGTAATGAAGATTACCGGTAAGTAATCGGGGCATTACCTCCTCGTTAGTCTTCCTCGCCACATGAGTTACATAGTGAGCACATACCAAAGCCAAGCGGCTTCATGGAAACTCACAAGAAACCAACAGACCAGGGGACGACCACGAAGGAGGCCAAACCCAACAGACCAGTACGAGCGGAAGGACCACCCAGGAGAGAGGCAACCACGAGCAGCAGAACCAATCCGGGACCGAAGACACCGGGAAGGCCGAAAACAAACCAGACCCCAGAGACAACAAGAGTCGCCAGGAAAAACCGCCCCAACCGAAGGAAGGCAGAGAAAGGCACGGGACCGCACCGCACGGAGCCCAAAAAAAAAAAAGGCAGCAGCCAACCAAGGCCAGAACAGAAACGAGCAGGCCCGAACAACACACCAGGGCAGCCCAACAGGCAGCACAAAGCGAGAGGGGAGTAAAAACGAACAGAGGACATCCCCACCACAGCGACCTAACAACAAACAAAATCAACAGTGGAAAGAGACAATCAGTCCGACCAACACAGCCACACCGCAAGGGCGACCATAACCCGCGAGAGAGCCGAACTAGAAAAAACTGGGAAGCGGCACCAGAGCCATCCAACAGACAGGCAAGAGCCGGAAGAATGGAAAAAAAGGAGCCGAAAAGAAACAGAAGGGGAACAACCCCCGTCACACAAAGGACCCCCGGAAGGGACTGCGACACCAAGGCAGAGAACCCAGGCAGGCACCAGGGAAAACGAACCCAGGAAGGAGTCGGAAACGACACCGAAGAGACCCGGAGGAGAACCAACCGGGCAAAGGCGAAAAACTGAAAAAACCCACAGGCCCGCCCATGGCCAGAAGGGAGAAGTAGAGGCAGAAAGAAGCCAACCGGCCAGGAACGGGAACACCCAGCACAGGGGCCAAGCAACCGGCCCAGGAAGAAACACAAGAAGGGAGCGAGCCGCCGAAGAGAGCACCCAGGCGGGCAAACAGACAGCCAGCCCACAACCAGGCCCAGCCCAGCGAGACAAAGAAGAAACGACAGGCACAGGAGTGCAGCAGCAACACACCAAAGGCGTGAAGACCAGAAGGGCAGTGAGAAGACGAGCCCGAGCCATGACAAAATACCCAGGGAGCCACCAGAGCCAACAGGACCCGGGACCCCAAACCAGGGGAAAAAACGAGGACACACCCACACCGGAAGCGCAGGGCCCCGCTAGGAAATCCCACAGCACCGCCGGAAACAAAAACAGCCAGCAGGCAAAAGGGACCCCAGGAAGCGCAAAGCCGGGAGCCCAAACGAGAAGGCCGAAGAGCCAAAAAACTGAGAACCAAAGGAAGCAGACAGGGCCAGACGGACCCAGGAGACTCCCGAACCAGGCACAAAAGAGGCCCGACCCGCAAAACACCGAAGGAGAGGCGATGAGAACAAGAGCACCCAGGGCCAGAAAGGCCGCAGCAAAAAACGACCCAGGCAAGGACAGACCCAATGCGCCAAAGACCCCGGAGCACGAGGCAGGGGACAAACCACCACAGGGACCAACAAGTCCCAGCAAGGCAGGGGAAAACCCAAGAGAGGCCAATGAACGGCAAAATAGAAGCCAGACGGGAAAAAAGATGACCACAGGGAAAACCACCGACCCAGCACAGACCGGGAACCCAAGCACGGCCAGAGGAAGGTACCACCAACACACGGGTAGGAGGAACCCAGAGAGCAGGAACAGTCGGGGGAAAACAACCAAGGAAAAAAAGGGCCAGGGGAAGGCCCCACCAAGGCAGACAACCCCAACCGGAAAACCCACGAACAGGACCCCGCAACAAAGAGGCAGGCGCCAAAACTCCGGACCGACCAGGCAGGCACCACCCAAAGGAAGCAGAGCCACCCACAGCCCCAAGGGCAACGTAAGCCCGGAAGAGAAGGATCGCAACAAGAACCCAACCCCCAAGGGGCAAGGAGAAGTACGGAGACGGCAGGAAGCCGACAGGAAAAGGGTGCAAAAGCCGCCCGTCGAGACAGGGAGCAGGAAAAAGGAGGGAGCGGCAAAACTGCGGACCGACAAAACAAGGAGAGCCCACCAGGAGCAGAGATAGCCAGCAAGAAAACACTGACGCAGCCCAGAGACGGACGGACGGACAGACCCCAACAGCAGGAAGCCCACAACAGACAAGCTGCAGCCCACAGCCCCCGGAAAACCCCGGAGGACGGACAACAAGGAACCAACCGGGACCGACCCCACACAAAAACAGCGGGGACAGGAGTCCACAGGACAAAAAGGACCATAGGCCCAAAGCCCGGAAGGCAATACAGCAAATCACGAAGCAGAGGGGCAATCCAAAAATGCACCACACACGGAAACCCGCACAACAACGGCAGGAGTCGAACTCTGGCCTAGACAAAGGCGGGAACCACCAAAGGCACGAGACTCACCACCGAGCCAAAGTACCACGGACCCAAGCCAAACCAAGGAAACCCGCGAAAAAAAACAGAGGGAGCAACCCAATGGGAGACGCCAAACATGGAACGCCACACGAACACGCGTCGCATCCCATCACAGGGGCCATGCCAAATCACACCGCATTCCAACACCAGAACACGCGCCGCTGAAGCGAGCACTGAGGAAATACGGAACGCACAATGAACATGCGTATCAACCACTGGCAAACCAGCAACCCCAGAGTCCCCAGGAGGCAGTTGAAGCGCACACGCCCCATAAACACCCGCCGAGCAATACACGAGGAAGAGGCAAAGGTGCAGGAGGAGGAGAAAAAAATGTCCGAAAAACAAACACCGGGGGACATGGTCACAGCACAAGCAGGACACAAACCCAGGACCGTGCAGCAGCAAAGCGCCAAAAAACAGACAAACAATGCAACGAAACCCAAAGGCATATACCACACCGACCCCAGAAGGATGAAAGGCAGAGAGAACCCGCCAGGAGTAGAGCCTGCGACCGTGAGGCCGAATACAGGCCCCTACAGCAGAAGCATCAGACCACTGAGCCACCAGCACACAGCTCCAAAAGCATGCGAGAAGCACCCACCAAAGGAGCCCACGCTGGCAGAAAAAGAAAAGAGAACAAACACCGGGAAGGCCCAAATGCAGCGCCCAGAAACACAAATAGTGAGACAGCAGGAGTGGCAAACAAAACCCGAGGAAGAGCAGCCACCACAACCGCCAGGACACAGCGCCACACCCAGACAAACAACCAGGGAACCAACGCAACCAAAGGAGGAAGCAGAGGACCCCCCACGACACAGCAAAAGCAGGAGACGAACCCCCAGCACACGTGAGACCAGAGTCCAAAAACAAACAAGCACAAACACACAATGTGACAACATAGCGTGAAAATGGACTGGACGGTGCCAGACACTCCGGAAAAGAAGCGCCACAGGCACGTATACCAACTGCGCCATCCAGGGAGCCACGCCGAAGCAGGCCACAGGAAGATGCGAGGCGGCCACCCAACCAGGACCCCAGGAGGAGTGCCACATCCAACAAAGGAAATCGCAAGGCACACACACACACACCATGAATGAAGCCCAGAAAAAGCAACAACAGAGTGCAAACCTGCAGGAGGCCCCCGGGGCCAATCCACGGCAACTCCAATAGACACCGAGGAAAAAACGAGAGTTAGCAATCCCACCAGCGCACTCAGCGATCGAAGAGCGCATGTGAAAGAAAATAAAGAGAATGCAAGTGAGAAACCACATATTCAACCAAGCCGCCCGACCGGGGACCCGAACCCAGGGCCCTCAGAGTAAAAGACCGACGCCCTACCCACTGAGCCAACCAGGCTCTGGGAAAAGCGAATGCAGCAAAAGTGAGAGGCCTCAACAGAACCCAACACAGGCACTGAGCAAGTCAAAAAGACCAGGGAAACCGACCCGCTGCACAGAGCGCATGCGCGAGAGCAAGACACCCACGAACGGTAGAAGATACCGCAGCCCCCAACGGGATAGGGAGTGAAACGGCTGCGAAGAAGCCGAACGTGCAGGCTGTCAACACCGGGCCAGAAAAGCGGCCCCCAAGGCACCACGTCCCCAAGAGAGCCTCCGGGAGAAGGCATTGTACCAGGCCAGGGTATCCGCCAAACAGGTAAGCTCACTGAGAGCCTAGGAGCCCGGAACACCAACGCCGGACAGCGCAGGCAGCAGAAACAAAAACGGGGGCGCGACCGGGGACAGCAGGACGGCCCACCGGACCCCCCCCCCTTCCACCAAAAAACAGCATCAGGGAGGAGTGCACAGATCCCACGAAGGGAACCCCACACGCCAAACGGGCGCCAGCCGCAGCGTCCAAGGACAGGCGGCGTCAGCTGACAGCCACCGCCCGCCGAAGACCGAAGGGAAGGCGGGCGGTGAGCATGTACACACAAGAGCGGGCGCCAAAAAAAGGCCCCCCAGCCAGCACGCAAGCAGCCGAAGGCAGGCACAGTGCCACGAGGGAATGCAAAGCCGCCACCCGCCACAGCGCCATGAAAGGCAGGCGGGCAGAGGCAACCGGGCACGGGGTAAAGGTAAAGAAAAAGAAGAGGCACGGCAGCGCCGGTCCACACCCAAACAGTACCCCGGCCACCCCCCCTTCCCCCAGGAAAACCAAGGCACGCTAGAGCAGAGCCCAACCGGACACCAGGTGAAACAAGGGGGGGGGGGGGGATCCCAGGTCCCAGAGTCCGCTAGAGCAGGACCTCCAACCCGAGACCCAGGCACCAGCTAGCGCAGGCACCACTTACCTGAAGACGCATCTGGAGGGAAATGACGCGCAGAACAAAAAAAACAGGCTGATGGGTTGGGCCGGCCCGCCTCTTATAGAGGTCAGGTGGTAATGGGTCGGCCATCTTGGGAAGGGATGGGAGGCATGGGAGGCTAACTTTTTGCTTTGGAGGGTTCTGGTGTGGAGCTGAAGCTCACTATGTAACTCATGTGGCGAGGAAGACTAACGAGGAGGTAATGACTGTTCTGACATTTCTGATAAACCCCCTTTATCTCCTGTTTAAGGTGTTTTGAGCGTATTCCCAGTACTAGTAGTTCTTGTAAATGGGGGTGGGGATGGTGAGCAGAATGCAAACCGAAGGATATCAGATGCAGACAGGTAGACGCATTATAATAATGCTTTTCAGATAAACCTCCGCTGCACTAGCACTGCACCCTTCCAAAACTTTTTTCCTTTTCTCATAGACACGTCATTCAGCATGTTGCTAGGTTGACTGCCTATGAAGAGAGAGCCAAGAGAGAGCCAAGGGAGGGCCTTCTACGTAGTGCGTGGGCCAACCTGCAAGGCACGGAGTGCAAGGCACAGAGCTGTGGGGCAAAAGCAAGAGCAAAAGCAAAGGTGGTGCTGCTGAGGTCGAATTTCCACATTCATTAGTGGTATTCGGCGAGGGTTGTTAAAAAAACAAAAAGGGGAAAGGCAACCTTTATTACAGAGGGGTGCCCCTCCACCTCTCCTTCAGTTCCAAGTTTGATTTGTAGCTTATAGCTTTATAGCTTGTACCTTGTAGCCCTTGCGGAGGGGGAAAGTGGACCAGGAAAACCACCATAAGCCACCATAAACAGCCATGGAGCCAGCCACAAAGGTAGCAGGCAGTCTCCACTACTGTTGGTGTTATGTCGGGGTATTCTGGTGGTGGCCTATGGCAATTGGGATAGCTCGCGGGGGCAGGTGCGCTCAGCGGCAGCAAATGACTCACTCCGAGCCGTGGTCTGAGTCGAAAGTGACGCCCTCGTGCAGGCATCCCCCTTTTATTACTCCCCGCAGGCCACGCCGGGCCTGCGGATGGGTGGGTGCATGGGGGTGCAATGACTAGAACGCGAACCATTACATCCCTATCCAACTATAACCTTTTGTTTTGAACAAAAACACAAAGTTAAAATACATTGCTCTCACCGAGGTATAGGTAAGACATGCATGGTACTTGCGTGTCCCTTGGTGGAAGATCAGGGTCTCAGCAAGCAGGCATAGTCTTTGTTGGTCGCGGGTTGGGCCTCAACCCGTACCTCTGCGAATGGACATCCCCACTCCTGGCATATTGTCTGGGACTGCTGGCGATGGCGAAAGATGTCAGCGGGACTGACGTTTCTCCATCTTCCAGCAGCTGTTCGGCTCTTGGTGTCCCGTCTTCGCTCTCTGTTGTCACACTCCCATCAAGATTCAGGTTCTCCGGGGTGGCTCTCCAGTCATTGGCCGGCGAGACCTCTTTGAACCGTGATGTGTTTCGTGACACTTCTTCCTCACCCTTCTGTGCCGTTACCATGGTCCCGTTAGTTGAGGTGACAGTCCAGGTACCTGGTTCGAACCGGGTTTGGAATTTCCCCCCTGGGCGTCTGTTGCTTAAAATGACGGGTGTTCCCGATGTCATGTTCTTATGGGTCGCTCTTCGGCGAAAGCTGGCTCGCTGATTGCCTTGTCTCCTCCTTTCCTGAGCTTCTTCATTGATAACTGGGGCTGGTGTCCATCCCGGGCTGTTAGGAAGGAGATCTCGTCAGGGTCCCTGAAACATTAGGCTCCAGGGGCTCCTCTGAGTTGTGCAGTGAGGAGTGCTTCGATACTCACGTAGGAACTCATGCAGTCTCCGTTCTGGGTCAGAATGCTCCACCAGTGCTATGCGAAAAGTCTTGTTAAGTGTGCGCATGAATCTTTCCACATCCCCGTTGGTTTGGGGCCATTAGGTTGTGATGCGTCGGTGATGAATTCCCCGTTGCTGGAGGAAGGTGGCAAAATCAGTTCCTTGGAATGGAGGTCCGTTATCGCTACGTACCTCCTGCGGGTATCCAAACATCGTGAAAATCTTTTCTAGCACTGGTCCAACATGGCTAAAAGCAGTGGAGGCCACTTTCTCTACTACTAGATATTTAGAGTAGGCGTCAAGGATTACCAGGGTGTGTCCTTCCCCGGGAAAACTTCCAAAGTCTACACTCACTTTGGTCCATGGTGATGAGCAGGCCTCTTGGGTGATGACAGGTTGAAGTCTGTCTGGATCGCTTGTCAATTGGCAGGGCACGCATCCTCGCACATATTCTTCCACCATTGCTTCCAGGTCCGGGAACCACATTTTTTCCCTCATCCTCGTTTTCATTTTTGTGATCCCTTGGTGCCCTCCATGGGCAAGCTGTACCACTCGGTGCCTCAGGGCCTGTGGGATGACCAGTCAGGATCCTCTCAGTAAGTTGTTGTCTTCGGTGGCACTCAGCTCAAGTCGAATCCGCCACATTTTCGTGAGTGCTACTTTGTCCTCCATGACCCAGGAGTTGGTGTGATGAAGATATTCAGCCCATGAGCCTTCCTTTACTGCTCTCAACGTCCGGGTGTACACTGTGTCGGTGGCATCCGCTTCTTTGATCTCATCCAGTGTCATGTTTTGGAGGCATGATGTAAGCTCCACCCACTGGGCAAATTTGTCGCAGTCCCGTCTTCCCACGTATGGCCTTGTTCATCCAGATGACGGGAGAGGAAGTCCGCTGGGTTTTTGGCACCCGGACGGTAGACTACCTCCATTTCATATGGTTTTAGTTAGATCACCCATCGTTATATGTGTGGAGGTGGTTGTGGGGCCGTTCCTTTGAAGAGGGGTACCAGTGGCTGATGGTCGGTGACCATAACGAATGGGTGGCCCCGCAGGTACAGGTGGAAGTGACTGCATGCCCATTTGATGGCGAGGGCTTTCCGCTCAATCTGTGCGTATCTGGCCACCGTTGGGGTGAGGGCCTTGCTGGCAAAAGCTAGCGCAGTCCATTGGCCCGGTTCTTGTTTTTGCATTAGTACCGCGCCTAAAAGCACAGGACTGGCATCGATCAATACTTCTGTCCGCTTGTCGGGGTCGAAGTAAACCAGGGTGGCTTTTTCTAACAGGGCATCTTTGATCCCTTGAAAAGCCTCATGCTCCTTTTGTCCCCAATGCCATGCTGCGTCTGTTTTGGTCAGTGCACGTAGTGGTTCGCTCCAGGTGGCCAAACCAGGTATGAAGCGGCCACAATAAGTGGCCCTTCCTAGGAAACTCCTAATTTCCGTCTGGGATCTTGGTGCTGGGGTATCCTTGATGGCTTTAGATTTTCTTGGGTCCACCTGGATGCCCTCCTGACTGAAGACATAGCCAAAGAACTCGATTGTGGGTTGGAAAAACTGGCACTTTTCTTTGTGAAGTGTTGCACCATGGGCACTCAATCTTGTCAGTGTGTCTTGGAGGTGTTTGTGGTGTTCCGTCGTGGAATGGAAAGAATGTCATCACTGACATTGATAACACCAGGTAGACCAGACAACAGCTCTCTGATAGTGTTCTGAAATACCTCCGCTGCCGAGGAAATGCCGAAGTTTAATCTTTTATAGTGTTGTAGCCCAAGTTGTGTGCTGAAGGTTGTAATGAAACGACTCTCGTCGGCCAGGAGCAGCTAGTGGTATCCTGAATTTAGGTCAATTTTGGAAAACCACTTCGACCCATTCACATCTGCGATGATGTCGTCCATGGTGGGCTTTAAGTGACGTTCCCTTCTAATTGCCTTATTTGGTAGTCGCATATCGATGCACAGACGAATAGCTCCTGGTTGTCGGGGTTTTTTCACGATCACCATTGGGGACACCCATGGGGTAAGTCCTGAAACCTTTTCAATGACCCCTTGGCTTTCCAGCTTTTCCAGTTCTTTCTCCACCATCGGCCTCAAGTGGAAAGGAATCCGGCGATGTCGTAGCGCGATGGGTGTCACCGTTTTATCAATATGCAATCTCACTGGCGCGCATTTGATGCATCCCAGTCCTTTGAAAAGCTCGGGAAATTGTCCCAATAGTTCGTCTACCTGATGAGCTCGGATCCGGTTGGCAAATGCTATCAATTTGAGGTCTTCGTCCGTGTGGCTGCTCAGAAGCGTGTCGGCCTCTCTGTCGATTACATGAATGGTCGCCATCACTTTCAGATCATCCGGTTTGATGGGGACCGTAATTTTTCCTTTGAGGGGAAGTGGAGTGTCAGCTGCATAGGTGAAAATTCGGGTTTTGGAGGGTATTATCAGCGGACAGGGCCGCAGTCTTCTTAATTGTTGCAGGCCCATGACGTTTACTGTGGCTCCCGTGTCAATCACAGCTTTGACTTAATTTCCCCCCATCTGAACGATGCACGTGGGCTGTGGTCGCCGGCGTCGCTTCAACTCCCGTGCAAAAGAGATGATGTGTACTTCTTCATCCTCAGAGTCTGATGATTCATCTACGGTTGGTAGGTATCTCCCTGGGTTGTGTTGGGCACCCTCCGGGGGTGGTGGGTCATTCTTGGATAGCTGTTGTACCGCCCTTGTTAGTGGATTTGGTTTCCTTGATGTCTTCGTGTGGTTGCGTCGCTGGCACACCGATGCAAAATGGTTTGGAATCCCACAATGTGTGCATGTTTTGCCTTGGGCGGGGCAGTCCTTGGCTGCATGGGGCTCGTGTCCACAGTATCCGCATTTCGTTCGAGAACCCTCCCTCCGGGTCTTCTTTGAATAGCGACCTTGTGTCTGTGTCTTCACTGCGTCAGCTCGTTCAGTCTTTATTGTGTCGGTTTTTCGTTGGGGTTTGTTGAGCGCTTGATCCATCGCGGTGGCCCTGACGGCTGATAGGTCATGGAACCTGGCTAGGATTAGAATGTCCTCAAGGGTTATCCCTGGTTTCCGTAGGATTAGTCCCCGTAGTGTTTTGTCCCTGCACCCTTGAATTAGCTGTCTCCGTATGGCTTTGGGTTGATCTTCATCAGTGCATGTGCTGGCAAGTTCCCTTACTCTGGCGTAGAATCGGTCCATGGATTCGCCCTCCTTTTGCCTTGCTTGCCCCAGCTTGAAGACCTCGAAGTCAAAGTTTAATTGCGGGTCAAAGTGACCATTTTGTCCCCAGCGTAGTGGAGTAACAGGGATCTCTTGACTGCATTGTCCGTCTCCCTTGTGGCCACGAAATAGTTCTCTAGTCATTCCAAACATATTTTCCAGCGTGGGGACGCCGTGGACGGGTCCTCCAGTTCGCTAAACGGTGGTAGGATCCCTGACGTGGTGTGTTGAAATGGGATGTGTATATGGGCAGCTGGTGTGTCATTGTCTCCCATGGCAGGCTGTCTTGGGTTATCCTCCCCCTCTCTCCTTACTTCTTGCGGCTACCCGCGCTGGGCTGATGGTCCCTTAGATTGCTTATGGCTGCCAATGGTTGTTCTGCCTTTTTTTGTGGCTGCCAATGCTTGTTGTGCTTGTTCAATGGTTTCCTGTATTCTTTATGGCTGCCAATGCTTGTTGTGCTTTTGCTTGTGACCACTTCACTCTTGCATGTGTCCTGCCCTTCGTTTTCTACTGCTCCATGTTTTTTCCCGTGTTCTGGGCCTCAGCGTCCCTCTGATGCTATCACACGCGGTCCGCGTGTTTGCTGTAGGCCTTGCTTCTTGTGCACATGCGCGCCTTGCCCTGCCGGCGATCAGCTTCATTTGACGCACGGCCTGCTTTCAGTGCTCCCGCCTTTTAGTCCCTTCCCTGCCAGTCCTTCTCGCAGCTCCTGGTGCCTGCTGCTTACCGGTGCAGGGATCCTCTCTGGCGGGCGCTTCACTGCGGGACGCTTCTGGCTTCGGCGCTGACACGCAGCTTCAGCATGCAGCTCCGGCGGGGCCCAGGTACAGATTCTTAATTTCTTCGTCCTCTGGGGGGCGGGGGTGCTTGCTGATATCCCACCCTCGTCGCCAGTGTTATGTCGGGGTATTCTGGTGGTAGCCTAAGGCAATTGGGATAGCGCGCGGGGGCAGGTGCGCTCAGCGGCAGCAAATGACTCACTCCCAGCCGTGGTATGAGTCGGAAATGACGTCCTTGTTCAGGCGTCCCCCTTTTATTACTCCCCGCAGGCCACGCCTGGCCTGCAGATGGGTGGGTGCATGGGGGTGCAATGACTAGAACGCGAACCATTACAGCTGGTACCACCTGTATCGATTTTACCTCCGCTTTTTTTTGTCTTTGGCTTCGGCGTCCTCCTTGTTCTCAATTGTCCTCGCATGAAGGGCCGCTTCACGCATCACTCGCAGTAGGAAGTGCAGGAAGCGCTTCTCGATCCAAAGTAGGAGCCTGATCAGCTATCAACCGTCCGTCTGTCCGTCCGTCTGTGCTCAGCTCAGCCGTTCAGGAAACAGGAAGTGGGCGGAGAATGGGGGGAGCCAGCGAGCACTTGCTACGTGTGTCCTGGCCACATTCTTGGTAGCACCTTTCTTTGGGGCCAGATTGAAGCTATCAGTTTGCAGTTGCACTTAGCTTAACAAGCTGAAGAGATATTCATGTTGTGTGGTCATGCATCAGATGCACAGGCCTCCTGTCTGGCAGTACTGTGGGTGGTATCTCTTCTCTTGTGCACCTAAAAGCAAACAAGCAAGACGATAATAGTTATATGTGGCATCAAAACACTACACTTGATTGCAGCAGGCGTAAGGAGTGACGCAGTGTGTTAGGAATAGATCCCCCATGCATTGCTGGAGTTGCGTTGCGCTTGCGACACGACTCCAGCAATGCATGACTTTTGCATCGACAGATACGTCAAACTTTCTGACGCATATGTCAAGCCTTACGCCATGGTGCACCGTATTGTAAATGCGGCGCATCTATGGTGGCGCAAGGGTTCGCACCCAGATGCAGGTAAACTGATACATCTACACAAAAGCGTAATTTCCTTGTAAATAAGCCCCTGAATATTTACACCAAATCACAAAGAGCACCCTCTGGATGAATATCTAGCTTTCTGCCAAATTTGTTGGAAATCAATTCAGCCATTTGGGCTACAGCTGTGTCTAAATTGTCTATAAAACAATGGATGGAGAAACTTCGCTTTGGGACCCCATTTTTTCTTGGTCCCGGTTTGACCGATCACCTCATAGATTTCCATGCACAAAATAGACAAAAAAGAGCACTTTTTGGAAGGTGGCAATGGAAACATGATCATAACTATTTACAAAAAGATTATCAGCACCCACCATGCATCATATTAGATGTATAAGACTTACAGACTGGTTGAGATACTCTGGGGCAGATTTATGAAGGGCTTGCGCCACGTTTACACCGCCGTTGCGTGACGCAACGGCGCGGAAACGTGGCGCATCCCTGCGCCCTATTTACAACGTGACGCATCTAGGAGATGCGTCACGTTGTACAGCACTGCGCCATGAGGAGGCGTTCCTGCGCAGGGGGGGGCGTTCCTGCGCAGGAACGCCTCTTGAAAGTGGCTGAGTGAAATCTATGAGATTTCACTCAGTCACTTTCAGGGCAATGCTGCGTCAAAACCCTGCGCCTGCTTGAAGCAGGCGTAAGGCTTGAGGCAGCATTGAAAGAATAGGCCCCCCCAGAGCATTGCTGGAGCTGCGTCGCGCTTGCGACGCAACTCCAGCAATGCGCCACATTTCCGGCACAGATGCGTGACGCATCTGTGCCGTTTTGCCCCATGGTGCGCCGCATCATAAATGCGGCGCACCATGGGTGGCGTAGCTGTGGCGCACTGTGGCGCATGTTAACTGGCGCATCCCTCGGGATGCGCCAGTTAACAAGTTCAAGTTTAAATGCTTTATTCGACAACGTTGTCATAAAAGCTTTCATCCCTATCTAAACATAATAAATACTAATCTAACAGTAAAAAACATATTAAATTACATCCAATGTTGCTTTGTTGGCGAATAAATCTTTAAAAAATTTGTCATTAAAAAGAATCATCACAGTCCAATGGAAGTTCATGTAGATCATGGGAGTTTTAAAGTGCGTGTGCGTATTATCCAAGCCCAACCCAGGAACTTGGCGACTGCAATTGCAAGTTGAGGGGCACAGTTTGATTTCAGGATCCTGTAAGCCTCAAGGCATCTCCTTGTGCCCAAGTTTTTGCATGCAGGTTTCAGCCATCTGCTCCTTGGGGCAGCATATAATGGACATACGAATAAAAAGTGCAGAGTGTCTTCTGCTTGGGATTTGCAATGAGAGCATGTGCTAACATTATCAGGGGACCATTTTACAGTAAAGGCGTTCAGGGGTAGGGTGCCAACTCTAAACTGAAAAAACAATTTCCTATCTAGAGGCTTGGAGATCAGATCCCAGAACAATTCAAACATAGGAAGTGTTTTTATCTCTAAGAACTGGGATGTCAAGGCAGGGGATTGACTGGAGGCCAATGTGGCATTATTTATCATTTCCCAATATAGCTTTTTTAACGCAATCTTGGAAGGAAAGACATCTGGGTCAGTTTCAGACCACAAGTGTTCGAGGTGCAGTTTTTGAAGTAATTTCCTCACCTCTTTTAACCAAACTACTTTGTGATAGGTATCAGAATTGACAACATCCAAAAGGGCAGTGGCATAGTGGCTCAGTTCCGGAGTAGTTTTTATACGCCTCCAGTAGAGGAGGGGGCGGAGTCTGATCAAGTCCTCAATCCTTTTTCTCCCCAGATCATAAAGGAGAGGAGTGATGGGGGTACTCTGCGGGACTCCGATTAAGCCTCGGAAAAATTTGTTTTCTGCCACTGATAAAGGATTCAAATTGGTGAAGCCCCAAAGTTCTGACCCATAGAGACATGCACCCAGTACTTTCATGCCATAGATCTCCAATGTTGGCTGGATTGGTTTTGAAAATGAAGTTTTATACTTCTTTGTTATTGCCCCTGCCAACTGGTTGTATTTTAGCATTACAAGGTCCATATGAGATCTCCAGTTCATACAAGCATTCATGGAAATGCCTAGATAGGTGAAGGCGTCAACTTCTTCTAAGAAGGCCCCATTGTAGACCATTTTCCCCTTGTATTTCTTAGAGGGATTCAGGTTCATAAATTTTGTTTTAGATGTATTTATTTCTAAGCCTCGGATCCGGCAGAATTCTCCAAAAGCGTTTAGTGTTTTTTGTAAACCACTAGGGGTCCGCGAGACCAGCAAGGTGTCGTCCGCAAACATAAGTACTGGTACTCGCTTCCCATCCAGTAATGGAGCATCCGTCGGAGTTTGCTTCAGGAAATCCACGATGCCGTTTATGTAGAGGGAGAATAGCGTGGGAGCAAGGACACAGCCCTGCCTTACTCCTCTCTCCACAGGGAAGGTTTCCGTGACCTCCCCCTGGGTTCCCCACCTTATCCGGGCATAGTTGTTCTCGTGGAGTCTTACAAGCAAAGTTAGTAGTTCCGGGCTTATTCCTAGATCTCTTAGGACATCCCAAAGTTTTTGACGGGGAACTAAATCAAATGCGGCCTTCAGGTCGACAAAAACAGCGAGCAGGGGACCATTTAGCAGGGTGACGTTCTTCCAATAAATAGTTAGAAAATGAAACACTTGATCAACAGAGCTGGTTAGGGGGCGAAACCCAGCTTGATAAGGCGAAAGGATGTCCTTGTCAACTATCCAGGTTTGTAGCTTCTTTTGAACCAGCCTTCCCATCAATTTTTGGGCACAGTCAATAAGGCTGATTGGCCTGTAGTTGCTTGCTAGAGCCTTATCTCCTTTTTTGTAAACGGGAACAATTTCTGCTCCTTTCCACGTAGAGGGGATCTTCGCCCCCTGTGCAATGGCATTCCCAAGCCATACAAAGTATTTGCACCAGCTGTCTCTGTCTAACAGGAAAACGTCGGCCGGTATCCCATCAATGCCTGGTGCCCTGCCTCTGGTCACTCCATCCATTGCCTCATGTGCATCTTTTAGTGTAAAAGGTCCATTGGCATAGAAGATCTTTTCTGGGGGAAGAGCTATCTGTTGTCCTATCCTATCAGCGTATTGGGGTTTGAAGAAGTCAACCCAGGACTCTTTCGGGACATGATTTTTTGGGCATTCCGCTACACCCCCTGAACCCCATTTTAGTATGGCCCAAAACTCTTTCTGATGTTTGTCAGCACAAGCCTTTTTCAGCTCTAACCAGAATTTCTCATCCCATTGCTTTTTTGCCTTTGCCTGAGTTTTTCTATATTCGTCTCTAGCTTTCAAAACTCCCATTTTAGACCTAAGTGCATTGCTAAGGTTATGCCTTGCTACTCTACATGATTGGTCGTACCAACCCTTTTTTTTAAGTTGTACATTTCCCTTCTTCTTCTTGCCAGCTTTCAGGAACAGTTTCTGGAGGTTGGCAAAAAACTTTGGCTGTGACTCTTCAATTTCCTTTCTAAAATCTCCCTGATTCATTAAAACCTGCAATCTGGCGACTTCATCAATAACTAACCCCTCAAGGATCTGCCTATCCTCTTCGTTGGCCACTAAAGTTGCCCATCTGACATGACGGACGTCGTTTGTTAAAACAACGTCTGAGGCAGTGAGGTTCCTAGCTGGGATTTCTGTCATGGGTTTTTGTTCGAGATTAAAAGTTAAGGACAGAGGGTTATGATCACTCTCCAACCTAGATATGACCTGCATATCAATCACTTTGTTCCAGGCTCTAATATCCATCAGAATATAGTCAATTCTGCTGCTTGATCTAAGATTATCAAAGGTATGTCTACCCTGAGGATCAGACTGAGTGCGGCCATTTACTGCCCTCAATCCTCTGGATAGGCATAAACTTTTCACCTGAATAGCTACTTGTGACCATTTTTTAACCACTGGAATATCCAACTGAGGAATTCCCCATTTCGTGTCTTCTTCGTAAGTCAGATCATTATCCTCACAGCCTAGAGGCTCAAATGTTGTATTTAGGTCTCCTCCTACTACTATATTATACTGAATAGATAACTTCTCCAGGTCTACATCTAGAGCAGCTATTATATCTGAGGGTATACCCCCTAGAGTCCCCCTGGCATAGATGTTGTATATTGCCAGCTTGCAACCGTCGTTGCAAGTAAGCAGGATAGAAAGTAGGTCACTATTTGGAATAAAATTTTGCTTGGTGGTGCATTGCAGAGACTGGCGTAGCCAGATGGTTAAGCCCCCTGAAGGGCGTCCCCTTAGATTCTTCTTCGCGGGCACATAAAAATTTAGGAATCCCTGGCGAAATACTGGAGACACTGACCAAGTCTCTTGCAACAGTACAATGTCGTAAGAATCTATGAAGTCGCACCATTCAGGGGTCTCGATTTTATTTTGGATACCTGCAATGTTCCATGAGATAATCTTGATGGGGCTTCCTCTTTCCATACTCCTCTTATTTAAGGGAGTAGTCAGGTTAGGGGAAGGTTCATCAGATAGGGACCTTACTTCAATCGATGTATTACCTGGTTGGGCAGTTAATAAGCTGTTCTCCACTGATTCGGTGGTATATCCTCTAGAGTCGGGTGACCTACGGCTTAGTTCTTCTACCACAGTAGGACTAGAGTTCCTGTGGTGGAGCTCAATAGTCTTTAAATGCCCTGCACTCGCCTGACTATGTAGTCAATCACATTGGCTCAATCCAGATATGGCGGAGAACCTGTTATCTAACGTTATTCCCCAGTTACTTTTGTTTGGTGGGTATTTTGATTTTCTAGTGATGGTGTTCCACTTAGTTTTTAACAACGTTGGGTTTATGGCATTTCCCCTTTTTGTATAAAAGAAGTCCAACGTTAATGGCACAATTTCTGTTGATCTTCGCTGAGGGGGGTATATATTAGCTAGGATGTTTGGTAGGGCTTCGGGGTCTGAGAGGTGCAAGACCACGCAGTCCCCCCTGAACTTTTTAGAGCCACCTCCGATCCATTCAACCCTTCTAGCTTTTACTATTTCTTGTGCCAGTTGGTCCCCACCTCCAGGCTTAAAAGCCATGTTCTTGGATAGCCAATGGAGTGACTTATTTATCAATGAGGGGCTGTTCTCCTCTTGTCCTGGTTCTAATTGAGGGACATTTGCTAGGACCAGAATTAGTGGGGAAGCTTCTACTATTAGTTCTACAGGACCTCTATCCAAATTCTCTATCTCGTTAGTGGTTCTGGTAGCAGGTCCTGCTAGGCCCTCAACCCTCAGGGCTGAATTTATAGTTCCTATCCCTTCTCCCCCTGAGCCAGGTTGGTGCGTGGTGTTTTGAGTAGTGTTTGTGGCACTATCTGGGCAGACTAGGGCTTTTGTGTTTTTTGGGTCTATCGTTGTCGAATTTATATGTGCTGGCCTAGAAGTTTCTATTGAAATTTGTTGCAGAAGCGATCCCAATCTGGTGACCTCTGCTGTGAGCGAATCTATTTTACTTAGAAGTGGTTTAGTGATCACTTTGATTTTATTATCTATAGCGTTTAGTAGCTTTTTGAATTGGTCATCATCTAGGTGGGTTCCACCTCCCCCTTTATTCTCAATTTCATCATCATGTTTATCTTCCGGAGCAGCCTCAAGACCTTTTTTCCCCGATCTAAGTCCGCCCCTTTTTGAAATATTTTTACCCTTGTTTTTCGTTATTCTAGGGGCTGGCACCGGTGTGGGGGCTTTCTCCTCTAGGGTATTACTTTCCACATCTATAGTGCAGTCGGGGGTTGTTTCATTAATTTCAACTAATAGTTGGGTCAATGAGTTGGTGTCAGGTATTTGAAAGACCTCATTGCTAATGTCAAGGGATGAGACTGGTGGTGGTGTATTGCCGATAAGCATATCCGGAGAATAACTGAGACCCAGTGAAGACCTCCTATCTTGGTTGATTTTGACAACTTTCTGTACCATATAATTTTCAATTGTATTGATTGGGGCGGAGGATGCTTTGGGATTAGTCATGATAGTATCAGTAGAGGCAGTCTTTGGGGTGTCAAACAGTATGATGGTTCCACCTGATGCAGTAATAATGGGGTGACAGCACTTACTTGGATCAAATTGAGCAGCGTTCTTGGTCCTGCTCCTGCCTCTTCGTGCCGATGAGGGCCGTAGAGGGCCCGCCCTTTGCCCGGGCTTCGCCCCGGGCGTCCCGCTCGCGTCCCGCGAAGCGGGTAGCTGCGGCGCTTATGAGCGCCTCCTGGCGCCTTCGCGTCGTCAGAAACGCGCGCCGCCGCATAGGCTGCCGGGAGTTGTGGTCCCGGAGCGGCGGCGCGTGGAGTCAGCTGTTTGTAGACTCTTGGCGGTGGCGGCGTGCTGCAGGACTTCCTCGCTGCCTCAAAGACTCCTGGCGGTGGCGGCAACCTTCCGGTAAGTCACTCCTTGTCTCCCCCCGCTCCGCCGGTAGCTGCGGCGCTTATGAGCGCCTCCTGGCGCCTTCGCGTCGTCAGAAACGCGCGCCGCCGCGTAGGCTGCCGGGAGTTGTGGTCCCGGAGCGGCGGCGCGTGGAGTCAGCTGTTTGTAGACTCTTGGCGGTGGCGGCGTGCTGCAGGACTTCCTCGCTGCCTCAAAGACTCCTGGCGGTGGCGGCAACCTTCCGGTAAGTCACTCCTTGTCTCCCCCCGCTCCGCCGGTAGCTGCGGCGCTTATGAGCGCCTCCTGGCGCCTTCGCGTCGTCAGAAACGCGCGCCGCCGCGTAGGCTGCCGGGAGTTGTGGTCCCGGAGCGGCGGCGCGTGGAGTCAGCTGTTTGTAGACTCTTGGCGGTGGCGGCGTGCTGCAGGACTTCCTCGCTGCCTCAAAGACTCCTGGCGGTGGCGGCAACCTTCCGGTAAGTCACTCCTTGTCTCCAGTTAACATGCGCCAGTTAACATAAATCTGCCCCATAGTGCACAGACTCCATCAACCTTTTTTTAGAAAGTGTTCCTTTATTCCCATCTTCTTGTTCTTTTAAAAAAAATCTGTTCTTACATGTATCCAACATACTTTGGGGCTTATTATCAAGGACACTGTTAAAATTATCGCCGTTTTAGCGGCAGGAAACTGCTGCTAAAACCTGCAATAATGGAGTGATAATATACCCTTGAGAATTCCAATAGAAGCCCTTGTTCACACCAGAACATGAGCTTCTATGGGTATTCACAAGGCATATTATCAAGCCCATTATCACCGCTTTAGCTGCAGTTTCCTGCCGCTAAAGCGGCAAAAAATTTAGCAGCCTTTCTTGATAATATGCCCCTTTGTCTCGGATGTATGACGTTACAACGCATGCTTTTACCATGCATGCCTTTACGACAAGGTTTTTACAACGCATGCCTTTATAACGCATAGTGCTTTGGGGCGCTGGATAGTGAATAGTTTAATTTACTATTCCAACTCCAGTCCCCGTGGATAGTAGGGAAGGTGTTGGATAGTAAATTAAACCTATTCCCTATCCTAAGCGCCCCCCAGCGCAATGCGTTGTAATAGTTTGCGTTGTAAAAGTTGCGTTGTAAAGGCACTGCGTTGTAAAAGTTGCGTTGTAAAGGATGTTTCCCCTTTGTCTCCTATGTAGTAGTATTTTTATGTCCTCACTCGGGCAGAGTTCCACCCCGAGAGTGGACATATAGATACTACATGCAAAAACCCTTTGTGGATTCCCAAAGTCTTAAACTTAGACTTTTAGTTGAGATTTGGATCAAACATCTAAATTTACCCTTGTGAATCGGGTCCATTGCATTTGCAAAGCCAAATATCACTGTTCCAACATTTTGCTAGTACATGCAAGAACTTGTGCACTTAGTTGAATTTAGTTACGCAAATAGTGTGAATCAGATCCTGGGTGTTAGACTCCTTTATACACTTTAGCCTTCGTTTTTAACATTTACTAGTGTTTTTTTATCTACAGATGTTATTAACAAAGTGATATTATTTGCACTTAATTCACCTTCCTAGAAAGCAGCGTTCTCTTTTTCTATGCTTTATACCCACATTTAAAGAAGAAATAAAGTATTGGTAGATTATTTCTTATGACAACATTATTGTTTATTCAAGTGTACGTGATAGCGTATAGCAACTGCTGCATTATGGGTATAGTGTTACATATTTATTGCGGTCTACCATTATCTCTGCGTTGTGAAAATTATTTAAACATGTACATGTCTTAAGGGGTTTTTAACTTTGTACATAAACTTTGACAATAAATAATTACTTCTATAGGTACAATCAAATATAGGTAAGAGCTGATCCATTGAGAAAATACTCTTTGGAAAGTGAAGCCAGTTACAGACCAGTGAGTTATAAAAAATGTTTTTCTTATTACAGGGGCTGTGCCAGTAATGAAGACCATAATTAAACCTAACATCATTTCCATACACAGCATGATCGAATAATGTTTAATTTGTTGATTGCATCAGTTCAAAGAACAGACCATCTCAAATAAATTTCTAATAACGGAGCCAGCAATGTTCCAACTCAGCTCGGCCTGCACTTTAATTACATGCCCATCACATAGCCTACTCTTCAACGGATTGGATAAGTAGTGTTGAATTGTAATATAGTAAGACAGCTACAACTGATAACTTCAGTATGAGAAATGATACCTACAGAAACCCTATTGTCAGCATCTTCTGCACTTCAACTTACAGAAAATGAGGCACTGCTTAAAACAAATAAAAAATTATATATATATATATATATAAATGCAATCTCTGAAACCCGTTTGTGTCCTTAGTTCTTCGATCCGGCAGAAAGGAGAAAACAAATTAATACTAGCGCCCTCCCATGAAGCGCAACCAAGGACCCTTTCGCCACAAGCGGCCACGAAGACATGGGGCATTTTGAATTTAGTCGAGGCATCGAACATATTCGTGACCCGCCACCCACTTATCAGGCATCAGGAAGCTGCTGTTGTACGGCGGGCCGAGACTGCTGGGCGAGGCGCTTGAAACACACTTGCGTCTCCGAACCTGTAATCCTGAGGTGTGTGGCTAGAAAGAAGGGGACAGAAGACATCTACTGCTAGAAACATCGCGGCGGCTCTCCTGTGCAGTGGACCGATGGTATGCAGCATTATGGGACTAGTAGTCCTCAACACTGGCGCAACCTGACGTTTTCATTGCAAGTGAGGCTCCTGGACAATGTTAGGAGGAGCCCATTTAACAACGTGCAACAAGAGAGCACGCAATTTGACTTCACATCTGAGGAAGGCACAAGCCGAAACCGGTCATGTACTGAAGCCAATAAATGCAATCTCTGAAACCCGTTTGTGTCCTTGGTTCTTCGATCCGGCAGGAAGGAGAAAACAAATTAATACTAGCGCCCTCCCATGAATCGCAACCAAGGACCCTTTCGCCACAAGCGGCCACGAAGACATGGGGCATTTTGAATTTAGTCGAGGCATCGAACATATTCGTGACCCGCCACCCACTTATCAGGCATCAGGAAGCTGCTGTTGTACGGCGGGCCGAGACTGCTGGGCGAGGCGCTTGAAACACACTTGCGTCTCCGAACCTGTAATCCTGAGGTGTGTGGCTAGAAAGAAGGGGACAGAAGACATCTACTGCTAGAAACATCGCGGCGGCTCTCCTGTGCAGTGGACCGATGGTATGCAGCATTATGGGACTAGTAGTCCTCAACACTGACGCAACCTGACGTTTTCATTGCAAGTGAGGCTCCTGGACAATGTTAGGAGGAGCCCATTTAACAACGTGCAACAAGAGAGCACGCAATTTGACTTCACATCTGAGGAAGGCACAAGCCGAAACCGGTCATGTACTGAAGCCAATAAATGCAATCTCTGAAACCCGTTTGTGTCCTTGGTTCTTCGATCCGGCAGGAAGGAGAAAACAAATTAATACTAGCGCCCTCCCATGAAGCGCAACCAAGGACCCTTTCGCCACAAGCGGCCACGAAGACATGGGGCATTTTGAATTTAGTCGAGGCATCGAACATATTCGTGACCCGCCACCCACTTATCAGGCATCAGGAAGCTGCTGTTGTACGGCGGGCCAAGACTGCTGGGCGAGGCGCTTGAAACACACTTGCGTCTCCGAACCTGTAATCCTGAGGTGTGTGGCTAGAAAGAAGGGGACAGAAGACATCTACTGCTAGAAACATCGCGGCGGCTCTCCTGTGCAGTGGACCGATGGTATGCAGCATTATGGGACTAGTAGTCCTCAACACTGGCGCAACCTGACGTTTTCATTGCAAGTGAGGCTCCTGGACAATGTTAGGAGGAGCCCATTTAACAACGTGCAACAAGAGAGCACGCAATTTGACTTCACATCTGAGGAAGGCACAAGCCGAAACCGGTCATGTACTGAAGCCAATAAATGCAATCTCTGAAACCCGTTTGTGTCCTTGGTTCTTCGATCCGGCAGGAAGGAGAAAACAAATTAATAAATATATATATATATATATATATATATATATATATATATATATATATATATATATATATATATATATATTCACTGAAAAAAACAAAGGTTATATGGACATTATAGTTAGGCTCCCATTTTACTCGTATTAGTTAGCTGAGATAACTATAACTTACGCCCCCGAATGCACTGCTTATGACCTCACATATTGCATCACTCTTGCCCTTATCAGTGACATCCCTGGTGACATCACAAGTGACATCACTGATGACATCATCCAGTGACTGTGATTGTTTTACAAATGTTAATGAGTGTTCAACATATATACGAAGTTAAGTGGCTGTAGCAGTGCCTGTATGGGTGAGTGAGTGAGTGTGTATGTATGAGACTATACATGAGTGAATGGGTTTGTGAGTTTTGGTATGGGTGACCGACTGGGTGTCAGTGGGTGGATAAATAAGTGAGTGGTTGTTTGAGTATCTGTATGATTGAGTGGCTGTAAATGGTGAATTAGAGGGTGCATGAGTGGTTGAATGGGTGTCTGAGCAGGTATATAAGTGTCTGCATGGGTGAGTGACAGGGTATATGAGTGGCTGTGTGGGTGTGTGAATGGGTGTGTAAGTGGGTGTTTGGATTTGTAGGTGGGTGTATGGATTTGTAGGTGGGTGTATGAGTGAGTGGGTGTATGAGTGGCTGTGTGGGTGCGCAAATGGATCTGTGAGTGGCTGTATGGGTGAGTAAGTGAGTGTGAGAGAAGTTGTATGGTGTGCTTGTCTCAGTGACTATATGTGAGTGAGTACATGTGTTAGTATACATATTTATGAGAAACTGATTAGGTGTGTGAGTACCTTTATGGGTGAGTAAGTGGCTGTGTGAGTGAATGCATAGGTGTGTGAGTAGTTGTATGGCTGACTGATTCAGTGTACGAGTGGCTGTATGACTGGGTGTGTAAATGTCTATGTCTACATGACTGGATTTGTGAGATGCTGTATTGGTGAGTAGGTGCATAAGTGGCTGTATATATGAATTAGTGGATGCATTAGTTGCTGTATGGGTGAGTTGATGTGTGAGTGACTGTATAGATCAGTGAGTAATTGTATGAGTGTTTGAATGGTTGTCAGCGATTGTGTGGGAGTCGGTGTATGCCATGTTGTATGGGGTGTTAGTGGGTATTTGTGAGTGGTTCTGTGGATGATGTCGTGAGTGATGTTATTTAGGCTGTCAGTGATGTCACTGACCATGTCATGAGTAATTTAATACGTGAGGTCATAAGCAGTGCATTGCAGGGGCATAAGTTAGCTAGCTCAGCTAACTATTACTGCTGAATTTCACTGTTTTTGTAGAAGAGAAATTTGAGCCTAACAATAACGTCCCTGTAACCTTTGTTTTTTTAGGGAATTTCTATTTCCTAACTAGTGGAGAAAGGGGGTTGGGACTCCCAGGAGCTCTCAGCAACACCGCTGTGTGGGATTTACTGGAGGTAACAGCAGGGCTTGTGGTCCCCAAGGACCCTCAGCATCCAAGGGACTTCATCCCCTAATCAGAGGCGCACCAGGAAGCGCGTTTGCAGAGTGGTGTAAAAATGGGGGTGTGCCTTCTACTAGCTCCCAGCAATCCCTCTGTGTCCTGCCTTTTTCTTTTTTAATTGTTATTATGGGAGGGGGGCTGTGCAGACCCCTCCATGGGCCGATTTCAACCCCAGGGACCCCATCCCACAGCTCCTGGCCTCTATTCTTAGTGCCCCTAGTGCACCCAGTGAACTGTGTTGGGGACCGCAGGGAGCCTAAAGGCACCCACTCTGTCAGAGCAATATTTTCAGTAATTTCTCTATAACTAACTACCGATGACCACCAGTAGGTAATATGTATTATATATATTACATAACTTTATTTTAGATTTTTGATCTCCATAATCCATTTTTTGTATATGTAAGTGTTGTCTGTGTCTCACAGGTCTAAAAACATACGGGAGGAGAAGTGGTCTAGTCATTTAAGGACAGATTACAATGACGGCAGGATGTGTCCTGCCATCTCGTTTTTTGGCAGTCCAACTGCGGCCTCCGCAGTCCTTCTGTCGGATTACGATCTGTGCTGAGACAGAAGGCCATTGATTTTTCTGTTGCTTTTTTCTGTTGCCACTTCGGGAGAGGTAGAGGCAGCCAAACTTCTTCCTGCGCTGATCATGTAGCCTAATTGCTAGTGCGGTCAACCTCAAATCTGGGGAAACCAGAGTCTCAGCAATGACGCTCAACATCTCGTGATTCTGAGCAAATCACAGAATCTCCCTGTGCCTAACAAAAGTGAATGTGTCCTCATGTAACAACTGGTGCTCATGTAAAGCGCTCTGATACAAGTTTGTGCTATATAAAACTTCGGGGGGAAAAAAAGAATCATGAGAAGCGTTCCGCTGACCTTTTCCTGGCAGGGACACTGCCACACAAGAGTCAGCCGAAAAGCTGGCCATGAGGCAAAAACATTGGCTCGGGGCAAATGTGACTGGCGCTCATGTTTTTCCCTCTGATGCTTTTGGGTCAGGTACATGCATTGTTTCACTTGCACAACGTAATGCAAGGAAGCAGAGTGTCTGACTGGAAGGCACTGTGGCGTGGTTGGCAATGGCTTCTGGCTCATGATCAGAGCCAAAGTGTGCTGCTGCCGTGACTCCGCTGCCTACACACCACCAGCCAAGCAAGAAGCTCATGATACGGGGGGATACTGCGGGCTACCCGGTGATTTCTGGATCACCACTGCGGCTGGCTGTCAGTAAAACCATTAAAGTCGTGATCAGCCTTTAAGTTGCTGACACACCTTCAGCGCGGCGCAGATTCCTGTGCTGTGCTGAACGTTCTAATGAGACAATGGGCTCATGACGGAACGGTTCCGTCATGAGCACAGGCCAACCGACGCTCATGACGGAACCGTTCCGTCAATAGCATTGAAGGAGAACAGGGCTCCAACGCTGATTTTTGTAGTTGACCAAAACAATCTTGGTTCACATCCTGGTTATTATCGTCTGGTTTTATTTACCTGTCAAGTACCATTCTGGTCAAACTACTGGAGATGGCAGGACAATTTATTTCCCTCCCGCTGTATGCAGAAGCCTATTGTGACATAATTTATTGAACTATTCTACCCATCATCGAAAGTAGAAGGTGGTCATCTGCTGAACCTTCGTAGTAATATATAGTCCAAGGAGAACCCCACAATTGACCCACACAAACGCATGAATCATGAGATAAAAAAAAGTCTGATTCCGAAGTAGGGGTGTGCACATTTTTGCCTGATTTGCTTTTGCATAATTATGTGGAATTTCAAGAAAACTATGTAAAATGACCCTTAATTACGTGAAATGCAAACCCACCATTAGCGTTGTATGTGATGCATTTTATAGTAAAAAAAAATGAGTGCAAAGACACAAGAGTGCAAGCCTCAGCCACTCGTGCTCTGCCCATTCATGTTGTCTCAGAGCGCGCGCAGTATATTTTTCTGCGAATGGTTATATGTCCAGGCATAAGGTTCGGAATTTCACATGAGACGTGTGATGTGAAATATCTGAAATTATGCAACTTATGTCACTTTTTTTTTACTTCATCCAGATTTACACTGGAGTGAACTTCAGTAGTTTTTGTAGCTCAATTACTCTCTGCAGGTGAATTAAAAAAGTGAGTGGCTTTCGACATTTTCACAATTCGCTAAATACCTCTGTGCAAAAACTAAATAATATCACTCGAAAAAGATGATATATGTACTTCATATATGTGCATATTTGCACGGATATTTTCAGTGTGCATTTACACCTACTTTTAAATGTAAACACTGAGGGCTAGATCTACAAGGAAGTGCCACAGCGCGGCAACGCAAACCCTTTGGCTGCGCCACGCTGTGGTACTTCCGAAGCACAGGAATGCAACATATTTTCAATAATATGCCGCTTTCCTGTGCTTCCCCCTGCGCTGGCGCACAAACTACAGAAATGCACCGGCAGAGGCACCCTTGCACCATACAGCACCTTGCACCATACAGCACCTTCCTGCACAAAAACAATCACTACAGGCATTTTCCTCCTTCAATGCGTGCTGTAGAATGCAGCACGCTTTGAAAGTGGGAAAAACGAGGAGAAATTAAAACATTTCTCCTTGCTGCGCCCTGCTATGCCTCCCCAGGGGAGGTGTAGCAAAAACAAGCATTTCCAGATTTACAATTCCTCGTAAATCTGGAAATGTGTCTCGTTCCATGGGTGTTGCGTGGGAACACCCACAGCAACACCCATGGAACGCCCCTTCCACGCAAAGTGCTGCGTGTGAAGGGGCCATTTTTACAAGGAGAGGAAAAGTCACGCAGTGTGGCTTTTCCTCTCCTTGTAAATATGGAGAAGTGAATTGTGCCTCCACTACGTCACAAAAAGTGACGTACTGGGGGCGCAGGGGGCTTGTAAATCTGGCCCTGGATTTGTACAGCCCTCCCATTTCAAAACCTATCGTGCTTGAGCAATCTATGTAATCCAGCGTCTAGTGCCTCTTGGATTACTAGGGATGCATGGAATGGATACTGTGAATGTGGCACTGTGGGCCCTTGACAGCTGAAGCACTGATCTACCATTTCTTTCCATCCCTTGCAGAGACTTTAATCACGTGGTAAACAGATGCTGCAGAATTTTGTTTACCCGTTATCCGTCATCTCTGAAGACTGCAGTAAAGTGACAGTGTGTTCAGGACTTTTAGTTTAACAGTGAGAGATTTATCTTTAATAGAATATTGACAAAACAGCACAAAATGACATTTGGTGTTGACTTCTTATCCTCGCAGCTGCAGTTTCGCTCTTCCTAAAAGCTTTATTTGCTGGTGTGTTGCCTGCTACTCTATTTCATATGGAAAAGTTGAAGAATTTTATGAACTATCTGATTAAAGTACTTCAATCTGAATGCAGATTAAAAGTCGCAGCACCTAAAAGAACTCTACCGATGAATATTTATATACTATACCCGGAATATGAATGCACTTTAAATCTCCTGTGCTAGACGAGGCCATGGGTTTTTATCCTATTTGGCTCCCTCTTTTATTAAAATGTTCTCTTGCATATTTACACTCCTGCAATAACTGTTGCTTGAAAGCCAAACACAATGAAACAAATCTCACGGATGCCCTGCCTCTCTGATCCCACTGCTCCAGAAGATTTATTTCTCTATCAAGTATTCATTTAAGAATGAGTCTTTTGTATTCTAGCTGCATAATTTTCTGCACAGCGGATCTATCCATTTTGCAGTTATTCATTCGACATGGAAAATCATTCTGTCTGTTTGTTGTGTGGGACTGTACATATTTAATTCTTTGAGTCTGGACTGATCTTTGTTGTGAATGCTTCATTCTAAGTGTGGGATTTGCGATGATTAAAGTTCACAATGAGTGTATTACAGTGTATTAAGGTACTACATATACATATAATTTAGTCTCGATTCTTTTGCATAGCAACGAAATGTGCGGAGAAAGGACTTCACCCAGTTGTTAAAAAACAGGAACTGATGAGTCAATAGTTGAAATTAATCAAAAATAATCAAATTATATAATATTTGGTCAACCTTTGTAAATGGGGGAGGTCACCTTTTTTGACCATCTGAGGCTTTGCAGAAGATCCCTTCTTTGCTTCATTAAATTGATGTCTACATTTTAAGTGGATTAAAAGGGGGAAAAGGACACATGGAATCCAACTATCACTGAACATATCAATAAAACGAGGAAGTAATCAAAGGCAATACAAATAATGGGCTTATTTAAAATCCCCTTGTGCTGCGGGTGTGCCACGCTGCGTGACGCGCTGGCAGTGCAACCTACTGTGTGATATTTAGAAGCACTGCGTGGCTTTACGTGTGCTTGTAAATATCACCCTTTTTCATGAAACACTTTGCGTGTTAGGGGCGTGACATGGGTGTTGCTGTGAATGATCAACACCCATGCCTACCAATGCATTTCTAGATTTATGAGCAATCATAAACCTGGAAATGCATCAGACTGCTACACCACTCCAGGGGTGGCATAGTGAGGCGCAACGAGGGGAAATTTTTCATTTCTCCTTGTTTTTTTTCCTATTTCAATGTCTTCTTCATTCTACTGCAAGCATTGGTAGAGTAAAGCACCTCAATTGATTGTTTTGATGCAGAAAGATACGACATCTTGTAAATATTTTGCATCTCTATGCTTCAAAAAGAAGGCAGCGCAGCACAGCAAAATGACTTATGGCACCGCGCAGCGTACGTTTCTCATAAAGAGCACCCTAAATACAAAATTCCTCTTTCTTGAGCGTTTAACCGGCAGCCAACGTTCAACGCTCAAGAAAGAACATTTTTGTATATAGCTGTCTATCCCTAATGATTTCGCTATTATGCTACAAATTGGAAAGTTGTGATTCAAGATTTGGTGACTTGCAATAGTAAAATTGATACAGCAAGAATTTAATTGACTTTTTGCTAATATTTTGAATTTTTCTTTGTTAAACAAATTTATGAATTGACGTTTATACTGATCAGGTGAAAGGTTGGTGGGATGGATAGGCTCGCTGATATTAGATAGTGTTAGGTTGCAGGGAAAGGGATTTAGGGCCAGATGTACTAACGTTTCTTGCGGGTGCAAATGGGTTTTAGACTCGTTTGCGACCTCATAAACCGTGTGGCCCATGTACTTATCCTATTTTGTGAGTCGCAAATCATTTTGCGACTCACAAAATAGGATTAGCGACTCCCTATTAGGAAGGGGCATTCCATGGGCGTCCTCCCTAATACCCACCCCAGAAGCTGTGTATGATGGTTTGTGACTGCAATTACAGTAGCAAAACAGTCGCAGCTTACCACCCTTCACATAAGGGTGGTAAATCCCTCTTTGTGAGTGGCTCTCAAAATATTTTTTAAGGGCTGGCAGTGGTCTTAGGGACCAATGCCTGCCCTTAAAAAATTAAACTGAAAAGTTTTTTTTTTTTTTTTAAATTCATCCTATTTTCCTTTAAGGAAAACGGGCTGCATTTACAAAAAAAACTACTTTATTTAAAAGCATTCCCAGACATGGTGGTATGCTGACCCCAGCAGGCCGCCATTCCTGGGAGTACCAGCCATTCCTAATGGGTTCACAAATTTCGACAGCCTCATTAATATGCACGAGACATGCAATTTGTGACGCCATTGGGAATCGCAAACAGTGCCCCAGGCACTGTTGTGCATCCTAATTTGCAAGTCGCAAATTGCGATTCGCAAATTGGTGGGGTAAGCATCTGGCACTCAAAGAGGAGAGTTTGTGATCTATGAAATGATGTATCAGCCAATTGCAGAGTTACTATAAGAAGAATTGAGGCAGGTAGGCATGAGACTGAGAGGAGGCTGTGCTCAGAAATAAATGGTGTGCAGTGGATGGAAGGTAAGAAGAGGGTCAATCTGAAGAAACAAATCAGAGGAATCAAGTGAGAGTAAATCAATGCCATTTTTTCCTGCACTGTTTAGGAGTATAGTGGGAGAAGGATTTCTGATTTAGCAAGTACTCAGAGAATGAAAGCTAACTTTATACAGACTGTTTCATTTCCAGAACGACAGCTTAAACATGTGATTCCAACCTTACACATCATTTTATCATTAAGAGCCCTAGATATTGCAAAAAAGTGTGATGCTGATTTAAAGCGGTTCACTGCCGCTGAACCAATTTGATTATAAAAAACTATACAACTATTCCTCAACGTACGCTCCCTACACCGTCACGCGGTAGAGATCTGGGACGTGATCGACACCCTCTC
This sequence comes from Lissotriton vulgaris, assembly GCF_964263255.1. Classification (NCBI taxonomy): domain Eukaryota; kingdom Metazoa; phylum Chordata; class Amphibia; order Caudata; family Salamandridae; genus Lissotriton; species Lissotriton vulgaris. The sequence continues at coordinate 77,867,149 of NC_141690.1, read as the reverse complement.
CCCCAATGTAGGCGTCTTCACTGAAACCTGGACAAACGTCACCTTTGGCCCTGACATAGCCACTGCCATCCCCGATGGCTACAAGATCCAGAAAAAAGACCGACCCACCGCCCAGGAGAAGGACTCGCCATTGCACACAAGACCTTCCTCCGACTCTCTACCTCCAGCACAAGTGATCCCCACTCCATCACAGAACACCTCCACTTCCAGATCCAGACCAGCCCCAGGACCACTATTTGCGGCACCCTCGCCTACTGACCCCAGGGACCCCGTAACCATTCCTCAACTACTATAGCTGAGCTTGTCGAACCCCATGCCATCACCTCCACAGACTACATCCTACTCGGAGACATGAACTTCTACCTTGACAACCACAGCAATCCCGATTCCACCGCACTCCTTAACAACCTCCCCAACCTCGACTGAAGCAGCACCTCCACACAGCCACTACACCTTCAACACCACCACAGCACTCAAGCCCGCCCTGCGCCTAGCACAGAGGAACTGGAGCAAGGTCACAGAAGAACACCTCAGCACCAACCTCCTCCAAGACCCCCCATGTGCCACGACCGCACCAACTCAGCAGTCAAAGAATTTTACCGCTGGATCGCCTGCTGCGCCGAGAAGCTTGCACCCCTCCGCCACCCAGCCAAACAAAGCCCCTGAAAGTCACCTGGTTCACCACAGAACTACAAGAAGCCAGACACTCCTGCAGACGCCTTGAGAAAACCTGGCAAAACCAGAAAACCACAGAAGCACTAAACAACCACAGCTGCACCTTGAAGGAAAACGACCAGCGCATAAGAGACACCAAACGGACCTTGATCTGGAGCAAGATCCACACCAACACAACCAATGCCAAAGAACTGTTCAACGTCTTACAGCATCTCACCAAACCCCCAGCAAAACAATGGACGTCACACCATCCCAGCAACTCTGCAACAAACTCAGCTCCTACTTCCATAGGAAGATCAAGGTCCTCTGCGACAACTTCAGCGAACATATGCCAGACACCACATCCCTCCCCTATCCCGCCGATAAGCCTACCATCATGACCTGGAATCCCGCCACCATCAAACACATTACTGCTACCATGAAGAAAACCCACTCAGGAGCCCCGACAGACCCTTGCCCACCACACATCTTCCACAGTGCCGCCGCCCCATCACACCAGAACTAGGACGGGCCATCAACACCTCCTTCAGAACCGGCACCTTCCCGGATGACTGGAAGCAGGCAGAAGTTAAAGCCCTACTCAAGAAACCCTCGGCTCACCCAACGGACCTGAAAAACTACTGGCCCATCTCCCTCCTCCACTTCACAGCCAAAGTCACTGAGAGACTCCTAAACAGTCAACTTAATGCTTAAATTTTAAAATATGAAGCGCAGGTGCTCAATTTTTTTTCTGGTGTCCACACCTACTTTTCTCTGGCTCCACCCACTTAATTAGCTCCCCCACATCCTCAAAAGTCGGATGTAATATGAGGTACAAACACCTGTTAGTAACAATTCAGGGAAAGGGTGGAAACAGTAACATGACTATTGCACCCAAGAGAGGGTAAAAAAAATAAACTTGTGTGCACTAGAGGAAGTAGTGATGCCAAGGCATATACATGCATTAAGTAGAGGGGCGGGGGCTGCTGTAGTAATATATAATATTACACTAAGAGTCTTCGGGTGTAGTGCACCAAACAGGAAATAAGGACATGCTAAAAACTGTGGACCAACAGCAGCACTGAAACATACCAGATCATTAAGCAGACTGTCTCAAGAGTACAGTAACCATTGCTTCCCCATCCCAGACAAAAGAGCAGCTTACTAATGCATTAATGATGGGCAAATTGCTGCTCTCCATGTAGCCGGCGTCTCCCTCTGACCACCACCCTCAGCACACATCCTGTCCCGGGACTGTCATCTGAAAGCAATTGTACTTCACTGTACTCTGCACCTGAGGGCTTAGTAGACTTGGACACAGCTGTGGCTTGCCCCCGTGCTGAACAACAAAATGCAGATGAGGGAATGAGGTGCATCTGCAGAGCTATTATTTGGTCTCAAGATGGGAATATCCAGGGCAAGGCACCAGGAAGTCACAGTTAAGGCGACTAGGCAGAACGCTGCACGTGGAATTTGTGCACGCTATGAGAGTTATAGAGCACATGGTGGAAATTTTGTTTTCGTGAGTCTTTGAATTGGGCTTTGGGCGTGTAGTTGTATGGTTTAGCATGGGGCACAATTCTAGGTATGCTGTAAATGTTTTTGATTCAGTTGGCGGCATGGAGTTCTTTGCACAGTAATCAATGATTTTCCATGGAGCATAACAGGTTTTCACTAATCACGAGTTTGTCATTTTATTCTTTTTCAACTTTGGAGGAGGTCTGTAACTTGATTAAGTTTGGTCTTGCACATTATGCACGGGGTGATTTAGGACCTAAGTGCTCATTAACGGAAGACACAGGTTATCAACTGATAATGATGTGCTTTTTTTTTTATACCGTACAGTTACCCTTACCCCTGAATCTAGTAATGGAATAAACCGAGGGTGTTTAGGGCAGGGTGGAGGTACGTTGGTGGGTCTAAACTAGACACTAAAATGACCCGGCAGAGCAGACACAAAGTTGGGGGCACAGGCAGGTCTGTGTGTAGTGTCCAGATTAGAAAAGGGTGCTTGTAATGTAATGTAATGTAAAAGAAACTTATAAAGCGCAGCTAACACCCAACGGTTTCTTGGCGCTAAAGCAAAAGGAGGCAGACAGTCCGAGGGGCTAGAAGCGTTAGTTGTAAGCATTACAAAACAGATGGGTTTTGAGAAGGGACCTAAAGTGGATGTAGGAGGAGGCTTGTCTCAGGCCTAACGGGAGAGCGTTCCAGTATAACGGGGCAAGGAATGAGACCCTTAGTCCACCCAATTTTTTACGTTTGAAGGTCGGGGTCCGGAGCAAGCCCAGGTGGGAAGAGCAAAGATTGCGGGAGGGGACATAAGGATGTAGTAGAGAGGAAATGAAAGAGGGGCCTGTGCCTGCAACTGATTTAAAAATGATGCACCCCAATTTGAACTTACAGCATTCAGATACAGGGAGCCAATGGAGGGATTTTAACAGAGGGCGGACATGTTGGTGTCTAGGCTGATGGTAAATAAGCCGTGCCGCCTGGTTTTGTATGAGTTGTAACCTCTTCAGTTGATAGGCTGGTATGCCAACGTAGAGCGAGTTGGCATAGTCTATCCTGGAGATGACTAGGGCCAACAAAACCAGGGTAAGGGCCTCGGTGGTCAGGAAGCGTGTGATTTTTCGGATTTTCCTTAATTGGAAAAAACTAGAGGAGACTACCGCGTTGATCTGGGGCTTCATAGTGAGGTCGTTGCTGATAACGATCCCAAGGCTTTTTACTGAGTTGACAGGGTTGGGGGGAGGACCCAGCCTCGTGGGCCAGAAGGTGGATTTCCAAGGATTGGCAGTCCCCCCGACAAGAAGTAACTCTGTCTTGTCGGGGTTGAGTTTCAGATGGTTCACCCCCGTCCAGTCACTGATGTGACAGAGGGTGGTTTGGAAGTTGTCGATGGAATGGTCCGAGGAGCTAATATCGAAGACCAACTGAATGTCGTCCGCGTAGTTGAACGCGGTGACACCGCTGCCGCGTAAAGACCGAATTAGGGGAGTGAGGTATAAATTAAAAAGAAGAGGAGATAAGGAGGAGCCCTGCGGGACGCCGCAGGTTAGTTCGACCTCGTCAGCAGAAAACTGAGAGAGCCGAACCGCCTGGCGGCGATTGCTCAAAAAAGAGCGAACCCAGTCAAGGGCGGTGCCCCGGATGCCAGCCTCCTCGACACGGTCGACGAGGATGTTGTGGTCGACCGTGTCAAAGGCGGCCGACAGGTCCAGGAGCACCAAGGCCTGACTGGTTTTAGAATCAGCCCCTCTCTGCAACTCCTCCATAACTGAAAGTATAACGGATTCCGTAGAGTGGTTGGGTCGAAATCCAGCTTGTTGGGGATCAAGGAAGTGAGAGTCTTCAATAAAGGTGCTCAAGATGTTGGTGACATGAGACTTAATGACTTTGCTGAGGTAGGGGAGGAGGGATATAGGACGGTAATTACTCATAACCGTGGGGTCTGCCGTAGGTTTCTTCAGAATTGGCACAACCTCTGCTTGTTTAAATGACCAAGGGACTAGGCTAGAGGAGAGAGAGTTGTTCAGCAGTGCCAAAGGGGGAGAAGGGCAGACTGTAAAGGCCTCACGAAGAATCTGGGGAGGGCAACAGTCCGTAGGGAATCCGGAGGTAACCTTTTTTAAAAGAGCAAGAAGCTCCATCTCCGAGATTGGAGGAATCTGAGTCAGCTGCAACGAGTTAGAAGAGGGCAAGGAAGGGTCAGGCCTAGGGGGTGGGGCGGGGTCGAAGAAAGAATACTGTTCTTGATATTGGCGATTTTCTCCACAAAAAAAAGATTTAAAGAATCACAGAGTGCCCGAGAGGGAAGGGGTTTAATGGTAATCCTATCTGGGTTTGACAGTTCCTCCACGATGGAGAAAATATACTTGGTTCTATTGGAGGAGTCAGCAATTTTTTGGGAGAAGTAAGTGGTCTTGGCCTGCAGGACCGCTAATTTGTATTCCTTAAGCAGGGTTGTAAATCGTATTTTCATGTCAGGGGCGTAGCCACGTCGCCACCGGCACTCAGCCTGCCTGAGGCCCAGCTTCAGGGCTTTGAGGTCCTCCATGAACCACCTTTGAGCATCATGCAGGCGTTTAGTTTTGATCTGTCTAAGTGGGGCCACAGTATCACTTGTTGATTCTAGCCAATATGTAAGGGCGGAGGCTTGGGTATCGATGGATCCAAGATTGGGGGGGTTGGAAGATCTAAGTAATGTGACAAATTCACTAAGATCGGCCCTGTTCCGATTCCGGGCCGAAAGGTTACCTTCCAGTACTCTGCTAGGGCAGGGAGTAATCATGAGGGAAAAAGAAATCATATAATGGTCTGACCATAGACAAGGTGAGATTGAAAGGGCGGTTATGTCCAGGTTGGAGGTCCAAATCTGGTCTAGGGTGTGACCCTTAATGTGAGTTGCTGATTTTAAATGAGAGAGGCAGTTCATGCTAGCGAGAAGGTCGGAAAATGTAGCAGAACAGGCACTCTCTTTGACGTCAAAGGGTCAATAATTGAAATCACCTAAGATTAAAAGTTTAGAGTTATTGATGACAAGTTGGGAGATCATGTCTCCGAACATTGTAGGGAAATTGGGCATGGACTGAGGGGGACGGTAGACTAAGACACAGATGAGCGGGGTCAATGGAGATTCAAGTCTCAGCATAAGATGGTCGACCGAGGGAATACTGACTGAAGTCAGGGCAGAGAATCTGATAGAGTTCTTAACAATCGCTGCAACCCCGCCTCCCGATTTTCCAGGAGCTCTGTTTGCTTGGATGATGTAATAACCAGTGGGGATTGCCACAAGAATGTCAGGGGCAGACTCCTCATTGAGCCAGGTTTCCGTTAGTAGTAATATATCCGGTTTCTCAGAATCTAGTAGGGCAAAGATTTCCAACTGGTGTTTTACCAGTGAGCGTGTATTAAGATAGAAGATTTTATGGTTGGAGTTTAGAGGCCTATTAATAGTGGGAGAACTGAAGGCTGGGAGAGAAGCTGGGGGTGTAGGGGTTGCTATCTCAGGGAAGGTGTCTCTGGTGCAAAGAATCCCCAGTGGCTCAAGGCTGGATGGATGTGCTGGGGGTGTAGGGTGACAGAAGTGTAAGAGGATCAAGTCAGCAGAGGTGTATTTGATAAAACCGGCAGGGGGACATTCCCCGTGCCCCGGCTGGCCGCGGACGGGCGCAGACGGGCTTGCCTTAGGCGCGCCTTCTTGGGGGCAAAGATTGAAGTGCATTGGAGTTCAATGTTTGATCGCCAGTGGCAAATTAACAGTGACCTTGAAAGAAGTCTGTGAACACCTTGTGTGCGGCTAGCATTGTGTTAGGTGCGTAGGGTGGGGAAGAGGGTCGCTGTAAATGTGACAGAGGGACACTATTACTCGAGCTGAGTCTAGTCTCCAGTGTGCTGGTAGGAAGGAGCACTTTCATAAGTGATTGTTAGAGCTGTGTATGGTAAGAAACCTCAGCACTCACCATCGGTAGCAGCACTCAAAGGCCTCTAGCTTGAAGCTGATTCTCATACCACAGGCCGCAGAGTAGGGAAGCAGCACCCTCGGGATGTTCAGCTTGGAGGCCCACCAGTGCCAGGAAGAGCAGCGGGAACAGTAACATTGCAAGTCAGCGATGTGGAGTGCTGCGTGGGCGGGCCATACTGCTCTCAGTGATGGACACTCACAGAGCCCAGGAGCCCCTCAGCCACCCTAGAGGAGCAGCCAACTGCTCAGCCTGAAACCCACTATCCTCGAATCACAGGAGCCGGCCCCTCAGCCCTGTGTGATGGAAGAAGCACCGCAGCACAAGAAAAATAGCATAGAAGCTTCTGCAGCTTGCACTTGCCCCTCTTACAGTGGTGGCTCCCGCTCCCGGGGCTTGTAAGGGCAGTCCAGTGGCACATTGGCAGGCTTGTTTCAGGACTATGGCAGCAGCCGGGGAGCCAGTGTATAATTTGTTTTCAAGTGTTCCCTCTAGTCTAGAAATTGTCCACTATCAGAGTGACGTCAGGATCACTGTAGGGACAGGAAGCAGAAGCGGCGAGTAGGGCGTAGGTTAGAGTGGGGGTCAGTGCCTTTTCTGAGAAGGCTGACCTGCTCCAGGGGCTGCGCAGCTTTTCAAGCAGGAGGGACCAGGGATGTGATTACAGCCGGGGAGAACACTGTATATTCTATTATTAGCCTTAGGCAGGAGCATCGGCATGCACTGCTCAGCTGTGTGCTCTACGGATGAACATGAAGTCAATATGGAGTGTAGACCCAGCCCTAAGAAATAAGTGCCGGTGATAAGCACAAGAAAGCACCAGCACACATTAAGCACTGCTGACCACCTTCATCGAAGAAAACGTCATCCTGGACGCCTTCCAGTCTGGATTCCACAGCAACCGAAGCTATGAGACCGCCCTGCTCGCTGCCACCGATGACATCCTCATGCTACTCGATCAGGGACACACTGCTGTCTTCATCCTTCTGGACCTCTTCAAGGCTTTCGATACCGTCTCACACTGCACGTTCGCAGCCAGTCATCACGATGCAGGGATCCATGGACCGGTCCTCGACTGGATCCAATCCTTTCTCTCCATCAGAACCCAGAGGTTTAGACTGCCCTCCTTCCTCTCTGCACCCACTGAGATCAACTGTGAAGTACCCCAAGGATCATTGCTCAGTCCCAAGCTCTTCAACATCTACATGGCCCCCCTCGACGCCATCGTCAGACAGCATGGGCTCAGGATTATATCCTAAGCTGACGACACCCGGCTCATCCTCTCACTCATGACGAATCCTGAGAACACCAGACTCTGCTTCCAGGAAGGAATGAAGGCCATCACTGCCTGGATGGAGTACAGCTGCCTGAAGCTCAACTCTGAGAAAGCAGAGGTCCTCATCCTCGGACCCGCCACCTCCGCCTGAGACAACACCTGGTGGCCCTCCACCCTGGGGAGTCCTCCCACCCGCATAAAACCTCAGCATCATCCTCGATTCCTCCCTCTAAATGACCCAACAGATCAACGCTGTTGCTTCCACCAGTTTCATCTTCCGGCGCATCCCCTGCAAGGCCTTCGAATGGATTCCCCTGAATGCAGAAAGGTTGTAACCCACACACTCATAACCAGCAGACTCGACTACGGCAACGCCCTCTATGCCGGAATCAACAGAACTCTCCTACACAAACTCCAAACCATCCAGAACTCCGCAGCCATACTCATCCTCGGGACTCTGAGTTATGAACACATGACCAACACCTATGCCACCTCCACTGGCTCCCCGTTGAGAAGGGGGTTACCTTTAAGCTCCTCACCCACGCCTACAACGCCCTCCACAACATCAGACCTGAATACCTCAATGAGAGAGTCTCGACCCACGTGCCCAGGAGGAACCTCCTCTCTGCCGACCTCACCCTGTCAGAGATCCCCCACATCAGCAGAAAAAGAGCAGGCAGGAGAGCCTTCTCCTACATCACAGCCAAGACCTGGAACAAGCTCCCAGTGAACATCAGGTGCTCCCCCGACCCTGCACACCTTCAGGAAGACCCTCAAGACCTGGCTCTTCGACTGATCCGGAGCTGCACAACGCTCCCCACCGAACGCCTTGAGACCCTCACGGGTGAGTAGCGTGCTTTATAAACCCCTGATTAATTGATTGAAATTAAATCAATACGCCTTGTAAATGCCCTTTTTCATTCATGCTTAGAGAGGAGGTGACGTAAAGGTGAGAGCTGCTGAATCCGGAGCTGGGGAACAAAGATCAAGGCTGGGCATGGACCCAACATCCTGTGACTCCATGCAAAGCGGTCCACATCCCGTGCCTACAAAATGAATGTGTCCTTGTGCGATGCAACCGGTGCTCATGGAAAGTGCTCAAACACCCTGCAGTCGAATCCACGCTATACAAAAGTGCAAAAATCAAACCCCTTGTGTAGGGTGAGGCCATTGCTGTTTGTGCATAGAGGTACCTTTAAAATATAAGAAGTCAGGTATGAAAGAGAAATGGAGGCTGAACTGGCTATGCAGATGTAGGGCTGGAGACATGCTGATATGGGCTACTGCAGGAGATGTCCTGGAGGGTGGGGGAGTGAGATGGCATCTGAGTTGATTAGCCCCTTCCTCCCCTTGGCCTGATCCCAGCAGAACTCCCCCTTCCTAGGTGTGAAGGAGGCCTTGACACCCATTGTAAAGAAACAGTGAACTAAGTGGGGATAGGAAGGGTAGGCGACACCCCCGTGTAAGGAGCATATTCATAGCCTCTGTTTTCATGGGTTGTAGTCATGGGGGTTCTTAACTCCTTGACAAATGGATCAGAGACCCTCAGACCTTGATCTAAGGTCTCACCTCCCTGCACCAAGCTTAAGCCACCACCCTGTCCCGTGTCTTAACGTCACAATAAGGGGGTTGTATTCCACAAATGACCAGACATCCTTTATGTGTGCAAGTGAAAGGACAAACACAAGAGAAAGAATGGACAGAGCGCTGAAACTTTTCAGATACTCACCCCATCACAGATCTTGGTTGAATCCATCATTATTCTTTAGCTCACTTCGCCACCTCAGTTCAGACCCAACTATATGCAAATCAGTCTTGACCCTGTGCCTCATTGGAACAGTCCAGCCCGTACTGCCAAACCAGGTCTTCCCTCAACCAGAAACTAGAATCCTGGGACCGGTTTTGGGGTTACAACCCTAAACAGCCAGGCTAGCTTGATTCGAGTGGCAAAGTGAGCAAGGGACCCACGTCTGGGCATACCCTCCCAACTTAGGGCGAACAAAGCAAACACAAAGAGATAATGGATGGGGCGGGGCAACTTTTCAGAAACTCACCCCCAGTCGCAGATCTGCGTTGAATCCATCATCATTCTTTAGCTCACTTTGCCACCTCAGTTAAGACCCAACTATATGCAACTTGGGGCCAGATGTAGGTCGGTCGGTAACGGCCGAAAATCGGTATTTTCAGCCGTTACCGACCGGTATTTCAGAAATGGTATGTAGGGGCATCATTTTACAGAATCGGTAAATTTACCGATTCAGTAAATTTACCGATTCTGTAAAATACCGTATCGGTATTTGTACCGATTCGGTAAATCTCAGATGTAGGTGGGACTCTTCTGAGTCCCAAAGGCCCTACAAATTCGGTATTTTAACACCCAATCCAATTAGGTGTTAAAATACCGAATTCAGGTGTGCATGCACTTGTGTGCATGCACACCTAGCCATGTGACAGACAGACATGCCCTTAGGGCATGTCTGTGTGCCACATGGCGCACATGCCTATTTTTGGGGTGCCAGAGGGTGTCAAAGTGACACCCCCTGCACCCTTGCAAAAGTCGGTATTTACCGATTCGGTAATTACCGAATCGGTATTTCCCATTCATTCCTATGGGCTTCACAGCACATAGGAATGAATAGGAAATACCGATTCGGTAATTACCGAATCGGTAAATACCAAATTCTAACGATTCGGTATTTCCACATCTGGAAATACCTACATCTCCCCCCTTCATATTTACCGACTCTGAAATACCGAATCAGTAAAATTCGGTATTTCAGAGTTGGTAAATATGATTTACCTACATCTGGCCCTTGGTCTTGACCCTGTGCCTCATGGAAACAGTTCAGCAAGCACTGCCAGAACAGGTCTTCCCTGAACCAGAAACAAGAATCCTGGGATGCAAACTGAATTTGAGAGTACATGTTATTCACATCATCCACCTTTCCTGCCACTTATCGCACCAATAAATAAATAAAACATGGGGTTTGATGTTTTAAGCACACTTGCTTCTTTCTTTATGCCAGGGCATCCTTTTATCATTTTATTCGGTGTGCATCTGTAAGCGAATGGTAATGACCACACCTCATGAAGGAAAGTACTGCCTAAGGGTTCATAGCAGCATAGGGGGTAATGCTTCATGAAGGAGCTAAATCTAAACAAAGAAAATAGTAAGGTTATTACCACCATGGATGAGCAAGATAACAGCTTTAGTTTCAGCCACAGAGAAAGGCAAAGGCACTCATTTTTCAATATGTAAAAGAGTGTATATAGCATCTTTCATGGACATAAATCGTTGTTTGACTGTTCAGTTAAAAGGCAAAAATAAAGATGACACATTCAAATAATCCCAAGGAACTTTCGCCATCTTAAGAGTTTGTAATGTCCATGCAAACTGCATTACTGAACACAATTGATTCTGACCATGATAAAAAACAGACACATCCTCTTGTACAATATCAACAACAGATGAAACAATACTGTCCAATGTTTAAATGTGGGAAGAAAGTGTGTTAATACTATTATCAACAACAACAAGGACTTTTTTCAAATTAGTCTTGTCTGTCGCCCTTAAACGGGAAGCAGCTCCCATATTTTATTATAGTTGCATAAATTAATCGTTTTGATCTAGCCTCAGCAGGCCCCTTTATCAAATCTGTCAAATCAATGTCACCGGATAATACTGACAAATGTTGTTTTACTGACGACAGTGTTGAGTGTTTTAACCAGTTTTGAAATAAATTTCCAACATCGTAGGAGGTACCTGAATGGGAGTTAGAAAAACGTGGATCAGGCCTATCCTGTGTATAGCCAGGGGCCTTGTTATGGAAACGGAGTTGGCAAGCATCTGAGCTGGTCTGCCAAACCAACCAACCTAGGGGGTCTAACTCAGAAATATTAAAAGTAACATTTTGAAACAAGGATTACAGGTTGTCAGTGGAATAATCAGCATGATTGGTCCAGTTCAAATATTCAGCCAGAGTAGGAATGGCAGGGGCATTAATTTGCTACGAAGTAGCCAGTCCAAAACAAGTAGTCTGACAGACCAAATCATTTAAGAATAAAGTTTTTGTCGGGATGAGGCACGTGCGATGTAAAGCTTCAGTGCCCCGCACTTGCAAGGATCTAGAAACCCAAACAGATTTAAGATCTATTGAGGCCTTCCACAGATCATAGTCACCTACTGACAATTCATTAAAAAGGATTGGAGATACACTAATTTGGTGTGGGTGAGCATCACTTTAGGATTGGACGAAACATTTAATTAAAAATAAAATAATTCCGGTTTGGATTTATCAAAATCTTTAAAATATGTACATTTTTTCAAAACGTTTTTGAGCTACCTTCCAATGGAGCTGGGCAATGTTCCCATTGTGTGTAATTAAAAACATTTCTAAATGTATTAGCTTTATGAGCCCTAATGCTGGTAGCAAAAAAAACCAGCATAATTTGTAGTATTCAAATACAAATCATCAACATAAAATGCAGCATAATACTTCAAATCTGAAAACAAAGATTGTATGGCATGTACATCCCAATCTTCAGACCGTACATTGTGTTTCACTACATCACCCATGGAAACACAAAGTACATTTGGTACGTTAATTATATCTGTAGGGCCATGAATTTGGAACTCCACTGCATCCAAACTATGCCATCCGCAACTGGCCTGGTGGAGATGTTGGTATATGTGGATATGTCAAGAGATCATTCCAAAACACCTTTGAATTTAACAATAGTTGTCTGACTCCAGATGCTTGCCAAAAAAGTTATAAAAGTAGCCAATCTCTGATACATCTAACATTAGACAACACAGGACAAACATTCAGAAGAGAGACGACATCTGAAAAAATGTGTGAGTAGCTAGAAGATACCTCACGGGCGCACCACCATTGGGGCCCCTGGTTGGTACTCACCAGGGTGGCCCTGTTCTCATCATTGGTATCAACTAGCTTAACGAAAACGTGTCCGACTCCCAAAAGTAAAAGACAGTGAATGGTGCAGTGTACACAAACTTATATGTGACAAGGACTAACAACGTTCAACATATAACAAAACAAATACTGGGCACACAAGAATAAGAACCTTTTTATTTGTATTCTCCTGTCTGCCAACAGTAAACACATATATAAAACAAAGAGAGAAGCGAATACTACCTATCGATTCGCTTTCAACTCGCTGCCTGGCGAATCGATAGGTAGTATTCGCTTCTCTCTTTGTTTTATATATGTGTTTACTGTTGGCAGACAGGAGAATACAAATAAAAAGGTTCTTATTCTTGTGTGCCCAGTATTTGTTTTGTTATATGTTGAACGTTGTTAGTCCTTGTCACATATAAGTTTGTGTACACTGCACCATTCACTGTCTTTTACTTTTGGGAGTTGGACACGTTTTCGTTAAGCTAGTTGATACCAATGATGAGAACAGGGCCACCCTGGTGAGTACCAACCAGGGGCCCCAATGATGGTGCGCCCGTGAGGTATCTTCTAGCTACTCACACATTTTTTCAGATGTCGTCTCTCTTCTGAATGTTTGTCCTGTGTTGTCTAATGTTAGATGTATCTGAGATTGGCTACTTTTATAATTTTTTTGGCAAGCATCTGGAGTCAGACACCTATTGTTAAATTCAAAGGTGTTTTGGAATGATCTCTTGACATATCCACATATACCCACAGATTTACAAAAAACAATTGCCTTGTGGACTAGGTCACTGTGTTTCTTGATTGCATGAGTGGAGGGCGACCTAGTCCTACAAATCCCTCTGTACTCCTAGTATATGAACCTGGTGGAGATGTTGACAAAAGTCAGGTCCCTTTTCATGATGTGAGAAGACGAATGCGTGGCCAACGTTCCATTGACCAGTTTCACAGCAGAGGGTCCAGGTATGTAGTGACCATTTATGAGAAGGAAAAGGAATGTAAAAAATCCAATCGACATAAAAAGGAAAATGGCAACGAGGACCATCCATATGTATGTCCAGGGTGGAATCAAATTAGACTTTTTAAACTAGGACACAAAAATAGAGAATTATATAGGGGTCAATGATGAGGTAGAGTTTGAGTCGAAAGAGAAACGTGACTGGAGAAGGGTATCCAGTTGAAAATCAGGCAACGACTCGGTTGTGGGACAAGCATACTCTGTTTCCTCATTAAGACTGGAAGTAGGGAGGTTTAGCAACGGGTTAATGACAGAGTCCATCTCTATGGCAGTATCAGGCTGTGTGGTGTCAAAAGTGGCCAATACTGGATTCCTGGAATTCGCTGTACAAGAAGACACTAGTGTTATACTATTCAGGATCAGCCAGATGTTGTACCTTGACATTGTCCACAGAGACGTTTCTGTTGTCTTTTCGACCAGGAAGTGGTGGTAAAATGACTGTATTAGTTCCCTTCATGCCAAGCACTGGGACAAGTGCACGATAAGAGGGGCCAAACTCGTTTTTGTTCTCCATCTTCTCTCGGACCAGGTCTCCGACTTTGGGTGGCCAGCCGACTACCCGAATCTGCAGTGTAGCATCAGTGGCAAAGGGTAAGTGTTCCTTTGCAAAACCGTCTTGGGTCTCCTGTAGCTTCTGTAATACAGCAGAAGGATTATCAACGTCAAAGGCTGTGCCAGTTGCCGCCATGCCTAGACCATCAACGTCTGGCACAAACATTTTCATGCCATGGAGCATTTCATATGGGGTCCGCCCACTCAGAGATCTTCTAGGGAGATTATTTACTGCACGTTGTATGCTACACAAAGGGGCGAATCAGTTCCAGCCAATACCTAAGACCCTAGCTGTCAAGAATTGCTTTAATTCATGGTTCACTCGCTCCACAACTGAATTACCCTCAGGTCTGTATAGAGACGAAAACCTTATGGTCTCCTTGTACGCCTTAGAGGGGAATGCTGGATGCTGGCCTGAATGGAAAGTGCCACACGCAAAAATTCTCACAAAGACACGCAAATCCCTGATGAAAGTTCGAGCATCAGCACTGCATTATGGCCACACCCAAAGAAAATGTGTGCATGAATCAACTGCAACTAAGATGAATTTATAGGCAGTATCTGAAGAAAATGGACCGCAGTGATCTAAATAAACACATTCAAAAGGTCTATTAGATATACACAGTGGTGTGTGTTTTAGACGTGTTACTGTAGATGGCTTAATCTGTTGGCAAATGTCACAGGAAAGTACATAATTACTGGTTTGTTTGTATAAACCATGCCAATAGTAACGCTGCTGTAAGATAGAAACAGACGCAGACACTCCATCATGGGCCGAATCCAAGCCTTTGTGTGCGGCTGTTATCAGTGAAAGTCTGTGGTCCGTGTTGGGAATCAACCTGTCACCAACGTCATTAATCCTCACATAAGGAACTTTATCGGGACTTAACCTTTAAGAGTATCTCGGAGGGAAACACTGCGGGTAATTGCCACCCTTCTCTGTAGCAGCAATTGCTGCCAAGATGTCATTCTCAATCTTATTCATGGGTCTTGTAATCGCTGCAACTGAAAACGTGGCTACTACCGATTTAGCTGGTTCGTCAGCTAAACGTTCGCCAACCGCGTATACTCCTAAGCGCTGGTGGCCAAGAGTATGAATTACTTGTGAGAGGCAGGCATTCTTTAAGATCTCTGACTCGAACCCAAAACATTTTATGCTTAATTGCGTTGCCTTTAGAATCCATTGGGACCAAAAGTGTAAGTTGTCATTGAAAGACTGAACACAGTAGTAAGAATCACTTACAGTGAGAGTAGTCACATTCGGATCTGCAAACTCAAGTGCCAGCACCAGAGCAAGCAGCTCAGCTAATTGGGCGCTTCAGTCTCCTAGTGCCTGAGGTTTGCAACACTTGACTTGAACTCTTCGTTCACTATGGCACCCGCCACAATTGCGCATGCTGCTAAATAAGAATGCTTTGACCCCGTCACCGGTTGCGCTGAACCACAAGTGTAAATGATACAATGGTACACCTCCAACAGACGCATAGACATAAGAGCAGGATGAACAAATTCATGCTGTAAAAACTCCTGTGTTTTCAGGGATGAGTCGAAGATGAAGGTGACATCTGAAGATGTCAATGAAGTAGCTTATTGTATCCAACGTGGATGCAAAGCTTCTGAGTTTGGTACACTTGCCTTCGTCACTGCTTCCAGAGCAGGATATAGTGTGACAACCAAAATGCACTTCCCCTGTGCCAGGGCCCGTTCCTTTAGGATCGCCATCTGGACAGCTGCCAGGATTTTTTCAACAGTGGAAAAAATCAGTTCAGCTGTAGTGTACAAATGGGATTTGTAAGCAATAGGCACTGTGTCACCTTCATTAAACTTTAAGTATGTGAAAACCACTGCACTTGGCACAATACGTATCGCCAGGTTAGCATGGTTATCACGTATCAACAAGTATTTAAATTTAAGAAGATCAGACTGCAAAGACTGCAGGATAGATGAATGTTCCGGAATCCAGCAGGCTTTTGAAAAAGTAGGTTGTATCAAAGAATATGATGGTTTGATACTAAGCATGGGCGGAAAATCCGTTCCGCTCGCGGATTTTGCGGATTTTCGGGAAATTCGCAATCCGCGAGATTCGCGAATCTCCCGCAAAATCCGCAAATCCGCGAGCAGCGGATTTTGCTCGCACTGCTCGCACTGTTCGCGTGAGTTCGCGCCCCGCGAATAAGTGCAAAATTGCAGAAATACGATCTTAGCAAAACTGAAAGTAACTACTTACCAGGTTCAAAAGTTCAGGCTCATCATTAGTAGCCATTTCCTGTAGTGCTTCCTGAGGGGCCCCTCCAGAGTTCAGTTGCCAGTTGAAACTATTATGTGACCCTGCTCTGAACCTCAGAATAGTTACACATATGCCACAAAGGTCCTGAATTACAGCTAAGGGAGACAAGCAGGAGCCAGGCTGGAAGTTAAAATCCATTAATCAGCCCCTAATTCATTATTGTCAGTTGGGGCAGGGCAGGTGTTGTAACTAATTTTGCAACAATGAAAGCACTTAGCAAGTGCAAAAGATCACTAATCAGGGCGCACTAAGGAAGCAGGTGCCAGCTAAAAAAATATTCTGTGACACATTAATCAGCCCCAAATTAATTCAGGTCACTTGAGGCAGGGAAGGTGTGCTTTGCTTTGCCGAAAATAATGTACACTGGACAACCAGAGGGTGTGGTGATGAAACAGAGGGTGGCATGGGTGAGCCAGAGGGTGGCATGAGTAGTCAGAGAGTGGCAGTGGTGACAGAGAGTGGCAGTGATGAAGAAGAGTGTCCCAAACAGGCTGGACACGTAGAAACAACAAGTTCGCATAACTTGCGACCCGACAGGTAAGTTCGCAAATTGCGAAATTGTAAAAACCCTCGCGAACTGGCAGAAACACGGGCGAACACAAAAAAAAAAAAATCCGCAAATTCGCGGGAATTCGCAGATTTTGCGGATTGCGAATCCGCAAATCCGCAAAATTCGCGAACGCGAGATCCGCAAAATTCGCCCATCCCTATTTGATACGATGGGCATACTCAGGAATATAAGTTCGACCGAAGTTAAAAAATCCCAGCAAAGACTGCAGTTTTTTCAGGGTTTTAGGAGGTCGCAAACGTGCACATTTCTCCAAGAAGTGAGGCGCCAAGCATCTACCTTCATTATTGAGCTCGTAGCCCAAGAACAACACTGTGTACTCTGCAATGTGTGATTTTGCAAAGTTAAACTTATAGCCGTAGTCCGCAAACAAAACTGTGATGCGGTCCACTCAACAAAGATGTGGCCATAATTCAACGTCCGTGAGATAAATATCATCAACGTATGAGTACACATCATGGTCTATGCTGTCTAACAAAGACACGAAAGGGTGGCGAATACACCTGGGCTGCTTTTGTAGCCCATTGCCAAACGCCGAATGTGTTTTTGTTTTCTGCCGGCGGTAAATGCGGTCCATTGACTGCTTTCAGGTGACAGGTTATGACTGAAAAGGGCGTTTGGAAATAGCTATACTGTCCACTAGAGCAGAACGTTGGGTATTCTGAACCGCACAGGTGCGACAACGAGAATTCAAATGCCAATAATCCAAAAGTAGGTGGTACAACCCACCGGATTTGGTTACAGTAAACAGAGGGTTATTCATCGGTGACACACTTGTCTCAATTACTCCTTGATACTCTAATTGATTTAGAATCTCAGAAACAGGAGATTTTGCCTCCCGCCGGATGGGATACTGTGGTTGTGGCTGTGGAATAGACAGTAATGGTATCTCATGCAGGGGAGAATCTTTATCCCAGCCCACCTGGGTACAGTACAGTGCCAGTGCAAGCACCAAAGCCCACTCTTCTGCTAAAGCCTTTGCATGCTCCTTGGAGACGTTAAGTGAAAAACTCGGGAGTATTACCTTCTCCCCCCTCAGAACAGAAAGAACAAAAGGCGGGGGCCAATCTGCCTCGGCCAACAATATGTCATAAGAAGACCTCAGATTTTCTCATCAAATCCCTTTAATTACATGTTGTATGTTACCTTCAATCATAAGGACTATATCATATAATCTGTCAGGGGAGCCACTCGGGAAGCAGCCGTTTCAACTGTGTTGAACGGTTCAGTTGTTGTTGCCTCCAGAAATGTACACAGTGCTTGCCGCACTATGGTAACCTCTGCTGCGCTGTCTAGCAGCCTTACTGCCCATGTTAGGTTCCGGTACTGTGTCCTCACCATCTGTGGCATATCTCATTGTTAAAGCAGCAACTTTCTTTTTCTGAAACTGTGGGCACTGACGAGGAAAATTGTCCTGTTTCCCCTTTCAGTCAGTCTGACGAGGTTGCTCACGTCCTTACGGGGCACCTCGACCTCTTCCGTGCTCCTGGTGGTAACTGACACCAGCCTGTGAGCCTGATGTGTCCTGTAAAGAAAGAGGAGATCGCTGATCAGGAACCTGAAATCTGCCAGGAGACCTAATTCTCGCGCAGTCGTGCCAATCATGAGTGCGCTCAGAAGACTCAGGTGCTGTTGACGCTGCACGCGATCCTTGTTTCTGTTGTTGCTTTCCCTGCTTTTTTATTTTCCAATTCTTTTTAGGAAATATTGGACGGTCATCTTTTGCAGACTGTGCCGTCTGTGTTTGCTGTTGTGCTGGTATTTTAGCAAAAGCTTTAATACCCAAACTATTGCTGACAATTGTGTTATAGGCATCTGCAATAATTTTTTGGTAATTCAAAGGGTTTCTCATCTTCTGGGACAAGGCGCAAGGCATTAGACACTTGAAAGTTAACTGCATCTCCCTTGACATTAGCAAGGATCAGATCAGCAACTACGTCGAGCACTCCAACCAACATCATCCCCGACTCCACAGCCACCTCCGGTCCGTGCTCATCTTGAATACGCTTAATCACGGAGGGGAGCACTGTCATCGAAGGTGTGCAAAAACATTTTGCATACACTGCCATGAACACTTTACCCTATTTTCACAATCGGTTTCTTCAGGTATTAAGTTTATCTGCAAACTAATAGTTTAAATCATGTGTTTTTCCACAGAGATGATATTAAAAAATACCGCTTCCAGCTAGTCAAATTTCTCTGCAAGCCAGTAAGGTAAATCATCCTTATTCTGTGGACGCTTGCCCATAACCAAATTAACCATGGCAGGACTAATAGTATGTCCGGAAGGTCCAGCTGGTGGTGCAGAAACCCCAGGTTCTCCTGGTAGAGATTGCATGAGACGTATTGCACTAGAGCTCTGTGCACCTCAATTAGATGCTGCAGTGGGAGTGTATACATGGAACAAGTTATCATCTCCATTCACTGCTGGAAAGGTTACCCAAGAATAAAACACTTCAAAGTGGAAAGCTGGATCAGCTCCAACCACAAAGATAAGTTTGATACCCGCGTCTGGCACTCCATATACGTGCAAATGACGACGGAGCGGTGCATGGGTATTAGCCGCTATATCAGCATCAGCCATAAGGACTAAGAAAAAAAGAACAACTTAATGCGTGGCAGCGCAATATAGAGTAGTAATTCCAAAGAAAAAACGTTTAATTATATCGAGCATGAAAAGACCTATACACACATCAATATAGATTCCAAAGAAAAGCCCTGAGCTTCTGAAGTAGCACTCCACAAGTGTTCAGTTTTCACAACCATTTAATCAGGAAAAAACATCTCATGACTCTGATGAATCTCTCTCCTTGATGCGTTTCTGCGTTCCAAGCACCTTAAACATAGGATGGCGCTTCGGTAAAACCTGGGATAGCCCTCCACCTTTTATCCCCACATGGCACTCACTTTTCAGTAAGCGGGATGCCGGGAGTAGAAGTCCTAATTCTGCACCAGTACTACTCGAGTGCTTCTTAAATAAGAACCAGACCAAACATTAGGGGCACCATGTTGCGGGGATGTTCTGGAAGGTAAAAATACAGTTTGCTCCTTATATCCTTAGATTTCGTTCAGGCTCTGCTGGTCTAGATCTAGTCAGGGTAGGCACAAACCCGCCATGCCCGCTCCTCTCATTAACGTACGCTCTCTTAAAAAGCATTATCAGAACACCTTTGATCTTTTGGAGGATAGGAAACTCGATTTCTTGTTGATTACAGAGACATGGCTGGACGAGTTCTCTAATCCAACCATTGCACTAGCCATTCCATCTGGCTACGAAATCTCTCGACTGGACAGATCTATAGGGAGAGGAGGAAGGATAGCTATAATATATAGAGATAAGTGGTCCCACCAACAGGCTGTCTCAGCACTGGGAGGAGACTGCAAAGCTCTGGATTTTAGTATCAATGTTTCGCATCATTTTACTCTTGGAGGATCTTTGATTTATAGACCCCCAGGCCCAGCGGGTACATTTACCAAAGCTCTGGGAGATGCTAATATTCCACGAGCTCTGCTTTTCACCCACTACATCATTCTTGGTGATTTAAATATTCATTTTGACCAGGCTGGTTCAAAGGACACTCTTGATATATCAGACATTTTGTCCCTCGCTCAACTTAATGGGTTGGGCTTCAAACGCATGTAGGGGGCCACACCTTAGATCCCATCTGTTTGAATTTTCCTATTGCAGTTGAGCCTCCCACTCCTGTGTCTTTCGCAGATCACGTTTTAACATATTTCTCCAGGGTTCAGCCAGACGGTAAGCTTCTATCCCGGTCTGGGCGTGAGTATCGGTAACTCATCGCTATTTAGCCAAGCCATGGACTCCACCAGACCTCCCCCTGCCAGAGATCTGTAAGCTGGGCTTGCTGGGTTCACTAGCTGGATCTCGAACACTGTTGATCTCATAGCTCCGGCGACCCGGCATAGGCATTTGAGGGATTCCCGGTCTAACCCCTGGTTCACTCCCAAGCTGATGTTACTGAAGCAGGAGTGTAAGGAATTTGAGGGGAAATGGATGAAGGGTTTTCATCTCGAGAATAAACTCATGCTGAGAACTAAACATAAAGCCTATTATACATCTATTGCACATGCCAAAAGCCATTACTATGGGAATAGAATTGACGCAGCCAAGAATACCTCCAAGGAAATCTTTTCCATAGTTCAAAGTTTCCTGACCCCAAAAGCACAAGCTAGTATGATCTCTTCCTCGGACGTGTGGTGTGAAGATCTCTCCATTTTTTTTATGGAGAAAATCCGCACCATTCAGGCATCCTTTACCTCCAGCAATAAAGACCAGAATGCTCTCCTCGACAGAGGCACCCTATTGGTCCCTCACTCTCATTTGCTGGCCACGTTTACCCCCATAGACCTTCCCAGTTCCCTTAAAATTTTAAAGGTTCTGAAATCAGGATCCCCTTTGAACCCATGCACAGCTGTACTTCTTGCTGACGTGGCCGATACAGTGAATCCTGAAGTCAATAGACTTAATACCATGCCCTTTACAGAAGCTCTTGTCCCGGCCGCGTGGAAGCAGGCCCCTTTTGACAAAACCCTCACTTGATCCACTATGTCCGTCGAATTACAGACCAATCTCACTTTTGCCCAGTATGACCAAGGTTTGTGAGAAAGCTGTCACTAGACAGCTGACTGACTATGTTGAAAGTTCAGGCCTTCTCCACCCGACTCAGTCTGGATTTAATGCCAGATTTAGTACTGAATCAGCCCTGGTGGAAATCTCCCAAGCCATTAGAGATTGCCTGGATGCCGACGGGAGATACGCTTTGGTGTTGCTAGACCTCTCAGCGGCATTCGATACGGTCCCCCACACTTTGCTGCTTTCCCGACTGGCGGAGATAGGAGCTTGGGGCTGGCTCAAATCCTTATTGGAGGATGGGACACAGGAGGTATGGCTCCCATCGTTTTCCATTGCACAGCAGAACGTGACCACAGGAGTTCCACAGGGCTCTTCTCTGAGTCCTCTTCTTTTTAATATTTACGTCACTCCTCTGGTTCAGTTGGCGGAGGACTTTGGAGCGAAAATAATCATTTATGCCAATGACACACAGCTCCTGTTCACTTGTAGGAAAAGTGAAGACTCTACTTCGGCCCCCAAACTCTGTCTGACCTCAGTTTTCCGTTGGCTGGTGGGGGCTGAATTGAAATGCAATGAGGAGAAATTAGAAATTCTCTCATTCTGCAACTTTCCCGCCTGGTTTAGGTAATCGGTCTGGCCCTCTGACTCAGCTTTGCTTACTTTATCGGGGAACCCAGTTCAAAACCCTGGGGTCTGGTTGGAGGAGAATCTCCGATTCTCAACCCAGGTCAAGAAACTGGCAGGGACTTTCTTCGGTCTCTTAAAATCCCTCAGGATGTTTTGTCCCCTTCTTCGTCAGGCGGCTAACGAGTCAGTGATTCAAGCCCTTATTCTTTCTCTGCTAGATTATGCCAACGCTTTATATGCTGGCATCCAAAGCTACATATTAAATACATTGCAAGTGATACAGAACACGGCGGCCAGGCTGCTTGTGAACGTTTCCGCTAGATGTAGCATGCAACAACACCTACGCGCTTTACACTGGTAGCCCATGGCAGAGAGGGTCAGATTTAAGATCCTTGTTATCCCCCACCATGCTCTGTATGCGACTGGGCCTAGCTATCTTCAGAAACAGTTTTCCCTTTACACCGCTGCAAGAGAACTGCGTTCCTCTACTCAACTCCTGGCCCAAATCCTGTGTTTCTGCTTGCAAAGGTCAGGCGGCTGCTCTTTAGCTGTGAAGGCCACTTTGGCCTGGAACAATCTGCCATTTGCGATTCGGTGCATTTAGGACCCGATTCTATTCAAGAATGTAAATGTAAATGTTGTAGTACTTCTATAGCACCCGAATCACCCCACATGGGGTCTCTCCGGCGCTTGTACGCATACCGCTGTGGAACCCTTCTTGGCTTTTTCCCTGTGAGGCGCCCACTCCTGGGCACCCCCAAGGTGCAGCCAAGCCTCCTAGCACTGTTGGGGCTGTTTTTGAAGAAGCTGAAAACTCATCTATTCCCCTAAATCGCTGCTTTTTGTGCTTCTTCACTCTCTCAAGGTTTGCGCAAGGACACTCTTGCAGTATCTGTGAGCATTAGAAATATTAAATAACATAACATACACAGAACTATGAGCAGGAAACCAGGACCTCGGTGTGAAGGGGTGTACCAGAAAACCCACCTTGGTGCCCAGAACCCATATCCAATTAGATATAGTGTCTCATTCGTTCTCTATAAAACAGCGAAGCTACCAATGATTAGACATCCTAGAACATGCCACTCCGTCCCTCTCAGGAATCGCGGAAAGAAGAACACTCTTTCGTTCAAACACTCATACTTGTCCACAATGTGAGTAAACAGAGACACGGTACAGTTTAAAATGTTTATTTGAACTAACGTGCGCTATACTGCAGTACACAAGCCAATACTAGCAGCAAAATGCATAATAACAATATATTCAGCATGGTTACAGTTCCATAAAGCACAAAAGGGGAAATCATATTAAAATTATAGTGGAAACAGGACTGCAGCGCATTACCACCCTCCCCGTGCTATAAAATAGTTTATTATAAGTATATAAGACCTCTAGGCTTTGTCAGGGGGACTCCGTACCGCCAAGTTTAGATGCAATGAATTACATCTCAGGACAAGCACAGCTCCTCTTCTTTGAAATCAATCTCTCCAAGTGCCTTTTCATGCATGCAATGCCATATTAAAAGCACTCGACTTTCAGTAGTGCAGCTGTGTTCGATGTTGTGTCTAAGGGCGTGGGACTGACCAAAGTGAATCAACGATTCAGAAATGGGGGTGGTGATGAACAGAGTGTCTGAATTAAGCAGACCACTCTTACCCAGTCCAAAGATCAGGGCTTGATCCATCACCGTTATTTATCTCACTGCACCATCCCAGCTCAGAACCTGGCTATATGCAAATCAGTCTGTCCCTGGCCCAGTGCATCATGGGAACAGGGCAGACTAAACTACCAAGCCAATTCTTCACCAGAAAGGAGACAAGCTACCGGGGACCGGTTTCTGGCATTTCAGCCTTCTTCGGCCCAGCTTGCTTGAATCCTGATGGTGCAGTGAGAAAGGGACTCATGTCTGAGTATACCCTGCCACACCTATAGTGGCCAAAAACGATTCAGAAAAGGGGGTGGTGATGAACAGAGTGTCTGAATTAAGCAGACCACTCTTACCCAGTCCAAAGATCAGGGCTTGATCCATCACCGTTATTTATCTCACTGCACCATCCCAGCTCAGAACCTGGCTATATGCAAATCAGTCTGTCCCTGGCCCAGTGCATCATGGGAACAGGGCAGACTAAACTACCAAGCCAATTCTTCACCAGAAAGGAGACAAGCTACCGGGGACCGGTTTCTGGCATTTCAGCCTTCTTCGGCCCGGCTTGCTTGAATCCTGATGGTGCAGTGAGAAAGGGACTCATGTCTGAGTATACCCTGCCACACCTATAGTGGCCAAAAACGATTCAGAAAAGGAGGTGGTGATGAACAGAGTGTCTGAATTAAGCAGACCACTCTTACCCAGTCCAAAGATCAGGGCTTGATCCATCACCGTTATTTATCTCACTGCACCCTCCCAGCTCAGAACCTGGCTATATGCAAATCAGTCTGTCCCTGGCCCAGTGCATCATGGGAACAGGGCAGACTAAACTACCAAGCCAATTCTTCACCAGAAAGGAGACAAGCTACCGGGGACCGGTTTCTGGCATTTCAGCCTTCTTCGGCCCGGCTTGCTTGAATCCTGATGGTGCAGTGAGAAAGGGACTCATGTCTGAGTATACCCTGCCACACCTATAGTGGCCAAAAACGATTCAGAAAAGGAGGTGGTGATGAACAGAGTGTCTGAATTAAGCAGACCACTCTTACCCAGTCCAAAGATCAGGGCTTGATCCATCACCGTTATTTATCTCACTGCACCATCCCAGCTCAGAACCTGGCTATATGCAAATCAGTCTGTCCCTGGCCCAGTGCATCATGGGAACAGGGCAGACTAAACTACCAAGCCAATTCTTCACCAGAAAGGAGACAAGCTACCGGGGACCGGTTTCTGGCATTTCAGCCTTCTTCGGCCCGGCTTGCTTGAATCCTGATGGTGCAGTAAGAAAGGGACTCATGTCTGAGTATACCCTGCCACACCTATAGTGGCCAAAAACGATTCAGAAAAGGGGGTGGTGATGAACAGAGTGTCTGAATTAAGCAGACCACTCTTACCCAGTCCAAAGATCAGGGCTTGATCCATCCCCGTTATTTATCTCACTGCACCATCCCAGCTCAGAACCTGGCTATATGCAAATCAGTCTGTCCCTGGCCCAGTGCATCATGGGAACAGGGCAGACTAAACTACCAAGCCAATTCTTCACCAGAAAGGAGACAAGCTACCGGGGAACGGTTTCTGGCATTTCAGCCTTCTTCGGCCCGGCTTGCTTGAATCCTGATGGTGCAGTGAGAAAGGGACTCATGTCTGAGTATACCCTGCCACACCTATAGCGGCCAAAAACGATTCAGAAAAGGGGGTGGTGATGAACAGAGTGTCTGAATTAAGCAGACCACTCTTACCCAGTCCAAAGATCAGGGCTTGATCCATCACCGTTATTTATCTCACTGCACCATCCCAGCTCAGAACCTGGCTATATGCAAATCAGTCTGTCCCTGGCCCAGTGCATCATGGGAACAGGGCAGACTAAACTACCAAGCCAATTCTTCACCAGAAAGGAGACAAGCTACCGGGGACCGGTTTCTGGCATTTCAGCCTTCTTCGGCCCGGCTTGCTTGAATCCTGATGGTGCAGTGAGAAAGGGACTCATGTCTGAGTATACGCTGCCACACCTATAGTGGCCAAAAACGATTCAGAAAAGGGGGTGGTGATGAACAGAGTGTCTGAATTAAGCAGACCACTCGTACCCAGTCCAAAGATCAGGGCTTGATCCATCACTGTTATTTATCTCACTGCACCATCCCAGCTCAGAACCTGGCTATATGCAAATCAGTCTGTCCCTGGCCCAGTGCATCATGGGAACAGGGCAGACTAAACTACCAAGCCAATTCTTCACCAGAAAGGAGACAAGCTACCGGGGACCGGTTTCTGGCATTTCAGCCTTCTTCGGCCCGGCTTGCTTGAATCCTGATGGTGCAGTGAGAAAGGGACTCATGTCTGAGTATACCCTGCCACACCTATAGTGGCCAAAAACGATTCAGAAAAGGGGGTGGTGATGAACAGAGTGTCTGAATTAAGCAGACAACTCTTACCCAGTCCAAAGATCAGGGCTTGATCCATCACCGTTATTTATCTCACTGCACCATCCCAGCTCAGAACCTGGCTATATGCAAATCAGTCTGTCCCTGGCCCAGTGCATCATGGGAACAGGGCAGACTAAACTACCAAGCCAATTCTTCACCAGAAAGGAGACAAGCTACCGGGGACCGGTTTCTAGCATTTCAGCCTTCTTCGGCCCGGCTTGCTTGAATCCTGATGGTGCAGTGAGAAAGGGACTCATGTCTGAGTATACCCTGCCACACCTATAGTGGCCAAAAACGATTCAGAAAAGGGGGTGGTGATGAACAGAGTGTCTGAATTAAGCAGACCACTCTTACCCAGTCCAAAGATCAGGGCTTGATCCATCACCGTTATTTATCTCACTGCACCATCCCAGCTCAGAACCTGGCTATATGCAAATCAGTCTGTCCCTGGCCCAGTGCATCATGGGAACAGGGCAGACTAAACTACCAAGCCAATTCTTCACCAGAAAGGAGACAAGCTATCGGGGACCGGTTTCTGGCATTTCAGCCTTCTTCGGCCCGGCTTGCTTGAATCCTGATGGGGCAGTGAGAAAGGGACTCATGTCTGAGTATACCCTGCCACACCTATAGTGGCCAAAAACGATTCAGAAAAGGGGGTGGTGATGAACAGAGTGTCTGAATTAAGCAGACCACTCTTACCCAGTCCAAAGATCAGGGCTTGATCCATCACCGTTATTTATCTCACTGCACCATCCCAGCTCAGAACCTGGCTATATGCAAATCAGTCTGTCCCTGGCCCAGTGCATCATGGGAACAGGGCAGACTAAACTACCAAGCCAATTCTTCACCAGAAAGGAGACAAGCTACCGGGGAACGGTTTCTGGCATTTCAGCCTTCTTCGGCCCGGCTTGCTTGAATCCTGATGGTGCAGTGAGAAAGGGACTCATGTCTGAGTATACCCTGCCACACCTATAGTGGCCAAAAACGATTCAGAAAAGGGGGTGGTGATGAACAGAGTGTCTGAATTAAGCAGACCACTCTTACCCAGTCCAAAGATCAGGGCTTGATCCATCTCCGTTATTTATCTCACTGCACCATCCCAGCTCAGAACCTGGCTATATGCAAATCAGTCTGTCCCTGGCCCAGTGCATCATGGGAACAGGGCAGACTAAACTACCAAGCCAATTCTTCACCAGAAAGGAGACAAGCTACCGGGGACCGGTTTCTGGCATTTCAGCCTTCTTCGGCCCGGCTTGCTTGAATCCTGATGGGGCAGTGGGAAAGGGACTCATGTCTGAGTATACCCTGCCACACCTATAGTGGCCAAAAACGATTCAGAAAAGGGGGTGGTGATGAACAGAGTGTCTGAATTAAGCAGACCACTCTTACCCAGTCCAAAGATCAGGGCTTGATCCATCACCGTTATTTATCTCACTGCACCATCCCAGCTCAGAACCTGGCTATATGCAAATCAGTCTGTCCCTGGCCCAGTGCATCATGGGAACAGGGCAGACTAAACTACCAAGCCAATTCTTCACCAGAAAGGAGACAAGCTACCGGGGACCGGTTTCTGGCATTTCAGCCTTCTTCGGCCCGGCTTGCTTGAATCCTGATGGTGCAGTGAGAAAGGGACTCATGTCTGAGTATACCCTGCCACACCTATAGTGGCCAAAAACGATTCAGAAAAGGGGGTGGTGATGAACAGAGTGTCTGAATTAAGCAGACCACTCTTACCCAGTCCAAAGATCAGGGCTTGATCCATCACCGTTATTTATCTCACTGCACCATCCCAGCTCAGAACCTGGCTATATGCAAATCAGTCTGTCCCTGGCCCAGTGCATCATGGGAACAGGGCAGACTAAACTACCAAGCCAATTCTTCACCAGAAAGGAGACAAGCTACCGGGGACCGGTTTCTGGCATTTCAGCCTTCTTCGGCCCGGCTTGCTTGAATCCTGATGGTGCAGTGAGAAAGGGACTCATGTCTGAGTATACCCTGCCACACCTATAGTGGCCAAAAACGATTCAGAAAAGGGGGTGGTGATGAACAGAGTGTCTGAATTAAGCAGACCACTCTTACCCAGTCCAAAGATCAGGGCTTGATCCATCACCGTTATTTATCTCACTGCACCATCCCAGCTCAGAACCTGGCTATATGCAAATCAGTCTGTCCCTGGCCCAGTGCATCATGGGAACAGGGCAGACTAAACTACCAAGCCAATTCTTCACCAGAAAGGAGACAAGCTACCGGGGACCGGTTTCTGGCATTTCAGCCTTCTTCGGCCCGGCTTGCTTGAATCCTGATGGTGCAGTGAGAAAGGGACTCATGTCTGAGTATACCCTGCCACACCTATAGTGGCCAAAAACGATTCAGAAAAGGGGGTGGTGATGAACAGAGTGTCTGAATTAAGCAGACCACTCTTACCCAGTCCAAAGATCAGGGCTTGATCCATCACCGTTATTTATCTCACTGCACCATCCCAGCTCAGAACCTGGCTATATGCAAATCAGTCTGTCCCTGGCCCAGTGCATCATGGGAACAGGGCAGACTAAACTACCAAGCCAATTCTTCACCAGAAAGGAGACAAGCTACCGGGGACCGGTTTCTGGCATTTCAGCCTTCTTCGGCCCGGCTTGCTTGAATCCTGATGGTGCAGTGAGAAAGGGACTCATGTCTGAGTATACCCTGCCACACCTATAGTGGCCAAAAACGATTCAGAAAAGGGGGTGGTGATGAACAGAGTGTCTGAATTAAGCAGACCACTCTTACCCAGTCCAAAGATCAGGGCTTGACCGATCACCGTTATTTATCTCACTGCACCATCCCAGCTCAGAACCTGGCTATATGCAAATCAGTCTGTCCCTGGCCCAGTGCATCATGGGAACAGGGCAGACTAAACTACCAAGCCAATTCTTCACCAGAAAGGAGACAAGCTACCGGGGACCGGTTTCTGGCATTTCAGCCTTCTTCGGCCCGGCTTGCTTGAATCCTGATGGTGCAGTGAGAAAGGGACTCATGTCTGAGTATACCCTGCCACACCTATAGTGGCCAAAAACGATTCAGAAAAGGGGGTGGTGATGAACAGAGTGTCTGAATTAAGCAGACCACTCTTACCCAGTCCAAAGATCAGGGCTTGATCCATCACCGTTATTTATCTCACTGCACCATCCCAGCTCAGAACCTGGCTATATGCAAATCAGTCTGTCCCTGGCCCAGTGCATCATGGGAACAGGGCAGACTAAACTACCAAGCCAATTCTTCACCAGAAAGGAGACAAGCTACCGGAGACCGGTTTCTGGCATTTCAGCCTTCTTCGGCCCGGCTTGCTTGAATCCTGATGGTGCAGTGAGAAAGGGACTCATGTCTGAGTATACCCTGCCACACCTATAGTGGCCAAAAACGATTCAGAAAAGGGGGTGGGGATGAACAGAGTGTCTGAATTAAGCAGACCACTCTTACCCAGTCCAAAGATCAGGGCTTGATCCATCACCGTTATTTATCTCACTGCACCATCCCAGCTCAGAACCTGGCTATATGCAAATCAGTCTGTCCCTGGCCCAGTGCATCATGGGAACAGGGCAGACTAAACTACCAAGCCAATTCTTCACCAGAAAGGAGACAAGCTACCGGGGACCGGTTTCTGGCATTTCAGCCTTCTTCGGCCCGGCTTGCTTGAATCCTGATGGTGCAGTGAGAAAGGGATTCATGTCTGAGTATACCCTGCCACACCTATAGTGGCCAAAAACGATTCAGAAAAGGGGGTGGTGATGAACAGAGTGTCTGAATTAAGCAGACCACTCTTACCCAGTCCAAAGATCAGGGCTTGATCCATCACCGTTATTTATCTCACTGCACCATCCCAGCTCAGAACCTGGCTATATGCAAATCAGTCTGTCCCTGGCCCAGTGCATCATGGGAACAGGGCAGACTAAACTACCAAGCCAATTCTTCACCAGAAAGGAGACAAGCTACCGGGGACCGGTTTCTGGCATTTCAGCCTTCTTCGGCCCGGCTTGCTTGAATCCTGATGGTGCAGTGAGAAAGGGATTCATGTCTGAGTATACCCTGCCACACCTATAGTGGCCAAAAACGATTCAGAAAAGGGGGTGGTGATGAACAGAGTGTCTGAATTAAGCAGACCACTCCTACCCAGTCCAAAGATCAGGGCTTGATCCATCACCGTTATTTATCTCACTGCACCATCCCAGCTCAGAACCTGGCTATATGCAAATCAGTCTGTCCCTGGCCCAGTGCATCATGGGAACAGGGCAGACTAAACTACCAAGCCAATTCTTCACCAGAAAGGAGACAAGCTACCGGGGACCGGTTTCTGGCATTTCAGCCTTCTTCGGCCCGGCTTGCTTGAATCCTGATGGTGCAGTGAGAAAGGGACTCATGTCTGAGTATACCCTGCCACACCTATAGTGGCCAAAAACGATTCAGAAAAGGGGGTGGTGATGAACAGAGTGTCTGAATTAAGCAGACCACTCTTACCCAGTCCAAAGATCAGGGCTTGACCGATCACCGTTATTTATCTCACTGCACCATCCCAGCTCAGAACCTGGCTATATGCAAATCAGTCTGTCCCTGGCCCAGTGCATCATGGGAACAGGGCAGACTAAACTACCAAGCCAATTCTTCACCAGAAAGGAGACAAGCTACCGGGGACCGGTTTCTGGCATTTCAGCCTTCTTCGGCCCGGCTTGCTTGAATCCTGATGGTGCAGTGAGAAAGGGACTCATGTCTGAGTATACCCTGCCACACCTATAGTGGCCAAAAACGATTCAGAAAAGGGGGTGGTGATGAACAGAGTGTCTGAATTAAGCAGACCACTCTTACCCAGTCCAAAGATCAGGGCTTGATCCATCACCGTTATTTATCTCACTGCACCATCCCAGCTCAGAACCTGGCTATATGCAAATCAGTCTGTCCCTGGCCCAGGGCATCATGGGAACAGGGCAGACTAAACTACCAAGCCAATTCTTCACCCCGGGAGCTTGTTTCCTTCCCAGTGTAAGAATTGGCTTTTGTAGTTTGGTTTGTCCTGTTCCCATCATGCACTGGGACAGGAACAGACTAATTTGCATACAGCCAGGTTCTGAAACTGGGATGGTGCAGTGAGCTAAAAAACGGTGTTGGATATAGCCCTGATCTCTTGACTGGGTGAGAGCTTTCTGCTTAATTCAGAGACTCTGTCCCTCACCACCCCTTGTTGTAAATATTTTTGTCCACCCTAAGCGTGGAAGGGTATTCTCAGATGTGAGACCCTTGCTCATTGCACCATCAGGATTCAAGCAAACCGGGCCGAAGACGGCTGTAATGCCAGAAACCGGTCCCCAGGAGCTTGTTTCCTTCCCAGTGTAAGAATTGGCTTTTGTAGTTTGGTTTGTCCTGTTCCCATCATGCACTGGGACAGGAACAGACTAATTTGCATACAGCCAGGTTCTAAAATTGGGATGGTGCAGTGAGCTAAAAAACGGTGTTGGATCTAGCCCTGATCTCTTGACTGGGTGAGAGCTTTCTGCTTAATTCAGAGACTCTGTCCCTCACCACCCCTTGTTGTAAATATTTTTGTCCACCCTAAGCGTGGAAGGGTATTCTCAGATGTGAGACCCTTGCTCATTGCACCATCAGGATTCAAGCAAACCGGGCCGAAGACGGCTGTAATGCCAGAAACCGGTCCCCGGGAGCTTGTTTCCTTCCCAGTGTAAGAATTGGCTTTTGTAGTTTGGTTTGTCCTGTTCCCATCATGCACTGGGACAGGAACAGACTAATTTGCATACAGCCAGGTTCTGAAACTGGGATGGTGCAGTGAGCTATAAAACGGTGTTGGATCTAGCCCTGATCTCTTGACTGGGTGAGAGCTTTCTGCTTAATTCAGAGACTCTGTCCCTCACCACCCCTTGTTGTAAATATTTTTGTCCACCCTAAGCGTGGAAGGGTATTCTCAGATGTGAGACCCTTGCTCATTGCACCATCAGGATTCAAGCAAACCGGGCCGAAGACGGCTGTAATGCCAGAAACCGGTCCCCGGGAGCTTGTTTCCTTCCCAGTGTAAGAATTGGCTTTTGTAGTTTGGTTTGTCCTGTTCCCATCATGCACTGGGACAGGAACAGACTAATTTGCATACAGCCAGGTTCTGAAACTGGGATGGTGCAGTGAGCTAAAAAACGGTGTTGGATCTAGCCCTGATCTCTTGACTGGGTGAGAGCTTTCTGCTTAATTCAGAGACTCTGTCCCTCACCACCCCTTGTTGCAAAGTGAATCAACAGCATACATTGTTTTTCGACCTTGAACACGCTGTGCAGACGAGGAGCACAGTGTACAGCTAAATGTGTGAAAAGCAGACTGTTCTCATGCAAGACTTGCACTAGCAGTCTATCCACGAGAATAAAGCCATGTAGTAACCTGTTCAAAAGCAACAAGATGGCTGCCAAGCATATACTAACTAATGCTAACCTAACCATGTCTACAGTTAATCCCATGACCTCACTACAATACCATGCATACATATACTCCTACAGAAGACTACGTCAGAATTTTTGTCCATATTCTAGTTTCATGTACCTGCTTTTAGACAAAAAATTGGACTAGAGAAACTTCTGTGTCTCACTTTTTCATGAACAAACAAGGCAGTTATGAATGTATCTTTATGGTGTATATTCCTAAAACATACATTGGAGTGATCTACAGGAAAAGATTGGAGCCTTTTCAGTCGATGACGTCTGTGTTATACCTAACATCTCAAGCGCAAGAGATGTGCCACATATACAGTTTTTAGGAGCATTAGACATGCATCATACCAGAACTCTCAAGTTTCCCATGTCCATGTGTGAGTAGCTGATTAAACCCAAGCCCTTTCTTTGCACTATGTGACCTATCGATTAGATTTCATAATGCGAGAATCAGAACTACAGTGGACAGAGGACCAAGGAAAGCATTCCATTCCTCCCTCCAGCAGGGTACTGCCCCTAGTATAATAGGCAAAGTACACACATATAACATGCTTACTTCTGGAAACAATGTGGATAGGTTAACTCACAGGGGTGGTGAGTAGGGTATACATAGGTTTTTCCATTCCTGTTAAGTTTTTAGACATTGCCGATTTCTGCCCTGAATAAAGTTTGTTAGGCTTTCAGGGTTACCTTCTCTCGAGTTAGGTCTCCCCAGAAAATCTAAATACTTCTCTACTATTGAAAGCCAGCCAAGCTGAAAAAAGGTGCAGATTGTTCCTCTGCAAAGCGGGTCAATGAACAATTGCAGAGTGCAGGAGAACTCAGTTTCCTGCAAAGTGCACCTCACGCAGAAACATTTTGTTAGAGTTAAATGAGCACATATATATCAATTTAGTGGAAAACTCACAATTCCCATGCAAATGTCACAAATAATCGTTGTGACGATGCAAAAACTTGCTAACATTCGCAAAGTTGCCAAAAGAATACTACATTGGAACAGCCCTGGCTACAAGCAGCACCAAAGGGACAGGGACAGATGGCATTGAATGATGCCGGTGCACTGTGTAACTCCCACATTGTAACTTGCAGCAACTCTACACAACTGATGACACACATGGCCTCCATTTGCAGGACCTCTCCAGTGAAGGTTCGAGCTTCTCTGATGTGCAATCACTGCATAATGCCAAAGCAACCGTTTACAACAGACCTAGCGCCCACAAGTGCAATTATCCGGAACCAGATCCGTAACATCACAGCGCAGCAGATACAAGCCCTTACACTTAATCGAGAAACAATGGTGGGAATGGGGGGGAGGGGGATTGGCCAGAATAATCAGAAACCTGAAAACACAGATCACATTCATCATCCAGCCCCCGGAGGGTCTGAAGCGCCTGACTCGTGTATTAATGCAATGAAGGTGTAAAGAAGGGAGCGACGTGACACAATCCTCCACATAACTCACCCGTGGCCCTTAACCGCAGGTTTTTATCCTGAGATTAAAGGCACAAGCAGAATGCGTGTTACCTGACCCCAAATGTTATATTTTCAACATTCATTGCATAGCCACATTCTAGGAAAAAGTTGGTCACCAATAAGCTGAATTGCCAATTTATTGCCCACAGCCTGCAGTTCAGGTTTTCTCAGGTCAATGGACATGAGGCCATATATACAAAACCTTTTTGAGCTCGCAAATGGGCTAATCCGCAAACCTGGACTGTTTGCGATTGCAAACGTTTTTTTAAAAAAATGTACAAAAGTCAAATTGTGACTCGGTAACCTGTTATTGAATCGCAATTGGGGTTTGCAAATCAGTATATGGAAGGACGTGGGTCCTAATACCAGTTCGCAGGGATATGTATGTTTGAATGTGAGGTGGTTACCATTCACAAATTGAACGGATCTCCTTTGTGAATGTTGATGAAAATATTTTTAAGAGCAGGCAGAGGTCTGTGGTGTAGTGTCTAGCGTCATACAAATACATGCAGACACGGATTGCAGGTCACAGCTCCTTTATTTCCCATGCTTCTTCCTCGTGGGCTAATGGCTAACTGCCGTTCCTAGCCCCCGAGCTCCTCCCTTTCTGCCCACCCTCGTCCCACCTCGGGCTGGTCCTAGTGCCCTGCTACTGTGGCCACTGTGGACATCATCACATCTCCCCCTCTGTAAACAAAACACACACAAATCAAACAAAACACAGCAAACTGTTCGCACCTTCTTCTTTCTAGTCGTCAACCGTCTGTTTATAGTTTTTCATTCAGGCGAGACGGTTTTTGTGGTGACCCGTCTGGGTCATGCCTGAAGATCCTGACTGTCAGGCTCGCGCTCGTCAGTGATTTCTATCAATGCCTGATTGCGACTTGGTAGTGTCTCTGCTTTTCCTCTCTCTACTCTTGGTTCAGTCATTAGTTCCTTGACATTGGGGCTGCACTTCTTAAAGTACGTCACGTTGCGGGTGGGTCGTCTTCCGTGATCATAGTTCCGTTTTGTTGAAACGCTAGACTGTATCACAATAATACATCTCCCCCTTGTTAACAAAATAAACTTAGCGTCCAACATGTTTATAGTTCCTCAGTCAGCCACACAGGTCTGCAGGCCGCCAGTTTAAGCTATGGAGATGCATCTCCATTTCCTTTGTGTGGCTTTCTGTCGCTTTGACGAGAACATCTTTTACTACAGGAGTGTATCTTTGGAATTGCGAGACGTCTTGCGTGGTCTTCTTGTTCTCAGGTTCGTGGTGGTTTCCAATCAGCTTCTGGGTGATCCACTTATCTTCAGTTTCTGAGGTGACTGTGAAAAGCTCAGCTTGATGTTGGCAGTCTGTCTTCCTTCGTGGCTCTTGTTTGTTTGATGCTCGATCTTCTTCATGAGGGGATGTTGTTCCGGTTCTCTTCCAACCCCCCGCACATGATCTTACTTCTTGTTGTCTTGTCCGGTCGAGGGCAGCACTGCCCTCCTGTTCTCAGTCATGTATACCAGATGGTGAGGCGCTATCCGAAGAGACCATCTTGGCTTGGTTCGGGGACTCATTCGCGGCCTCTTGTAGTCTCACCCACTCCCACTCACGTTTGGGACTGGTGAACCTTTTGACTGTCTGGGCATGTGTATGTTTCTCTCTCATCTGATGATGATCTGTCTCT
Organism: Lissotriton vulgaris; assembly: GCF_964263255.1. Lineage (NCBI taxonomy): Eukaryota > Metazoa > Chordata > Amphibia > Caudata > Salamandridae > Lissotriton > Lissotriton vulgaris. The sequence goes on along the minus strand of NC_141690.1, from coordinate 77,831,535 downwards.
ATTAACACGTCTGGTTTTCCTTGCAGAGTTACCTGATGGTCCTTTCCCATCCGGTTGGTAATGTCCACTGTCTCTGTTTTCTTTCTGTAGGCCCTTTGGGTCAGCCTCGCTGACCCTATCAGGGGTGAGGGTATCTTGTTTGTATCTTGATGTACCTGAGACTGACAGGACGGGTTGTCTTGTGAAGTGATTGAGTACTTAGGGACATTGGTGTGGGATACGTTACTCTTGATGGGAATAATGTCCTTTGGTTCTGGGGTGTGTTCAGGTGGTTGACGCCATGGCCGTCATCGGGACCATGACTCGGTCGACTCGAGGGATCGAACAGACGTGCTTTCTGAATCAGAGGAGTCTTTTGTCGATTTTCTTTGATATCGTTCCTTTGAGTGTGTCTTGAATGGAGGATTTGACGAGCTGCTCCTAGAGTCGGAGTTCTCTGTGGGATGTTTCTCCGGGCACCTTTCTCGAAGTGACTTCGGTGTCATCTTATTGGAGAGGTTGTTTGACAACCACATATTTAATTCTTGTGTTTGACCACTTGGTATTGTATCTCTGCCTCTCTCGTTTGATGATAATGGCCTCCTCTCAGTTTCTTCATTGTCTCGGATGTCGTGGATGCGTTTGTCTTCCTCTTCCCGGTGTCTGAGTGGATCAGTCCGTCTTATCTGGTTTGCTTCTTCTTCCCGCTTGTTTCGTGCACTGACATCTGTGTTACGGGTGTGATTATGTACCGATTTCCAGTGTTGACGTGACTGGTCTAGTCTTCCATAGTTTGCCTTTCTTGCACATTTGTTGGGCAGGCTGTCATCTGTCCCACTTGACGCTTCATCTGCTTCATAATCGATTGCACCATATTTTGAATGACTCCTTGAGGTTGAATTAGTGAAGCTGTCGCACTCCTGGATCATCCCGGTCTTTTCAGTTGTTGACTCAGAGTACTTCATGTTACTTGGTCTTTACCGTTGTCTTATCTCTGATCTGTCTTCACCCTCCCCGTTTCTGGTTTTGTTAATTTCTTGTGCTTTGTTCACTGACCTTAGAGATGTCTCTTTCCTGGTATCTTGGTGTTTTGCACATAGGTGCAGTTCTTTTGATAGTTCTCTTGCTTTGACCCGCTCTCCACCTTTGGTCTTCCTGATTATTTCCTTTAGCGACCAATGCCCTCGAAGAATCTTGTGCTTTGTACTAGACCTTGAACAGCCTTCGATTACCCGAAGTCAAACTGCGTCCTCATTTGTAAATGTGTTGAAGTGGCAGCATTGTACCAGACTTTGCAACTGGGTGATGAAGTTTGGCAATGATTCCCCTGGTTCCTGCCGTGCCGTGTTAAAGGCGATGCGTTCATGATCCACGTCGTCCTTTGCGTTGAAATGGGTGCGTAGTGTCTCTTTTAGTCTTTCATAAGTCTCTGTGTCCTTTTCAGAAAATGTTCTGATTAAGCGTCGGCCCTCATGACCCACCAACTGGAGTAGTAGTCAGACGCTTTCCATCTCTTCGCTCACCGGTGGCATCAAGAAATTCATCCAGTGATTCCAGCCACCGGTTCAATTTAGGGCCCAAATTCTGAATGTCAGTCTGTGTCACTGGGGGTGGCACTTCAATGCAGGGATTGGATTGTTGTGTTGCTTTCCCCACCGCCATGAGGGAGGAAGATTTTGGTCTGCTACGGTCACAGGACTGTTTCCTTTGCTTCCAGTGTTATCCAATGACTTAGTTGATGATAGACGGCCTCCTTGATATCTGTCTACTCATGCTTCTCTGGTTTTCCTTATTGCTTGCATGTTGTTATTTACCGTTGCCTTCATTTTTCTATTGTATTTGCTTGTGCTTGTTTGTTGTTTTCTTTGCACTCACCAGTGCTTGTTTGTTGTCTTCGTTGCACTCACCAGTGTCTGTTTATTGATTTTGTTGCACTCGCCAGTGCTTGTTTGTCATGTCCGTTGCACTCGCCAGTGCTTGTTTGTTGCTTTGTTGTGCTTGCTAGTGTTTGTTTATTGTCTTTATTGCACTTGCCAGTGTTTGTTTGTTCTTTTGTTGCACTTGCCTGTGCTTGTTTGTTCTTTTGTTGCACTTTTGTGCTCTTTTTGTGTCTATATTGCATTTACCAGTGCTTTAATATTGCTTTTATTGCACTCGCCAGTGCTTGTTTGTTGTTTTGTTGCACTCACTAGTGCTTGTTTGTTACTTGCCAATGCTTGTTTGTTGCTTGTCAGTGCTTGTTTGCTGTTTCAGGCTCTTTGCCTGACTTCAAAATGGCCGCTGATGATCCCTCGCAGGGATTGGTCAATATTGCCTGACTTCAAAATGGCCGCTGGGAATCTTGTTTTCAGCGAGATTTCAGTAGTTTCTGCTCGTTTCTTCGGCCGGAGCCACTCATTCACTCGGTGCTTCTACTCTCCACTCACCGCTTGTCGTTTTCAGCCGCGATCCACCGCCAGAGTCACTGCTGCAGGTGAGGTTCGTCTTCTTTATCTTTTACCGCCGGAGTGGGCTCCCGGTTGGTCCTTTTTGGGTGATATGCTCGAGCTTTGCACATGGGGCGAGCTTTGCTTCTTCTGCCGCCGGGTTGGCTCCGGTGGGCACTTTTCACAGCGCGCTCGAGCCTCCAGACGTGGGGGCGAGCTCCGCTCTTTCCGCCGCCGGGTGGGCTCCAGTGGGCACTTTTCACGGCGCGCTCGAGCCTCCAGATGTGGGGGCGAGCTACGCTCTTACCGCCGCCGGGTGGGCTCCGGTGGGCACTTTTCACGGCGCGCTCGAGCCTCCAGATGTGGGGGCGAGTTCCGCTCTTTCCGCCGCCGGGTGGGCTCCGGTGGGCACTTTTCACAGCACGCTCCAGCCTCCAGACGTGGGGTGAGCTCCGGGCTGGATATTTACCGCCTGGTTGCCGCTGTAGCCGTCCACACGCTTGGATCCCACCCTCGTCGCCCGATGTAGTGTCTAGCGTCAGACAAATACATGCAGACACGGATTGCAGGTCACAGCTCCTTTATTTCCCATGCTTCTTCCTCGTGGGCTAACGGCTAACTGTCGTTCCTAGCCCCCAGCTCCTCCCTTTCTGTCCGCCCTTGTCCCACCTCGGGCTGGTCCTAGTGCCCTGCTACTGTGGCCACTGTGGACATCCTCACATGTGGGACCATTGCCTACTCTTAAAAAATGAAACTAAAAAGTTTGATTTTTTTGCTTTTTAAACGCATCACATTACCTTTAAGGAAAATGGACAGCATTTTCGTTTAAAAAAAGATTGATGGCGCGTGGCCAAGCTGGCGGTCTGCCCTTTCATCCGGCCAAATCTCAGCAGGAACCCCCCATCTGGACGCCACAAACAATGGAATAGAGAGAGAAAGAGAGGCAGCAGTCCTGAGAGAGCAAGAAGAGAGGGTTTGCTCTTGCTTAATATGCCGAGTGGCTCTTCAAGGGCGAGCGGCGCCGAAATAAAATAGTGCCCAGGCCGGACAGCGTCTAGAGCTGAGCGACACCAAGAGGGGCGTCGGCAGTAAGGCTGGCTTAAGAGCAGTGATTCCCAAACTTTTTTCACCTACTGCTCCCTTGACCCTTTGGCTGTTGGCCGCGGCTCCCCATTATGTTACTTTTTTATTCGTGTGGGGGGGGTGTAAGCCCCAGCCTCAGCTCAGTACCTATAAATGCATTTGGAGAAATGGGTAAAGTGTTCAGGACATCAGAGTGCTCTCACCTAGTCAGTAGGTCGCTGGCTCGAGGGGGGTTCACACTTCAGGGGTGACTCTTCTGTGCTCAGTCCCGCGTTGCAGCCTTCTTTGCTCCTGCACAGATCCTTTGCGTACAGCCTACACAGAGGCACTCAGGGGCATGACCCGTGTCTGAAGCCAATTCTACGTCCTGCAAAGATAAGGCTGATGAACCTCCGCCGATCAGCGCCGGGTCAGTTTTGAAGTCCCAATTCAAGCCTGTTCTCGCTGCAGCGCCTGTGGTCCTGCCTAAGTGTGAGTGTATTCAGTCAGTGGGAGAAGGGAGCAGGGTTCCTCACATATGTTGCACTGGTTCTCGGGCTGCAGAGTTACATAGCTGCCAAAGTTTCAGATTGCTTATGTGTAACATTTTCCTAATTTCAGAGTAATTATGAGTGACATTCAACGACTATGAGTGACACTTACTTTCTCCCCAGCAAAATCAAGTGCTAGAAAGGACAAAATGTAGAGATTGTATTGACCAATCGAAAATGTAATGAGATTAATGCAAAACGTTTGCCTACTTTGCCAGGTCAGCTATTCAACACTTGAGCTATGTGTTGTTTGGCAAGGCTAGGAAGGAGGGTCACGGGCTGCAGAAGCATGCATGAATTGAAGTGTGTCTGCGAGCATGCAGGAAAGGAAGTGTGTCTGAGTCATGGTCGGACTGACTGTTTTTTTGTCTGTTTGTGGCCCTGTTTTGTGTTGTGCCGGTTTTCAATGTTGATTTGCCTGCAATTGAAACAAACATAGCAATGCTCAAATCCATTAAATTTTCTATTTCTTACAAAACACTTGTATGACGTGTCTGCGTTAAACCCTTGTACAATTTGCAAGCATGTCACTTAGTGACACACTGTAATTTCATGCCTGGGCCTAATGTCTTTCTGTTCTAGTCTGACTCTGGTCGAAGTTCACGGAGAGTCACAGGCAGTGTAAGCTCTCCTCACTGGGAAATGTTAATCATCCGGTTTCTGCGCGCCAAGAGACAGACAGTAATTAAGTAGTGACACTCACAGGACCACGCGTGCCCCCTCAAAAACACTCATTTATGGCAGTACGACCTCTTCTGAATAGTGGAATAAATAAGACACTGTCAAACCCCAACCCTAATAGAAGACTCTCAGTTAATTTACACACTTCGCACATTACCTTTTCCACGTTCCACGTTCCACGTTCCCAAGACGTGCGTGGCACCCCTGGCAAGTTCTAACGGCACACTGGGGCGTCGCGGCGCACAGTTTGGGAAACGCTGCTTAAGAGGGATAAGCTGTCTGGCTTGATCGATTAGTGCCCGCAGCGTCAGCGGAGATGTGGGAGCAGCGGAGACCGGCGTGGGGTAAGGAGCAGATCGGAGGCCTGCAGGGGCGTTCCTGATATGCATCGCTCGGGAGAGCAGCGTAGGAGAACCCGAGCAGGGCCACACCCTTCTTCGAGGCAGAGGCGGACAAGAGTGAGACTGCGGCATAGGACAGATCTCGGCCCAGCCGATACTGCCACTAGAAAGAGGAGACAAAATAGGGGGGCAGTTTGAAAGCAGATGCCTAGGAACCCTAGCCCAGCCCGGTGATCTCGGGCAGCTTAGTGAAGGCGGGATGTGGAGACCGAAAATGACGTCCCAGCACTGCAGTGGTTAGAACGGCTGCCGGTGCTGTACTCAGAGGGCCCCTGAGGACTGTAAGCAGGGCACGGGAGCCTGACATACGACGGCAAGTAAGAGTGGCGCTAAGGAAGGCTGACCGGCTGGGAGGGAGTGAAGGAGTGGATTGGGGACGCCTGGACTCCCAGCGGAGGGACGCCTGCCCTGGCGCTGACTGACAAGGCGTGACACAGATCTAGTGAAATAGCTGCTGCAGTGGAGGCCTAGAGAGGTGAAAGGGGCCCGGTGAGTAAAGGCGTAGGTTGGACAGCGCTGCGGGACCCCCGCCACCGTCCCGGAGAGCCGGAGGCCTATATCTAAGATTGCCTATGCCTGAGTGCGCAGTGGACCCTTCGGGCAGGCCTACTGCCATATCTGCGAGAGTGGAGCCTGGTATGCAATGAGTGGCACTATCAACACGAGGTGGAAGGGTGAAAGGGACCTTGTGAGTACAGACACAGACGTGTCGCGTTCTAATCTAGGACCCCGATCGATACTGTGACCTTATGCCCCTATTCGGCTATAAATCCAGTTATTCCCTATATTGGCATAACCGTTCAAGTGCAATATTCAGAAACTCTTCTCTGGCCTCACACGAACAGAGCCACATTTCAGAATAGCTTTCTCTGCCACTTCCTTTGCAACCAATTAGTGCAATGACATAGCAGAAGTTACTATCTGAGATTCCTAGATTAACACTCCGAGTTCTTCAACAAGATAAAAACTCAGCAACCTGGAAATCCCCGCTTGCTGTGTTTTGATTAGTAATAGAACTCTAATGAGCACTGATAGACGATCACTTCCTAGTGACATCTTTATTGACGTCTTATGTCCAAAAACTTACGTCAAGCAAGGCACCTTTCAGGTATAAATATTACCAACGTTGCCTTAAGCAAACGCTGTTGTGTTGCTGAAGTTGCTGGTGTTTACGCTAATGCCATCGCTGCTGAAGTAGCTGTCATGCTGATGATACCATAGCTGCTACTGCTATCGCTGCTAACGAGCGAACAATGGTGTGGTGAACTTAGGAGCTGAACAGCCGTCCCCTGCAAGAGCCCAGCAGATGCAAGCTGCCCGCGGACGCTGCCCCTCCTCCTCCTCCTCGACGCAAAGAGAGAGTCGCTGTCTTTCTCCTGCAGAGAAATCCAGCTCCGGCGTTTCTAGTCTACCCTTGCGGGTGACTGGGATATCGACCCCCTGAAGGAGATACCAGACCTCCATCATTCTATTCCAGAGGTATGGTGTTGACTAAACCCTTAGAGAGAATTCTTGAAGCAAACCTTGGCAAAACCAACTTAACTTAAAGCTACTTACTTACTCCCCTCCCAAGTATTAGGCTTAGGTCAGGTACCCTGGGGTAGGCGTAGTTAGAAGCACCAGTTGAGTATTTTAGCCTAATGTATATATGAATGTATATATGTTTTATTCCTTTTAAACCATTGTATGGCTAAGAAACCATATCAATGCTTTTACAGTATTATTTCGTAATACTTATTTTACTGTACGTACTTTTTATAATAACAAGTCTTGCAATTGTGGCAATTCATTTCTGTTCAGACTGTTCAATAAATGTTACCCTTTATTGAAAACGCCCGTCTCTCTATTCTCTACATATTGTGAAAGTAAACTGCACAACCACTGACTGAGTAAAATAACTGTCTATTGTTTCACACGACCCTAGAGATTGACTCTTGATCTGAGGAGCAAAGTTGTCATGTTGCACGGTTGTTGGAAAACTGAATCCCTTCTTGGCTGTGCCAGGGAAGCTGATCACTTCCTATTCAGTCAAGAAAGTTTCCAGTGACCTCTGAGCTAGTTGGTAACAAACCCAATTAAGTTTAGCATAGTCAGTAGAGGCCTGGAAGATCCGCACTTCTTCGTCGATACTACTGTTTATGTTATTCCAATGCGCAGGGCCTATTGGGAAAATAGGAACTACACTACATGGCGCCCAACGTATGGTAAGGCGATAAACTAACGCAAGACGTTAGAGTAACTCAGTAGTGCATATTTCACACAGACCCCTTTCTCCCGTAAATACTCCAATAGACGTCTGGAGTGGGTGAAAGGTTAAAATCCGCCCGAACTCAGTAGGAAGAGATTCCTATGTAAAGCTCTGGTTTATTCAACGTTGAAGGATACAGTGTTCCAAAATGTTGTGCACCTAATCTCTGTCTCCTTGGAGACCTGCTCTGCAAAAACTTTTCTGACAATAAAATGTCAGACTTAGAAAACGGAACCACTGGGGGTGCAGCAGATGCGACTCAGCAGGGTCCCGACGGGACTACTGAACCGGGTGCGATAATCATCCCGGCACAATTAAGAAAATCCATAACTTTAAAACTTATAGAAAACGGACTGACACCTCAAGGTGGTACAGTAATTTTCGTGATAGAGGCACACGAATATCGGCAGACAGAGGTATTCTATTCATGGATAAACTTTCCAGCGGCAAACGCTAGAACAAAAGAGTTTCACTATTATAAAATAGAGAAACCACCGGATGAGTACGCTCCTTTCGAGGAGATTGAAATCCCACTAAAATTCCAAGAGCACCTGCTCTGGTTTAATGGCGCCCTAAAACATAATGATCACATTACCAGGCTCGGTCCACTAGGTAGACCAGGAGCAACGTGGCCGGTTCTAGCCAGCTACACACCACATCCGGACATTGCAAAAATGTCAAAAGAAGAGCTGTTAGTACAGTTAAAAACACTTATAAAAATACATAGGCAATTAGTCCAATATGTAATGCGGACTGCAACAGTCCAACCAGCTGGTAATGTACCACAGCTAACCCCTCATCAGGGGAACACTAATAAAATTACACCACAGAACATACAATCATGTCTTGGTAAAACACCCGTAAAACGGGAACAAATTCCTTTCTGGTTAGCACAGAAAATCACTCAAATAGAGGCAGTATTTCCGGATACTACCCCTATTGAGAAACACAGAATCTTGACCATCTGCCTTCCTATGAGAATCGCACCACACGTGGAGGACTGTGACACTTGGGGTACAGTCTTTGCTTCCATTTACACAAAAACACATGGTGTTCCGTCTATGGCTGTAATACCAGATGTGCTAAAACAGATTCAAAATGAATACGGTCCTGAACCTGCTTTAACTCTTGGTATGAAATTACTGAAAGACTTCAAGCAGGTCTCGGCTATATTATTAGCCAACATAAAGGGAGAAGCAGCATCTGTGGCGATCCGCCAGAAGTTGAAGGAAACTAAGTATGGGCGGAAAATCCGTTCCGCTCGCGGATTTTGTGGATTTTCAGTAAATTCGCAATCCGCGAGATTCGCGAATTTCCCGCAAAATCCGCAAATCCGCGAGCAGCGGATTTTATGGCTTGCTCGCACTGTTCGCGTGAGTTCGCGGCTTCCCAGTTCAACTTCGCGCCCCGCGAATAAGCGCTAAATTGCAGAAATACGATCTTAGCAAAACTGAAACTACTTACCAGGTTCAAAAGTTCAAGCTCACCATTAGTAGCCATTTCCTGTAGTGCTTCCAGAGGGGCCCCTCCAGAGTTCAGTTGCCTACTTGCAACTATTATTTGACCCTGCTCTGACCCTCAGAATAGTTACACATATGCCACAAAGGTCCTGAATTACAGCTAAGGGAGACAAGCAGGAGCCAGGCTGGAAGTTCAAATCCAGTGACACATTAATCAGCCCCTAATTCATTATTGTCAGTTGGGGCAGGGCAGGTGTTGTAACTAATTTTGCAACAATGAAAGCACTTAGCAAGTGCAAAATATCACTAATCAGGAAGCACTAAGGAAGCAGGTGCCAGCTAAAAAAATATTCTGTGACACATTAATCAGCCCCAAATTAATTCAGGTCACTTAAGGCAGGGAAGGTGTGCTTTGCTTTGCCACAATAATGTACACTGGACAACCAGAGGGTGCTGTGATGAAACAGAGGGTGGCATGGGTGAGCCAGAGGGTGGCATGAGTAGTCAGAGAGTGGCAGTGGTGACAGAGGGTGGCAGTGATGAAGAAGAGTGTCCCAAACAGGCTGGACACATAGAAACAACAAGTTCGCAAAACTTGCGACCCGACAGGTAAGTTCGCGTTTGCGAAATTGTACAAAAACCCTCGCGAACTGGCAGAAACCCGTGCAAACACAAAAAAAAAATCCGCAAATTCGCGAGAATTCGCGGATTTTGCGGATTGCGAGTTCGCAAATCCGCAAAATTCGCGAACGCGAGATTCGCTAAATTCGCCCATCCTTAAAGGAAACAGATATAACAGATCAGCCAGTTGAGCTTGCCAAAATCATAGAGAAATGCTATGAAGAATTAGGTAGAGACAGCTTGGGTGGGAAACCAGTAAAGCCCCAACTGCTCGAAAATCCTGAGAAATTATTTATTAAAAATAATTCTAATACTCCTAAAAAGAGCTGGGATGGAAATAAGCAATCCACTCCCAAGGAAAAAGTTTTCCAGTCCAGAGGAAGGTCTCCTCGACGGAGGGAAAGAACTCCGACTCGAGAACACCAGTCTCCCCAGGGAGAGCCCTCTGAGAAAAGATATAACCTTGGAAATAGGGATAATTTGAAAAAACCTGATAGATATCAAAGTATTGATACACGTCCCACGCGATCTTTTTCGCAGAAATCGGAAAGAAGAGGACGGTCAGACCCAGGAGAGCACACCAAGTCCAAAGACAAGGAACCTGCTCAGAGTAAAAAATCTCAATTTCCAAAAAAAAAGGTAGCCAGTATTAGAGTAATCAACCATGCCGAGAATACTGAGGACACAGTTGAAAAACGGGGAGTGGGCACAGACAATGTTAGACAGTGCAGCAGAAATCAGTATAGCCTGCAAGATCTTGATGAGTCATCTGGAGACAGTGGACACGAATGAATATATTCAGGTTGAAACTGCCGACACCAGACTTAGCGAGCCCCATAAGATATACGAAATAACATTGCGTATAGAGGGTGATAAGACTAGGAAAATAAAGGGTCTATTTTGGGATCAACTCTCAAAAGGCTATGATATTCTGTTAGCTGAAAAAGATTGGCCCCCAGAGTTTGTCAGGGAGTGCCCTTGTGGCGAAGAAATGATTATGCCTGCCTTCTCAAATCACATTCCGATTCACAAAAAATATACTTATGCAAGGAAATGGGCAGTAGCCCAGGCACCGGCATTATATAAAAATCATGTAGGATGGGATGAGGACTCACCTCCTCACAAAATCCAGTTAAAAAGTGAACCAACTGCCCAACGGCAGTATCCCATTAATCAAGAAGCTAAAAAACAAGTCAGGGAGATCTTAGATCAACTTGAATACCAGGGGGTGATTGAAACATGCACCTCTCAAATGAACAATCCTTTGTTTCCTGTCTCCAAGCCAGACAATTCATATCGTCTAGTTTTGGACTACAGACACCTTAATGCATGTTGCAAAACTTTTGCAGTACAAAACTCGCATAGTGCAGCCCTAATGAATAACATAGTTAGGAAAAAGTATAAAACAACATTAGACATATCTAATGGTTTCTTTTGTCAAAATATTGCACCAGAAAGCAGATACTTGACCGCTTTCTCAGTATTTGGGTCGCAGAAAAATTTCTGTCGACTCCCACAGGGGTTCAAGAACAGCCCAGGACTATTCTCAGCTAGGGTAACAGAGTTACTACAAATATATGATAATGAGGCATTATCTTACGTAGATGATATCTATCTCACAGACGACAACTTGGATACTCACTTGAAAAGAGTGAACACCATTATACTTGGGTTCGCAGCAGAGGGTTACAAATTCAACTTTAAAAAAGTCTCAAATTGCCCATCTGACAGTACTATTCTTAGGATACGAATTATCAAGTGAAGGGAAAAGCCTAGCGGACAACTTCTTAGAGAAGTGCGCTGTACTCCAAGCTCCAAAAACGCTGAAGAATTTACAATCCATACTAGGTTTTCTGAATTTCGGAAGAACTTACATTCTAAATTACGCAGAGAGGGTTAAACCTCTCTACAAACTAATCAAACCTGATTTTAAACAAATCACCTGGACTCAAAAACACACAGAAATTTTGAGATCACTGCAAACAGACATGTTATCAAAAACAAAATTAGATGCACGTGACAACACATGCGATCTTGTAATCCGAGTAATCCTAGGAAGATGCGGATTCACGTACCTAACGTCTAATGAGGGAGAAAAGGTACCAATTTCAATTAAATCTCACTTGTACACACAAGTAGAAAAAACATTCAGTCACACAGAAAGAACTGTGAAAGCAGTGCAAATTGCATTAGCCAATGAACGAGAACTAGCACATGGTAAAAGGATTAATATCCTCACAGCGGAATCCGCCTTCGAGGCGCTATTCAGCCCAGTAAACCTGCCTACAGTGTCACTGGATCCGAAATGGATACAGTGTGTAGATTCTCTAGGAGCGGAAGATGTGAAATACTATTTCGCCCCGCAATTCGAAGAACTAAATGATTTAGAATATGAAGAAGAATATCCTCTGCCAATCGAACTTCTGCCTCTCCCACAGTACGCCTGTATAATCTATACAGATAGATTTGTAAAGCATTTCAACGTAGAGAGCAAATCCTACGATGCAGCCTGTGCGATTGTTAAAGGTCGTTGGCTGTGCGGTAAATTCAGACCGAAAGTAACAAAAACGGAATCAGTAAAGTACTGTTCGGCTCAGAGAGCTGAAATCAGATGTTTAAAGATGGCGCTTGAAAATGCAGAACGTGAATTCACCACACTAATCGTGTGCGATTCTCATTTTTGCGTCAACTCTTACAATAATAAATTGCAGAGTTGGATTGAAAACGATTACAAAGATGACACAGGTGCCACAATAAAGCATAAATTGCTCTGGAAACAGGTAGCTCTTTTACAGAAAGAACTACAAAAGACTCATGTGATACACGCACAGAGTCTTCAACGTGATGGCGTTCACGTTGCAGGGAATTCATTTGCTAACACAGCCACAGCGGAAGCAACTAAACCGGCTTCCGTAGCCACAAAAAAGCGTGCAGAAAAATACATAGACGGGGAAATCATGCTGGCAGTAAAAACGACCGTAAAAGGCGACTGCGCAGCACTGCCCGTGAACTATCCACTCATTTATGCAAACTCCGTTCCTTTTGCTCGAATCCCTGGAGTGGGGGATAGGGTAATTCCAAACACGAACAGGAGAATATTTTTAATAGCAGACACACACATGGGTTTGGGTCCTAGGCATAGAAAGATCAAGGAATCCCTGACTGAATTACAATCAGCATACTGGTGGCCGGGAATGAGTGTACAACACCAAATATACGCAAACAACTGTGAAAACTGCAACAGGGATCGCAGTAGTGAACCATGCTACCGGCTACCGATCAGAAACAGCGTAACGCTGTCTACACCCCATCCTGCGTCCTATTAATCATTAAGGCTAAACACACTTAAAAAATGTGGCCTACAGCGCTCGGCTGACGCTAGAACGGTTATAAAAGATCTGCGAGTCTTTATCGGCACATACGCAATAGCCACGTTCCATTCTGACCAGGGTCCTGCTTTTAGCTCTCGAGCTTATAAGGAGGCCATGGCCAGCATGGGAATTGGGTTGCGGTATTCTTGTCCATCGCACCCCAAAGGGAATAGTGTGGTAGAAAGAAAAAACCGAGACATAAAGCGATCTATAACAGCGAAGGTATTAGGTTCAGGCGCTGGGTGGGTCAAACATCTAATAAGTGTCCAGACCAGTCTTAACAATTTGCCAAGAAATTCTCTAAAAGGTTTCAGCCCCAACGAACTATTGTTCGGAATTAGAATGAGAATTCAGGACTTAGATAGTCAAGTATCAGTGGTACAAGATAAGAAAACAGACTTTGACATCAAAGATCGTTTGGCTGTTTTACAGGACTTGAATGAAACAAGAAAATCCTTAAGCAACATAAAGTTAAAGCAACAGCCAGCAACCACTGACGAGGCACCACAAGCAACAGCCCCAGCAAGGCCTGTCTGGATTCCAAAGATTGGGGATCTAGTCAGAGAAAAAATCGCGGTGAAGAAGGAATTTGGGCCTTCTTACAGAAAAGCAGTACCTGTCTTGGCAGTCACCGGAACAAGATCAGTTGTACTACCGCCCCTTGCTGGTAAAAAGGAGAACAGAGTTGTATCTATCGACCTGGTAAAACCACAAGCATGTGGCCTATAATCAACAGTAGGCCCAGTGGACTCCCAAGAAACAACAGAATACCCAAACTTGCAACAATCCAAGAGGTTCAAACTGAAAGACTAATCACATTCGATCAGCCTGCAGTGCACAGAGTAGGACTATGCAATAATGCCAGGGAACTCGTGCCTCTTGAGACACAGATTGAAACAGTTCGTCAAGAAACACCAGTCTACAATAATGTGGCATCAGAAAGTGCTACCGAAAGACAGATTGAAAGAACAATCCCAACAATTGAATCCTGGCGGAGGTTGTATACCACCGGAAGAAAAGGGGACTTACTCACTCCATAACAAAAGGCAGTAGTGCTACTTAGACGCCTCAGAACGTGATGAGCCCCAGGGTTGACTCCCCCCAATGAACAGCCCAGAGATGTCCTCAGTGAGGAAGAAAGCGGAAAGATCTCTGAAAGCAATGCTCACCAAAGGACCCCTTCCTGGGGACAAAGGACAACTTTTCTGAGGATCAAAGTAACCCCGAAGTGATGCCAGAAACAAAAATGACTCTTAAAGAAAAAGCAACGGAACTCTTTCATCAACTGAAGGAAATCTACCTTATTTCCCCTTGGTTAGAGTTCTGGTTCAGTCTAGGTGTATTTTTCCTCCTGCTTTGGCTCATCACGGTACTTTGTTTGGGAACATTCATTGAGGGAAAATATAGTACAATGGACACAGCAAGTCAGAACATCAACCTAGTCCTCAAACCACACAGATCATCCCACGTGAAGAAAAGAGAACTGTCAACAGTAAATGTCACAGCCATTCCAATACCCGGGGGGGTAGTATGGGAGAAAACTGACTATGAGATCTATGGTCCGGTCGAAATCCTGAAGTATCCTCATCAACTGAAGGTTTCCTTAAGTGACTTTGTAAAACCTAGTACATTCTCTGATGATTGGGACTTTAACAGTATTAATGACATGATATCTGATTTAGTAATGTCAGCTAGATTCACAGAACATGATTATTTACAAGGTTCGTCTAGTTATGAACAGTTGTTCTGTTTTACACATTATGGCGATCATTATTTGCATACATCTGCACAGCCTAGAAATGTTTTTAAGTATAATCAATGGGAACATTGTGCTACACCACCTAAAAGCAGTTCTAAAACATTCTTTGAGAAATTCAAATACTTGTCAGGGTTTAACACCAGTGATGCAGAAACGTTTTATTACAAAATGTTAGATAAAACAGGATTGAAAACAATGCTGACAAACACTAAATTAAAATATTCAGAAGCATTTTATGAAAAAATGATGACATTTGGTTTTGATTATTGGAAAAATAACATTGAAACAAAAACCATTTGGGGTACAAAAGATTGGCAGGTACAAGGTCTAGAAGCACTATTCAGAACCTGCATGATACCAGAACAAATGATGTTTTTAAATGACACAATTCACCAAACATCCTGTCTTGGCCTAGCGAAGATCAAAGACCTAAACAAACCGTCTATTCCAAAGCCAATACCTGAAAATGCAATGACAGATATTGAGATAGACGTAACAAAATGTTTACATTTTAACAGAACACACCCTGATTGGAAAAAGTGGTTAATCTGGCCTACTGACACAAACAACTGTCAAGATAGATTACTGAATAAACCACAGGGGTTAAAAATGACCAGACAAGACCCTAGATACTCCCAGAGACAACATCCAGGGATAGTAACAATATACAGTGTAGGGAAACTCTGCCTCGAATGGCTAGGATCATCCACACTGGCTGAAATTAAGCAACACTTATCTTTACTTAAAGATGGTGCTGATTTGCGCGATTTCATTCTTGGACCACGCAAACAGTGTCAAAAGCGTTTCATAGCGGTCAGCATCTATGCTGCGTACAACGAGGCTTGGAAAGTCACATAAATTGAAACAGCAGAAAAAATACGAGAAATTGATCGTATTAATTTGGAAAAATCACTTTCTGTAGTGGACAATGGGTTAATGACTCTGTCCTCCAGAAAATATTCGTTGGACAATATTGTATCTTCTGCCTTTGACATAATAGACAGAGACTTGCTAATGTTACAGCATGGCCAATCTCAATTACGTTCTATTGTACAATTAGGCTAGACGCTGCAAAATCTTCGTTCAGGCTATGTGCCTTGGCGTTTAATCAACACAACGTCATTGTTTTCCAATTTTAACCTTACTGATAAACAAATCAGCTTGGCACAGAAAGGAGCAGACTATACAATCCTGAGCATCGAAAAACTTGAGAGATTACCATTGACAATGTCAGAAAGTCCTGTCATTGAATGGATAATACACGGAATTATCACTATTCCGATAACAACTTTCCGATTTAAAAAGTGCCTTGAATACATACCTACTGGCCAGTATGAACGATTGGGTAAAGGATATGTAAAATCAGCATGGAAATTACCATACACACATTCATGCTATAGTGACAGCGACAAAAATTTATTTCTTAGTGATGAAAACTGTAAACGTTCACTAAGCGGTATACTTTTGTGTCAGGGTATTAATTTACACGGAGCCTGTGAAGGTAATTCTAACAACCTTTCATGCCACCAGCTTGTCAAACCTGCAACTCAGATAGAGCCCTTCTTTATGCAACTCGCGAATGGGAGTTACATTCTAAGAACGGATCACAGATGTTGTGGCCTTGTGCCAGGGAAAAGTTATCTCGTAAGCGTAA
Organism: Lissotriton vulgaris; assembly: GCF_964263255.1. Classification (NCBI taxonomy): domain Eukaryota; kingdom Metazoa; phylum Chordata; class Amphibia; order Caudata; family Salamandridae; genus Lissotriton; species Lissotriton vulgaris. The sequence continues at coordinate 77,815,322 of NC_141690.1, read as the reverse complement.
CTTCCATGGTCAAATGCTGTATGCAAGCATTGTTCCCGAGCGGGCCTGGAGACATAGAGACTCCCATCTGGCCTCGTCTGAATCTCTATTTTATACAAATTGATACTTTAAGCAAAATGAAGTCTGTGCTTTTGCAGACAACAGTGCCCATAACGTCATCAAAAGAGACGTATGATCTCCTAGTTGCAAGGACAGCTACGGAGGTTCATGACCTTTTATCAACAAATTGCCCCGTGCATTTCGTAGAAATGTTGAGCCAACTCCTTAACATGTCTAGTGCCACTGGCATCCCAGGCATATTTAAGACGATTTTTACGGGACTGCTAACACCATTTCAAGCAATTCTGGGAATCGTTCCAAATTTTGTCCACTCTGTTTTTGGCGGCATACCCCTATTTTTGGGACTTGTAGCAGGGATTTTATTTTTGACCCTCCTGCTTCGTTATGGCAAGCCACAGCTCAGACATGACTCCTATGGGAATGGAAGAGACAATCCTAGCAGTTCGCTACCGGGACAGAATAACTAGAGTCCTTGGATTGGCCAGGCTGAGAGATCTAAACATGACCTGGTTCCTTTCATTCAGACCGATATGGCAAAATTGCATCTTACCTGTACTACGATGTATGCTATGCGGAGATGAGTGCGTGTTGGACATCTGTCTTTCACTTCCATCAGCAGTACCAATGGATATCGATACTTTGCTAAGTCCGATAACGGCTCACGCATTGTGATGTCCCCAGCGGCTACCAATCCTGATGACGGCATTCGTTGAGACTCCTGTGCTACGACTAGGTGGTAACAGTGGAGCGAGTGACAAAAGCAACATCACCCAGGTACGACCTTCTGTGAGCATTGCTGATCCCGACTTTGATGACAGCAATCATTCTCACACCTGCCAAGTTACAGCACTATCGAATTTGGTCGAACTGTCACCTGATTTTGTAGACCAATTCTTTGAGAGCCTGTCTGATATGATGTTCTCACCCGAACAGAAACAATAACTGTAGAGAAGCATTCCGACACACAGCGTTCCAATGAACTCTGAATTCGGCCTTCAGTTTTGAACAACAAAAACTGCTAAAAGCGTTGGAACTCTATTTTCCCCGTTCAAGCAATAATTCTTTTGAATTGAACACTTTTTAATATTCACCCTTTTTGGCACGAAAAATTCTTTGCTTAAAGTAAAACTATTCATAGAGAACAGAAGCTTGGACTTCTATTTCTAAATACATCTAGAGACATAATAACTTTACACCAGCATCTAGCACATTTTACTGCCATGCATTTATATGTGATGAAATTATCTCGCCCTTCTTCTGTTTCAGAGATATTTCATGTGTAATTCTTTTTGCATAATCGTTCATTGATTTCATATGCTATTATTTTTGAATGATTTCTATGCTTCAAAAACGTACAGTACCTAAATTTTCACGTATTACAATATACGCCTATTTCAAATGCATATATGTATTTTGGGGTGGGCAATGTTACACATGCATCTTATTGCTCTAGTTTTAGTAATTTGATGGACATGAATTCGTGGAGTGGGTGTCGCGTTCTAATCTAGGACCCTGATCGATACTGAGACCTTATGCCCCTATTCGGCTATAAATCCAGTTATTCCCTATATTGGCATAACCGTTCAAGTGCAAAATGTAAGAAAATCGTCTCTGGCCTCACACGAACAGAGCCACATTTCAGAATAGCTTTCTCTGCCACTTCCTTTGCAACCAATTAGTGCAATGACATAGCAGAAGTTACTATCTGAGATTCCTAGATTAACACTCCGAGTTCTTCAACAAGATAAAAACTCAGCAACCTGGAAATCCCCGCTTGCTGTGTTTTGATTAGTAATAGAACTCTAATGAGCACTGATAGACGATCACTTCCTAGTGACATCTTTATTGACGTCTTATGTCCAAAAACTTACGTCAAACAAGGCACCTTTCAGGTATAAATATTACCAACGTTGCCTTAAGCAAACGCTGTTGTGTTGCTGAAGTTGCTGGTGTTTACGCTAATGCCATCGCTGCTGAAGTAGCTGTCATGCTGATGATACCATAGCTGCTATCGCTACTGCTATCGCTGCTAACGAGCGAACGATGGTGTGGTGAACTTAGGAGCTGAACAGCCGTCCCCTGCAAGAGCCCAGCAGATGCAAGCTGCCCGCGGACGCTGCCCCTCCTCCTCCTCCTCGACGCGCTGAGAAGAGACGCTGTCTTTCTCCTGCAGAGAAATCCAGCTCCGGCGTTTCTAGTCTACCCTTGCGGGTGACTGGGATATCGACCCCCTGAAGGAGATACCAGACCTCCATCATTCTATCCCAGAGGTATGGTGTTGACTAAACCCTTAGAGAGAATTCTTGAAGCAAACCTTGGCAAAACCAACTTAACTTAAAGCTACTTACTCCCCACCCAAGTATTAGGCTTAGGTCAGGTACACTGGGGTAGGCGTAGTTAGAAGCACCAGTTGAGTATTTTAGCCTAATGTATATATGAATGTATATATGTTTTATTCCTTTTAAACCATTGTATGGCTAAGAAACCATATCAATGCTTTTACAGTATTATTTCGTAATACTTATTTTACTGTACGTACTTTTTATAATAACAAGTCTTGCAATTGTGGCAATTCATTTCTCTTGTACGAGAAGAAAGACTGTTCAATAAATGTTACCCTTTATTGAAAACGCCCGTCTCTCTATTCTCTACATATTGTGAAAGTAAACTGCTCAACCACTGGCTGAGTAAAATAACTGTCTATTGTTTCACACGACCCTAGAGATTGACCCTTGATCTGAGGAGCAAAGTTGTCATGTTGCACGGTTGTTGGAAAACTGAATCCCTTCTTGGCTGTGCCAGGGAAGCTGATCACTTCCTATTCAGTCAAGAAAGTTTCCAGTGACCTCTGAGCTAGTTGGTAACAAACCCAATTAAGTTTAGCATAGTCAGTAGAGGCCAGGAAGATCCGCACTTCTAAGTCGATACTACTGTTTATGTTATTCCAATGCGCAGGGCCTATTGGGAAAATAGGAACTACACTACAGATGGGGCAGTGCAGCGGGCCTACAGACACGGCCCGGTCATCTAGAGGCCTGTACCGGAGGCCAACCACAAAGGTGTGAGTGACTGGCCCTGCAGAAAGGCCTAGTGCGAGTCCTCAGAGAGTGGACCTGGTAAACAGGGAGCGGCAGCAGTGACATGAGGTGGGGCGGCCGAAAGGGAGACCGGCGCAGTAGCATTAAGAGACTGTTGGCTCCCATCGTGGCGGGGCTCTGGCAGAACCCAATGCAGAATTGAAGGGTGCCTACGTGGGGGAAAGCACAAGAGGGGTTGAACTGCGGGTCCTACAACTTTTCCACAGAAAGCAGTTGACATGACCGGCCCACATTGGGAGTGAGGTGAAGTCCTGCCCACACACCTACCACTGGGCCGGGGAGTGGGAGACCGCAGTGGAGGTACGAGACGACAGAGCCGTGCCATACAGTGGTGTCCAGGGGATCAAAGAGGCTGTAGCGAGAGCACAGGGGCATACACCCGGCCAGAGCATTCGGCTGGCGGAAAGGGGAATAGTCAGCTACAAACACCCGCTAGGGGGACCAAACAAAAGTCAAGGGGTGCCCTGAATGGTGTGAAGCAGCGGGAAAGCCACCTCAGACCCCTGAACACTGCAAGAGAGAGGGGGACACCCTCTGCAGCCTGAGAGCATTGGGAGAGGGGGCGCTGAACTGAAGGTACTGTATGGAGGCGGGGCAGAGGTGAATCCTGGCGGAGGTTGTATACCACCGGAAGAAAAGGGGACTTACTCACTCCATAACAAAAGGCAGTAGTGCTACTTAGACGCCTCAGAACGTGATGAGCCCCGGGGTTGACTCCCCCCAATGAACAGCCCAGAGATGTCCTCAGTGAGGAAGAAAGCGGAAAGATCTCTGAAAGCAATGCTCACCAAAGGACCCCTTCCTGGGGACAAAGGGAGTAGAAAGTCCCCAGGCCCAAAAGCTCCTATAAACCTGGAAGACGGAGAGGTGCCAATTACCCGCTTCTTCCTCGGATCACTTTTCAATGTTCTAAGAGAGGATTTTCAAACACTTAAGAGCGAGGTGATGAACGAGGTACGAGAGACTCACCGCGATGTGGATGCAGTCGGGGAGAGAGTAGCAGCGATTGAAAAACGTGAACTAACCAAAGGAGAAGAGATTGAGCAACTCCAACAAGAAGTGATTTGCTTGCGAGATCAACAACTGGAACTGCAGGCGCACGCGGAGGACCTCGAGAATCGTTCAAGATGAAATAACATTTGCGTCAGGGTGGTCCCGTCGAAAACGGAAGGGCTGGATAGGACCCAATATCTCCTGGGACTGTTTTGTGACATATTTGGAGAGCCACAGGACTTTGCAATTCACATAGACCGGGCACACCACATAGGGCTGGTGTGACAGGCTCCTGCTCCTCCCCCAGACATACTTGCCTTCCTGACAGATTTTCCTCTCAAAGAACGAATAGTGCGGGAGGCTCGGTCGAAACAACCTTTACTATATCAAGGGCATTCCATAGCTCTCTACCAAGACCTGGCTTCCATCACACTGCAAAAGAGAAAGGCTTTTTGAGAAGTGACCACTCACCTGAGAGAATAAGGGGTGGCTTACTTCTGTGGCCACCCCTTTCGCATGATGTTTAAATTGAATGGCATGCTCCACCAACTCCGATCACTCCAAGAAACTTGTACGATTCTCGGCTTGGAACATCGAGCCACGGAAGGGTCACCCAACCATACACAGAGTTTGCCAGAAAACGGATGGCAGATAGTGGGCCAAAGACACTCACCCAACCCAGAACAATGGCCGAACTCCGACACCATGGCACAGGAAAGAATGGCAGCACTCGAAACAGTCCAAAAAGATACTGCTGCGACGGCCCACCCGTGACTCTACCAGAGGGATTGTTTAGCATTGATATTGCAATGGGGGGGTCAGGGTGAGGGCCCGGGACACTTGGACCACACACTAACCCTGATTTTCTGATCACCACATGCTGGGGGTGTTCTGGGTGAAAGGGCAGGGGGGAGCAGGCTTCTCGCTGATGGGTTAGGGGGATGTTGGGGTTAGGGAGGGGCAGGGTAAGGGGAACTGGTGTGCTATACAGGGTGGGGCTCCATAGGGGGCACACGCTCACAGGTACAGTGTGTCGAGAACCCATGAGGTAGTCAGGGGGGGTCATTCCCATCAAATTCAGCAGTCTGATTTTGAAATCACCCTATGTCACGAGCCACATTTCAGATTCTCACCCTTAACGTGAAGGGACTGAACAACCCCATTAAAAGGAGAGCCTATTTATCCTACTTAGAGAATTCAGGGGCGTCAGTTTGCCTTCTGCAGGAGACCCATCTCCTCCCCAAAGACTGGCACCGTATGAGATCCCAAACTTTTCCCCACCAATTCTACTCCTCCACGTCAGATAAAAGGCAGGGATGGCCATTCTGATAGCTAAATCGTTCCAAGGTATGGTGGGGAGCAAAGTGGCAAAAATAAAGGGTCCGTCTACTGGCCTATACGATTTGGGTGGGGGGCACCACCTTAGTGATGAACAATTTCTGAAGTTGGCATTGTCGGGGGTCTTGTGATCCCAAGAACGGAGGATGGTGGTGGGGGGACCTACATTTTGTTATGAATGCAGAGATAGATCGGTCAGGGCAGATCTATGGCCAAACTGGGGCACTCTCCAAGACAGGGAGGAAGTGGCTCAGGGATAGGGGCTTGCTAGATCTGTGAAGGGTGGCTCACCCCCAAATCATGCAATTTTCCTTCTACTCTCATGTGCATCACACCTACACCAGGCTAGATCATTGTATAGGGTCCACAGAAGTAAACACATTGGTAGATACAGTGAACATCATCCCAGCAGCACTCTCAGATCATGATGCAGTGACACTGACTCTCTCTATGCCCTCGATCGATAGATCTCCGGGGAGGTGGAGACTCAGAGAAAATGTGGTTTCTAGAGCAGGGTGCCCCAACAACTACACAAATGCATCACTGACTATCTAGCGACAAATGACTCCCCGGACATACCTCTCTTGGAGCTCCGGGGGGCACTCAAAGCTGTGGTGCAGGGGCGAACTAATCGCCATCTCTGCAGCTGAAGCCGAAGACCGTAAGGAAAAGAGGAAAATCCTTACCGCATGAGTGACGGAGCTAGAACGAATACATGAACGCATCTGCGTGCCTCGGATATGGTGCCAACTAAAGGCAGCAAGGGCGCAGCTGGCAACACTTGACTTAGATAGAGCCGAATATGCAGCCCTTCGTCTAAAGCACTCCTACTAAGTGGGAGGAGATAAAACGGGGTGCCTCCTAGCTAGCAAATTTCGGGCCCACGCCCAGTGTGCAAAAATACAAGCACTTCAGAAAGACAAAGGGGAAACGGTTGAAGGGGAAGAGTAGATTGCTGCGGTCCTTCAGGACTTCTACTGCACACTATACGGTAAAGCCTTGCAGTTGAGTGACAACGGGGAAACATACCTTTAGGGGGCCACTACGTCGGCGTTAATCGCCATGGGGATGAAGTACTGATGCGCCCATTAAGATTGGGGAAGTGATTGGGTCGATTTCCCATCTCAAACCACTGAAGTCGCCGGGCCCTGAAGGCTTATTGGTGGGATTCTATAAGGCCCTCTGCCCACTTCTGGCTCCAATTTTAACACAGCTTTTTAATTCCTTCCAGGGGTCCGGGACCATCCCCTCGGACATGACATCGTAGTCATTCCTAAGCCGGGGAAGGACGCGACTCAGTGTAGTTCATATTGACCAATTTCCCTCCTCAATCTAGATCTAAAGTTGTTTACTGGGGTCCTTGCGGCTAGTTTGGGCCCGCGCCTACCTGAGATTATCGAACCAGACCAATCTGGCTTCATATCTAATCGTCAAAGCAGCGACAACACTAAACGCCTCTTACATTTGATAGATAAAGCCCATCGCACTAATATGAACGCCATGCTGCTGTCGGTCGATGCCGCAAAAGGATTTCGACAGAGTTAGCTGGGATTTTTTATAAAAAAACGTAGCTCACTTTGACGTAGGAGATCAATTCAGGCCCTTTGAAATACAGAGGGATATGAGACAAAGGGTGCCCTTTGTCACTCCTTCTGTTTGCGCTTTACATGGTACCCCTAGCACAAAAAATTCAGGATAACCTCAACATCTTAGGTATTCTATTCGGAGGGAAATGCCATACTGTGAGCTTGAGCAATCGATACCAGCTTTTTTGCGGGAGATGACTGCCTTTGGTTGTGTCTCCAGTTTTAAGGTAAACATTGGGAAATCCATGGTCTTACATCTGGGTAGTGGGGCAGCACGACTTGCGGATGAGTGGCCGCAATACATCGAGCTACAGTCCCGTGACACAATCATCTATCTAGGGATAGACCTTACTTCGTCCGTTACACGAACAGTCACACAGAATTATGCCTATCTCCTCTCCCAAATCCAGAAAGACCTTAGACAGTGGCAAAAGCACTCATTATCTCTTCTAGGCCGCTTTGCAGTCATCAAAATGAATATCCTGCCCAAAAATTTACATTTTTCAGACGTTACAGGCCGGGCCCCAACCAGGGACCCTCCATAAAATACAACGTGTGGTGCAACAATTCATCTGGGCAGGGGTACGTCCTCGTATGCACAGAGATCTATCCCATAGACCTCCAGAGGAGAGAGGGTTGGGTTTCCAGTACTTTCTAGAATATTTTGGAGCATCACAACTTAGACACTTGGTGGAGTGGAGCAGACCCGAGTCTGAAAAACAATGGCTGTTCCAGGACCGGGCGCCAGCGAAGCTTTCCTTGTGGAAGGTGCCTTTTCTAAGGCAGCCATACAGACCACCAAATCTCAAGGGCTCCCCAATCACAAACACGCTGCTCAGAGTCTGGGACTCAGTGGCAGTCAAAAGCAGATTTACTTCTTTTCCCTCGCCCTTGACACCCATATTCGACAATCCGGACTTTCCACCTGGGCTCGAAGAACGAGCATTCCCGTCTTCGGGTTGTGCTAGACTGGGTGAAAGTCATAAGTTCATACCGACCATGATGAAATGAGGGCCAGATACAGGGACCAGGTTAGTCCAGCTGAAAAAATTACCTTCTCGAAGTCCGGTACAAAGTGTTTTGTTTGCGGAGGTGAAGGCCATTAGGAGCTAGGGGAGGATTACTGATGGTTGTTGTAGCACGAAGAGCAGACCTGGAATCAAGGACAGTTGTCACTTTATGGCAAGGATCAAATCAGGCATCACAGACCATCGTTGCTGGCCCTTTGCGTTTGCACCATGGTCTATCTCGTTGCTATAGCTCAAAGTGCAGATCTTGCCTTGCCGGTTTGAACTAGTGATCATTTTAGCTCAAAAGTCAAGTTCACCCGAGCTTCACATTGGCACTTGTCACAGGCGGCATAGTCTCGGCATGAACTGGCCTGTTCACGAAGAGGCCAAAACTTCTGGTTTTCACCTTCTTTCAGAGGAGGAGCTCAACCGATGCCAGCCAAGGGTCCAGGACTTGGGGAGTAACCTCTTAGGTATCAGGAACTCATGCCAGCAACCGATGCCAGCCAAGGGTCCAGGACCTGGGGAGTAACCTCTTGGGTATCAGGAACTCATGCCAGCAGAGGACAGCAGGGCTCAATCAGGTCCAAGCAGGCCCAGTGCAGCAGCTCAAATGGCAGTTACAGAGAGGACACTGGAGCTTGTTGTATCTCTGTAGCTCAGACAAGAGGTCAACCAACTGACCCTGGGAGTGACTCAGGTAGTCTAGGATGAAAGGAGCAGATCTGGTCTTCCTTCCCAGAGAGCAAAATAGCCCTCAAGCAGCAGGGCAGTCCTATTGGATTCTGTGCATTTCTCAAGCATCTGCGCAATGCTCTGGTAGCAATAGCGTAGTCCTGTGGGCAACAAGGCAGGCCTCAGGCTGTAGGACAGTCCTCTGGGGATCTGAGTGTTCAGGAGGTCCAATTTTGGATACCTTGTAGCAGTCTTTGAAGTGGGGAGGTTCCCTACACAAACTCCACATCTGGTTCTTGAAACCTCTTCCTTTCCCCTACCAAAGCTCCCAGTAGTCTGGGGTGGACAAAAAGCTGGTGTCAGGTTAGTTTGTGTATGAAAGAGCCAAGTCAATTTGAAGTGCCAGTGGGGCAGGGAACAGCTCCTCCACAAGCCATCCTAGCATCCCATCCTGCCCACACCCAGTCCCCTTTCTGTCACTGGGAGAAACTGACACAAACACTTACAGCAGAGTCATTCACACCCATGTAGAAAATGCCAACTTTCTTAAAGTAATAGAATAGGGCAACCCACTATTCCCACGGAACTGGGTATAATCAATAAAATAGACAAAAGGTTCCTGAAGGAATTATTTGATATTATTTAGCACAAATTGCTAAATAATATGAAATAATTCCTTCAGGTACCTTTTGTCTATGTTATCAACTTTCTTAAAGTGGCATTTTTAGAATTGTGACTTAAAATAGAACTTTACCATTATAGAAGATTTTGAAACATGATTCAGTTGAGGCTAAACATGTCATCTCTTTCTGCTCCCAATCCAAAGTTAGCACTTAATTATGTAACAACGGAACACAGTACTAGTGAATGAGAGAAAAAGGTCTTACATTAGTGAAAAACTACTTAGTTTCTCTCTACCAGGGCATGTAAAACTTAAATCTGCATGTCCTACTTTTCAAATACATTGAACCCTGCCCTATGAGCCTTTAGGGCATACTTAGGGCTGACTTATAAGTATTATAAAACAAGGGTTTAGGCCTGGCAAAAGGTTAATTATGCCATGTTAAAACAGCAGTTTATATCTGCATTACAGGCTGCAGTGGCAGGCTTGAGACATGTTTTAAAAGGTTAAAAAAAGTATTTAAAGCGGGTGGGATAATGATAATACTTAATGTACAGGCCATGGGTGCACGTAGTATCATGCACCATGGACGTACACGTAAATGTATTGTGCCACTAAGATATAAGCTAATTTTACCATGTTTGAAGTAGAGAGCACACACTATGTAGCACTGATTAGCAGTGGTAAAGTGTACAGAGTCCTAAGGCCAACAGAAACAAATTCAGCAAAACAGGAGGAGTGAAATAAAAAGGCTTGGGGAAATATCACACCAGGGATGTCAGGTCTAACTAGAGGGTACCTTTTAAGCTCAGGCAAATGTTCATTAGAATAGGTCTAACATAAATGAAGAATATTCTCCATGGCTCCTCAGTTGAACATGACCTCAGTATTAACAATTCAGATAAAAGTTCAAGTTTGACGTTCTTTTCATCAACAATACAACTTTAAGACACTTCTCTGTTATCCAATAGACAATACAAATAATCAATAAGATGTGACAAGTCTCAGCAAGGTGAATCCGCTATCCAAGTAGAGAACTACCAGGTGCAGTAACATTGTTTGTGGATTGCTGAGAATAAACATCTACTGAGTGTGTTCTTGTATGCACCACTCCTATCAGAACTCCATGGTGACTGCCAGCATTTCCTTTCCTGAAAGGAACCCATGATGAGCTGATTTGAAGTATGTCCTGCATGAACACGGGTCACAATAGTGGTAAGAGGAACCCCATTCATGCTTCTTGACTCAACACTAAAGCTCTCCTCTTGAAAATAACTGATGACACTTTACACTAAATGGACAAAGATAACTTTTACCTCTTCCATCTGCTAGATCTCACAGCAAATGTTAGCCCTAAAATGATGAAAGTTTCAAACGTCTGTATGTAATGTACTGAATATGGTCACGATTAATCTTCTAAATATATCTCAGCAAATTAAGATAGGAAACTTCCTCTTCGAAAAGGTGTCCCGTATGACTCTAAATTAGTATCATCTCTCTTGAATTTTTACTTAGAATTTCAAAGAGCTTTATTTAAAAAGCCTCACATGTTATTGTATGAGAATGCCAGTCACTTTACGTTTTATTTGAAAGTCTACCGCTTGAAAACTATTCGACACTTTGATAAAACATTGGCATCTACATCTTAAACCTGGGAAACCGGAGTTTCTGCTGATTTCTCTTCTATCTTTAACCATTACCATACAAACTACACTAGCCGAAAGAAAGATTTTAGACTGAAACCTGTCTCTATTGAAAACACCAAGGGGCATATTTACAAGCCCTTGCGCCTCTTTTACGCCGTCGTTGCGTCACTTTTGTAACACAGCAGCAGCGCAAAAGATGCACCATGGTGCAGGGTATTTACAACGTGACGCATCTGGGAAATCAGTCACGCTGTAAATCCCTGCTCCATAAGAAGGCTTTCCGGCATGGGGGGGGGCGTTCCTGCGCAGCAACACTTCCTAGAAGTTGCTGAGTGAAATCTACAAGATGTCACTCAGTCACTTTTAGGCCAATGCTGCGTCAAAACCCTGCGCCTGCTTGAAGCAGACGTAAGGCTTGACGCAGCATTGGAAGAATAGGCCCCACAGAGCATTGCTGGAGCTGCGTCACGCTTGCGACGCAACTCCAGCAATGCGCCGCCTTTACGGCACAGATGCGTGACGCATTGTAAATGCGGCACATCATGGGTGGTAAAGCTGCGGCGCACAATTACTGGCACATCCCTGCTAATTTGCAGGGATGCGCCAGTAATTGTAAATCTGCCGCCAAATATTTTGGTTTGATCTTCGATGAATGACTCAACCTAAAAAAAATCATAAACAATAACGACAATAATATCTAGGACCATCTAAACCTAAGACAGATAACTTGAACAACGCTCATGAATGTAGACAAACAAAAATAGCTCTCTGATACACAATGTGCGCTTTGAGAAATAAATGCCCAAAAGACAAAGTCATAAGCTCAACTTGTTATATTATAAAATTATAACAAATACTTTTCAAAAAATATCTGAATTACTACATTCAAAGATAGGTTTTCAATACACGACAAGACCGTCATACAGACATAAAGAAAAAATATTTTTTGTTGTGACTTTTTGTGAAGTTGTGCTCAATGGGTGTGGTGACATATATACAGTGTGTGCCACAAAGCTTCAGACTACCCAACGGAACCATTGTTTGTTTAACAATTGAATACCCAGGTTCTGAGGGACACAGGGTCACCCCTTTTTAGTTAACCATCTAAAACTAAGAGCCAATAAAACATTTTCTTGGGAGTGCAACCTCAAACATGTTGAGCACACCCTACAGAGAGCTCAATAATATACCCAACTGCTTTGAAAGCTGCTCTAAGGGACTGACCTCAAGAAGCAGTGACCACATGACATGAAGGCTCAGAGATGAGGATAGTAAAATAAACTGCTTAACAAACAAAAACCTTCATTCCAGAACACAACTCTTCCTGGTGAATACATGAAAATTATCCAGTACATCTCACTGTCTCTGCTATGAGGATACTCTTGTTTTGAAACTATTCTCTTTAACAAACAGCACATGTTCACCTACACATGTTCTTCCTTTTACTATCTGAGCCTTTATTCCTTTATCTGTAATCATGATTCCCTTCCTCTCTTTGTTAAAAAGTCATCATTGTTCGTGTCTCACTTCCTAAAAGCTTTCTTGCTTTGTGAGATAATTTATTTATTCCTCTACTGCTGCTATATGTAGAATATTTCAAGTACACAACAGATTGTCTTTTAGTTATCCTTGTATTCATGTTGTTTCGACTCTCTTAAACAATCTTGATGTTATGACTCAGATTGACCTATAATCTTAACCTACTAGATACCTATCAAGGGCACTCTGCAAATGGATATTTTTTTTAAAAATGCACGTTCTTTTAACCCTATACCATTTTGTGCATTCTTGTTTTATTTTTCTATGCAATAACTATTTTTTTAAATGAGAAAATGTGTCTTGTACTCGAACAAAATATAAACTACACTATATAACACTACAGATGGACAAAACACAGGTTTTATAAAAATAAGTATTCTTTATATAGACTTAACACAAGACCACAAATGACAACAATCTACAATACTACAGTTAAGATTACTTAAAAGATGATTAAAGTCTCTCAATTCAAGTTGTTGGTAGTAGTTAAAGCTTTATTCGATTTTAAGACAAATCAAAATCATAAAAGCGACAACAACAGACAATTTCATACAGCATTATTAAAAATAGTTAAAAATATTATTAAACATGAGTCACGTAACACGAATAAAGGCTTTTGATAGGTAAAATTTTGCAAATAAAATGTAAGTTTAAAAATCAAACATGAAAATTAATATCTTTGACCATTACCAGATGAGAATACAGTACACAAATCTAATTTAGGCCATCTGACATTGTTCCACAAGAGACTACAATTGATCAAGATTCCTACGAATTTTCAAACAGTTTTTGAGGTACATTGCTATGATTTTTGCATTCGATACTGAGTCAAGATGTTGTAAGGCCAGGATTGCCGGGCGGCATCTGCGCAAACCCTGTGATCATAGCAGTGGGATGAGCCAACACTTTTGGGATGCTTTATAGAAATTACAAAACAGTAATACATGAATAGTAGACTGTTCTGAGGGACAAAGAGCAATAGGGGTTGACCAGTCTTGTCTCTTTGGGAATGTTATTAGCCGATAAAATGTGTTGAACCTAAAACGAGTCAACAAGTATTTTTCGTAACTGGACAGACAAAAAGTAAGATATGGTTGGATGCCCTGAATACTTTGAATTGTTACAATGTGTCAACAAGATACTTTATGCATTTCTTTAGCTGTTCGTAATTCTCTTAAGTGTGACAGACAGAGCGTCCTAAGTGACTTTCTTGAAATAGTAGTTAAAACAGAAGGTTCAGTAAAATAAATAGAAAGATCCATATCTTTAAAAAAGTTATGTACAAAACGTAATCATGGAATGTCTGACAAGTTATCAAGGCTTAAGCAGTCTGTCAGTAGCCCCTGTGTTAAAAAACATTGCTCCGTTGTCCAAACACGATGCCACAATAAAATTGCCTGCATTTTAATATAATCAGCAATGTAGTCCATGCCCAATTCAGTATGAGATGCAAACGTTGGAGAACATATCGGAACAGCCAACAAATAACAGATAAATTTGTTTTCTACTCTCTGTATGAAATCCACTGGTACGTAGCCCAAACCCCTGCTCCATGTACAGCTACACTTTGACACTTTGCATTGTATATTTGAATTAGTTCAGTTGGAGGGGGGTTCCCTATTTTGCATGAGAAACCAATGAGAGCGGAAGTAGCTCTTAAGAACAAGCGGTGTCTGCTAAGGATTTCCGGTTTCCAGGAGGAGATGTTATCAAAGAGAATCCCTAGGTATGGATAGGATTTGGTGCAAGCCAATTTTGCGTTGTCAATAAATATTGGTTTCTGTCTGGTAGTCTTTTTTCCAGTGTGCATGACAAACGTTTTTTTAATATTTACCATTTGCCCCTATGAGGTCATGAAATTACAGTAAGAATTTAACTGTTTTTGGAGCTGTATTGGGGTGTAGGCCATGATCACAGCGTCGTCCGCATAAAGTAACGCGGGGATGGGACAATGGGTGATCTTTGGCAGGTCCTGACTTCCTTCTAACATGGCTTTCCCGAGTCCATTTGTATAAAGATTAAATAAGAAGGGGGCCAGGACACACCCTTGTCTGACACCCTTGGAAACTGGAAAGGGGGGGTAAGCTCACCATTTATCCCAAATCTCACCTTGGCCGCTGCTTCTGAATATAACTCTCGTAAAAAGGATATTATTAGGGGGTCTACACCCAGGTCAGTTAAAATTGACCACAGCTTTGAGTGGGAAACACAGTCAAAAGCTGCGTTCAGATCAACATAGACTAGATGGAGATTGCCTTTCTTGGCCTGGGTGTATTTCCCAATAAGTAGCAAGAGGTTTAGCACCTGCTCCACAGTGGCCAATCCCTCCTGGAACCTGTATTTCAGATCTGTCATAATGTTATTTTCCTCAGACCAGGCCCGCAACCTGTCTAATACCAGGCGGCATGCAACTTTGCCGAGAGAATCCAGGAGTGAAATGGGCCTATAACATGCTGGGTTATTTCGGTCACCCTTCTTGAAGATGGGCAACAGGATGGAACTTGACCAGGATTTTAAAAGACCTCTTTTTAACGTTGCTTCGATCACTCGGGTCAACACTGGTGTCCAAAGTTCCTGGGTGTGAGTGCGTTAATTACTTCAGCATGGCTAAAGGATAGTTTGATGGGATAAAGTGGAGAGGAGATGGTATTATCCTCTCCACGTGCATTTGAATTTACACCTTCTACTGTAAATATTTTGGAAAAGTGGGTAACCCATCCCTCTGCTGTAATTGCCACTTCAATGGCGGGTCTAGTCTTCCCCTCGTTTAGAAAGGGTGAATTAACCACTTTCCAAAAAGTTTCACTATCCTTTCTTTTACAGCTCTCAATAGCTTCTCCCACAGGGCTTTTTTCCTTTCTTTCATGCATTCTTTTTTGGCCAAATGATAGCACTTCCTCAGCTTCCTGATTTCTACTTTATCCCTCACTGAATTGCATAGGGCCTTTTTTAAGTTTGATAGTGCCTTGCGGCAGGCAGTATTAAACCACCCTTTATCTTGATGCAATGTCTGCTTTTGTTTACGTTGGAGCTCTTTACTAATTACCTTTGTAATGGTTATAAAACTAGTCAAGATTTGTTCGGCCGTGGAATCTGGGATTAGACAGGTTTCTAGCATGGGATAGGCTTTAGTAATGACCGCGGTTGTAATAACATCCGGGTCTACTTTAGTCCATTTAACTGAGTAGCCATTTATTTTATCTATGCTAATCACCTTTTGGGTTAATAGCCCATGACTACCAGTTACGTTACGTACTGGTTGCATTAACATAGTGACACTATTTGGGAAATGGTCACTGCTAATGTCGTCTCCAGTTAAAAATGACAGTAGCTCAACCTTCATTGTGTTAGAAATCAGGATAAAGTCAATTATACTATGACAGCCCCTGCCGTGAAAAGTGGTAGAAAAATCAATTGGGGGGTCAACTAATTCATTGGCGAACCCCAAACCTAAGGAAAACAATGCTTCATTTAAAATATTCCCAACGCTAGAATGTACAACATGTGTCAGTGTTCTTCCTCCCTCGTCGGTGATACCACAACTTGAATTTTTAAACTCTTTGCATAGAGTAATATTAAAATCACCTCCCCAGATTAATTTTAAAATCGAAGAAGGACATTTTTTTGGGTGCTCATCCAGAACGTGGATTAACCTTTTTAGGACCGTGCGGAAATCTGATAATGGCAGATTGTTATAAAAATTTACTAGAAAGTATATATGCCCTTGGAATGTTGTAAGTTTAAGTATCTGGTAGTTCTCATCAGATGCTATTTCCACAATTACCTTTAATAGAAGGGCGTTGGAAACATAGGTCGATAGGCCACCCTTAGGCCTACCACAGGGAGAGGGACGTGCACTGGAGTTGTATAATCTATACCCCTGTAGGTGAATATCAGATACAGACCCTGTTTCCTGGCAGCATATTATATTATAGTTTCTTATTTTTTCTAGCCAGTTAGGTGGATCGGTTTTGGAGCGCAAATCTGCTATGTTGCAAAATGTGATGCTAAGAGTCTGAGGACTGTTTGATTTGACGTTGGAAAAAGAGTTAAACTGGTTTAATTTGGTGTAAGTTTTTAGGAAATTAACCCTCGACTCCGGTGGGGAGTTTTTCGAGGGAATACCAGTCCCTACTATAAGACAACTGGCATCCAAAGCATTCGTTTTACGCACACTAGGAAACGCGATACTACCTTCAAGATCTGCCAATATTAGTTTTCGGTTATCTACTGTCAAAATTTCGGTAGCGAGCAAATTAGAATTGTCCTCAGGAAAAGGGGTATTTCTCAGTCATTCTATGTTGTCCATTCCTGACACGACGTTAAATCGATTATAGGTGGGGGTCAGGAATGGCCTAGTGGACTGTCTATAAACTGAATTGTAATCCTGTCTTTGAAAATGTACCCATGATGGAGGATATTGGGTACCTAAGGGCCTAAAATGATCATTTTGGAGGTAAGGTGGGGTCTATGATTTACAATAGGAGGTAAGGGTAAAGGTCTAGGGCGGGCTTCCTGGAATCGTAAAAAAGAATCGAAATGATCAGGTCGATGATTAGATTGAGGCCCATAGCAGCCCTCCTCTTGGCGGGGTGCTAGTGATGGAAGTTCATCATGGTAATTAGATGACTGGCTAAAATTATAAGGGAAGGTTATCAAGTTTCTGGGATAAAAATAAATCAGATCACGAGCTGTGATGGCATTTCTGTCCGCGTGGGGGAAACAGTCTAGTATATATCTGACAACCCTAGCGTCCCTGAACTTTATTATAATTATATCCCCTGTTATGTTTTTTGTGCTTGGGCCAAGCCAGGGAAGGCGTCTAGCGTGTAAAATCTCGCCATTCATATTGGGAGGAAGAGGTCGGTTCTTCCTAAGCCAGAATATGACTTTATTTTTTAGTTGTGTGTGACTTTCGCGTTTGCCTTTCTCCAGAGCCGGGACTCCAGTAAGGACTACCACTAGTGGGGCTGCTTCTGGGGGTAAGTCTACTTTAAATCTCTTTGAATAGGATGGCTTTAATATATCTTCCCGTACATTATTAGTAAACAAATTTTCTATGGGATTGGTTATAGATTTTTCCTGGGGATTGGGTTTGGAACCTGCCTGAGTCCCCTTTATAGTGGTTGTTATCTTTTGCGGGGATTTTCCTGTAGGTATTGGTTTTGGAGGTTTAGGAGTTTTTTGTTTTGTCAATTTAGTTTTAGCTTTTGCTGCTAGTTGATCAGTTACAGTTTGGGGAGATATAGTGCTAGGTGTAATAGGAACCGGTGGTGGTACCGGGGTTATCTGGGCTCCTACTTTAATTGTATCGATTACCTGCTCTAAGTGCTCCAGCTGCTGGTGTATTTTTTGCAGGCTTGCTACCAGGGGCAATATAAAAGATCTAATTAGTTTTTCTTAGTTGCCCATTAAATCGTCACTTGAATAAACCAGCGGAGATTTAGTCTGAGGGAGAGAAAAGTCAGTCCCTGGCACTAATGAGGTAGAAATATTTGAAGGTAAACTCTGAATTTTGGGTAAATCTGTTGCATTTTTCTTAATATCCCGTGGTCTTCTTTCCCCCTTTCTTCTTCTTTTTGATGGAGGACCTTGTTGTGGTAGGCTTTTACGGGGGTTTGTGACATTTATTAATGTGCTCTACTTGTGGGGTTGAAAGATCAACCAAAATGTCAGTTTGACAAGTCAAATTATCTAAGGAGTTGGTAGGATTTATAAGCGAGTCATAATTATGGTTGGAAGGGGGAGTAACATCTTGAAGTAGTAATGGAATACTTTCTCCGAGCAAAGTGTCAGATCCCACACTATCATCTTGTACTGTAGGTATTGGAGACATAGCTTGCAGCAGCGGGCCCAATGAGGAGCGTTTATTTTTAATGAGCTCTATAGAGCAACGCCTTTTAGCTCTACGTTCGGCAAGTTGTAACTCTCTATCGGATGCTGCAGAAGTCCTAATAAGAAAATTATCCAATGTTCCTTGTTTATCTCCTCCACCTGCTTGTGATATTGCTATAGGAGTAGGTGTGATAGTAGTCATGTTACCGGGTAAACTCAGAAAATAGGCCCCTTAAACACACTTGAGATATTAGATATGTGCGGGCCAATCCTGGAAACAGCCTACACCAATGTGAATGAAACGAATAAGTAAGCTGTAGTACAAGAGTAGGGGCGAGCCCTAATATGTATAACAATGACAGTGAAGAGGACTAACCTAATCCTGTGGAAATTACATATGTCCAAGGAACCAGAAGAGGGATAGCCCAGCCCGGCCTCCTCAGGCCTCCGAGGGCCACAGAGGGCCCGCCCTTTGCCCGGGCTTGCCCGGGCTTAACCCGCGACGCGGGACCTCTCTCCGCCTTTTGAAGCGCTGCCTGGCGCGAAAGCCTTAGGTGGTTCGGGTCAGGTCAGCCGCGGGGAGTGCTGGGGATTGTGGTCTCCCCCCTCGGCGGCCGCGCACGGATGACAGAGTGCAGCGGCGGCGGGGGAGACCTGCTGGAGGCTGCTTGATGTTTGGTAGCACCCTCTGCACCTCGCAGCCCACACAGAGACACTGGCAAGATTATTACGGCAGTCAAGGGGACCCAGGTAAATGCCAGCGAAAATGTCCGTTTTAAAATACAACTGCAACAAGGAGCACCCGCTCCACAGCACCTCTCTCCGCCTTTTGAAGCACCGCCTGGCGCAAAATCCTTAGGTGGACCGGTCAGGTCAGCCGCGGGGAGTGCTGGGGATTGTGGTCTCCCCCCTCGGCGGCTGCACACGGATGATAGAGTGCAGCGGCAACGGGGGAGACCTGCTGGAGGCTGCTTGATGTTTGGTCGCGCCCCTCTGCACCTCACAGCCCCCACGTAGACACTGGCAAGATTATTACGGCAGTCAAGGGGACCCAGGTAAATGCCAGCGAAAATGTCCATTTTAAAATACAACTGCAACAAAGAGCATCCGCTCCACAGCACCTCTCTCCGCCTTTTGAAGCGCCGCCTGGCGCGAAATCCTTAGAAGGACCGGGTCAGGTCAGCCGCGGGGAGTGCTGGGGATTGTGGGCTCCCCCCTCGGCGGCCGTGCACGGATGACAGAGTGCAGCGGCGGCGGGGGAGACCTGCTGGTGGCTGCTTGATGTTTGGTCGCGCCCCTCTGCACCTCGCAGCCCCCACGGAGACACTGGAAAGATTATTACGGCAGTCAAGGGGACCCAGGTAAATGCCAGCGAAAATGTCCTTTTTAAAATACAACTGCAACAAGGAGCACCCCGCCAAACACTCTTACAGTGTGTTTACTCTGTGGGTGGGCAAAGTTGTTGGTAAATGCGACAAAGTTCTCAACAAAGTACCTTGATGCATAACGCAAAGTGAACAAAAGGCTTGCAAAAAGGGAGATGCTTCGGTTCCATGACTCGGGGGAACGGTTGCGTCCTTCCTCAATGCTTGCGCGGTGTAGGGGATTCGTCGAGAGCCTTATCAGTGCGGAGATGATACGTAGATTCTTGGCTTGGGGGCCTATAGCGGTGCGGAAAATGGCGCCTCAATGCGATGCGATGATCCAGTTGCGATGCAAGAAGATGGCGCCCTTGATGCGGCGATGCGATGATGATGCGATGACGCCCTGGCAGCCTTGCGATGACTCTGTACTTTGGAGCAGCGACAGGCCCTGCGACACGCTTCTTCGGTGATGTGATGGCGACTCTCTCAATGGCGTCACGCTTCTCCGGTGATGCGACCGCAGACAGTTTCGATGAACACACGCTTCCAGGGAGATGCGACGAAGGCTCACTTCTCCGGCGTTGCAATGATTTCAGCTGCAGCAGCGGCACGCTTCTTCTCGATGCGTCGCGCTTCCAGCTCCCAGCGGCACGCAAGTGTCTGAAGTCAGAATTCCCAGCAAGGAAATTCAGGAGGGAGCTGGGGGTGAAGTCTTTTGTCCCTGAGACTTCAGCAGGAGGCAAGCATAGTTCAAGCCCTTGGAGAATATTCTGTAGATGAAAGTCCTTACAAAGTTCCTTCTCCTTTCCCTTGGCAATGAAGCAACCACTGCAGCCCAACCCAGGAAACAGCACTCTAGCAGATGGGTATTCCAAACTCCTGCAGCTTCCTTGGTTCTTCTATTTTTCAGGAAGGTTTCTTGTTCCGGAAGTGATCTAATTTCTTGGGATCAGGGTCCAAATATTTATACCCCCAAATCCATTGTTCTCTGAAGGCAGAGAGGCCTTTGCTTAGTTCAAACCAGTTCCTGAGCACTTTGTTGACATGACACTCTGCTTCCTTTCACTGTGCAGGGCAGAGACATCAGCCGACCCACAGGAGGTGGAGCCAACACAGGGGAGGTAAGGTACAGATCTGGAGCACTCTGTTGACATGATTCCTCCTCTCCTTTCACAGTGCAGGGCAGAGACATCAGACAAGCCACAGAGGGTGGAGCCAGCATTGTATAGGGAAGGCCCAGCCCTATTCAGGTCCCAGGTGCAACACCCCCTCCCAACTAGATGCAGATCTCTCTATTCACCACTGGGTTGCCCCAGCCTGTCTCCTGGAATTCCCCAGCCCTGTCACACACAAACCAGACAAGGAATGCACAACCCAGCAAAGGCAGGTTCAAACAGTTAGGCAAGGAAATACCTGCTTTCTAAAAGTAGGATTTGCAAACACAGAATATTAAAATAAACTTTACTAAAAGACATACTTTATTTTTCTGAGTTCAGGCATTCTAAATTCGAATTTCTACCATGTTCCCTGAGTCAGTTAGGATTATAAGAATGTAATAATCTTAACTGCCCATTCTGGCCTATGAGAACAGGTAGCCTTCGATAGTGAAAAATGAAAATGGTTGTAATTCACTATTAGAACATGCTACACACATCAGAGCATGTCCTACCTTATGATTAAAATGCACCCTGCCCTTGGGCCAAACATAGGGGTGTCTAACATGAAGCAAATGGAAGGTTTAGGGACTGGCAAGTGGGTGCACTTGGCCAAGTCGACATGGCTGTGCTAGACTGCACATAGGCCTTGCAATGGCAGGCCTGAGACACACTTTACAAGCTGCTTCTGTGGGTGGCACAACCAGTGCTGCAAGCCCACCAGCAGCATTTGATTTACAAGCCCTGGGCATACATGGTGCACGGTACTAGGGGCTGACAGATAAATCAAATACCCCAATCATAGAACACAATTAGTATATCAATTTACCATAGGGAGTACTTGCACTGTGACACTGATTAGCAGTGGTATTGTCGCAGTGCATGAGTTAGTGCATGGGTCATTGCATAAGTGCATGGGTAGTGACTGGATGATTAGAGTGCTACAAGGAGAGTGCATGGTGAATTTATAAGTGCTAGGGTTTTGGCGGAGTGATTGCATACGTACACTCATGACACATCAGGCCTCGCCCCCTGCCTTCACCACTGTACAAACACCCCCCTGGTAGGTTTTAATTTGGGGAATTAATTCCCCTTGAATCCTGAGCATCCCTGAGGGCTAACTTGCCCACCAGGTGCCTCCAGTAAGCGCACAGAGCTGCGTGTCAGAAAGGTGAAGGCCACACCCCTTTTTACACCTCTCTGCAGCGCTTACTGGACATACCTGGTGGGCTAGTTGGGCCCAGGGACCCTCAGGATTCAGAGGGACTTAATTCCCCAACTTAAAACGTGCCAAAGGAGTTGTTTGCACACTTGTCACATCAGGCCATGCCCCCTCCCTGCACCACTGTGCAATTACACCCCCTGGTGCGTTGCCAACTAGCCCACCAGGTACCTCCAGTAAGTGCCACAGAGCTGTGTTGTAGAGAGGTGTAAAAATGGGCATGCCTCTGAACACCTCTCCGCAGCTCAGCTCTCTGGCACATACGGGAGCTACCGGACTAGTTGGCTCCGAGGGACCCTTAATATTCAAGGGTTAATAATTCCCCAACTTACAATGCGCCAGGGGTGTTTTTGCTGAGTGCTGCAGTGAGGGGGCAGGACCTAGACGCAATGCTGGCTTTTAAAAAAAACATTTTAAGAAGGGGGCTGTGTGGCCCACCTTCTTTTTCCTTTTTTGGGCCCTGGGGACCCCATCCCGCAGGGCCTGACCCCTTTTTTATAATGTACAGGGGAAGGGGCATCATGGGCCCCCCTCGTGTGGCCAATTCCTGCCTTGGGGACACCGTCCCCCAGGGCATGCTACATATATTTATTTTAAGGAGGGGGCAGCATGGCTCTCTCCTGAGGCCTCTATTGACTCCGGGGACTGCATCCCTGGGGCCAGCCTTTATTTATTTTATTTTTTATTTGGGGAGGGGCAGCATGGCCCCCCACCGGGGCCATTTTTGGCCCCGGGGAACACATCCCCCGGGGCCTGGCCATCCTTTTGTTTTTTATTATTGGGAGGGGCCGTGTGGCCCCCTTACTCAGGCTATTTATGGCCCCAGGAACCCTATCCCCCGGGTCTATCCTCTCCATTTATTTTTTTATGATATTCACAGGGGAGGCAGGCCACGTGGCCTCCCTCCCGGGCCACTTCTAGCCCCAGGGACCCCATCCCCTGGGCCCTGGCTTCACCATTGGGGACCGTGAGGGGAGGTCCAATGCCCCCACGGTCCCGCCGGATCACGTATTTCTGTGGAAAAGCAATCCGCTTTGTATTTTGGAAGCAAGAGCAGGTTTCCCTGCTCTCACTTCCAAAGTCTAAAGCAAGTTTGCTATGACAGGGTGGGAGCAGCACGGATCCTGCCCTGCCATAGCATACAGCAGTGTCCCAGGGGTGGGCACCCCAGGACACTGCAGGAGCCAGCCCAGTGGCAGTCCCCAGGGCCTCCCTCAATTTCAAAGCCCCGGGAAGGTGGTGGTCCCCTGGGCTGGGGGTACGCTATGGGTCCCAAATCTCAATATTGCGTGCCTCAGGGAGGTGGTGGTCCCCGGGGCAGTGTAGGGGGATGACATGGTCAGTGACATCACTGATGACATCACTGATGGCATCGCAAATGACATCACTGATCACATCATCCACAGAATCTCTGACACAGTCACTCACACACCCATGTAACCTTTCATACTCCCATTGCAATTTCAGAACTACTATTCTCGAAACCATTGATATACCCAAACCAGTACTTACATACCCACTCACTGATTCATAGGTCTACACACACATGCACTCAGTCACCCACGCAGCCACTTGTGCACCAACTCACTCACCAATACAGCCTCTTGTATATTCCCTCATACAGCCACTCACACACTGTCAATCACTCATAGAGCTACTCACATACCTATTCACTCACCTATAGAGTCAATCAGACAGCTATTTACTTACCAATAATGTATATACACACCCACTCACTTATTCATACAGATACTAACATATAACCATTCACTCATACAGATACTCACACACACACTCACTAACCCATAAAGCCACTATCATAATCCCTCACTCACACGGTCACTGATATACTGTAACACTCACCATTACTGCCTTTCACATACCCACTTACTCATCCGTATACCACTGACACATCTATTCATTCACCAACACTAACCCATATACCCACTATTTCACGCACTCACTCTTCCATACAGGCAGTCACACACCCTCTCATCCACCCACACAGACAGTCATACACCCATACAGGTACTCAGACAACCAATCACCCATACACCCACACATGTACCCACTCACCCACCCATACAGCCACTTTGACACCAACTGACAGACTGGTACAGACATTCAGACAACCTAGTCAGTGACCCATACATTCACTGAGATACCTAATCACTCATTGATACAGGATCTCATACACCTACTAAATCATCAAAACAGGCACTCGTACACCCACTGATTCGTCAATACTCCTGGGGATATATATATATTTAACACTCCTAAATGTATACAAACACTCATAGGCACTTGATGATGTCATCAGTGATATCATTTGAGATGTCATCAGTGATGTCATCAGTAATATCACTGACACTCTTTTGAGTGATGTAATATTTGAGGTCATAAGCAGTGCCTCGCAGGGGCACTAACTTTAACTGCTGAATTTCTCTGGGTTTGTACGAGTGAAATATCAGCATAACTTTTAATTTTATTCCTTAACTATAACAGCCTATAAGTTTTGTTTTTTTCAGGGAATTTCTACGTTTTCCTAAATGTTAATTCCTAGCTATAACTTACCTCTAACCTTTCTTAAATGCTAATTCCTAGCTATAACTTACCTGTAACCTTTGTTTTTTTCAGTGAATTTCCATGTTTTTTCTAAGTAGGAATTATCTTTGCAGAAGGATGAAGAAGGGGGCAGGGCTCATAGAAGGTACCTAGAGGGCTTCTTGGTCCTCAAGGTAATTTAGCATCCAAGACAACTTTATTCCCCAACCAGTGGTGTGCCAGGAGAAGTGTTTGCAGAGTGGTGCAGGAAGGGTGTGTGGCCTCTGAATACCTCTTATCAAACTGACTGTGTGGAACTTGCTGGAGGTAACAAGATGGATACTTGGCTCCCAGATACCCTCAATTGCCAAGGAGACTTCATCCCTCAACTAGTACTATGCCAGGATATGCGTTTGCAGAGTGATGGAGAAAGGACGTTCTTGATGGTTGCACGGGTGGTGCATGAATGATTTCAAGACTGCCATTGCTAATGACAGACTGTGAATACCAGGTGTTTTTAACAAAGTGTAAGACAGATATACAGACATATTTTACATACGGTTTCAGTGGAGCTATTTAGTAAGATATTAATTTAACTTTCCCCTTTGTATTCATTTGTCAAAATAACTAAATAAAAAAAGCATTTGCTTCTTCACAGCAATGACATCAGTAGCCATGAATTAAAATGAAAGAATGAAAAAACAGATATGTAGACATATTTTACACAAAATGTGAGTCTAGCTGTTTAGCAACATATTGCTTTAACTTTTTTTTAACAACACATTTATAAGAAAGAACAGTTTAAAAAAAGAACTCAACATCTGAACTCACATAACTACCTAACACCCATCAAACTACCCATTGCTACCCAAACTCATGGGGAATTAAAAACTGCTGCAAAACTGTAAACATCACATGACCAGGAAACTAAAGAATATCATTACATAATATACTTTTCAGTAAAGTAAATAGGAAGTTTCCTCCTTCTTGAAACTTCTTTTCCAGAAGTTTATTCTGAGCAGGTGGTAGATTTTGTCTGTAGACTTTTTTTGGACTCTTGTGGGTTGATTTTCATGCTATCTCATCTTAAAACCTATCTTATAAAATGTCTGCAACTGCCGATGAAGCAGAAGGAAGCTGGAGGACCATCTACATCAGTGGCAGCAGCAACAATTCACAGCCAGAAAGTCCCTTTGGAGGTACAGGCTACTACAACAGATATGGCTCCAGAGTTTTTGACAAATAAATACGCATGTAACTTTTGTCAGTTATCATTATTTACTTTTGTTAAACATGGGTCAACATTCTGTGTTTAAATCTTCTAGTAAGTGCATCAACAACATTTAGAAACATACTCTCTTTTTTTAGACAACACTGTTAAATGTTGTAATCTCTTTTTCAAAACTATCAACTGTGGGGGGGAGCTACGCCAGCAACCAAGATGGCCGCTTAGGCTCCCGGCTCTGCCGACCTCCATCTTCAGCAGGATGATCCTGTCATATATCCTGATTTTACACCCGACCTCCAGGTGGATGAATCGTTGCTGAGTCTGATGGTGCAATCCCGAGACTTTTATCGCCTTGATTGACGGAGTTGTATCGTGTTTTGAATCTCTGCCTAACTCAGCTTATGAGCCGGGGCCTTGAGTACTGGCCCAGCCGGGTTACAGTTCAACAACATCGGCCGTGGGACTCAGGCAGGGTAAGGGGAACTGGTGTGCTATACAGGGTGGGGCTCCATAGGGGGCACACGCTCACAGGTACAGTGTGTCGAGAACCCATGAGGTAGTCAGGGGGGGTCATTCCCATCAAATTCAGCAGTCTGATTTTGAAATCACCCTATGTCACGAGCCACATTTCAGATTCTCACCCTTAACGTGAAGGGACTGAACAACCCCATTAAAAGGAGAGCCTATTTATCCTACTTAGAGAATTCAGGGCCGTCAGTTTGCCTTCTGCAGGAGACCCATCTCCTCCCCAAAGACTGGCACCGTATGAGATCCCAAACTTTTCCCCACCAATTCTACTCCTCCACGTCAGATAAAAGGCAGGGATGGCCATTCTGATAGCTAAATCGTTCCAAGGTATGGTGGGGAGCAAAGTGGCAAAAATAAAGGGTCCGTCTACTGGCCTATACGATTTGGGTGGGGGGCACCACCTTAGTGATGAACAATTTCTGAAGTTGGCATTGTCGAGGGTCTTGTGATCCCAAGAACGGAGGATGGTGGTGGGGGGACCTACATTTTGTTATGAATGCAGAGATAGATCGGTCAGGGCAGATCTATGGCCAAACTGGGGCACTCTCCAAGACAGGGAGGAAGTGGCTCAGGGATAGGGGCTTGCTAGATCTGTGAAGGGTGGCTCACCCCCAAATCATGCAATTTTCCTTCTACTCTCATGTGCATCACACCTACACCAGGCTAGATCATTGTATAGGGTCCACAGAAGTAAACACATTGGTAGATACAGTGAACATCATCCCAGCAGCACTCTCAGATCATGATGCAGTGACACTGACTCTCTCTATGCCCTCGATCGATAGATCCCTGGGGAGGTGGAGACTCAGAGAAAATGTGGTTTCTAGAGCAGGGTGCCCCAACAACTACACAAATGCATCACTGACTATCTAGCGACAAATGACTCCCCGGACATACCTCTCTTGGAGCTCCGGGGGGCACTCAAAGCTGTGGTGCAGGGGTGAACTAATCGCCATCTCTGCAGCTGAAGCCGAAGACCGTAAGGAAAAGAGGAAAATCCTTACCGCATGAGTGACGGAGCTAGAACGAATACATGAACGCATCTGCGTGCCTCGGATATGGTGCCAACTAAAGGCAGCAAGGGCGCAGCTGGCAACACTTGACTTAGATAGAGCCGAATATGCAGCCCTTCGTCTAAAGCACTCCTACTAAGTGGGAGGAGATAAAACGGGGTGCCTCCTAGCTAGCAAATTTCGGGCCCACGCCCAGTGTGCAAAAATACAAGCACTTCAGAAAGACAAAGGGGAAATGGTTGAAGGGGAAGAGTAGATTGCTGCGGTCCTTCAGGACTTCTACTGCACACTATACGGTAAAGCCTTGCAGTTGAGTGACAACGGGGAAACATACCTTTAGGGGGCCACTACGTCGGCGTTAATCGCCATGGGGATGAAGTACTGATGTGCCCATTAAGATTGGGGAAGTGATTGGGTCGATTTCCCATCTCAAACCACTGAAGTCGCCGGGCCCTGAAGGCTTATTGGTGGGATTCTATAAGGCCCTCTGCCCACTTCTGGCTCCAATTTTAACACAGCTTTTTAATTCCTTCCAGGGGTCCGGGACCATCCCCTCGGACATGACATCGTAGTCATTCCTAAGCCGGGGAAGGACGCGACTCAGTGTAGTTCATATTGACCAATTTCCCTCCTCAATCTAGATCTAAAGTTGTTTACTGGGGTCCTTGCGGCTAGTTTGGGCCCGCGCCTACCTGAGATTATCGAACCAGACCAATCTGGCTTCATATCTAATCGTCAAAGCAGCGACAACACTAAACGCCTCTTACATTTGATAGATAAAGCCCATCGCACTAATATGAACGCCATGCTGCTGTCGGTCGATGCCGCAAAAGGATTTCGACAGAGTTAGCTGGGATTTTTTATAAAAAAACGTAGCTCACTTTGGCGTAGGAGATCAATTCAGGCCCTTTGAAATACAGAGGGATATGAGACAAAGGGTGCCCTTTGTCACTCCTTCTGTTTGCGCTTTACATGGTACCCCTAGCACAAAAAATTCAGGATAACCTCAACATCTTAGGTATTCTATTCGGAGGGAAATGCCATACTGTGAGCTTGAGCAATCGGTACCAGCTTTTTTGCGGGAGATGACTGCCTTTGGTTGTGTCTCCAGTTTTAAGGTAAACATTGGGAAATCCATGGTCTTACATCTGGGTAGTGGGGCAGCACGACTTGCGGATGAGTGGCCGCAATACATCGAGCTACAGTCCCGTGACACAATCATCTATCTAGGGATAGACCTTACTTCGTCCGTTACACGAACAGTCACACAGAATTATGCCTATCTCCTCTCCCAAATCCAGAAAGACCTTAGACAGTGGCAAAAGCACTCATTATCTCTTCTAGGCCGCTTTGCAGTCATCAAAATGAATATCCTGCCCAAAAATTTACATTTTTCAGACGTTACAGGCCGGGCCCCAACCAGGGACCCTCCATAAAATACAACGTGTGGTGCAACAATTCATCTGGGCAGGGGTACGTCCTCGTATGCACAGAGATCTATCCCATAGACCTCCAGAGGAGAGAGGGTTGGGTTTCCAGTACTTTCTAGAATATTTTGGAGCATCACAACTTAGACACTTGGTGGAGT